>NC_139587.1:12273388-13640888 GCF_946808225.1 Silurus aristotelis | reverse complement strand
CTCCTAAATTTATTAATTATTTTGCACGTTGCAATTAATTGACTCATAATTTGCATTTGCAGTCATCAGCAAAAATTGAATCCTTTTTTGTTTGCGTAACTGGTTCAACACCATCCTGTTGTAATTAACTTGTAAAAGTCATCGGCAGCTTTTTTGCTGAACTTGACCCCACTGGCTGGGCTTTGGAACGATCAGCAAAACAAGCCTGGAACAGTAATGAAATGTGAGTTTAATCATTAATATCAGCCAGAAAATCAAAGCATTGCCTGGTTTCAGCACTATAGGGATTGTTGTTGTTTGCACATCTGATTTGTACTAAAAAAAAAAAAAAAAAAAAAAAAAAAAAAAGAATGATGCAACTAAATGACTAAAAGGAGGAGGGTCGAACAAAATTGAGCAAGAAACCCAGACTGCAGAGACTGCCAGTTTTTTAATCATTTACAGATCAATGAGATGATTTTATAGCACTGCTCCGTTCTGGTATTAATATTGCACAGTAAGTTCATCCTGCCGTTTCAGTACACTGGTTGACTGAATGAAGTGTAAAGTGAAGTGGTGTGTGCTTCCTTTTTCAGCTTAAGCTGAGTTTTATTGTTCAAACAGCTGCTGTGTAGAAGAAGGAGAAAGAGCTTTAGATAGCCATTAGCTAATGGATTATTGAGACACAACCACCAGCACCCTCTTCACCTCCAGTCCGCACCCCTGCCGAGAGCCACTTAGCACACAAAGCCTGCTTTAAACATTATAGATCCCTGGTGCGGTATCAAGCTTCTCCTTCTGTTCTCTCTCTCTCTCTGTCTCTCTGTCTCTCTCTCTCACTCTCTCTGTCACAGAGGTTTACATGCAGGTAAGTGCCGATGTCACACATCACTGTTGACATTGACAGACAGAATCTTTATACAGCTGATTTGTCCAATCATCATTAATGTCACAATTGATTATCTTGAAACTACATTTATATTGGTGTTATTAGAATGTGAAATATAAGTCCAAATATATAAATTTCCTCACAATGTTAGTCACATGAACACTGCGGTTCTTACAGAAATATATATATATAATAAACATTAGTTATTGTATACTCTCATTAATATTATCTGAAAACAACAGCAATAAGAATAACATAATATTAAAACATGTTTAAATCATGTGGCAAGGCCAAGGACACACCAGCATTTATTGTATGGAAATACCCAAGGCATTAAAGCAGCATTACAAGATACAAACTGTTGACTGAAGAGGTTTTTTTCGTTTTCAAGTGTCACTTGAGTAAAAGAAATACTTTGTGACATTGTGAAAGTTTACCTAAAGCAGTACATTAATGATAAGCTGAAGTGCGCTTACATGACATACCAGGGTCAGTAGAGAATGGTGACAAAAGGCTGTTTAACTGTTTTTGTTTGTATAATTATTTGAACTATATACTGGATGTTTAATGCACATTCTTGCTTATCCCTAACTCAAAATTTCATTATTCTCATTTATGTTCACTACTGGCTTAAATCCTCTGTTCACACTTGTGTTCCGCTTAAACTTGGCCATGGCAAGTATCTGGTTCTCACAGCAGTGAAGAACATATAGCCAGCCATTGCCACTATGGAGATGCTCTTCACTGCGCGAATATCCCTCCCCGGGCAGCATACTTTATACTTAATACTTGGAGATCAAGAGAACTTCATGCCATGCAGGAGCTAGCCTTGCCTGTAGCAGCAAAATAAATTTAGAAAAGCAGAGCTTCTGAGGTTCCCTGGATGCACGGCAATGGAGTATAGGGAGAGCTGAAAAGCTCCTTTGAGGGGAGAAACAGGAGTCCCACCAGGGAGCTCAGGTAGACGGGAGAAAAGGGCCAACAAGGGACGAGCAAGACAAAGATGGCGAACTTAAGAGGGGGGAAAACGAAAAAGAATAACAAGGGAAGAGAGTGGTGGGGAGCTGCCAAAAGCGGAAGAGAGAGTGAAAGAGTGGGTCCTGTGAGATCTGTGAGATCAGAGGGAGACGTTGGAGACAATGGGGGAAGGCGCCAGGAGAGGAAAGAAAGCGACCAGACTCAGAGATGGCGGGGGTACAGGTGGTGGTTGGAGGGGAGGGTCTTCCCAAGGGACACATGCCTGTCAGTGCATAACACAAAAACACAGGGGCCAAGCTATAGAAATGGGGAAGATGGGGAGAGTGATGGGAAGAAGGGGGGAGGGACAATGTTTCAGCCCTTGCCTCTTTTTGCATCACACATACTGACACATACACACCACACATACACATGTGGTGAAGACGTTGCTTGTCTTCGTGTGTATAGTGGCACTCTTCAGATACATCTTTATAAAGAGCACAAAGGGGCTGGTGGCTGGTGGCATGAGGTTTAACAAAACATCATGGGACATAAAAAATGGCAGGACTTACTCACTGTCATGCCCTGCTTGTGAGTCTAGTGTTAAATGTGACCTACAAGGCAATGGGAAAAGAAGTAATTACTTGAAGCTATGAAAAATTCTGATTGTCATGTAAAGGGTTGGCCACTGGGTGGTGAAGGCTGGGTGGCTTTGATGGCTATATGTGCTATCACACAAATAAATTAATAATAATAATAATAATAATAATAATAATAATAATAATAATAATAATAATAATAATAATAATAATAATAATAATAATAATACAGGGCATTTTGTTAAAAATTGTTATATGGAAATACAAAAAAAATATTGAATGACCCACTGGCTGATTTGAATAAATAGCTCATCTATAACGGTACTGTTATATGTTAAATATACTGTTGTAGAACAGAAAAATTATACAAGACCTCAAATACTTGACTGTTGAAAGATAATCTGAATGGCACAGGGAAACAAATGTATTAACACACATGAAGGCTAGTTGTTCTGTGTTATGTGAGAAGCACAGTAGCAAACCTGAAGTGTTTTATGACACCAGATTAGCCTGTCAAAGGGTCGTATTTTCATTTTATGCATCCTTGCATAGTTTTTTGTCCAATCTAGATTTGTAAAAGTGTGCATGTTTTGCACTGTAGACATTTTTTCTCTTCTTATGCATGCAGAGAGATTTATAGCAGTAGAGAAAGATACAAAGAAAAGGGCAAAGACATAAATTGAGATTTACTTCAGAGCTTCATATCTGACCATTTTTGGAGCAGATAATTTTCATATTACACAAACGCTTTTTCTTCAATGGTTTGTTTCTAGGCTCAAGGCAGACTATTTACTTCAAGAATGTGATCTTCTTACTTGTGGTTTC
The DNA here is from genome assembly GCF_946808225.1 of Silurus aristotelis. Classification (NCBI taxonomy): domain Eukaryota; kingdom Metazoa; phylum Chordata; class Actinopteri; order Siluriformes; family Siluridae; genus Silurus; species Silurus aristotelis. The sequence continues at coordinate 13,637,639 of NC_139587.1, read as the reverse complement.
ACACAATGTATTTGTTAAAGCGGTCTGCTGCTATGGTTATCTTTAGAAAGGACTTGCATTTTATAGTGACACATTCTGATAGAAAACTTTAAATTGTATTAATTTATTTGTTCATTAAAATGGTACACTGTGGGGAGCACATGGAGTTAAGTGAATTGGCTCCTTTACATTGCCTCTGGGTGTGAATGAGTATCTAACTGTGTGTGTGCAAGATGTCTGAAAATGACTTCCTGTATTCCTGTGTTATTCCTTATGTCACTCTAGGATTGAACACATGCAGAAATGAAACAAAAGGGTTGGTTCACAATTTGTTTTTCATCACATCCATATCATTTAGTGTTTCAGTGACAATTATCTTTATGACCCTGTAATAATGCTAAAAACCCTGTGATAAATAAATAAAAAATAAAGCATCAAGTTTGATAAGAAACCATCTGCAAATGAATGCATATTCGAAACATGCAAACACATAAAACTTTATATACCAAGTAAATCTGCAGAAAATCATCTGTTCATTTGGTTTAAATCGTCAGTACATTGTACTGCATTTCGCTGTCTTTTATAATCTTACCCACTCAGGATCTTACTGCTTCTCTGATGAATAGAAAAAAAATCCTCTGACTTGATCAGAGCAGAAAAGCCACTGTGAGCCTTTTAAATGGCATGTGTTGCATTGTACACGCTGTGAGGTGTAGATGTAAATTTGCCTGATCAGTACACCCACAGTAGGTGCTGCCATGCGCCCCCAGACACTGAAGCATCTCTTGTTGGGTTTGATACATATTCTAATTGCCATGAGTAATTTGCTGTGAGTCGTACTTAATGAGAGGTCTGAGGGACCTAATGGATGATGGAACCTGCATTTAGCTGCTTAGCTCTCACCCGTGCCACCAGTGAGGGACACATAAACTCTGTTAGATAAAATCATATTATATATTTATGGACCTTTTTGAATAGGTGTTTTTTTTTTTATATAATCTGCATACATTACCATTCTTTTGATTGCTGTGGCAAAAAAACAAGCATTTTCTTTTCTCATAACTGTAGCTGATGCCAGTTGGCAGTGATTCAGCTCGGCAGATGAGAGATGAGAGATGAGAGATGGCTGCGTAATGAATGCAGACCCATTAGCACAGGTATCAGTGTGTTTTTAGCAGTTTATTTATTCCTTTTTTTCACTGTAGTAATTATTTATCTGAATGTGTTTTCATGATTAAAGCACCATGGCTTTGATAAATGGACAGAGATCACAGTAAATACACAAAGCTAAGTGGTTAGGTCATGGGAGACGTAGCAACAATATATTACATCCAATGTGTTTGATAGCTGTCATACTTTGGTGATTTTGCCTTTAGCTTTTGCGATGTGCTATGAATGACATATTTATCTGCAGCTTTGTGATGCATTCAAACCATTGGCCAATAAAGTTTTGCACACGCAAACATACGCAGAGAGAGAACAAGAGAGAGAAAAAGCGTCAAAGCTTGAAGTTTACTACATCATCTGGCCCACATACCGCTGTGAACTTACAGAGATGTCAAAGCACAGTCACAAGATCTGAGCCTACAGCTGGACCATGTTTAGTCCAAACTTGAAATCACACACAAACCACCCTTTGCATTTGGGAAATTTTTGTACTAAATTACATACCATAAAATGTTTTTGCTAAACAGTACACTTGCCATCAACATAAACTGCCCCTTATGTACTTACAGTATAAACCAAATCAACTGCTGTCTTAGGACCCATGGTGATATTTACCCGGGAAAGCAATGTAGTATCATTTATTTAAAGTCCAAATAAATGGCTCAAATTTGTCCCCACTCACTTCTTTGTTTTCAGTGTAAAAAAAAAAAGAGTGGGAAATAAAAAAAATTGGATATTCTTTATTTTATTTTATTAATCTGCTTAATCAGTGTTGCAAAACAACAGTCATCACACTGTTTTGGCTCTAAAGGACGTGAGCACAGGGCCACATCAGCCTTTGATTCAATCCTAATGGGGTCACATCAGAGCCATGTTTGGCTGACTGGAATCTTGTGCATCCAATTGACAGAAGCATGTTGATTGATGCTTGGTGGTGGCTTCACATGTTATATATTCTATTCATTTAATTATGTTTCTTAAGCATCATTAAGTGCCATTATATTGTAATTGGAGAAATGCAGAGTCACAAGTCAAGTTAATTTGTGATTAATGTTGTGTATCAGTGAGAGCAAATGGAAGATTTGCAATTTAATGAGACAACTCTGTATTTAAATGCTGAATTGGTAAAAATGCAAACAGTGACAGAAATTAAGGCAGTCTAATGAGAGTGGCAGCAAGTTTCACAAAACATAACAAGACCACTTACTCCTAATGCGAAATACGCTCCAGTTGGTTTTAAAACAATAATAAAAATGCGAAATAAATTATGGTTGTTGTTTTTGTTTTAGTTTTTTTGGGGGGGTAAGAGAACAATTTGCATGTTTTATATACATAAAAAAAAAACTTGTGCCTTGAGACATTTTAGTTTGTTCTAGTAGAAGTTCTCTAACTTCTGTTCCTTCATCTACCTCCTCTTGTGTATGTCTTCATACAGCCCATTTGGTTTTCTTTTGTCTTTCTGTCCATCCATCTCTATTGGATGTCAATCTGTGTTGCGTGTCTGATTGTGAAATATCTCTCCCTCTGTCCTCATGTCCGTCTGCTCCCCCCTCTTTCTTGGCAGAGATCATACCCAGCTCCTGGCTCCTCTCCTCCAGGCTGGAGGGCTTGTGAAAGCTTCGTGTTTACAGGCCCTGTTGCCCACAAAAAAATCAGCTACAGATTGCCATTAATCTATGCTTGTTGCTGTTGTAGCTCAGCCAATGAAGCAGTGTGTGACCACGGCACGGCCCCATCCACTTTGGAGCCGAGGCTGCCAAGGCGCTGTTTAACCCCGGTGAGCCAGAGAGGGCATGCACATATAACTCTTCCTAATGTATTGTCCCTCTCGCAGGTCTCAACAAGCCCCTTCTGCTTGCACGCTGCTATTTGTTACCACTAATTTGACGTGTTTATGGCCTGCCTCCCTTATATTAGATACTCAAAGGAATCGATTGGGCTTAAATCGAAACACCTACAGCCACGCCGGCACGTCAATACAGAGATGAGTGCTTAATCTCAAGAACCAAGGAACACACTGTCCAGAGGGAGCAAACTTTGCACTTCTAATTTATGTATGTAAGTATCTCAATTACGTTTGAGAGTACATGTTTGTGAGAGTGTTGTGTGTTTATTGGAGAGGTGAAGAGGGTTGTGATTTAACTCACTGCCTGGAGAGATCAGAAGGGACTGTAAAGGAGAAATGCTGAATTCTGGGGCTGTGTGAGCTAGCATTTTGTCCTGAATTTTGTGTAGTTTGTGTAGTTTAATGAGTGGAGACCATTAATCTGTAATGTTGGACTAAATGTCTAAATGTGTTCCAGGGTGAAATCAAGACTGAAAGAAGATATTATTACTTGATTTGTTTTCTACAATATTATGTTATTTTTATATATAAAAGACTTCCAAAAGTTCACGAAAGGAGTGAAGCATTCGCTCACTGCTGTCCCATTTGCTATGGGTGAATGCATGGCCCGTGTCTTGCCTTGGACTGGTCTAATGGCTTCCAGACCAGCAGGTCAACTGTGTGTTCCTCCATTACTCCTGCCGTCTCGGGTGTACAATTTTAATAGCAGTACCCCAAACCCCCCCAGCCTTCATTTGGCCCCTCACACTGAACCAACAAGAGAAAGATATCGCTGCACAGTTCTTGCCAGATTGAAATGTTTCCGGTACTAAACTAAGATGTTGGGGGAAAAGAATAATAATTAAATATATTAATAAAATCATTGCTCTATTTACATACAGTTTGCTTAATTATCTGGAATTTCAGTTTTCTTTTCTCTCTGTACCTTGTTTTGTTTGGATCATTTTTGAGAATTTATTTCTGGATAAATGATGATAAATGTTCAATTCTTTTCATCACACAATCACAGCATGGGAACCACAGTCTGGAAAGTGGACAGTCCTAGCTGACTTTTATAATAAACGAGAGGGCAGTCATTTTTCCATTGCCCCCCTGCCACTCCTGCCAGAGCATTTACCCTGCACCTTCTTGAGCTCGTGCATTTTCTACAGCCCACATTCATTCAGTGTTTGCTTCTTTCGCAGTATGATGTGGGTTTCTAGGAGAGTTATCCTAAAGAAGAGAAAATAGAGAGCGCAAAGCATATTTCAAGTTTATGAAGCTTGTTCACTCCTCACGTTCCTGCCTGATTACTCGGAGGGAGAAAGAGTCCAGAAAGTAAGAAGACAGAGGGTAAAAAATCCTCATCTGGAAATGATTCGTTTCTTTTTTGTCTTCCTCTCAGCATTAACACAACGTGACAGGCTATAAGCATTTAGTGCCATATTTCAAAGTTATGGTTTATAAACATCTGGTGAAGCTCTCTCACGCACTCTTGGGGAAAAAAAGCAATCTTTTTCCACATTGCTCTGTTTGTTTTGGGCTCAACAAGGTGAGAAACTGCAGTAATGTGAGAGGCCATTGTACAGAAGGGCAGTGGGGAAGATGGGATAGAGAGTCAGGTATGAAATACCAAGGCCTCTCTCAGAGCTCCAGCTTCTTCAAAAGGGCTGTGGCTAGGAGCCATGTGCTTACACACACATACACACACACTCACACACAGGCCACAGCTTTTACACAGCATTTAATGCCCTAGGCAGCAGGACGGAGGGTGCACCTGGCCAGCCACAGTCACTGCAATTCATGAATCAAGTAGATTGATCTCACTCTCTCTCTCTCTCTCTCTCTCTCTCTCTCTCTCTCTCTCTCTCCCTCTCTCTCTCACACACACACACACACTCACTCATGCTCCCTCTTGCACATGTGCGCTCACCCCTTTGCTCACTGTGTCCACATTCATCAGTGACTCATGAACTTTTGGAGCCGATTTTACAAGACATTCAAACCTACGCTACAATCAGCCTCTTTCTAAAAGTTTACAGTACAGCATGCTGTAACCTATGTGTATTGCATATTACATAATATCTGAGACACCCAGATGTGGTTCTTTTAATCTTTATATGACATATGCATTATAACAATATTGCAAAGTTCACATTTCACTCCAGCCTTAGCCAATTAACGAAGGGAACATTGATTATTGATTCTAGAATTTTTTTTCCTCTTTCCATGGGCCAGTGTCTAATGTGTTTTTCTTGGCTTATTTAAGTGAAACTTTTGTCATTCCTTCAGCATATTAAAAAAAAAAAAAAAATCTGAAACATTAGAAACCCAAATTGAAGTCATGTTTTGGTTTCAGTATTACACTTCCACAATTATATTTCAAAACACAACCAAACTGTTTGACGGCCAAAAACTCTAAAACAACATTGTATATTTGAAACACATGCTTTTAAATTAGACTACACTATTATGGTAATGGGAATGTGTAGAGCTCTTGCTCTGTTACAGGAGCAAAATTGGAAACATATAGCCTTGTATGATATAGATGGCTTTTACTGAATATTCTGACACTGAACTCCATGGGGAAACAGACCTGTGTAGGTGTGCACTCTAGCTGACCTTATATGCACAGACTCTCTTCTCTTTCACACTCTCTCTCTCTCTCTCTCTCTCTCTCTCTCTCTCTCTCTCTCTCTCTCTCTCTCTCTCTTTCTCTCTCTGTATGCAGTAAAAAAAGAAGAGAGCAGAAGTTGAAGAAGACAAATCTAACACTGTTCTTTATGGGCTATTTCTGTCCTGTAATATTTTTTGCAGAGGACTTATATCTTTGCTTCTATGCTTAATTTCCAAAAAAGGATGACAGGATTAATGAAATATACACGTATAGACCTATACTTTTCACAAAAATGTCAGTAGTATTCAATACCAAACAATACCATCTTTTTCCTGAGTGTATTATTTATGTAATGCCCCTGCATTTGTAAATCATATTGCAAACCTGATTGAAAATAAATACAAACAAGCAATGTGATACACCTTTCATCAGTAAAAAATAATATAGCAATCGATAGCGCAGTATTCTCTGATTTGGCCTTGGGAATATCTACTGATCTACAGTGTAAATTTCCACAATGACACCCTTACACTATTACTCTCTGCCCAGTATGAATCTCTCTCTCTTTCTCTCTCTCTCTCACACACACACACACACACACACACACACACACACACACACACACACACACACACACACACACACACACACACACACACTCCTTCTTCCACCTTAGAAATATTACTAAGCTAAGAAACATGTTATCTATATCTGATGCAGAGAAGCTCGTCAAGGCATTCATGACCTCCAGACTGGACTATTGTAATGCATTACTAGGTGTTTGTCCTGCATCATTAATAAATAAGCTACAGTTAGTCCAGAATGCAGCAGCCAGAGTTCTCACAAGGTTGAGAAAATATGACCATATAACCCAAATCTTATCATCCCTACACTGGCTACCTGTTAAGCTTCAAATTGGCTACAAACTATTGGTATTTACTTACAAAACACTAAGTAGTTTGGCTCCCATGTATCTTTCCAGTCTTCTAACACGCTACAATCAATCACACTCCTTAAGAGCTCAAAACTCTGAACTTCTAGTAGTTCCTAGAATAGCAAAGTGCACTAAAGGTGGTAGAGCATTCTCACATTTAGCTCCTAAACTTTGGAATAGTCGTCCTGACAGTGATTGGGACTCGGATATACTCTCCCAGTTTAAGTGCAGATTAAAACGTATATTTTAGCAACTCCTACACATAACACATATCAAATATCATAACCTTGTGCTAAAGTACATCTGAACAAATGCACATTATCAACTTTTGCTTGATAATATTATGAATAGCAGATATGCTAATTTCTCTCCACTGCTTCTCTTTCTCTACCCATCCTGAGGCATTCTGAGGTTGCGCTCCAGTCACGTTCCACCTCATGAAGATTATGGACCTACAAAGGAGTAGATGCTGAACATCCTGAACCATCTAGAAACGTACCAGCGCCATTTAAATCCCACTTCATGTAGAGTTTGGACATTAGACCTCTTTGAATGTTTAAAGGCTCTGGCATGGGGAAGCTGGTGTTGGATCTATGATAATCTCAAATGTTGAGCTATTTTATGAGTTGCTCAGTAGCCCCTGGTTCCACAACATCAACTGACTGTATACAACTGTAGAAAGGACATTACTCATAATCACACCCTTCAGTACTCGTGGTAGTTCTCACTCTCCAGTGTTTTCAGAAATTTCCTCACTGTGGGACGATTAATGTTATATCTTAACTTATCTTATCTTATCTTAGGATACTTTCTGAAATGAGAAGATTATTTTTGCTGCTGATGAACTATTAATAATGGTATAAGAAAAAACACAGGTTTGTATAAACTAAGAATGAACTTGTAAAGTGTGTATAAGTGTGTTCAACATCACATAATGCACATCATGTTTTTTCATTTCAACCTGATTTAAATCAGTAAAATTTTATTATATATGTAATGTATAATATTACTGTATTACTCTCTCTTTCTTTCTCCCTGTTTCTTCCTATCTCTTTTTCTCTATCCATGTCTGGTTAAATGCCAAACAAAAGCACCTTAATGTGTTGGGAGAGTGGGATTATAGCATTTTCATTGAGAACATATGGAAATGATTCACTTGTAATTCTTGGTAATTGTAGCACTGATATAAGTCAGGGTCTGGAATTCATTTTCATTACTATCCTGAGTGATTGTGCTATTATATCACATTTGCTACGCAATACAGAATGATGTAGGAATTTGTAACAGAAGGCCATTAAAATGTTCGTCAAAATTGTTTCTAGAGAAGTTAGTGCTTAAAGGAGCGCATTCAAAACATTAATGTCCATATCCTTCCATCTCCCTGACTGCTTTCTATATTTGTAGGTAAAATTTTAATCTTGCTGGCTATCCAAGGATGTTCCAGGGCAACTGCTAGCTAATCAGAGACTTCAGATAGTGAGAGGTCATTATTATGAATGCATCTACATTCGAGCAATAAACTGAACACCTCTATAAATAGAGATGTAGTTACTGGCTGTAATTACACTTTTGTTGAAAATGTTGAAAAGTCCTGACTCCCCTTATTGTTTGGTTCATTATTTTTTTATTATTATTTTAGTAATAAAAATTCATTCTTTTAGTTTTTATTTTATTTTAAATAAAAACTATTTAAAAAAGGATTAACTAGATATCTTCAGATCTTAAATTTATTTTGGATTAGACAGTAAGTGTGTAATAAAAAAATATGAACAAAGCAGTGATTTGTATATTGCAGGGATACATTATAAAAATGCATTATAAAAAGAAGATAGAGTTACAATTGTAATGCTAGATGAAAAATCAAAAACAATTGTCAAAACTCTCTATTTTTCGGTGTTCTTTTTCTGCCCCTGTCTATCGTCAAACAGAGAACAGTCCTTATTTCCTCAAACATTTTGACTGACAGGTCATAAATTGTTTCGATCCCTCAGTTCTAAAGGTGTGTTAAAGCAGAGGATCGCTTGATACATTTGATTCATGTGCAACTGAAGTAACATGGACCTGTGACAGGACTTAACATGATACACATAAACATTTTACTCCACTCATAACCTTTATGCCTACTACTGACTTGATACCTCAGCAGGAAGATGTCTTACTCTTGTTTATATTGGGTTTAATGAGGCATGAAAATTGCCCAATTCACCTCCCCATCCGAATCTCCAACTATGGTCAATTTGCTACAAATGCAGTGGAACACTTAGCTCGAAGTATAATGAAGACAGATAATTATACAGTATCAACCCCTCATTAGTATACCTTAACTGAGACATAATGAGGAATTCATTACCCATTTTCACATTCCTCTGCCTCTCATGTCTTGAAGGCACAGAATCAGCATACATTACTTATGTTCCTGTCACCATCAAAAAGACAGTGGTTTCTTTCTTTCTTTCTTATGTGTAAAACAAACTGTCATTAAAGTGGGAGGAGAGATAAAGAGTGAGAGGAGGGGGGAAATAATCAGAAAGAATTTTTATTTCTTCCATTTGTTCTATCTTTCTTTCTTTCTTTCTTTCTTTCTTTCTTTCTTTCTTTCTTTCTTTCTTTCTTTCTTTCTTTCTTTGGTTCTTTCACTTAATTTCTGATTATTTCCCCCTCTTCTCACCCTTTATCTCTCCTCCTTCCACTTTAATGACAGTTTGTTTTACACAAATGTGAACAAGTAAAACACCGCTTCAGGCATCATGCTGTGCTGTAGTTAAATCTTTAAATCAGTGGCTTGATGATGTCTACCATAAAATGGTAATTCCAGCCAAATTAAACAGAACAGCTACATTTGTGTACAGAAGGCCATACAGAAAGGTTGCTTTTCCAATCATCATTAGGAAATTTGTAGAATCACCTTCTACCACATTTCAGCTTTGATACATTAGGTTATGAATGATAGGCCAAAGACCTCCCTTAATTGCTTTTTTTTCTCATTGGGTCTCAATTTATTTCTCAAAAGCCAAAGTACACACTCTGCTTTTTTATGATTGATGATGCTGCAAAGGAGCTTCAGCTCCAGTAAGGCATGAGGTACTTTGATTAACGATGCTGCATGGGATCTCTCAAGAGCCCCCGAGAATAATATAGTTGTGTGGAAACAGCTGCTGTGGTGAGAGGTAGAGAGATCCAGGCAGGAGGCGATCATGCCGAGGTCTGTGTACCTGTCCAAAAGCACCGTCGAGGAGAAAAACAGCAGAGCTGTGAAGATAGGATGAAGTATACAAACTAAAGAGGTGTTCTGAGATGGTCAAAAAAGAGAGGCAGAATTGTAGAAAAGTACCGAGAAGAATTTTCTTGACATTCTTATGCTTACTAGTTTTTCATGGAAACCTCACATAGACTTCTATCTGAACTGACATATATACATATATAATATAGTGAGGGCACTGGAGGACCTATTCTTGTTCCAACCTTTACTGTGATACCAATTAAATAGCACTAAAATAATGGAGTGTCCAGCTTTCCTACAGTGAATAAGTTCAAGACTCATATTATTTTGACCTATAACCTATTATTGTCTGTTAAACTGTATCATTGCAAAGGCAAAATTTATGTATAACTTCCCATCTCAAAAACTTCTCCCCAATCAAAAAGCTGCCATGTGCAAAGACATTGTGTTTAATATAAGAAATAAATGGCAAACAAATAAAAGGCTAATGAATATATTTTATTATATTATTTCAATTGTTATTTGGCAGTGTTTAGTTATCACGGTATTTTTTAATGTGGCCAAAGAAATGTAAAACTTTTAAAGGTTCTGAAAATAACTGGGCCACATTCTCCAGAAGATGTTTCCACTCTATGGTTTAGAAAAAATCTGTTTTAAAAGAAAAGTGTGACACCTTGAACATCAGAACAGCCTCAACTGAACATAATCTGAATTCCGAAACCCAATTCCTACGTTCATACAAACATTTTCAGTGATTTTTGAAAGTAAGGTTCTAGAATCTCTCCATGGCAGCAGAAAAATCTAGTTTGTGAGATTATATAACAGATGCCAAAACACAGACTGGCAAGGATCTACCTGCATTTTATCATCATAGCATTCTGGATGTTTCAGCATAGATATACATTTCTAAAAATATTTTGCCAAAAGACCATTATAATGTGCAGCTACTGATTTTACACAAAAACTCCAAAACCTGTTTTCCTACACACAAAAGTGCAGGAACAGAAAAACAATCTCTCTTCTACATATAAACACTTTCTTTCCTTACACAAGATCTGGGACACACTCAGTAAAATGCAAATGGAGAAGATGATGGATTTTGATAATGAGACCTTTACCATGAAGTGCTGTTACACTTCATGTTACACTGTTAGTTAGTTATCTCAATGTAAATAATGCAGATAACTGAAGATATTTTAAGTCCTTTAGAAAGTCTCTCTCTTTCTCTCTCTCTCTCTCTCTCTCTCTCTCTCTCTCTCTCTCTCTCTCTCTCCCTCTCTCATCAATATGACTGTTGCAGTATTAAGTTAATTGAACAAGCTCTTTTTAAATAAAAATAAAAAAACACTCTGCAATAAATAATCATGCACTAATAACAGAATTAATACTTACATTGTTGTGAACTAAAGCTGAGTTAGGGCATGTACTAATCACAAACTAATGAAGCGCTTAAGGTAAAAGTAGGTATTTGTGTGTGAATAACTAAATATTTGATATAATATTTGATTATATGTCTGGTTGTCTGGAGTTAATGTCTGATTAACCTGTAGGAGCAAATATAATGCTCAAAACATGCTCTATAAGAATGAATATTATTGAAAAATGGAAAGTGCTCAATTCTTTTCATCATTTATATTGAATAAATTCATCTTGTTTTGCATGATTTTCATCTATTTCTCTTCAATTCTCAGTGTAGTACTAGCACGTGCTCTGGGTGGAGAGGGTGAGCCCCTGCTCCTTTACACACAAGCACATGAGTACAGTAATATTTATTTTGTTAGTACACAATATTGTCTGTTAACAATTAAACCCAGTGTTCCTCAGTAGATGCCATTTATTTTGTTTGTTTTGTTTTATTATGACTGCTTTATTGCAGCTATATCAATCAAGTCTCGTGGCTTTAAATTCTTTTGAACTGTATAGTATAGTTTGTGCTCTTGCTCACATGCTTTGGGACAATGCTGTGCAAAATGCCATCCAATAAAGTTTGTGTACACAGATTTTATGCACATTTTTATAGAGCATGTTTGATTTAGTATATTTAGAATGTTTATGTACTTAAGAGCGTCATTATTTATGCATGAATTTATATGACACATGGTGTAATTAAGGTTAGATATTCATTACTTTTTGTGATTAGTTCATACCTTTACTCATCATAAGTTCATATTTGCGTACATATTTATATAGGAATTAGTGAATGATTATTAATGTACTGTCGTTGTAAAGTGTTAGCCATTTAGTGGCTGTTTATACATTATTGTTTGTGAATCAATTCAGTTCAGTTCATTTGGCAATGGACATTGTCTCAAAGCAGCTTTACACAGATAATGTGGTAAGAAAGAATGAATAAGATTGTTCTTAAAAAAGTGTAAGTTTTTCTCTAACGAGAAATCTGGTGGCAACTCATTTGGGACAAACTTACACTTAATCACCATTCTGATTGCCAGTGTAATGATCTAGCACAGAACTAACATTAAAGGAATATAGTTACAAGAGTCAAATGTCTGGACCTGCCAACAGGTTCTTGGAATTTAAAAGGGGTTAAAAGGGAAAGATTGAATGTAAGAGTAATAAACAAATGAAAAGGGGATAAAAGAAGAGGAATTGATACCAACTGATTGTTCCGATCTCTGACTAGCCACAGAGAGAGAAAGACGGAACAAAAGAAAGAGAGAAAGAGAGAGAGACAAAGCCAAAGACAGAGAGACAGAAAGCAGAAGAGAAAGAGCTGTACTTATTTTGAGTCTCACAAACGATGCATGCATGGAGACATAAATGGAAGGGTAATGGTTGTCAAACCCTGACAGCTTTAAATGGCCTTTTAGTTCACTGTGTTTATCTGTCATAAAGAAACATTTAGAGAGCGAGTGCAGACAGCTGAGGCAGCAGGGCACATCATCATCATCACAAAATAGTGCGATTCTCCCCCTCTCTCTTCTCCTCCCTTGCTCTTTCTCTCTCTCTCTCTCTTTCTCTCTCTCTCTCTCTCTCTCTCTCTCTCTCTCCCTCTCTCTCTCTTTCTCTCAGTTTTCTCTGTCTGTGAATCAGAACATGGATGTGTCTTGTCTCACCCCATCCACCTTAACTGTTCTCCACCTATCAGGAGAACAAGACACACTCTGTCACAAACACTTTTTTTAATTGCTAATCATATAGCCACTGGTGCTGCACATTTACCACAGTCAGAAGTCTGTGTTAAACATAACACACATGTTGGTTTTATGAGACTGAGCTCAAAAACATAAACAGCAATTTGAGGCCAACAGCATATTTTGTTTATTTTATTATGCTGATTTGTTTATTTCCAGCTCCCCTTTGTGTTGCTTTTCATCCATATTTATTTATTATGTCCTTTTTTTGGTTACATTATGGGTTTATGTCTGGCAAGGCTCAGTTCATACCATTTCAAACCTTTCCATTGTAGAATTACAACATAAGTTGAAAATCACTCTCATTAGCAAAAAGTGAGAAAAACAGTGATCCATAGCTTACTTAGCTTAGAAATTAACAAGTTTGGATAAAGCGAGCGTGCTTTCTACAGCCACAGGTACACAGATTTTAACAAACTTTCTTAATCCTACATTTGTTATTCAGCCCCAATTTTCAGCACTACATTAATTTGTATTAAGAATTAATATAAGCAAATAAGGTAAAAAGAACATGGGTTATGCTTGTCAAATACACATTACACTACAGTGAAATGTGGCTGTTGCGTATTACAGCTTGTTAGGAAGCTGGGGTAATAGCACAGGTCAGACCTGATGTAGCACCCTTGAAGCAAAGAGGGTTAAGGGCCTTCATCAAGTGGCCAACAGTGGCAGCCTGGCAGTACTTGGGCTTAAACTACTAACCTTCTGAATAATAACCCAGAGCCTTAATTATTGAACTATCATTTCCCAAAAACTGTCTCACAGGGAATTGAACCCCAATTTTTCAATGACAGGTGAAGATACTGTCCACTACACTGAGGAACTCCTCTTTAGCATGAGCAGGATAGGATGACACTAATGTATATTGTGTATATTACTATATTTCAAAACCAACTTTTTTGTAAAGGTACTTGTGTTACTTTTAACAGATATTTTTATGCAAACAGAAAAGAAAAAATATATATTTTCCTGCCCCTAATTTAATGGGTAAAAGAGTTGTGCATTTATCTTTGAGAGCAGAAAGGTTTAAATCCTACAATACCACAGCCAGCCTTGGCCAAAAAACAAAACTCACTGTGTGGGAGGAGTGGCTTATGTTTTCTCTCCTGTCAGTCAGCGTAACACATGGGTCTTTGTGGGGTCATGTATACACAACATTACAGCTAGGGCTTTGCTTTGAATGCATTATGGCACTGTAATTCCACCCAAATTACGTTATGAGACCACACTTTAAAGTAAATATGCAAACTGACCTAAAATACACCAATAATATAATCTATCCACATTTATCATGCTTTTTGTAGTGTAGTCTTATATAAAATGTTTTAAACATATTTAAAATGCAAGCTTTTCATTGTACAAACTGTCGCTAACATCTGTAAATTTGTACATATGACAAATAAAAATTATATTTCTGTGTAAAATGTATCTATTAAATAAAAATTGTGTATTTGTTTTCGAATGATAAAATGAATAATGATGAATAAATGATTATATTAATGAATTAGAAGAATTCATTTAAAAAATCTAACTTCTATGATGAAACTTACTAAGTACATTATATATAGTATATTACATGATTCCAAATTTTGAATAAAAAAAATTTATTTTCATGACAATTTCACTGTATTTATTCCTGTCTATAATAAGCTTTCTTCTTTCACAATATTAGAATATTTGTATACTTCTGTGTAAAATTGCCAAAATGAATATGTGATGAATTAAGTGCTATTTTGTAGGCTGAAATCCAATAAATATTGTTAAATTGAGTGATCAGATGATTAAAATTGTTATTATGACTTGGGACTGTCATGATCATGACAAATAACTTTAATATATTTGCTACATATTAGACTGCGATTATTACAGGAATTCCTAAATTAGGTGCCATGACTCTGTGTGGTGTCAATTGATTTGTAAATAGGGTCTCTTGTTTCATTCCTTTATTTGATTTAGTAATTTCAGAAATATCAGAGATGGATTTTTGGCAATATTTTTAATATTACTGTGAGTCACTTTTAGACAAGCCACTATTGAAGTATAACAAAATATGAAAAAGTTGCAATAGTAAAATAAGACAAGAAAAATTGTTAAATTTCTCCCATCCATCTCAAATCACATACTTATATGGCCTACAGAAAAGTCTGTTTTCTGTAAATGTCTTTGATTCTAGATCAAGTAAACCTCAGTGATTTTTTTTGGTTGTTTTTGTTTTGAGAGCAGAGCTTATCCGTTTTACAACACTGTGCATAAAATCACCACATTTTACAATTCAAATTGGAAACTTCACACAAATATACATGTGTATATTACCAAACTAAACGTAAAATGTTACATAATTGTAAACTGTTAAAACTTGGGGTGAAAGATTAATATTGTG
The DNA here is from genome assembly GCF_946808225.1 of Silurus aristotelis. Lineage (NCBI taxonomy): Eukaryota > Metazoa > Chordata > Actinopteri > Siluriformes > Siluridae > Silurus > Silurus aristotelis. The sequence goes on along the minus strand of NC_139587.1, from coordinate 13,622,365 downwards.
GAGAAAAAATATTCGGAAACCCCTGACTTTAAAATGTTTATTTGAATCTTTGCTTCTCATTTAATTATTAGTCTTAACTGCTTCTTATGTGTCACATTTATGCTGCTTTGTATCACAGCTGACCGCAATCAAGGACAATATGTTAAAATAATTGTTTTTTCATGCATTTTAAATTCAAAATAAGCGGCCCAGAAATCCAAATTCAGCAATACACTTCTATAAGCTGAGTATGAATCCAACTTTCATAAAAAAAATGTTTAATCTAATCTCCACAGTTTAGAGTTTAGTTTAGTTTAGTAATCGCTAATATAAAACAGATACTAAAACACATTTGCTACAGCTCAGGGAATGGTTAATTTGATTTGTTTTTTTATAACAAACTTATTATTGCCCATCAATTGATTATTAAATGTGCTGCTCATCACACTATTGCATATGTAGCATACTGCATACTGCTTCACAGTACCCCAGGTCTGCCACCCCAGGTCAGTCCTGAGCTCAGGTTACTTACTGTGAGAGTTTCCTTCCGGAATTTCCCTATAAAAGCATGAGGGGGAGTGGCAATTCAAAATTGCGCTTGTAAGTTGTATGTGTATGATGCCCTGCATTGGTTTGACTCAGACCCAGAATAGGCTCCTCTTCATGAAGATGAATAAATGCAACTTGTACCACAATTAAAAATTAAGAGCCTTTTTCTAAACTGGAAATGTAATGATCTGTTAAACTTACTGTGATCAGCAGCAACCAGCTCAAATCCCCCTCTGTACACCTGACGCCAGACAACTTCATTGTGTGCCTGGATCCATAAGTATATTGAGTGCAGCTCTCTATGGCATTGCTGGTGATGGGCTTTCAGGGGTTACTGCAGTTAACCTCTGTTTAGTGTGTATTTCTTGGAACCCAGCTACTCCTGGGAAAAAACACCATATAGACATGACACCTGTCTTTATCTCTTCTGCCACTAGCCAATGGGAGTTTGTTGACACCAGATTGTTTACAAATGAGAGCAGAGTTGTTGAAATTGGAGAGAAGCAAATGATGGGAGGGAATCTTGTCAGATAATTAAGACAACTCATGACCCCAAACAGAGCATCCAATTTCACTAAACATGGTAGCAGAAAGAAAGAAAGAAAGAAAGAAAGAAAGAAAGAAAGAAAGAAAGAAAGAAAGAAAGAAAGAAAGAAAGAAAGAAAGAAAGAAAGAAAGAAAGAAAGAAAGAAAGAAAGAAAGAAATTGCATGTCTAAAATATTTTTAGAGCTATTCTTCAATTTGTATGAATTTCCTCTCAGCACTTATTCACTTAGTAACAAGCTTCATGTTAAACAACGGAAACCCTCCACAGTGATGTATAGTGAGGCATGATCCTTGGCATGGCATTATCAATATCATGAAATTTCAGATCGTTATTTCCTCGACTCCTCTCAGTGCTGCTTTCACTGCCTGTCTATGAACTGTAGATTCTTTCCACTTTAAATGCAAAGTAGTAACCCAGAGGCACCGTAACAGTGCTGCAGTAACAGAAGAAACAGGCACTGGTCCAAACTGTAAGGAGGTCATAAATTGAGTGCTTAAAAGCTTTTGTTTTCACAGGAAGCACTTGCCTAAGATGTTGTAAAATGTACTTCTGGCCCTGTCACCACATTAGAGCACAGACCTTAACCTTGAAAATCCAGTACAATATCTTCCCCACTAGATCAAATGACACATATGCCCACACATATTCCTAATTCTGCCAAGAGAAACAGAGGCAAATATCACACAACCAAAAACTACAATATGAAATATCTAAAGAGTGACCTCTCTGTTCTGTTTGAGGAGATTTAAAAAAAAAAAAAATATTGTTATAATCACTGTCACTGCATTCTCACATTATTGAGCATGGGGAAGGGGAACTGTTTTTTTTTTTTTTTCCCAGCATCAGAAAGACAGCTGGATCAAGGAACCACATGATGATCTCATCGGCCAGATCTGAAGTGCAGAGGCTTTTGGGTAAAGTCTTTGTCAGGATAGCTCATTCACCACTTGTTCATAGTTTGTCAGTAGCAGGAGAACACATGTGACTGGACTATTCCAAACAAAGTTTTAAAAAGAGCCGTCCAAGGTGACAGGCAGTAATGATGCCTGGGTGGGTGAAGGATGGTGGTTGAAGAGTGTAATTGTGTAGTGTGCCTTGCATAACTACTGCTTGGAGTGACAGGTGAACAGCAGCTTTGTAGGTCAAATTGAAACTCTTACCAAGACGTATTTTCAAGAAGCCTGAAAACATATAACCAAGTAGATATGTCTTAATTAGCCTGAGCTGTTAGGTCTGGTCACGTCAGTGTCTGGGTTGGGAAGTGTAATTGGTTGTAACTTAAATAAGACATTCTTTAGTTTCTCTACTATGAGACTTCATTAGTGGCTATAGTAATAACTGGGCAGTTTAAATGAATTTGTATCATTTTAAATCATTCCTTCATCACTGTATAACTAAAGCCAGCATTATAGACAATGAACATTAAAAAGAAAAGATAAATCATATCAAATACAAATGTATGTTGACCTACGAATGAACTGAACCAGCTGCAGGCTTACTATACATATTGTATTAGATGTTTAGCATTTAGTGTTCATCTTTGATATTCAGACAAAACAGCTTTACCCATTGTTACCATACATCTAAATGCAGGTGGGCTTTAGGGATAGACTTGTGAAAGCATGTCAAATGAAATACTAACCATTAAAACATTATGAGTGTTCCTTTGACGCACTGCACCTTGTCAGGGCCAGAAAGTTAATGGCCATAAATTATTCCCATGACCATCTCTCTGTGGATATGCAAGTGCTTCTCCGTGTCAACTGGGAGTGATTCTGTAACCCACACAGTTGTACAGCAGTAATGGAACACCCCTCGGTTGAAATCTGCGGGTCCACATTAACCTTTAAAGCTTGTGCCTGGAGCTTGAGACTGGGGGCCACCATGTTCTTCTTCTTGCAGGAGGGGCCCTGCTGAAAGACTGCACAAGCCAGCTGCCCTCAGTTATTTTTAAAGAAGCATTTGTCCCTTCTACTCCCCTGGTGACTGGCTCAGCTAACTATCCATCCCAAAATGCCAGACACTGTCGAACACACCTTTTGGCTCTTTACACTAAGGCTTCAAAAGAACAGGCAGCTGTATAACTGTTGCATGAAATTGCATGAGAGGCACAAATATCTTTACATATGTTTTATTGTTTTTTTTTATTTATTTTAGTAAATGATGTGTGAACCCTTGAAATCTTATGTTTGTCTATTTTATAGCATACCAACAGACACTGCAAATAATGTTGCACTTAAATGTCACTCAATTCCACTCAATAGATTCATTTTTCTCTCAATAATCCTGCACATGTAGAGCCAGAAATATTTTCAACATCAGTAAGAAGGACTGCTTTTATTTATTTCATGTTCAAGCATACCGTATATGCATGTGCATGTCTGTATGTGTCCACCCATAACCCAGTAGTAGTTGCTCCACTTTTGCAATATTGCTCTGGCAACTTTGCGTGTATAAATAAATGAGCCACTTGAAATCAAATTTGATCTTAGTTTTAGTCCAGTTTGGTTTAATGCTAAAAGCCTAATGTAAGGTCCATACGAGCAAACTCTGGGTGAGCAGACAATCATGTGAATTCTGTCTTTCTGCATAGCTCAGCTCAGCACCCCGAGTAAACATGAGTTACAGCTCAAATATCAGCCCTGAATCTGCAAACAACGAAGCCTATAACCTCATTTAAAAATTATTTATTTTCATTGCTGTGGCAGGCGAACTGGCACTTAAAATCTGTCAGCGTTATGAAATGTCAAACGATTGTGCCATGGCATGATTGTGCCATTTTTCAACAAAAATATGGCCTATTGTGCATAAATAAATACCAGAGTCTGGTATGGAATTATAAAAATGTCACCACAAACCAACAAGTGCAGCTGATGCATATTAAGTCACTGCGGCACGAGAAAAACGAAAAGAAAAATGTGACGCTTAAGAGTCATTAAAATTGTATGATGCTGTTCTGCACGCAAGTCAAATATGAATATGACTTCTTCTTTCTGCAGTGGAAAGGAAGAAATAAACAATGCAAACTGCCACACAGCCTGGTCCACAAATGTCTCCAGAATAATGTTTACATCCAAACTGATCTGTCATCAGCGGGAGCCGTGTATGGGTTTACTGCCCTGGTCCCATACAGCTCATACAACTCAGCTCATATAACCTAGTGTGAGAGAGAGAGAGAGAGAGAGAGAGAGAGAGAGAGAGAGAGAGAGAGAGAGAGAGAGAGAGAGAGAGAGAGAGAGAAGAGAGAGAGAATAAGAGAAACATTCCGTTCTGCCATTTCCTGAATTCTCATGATTTGCTTTCTCTACAATGTCAGTCAAAAGTGCAGATATATGTCTCCACTAAAATAAAATTTTATTTAATTATGTTTGGATTTAATTTTTGTTATTACAATTATTACAAACCATTAGGTGTAATTGTTTCTAATGTTTAGGATCAATTATTAGTATGTGCAAATGTTTATTTGTGTGCATTTCAGTATATTTGTATGTTTTGTGAGTATCGATGCATAGAACTAAATGAGACTAAATGTCAATATGAATAAAAATGTAATCATTAATATTTAACTTTATATATTTGTATTAAAATGATGTAATAAGTATTTTTGGAACATAAATAAATGAATAAAATTAGCCAAAAATATCAACTCGACTAACACGTAGTAAACTATTTATTACTTTGTTATTCTCACGTCTTTAACTGTATACAGTTGTTGCAAATGCTGTGGAAAGGAAAAACTTCCGTTTAACTTATTTCAACAAATACATATGGCAAGGCGCTGTGATTAAATTCCGCAGCGCAATATGTGAGGTGCTTCAGCAGCAAGCTGAATTACCTCAGTGGAGTCAGTGACAAAGTGTGTGTGTGTGTGTGTGTGTGTGTGTGTGTGTGTGTGTGTGTGTGTGTGTGTGTGTGTGTGTGTGTGTGTGTGTGTGTGTGTGTGTGTGTGTCCTTATCAGCAGCTCTATGCTGCCCTCTTTTGGCTTTAATGTGGCTCATATGGTTAAATGGTGAGAATCAACATCTAATGACCATGATTTTATTATTTTTTTTTTTTATTTTTTATTTTTTTTAAATAAACACTTCAATTGACAACTTAATTGACACTAAATCTGACATGGTGTCCGAAAGATGTAAACTCTGTGCAAACTAAACTATGAGCAGGATTGGAACAGAGATTAGACTGAAAGCTCCAACATTTCCAAAGCGCATATTCTATAGACTTTTATCTGTCTGAATGCCCATTCAATGCACTGGTGTGACAAATCCATTACCCTCCTCTGTCTCAGCCATCTTGGCTGTCTTATTGGTGTGCTGGTGTCCCCTTGTAGACAAGGCTAATCTGGTCTTCTCTCCACCACAGTGGGAAATCTTGTGCACTCAGGAACTGAAGCCCATTCCAGTAACCCTTATCTGAACCCTCACACCAAGCCTGTTGTGAAAAACATCTGCCACTAGGAGTGACGCTCTCTGGGAGGCCTCAAGTGTGAAAGAAAGCTCAGAGTGAGAAAGAAAGAAATGTTGATCCTATTTTGCACTTGTTATTAGTGCTGCTTATTAGTGGTACTTAGCAGGCTCTCTGCTTCTCACTAATAAAGGCAGACAAAAGCAGCATTAGCAGGGGTGCTACTGAGAAGGAAGAAGCAAAAGAAAGTAGCCTTCTTGGACTAGATCTTCCTAAGCGTACCACCAAGGGCTGAGTCTAGGAACAGCATTCAGAATGTGAGGAGACTAAGAAAACTGGCTGTCCGGCAACCATTCAGACAACCATGTGAAGAAAAATTGGGACTGTCCTGTGAGCATATGGGTGCAGAGGGTGAATTATGTAAATAGGAGGAGGAGCAGCTTGTGCGATTGTATTTAAGCTTGCTTACAGACGTAGGTCACAACCAACCTCATTTGTGGTAGGCTACCACCTTCTTTCTTATCTAAATATCTCTGTCACACTTTACACTATGCATTGACAAGTGTGTGACAAAGAAAGTAATAAAGAGTAATGATAGCGGAGGAGTTGTGTTTGATGGTATTTCTTTACATAAACATCAACAAGCTTTTTTTTTCATTTAGTGAAAACAACTGAAGCAGCACTGTGTGAGTCTGTTCAAATGTGTGTATGCAGGTATATGCTGTGTGTGTGTGTGTGTGTGTGTGTGTGTGTGTGTGTGTGTGTGTGTGTGTGTGTGTGTGTGTGTGTGTGTGTGTGTGTGTGTGTGTGTTGGAGTTGTTTGTGAAGTTTTGAAAGATTTATCTTGTGCAGATATCAATTTCTATCTCCAAATCTCAAGAGCCTCACCTTTGCTACTGTTTATTTCTTTTCTTTCTTCTGAATCCTAAAAAGATTATTTTTGTTTGTTTTCGTAAGCCTGTGGGGTTTTCAAAAATAATTAAAACAGAGCCGTAATACAGTCACATCATTAAATATTCACATTCGGCGGTCAGCCATGCATAGTTGTCTCTCTGAGGTCTTTTCACATGCTAAGTGTTAATAAACTCCCAGAAGAAATCTGACTTGATTGAAATCTCCCATGGACCGCAATGGTTCGGGCCTGTCGAGGCAGAGTGCACTCACCGTAATTGTTCCTGATGCGCTCATACTAATTACCAGCACCCTGAATCGTCTCCCAAGATTACAACAAGCTGTCACAAACAATGCACCAGTCGCACGGTACTGCACCGAGGGACAGAGGTCTGTCACTTTTTATTGTTGCTCCACTTGCCATGACAGTGACGACCCACTGAACGCGAGGTTAATTTTGCCTGTCATAAACCTCCCCAGATATACAACACTACTCAGAGGTTTCACCACACCTCTTTCCAGATTTTACCAGGTTGGATAAATAGGATTTGACATTGTTTCAGAGGAGTGGAATTTCCTTAATCACCCTGGTATAACTCAAAGAATGGCAAAAGCAGATTGATTGATTTCAAAAAGAGAACACAATTAGTGCAATGCAATATATATATAGACATGTATTACTAAAATCTGTCATATTGCCCGAAATAATAAAATCAGCAAAATAGAAAATGCATGTGAATGTTCACTTTTGTCTTTGATAATAACAGGAAAACTGCTTCCTTTCTGTCAACATTGAAAGTGGAGCGGAGGAAGATAAAATGAGTGAAGATAGAAGTAGCACTTTGTTTCATAAGACACTTCCAAGGTCACTGGATAAAATAAAAAAGTCAAATTGTTTGGACTTTTAAACACACCTCCATGAATTTGTGATGTTAGGAAGTACATATGAATATGTAGTTGAATTTATTAACAAATACATTTCTATTCACATTCATACTATAATTTTCTTTCAAGTGTTCATGTGAAAAAAAAAAAATAAGTGCCAAGGTTTAAGAATACACCTTTTTTACATTGTCCCATTCTTGGTGTGGGAAATCAATTATGCTGATATATCAATTATAGGGAAGTGTGCAGATGGTGCAGTGTGTGTAGTTTTATATGTATTGTTAGACCATCTGCATGTCCCTATACTTTTATCACTTTTACTGTAGATTAAATTTCCAGTACTCACACTAATTAAACTGACAATAACATCACCATCTGGGTCACCATTACCAAGTATTGGCTAATTAAAACACTTTAATTGCATGAACACAGTACAGGTATGCCCAACCTTGATGCAGCGCTTCAAATCATTGTGTCTCCAGTGGCACCTTGTGTCCAAAGTTTCTTTGATATCTGCTAAAAAAAAAAAAAAAAAGTGTTAAGAATAAAATGAGAGCATATTCAATATGCCCAATGAGAAAATTCCTCTCCTGATTTGAACTTAGTTTGACTTCTGACCTCTGCTTTTATTCTGACTACAGAAACCCTATTAGAGTAGTGAGACAATAACAGTGCTGCACTATCGAACTCTCAAATAAGCCTTTAATTCTTCTTTTGTTCAGGGAAATGGAAAAGATCTCCAGTGTGAGAGCAGCAACCATGAAAGAAAACTAATGCATTCTATTCAGTGGACGATTTTCCCCTGCAGGATGCATGCAAAACATCTCTACCTTAGATACCGAATGCCATTACAATTCAGGCAATTTCAAACGATTGCCTTCACTATTGTTAAGTGCACACTACATGACTAAATTCCCTAGATCCTTGTATTGCTCACACTACACCAACATAAATGCTCATAATTTTTATTACGCTTTATTTTATTATTATTATTATTATTATCTAATGTATGAAAGACACATTTTGCAATGATAGTTTTTTTCAAATTCAGATCAATGTAATTGTCATTTTTTAATTCATCATTATTTCATCCAGAAAGCTGCAATCAAGATGATTAAGAAGATTTGGTGGAAAGAGGGAGAAAGAGAAAACGAAAAACAATGAAAAATAAAGTAGAGTAATAAATGAAAGACAAAAGCATAATATGAATATTAATAATTAAGAATAGTTAACAGTCACATAAATTAATTTTCAATGAATTCAATATACAACAGATTGTGATTCCGAAGAGGAAAAAAATATTTAAAGGTTTAATTTGATTTCAAACAAATTTCCAGCAAATAAGGGTAATTCTGTTAGATTTATAGTTGTACAATAGTAATTGCATGTCTTGCCTAGAAATGTGGATTCTCAATATGTTTAAATTCTGAACTGGATTGTTTCTTAATGGCATTTTCTGATTACTTTGGTGTGATCAAAAATAATTAGAAATGTAGGGCTCTAAGATGTCTGGTCTTTGAAATGCTTGGTTGTTCATCATATAAGAACTCATCTTTAGCAGTTGCTCATTATTATATTTATAAATCCTTAGATGTGAACACATTATTAGATTTATCACTAATATTTTCATAAACATAGAAAATGTTAAGTGTCTCCAGACTGGGTACATCACTTTCTTAACCACTCTACATCCAATAAACAGTCATGAAAGGCATGCAAAAAAAAAAAAAAAGCCAGTGTGGTATGCTCTCACCATGCCATCTCAGATGCATCTTTGCAATACACATGCAAACTACATAGCAAACATGAGATTAATAAATCGACATCCTGCACTGATTTTATTGTCAACAAGGCCATAAACTGTTTGCCACTGGATACAATTTACCGTAGTTGGTCTAAACTATAAACTACTGCGCTATTGTGAATATTTAAACTCCAGTTTTCCCAAAATCCACTTGTCCAATTGTGACCACAGAGAGAGAGAGAGAGAGAGCGAGAGAGAGAGAGAGAGAGAGAGAGAGAGAGAGAGAGAGAGAGGGGAGAGAGAGAGAGAGAGAGAGAGAGAGAGAGAGAGAGAGAGAGAGAGAGAGAGAGAGAGAAATTTGACCCAGTTAAGACCTGCTAGTTAAGCATTAAATGAATTATGCTAGTAATATAAAAATAAATAAAAATAAATAAAAAATAAAAAACACAATATATAGCTGATGTTAATCTTACTTTCTGTCTATGTTCTGGTCTTAGCTCAAGGGTAGTTAGTATAAACATTCACAGGGGTTTTCATCGTGTATCATCGGACTAAATAATTGGCTGACAAATCCTTTAAAAATCTTTAGTGTCAACAAATTTAAAAGGGAAAGAAAATGAAGGCAAATATGTGTCTCCTAGCCAGCTGAGTTATAGGATTACTAGTTCCAGTATATACTAGTCATATGCAAATAATAAAATGAGAATTCAGTGTGTGTGTGTGTGTGTGTGTGTGTGTGTGTGTGTGTGTGTGTGTGTGTGTGTGTGTGTATACACACAAACACACTGTATTATTCTCATGTACATTTTTTATATGACCAGTATATACAGTACTTTATGTGTCCATGACCAAAATTACACAATTGATTGCCTGCGTACTGTACATTTCCACACACTCCCACACTCTAATTTCCCTGTTAGAACCATCATCAAGATTATTGATGCCCATTTATCTTCAAGAATGGAAAGTCAACAATGTAATTGACATGATGAATACTGCAATATAAATGCCCTGTTTTAGGGAGTGCCACATGATCAACAACAGTCTCCACAATGCCTAATCCTGATACCAAAGTCGATTCAGTATACAAATTGGGAGTCTGTATAGAAACTGGGAGTGCTTGTGTTTTTCAAATATCCCAACTGCTAAAAAAAGAAAGTGGGTAAAATGCAGGTGTGCCACTATTGTCTCAGGAGACTTTACTAGAAGACCACAGCGTAAAGTTGGGAGTTGTGTTTTGAGGGGTAGTCAGCAACACATGGGCTTTTATGAGGGCTTTCCCTTTTATCCCATTTGAGTGTACAAATGAACATATGAGGATGGGTTCTCAGGGGCTACAGCAAAAACAATAACTAACTTTACATTTTGGATCTGAATGATGAATTATAATAATTATAGAATTATAATAGAAAATGAATAGCTTTTACTGGATTTTTTTTCTTTTTGTCAGTTTAACCCACAACAGGTCATTGGGTAAATGTAAAGTTAGCTCATCTTTACTCTACTTCTTATCAAAAAAATAACTCTAGATATATTAATACAATATACATACAAGTATACATACTACTATGTTGCTTTAATATTAAAATTCTGGCTTCTTAATTTTGCAAATTCTGCAATTTTATAGAGGTTGGCATCTCATAGAATTATAAATATAGAAATCCCCTTATACTAAATCCAAGTCCTATTTATTCTGGAAAGCTTAACCCATCTAAACAAAATGACAACGTGGGGAATTGTGAAATATTAAGCAATAAATGTGGCCTCATGACAATGTTATGCTGTCCCTTTTTTTGCAAAAGAGAACCAGATCGAAGTCATGTTGCCTAACCCAAGTCCATGAAGCAAACAAACATTCTATCTTCTTGCATATTTTTTTTTTACCTATTCTTTGGGAAATTATGAAAAATCCTGGCACTGTCAAATTAAAAACATGCATGTATCTCAGTCCATGAGAAATCAACATATTCAATCCACATGTCCATATGTTCACACGTCACCCAGCTCAGGACATCCAGGCATACAAATTAACAATTTGCTTTCATAATACATTCTGGTGACTGTCTCTCAACCAAAATGTAATATGGTATGTCCAATCTTTCACTGTATGTGTGCTATCCAGAACCTGTCATGTCATCCTGTAATTTAGCGGCTGTCTGCCTGTAAGAGAAATTACCTATTCCTTACCAGCCTTAGTCTCACATAACACTTGCACTTTTTCATTAATCTCAACCTTATCTGAAGAGTACTTCAAGTGGCAGAGTTGTACCTGTTAGGGATTTGGTTCAAGGAGTGTTTCTGGGTCATTGCTACTCGGTCAAGATACTTTAGATCCATCACTCATAACATATTCAGTAAAAAGAAAAGTGCATACAAACTACGCTTTGGATTGTCCAACTGGCTGATTATGTTCTGACCTCTACAATGTTACACATTAAATTATGTTTTAGATAATAGACTTTGTGTCATTAGTAAAGCCTTTCTGCCCATTAATTGTGAATCTAATAATTTTTTATGATGAAAATGTTATGTTTGGGTAGAACTTTGTCAAAATATAGTACACATTTCATAAAGCATTGCTCAATATTTCATTAGTTTGATGTTCAGAAAAGGTCAGTAAATTTTTTTGCAGGTCAAGGGCTGTAAAAATCTTTGAGAATTTTGCTGTAGGTTATCGGTTCATTTATTACAATATATTATATAACCGAGATCCCCCTTGCACGCTTTTGTGCTGTTTCTTGTTTGTTACTTTGTGAACGTGTTTTAGTGCAAAACTTGTCCTCAAGCATGGTACATTCATCAGACAGTTTCTCTCTCTAACCATGGGACGGTCAAGGTTAGCAGGTACTTTAGTCCATCAGCACTCCCATGTGAATACACAAACTTCCCACCCTCCAACACCACTGCGGCAACTCAGTACTTCCCTTTTTCCGCAGGGAGGGAGAACAGAGTCAGAGTCAGAGTCAGCCACAGAGCCTTAGGCCAGGAGATGCAGTGTGTATGATGCATGTGCTAGAGGCATGTGTGTGGGTGGAAGGAAAGGCTGTCGAGAAAATAATGCTCTGTAAAATAATAGACAATGTCAGTATTTCGATATGCTGAGAGAAACTTTCTGTGTGATATTTGTATGAGTTTGAAAAATAGAGATTTTCTTTGTGTGTGTGTGTGTGTGTGTGTGTGTGTGTGTGTGTGTGTGTGTGTGTGTGTGTGTGTGTGTGTGTGTGTGTGTGTGTGTTTTGTGGGTGTACAGCTGCCACTCCTCCATGCTCCTTCGGTCTGTTAAGAGGGGCAATTAAACAGAGAATATCTTTCTGTGAGCAGTTAATGAGGTTTTGTCCCAGGAGGAGGCAACTGATTGGCTCAGACTATGGACTGAGGAAAGTCAAGGGCACAGGGTGAAGCAGTGCATTGTGGGAGATGATGACATTTTGCACCAAGAGACTAGAATGCTTTTCTACAATAGCAGTCAGCCGGCTTGTTTGTCTCTCAATAAAACAGATTCCTTAGAACAGGATGCAAAATTGCAAATTAATATCGAGCTGAGGAATGATGGTGAATTGCCTTGTGGCATATTTCTTTACCAAGTGCACAAATATTTTAAGTAGCATTATTATTTGCATAATCTTTAAACTTACATGCATGTATGTGTATAGTTTACAAACTCACTACCCAAAGTTCCAACTTGTGTAACATTAGTATTGCCTATCATGTGAGCATTCTACATCTCAGCCCTTTTATACTGTTGTATTTTATTCACCTTTTTAATTACACTATCAATGTAAAATAAATTTGAGAGTAAAGAGACACACACACTCATTACTAAACCTTTGAGGACTATCCACTGACTTAATTATTGATACAGTTAATTAATTCTCTGCCTACACCTACATAAATTACTAACCTTAACCTCAGAAACCAAAAGAAAACCTTTGGGCTTTTTAAGGGTTTTTGGTAGTTCTTTTTTTTTTTTTTTTTTTTTTAATGGGAACCAATCAAATGTCCTCACAAAGTCAGAATTGTCAGATTCCTATCTTTGTGAGAAAATCTGAAACCCACAGATAAAATTTCTAAGACCTAGATATATGTGTGCCATGTTGCATGGTGGGATTTGCTAATATATCTAGTTCTTGACATAATGTGGTTCTGTGGAATGTGTAGCAAAATGACTACATTTACTTGCCCAAGTCTTTATTTCCGTACAAGCTTAGTGGCGACTGCATTGATAATGCATTAAGCAAATACAACAGAATCACACAAAGTGGTTAAAAAGTAACTTCAGAGTAACAAACAAGTTTCTGCTGTTTTGCTTTTAGTGGTTTGCTTCTGTTCTTAATTGCATGGGTTTTGAAATCAAACAGGGGCTATGAGGTTACACTGCTGAAATTCAGCTTTAATTTGAGGGCATTTACATCCATATTAGATTAACGATATATTGTTTTGCTTCAAATACAATGTGCAGAGCTAAAACAACAAAAAAAATTATGTCACTGTACAATTCTTTACAAACCAAACTGAATATAATTCAACTATCTGCAAAACTGAGCATTCTCCTAGGATTTGTGTTAATTTTAAAATAGTTTAAACTTAACAGTGAGAAACAACTGCTGCAGCTTAACTGACCAATTTCCACTGCTTCTACTTTTTCCATCCATTCCCAAAATCCCAAATCTTGTCCTTCTCTAATTACCATATCATCTCAGCCCCTATGCACGCCTCCTCCTCCATCCTCCCCCTCTCTCTCCTCTGCTTTCTGTCAGTAAAGTTGCCCCATTAGCCCCAGCGCAGGAGTGTTAAGAGTAATGGCCCTGCCAATGTGAGAGCCAACACAGGGGAAATAACGTTTCCCTCACCTGGCCTGAAAACCTCAGCGCAGGGTAATGAATCCTTATGAGAGCCAGGCAGGGGGATATTGTTCCCTCGGTTGTAGATGGTGGGAGGGGGAGATGGGGCGAAGGCGAACGTAGGAAATTCACAAGCTAGCTTGTTTTCGCAAGTCATTAAGTCTGTGTTAATCATCTCGGCGCGTTTTCATAAGTTTGTAGGGGAAATGAAGAAGGATGAAGGGAAGAAGTGAGAGAAAAGATTGTAGGAAGAGGGAGACAACGAGGAGAGCTGATTTGTGTGGAGTACATGTAGCAGGCTTCCTGACACATTTATTATGATGACTTTTCTCTCTGGATTAGATGGAATTGCTGCTTAATGCAGATCGAGTCAGAGAACTTTAGTTAACCATAGTGTCTTGGCTGCTAAAGCAGTGGCAAACTGACTGAGCACAAATGTCTATTTGTTATTATTATAATCGAAATGATTAAAAATTTATCATTTGCACAGTAAAGGACATTATAAAAATTAAGGATTTATACGATAGCCTGCATATAGTATATCACGAGTATATCACTATCATCTATTAAGTCAAAGGAAACCAAAATTCCAGACGAAAATTGTTTGGTATTTATGCAGCCTACTTTTACATTTTATGGAAATCTGCTTCTGTACTACTCCTGTAACTAGTTGGCAAACATTGTCAGTTTCCATTATGCTCACCTTAAAGCATTTAAAACCATAGAGAACATATCATATAAGAGCATATCCCACTCTGTGTGTTTAAAACAAGAAGCTAAATATCAGCTTTTAGCTTCCAGCACGAGTTTGCTCATAAAATAACTTTTCTTCAGGCATCATTTTGTAAGTACTCACTAATTTCAAGAAAACAAATTGCAGTCTTAATTTATAGCGCCAGTAATCAAAACAAATTACTATTAACATTTAGCATTCTAACAACACATTTTATTTGTGAATGCATAAATATCATCTGTTCACAAATAAAGTCCCCCATGTCTCTCATCTTTGCTTTAAAAATATTTTCCATGTTGAGAACATTTCTAATTGCAGCCTGGAACTGGAGTGGCAATAAACCTTATTCAGTGAACCCTGGTTCTTTAACTGTGGGAGTTGACCATCCTTATATTGCTGGCTCAATAAATCTCTGCTGTTTATATAAAACCTACATGATTTAGATGACATCATTCACAACATTTTGCCAAAATGTAAAAAACACAAAACAGCTAGAAATCACTGCAACTAGCAGGCCCCCCTTTTTTTTTAGTTTGTTTCGTATAGAACACTACAATTACCAACCACAATGTATTTTTAATAGTTATATGGTAACAGGTACAAGTCCTCAGTTGGCCATGCCATACAATTTTTCTTTTTATGTTTAATTTTTATACAGAAAATGTTACACTACAGTCTTACCCTCTTCTGGTTTTTCTGATTATTCATGTGAACCAAATCGCTCAGCAGTGGCTCCGGTACTCATGTTGTTCTCACTCTCCGGTGTTTTGTATTGTTTTAAGATTTATAATCACACCCTTGATATCACGCAAGTGAGGATGGGTTCCCCTTTTGAGTCTGGTTCCTCTCAGGTTTTCTTCCTCATAACATCTATGAGAGTTGTTCCTTGCCACAGTCACCCCAGGCTGCTCATTAGGGACAAACACACATCATTCACCTTAATTCTTAAGTTCTGTAAAGCTGCTTTGAGACAATGTCTAGTGTGAAAAACGCTATAGAAATAAACTTGAACTTGAACTTGAACTCTGCACAGTTGGATCAGCAATCGTTATATGGAATCTACAATATTTTCAACGTTTTACTTGAGTCTGATGGTGTGAGAAAAGAAACTTAACCACTTATCTGTCACATCACATAGACTTTCCATATGCTTTCCTTGGGTGTTTTGTATGTAAACCTACAGCTAAGATTTCTTTAGGTTACAGCACATGTCTAATGGATGGCAATAGAATAGAGTGTGGTGTGTGTGTGTGTGTGTGTGTGTGTGTGTGTGTGTGTGTGTGTGTGTGTGTGTGTGTGTGTGTGTGTGTGTGTGTGTGTGTGTGTGTGTGTGTGTCTGATTCTATTGGAGTGTTAGTTTATACTACTTCAAAGACATTACAAATATTCTCCAGTTTAGATTATCTCATACTGAACATTCAGCCCTTTTTTAATTGTCAGTGGAACACACTTAACATGTATTATGTGATCTCTCATGGTCCATGTCCTTGAAAATCAAACAGTGACATATTTTCCTATCTTGCTCTTCCCTCAATTTATCACATTAACAAGTAACGACTCCAGATGTTTTCTCTTCATTTTTTTATTCAGCTAAATTGCTAATTGAATCTGGCTATAAAAGAGCAGATGCTTTCATGCTCAGAATGCAGTATTTCTAGGCACAGACATGACAGGACGATGGAGAGAACCAGCTTCTAAGTTAACCCTTTCTTTGCTGAATGCCACTAAAATAAGCTTTAAAAAGTTCAATAGTAAACAGATTTCCATAGAGAATATGAACATGAGCATGCTGACAGACTCACCTAAAAGACCAGTCTATTTGGACTGAATTAAAGAGCGGTGGAGGAATATAAGTGTTTGCCGATTTCCATAATTGTCATGAAGGACATTCTTTAAGCTGCTGAAGTTTCCATGACAAATGTGGTTGGAACATCATTCCAGAACAGAAAACATTTTCCTTTTTTCTTAGAAAATAGATTTTTTTTTTGCCCACCATTTGTTTCCAATTTGAAGAAAAATAGCATGACTGTGGGTTTTTCCCATTTTACAATGCCATTACAGAACAATGTGCTTTGTTTGTAGCATTCACTTTAATTTTACACTGCTTATCCCTGAAGCATAGCCATTCCTTACTTCTTAGCTTCACTATCGGTGGATTCTCGATGGGATACAGGGACTCTTTCCATGCTGTTTTATTTAAGGATGTTATTCTTGGCCTCTGCATAGCCCAAAGTCAGCCCCCGGGTCTTTTTCCCAAGCGACTGAACCGCCCACATGTCATCCGTCATCTGACCCTATCTGCATGACAGGTCACTCATGCTTTTCCCCCAAGATAGTGTGTGTGTGTGTGTGTGTGTGTGTGTGTGTGTGTGTGTGTCTGTGTGTGTGTGTGTGTGTGTGTGTGTGTGTGTGTGTGTGTGTGTGTGTGTGTGTGTGTGAGCATTCAGACACATGGCTTAAGCGGCAGCAATATACTTAACATAGTCAACTTATCTTTATTATCAATATACCATTTAGAATGTGGTTATGATCATACAGAATTTATCAAACCACAGAACTATCACTTATAATCACTTATGGATCACAATAATAAAAACCTGGTACTGTAACTAAAAAGTTTTTTTTACCTTATGCACTAAGCTGACTATTTCAAATAAGGCATTTTTCAATTCTCACATAGGATTAATTGTAAACATATGAGTGAAAAAGTGTGTCTAAAGAGTAAAACAAGTGCAATTGCAAGGGTCAGTTCGGATGTGATGTGATACTGCCCCCTACTGAATTATCTATATCATATGTTATTCTTTTGTGTAAGAATAACTGCATGTTTTTTGTAAGAAACATGTTAAAGTTCTTTTGCAAGATCACATATCAAAGAGAAACAGAATCCCCTTTAAAAAGAAGAGTTTGGCATTGGTAGCAATCATCTCCATATTTTCACATATACAGTACACTACTTCTTCTTCTTCTTTTGGCTGCTCCCCTTAGGGGATCCCACAGCGGATAATCTGTCTCGAACTACTCTGTCCTCTACATCTACATCCATAAACCTCCTCCTTGGTCTTCCTCTTTACCTTCTTCCTGGCGGCTCCTCAACTTACTCCTACAATATACCCCATGTCCCTCCTCTGCACATGTCCAAACCATCTCAATCGGGCCTCTCTCACTTTGTCCCCAAAACGTCCAATATGCACTGTCCCTCTAATAAACTTGTTTCTAATCCTGTCCATCCTCGTCATTCCCAACGAAAACCTCAACATCTTCAGCTCTGTCAACTCCAGCTCCACCTTTTTTTTACTTAATGCCACTGTCTCTAAATCATACATCACAGGTCTTGCCACAGTCCAATAAACTTTCCTTTTCATTCTTGCAGATATCCTTCTATCACAAATCACTCCTGCCACTCTTCTCACCCACTCCACCCTGCCTGCACACTTTTCTTCACTTCTCTAACACACTCTCTATTACTTTGCACTGTTGACCCCAGGTACTTAAACTCATCCACCTTCACCACCTCATCTCCCTGCAACTGCACCACTCCTCTGCCCTCCCTATCATTCAACTTGGGCAGATTGAACTCAAGTTGTGCGGCTGCAATTTGGATCATTTGCAGTGGATGAATAGCGTTCAGGGGAAGACCTGCCAGCAGAGAGTTGCAGTAGTCCAGTCTCGAAATAACAAGAGACTGAACAAGCACCTGGGCAGCCTGTGTGGACAGAAATGGTTGAATTCTTTGGATGTTGTAGGGAAAAAATCAACAGAAACAAGCCACATTAGCAACATGTGGGGTAAAGGACAGTTCATTGTCCATGGTTACCCCAAGGTTACAAGCAGTGGCTGAAGGGGAGAGCAGAGAGTCATGAAAAGTTATTCGGAGATCTTGCCCTGGAGATGAATCACCTTGGATGACCAGCAGTTCTGTTTTGCTGGGGTTGAGTTTTAGTTGATGAGCACTCATCCATGATGATATGTCTGTCAAGCATGCCGAGATCCGAGCGGAAGCTGTGGCATCTGATGGAGGGAAAGAAAAGATGAGTTGAGTGTCATCTGCATAGCAGTGGTAAGAAAACCCATGTGAGCATATGACTTCACCAATGGATTGGGTATAGAGGGAGAAAAGGAGTTTGGCCTTGTCAGGTTTCTCAAGCTTGCCCATTTTTCCTGCTTTTGACAAATCAGCTTTGAGAACTAATGCCTAATATATCCTTCCACTTGACAGCTGCCACTGTAGTGAGATGATCAATGTTTTATCTTTTAATTTAATCTTTGGATCTATGACACTTATATTATTACTTCTAACCTATACACAATGTGCAGATAATCGTATTTAAATGTAATATTAAGCTTTTTTTTTTTTTTTTTTTATCTGGATTTGCTTTAGACATCTTTTGTGCAGTCTGTTAAGACACATTTTATGCCATCCCAAGGCAATGGAACTCTTAATGCGTTATTAGGTGCTCAGTGCCGTTTCTACGAATGGCTCTGTCAATCAATGACACACCTCAGTGTCTAAGAGGAAAATCATTTCTGAAGGACTCTGTCACTAAATGCATTTTATTGTTAAGATTACGCTCTGCAATCACTCCATCGATGTTTGCTTCTACAGATGTGGAACAGTAATTGAGGCATCTCCCTAGGGTGTGGCACATTTGGGAACATTAAGTGGTGTCTCTTGTCACATAATATATATTTTTTAAATTGCCCCTTTTGTCAGTTATGTGCTTTTTTGTATTGTTCCTCTTTTTTGTATTTATTTATTTATTTATTTTTTATACTGTGCAGATGGGTCCTAATGCTTGTTTTCCATTTCAATTCCATGGGGTGTCCTGTGCTGGCCTAAAATGGCCTTCATTTTTACTCGTCGTCTCTGTGGCACTTTTCCCGGGACATACATAAGCATGATGTTGCAGATTCTGAGAAATGGACTGACTATTGGAGTTGACACCCAGAAACGTAAGCTTTTATTTGGTCCCACTGTTGATGTCTATCACTTGTTCAGGGATGTGTGAATGATATGAGATGGCATTCCACATAAACAGAATAATAACCAAATATTACAGTTTTTGGTCCAAAAACAGTATATAGTCTCTTTGTACAGCACAGTCTTCTGTATACTTTTCATCTTTAGAAGAAATCGATAGAAAGAAAGAAAGAAAGAAAGAAAGAAAGAAAGAAAGAAAGAAAGAAAGAAAGAAAGAAAGAAAGAAAGAAAGAAAGAAAGAAAGAAAGAAAGAAAGAAAGAAAGTCACTCCTTGTAATTTCATGTATGTGTAATGAAACCAGTATCATGGACATTTTTAACTTTTTAATTAAAAAAATGCTACTATGCATTGAACTGGATTTATATTAGCTTGACCTTTCTGCTAATATTCATTGGAAAAACCATGTGTTAAAAACTAAGTATACACTTACTTCTTCTATAGGAATTACTAGGCTAAGTAGCAGCTAGGTTCTGCTGATCAAAAAAAAAAAAAAAAAAAAAAAAAAAAAAAAAAAAAAAAAACCTTGATTATCAAACCCCTCCAAAGATAGCAAGTGTGGCTACCCCTATAAAAGCTGAAGTTTTAGCAATTTGCTGGTCAGGTTAGGTTAGTCTGTGCATAAGTGCAACCCAGATGCTTCACCATACACAAGCCACAGCAGTGCCATGAACACTGTGCTGTAGCATCATAGAGTGCACCAAGCAAGCACAATTTCATTGCAGTGCCAGGGGTTGGGGAAACAAAATAAACACATAGAAACTTACTAAATGCTGCAATCAACATTTGGCTGGACAATCAGCGATGGTGTCAAATATGAAGGGTGAATTCCTTAACTTACACACATTACTTAAGAATTTCTTGTTCTCAGGATAGAAGCATTATTGTGTTTATAGATGTGACTTTGACATTAACTGCATTAAGCAATACAAAACAAAAAAAACCTATATAACAGGAGCTTCTCTTTTAGCTACAATTAGTTCCTTAGCTATCGCTGTGAAAATATTTAATGTAAGGCAAAGAAATTAATGTCGCATTAAAATTGATCGTTGTCAGTGTCATGTACAGTAATAGCAATTGACAAGAAAGCAGAGAGCAGGTGCACTTATAGAGTTAAATTGATAAAAGTACAAAATAAACTCAATGAAAACCAAACACAATCAGATGTGGCAATGAAATAAAAAACATATTTGGAGTTGTGGAATGAGAATCAGAACCACAACCAGTGTTGGGGGTAACGCGTTACAAGTAACATGCGTTACGTAATAATATTACTTTTCTGGAGTAACGAATAAAGTAGCGCGGTTACTCTATAAATTTACACATTAATATCTGAGTTACTTTTAAAAAAAAGTAATGCGAGTTACTTTTCAGTTAAATTATTTTGCATAAAAAAATAAATACTGAATTAAAATAGTTGTGGAAAAGAAGAAAGGAATAATGGATAAGTGTAGATTATGTGTTGGTGAAAAGCTCTTGTCAACTGCAAAAAATACCACTTAAAAAAAAAAAAAACATCTGCATGCAAAGCACAGCACTACAGATGTGTGTGTGTGTGTGTGTGTGTGTGTGTGTGTGTGTGTGTGTGTGTGTGTGTGTGTGTGTGTGTGTGTGTGTGTGTGTGTGTGTGTGTGTGTGTGTGTGTGTGTGTGTGTGTGTGTAATGTTGAATATATGCAACATTATGCAATGTTGCATATATGGAAATGGAGACAGAAATATAGAAAACTTTTGCCAACTTTCCACCACTGCAGCTCTATGGACTGCTCAGAATAAAAGTTTTCCGTGGGAGACACATGTACGATGCCATCGCAGCGGAGACAGAGAGCAAATTAACAGCTCATTTGCTCTTTTTGGGAAGATATTTTTTTAAGATATTTACGGAATTGCACGATGTTTTACGTGATGACAGCGAAAGGTATGTTCTCCCTCCACATCACCGGTGTGCAGCCCACAACCTTAACCTTATATACACGAACGATAGTTACATTTCTGACGGCGAAGGCAGATTGCAAAGCAGTGTACAGAAGTGCGACTGGAAATGACCAGCCTTGTGGTCAAAATTTAGTCGCTCATCTTATTTTTCTCAGAAGTTATTAAGCATTTTAAATGTTTAAGAAATTACCCCTTTTGCCCTAATATAACTTATTTCTTAATGACAATTATCTATATTAGACCTGTTACACCTGGAAGGCGTGAAAAAGATAACGCAAAAGTAACGCAAAAGTAATATAACGCATTACTTTCCATAAAAAGTAACTAAGTAACGTAATTAGTTACTTTTTTGGGGAGTAACTCAATATTGTAATGCATTACTTTTATAAGTAACGTTGCCCAACACTGACCACAACAATGGAAGACTACAAACAAAAGACAAAGAGTGCAGTAAACCTTAATATATATTTGTGCTAAAGATCATCAATGCACAAAGAATCACATGATATAGTACAGAGTGTTGCAGTGGTTGACTGGAATCGTGGTTTGTGTCTATAATCCTGACAGTCGGCTCAGACACATTCTTAAAATGATCAAATAAATTAAATTATTAAATATTAGTTATAAATAGTGCATTTTCAGAGTATGTCTACTGTATTTAGGCAAACCTTTTTTGAAGGCAAAAAAACAGCAACAGTTTTAAAAAATTCATTAAAACGTCAATTACTATAGATTCCCAAATTATAAACTGACCAGTGACACATTCTACACCTTTATGTTGACTAGTTTGATAACATTGCTTCAATTTGAAACAAAAATACAATTTAGTTCTGTTTGGACCACAATTCATTTAGTTAAAATAGAGATTTAGTCAAATTCCAGTTAACAATAACAATAGTGTTACATTTCAAAAGAAGTCAGTAAGCATAAAATACATTATAGGCATATAGTAAACCCAAGAAATTAAATTATAAGAGCACACTGACATTTTTCCCAATATGTTGTGAAAGTAATATTTTGCAGCTTTCTGCTGAAATATAAACCACTCTGTGACTTTCTATTACTTCAGCGTTGTACACTCCTTCTGGATCTAGGGCAATACTAGCATACAATTTATTAAAGAGATTAGTTATCTTGCTTTAATGTCTCATACCCATAGATATAGGAAACTGTTGCTAAATACTTTTATACATCAATGACCATACCACATTAGCAGGGTGAGAAGCACTCAAAAGCCAATGTAATTCATGGAAAATATTCTTTTAAACCAGGACAGAATAATCTGTAACTCTTTGTCTGTTTAAATTATTTTACAAAATTTGCTTGGTTACAAACATAATTTATTTTTGCTACTTGCAAGTGGCATAATTTAAATGTATTGTTTATTTACTTTTGATGACTCAACTTAGGTTAACATGAAAACCTCAGAACTTGAGCAAAGCAGTGGAACATAGATAAATGTAAATATATGGTCAATCAGAAATATCATAAACCTAAACTTATCTGTCTTGAGGAAGTTTTGTACTGCTATTAATCATTTTAAACACTATAAAAACTATATATACAGTGAGAAAAATAAGTATTTGAACACCCTGCTATTTTGCAAGTTCTCCCACTTAGAAATCATGGAGGGGTCTGAAATTGTCATCGTAGGTGCATGTCCACTGTGAAAGACATAATCTAAAAAAAAAAAATCCAGAAATCACAATGTATGATTTTTTAACTATTTATTTGTATGATACAGCTGCAAATAAGCATTTGAACACCTGAGAAAGTCAATGTTAATATTTGGTACAGTAGCCTTTGTTTGCAATTACAGAGGTCAAACGTTTCCTGTAGTTTTTCACCAGGTTTGCACACACTGCAGGAGGGATTTTGACCCACTCCTCCACACAGATGAGAAACACGGAGTTTGAGCTCCCTCCAAAGATTCTCTATTGGGTTTAGGTCTGGAGACTGGCTGGGCCATGCCAGAGCCTTGATATGCTTCTTACAGAGCCACTCCTTGGTTATCCTGGCTGTGTGCTTCGGGTCATTGTCATGCTGGACCCATCTTCAATGCTCTAACTGAGAAAAGGAGGTTGTTCCCCAAAATCTCGCAATACATGGCCCCGGTCATCCTCTCCTTAATACAGTGCAGTCGCCCTGTCCCATGTGCAGAAAAACACCCCCAAAGCATGATGCTACCACCCCCATGCTTCACAGTAGGGATAGTGTTTTTGGGATGGTACTCATCATTCTTCTTCCTCCAAACACGTTTAGTGGAATTATGACCCAAAAGTTCTATTTTGGTCTCATCTGACCACATGACTTTCTCCCATGTCTCCTCTGGATCATCCAAATGCCATCCATCCATCTTCTCCCGCTTATCCGAGGCCGGGTCGCAGGGGCAGCAGTCTAAGCAGAGATGCCGAGACTTCCCTCTCCCTAGACACTTCTTCCAGCTCTTCCGGGGGGACACCGAGGCGTTCCCAGGCCAGCCAGGAGACATAGTCCAGTGTCCTAGGTCTTCCCCGGGGTCTCCTCCCAATGGGACGCACCCGGAACAACTTCCCAGGAAGGCGTCCAGGAGGCATCCGGAACAGATGCCCGAGCCACCTCAGCTGACCCATCTCGATGTGGAGGAGCAGCGGCTCTACTCTGAGCTCCTCCCAAGTGACCGAGCTTCTCACCCTATCTCTAAGGGATCGCCCAGCCACCCTGCGGAGAAAGCACATTTCGGTCGCCTGTATCCGGGATCTTGTCCTTTCTCATGACCATAGGTGAGAGTAGGAACGTAGATTGACCGGTAAATCGAGAGTTTCGCCTTGCGGCTCAGCTCTTTCTTCACCACGACAGACCGGTACATCGACCGCATTACTGCAGAAGCTGCACCGATCCGTCTGTCAATCTCCCGTTCCACCCTTCCCTCACTCGTGAACAAAACCCCAAGATACCTAAACTCCTCCACTTGCGGCAGGAACTCTCCACCAACCTGAAGTGGGCAAGCCACCCTTTTCCGACTGAGGACCATGGCCTCGGATTTGGAGGTGCTGATTCTCATCCCAGCCGCTTCACACTCGGCTGCAAACCGTCCCAGTGCGTGCTGAAGGTCCTGGTCTGATAAAGCCAACACGACAACATCATCTGCAAAGAGCAGAGACGAAATCGTGTTGTCACCAAACCGGACACCCTTCGGCCCCTGGCTGCACCTAGAAATTCTGTCCATAAAAATTATGAACAGAACCGGTGACAAAGGGCAGCCCTGCCGGAGTCCAACATGCACCGGGAACAAGTCTGACTTACTGCCGGCAATACGAACCAAGCTCCTGCTTCGGTCGTACAGGGACCGGACAGCCCTTAGTAAAGGGCCCCGGACCCCATACTCCCAGAGCACCCCTCACAGGCTGCCGCGAGGGACACAGTCGAATGCCTTTTCCAAATCCACAAAACACATGTGGACTGGTTGGGCAAACTCCCATGAACCCTCCAGCACCCTGTAGAGGGTATAGAGCTGGTCCAGTGTTCCACGGCCTGGACGAAAACCACACTGTTCCTCCTGAATCCGAGGTTCTACTTTAGGCCGTATTCTCCTCTTCAGTACCCTGGCATAGACTTTCCCAGGTAGGCTGAGAAGTGTGATCCCCCTATAGTTGGAACACACCCTCCGGTCCCCCTTCTTAAAAAGAGGGACCACCACCCCGGTCTGCCATTCCAGAGGCACTGTCCCCGACCGCCACGCGATGCTGCAGAGGCGTATCAGCCAAGACAGCCCCACAACATCCAGAGACTTGAGGTACTCAGGGCGGATCTCATCCACCCCCAGTGCCTTGCCATCGAGGAGTTTCTTTACTACCTCGGTGACTTCAGCTTGGGTGATGGACGAGTCCACCTGAGGAGATTGAGAAGATCCTCGAAGTATTCCTTTCACCGTCTAACGACATCCCCAGTTGAGGTCAACAGCTCCCCACCTCCACTGTAAACAGCATTGGTAGGGCACTGCTTCCCTCTCCTGAGGCGCCGGACGGTTTGCCAGAATCTCTTCGAGGCCAGCCGATAGTCCTTCTCCATGGCCTCATCGAACTCCTCCCAGGCCCGAGTTTTTGCCTCCACAACCACCCGGGCTGCAGTTCGCTTGGCCTGCCGGTACTCGTCAGCTGCCTCAGGAGTCCCACAAGCCAACCAGGCCCGATAGGACTCCTTCTTCAGCTTTACGGCATCCTTTACTTCCGGTTGCCACCACCGCGTTCGGGGATTGCCGCCTCGACAGGCACCGGAGACCTTACGGCCACAGCTCTGAGCGGCCGCTTCGACAATGGAGGTGGAGAACATGGTCCACTCGGACTCAATATCTCCGGCCTCCCTCAGGATCCGGAGGTGGGAGTTGAAGATCTCTCTGACAGGAGACTTGGCCAAACGTTCCCAGCAGACCCTCACAGTACGCTTGGGTCTGCCGAGTCTGTCCAGCTTCCTTCCCCGCCATCGGATCCAACTCACCACCAGGTGGTGATCACTTGACAGCTCCGCCCCTCTCTTTACCCGATTGTCCAAGACATACGGCCGCAGGTCAGATGAAACGACCACAAAGTCGATCTTAGACCTACGGCCTAGGGTGTCCTGGTGCCACGTGCACTGATGGACACCCTTATGCTTGAACATGGTGTTCGTTATGGACAAACTGTAACTACCACAGAAGTCCAATAACTGAACACCGCTCGGGTTCAGATCAGGGGGGCCGTTCTTCCCAATCACGCCCCTCCAGGTGTCACTGTCGCTGCCCACGTGGGCATTGAAGTCTCCCAGTAGAATGACGGAGTCCCCAGTCGGAGCACTGTCCAGCACCCCTCCCAGAGACCCCAAGAAGGCCGGGTACTCTACACTGCCGTTTGGCCCGTAGGCACACACGACAGTGAGAGATCTATCCCCGACCCGTAGGCGCAGGGAAATGACCCTCTCATTCACCGGAGTAAACTCCAACACATGGCGGCTGAACTGGGGGGCTATAAGCAAACCCACACCAGCCCGCCGCCTTTCACCATGGGCAACTCCAGAGTGGTAAAGAGTCCATCCTCTCTCGAGGAGTGTGGTTCCAGAGCCCAAGCCGTGCGTAGAGGTGATCCCGACTATCTCTAGTCGGAATCCTCTCGACCTCACGCACAATCTCAAGCTCCTTCCCCGCCAGCGAGGTGACATTCCACGTCCCTAGAGCTAGCTTCCATGTCCAGGGATTGGGTTGTTGAGGCCCCCGCCTTCGACTGCTGCCCGATCCTCTCAGCACCAGCCCCTTATGGTCCCTCCTGCAGGTGGTGAGCCCACGGGAAGGCGGCCCCACGTCGCTCCTTCGGGCTAAGCCCGGCCGGACTCCGTGGGGGAAGGTCTGGCTACCAGGCGCTCGCATACGAGCCCCAACCCCGGGCCTGGCTCCAGGGTGGGGCCCCGGCTGAGCCATTCCGGGTGACGTCACGGTCCTTGATGTGTTTTTTCTCATAAGGGTTTTTGAACCGCTCTTAGTCTGACCCGTTGCCTAGGACCTGTTTGCCTTGGGAGACCCTACCAGGGGCATATAGCCCCGGACAACATAGCTCCTAGGGTCATTCTGGTACTCAAACCCCTCCACCACGTTAAGGTGGCAGTTCAAGGAGGGGGTCATCATCCAAATGGTCATTGGCAAACTTGAGACGTGCCTGGACATGTGCTGGTTTAAGCAGGGGAACCTTCCGTGCCATGCATGATTTCAAACCATGACGTCTTAGTGTATTACCAACAGTAACCTTGGAAACGGTGGTCCCAGCTCTTTTCAGGTCATTGACCAGCTCCTCCCGTGTAGTTCTCGGCTGATTTCTCACCTTCCTTAGGACCATTGAGACCCCACGAGTTGAGATCTTGCATGGAGCCACAGTCCAAGGGAGATTGACAGTCATGTTTAGCTTCTTCCATTTTCTAATGATTGCTCCAACAGTGGACCTTATTTCACCAAGCTGCTTGGCAATTTTCCCGTAGCCCTTTCCAGCCTTGTGGAGGTGTACAATTTTGTCTCTAGTGTCTTTTGACAGCTCTTTGGTCTTGGCCATGTTAGTAGTTGGATTCTTACTGATTGTGTGGGGTGGACGGGTGTCTTTATGCAGCTAACGACCTCAAACAGTGCATCTAATTTAGGATAATAAATGTAGTGAAGGTGAACATTTTAAAGGCAGACTAACAGGTCTTTGAGGGTCAGAATTCTAGCTGATAGACAGGTGTTCAAATACTTATTTGCAGCTGTATCATACAACTAAATAGTTTAACAATCATATATTGTGATTTCTGGATTTTTTTTTTTTTTGGATTATGTCTCTCACAGTGGACATGCACCTACGATGACAATTTCAGACCCCTCCATGATTTCTAAGTGGGAGAACTTGCAAAATAGCAGGGTGTTCAAATACTTCTTTTCCTCACTGTATATATATATATATATATATATATATATATATATATATATATATATATATATATATATATATATATATATATATAAAACTAACTATATTGATAGCTTAGCAGCTAGAGTTTCAAGAGTTTCATTTACTTCAAATTTCATGTCATTAAACACCACTGACTCTGATTTGGAGATTTAATATTAGCATTAGCGAGCATTAGATCCAAAATGATTGTGGGTGTTCAACTTACATTCCAATTATCACACAAGCTCCATGCTGCAATGTTGATGTTTAATTAGGCCACTCTTGGCATTCTTGATGCTGGCTGGAAGTGTGTGTGTCTTATGTCTGGGAATAAAACATGGACAGACTTTTCAATTCAATACATTTAATTTTTTTTTGTATAACACTTTTAATAATGGACATTGTCTCAAAGCAGCTTTACACAGATAATGTGGTAAGAAAGAATGAATAAGATTGTTCTTTATAAATATATGTTTGTTCTCTAATGAGCAATATGGGTGCGACTGTGGCAAGAAAAATCTCCTTAAAATGGCATAAGGCATTTCCTCATGGTTTAAATCCTAAGTTTGGATAACACAATTCTATCTGAACTTTTTTTTATAACTAGAACGGTTTTGTCACACATATCAAATATAATGTGGCAAACTGCCAACATAGCTAACATTTGTTAGGTAATGACATCTGTGTTGCAATGTACATTTAGACAGTTTTTGATCAGTTTACACAGCAGAGACAGGGGATGATTGAAAAGTTTGGTAAGGTGTAACAAACCAGACTAACAATCATATGTAAGCACGCTCACAAACATTCATCTTGATGCTTATTATTGACGCTAGCTAGCTGAATAATGCTGAAAAAGAGGTGTCCTAGTATTATTGGTTTGTGAGGTAAAAGCTTAGGGAAATATCATCCCCACCCTTCTTTTTTTTTCATGCAAGAGATAAAAGGAGTTATCTGTACACAATGGACCACTTGGGAGTGCTGGGAGTGGTACAGCCCCTCTGGGTAAATGCAAGAGGATGCTTTCTTCTTGTAACACATACTGTGCATGAAGGTAAAAGAGGAAGCTGTTATTCCTGCTTGATAACCACAGTTCACTGAAAGCACATGATTACTGCAAGGAATAATGAAATTGTGCTGTTCACCTTATTTCACTCCTCTGTGTTCTCATAAGTTGCAACCACAAGAATGAATTGTTTACAAGTCCTTTAAAGAAAATTATACGATTATTTATTTGAAATTAGAACGATGTCTGGATGAGGATAAATCCTTATTGTCAATAACATTACAAAAAGGATTTAACCTTTGATCACATGCACATTATCAACTTGTGCTGTTAATATCATGAACAGCATCTATGCTAATTTCTCTCCACTGCTTCTTTTTCTCTCCCCATCCCAAGGCATCCTGTGGTTTGGCCAGCTCCAGTCACGTCCCACCTCATGAAGATTATGGACCGTTAAAGAAGTAGATGCCGAACTCGCAAACATCCCGACCCATCTAGGGACGTACCAGTGCCTATTGGCTCCTACTACATGTGTGGAAATTTGACATTGGACCTCCTGGAGTGTTTAAAGGCTCTGGCATGGAGAAGGTGGTGTTGTATCTGTGATGATCACAAATGTTGAGCTATTTTAGGAGTTGCTCAGTAGCTCCTAGTTTTATAACCATAGACAGTATAAGACTGTAGAAAGAACATTACTTATAATTACACACTCCGGTGCTCATGTTAGTTCTCACTCTCCAGTGTTCTGTATTGTTGAAAGGTTTATGATCAAACTATTGATGCCACCCAAATGAGGATGGGTTCACCTTTTGAGTCTGGTTCCTCTCAAGGTTTCTTCCTTATAACATCTAAGGGAGTTTTTCCTTGCCACAGTTGCCACGGCTTGCTCATCAAGGATAAATGCACACCATTCACCTTGAAATGCGTGCTGCATTAATCGGGTGTTAATAAAATTAATACTGTAAAAATTTATAAACATTTCAACATTATTACAAATAAAATGTATATACATATATACATACCGACCAGGCATAGCATTATGTTTACCTGCCAAGCTGCAGTTTTGGAGATGTTCTAACCCAGTCATCTAGCCATCACAATTTGGCTCTTGTCAAACTCACTCAAAAACCTTATGCTTGCCAATTTTTCCTGTTTCTAACACATTAAGTTTAAGGACAAAATGTTTACTTGCTGCCTAATACATTTCACCCAGCCAGTGGCACAAATGTGGCATATATAAAAGTTTATATGAAAGTCTTATAATAAATGTCAAAATTATATTTGTTTTGTTAGCAGATGGACTAGTCTTGTTTCTTATGAAAGCTTAGGTAAAAGAAATCTTTAAAATTTCTAAATTAGATTATTGACTCGTTTTGTATAACATTAATTAATAATAACATTAATATCTCACATTCTAACTGAAAGCTAAGAATTAAAACTTTACTCAGTTTACTTTTATTAATAATGTCTTCTTCTTTCTCCTTCTCCATACCCCCCTGTCCACTACATCTCTACATCTCTCATTAACACAAATGTACTCTGTCTTACTCCTACTGACTTTCATTCCCCTTCTCTCCAGCATGTACCTCCACCTCTCCAGGCTCTTCTCAACCTGCTCCCTACTCTCACCACAAATCACAATATTATCCACGTTCCTCATAGTCCAGGGAGACTCCTGTCTGACCTCGTCCGTCAACCTGTCCATTACCAAACAGGAAAGGGCTCCTTGATGCAGTCCAACCTCCACCTTGAACCAGTCTGTCATTCCTACTGTACACTTCACTGCTGTCACACTATCCTCATACATGTCCTGCACCACCCTCAAATACTTCTCTGACACACCTGACTTCCTCATACAGTACCACAACTCCTCTCTTGGCACCCTGTCATATGCTTTCTCTAAATCCACAAATACACAATACAACTACTTCTGACCTTCTCTATACTTCTTCATCAACATTCTCAAAGCAAATAATGTGGTGCTCTTCCTCAACATGGAACCATACTGTTGCTCACAGATGGTCACCTCTTCTCTCAGCCTGGCTTCCACCACTCTTTCCCATAACTTCATGGTGTGACTGATCAACTTAATTCCCCTGTAGTTACTGCAGGTCTGCACATCCCCCTTATTCTTAAAGATCGGTACCAGCACACTCCTTCTCCATTCCAAAGGCATCCTCTCACCTTCCAGAATCTTGTTCAACAATTTTGTTAAAAACTCCACTTCTATCTCTCCTAAACATCTCCATGCTTCTATTGGTATGTCATCTGGTCCAACCGACTTTACACTCTTCATCCTCTTAATCTCTTTTCTCACTTCCTCCTTACTAATCCTATCCACTGCCTGCTTCACTATCTCCACACCATCTCTCTCTCTCTCATTTTCCTCATTAATAAGCTGCTCAAAATACCCCCTCTATCTTCTCAACACACTCTCCTCACTAGTCAACACATTTCCATCTCCATCCTTTATTGCTCTAACTTGCAGCACATCCTTCCCAGCTCGGTCTTTCTTCCTGGCCAATCTGTATAAATCCTTTTCTCCTTCCTTAGTGATTCCAACCTCTCATACAGCTCCTCATATGCCTTTTCGTTTGCTTTAACCCACACCCTATGATCCTGCCATTTTCATCCTTTTAGCAAAATCTACCACCATCTGCCCTTCCACATTCCTCTACTTAAGGCCATACCTACCCATCACCTCCTCATCACCTCTGTTTCCTTCACCAAAATGCCCATTTAAGTCTGACCCAATCACCAATCGTTCATTCCTAAGTACATTTTCCACCACTTCATCTAACTCACTCCAGAATATTTCCTTGTTCTCCATCTCACAACCCACTTGTGGAGCATAAGCACTGGTGACATTTATCATCACCCCTTCAACTTCCAGCTTCACGTTCATCACCCTATCAGAAACTCTCTTCAACTCTACTACTCTCTTGCTGTACTCTTCCTTCAGGATCACCCCTACACTATTTCTATTTCCATCCACACAATGAAAGAACAGTTTAAACCCACCTCTAATGTTCCTGACCTTACTTCCTTTTAACTTGGTCTCCTGAACACAGAACATATGTACCTTTCCCCTCTCCATCATATCAGCTCCCTCTCTCCATTTACTATTCATAGTACCAAACTCTAACCTTCACTCTCCTCCACTTCTCCTTTCCCTGCTGTCTCTGTAGACATCTTCCTCCTCTTCTTCTCCTCCTTCAGCCAACAGAAGCCCAATTTCCACCGGTACCCTGTTGGCTAACAATACCTGTGGCGGTTGTTGGTAACTCGGGCCTCGATCGATCCGGTATGGATTTCTGATTCCTGATCCGCATATTTGATTTGGCACAGGTTTTACGCTGGATGCTCTTCCTAGGCAAACCCTACCCATTTATCCGGGCTTGGGACCGGCACTAAGAGTGCACTGGCTTGTGCAACCCTAATAGCTGGTTTACTTTTATTAGTAATGTATTTTTATTATGATTATTTTCAACAACAACAACAACAACAACAACAATAATAATTATAATAATAATAACAAACCATGGTGCAGTTGAGAAAGAAACTTTAAACCATGAAATCACCAATTAAACCATTTCTTACTATAATCGTTGATTTGTTCATTGATTTTGTACAATTCTTCTATTTTATATCCAGCTCACTGCACATATCGGAAACATGGTCGTCTACTATTAATGTAGTTTCCTTTTGCCTTTCTAAACATGAACTATTCGCGATATGCAGTAACTCTATCGGTTCAAACTCTGTGCTGTCAAACTCATTCAACAAGTGGTGTAGGACTCCTTCCGTCCTTTGCGTAACCTACGCCTGTGACGTAGCAGGCTCATCACCATGACAACCCGGCCGGCCCACTGCCACTCGCGCAGCCTGAAACTAGTTTGGAGAGTTGAAGCTTTTGGTTTCGCGACAGTCGGACTTTCACAACTACTGGATTGAAACGCGGGCTGGAAGACGGGATTCCCGCGACGGAAAACCTTCATCCACTGAGTCAAGATGTTGAACATGTGGAAAGTTAGAGAACTGGTTGATAAAGCGTAAGTATTATTTTATTATTTTTTATTTATTTTATTTTTTTCGAAGATACTCGGCTGTTCCGTCGACGCTCCCTGTTCTACCTGTTCGGAAAGAGACACGTATTCAGTCCCTGACGTCACGTCGCACTCTTTTTTTTTTTTGATAGCAGCGCGCTAGTTAGCATTAGCGAGCTAACCCAAGGTGCGAGTTTTGTTGACCTTAGGTGGCTAGTTTAGCAACTGTCGAGATTGTTAGCCGAAGTAGGTTGCTGATTCTGGCCTCTTTATGGCATTAATCGTGACTGGTTTAAATTGGGTTTCCATTAAAAATGTTCACACCAACCACTTGCATACATTTGCTATATAGGTAGCATTAGCTAGATAGTATGGACGCTAAGTTGCCGCTTGTAATAATTAAATACAGAGGATATAGCCAGTCAGGTCCGAGTTTTGAATGGGATTTGCAGAACTGATTAGATGCAACTTGTTGACAATGAGCTTAATGGGCTGTTAACACAAGTCCAGCTCACTTCGCTGCGCTATTATGACACTGCTAATGTTGATTAGGATTACAAGGTTATTGAAGTCGGCTTTTGATCAATTGCTTGGAACCTGTTTGCTACAGGAGATGTCTCGGGTGTTGCCAAGTTACATGGCGGAATCCGGTCTAATTTTTGATCCAAGTTTGAATTTCTAACACCATGATTATGCACATGCAGAGGAAAGATACGATCTCTAGCTGAGTTGTTTTGTTCGATCCTTCAGCCGACCTGATGGTTTCAGATTTCAGTCACAGTAACGTTAATCAGACACGCGAAATTTTGTATGAGTGCAAACATGATAAAGTTGCCTGTGTGGAAAAAAATGGCCTGTGGACATGGCCTGCTTTTGAGCTTGCTTCCCTAAACACTTAAAATGAAACATAAATACTACTATTATGGCAACTTAAAGTGAACTAAAATGAATATGGCCTTGTTGGGTTGGAAGTCTAATCTTGAAGTGATAAATTGTCTGATCTGGGTGGAGGTGGATGCATTGTTCCAGCTTTACAGTCATAAACCAATTCTTTGATATGTATATTACAAGGATGGCACAGTGGCAAGAAATCATACCTCACAGCCCAGAGTCCTAGACCCTGCCTTTAATCCTGTCCCGGATCCTGCTTCTAACTCTGACTGCCTCTAATCCTGTCCCGGACCCTGCCTCTAACTCTGACTGCCTCTAATCCTGTCCCGGACCCTGCCTCTAACTCTGACTGTGTCTAATCCTTTCCCGGACCCCATTTCTAACTTTGACTGCCTCTAATCCTGGCCTTTAAATCTAATAGTATCTAATCCTGTCCCGGATCCTGCCTCTAACTCTGACTGTGTCTAATCCTGTCCCGGACCTTGCCTCTGATTTTGCCACTGACTCTGATTGTCTCTAATCCTGTCCCTGATTCTGCTTTTACCAACCCTGCTTGTCTCTGTATCAGGTGGGTTTTACCCCATTTTCTAAATACATGCCTGTACATGAACTGAAAGCACAAATGCAGTGCACAAATAGAGACACCTCCCTCCTAGTGTTCCCAGGATAGGCTCCATATCCATCCAGAATTAACCAGAATAAATCACTTCCTGAAAAGTTTTATGGCCTGCACAAATGAAAGTTTTTTTCTTTTTTTGTTTGTTTTTTTGCACCACTACCCCCACACGAAATGAGAAAGGAATGTTGATTGTTGGTTAAAGCAGCAAATGACAAAATAGTCATCAATAATTAAAAGGTGGGGCTTGAAAATTATAAAGCAATAACTGTTCCGAAATGTGTAGTTATTTTTTGTGGCTTACACTTAAAATTACAACTTCTTTGCTTTGGTGGTGGTGGTGGTGGTGATGGTGGTGCTTTTTAAATCTCAAGCATGGACCGTGATTTGCCATCGCCTGGAAAAAAACAGACGGTTGTTCTGTCTGACATTTAGTGTGTGTGCTGTTCATTTTGTTTGTTTTTTTCCCCCAGTTTTCTCCTGACCTGTTCTCTGCTGTGTGGCTTTTTCAGCAGGTCTTTGTTTAAATACCGTCTTGTTTAAGTGAAGGGGAACTATGTTGTAACTGTTAATTTGTAGTAAAGTCTAGCAGCTAAGTTTTTTTTTTTTTTTTTTTCCTAAAGTATTACAGGAAGTGCTTTGTAAAAGTATGTATTGAGCAAACAGCAGTCATATTCTGAGTCTTGACAGTAGGGAAGTTGACGCATCTCGTGAAAGCCACTATCAGCAGGAAATAAAGAAAATGCAGCAGCGCGTATCTGTGTAACAGATCTGGGTCGTTGAAAAAGCGATGCCAGCAAAAATTGTAAATGTAAATTCAGGTTTAAGGTTATGTACAGCATTAATTTATTTGCAGCTAACATTTTTATGCTTGGTAATTGTTGGCGCTACATTTGTGATTCTCAGGACTTGTTGCTTGTGCTGTTTATGAAAAAAAGAAAAGGGGGGAAAAAAAGGCCACATTGCTCAATGCATCTGCATATTGCAGACGTCTCGGTGAAGCCAGTATATACTGTTCAGCAGGGGGGGGTGTAATATTATATATCATTATATTTTAGTTGCGCTGGAAAAACAGTGGCTTGGTCCTAAAGCCAAGTGGGCTGTTGTCAAAACCCGCAGATTATTTCGAGCGTCGCGGGTCTTCATGGGAAGTTCTTAAGGTTCACACTTTCAATGAACCTGTTTGCTCTGAATTCTCTGCAGCCCCACCTAATTTTTCAGCTCTCACTTGCAGAACCAGACTGCCTGTTTTGTCATTCATATCCCTTTGCTGCTTAACAGGTTTCAGTTCACAACCTGTGCTGCAATCTTGCCCTTTTTTTTATGCTTTGCGAATCAACACTTAAAGAAACAGTTATAACTTTGAAACATTTATTTATTATTAGCATAAACAAATTATTTCTATTTCCCACAAGTAAAACCAGCAGGAAGGACAGGGTGTGGTGGGGACTTTCAACTTTTCAACGTTTTTGTGCGTCATTTGCAATGTTTTAATATCCGATTGAACATGGTAAAGTTAGCCACTAAATTCTGAGTAACATTGATAATTCTTGGGAAACAAGAAGCATTGCCAGGTCTATCAGATTTGCTTCTCTCCTTATTTGCTTTAGTTATAGTTGTTCTCCGCCCACAACCTTTACCACAAAAGATAAAATCCAGGACGACCCTTGTGTGTGTGTGTGTGTGTGTGTGTGTGTGTGTGTGTGTGTGTGTGTGTGTGTGTGTGTGTGTGTGTGTGTGTGTGTGTGTGTGTGTGTGTGTGTGTGTGTGTGTGTGTGTTTCCTGTTGCATAAATGTACCTATGAAAATAGGAGGACTTTCTCCTGAGGTAATAGGGTAGAGTAAGAGATGCAAGTTGGAATGTATTTCCTGAAATATTTATGAAACCAGGTTAATCTTGTAGCTGTAGTCAAATGTGTATGGCAATGTTCCATTTATTGACGAGGCTAAAGTAAGCACAAGGCACGGTGTGTTTGTTTTTTATGGCGGGGTGGGGGTGTAAGGATAGAACCCCACTATGTGTGTTTTGTGTTGTATATAATGTTGCTATTTGACAGACAATAAATCAATAATCTGTCCTTCCACTGATTTGGTCACCAGAGATCTTCAGTAATATCTGTTAAAGGCTCATGTAGCTGAAGAGCATTCATTCAGGATTGATTGCTGATTTGGAAACTAAGTACTGATTAAGGAAGGGGAATAATGTTTTTTTGCAGTTAAGACTGACGAGTGCTGTGTTTCGCAATTGTGGGCCATTTATTCACTGCCCCATCTTGCTTGGTAGAGTTATTGCAGCTAATGGTCAGAAATGGGAATGCTAATAGAAGCCAATTAAAGTATAAATCACTGTTCTTTTCTTTCCCGAAGAAAGTTAACAGAAGAGTTGATAGCATGGTTGCCAGGTGGATTTTTTTGTTACGCCAAGTTGACCTGGTTTAAAAAATATTTTTGGCAACCAAACATGAGATTGCTGTGTATTTACAGTTATTTTATTGCACAACACATCGCAAAGATTGGAAAATGAATGAAACCAAGGCCGAGGATAGAGTATTCCCCTGCTGGACTTTTTAAATCTAGTTTCAGGTCCTTTTTTGTAGAATTTAACATCTAGTTGAGCAGGAAATAGAGCTTCAACTCTTAATCCTGGTTCTTGATACTAGTGCATCTGAGTAACAGGTGATGCAGAACACACCTGCTTTTTCCAACACAGTTGAACAAAGGAATCTAAAACCGCTAAAACGAACCGCTATACTGTTTCCTGGATGACTGTGTTTTTCACTATCAACTTCCTATTAAATGGTGAGTTGAAACATTTGCTATGTAAAATCCTATAGTATAAGTCAAGTGTAAAACTTATCAAACTATCAACAATATGTCCAGTTATTGCCCAGTTTCTCGCTGTACAAAAATGTAGGTACAATGACAGTACATGAGTGTTCAAATAGTTCATGGTAAGCTGAAATAAAGAGGAGAAACCTTCTGTATGAATTAATGTCCCCAAACCCGGTAAAATGTGCCAATACTTTTATTTTCTGAACATCCGTGTTGATATGGGTTACATGCTGAACGTGTGCTTGAGGGGACCTTCCCACTTTTAAGAGCAGAAATTCCATATTGAGGGGGAATTTTCTTTCTTTTCGAACAACTTCTGATTTCATTTGTTCTTTGGTATCTCATAATTAGCCTATGATTAAACTTTTACTGCTTCATGTGGTCTTCCTTTACAGAACCAATGTTGTTATGAACTACTCAGAAATTGAATCTAAGGTTCGAGAGGCCACAAACGATGACCCATGGGGACCCTCAGGACAGCTAATGGGAGAGATAGCCAAGTAAGTAAGATTTACACAATATGGCCAAATCTGAGACCCAAACGTGTTCTAGCATGACACATACCCTATTCATAAGTAAGCTATAAAAAACATGTGGCAGGTTTTTGTCTGCTCCCTACTTCATGAATCAGGATGTTATGCACATGAGTTTGGCGACTGTTAAGAACCCTGGCTCACACACATTTAGCTTGGTGACTGCTCAATTTCCAGACACATGACATCAATACTGATGCTGATCAATAATCCCCAGAATGAACATTCTCATTTCCTCATCATTCACTGTAAAAAAAAATAAATAAATAAAATAATTATATATATATATTTTTTTTTACTCTCGTTTTTTCATGTTGATAAGTTATATTGTAAGATTTTTCTGGATTAACACTTAAAAGTTGACTCAATCAAACTATATATAAAAGGTCATTTAAAAATAAAAATTCATTGCTAATATAAGTAATTAATTGAGAACTAAAATAATGTCTTGGTTTTGCAATGCATTGTGGGATTTTTTTATTATTTTTTGATTGACAGCCCTTAAACAGAAGCAGCCATGCCTTCATTAGTACAAACTCACTAATGTTCTTCTGGCTGAATAAGCACAAATCCATTCACCAATCAAACAATTTGCCTTCCAGAAGTGTAAAAGTTACAGCAAAGTAGGGACTAAAGCCATAAACGGATGTTTAACAAGCAAATATCAGTACAGGTGTCCAAAAACCTTTAGCCGTATAGTGTATTTGTGATGGTTGTATTTAGGCCCGTCGCAGTAAATACTGTATCGACTTACCGCACAAGAATTGGACATGACCTTGATCAAAATAAAAGCCTCAAACAATTTTGCCGTTCACGCTGAGTCTACTTTCTGTGTGAGGGGGGGGTGCAGGGCTCAGGAAGCTCCTCCACACACAGAGCAGGCAGTGACCGGCGAAAAGAAGGCATTACTCCAAGTGTTATTTAATGTTTTTCTTAGGACCACAGCTGTTTTGGAAGGATAAATCTAAATTGACTTGGTTTTTAAAGCCCAATTCACAGCGCCAGTGAGGCAACATTTGGGCATTGAACTGAATAAGAGAGGAAAGCCAGTTAACGTGAATAAGCCGGTGTGTCCACTTTATTTAAAAGCAGTTTCAGTGAAAATAGGCACTATGACTAACCTAAAATCTCACCCAAAACATAACCATCCCACCCAGTAATTTGAGCTGGGAATAAACACATTAAATCTACAAGAATGTTGTTTATTGCAAATATATCTGGTACAATATATAAAATGTAGTTATTGTGACTGGCCTAGTTAATCATCCGCAGCGCTCATTTTGTCTTGTTCGCTGTCCTTGAATTAGCTCAGTGCTTCATCGCTGTCTGTATTCATGTGCAGGTCTACATTCATGTATGAGCAGTTTCCAGAAGTAATGAACATGCTGTGGTTCCGAATGCTGAAGGACAACAAGAAAAACTGGCGGCGAGTTTATAAGGTAAATGAATGAGAGGAGGGGGGGGGTTTACTGTAGCTTTATTCAGATGGAATGGGATTTACACACGGGATAGTCCCATCATATCTTTTGGTTTGTCGTCGTCACTGTCGTCAAATTCTACCTCAATCATTTTCCCCAGTGACTTTTATGGTTCTGAACATTTTAGTCCTGTCTATGATTTTTCAGACAAATCACATCACATCTTGCTTTAGGGAGGGATTACCACTATTAATATGAATTATTTTCATCAAATCCAGAATAGTTTGTGCTTTTTATTTGAACTTACTGAATTATTTTTGTTGTTTTCTCCAGTCGTTACTGCTGCTGGGTTACCTGGTGCGAAATGGGTCTGAGCGGGTGGTCACCAGCACACGAGAGCACCTGTATGACCTGCGCTCGATTGAAAGCTATCACTGTATAGGTGAGTCAGCAGCATTACTGCATGTTCTGTTGAGGAAAAGAAAGCATCACTTCATGATAGATATCACTTTAAAAACTATAATTGAAAAAGAAACAAATGTATTGGCTCACGTGAAGAGCATCTATTGATAAAACATTTTACTATGTTGCATTGTGCATGCAATACGTATAATACAATTGAACCTTGATCAAATACAGGTAACGTTGCTACTGGTTAGGCACTGTGGCATGGAGCCAATCTGAACTTATTTCCTTGAAAAAGAAGTTAGAGCTGATAAAAAGAGAAAGTATTCATAAAAAAGCAATAGCTCTTTATTGACTAAGGTGTAGGCAAAGATGAAAAAGATTATGGCTCTTGCGCCAGAGCTTTTATTGTGTGCAGAGCAGATATCTTGACTGGATTAGGGTTTAAAGCAAGCTCATAATTGCTCGGCTTTGCACATTTATTTCTCTATTTCCTATTTAGCGGTTGTAATTTATCATTCTGTAAACTTAAAAAGAGCCCCGATAATTGCGCTGAGATTTTTTGGCACGGGGTAGCCACCATACACCACCCTCAGTCGTCTTTTGCTATTTATATAAAAATTTATGTTTTTTTACAATCAGAATTGTCTTTATTTATTCTTTATTGTCTAAAGAAAGTTCCTACCCGTTTTAGAGTAAATGAATAGTGCACAATTAATATGTAGGCACTGCACAGCAATGCTGGACTGAAACAAGACCTTTTAATACAAGTAACAGAACCCCTTTTTGTTTAAGTTTGTTTATTTATTTATTAATCTGGATCTATTACATGAACATTTTCTAGAAAGATACAAGGTGCAACTAGATCGAGAGTGCTCAATGCAAATGTAGTAAATCATGATGAATCATGGTTTGCCAAAACATCTGAATGTTTCTTCAAATATGTTAGTAAATCCTTGTCATAGTTAATAAATGCAAATTCTTTGATTATTTACAACGCTCCTATTATTACATTGTAACTAAACTTTGTAATCTGAAATGCAAACAAGCTTTTTCAACGTTTGCTGGTTTCTACCTCTTAACACATTTACAGACAGTGGGTTCTGAATCTTATTTAATAAACATTCTGTATACTGCTAATGTATTTACTTTTACACAGTGCCATTAATACATAGATTGCAAGACAGGTATTGGTATAGCTGTTTTCTACTAATCACTCAAATGACAGGTTTTTTCTAATTCATGCTGTGGCCACAACTTTGCACTAATACTGATTGATAAAGATTTTTCTCAGCTCACCAGTGGCAGTGTTTTAAAATATTGTATGGTAATTTCAGTTTTGGGCCAAACGCGAATCTAGTTCCTTTTGACATATTTGCCGATGAAAACTGTTTTGACCGAATTGTGCCTCATGAAGTTTTGTACATCAGATTGTTGCCAAGCATAGATATTGCTTTGCACAGCAGGCATAGTCTTAAAGAGATTAAAGTCAGCAAGAGGTCATTTTTGCAGATGAGAATGGGAAGGACCAAGGCATCAACGTGCGGCAGAAGGTAAAGGAGATGGTGGAGTTTGTGCAAGATGATGACAGACTGAGAGAGGAGAGGAAGAAGGCCAAGAAAAACAGGGACAAATATATCGGCGTGTCCTCTGATAGCATGGGGGACTTCAGATACGGTGAGTCCTGCACTCAGAAATGATTTGCCCCATTTTCTCTCTCTCTCTTTCTCATACTCAGTCACTCACTCCCATCCTAATGCTCAGCAGGGACTCTTGCACGTAAATTGGTTGTGCTATGACTGGGGAGTTGTTTATCATGTGTGATTCCATGGTGGTTCTTTCTCTCTCCTTTCTTCAGATTTTTCTCATCCTCTCAGGAGGTTTGTTTTGACGGATAAGTAAACTGGCTTTATTTTGATTGCCAGTAGGAATCTATGTCCTTAACCACATGAAAGCATATATATTTAATTATCTAAAGTTAATCATTTCATTACTTTACTGCCCATTTGTTGTTGTTTATATGTTTATATATATATATATATATATATATATATATATATATATATATATATATATATATATATATATATATATATATATATATATATATATACACACACTGTATATCATCAGGAGCTTTCACTGATGATATATATAAAAATCATCAGTCAAAGCTCCATGTTTCTGTGATTCTTTTAAAAAAAGAATCACTTTTCATTTACTCTTTTGTTGTATACACATAGTGGCAAAACATATATTGGTAATATACAAATTGGTTTGTTGATGTGGAGGATGAGGTGGGTAGTGGCTCACTATTACAAAACAATGATAGGATGGCCCAAGATTTCATAGGCATTTTTAAATGATTCAGCTATTGCAGTACCGAAGGGTAAAACAAGTTTTACTTGTAAGTTTTGCATTCGTGTTTATCTCTCTTTAAAGTGACTGTTTAAGTACACTGATTGTGTAATTCAATTGACTGGAAAAAAAAAAAAAACCTGACTGTTAGTGTTCATTTTGTTCTTTTATGTTCGTTGAAGGTGCTGACAGGTACGAATCGCGCTCCAAGTGGGACGATGACTGGGAAAACAATAAAGGCGTTTTCCCGTTTAGTGAGAAACTGGGAGAGATCGGCGACAAGATCGGCAGCACAATTAATGACACTATAAACACATTCCGCAAGAAAGACAGAGATGACTCGCCAGAGAGATTCGGGTCAGTGCTTCAGGTTATTTTGCTTCTATTGTGACACACAATCAAAACTGAGCACATCAACCTGAGTAATACTACGCTCCAGTCATTGTTTCCCATTCTTCTGATGATTTTCAAGATTAGTTGTCTGGATTAACTGTCAAATACTGCACTTAGAGCTCTGTCCTATAAATTGAATCTCCGGGGTTTTTTTTTTTTTTTTGGGGGGGGGGGGGGGGGGGGTGCCAAAATTAGAATTTAGATTTTTTTTTTTTCGAGCAAAAACAAATGTGCAAATTTACTTTCAATAACAAGTTTTTGTGTTATTTTAGAAAAACAATAATCAATAGAACATGAAAACCTTTTTCGGGTTTAATAAAGTGCAAACTTTAACGAGTGTATACAACTTCTGGTTATTCAAGCAAAGTAAAGTAATATAACAAAATATGAGGGCATTGTAAAGTGCAAACTGCAGACTTAATTTCAATAACCTTTTTATAAAATAAATAGTTGCCACCTGGGAAAAAAAAAATCCCTGGAGAGAATTTTGTAAACCAGTTCAACGTGCACCTTACATGCTAAATAAAATCAAACAGGTGCCAGAGGGCATTTTACATGTTTTTTAGCTAAAAATATAAGCCTGTCCACTATATCAAGATTGAGACATGCCCTGTGGCATGTTACAATGCCCCCACTCGTGCTAAAGACCCTCTCTGATGGAGCCCTTGTAGCAGGAATAGAGAGGTACTTCTTGGCCAGATTACTAAGCCTTGGAAAGTTTGCCTTATGTTGCTTCCACCACTGAAGTGGATCAGTGTCTTTGTCTGTATCTGGGGACAACAAGTAGGACGTCAGCTCAGTTTTAATTTAGGGTCGATTATTTTGCACATATGAATAAATCCAGGCTTTTCAACTTCATGTATGGGTAAATGTCTGGCGATGGAACGCACCACAGCATCAGTAATATCTTTCCATCAAGGCTCCTGCTTATCATATGGGACACAGTGGGAGATTGAGGTGCTGGAATAAATGAGTTGTGCTGCTTCCCCCAGTTGCTTCAAGCTTCACAGAGGTTTTACAGCAGGCTTACAACATCTAAAGTTGCAAACCCAGACCAAGCTCATTGGTTTCGTCAGAGCATGCTGCCATGTTGTATTTCGTATTTCCCAAGTTTGAAGAGGGGGGGGCTTCACATGACTACGGAAGCTCACCAAACCAAAGTGAAATTGTAAAATGCAATTTTCGTTTTTTCAACATCGACATAAAACATAAATTCGAATCAATCGATAATAACCTTCAGGTCGAATTATGCTTTTCTGCACTGTTGTGTTTGGCACCAATAAGCTAATTGCAACCTTACATTTTCCTATACAGTTGGCATGGAATCGTGTGTGTGTGTGTGTGTGTGTGTGTGTGTGTGTGTGTGTGTGTGTGTGTGTGTGTGTGTGTGTGTGTGTGTGTGTGTGTGTGTGTGTGTAGGGGTGGTTGCATCATTTTGCTGCATGCTTTTCAAAATATTTGCATAACACCGTTTTCAATTATAATTTGCATTTGCACAAGGTCTCTTCAACATTTTGTCTTTCTAATCATTGTGATTGTGCACATCGAGAGAATGTATACAAACATTTGAAACTACTTTTTTCTTCATCTTAAAGTGAGACAGAGGAGGAGAGAAATAAAGAGTTCCGTAGCAGGCAGTCGGGCAGAAATGAATTTAAAGATGAAGAGGAGACCGTGACGACCAAAAGTGTTCAGATTGTTCAGGCCACTGAGACTACTGCTACGCGAAAGAAGGCATCCACCCCTTCAAAAACTATAGACCTGGGGGCAGCGGCCCATTACACTGGTGATAAATCTGCCACAAACACAAATGCCACCAAGGTAATAAAAGTTGAAATTTTTTTATTTAGCCCTTTATAGTTGTCAGTTGCTATGACATCAGTAACGCAGTTTAATTGACGTAAAGTCCGGAACTATGGAAACATACTGCTGTAAA
This sequence comes from Silurus aristotelis, assembly GCF_946808225.1. Taxonomy (NCBI): domain Eukaryota; kingdom Metazoa; phylum Chordata; class Actinopteri; order Siluriformes; family Siluridae; genus Silurus; species Silurus aristotelis. The sequence continues at coordinate 13,578,021 of NC_139587.1, read as the reverse complement.
ATAAAATCACATGTTAAACATGGATAAGCAATTCAATTCAATTCAATTCATTTTTATTTGTATAGCGCTTTTAACAATGAACATTGTCTCAAAGCAGCTTTACACAGATAATGCGGTGATTAAAAATGAATATGTTCTTTATGAGTAAGTTTGTCCCTGATGAGCAAGCCGGTGGCGACTGGCGACTGTGGCAAGGAAAAACTCCCCGAGATGGCATAAGGAAGAAACCTTGAGAGGAACCAGACTCAAGAGGGAACCCATCCTCATCTGGGTTACACCGAATGTCCATAAGCACTGTACTATGAGAATCCACAACATTGATTATATGCCACTAATCGTGTTTCTCTTCTTTTCATCAGCCAACTGTCTCAGGTACAAATCAGTCCAGTGGTGGTCTTGTGGATTTGTTCATGGCAGATTCTACACCAGTGAAGCCAGCTTCTACAGGTTATTTCGCACATAAATGTTCATATAATTCCTAGTGATAAGGAATATCTAGGTTTGCCCCATGTTTGCAGTTTATGTTTTTAAATCATACAATTTACTGTCATTTAGTCTTATTCAAAGCAAATAGTTTAAGGACTTCCATGGTGATGCTTACGGAAGATGATAAATAACAGTGTCATCACCTGGCGTTGTGGTTTTGAAGGCTGTGTGTGTGTGTGTGTGTGTGTGTGTGTGTGTGTGTGTGTGTGTGTGTGTGTGTGTGTGTGTGTGTGTGTGTGTGTGTGTGTGTGTGGGCACGCACATGAGTGTGCATGTGCGCAAAGTGCACCAGATGGGCTGTCCTGTAGCCCCTGTCCACTGGAGCAGTTAGTTGCCAGGACCAGATGTTAGAGTGGTCCCATGTGGAGTTGGAGTGCTGAGCAGATGTGTCGTTCTCATTTCTCCCTATCTCTTTCTCCACTTTCCTAATATACATCAGTCAAACAGCTGCTTCTGTCTCTCAGCATCAGTTTTCTAACCACATTTGACTAAATCCAACAAGAAACAAGGACAGTTTGTGTGGGCAGAAAACAAGCCAACAGCCAGTCTTATTTCCTCTAAAGGTATTTATAGAGCAAAGTGAAGTGGTGTCATAGTTACATACTTGCATGTATTTTACAGTGGATTTAAAATTCAGGGTTTGTAATGTTAAGCCAGATAGCAAGATGAAATCTTGGAAGTCTCTGATCTGCATTTAATGGTACATTTCAAACAAAAAAATTTAAGTGAAAGGGGGATCTGAAGCCATTCGAGGAATAGACCCTGACCATGAGATGTCTGTCTATTGCAGGGCACTATGCTGCTCCCTCGGTGCAGGTTTGAACTAGGTGCCCTCAAGTTGTAATAATCTGATGGTCAGAGTGGACATTTGCATGCTATATTTACTAACCCAAGGGAAAAAACATACAGAAATTACTAACGTTTATTGTCAAAGCAATTACAAGCATTTGTTCGAGAAGGTGGATACTAGGCGACAGTGCTTTGTAGCAGGCAGGAACTGAATGGGAACGTGTTGGAGCAGTAGGGTACTGGCTGGGAGTATGGTTTAAGCAGGTGGGTGCTGGGTGCGGACTGTGTTTGAGCAGGTGGATTTTGACTTGAAAGTAAATGAGCAGGTGTTTAATGGGTGGGGTGCTGTGTTGAAGCAGGTGGGTACCGGTTGAAGACTGTGGTGCAGGTGGGGACTATGGTGTAGGTGGGTACTGTGTTGGATCAAGTGGGTAATGGATGGGGACTGTGTTAATGCAGGTGGGGATTGTTTTGGAGCAGGTGGGTAATGGGTGTGGAATGTGTTGGTGCAGGTGGGAAATGTGTGTGGACTGTTTTGGAGCAGGTAGGGACTGTGTTGATGCAGGTGGGTAATGGGTGGGGACTCTGTTGGTGCAGGTGGGTAATGGGTGGGGACTCTGTTGGTGCAGGTGGGTAATGGGTAGGGACTGTGTTGGTGCAGGTGGGTAATGGGTGGGGACTCTGTTGGTGCAGGTGGGTAATGAGTGGGGACTCTGTTGGTGCAGGTGGGTAATGGGTGGGGACTGTGTTGGTGCAGGTGGGTAATGGGTAGGGACTATGTTGGTGCAGGTGGGTAATGGGTAGGCACGCTGTTGGTGCAGGTGGGTAATGGGTGGGAATTGTTTTGGAGCAGGTAGGGATTGTGTTGGTGCAGGTGGGTAATGGGTAGGGACTGTGTTGGTGCAGGTGGGTAATGGGTAGGGACTGTGTTGGTGCAGGTGGGTAATGGGTGGGGACTGTGTTGGTGCAGGTGGGTAATGGGTGGGGACTGTGTTGGTGCAGGTGGGTAATGGGTGGGGACTGTGTTGGTGCAGGTGGGGATTGTTTTGGAGCAGGTGGGTAATGGGTGGGGATTGTTTTGGAGCAGGTGGGTAATGGGTGGGTATTGTTTTGGAGCAGGTGGGTAGTGGGTGGGGATTGTGTTGGTGCAGGTAGGGACTGTGTTGGTGCAGGTGGGTAATGGGTGGGGACTGTGTTGGTGAAGGTGGGTAATGGGTGGGGATTGTTTTGGAGCAGGTGGGTAATGGGTGGGGATTGTTGTGGTGCAGGTGGGTAATAAGTGGGGATTGTTTTGGAGCAGGTGGGTAATGGGTGGGGATTGTGTTGGTACAGGTGGGTAATGGGTGGGGATTGTTTTGGAGCAGGTGGGTAATGGGTGGGGATTGTGTTGGTACAGGTGGGTAATGGGTGGGGATTGTTTTGGAGCAGGTGGGCAATGGGTGGGGATTGTGTTGGTACAGGTGGGTAATGGGTGGGGATTGTTTTGGAGCAGGTGGGTAATGGGTGGGGATTGTGTTGGTACAGGTGGGTAATGGGTGCGGATTGTTTTGGAACAGGTGGGTAATGGGTGAGGATTGTGTTGGTACAGGTGGGTAATGGGTGGGGACTGTGTTGGAGGACAGTGCTTGTTTTAAAATCTTTTTAATTTTTTCTTTCTCTCTGCTCTTGTCTAGATTTACGCTCAGACCTGTTTGGAGGTTTTGCAGATTTCTCATCAGCTGCAGCTACAGCCAGTCTTCCTACAACAGCTGGTAAGCACATATTAACAGTACATCAGAAATTTAGCATTGAGTTGCACGGGTGTCATTGGTGTTGTCATTATAACAACCCATTTAGCAATAAAACTTGATATATTATTTAAAAAACAATTAAGCATATTATAACGTAACAAAAAATAAATAAAAGTTATAAAAATTTTTACGAGCAACATTCACTTTTCATTTTATTTTTATTTCACTTTTTTTTGCACTTATGTTTACTTATATAATGTTTATGATGAAGTGATTGATGGGTTTTTATTTAAACTAATGACCTATAATATACTTTAACATAAATATTCATTATTTTCATGACCTCATGTATCGAATTGTTCGATTAAAGTAGTTTGAATTTTAATCCTCAAGAGAAGGAAAAAACTCCCCCCTCCTAGCACACACTTTTTTTTTTTTTTTTTTTTTTTGCACTCCAGCTATTTCGAGCAAGTGACACAAATGTAACAGAAGGCTGTTGGTATTTGCAACGGGGCCATCGCCTGTTGTCGTCATCATATGCCTTTTTATGAAAACCAGCGAGCATAAAGCTCTTAAATATTGAAAAGGAAAAGGAGGGCAAGCCATATGGTTGAGCTCTGTGCTAAAGCTAATGAGGACAGACACATTTCAACTTGTGTTGGGCAAAACATCTCCCACGGTCTGCTTGGGAGAAAGGGAAATGTGCTGGATTAAATCTGATGCTCAGGCCTAGGATTATGTAGCTTTATTTTCTGATACTGCATTTTGCAGTGGTTGATCTTTATCATCAGTTTATTATAGTTAAAGGTGCTTTAATGCAGTATAAAACAATTATTTAATTTCCCTCTCAACATTAACAAATCCAACTTATAGCATGTGATTTAATTTCGAGCAATTCATTAAAACTTTTTTGTCCACTTAGCCTCAGCACCTAGTGGAAATGGAGATTTTGGAGAGTGGAACGCGTTTTCAGACGTGCAGTCGGCCCCTCCGCCTGTAAACCCTGCAACAACAAACCTGTATGCACCTGCTTCTGCCTCCACAGTGCCCTCCGCTGATCTTTTTGACCTCATGGGTCCTTCTCTTAACACCAACATCAGCGCTTCCCAAAACATAAACTTCTCCATGACCAGCACTCTTCCCATGTCCAAATCTCAGGTGTGTGTAACTTCCACTTATTGTTATACGCATTTCTTACAGTTAACTGATCTTTCACAAATTTGGCATTGACCGTGATTCTTTCAGCTTGCAATGACTTTCTTCTCAAACCACCAAGTGTAATAAAAGCTACTCGGTTTGGAGACTTTGTGGTGGAGCAGACTCTTGTTAACATGTTAATAGCCTCTAAGTGGGATGTTCTGATTGATTTGTAGTAACTTGGTCTGATTTGATTTGTAAGTTTATGTAATATGCAGTTAAAACGTATGCAATTGTAACATAAAATCTCGAGCACGTTCCATGATTTACATTCCCTTCATATTTCGCCTCTAAAACCACATTAGGGTGTATAGAGTATACCGAGTAAAACATCTGAACGCCCATCTGTAACATAATTAATACGGTATGTTTAGAGTGGAAAAGCTCAATAAACAAGATTTACCCAAGGAAAGACAATATCGGTTGAGAGTTTGAGCAGGCGGTTTTGAGAGCAGAAGAACATGAAAGCGAGACAAAGGAGGGTTAACAAACAGCACTGGTACAATTTCCACCCACCCCCTTCATATTATCCACCAACCCCTGCCCCCCTGGGACACCCATCACAGAGCCTAGCAGAATGAAGAAGAACAAGTTTGAGTCAGAAAATCATTAAACTGAAACAAAAGCCTCATGTAAAGATGATATTTGCATGCTAAAAACCTGACCTACTTTAAAATGGCAACATTTGTTTGGCTAAAGAAAAAAGTATAACCCCCCCCACCCCCCACAGACACACACACACACACACACACACACACACACACACACACACACACACACAAACAATAAAACAAAGCTTCTTAGTCATCATTGTTATAGACTAATAACTGTCAAGAAACCTGATAACCTCAAGAGATTTTGCTTCAATCGCTAGAATTCTTCACACTGACCCCTGTTTTCTGACTTTTTATTCTTCTTCTTTTGAGCATTTATTTTTTTTTTTTTTTTTTATATATATTTTTTTAAAGCAAATAAATTCCAAATGCAAGTGATATTAAAAAAAAAAAAAAAAAAAAAAAAAGCCCCTAACCATGTAAAACTCCTATCTTGTAAATAAATCATTAGTACAGTTGAATTAGGTGGCTGGAATAGGACATCGTCTCGGTCATTCATTTGGGGTGTGGTGCAGTGGTCATCCTCAGTTTAAACCTCTGTTGTTTTCTTCTATGGGGTTTAGCCTCTGCAGAGTATGGGAACTCCACTGGTGCCTCAGCATTCTGTGCAGAAACATGAAGCCAAGAAGGCCTCTGTGCCATCCACTTGGTCTGATTCCAATCTCAACATCAGTCTGGACTACCTGGGACCTGGCATGCAACCCCCGAAACCAAGTCAGCCCACACTCAACATGATGCAGCAGCATGGTAATGACTCAACACTGCACAGAAACACAGCACGACAAAATGTCTGCCTCTGATAACAAGGTTACAGTCAATTTCATAATCGCCACATATTACCACATATGCTTAAAATGTTGGATTATTGATTGGATCTTTTAAGCTGTAACTTATCATCTTTGATCAGTTTTCTACAAACACTTTACTACAAGTAATATTTTGGTTGGAAAGCTGCAAATATATTTTCCAAAATAGTGGTACCTTGACCTACGAGTTTAATTCGTTCCGTGGACGAGCTCGTATCTCAATTTGCTCGCACATCAAATCAGTTTTCCATATTGAAAATACTTAAAATGGCATTAATCCGATCCAACCCTCAAAATGACACCCCATTTTATGTTTCATGTTATTAAATTAGGAAAATTAGAGGCGATAAGCAGAGGCGGAGGGAAAACAAGTTTTTTTTACTATCAGTACGTATCCCTAAACTTTTAAATTTTTACTTTTTCTTCTTTGATTATCCTAATTTTCGGCACAATCTTCGCTTTCTGGCTTTGCTTCGCCATTTAGCAGCAGCGTCTCGAGCTCGTACCTCAATTTTTTGCTCGCGTAACAGAGGCAAAAAATCGTACCTCGGAAAACTCGTACATTAATGCACTCGTAGGTCAAGGTACCACTGTATTTGAATATGGATTACTTCCTTTCTGAAACACCTTTTTTTTTCCCAGTTCCAGTCAATATGATGACACAGGGATTTGCTGGCATGAACCTTGGCGTGCAGCCGAGCCCTGCCCCTGTACGACCCCCCACCAACCCCATGATGGTAAACATGGGCATGCCACCTGCCATGGGAGGCGGGGCAATGGGCGTAGCTCCTATGGGAGGCCTGCCACTCAATCAGGGCATGATGGGAATGAACATGAACATGGGAATGCCAGGAGCTGTTGGCATGGGGATGGGAATGTCAGTGCCAGGCATAAATATGAGCTCTGCTATGGCACAACCGAAGCACGATGCCTTTGCTGACTTTGCCAACTTTGGCAAATGAATCTGAGAGATGGAGTCTGTAAGCTGGGACAATCTTTGTGGAAGGCAGGAGCATGAAGGATTTTTGAAGAGCTGCAAACAAAGATTACTTGAAAGATGTCAATTAAGGCTGCCCAGAATTTTATTGTTTGCTTACACATTACTGATGTGTAAAAAGGTGAATCTAATCAGTCTGAGTACCACAAGTAGCCACATGGACAGTAGTCCGTATGAGAGAGAAATGTGTGATTTGCACTTCCACTTCTAACATTCAAATCTCGAAAGAATCTTAACTACAGGATCATATATATATATATATATATATATATATATATGATCCTGTAGTTAAGATTATAAATATAAATGGAATGACATTAACTGGCCCCAAATGATGTTCTCACTCTTTCATGTCCTTTTCGAGGATTATTCGAATTTGATTCAATTTAATTTAATATCCTCTATCTAAACTTGTAAATACTATTAAAGAAGATAAGTTATTTAAATACAAGATTATTCATTTAATGATGATTCTTATAATTGATGTGTGAATCAGCGCAGAACTATAGTAAAGAATCATGTTGAGAGCAACCACTGTGGCCTTTGGGACGGGAATATATTTTTATAGAAATGTGATCTGTTTTGCATTTTTATGTGAATGTACATCAGACACACCTGCAGGTTCTGGTCCTTCAATGTCCTTACATACACAGTGCCTATCAACCTGTTGCCTAAACCTTTTTCTGAAGAAGACAATGAGGTTACAGTATTTATTACAGTACTGTACACATTTGAGCATATATGTATGCACGGTTTCGTTTAGGGTTTTTTTTTTATGTTTGTTTGTTTCCCCTATGTTCACTGCATGGCTAGTGTGAATGATAATGTTTTGGGTTGTTTTCATTTGTTTGTTTTCTGAACGTAATAGGATTAAATCTTTCCTTTATGCAAGTCGGCTCATGATGAGTGAGTTGGGTGAGGCTGTATACAGAGATGCGTGAGGTTCACTGTGCGCTTCTGCTCACCGAGTGGAATGTTACATTTTCAAGCCCATCTCGCTATTGTCAGGAGAAGGAACTCAACCCGACGCCTTCTCTCACATGTACAAGCATTACACGCACACGCAAAATGACCAAATTCTGCCTTCTCTTTTCTTCTTTCCAAGGGATTGACGTCTTTTTAAGTTTGTTAGGGTATATGTGTAAGATTGCGGTATCGTATATATATAAAAAAAAAAATATATATATATATATATATATAGGGGTTGATGGATCTTTACTGAAAAACACTATACTTTATATGCAAATTCAACCAACCAACAAAACATCCCTTCTTCTAAAGTGTATGTCCTCACATTCATACACTGATCTGATTGTACCTATAATGGTCTTTTATGTCCGAGATTAAAGAGTTGATTTTCATTTGGATTTTGAAGGTTTGTGTTATTATACTTTTTTTTTTCTTTTTTTTGTTTTCTTTAAGGCTCAAAAGTTGTAATAAAACATTGCTTTTTGTAATTGAGATATAACTATTCCATGATGAAGCAATACTTTATAACATTCCTGCCAGCACATTTATTTAAATGGTCCTTGAGGGAACGTCAGTGGTGTAAGATCAGCAGATTTACTTTCCTTTCCTTATTTTTATTTTTTGTAAATATTTGTGGTTAACTTTTGATCAATTAGTACTGGTCTGTCAAAACTGTGGCGGGTTTATATAAAGTGCACTGAAATTCCAGGCCATGGTTGTGTTTAGCTGTAATATTAATAAATACTGAAGATGCTGTGCACGACTTTGAGTTTTGGTGGTAAGAGTGTGTACAGGTGCAGAAGAGCCTTGATCTGGACACATGGAACCCACATGTGGCCAAGGCCAACTGGCCAGATGATAAATATGCACAAAACAGCCACTTAGGAGTAATAATCAGTTGTTTGATGGCTCAGCAAAAAAGCCTAAGGAGAACTATGAGCAGTTTCCTTGAAAGCTGTGTGACACCAGAATCTAATGCTCATCAGGTGGTTTTTAATTTCCTCACTGTTGTAGCATACGGATATCTTTCTGAACCCGCAAAATAAATGATCTGTGTCAGGTGCAAACATCTGGAGAAATGAAATGTCCTAAGAGATTTGCTGTAAAATCCGATTGTGGGAACTCTGGGTAAGTGCAGAGATCCTCTGTGAGTTCTTTGTCAGTAATTCAAATGTACAGACTGAATATGGAGAATGTTGCCATTTCATTGTGGAAATAGTCTATCAATATTAAATGTGAAATACTTGTGTCTTAGCAAACAAAGGACTGACCAGAAATCATAACTGCTTCCCTATTCGACAAAAGTGCACTTTGCATATATGCAGCTGGATTCATTGTTTTTTTTTCCTATGACATGTTTTGATTAAATGGGTTTTTAAAAAGTGGGCTGCAGTAAGTATTGTGTATTTATGGCTTGTGTACGCAGAGAATAATCACAGTCAGATTCGTCAGGACACTAACAGCCTCTGAATGCGTGTTCAGTCTCCAACTTTAAAAGCTCAATTATTCACGCCGAGCTTTATGAACTCTACAGAGACGCCAATGTCATTTCCAACTGCCACGAAAAAGAGACATAAAACCAACAGGACATTCGGTTTTTTGCCTCTTTCACAATTACGTTTGTCTGAAATGAAAATTGGTACTGATAGGGGACTTGGATTCAAGTTGCAAAGACAAGCTTGTATTTCTTTATTTTTATAAAGAAAGATAATTGAGGTAGAGACATTATTGGTAATATTAGACAAAGAAAAGCAGATAATCGCAGCTGTGAAGAAGCTGGTCATATCGGTCTCATAGCACCATCTAGTGGAGGCATCTGAATATGGTGAGCACTTGCAAATTATTGCAAAGTGTGAATTTTATTTATTTATGTTCTCCACTTTTACAAGTAGGATTACTTTCATATCAATATGATACAATAAGAAGACTCAGCTCCTGTCCTTTTGTCCTCCATTAGAACCAGTAAACGATGCCACATAACCAGTTATCACACTGCTGCAACTCTCACTGAATATGCACAAGGAGAACGTTTTCCCCCCGGATAAAGAGCTGATTGACGTGCCGAGTACGCACTCGTCCGTACTCCACTCTCGGCTTAGGCACCTTCTGCTTTAAACCAGCATCAGATAGGGTTCTCACACACACTGCCAGTCTCTCCTCTGTTTGTCTGGATGCTCGAACTGTTCCGGTGCTGCTCGTGGTGGCAGGATGTGGTTCAGCGCTCGGGTCGTTTGCCCTTGAAGTCTCCGCTTCTGCTTCTTTCCCGGCCGCAGCTTGAACTTGCAACTTTTGAAACAGCTGTAAACAAGATGAGGTTCACACATACAGTGGGATCAGAACGTTTGCCAATATTTAGATCATGGTGTCACTGGTTGACATTTTCTTACCACGATTACTGGACACACAGATGTGTGTGCGCACATCTGGATGTGTGCTATGCATGTTTTAAGTGCTAATAATGACTGCAAAACTGGAAAGACAAATTATTCCATTTTAAGTTAAATTTTTTATCCAAAGAATTCAAGACCTGATGCAGTAATGCCTTGAACAGAACACCAGTCCAGTGCTCCAAATTCTAATTTAAATGTATTTTTTTACGAGCGACTTGTTTTGGGAAACAGGCAGAAGAACACTGGGGGAAATCCACATGCACAGTGAAACGCACAGAAACTCCAGAACACACCTGAGCTCAGAAATCAACCCGAGCTTCCACTGTGACCAAAAAGCTACAAAAAAGTGTACGATTTCTTCATTATTTATTAAGTAATTAAAGAATTTCAAGATGATGCTATCTTGAACGCTCTGAGGCCGCTGTGGGAATTCCGACACAGCGTTCGCTTTTGAACATCTGTCTGCACAGGGGCCTTCAAATCATCATCATGCTCCCTCTAGCACACACCGTTGCTTCTAAGAGCAGCTTTATCTTACAAGCCAGCAGTATTTAACGTCCCTGACAGAGCCGCTGTGGTTTTATCTGGCCAGAATATTCAACTATTCGGAGGAAAGACACAGAGATATTTATCAAACAGAAGTAGATATTTGTGTGTGAACTGGAAAGGTGACGTGTCATACCCTTGTAACGGTCAATGCTTTTTCGTGGTAGAACGCGTCTCCGAATAGGGGCTCTCTGTAGGTCTCATCCACATCCACCATCGCCTACAGAACCACAGAGAGCATTCATGGAGGAAAAACATGATTATGACAGTAACTGGGGACAGGATGTGACATTCACCCATAAACAAAAAATACACACAGTCTCTACTTTTTGCACAATATTCTGTTTGCTGCTAGAGTTTATCAAAACAATACTTTTTTTCGCTTTTGGTTTGTTTCTTTGTGCTCTTCAGGGAGAAGGAGAAGAAGCCGCTTTGCATCTGTGAAACTGCAGCCATCATGTGTTCTCTTCATGACTGAAACACGCACACCGTCGTGTCTCAAAACTCACTTTATACCGAGACTGAACGTGTTCAGAAAATAAATATTCGGGTGTTTTATGTTACCAGGTTCCAGAATTTGTCGAAAGCCACCATGAAGCCGCTACACACTCCTCTCAAACCCTTGAAGGAACGAATATGGACTCGGACTCGGAGTCTCTGCTGGACGCAGCGGTTCAGTTCTCCTAAAGGACTTCCCTCATGCACTACACACACACACACACACACACACACACACAGAAATAAGTTTTTTTTGTCCTATTTTGAAAGTCTTGAGCTCTTTAAAACCTGACACACGTACACGGCATCCTGGTGAGAACATTTTTAGGAGCTTTGCGTTGTGCAGCAGCAGCAGCATGTCGCTTCCCGCCGCTCTCCTCGTCTCCTTCTTCACACGGAACCTTCACTATGAGCTGCTTCAGCCTCTCGATTCTCTCAGGATCCGCGACTCCTCTTTTCGCTTTTCGAATCCTTTTCTCCACATTCTCAGGTTTCGCTCTGCCACGACCGCCTTTCATAAAACTCTCATACTCGGCGAGGTTGTTAAAACACTTGATGTTCGGATACGGCAGCGGGACATCTGGTGAATACAAGGCAAGCAGAGGATCAAACTGATCCGAACTAACATCCAGTTTCTTCTCCACATCACTAAGATCCTTCTCGCCTGGGATCTGCTCCGTACACGTGCTTACACTTCCAGTTTGCTCGCACCGGTGTGAGCTGCTATCACTTCCCACTGCTCTCTCACTTTCCTCCATATTTGAAATAAGGGCAGATTCCGGGGGACTGAAGGTGGAAGCGTGTGTTGGCGTGAATCCTTAAACCAGTACACGCTTCAACTTAAAAGCAGGCACCCTGTGAGAGTGTTAGAGACTAATAAAAACGTTCTCTGATTGTCGTTTGCGCCACTACTTTTTAATAATTATAGTGTTAAACGCGATGCCATTTATTCATTTATTCTTCAGCACATTTTAATAAAGCAACGTAGATTTCTGGGAACAAATATTATTTACTCAGTGCTACACGGAGCTTTAACAGCGGCGCACTGGTTTCGTTTTCAGTCGATAGGCGGCAGGCTTGAGCATGGTCCAAGCCACAAAAAAACCCAGCACTATTTTAAGTACAGTGCACTACGTGTGGTGTAAAAGCCATTGACTTACCCCCTACTTAATGCACCTACGTAGGGGCAATGAAGGCGATTAGGGATTCGGCCGAAGAATAGCACTTACGTTAGAGGAGTAGGGATTCTGCGTACGCTTCGGTTCCTGATAGAAAAATCTCGCTCTTTTTCTCGCAGTTGTTTTTATTTTGATGTTAATAACATTTCGATGACAGTTCTGTTGTATTTATTGGGTTTACAGAAATGCTGTAAAATTATGTTGGCAGTATTGTATTATGTATATGGGCAAATCCCATTGTTAGTTTCTGGCTAAATGAGTTTTCCTGCTGTGTTTTCTAGCTAATGTTTGCTAGCCGGTGCATCAGTTGTATTGTTTATTATTTTTTTACGGCTTTAGCTGGTTCAATTTGCATTTCGGCAACCTATGAACTGTTAACAGGTACTGATGAGTAAGTTTTAAATGTAATATATACATTCATGAGTCTACCTGTTGGTAGGTTTCCTAATTCTACTCTACTTCTTTCTCAGATGCAGTGATGAACTGATTGTTTCCTGTGCAGATTTTTTTAAATGCCTTTCCTGGCCTTTCTACAGTCTAATGATGTTTGTAGTCTGAGAGGCTGCATCGTTGCTGTAGCTTCATTCACACCTAGTTACTGATCTGAGGTAAGGTCTTTAACATCTCCTGCATCATATGGGTTAAATAGGTTTATTGATAGCAACTCCACTTCTCGCAGCTTGCCATGGAGTTCCCAGGTCACAGTCAGCAGCTGTTGGCCAGTCTGCGCTCTCAGCGTCTACAGGGATTCCTGTGTGACTGCACAGTCAGGGTTGGTCCCACTCGTTTTCAGGCTCACCGTGCTGTACTGGCCTCCTGCTCACCTTTCTTCCACATGTTCTACTCTGAACACCCAGTTGGCAGCACGTCTACGGTAAACGGAGGACCAGAAGCTGACACTGTCACCATTAACGGAGACATTGTGACCCCTTCGGCATTCGGACTGCTACTAGATTTCATGTATGAGGGAGTGCTACAGTTGGCAGCACACCCACCACCGGAAGACGTTCTTGCCGCCGCCAGTTTCTTGCACATGAACGATGTGGTCCGAGTATGTAAGAAAAGACTACAGGGTCGTGGACTGGCTGAAGCCGACAGCACCAGGGCAGAAGAGTTAGGAAGTGAAACTGGGGGAGATGGAACATTATGTAGTAGATCATCTAGAGATGGAAAGTCAAATGGCCAAAGGGACACAATGGGAGGTGGACAAGGAGCAGTCAGGGTTTCCGCATCAAATCCAGCCTCTTCTCCGTCAATAACGCAGTGTCCACAGCCAAGCCAGCGGTCAGCGTCTCATATCGACACCAAATCAGAGACAAATGCGGGAGAACCTAATTGCATCACACATAGCATAAATCTGGGGAGTCCAGACATGGCAGACACTACTCAACCCGGTATGGACTCTCTTCCCGCTGTAAATGATTCTGGACCAGGCTTGTACAGTTCCTCTCCTGTACCTGCTAGAGCTGGAATGACAGCTGTTAATTTAGAGTCTACACTTTCAAGTCCTTGCAGCAGCACCGAACCAACTCATACAGGAACAGAAACTCTGTCCAGTGCGTCCACTGTGATGGTTCTGGTTCCTGTGGAACACGGCCGAATTAGAGACTCTAGCCATGAAATATCCTTGTCAAAAGAAATAAGCAACATGTTCAACATTACCGTTAATCATCCTGGACAAACCAAAAAACCCTCGTCAATCCCACCCAGTGGACAGAGTTTAACCGACGACGCGAGACATGCGGCTAACGCTTTAAATGAGCAGTCGCGGTCCTGTTCTCCTGCAGCATTGTCTTCAGCGGGTAGAGAGGACGGTAGTGAAGAGGCAGCGAAAGTGAAAGTGGAGGCTATTGTAATCTCAGATGAAGAGACAGACGATATGGAGGAGACTCCTGTTAGGGTCAGAGTGCGAAGGAAAGATGTTGATTTAGAGGAAGGGGAGAATTATGAGAACACGAATGAGGTTGAGATCACCAATGCCCACTTCATACCGTCTCACTCATTAATGCAACTCTCGCATAGTCACCAAGAGCCAATCTCTTTCCCTTTCTCACCACAGGGTCCTAACACTTCCACTTCTGACCCACCCAGCTTCCCGTCATCTCTTTTTACTGCAGCATCCCAGCAACCAGAGCAGCAGTCCGTCTACTTCGAGGAATATCATGACTCTCTTGGGAATTTTGTCGAGGATGTGCCTACATGTGCCACTTGTGGAAAGACATTTTCTTGTGCTTATACCCTGAGGAGGCATGCTATCGTGCACACACGGGAGCGTCCTTATGAATGCCGTTACTGTTATCGGAGTTACACACAGTCTGGGGACTTGTACAGGCACATAAGGAAGGCACATGATCACGATTTGCCAATGAAGCGCACCAGAACAGAATCTGATCCTCCCCCATCTCCACCTCTTCCTCCAGCACCTCAGACATAACAAGATACAAGCTCAGGTGTACTGGACTAAGTAACAGAGCTTTTTTTTTTTTTTTTTAAAGGTTAAACCTTTTTTTGTGTGTTTTTCTTTGCAAATGACTGTTATGATTTAACATTAACAGGCATCTGCAAAGTCCCGAGCATTCAAGCATCGAACGTAACCGCTCACTGGATAACGTCGTGACCAAAACGTCCCATTCAGGACACCCTTCACTCTCATTACACATCATAATCCCAATTACTGTCTAGTTTTACAGTATGAGCTTTATGTTAAGATAAAGTCTCTTCTAAAAGTATTGGAACAGCAAGGCATGTTTTTTTTTTTGCTATACACTAAAAATAATTAGATAAGAGTTTGGGGTGAAAAAAATGACTGCATTTTAGATTTAAATTCCAGATATTTCTATTCAGATGTGGCCCCTGTTTTTGTTCGAACCTACCCATTTTCAAAATGATCAAAAATATTGGAATATGGCAACAGATGCTTTTTGCAGCCCAAATGTGTCCTGTGAAGAATGACTGTTTAAACAATTATTAACTCTGGGTTTAAACCTTGGTTTTATTTGTGAGGACTGCATTTGTTATTAAAAAGAGAGCCATGTTTTGGAGAAATTCAAGCCAGGCATGGTGCATGTCGGCCAAGGAAAACAACAACAGCAGCAGATGATGATGAAATCATTGTGAGAACAAATAGTGCAATCCACAAGAAAGGGCAAAAGTGTCACCAGGCACTGGTTTTATCATAACCTCCGAGAGCAGAAATCTAGAAACCTCGTTGAACTTTTTCAATCTGGCATTTTAAACCGTACCATCATCTCATAGCAAAAGCAGGAAAATATGCCTTGTCATTCCAATACTTTTGGAGGTGACGGTAGCATTAACAGTAGCCTCGATGCGCACGGTAACTCATAGAAACACAAATGAATTTCAAATAAAAATAACAAACAGAGCTGTGAGGGAAGCCACAAAGACAGCTCTAACCTCTGCATTCAAGACTAACTAAATTCCCTGCATAGAGGAACAATATTTGTGGCACAGAATCTAATTTTAAGAGGCACCAAATTCATTTATCCAGGCAGCCTGCTCCACTGCGGTTGTTGAATATCACTATATATCATTTACTTTTTCATCATCAGTAATAACCTTATCCTGGTTATGGTAGTGTGTATCTTAAACCTATGCCGGAAAAGAGGTGGAAACACACCATGGATAGGACACCAGGTTATTGCAGAGCTCAGCATATATCAAATAAATGAAAAGCTTGTGCCAAGTGCTCATGTCTAATGCAGAACACACACCAATTCACTCGTCTCATCTCTTCAGTCAACACCTTTTTCTTGCACACAGTTGTTTTGTACGAGATTATAACACTAAAAGGTACATTATGGCATCTAAATGCTTTTGTTCCTTCCGGTTTTCTTTCTTTCTTGTGAAAGCATGATGAACCATTTAAATATTCTTAACTATGAATAGTAATTTTGCCACCCAAATTGTGGTAAATATACATACTGTTTCTGTAACAAACCGGTACCATGAGGAGGAGAGGAGAGATCGCCAAAGAGATAAGCAAGAGTGTAGAATACACATGGTACCAGCATTAATAATCAGGGTAAACCCAGGTCACGTGATCATTTCAAAATACAAATAAGACCAAACGGAAAATGTTATCATATGTGCAATGATACCTTGAATCCAGTATGTACCTAACCACATCATACAACCGCGAATATCGCACAATTCCCCTCAAAGCCAGGTTCGATTCGTATTCTTATTTTTCTAGTCATTTTCCTCAACATATCCACAGTCGTACATTTTATCTCCATCCCTCACCCCCTAGAAGAATACTTCATGTGATTCAGCATTTTTAACTGCAAAGTATTCTGCACCAATATTCGCTTCATGGATGGTGAGCATGAGCTGCTCCATGTTGCTATTACAGGTTCTATGTTGAGTATGTTAATGGTATATTGTCTCTACAAACAAAATTCCCAACAGCATGTTTCACGTACATTTTTTTTAAATAAAAAAAATGCTGTAAAGTTTTTAATAAGTTTCATACAGTAGTCTGTTCTGAAAAGTGTCGTAGTTTTATAGTTATTCAGATCCTAAATCGGGATCTCGTTTTAATTTTGTCTACTCCAGTAGATTAACACAAAATTAATTCATCTGCTCCACGATGTAAAAAGTTGTTTCATCACAATATGTAAAACAGCTCAATATTGTGAATAAAACCTTTTAATAATTGCTGAGTCATCTGCTTTTTTCTTTCTACAACTTTCTTTATTACACTTGTGTGAAAATGAACAAAAACAGAATGCATCAATATGACAAATTTAAAACATGTTGAAATGATCACACAATCCCAGGACGGTCAGAATCGGCACGTAGGTGTTCAGGTCTCGCACGCTGACCTGACCTGATAGTGTCCTGAAAAAGCGTTCAGTCCTCCACTGGTGCATGAATCTGAGAAAACAAAGGGTCAGGACATACAGGTTTTACTTCAGCCAAAAGCCACACACAAGTTTTAGTCTGATGTGCCAAAAGTACACTCACCATCTCAGCTAATTTTGGCCATGCCATTGCCATCACGACTCGATCATCTGATGTGGGAGGCGTCTCCAAATTCCAATATGTAAAATTGTGAAAAACTGTCGAAACCTTAACAACTCTGTCCTATAAAGTTTGTAGACAAAAAAATAAATAAATACAATTATAGACAGTATAGTCAAATACTACCATTTTATTCATATTCCTATACTATTAGTAATTGAGTAGAGATAGTAGGTTGACGTATTTTCCTGGAAAATTCAGTGTTGTGTCATTACACTGCACCTGGGTGATACTGCAGACCTCATACATTTTTCTGTGTAAATCAAATATAATTTCAAATCAAATAAAAACAATTATATTCTGACTTTCGTCAATAAACCTCAGTACTGTAACCAAACTTTCAGTACTGTAACACCTTTCAGTAGCCTGACACCTTGAACTTCATGAGTATAAATGTGTGTTTCACCTTTTCTAAAATCCAAATAAATAATGTGATATGGATCACAAACAAACAAAAACAATAATACATAATAATAAATCAACATAAGTGTTATATGTATAAGCAGTAATGGTTTTTACAATGGTGTATATGAAGATATGCTGGTTTTAGCCTGATGCTTTTGGAACAAGAATGTTTAATTTGATCTTGTAATTTTGCATAAAAATTTCTCCTCTCCATATTTCCTTTCCTTATACCCATTCCTTGTCGTTTAGAGCAAAGAGCTGAGAGGTGGAAAAAAAAGAATTCCGCGTTATGAAAACTTTTTTTAATCAACTAAATTCAGGTATAAAAATAATATTCTCCATATTTTCGAGAAACTGATGCTAAACATGCCTCTAATTGATGTGGGAGTGATGTTTAGCATCAGTTTCTCGAAAATATTTTAATCCAGATTAAACTTTTTGAACAACTGGCCCCTCATTATAGGGTTGCCAGTTGTTCAAAAAGTTTAATCCGGATCAAAATGATCCAGATTTGGTAATCCCATTTTTCCCAGTTTTCCAAAGCAACATTGGACTGGATCACCCTGATCCAGATACACAGTTTTCAAGATTACCAAATCCGGGTTACCTGTGCTTTAAATGGGACAACATATCATAATGTGGGCTACCAGCTATGTAAAGAACAGGTAGAAGAGCCAACATGGGGTTACTGTAAGAGTTTTTTTTTATTTTGAGACAAAACACAAAAATAACAAACATCCACTTCCATTTATAATTAATTTTATGACCCCTCATCTGAGTCACAAAACATAAAAAAACAAATATACACTAACAAATACATTGTGGATATTTTGAAAACATCTTAAAAAAATTAAATGGCTAAATGTCCAATAGTCAACAAAATAAAGAACGTTCAGGGTTCTGTTTCATCTGAGGAGGAGAGACCAGCATTTCCAAGCTCTGCTTTTAGGAGGCGGATTTGAAGTTTTGCTTTGGTTTGCTGCAGTTTGGTCAGCTTGATTTCTTCCTCTGCCAGGAGTATCTGTACTTCTGCTCTTTCAGTCTCTCGTTTTAGAAGTAATTCCTAGGCATCATCTTTATTATTCGGCAAAGGACGCTTCAAGCCTCTTTTCTGAGCTCCTGTGAAGTGGCCTGGGTCTTTTTATGATGCACGTATCCTGAGAGAGAGTGCTTTATACAGAGAGCTCCAAACCAACTGACCGGATGGCATAATATTGGGAGACAGTGCCTATCCACTCCTACCATGGCTAAGGACTCCTTTTCTTGCAGCAACCACACTTGCGCAGGCACGCTTCAACAATGCTCATCGCAAAACAAGATGTGCAATTGAGCATTTAAATTGAGTTCTGAAGAGACGCTTTGCATGCCTTAGCTACTTGCGAGTGGAACCACAGGGAGCATGCAACATAATACTAGCGTGTATCGTCCTGCACAACAATACTACCAGGCGCAATGTCCCTCTCTGTGATGATGTTTATGATGCACCTGAGCCTGTTGAAGAACCAGACCAACCTCTGGTATTCTGTCAGAATGAGGGACTGACTAGACGTATAGAAACGGATGCGAATGTTAGACATTCAATTTGACAGGCTCATCTCTGATGATTGTTTCTTTGAAATTAATATACGTTGATGAATGACAGAAAAATTGAATATATTATTTTTGTTTGTTATTGAAATCTGTTTGGGGGATTATTTCATATTTTATTATTTTTACTTTACTATACTAAATAGCTTAATTGGTAGCCTATGTCTACTTTATCTACTTTATCACTGTTACAACCGTTACACAAGTCAAGTGCAAAATATAAATACAAATATATACACTAAATGATACACTAAATTCCTCCTGGACTTCACCTTGAAATCCTACCCCCTGTTGGGATCAGGATAATCCTGTTTTTTTGGATCAAAGTTATCCAAATCCTACTGACAAGTTTTGAACAACACAAACTAAAGGTTTGATCCAGATTTAAACTAGGATTGGATTCTGTGATCTAATCCGATTTCAGATTCCTTCTTTCCCTTTTGAACAACCCATTTTCAAGATTTGATCCAATCCGATAACCAGAATCCAATCAGGTTACCTTTGAACAACTGGCCCGAGATGATCTCCATAAATAATTCAATGCAGTGCAAATATGTTTAAGTCTGGGTTAAGTGGCATCACTCAGCTGCACCAGTGTGTAATGCTGATGTGGCGATTTCTCAGCCAGATCCACAAGAGCTGACTGCCAAGAAACTGCATTTTCCTTGGACAGGTACAGCGTGCAGTACAGTGATCCCCAGTTTACCGCGGTGGTTACGTTCCAAAACCGCCCGCGATGAACGGACACCACCCCAAAAATGCTATTTTATGTATACAGTACTGTACTGTATTAACCTTTTACTTCATTTTATAATTAATAATTATATTATTATTTATACATTTAATTATTTCAACATAAAACTCCGGGAAAATCAGCCAAACAAATGCAAAAAAGCGGGGGATTACCGTATTTTAACATGTAAGAACATAACCAGCACAATTTATATAACTAGGAAAATAACTATAACTCAGTATAAATAGGAAAATAAACACCCTGTACATGTGCTCATCCATGCACTTATCTATTTAGTCAATCATGTGAAAGCAGCACAATGCAAAAAATATCATGCGGCCACTGGCCAACAAGCTCAGTTTGTGTTCATGTAAGAATGAAGAAAAGGAGTTTGACCATGCCACAGTCATGGTGGCAGATGTATTGAGTATTTCAGATACTGCTGATCTTCTGGGAATTTCACATACAACAGTTTCTACACTTTACCTAGAATGGAGCAAAAAAACCTGCAACCCGAAACACCTTGATGAAACAGATCAGAGGAGAATGACCAGTCTGGTGTGAGCTCACAGGATAATTATTCAAGTAAGCGCTCTTTATAACCGTGTTGAGAAGTTGGACAGGAAATGAAAGCAGCTGATTTTTTCTTGCAATTTTCTGGGAGTCTGTTTCCATGGTAACCTCTAATTCTTCTTGAATGAATGTTCTTGGATGACAGTTGATGTGGTCTTCTGCTGGTGTAACTCAAACCACCTCAATGTTTCATGTTTTTTGTATGATGAAAATATTCCATGGGTCACTGTATCCATTCTGGCAGCTCGAATCACACTGTTTATTTGCTCTTTAATCAGCACAGCGTTTCCCCAAACAGAACTGTTACTCGCTCAGTGTTCTGGCCAACATTCTGTGGAAACTTTAGATATTGTATTTCTACAAATAAAAAAAAATACAATAAAAGTAATGCAGGATATCAGCAGTTTTTAAAATACTTATTCCACCCATCTGGCACCAACAACCATGTCATGCTCCTTCATTCTTGCCAATTTACTGCTGACACATAATTAGCTAATTAGATAATAAGCACAAATGAGTAGGCGTACAGTTGTGAAGATTGTAAGTATCTAATTATGAGATCTTATAATGTC
The DNA here is from genome assembly GCF_946808225.1 of Silurus aristotelis. Lineage (NCBI taxonomy): Eukaryota > Metazoa > Chordata > Actinopteri > Siluriformes > Siluridae > Silurus > Silurus aristotelis. Next base: position 13,556,908 of record NC_139587.1, on the reverse strand, counting down.
AAAAGAAAGTAGCTCATGACATAAGGACCAAATCCTAACTAATACCTTAAAAGTAAGGATGTTAAAGTTTTCAGAACTACTCTGTTACAACTACTACTGCAGTCAGACATTTCAGTGCTTACTTCTTGGTCAGATGATGGTTTCTGTACCTCCTTCAGCACCAGTCCTGTATAGCCCTCAGGGTGTATCACTTCCTGTCCCTTCAGCCCCCGACCTCTAAACGACACTGTCTTTTCTACAATCAAATGCACACATACACAAGCACATGACCTTTTTTTTTTTTTTTTTTTTTAAATATGCTGCATTAGTTTAAAAAAAAAAAGATCTAAAATTCGCACATAGAGGACAAACCGTGCTTTCTCTCCTTCACTGTAGGCGTGAAAAACTTGTCCACATGGGCGAGTCCATCGTGCTCAATGTCACAGGGTAACAGGTGAATGTCAGCCTGATGCTTCTGATCCACAGAGTCGAGCTGCACCACAGTCACACAACTGTTCACTGCCATCTGCAAAACATACAAACACTATCTTGTTAAATCTTATACAATTTACATCATTTTATATATAGTTTTCATATTTTATATAACACAATTGTTGAGCACAATTCAACAAGTTTTCTTTTACTGAAGCTCACATCATCTCTAGAAGAATCTTCGATATTAACCTCATAAAATGACCAGGTTTTTCGTGCATTTTATTGTGAATTTTTTTCGTGCATTAATTATGGTTTTCCTGGGAACTTTAAATAAAGGCAAATTGTGTGTTTTTGTGTAAATTCTACAGGAACAAAAATGCTAAAGCATATATGGTTCATTTCAGAAAGTTTAACAACTGTATTAAACTGTTTAGGCTGGATTTGGCTGTTTTCGCCAAATACATTATGTGTATATATATATATATATATATATATATATATATATATATATATATATATATATATATATATATATATATATATATATACATGATAAGCTTCATAAGTACAGTAGGCAGCGATTTATTTATTTTTTTCAATTGCACGATTGCTTATAATGTCTACTAAAAATATCTTTTTATATATATATATATATATATTGTCTACATTTTCCACACCATAATCATTTTTTAAACCGATTGTCAGCTAAACTATATCCTACCTTTCAAATAAACTCTTGATGATTGGGAGGAAACGCGTTCAGTTTACAAAAAGCATGTTTAGAAAGAGTCGCTTTTGGCGGGGTTTACAGCAAATACCGCCATCTACCTGTCTGGGTATGAATAGTTGCTTTTTGTTGTTATTGACATGAAAATATCACTGACATTTTATAATTTAATTGTGTAAACTGTTAATATAAGTAAAAGTAATTCAAGCATTTTTAGCATTTTTAAAGCATCTAGAAATCGTTTGTTCTTTTTATTTTAAAAGCGGAAGTGATGCGAGGGACGTGTAACACATTAACATTCCGACTAGGAACATTAGTCAAAACAAAAGTTGTGTCTCATTCTAAGTTCTTTAGAAATTTATTATATCTACCGAATTAGAACAATAGTAGAAAAAATATATATGTTCTATCCTAGTTTGTACATTAGAGGTTAGTTTAGTTCAAACGCGTCAATCACTGATATACACCCGTGACGTCCACGCCGGGGTGAGTTAAATGCTGCTACCTGATTAGAACCAGTGTTTGCACCAGTGTGTTTTATTTTCATGTAAAGTTTATTAACGCTTACCATATAGTTCTGATCGTCATCTATGACATCTGACAAGGTACATAGCAGGATAGGTTAGTCCAAAACAAACTGATCAACACCTTGTTCAGTAAATAGAGGCTGAACAGTAATGTACTTTCTACATTCGAGCTCAGTATTACCAGTGCAAATTAATGGCTATATTTGTTATTAGATGGTTTGTTTGTTTTTTACATTGATTTTCTATTATAACTAAAACTAATGGCACGTCATTCACCTCTGCTCTTTATTTACCCTGTAGGAACCAGTGACAGATGGATTACATCACTGCTCTGAAGGTGCCACGGCGTTATGCACAGCTCTACAAGCAAGTGACGTCATATATTAATAGTTTTAACATAGTTACCACTAATGTTTATACATATCAAAAACTATTGTTAACTTCTTATTAATATTTTTATAGAAAGCATCTGTTAGAGCTGGGTGCTCTGGACCTGCAGTACTGTGTACAGAAACACTTAGACGGAACCGTGACTCTTCCAGTCTCCCCGAATGCTCTGTCTCTCCTGGATTCTGTCTCACTGCACAGCTGTGCAACTCAGGACAGCGCCTTTGACATAGTTCATATACAGGTTGCCATATCACATGACCACACAAATTATTTAGTTTGATACAGGATTCCTGTTGCTCAGAAGTCCTGGGAATTCTTTGTCATATTTATTTATTATATATATATATATATATATATATATATATATATTTTTTTTTTTTTTTTTTTTTTTTTTTTAATGCACCAAATGTTTTTACTTGCTGAAAGGTTTGGACTGTAGGCAGACCAGTTTAACATGTGGACTCTGACAAAAAAATCATGCAGTTGTTATAGATGCAGTATGCAGTTTAGCTTTGTCTTGCTGAAATATGAAAGGCCTTATCTAAAAAAAACAACCACATAATCTGAATGGAAACATGTTACTCTAAAAGCTGTATATTCCTTTCAGCATTGATGGTGCCTTTCCAGACTTGAAAGCTGCCCATTCCATAGGCAATAATATAACCCATACCATCAGAGATGCGGGCTCTTAAATAAAGCCCAGATAAGATGGATGGTCCTGCTCCTCTTTAGTCTGGAGGACACAGTATCCATGATTTCCAAAAGGAAATTCAGTTTTCGATTTGTCTGACCACAGAACCGTTTTCCACTTTTCCTCAGTCTATTTTAAATGAGCAGCAGTTCTGGATCACATTTATTGCTTCTTCTTTGAATTATACTTTAATCTGCATTTGTGATGAATGATTTTAAGGTTGTCAGTGTAAATTGAGAATTTTCTTTTGTCTTTTTTGTTTAATTTTGTATGGTTAGGCTTCTCAGGTTTCAAGAAAAAGAAAAGTGAAGCCTCATCGAGAGAGAATGATTGAGGTTGTTCAGGATCTGTTGGCTACTAAAGGAGAGAAATGGAGTAAGGAACTTGAGGCGGATATGCCCAACGGATGGCAGCGGCATGGTGATCTGCTTCTCTTTGGTGATGGATGCTTTTCACAAGCAATCTGGAGAAAACTTGGTAAAACTGTTTTTCCTTTGGGTTCCAGAGTCTCATAACTTTTGTTGTTGTTGTTGTAGTTGTTATTCCACATTATGACACTATTGTCCCATTTTGAGGCTTCTAACAATAAAAAAAAATAAATAAATTTGTAGACAAGGTGAGGGAGGCAAGATTGAGATGGTTTGGACATGTGCAGAAGAGGGACATGGGGTATATCGGTAGGAGAATGGAGGTTTATGGATGTTGTGAGGGAAGACATGCAGGTAGTTGGTTTGAAAGAGGCAGATGTAGAGGACAGTGGGGTATGGAGACAGATGATCTACTGTGGCGACCCCTAATCGGAGAAGCCGAAAGAAAAAGAAGAAACAAATTAAAAAATATATATATTTTACCCTCACTTTTTGCAAAAATGCGTCAGATTTATTGAATTGCAAAAGAATGTCCTGTGCGCAGCCATCTTCAAATCACTCTACATGTTTTTCCGATATAATTTAGATCTAGGCTCTGACTGGATCATTCCAAAGCTTCTAAGCCCTTTACTTTATTATCTTAGACTTGTGTATTGGTTCATTATTGTGCTGGAAGGTGACATATTTTTCAGTCTACTGATTTTGTGCCAAACAAATATATGTTTTTAGTTATATCCACAATATTCAATAATCTTGATTTGAGCCCCAGTCCCAGCTGAAGAGAACCAACACCAAGCTTTACCATGGCTATGGTATTCTTTGGGAAATGAGCTCACTTGTTTTTAAGCTGAACATATAACTGGCCACCCTACCCATAGACATATAAATAATGCAAGAAATTGTTGTCTCATGCAAGGAGTGACCATTAATTAATAAGATGTTCCTCCTCATTTATTGTTGCTGTAGGTCTGTCGGCAGCTTTTTTAGGGATGTCCTGTTCTTGTAATAATATTTCTGTTGCCATGCACGCTTGTTTATACTTCATACAATTTATAGATGGTTCTCAATGGTATCCATTTTCATTCCTGTTTAGTAACACTTGTCTTGGCTATTTTGTTTTAGCACAACCATCTTTGATGTCTTTTAATTGCTTTATTTCATGGCCACAATGTCAGTACCCAGTCAATGTTGTGATGGGAAATATGAATATTATATACTATGTATATCACTCTATGAGTACCTATGGTCAACTGTGCAAAGTAATAGAGAGTGTGTTAGAGAAGTGAAGAAAAGAGTGCAGGCAGGGTGGACTGGGTGGAAAAGAGTGGCAGCAGTGATTTGTGATAGTAGGGTATCTGCAAGAATGAAAGTGAAAGTTTATAGGACTGTGGTGAGACCTGCGATGTTGTATGGTTTAGAGACAGTGGCATTGAGTAAAAGACAGGAGGTGGAGCTGGAGGTAGCAGAGCCGAAGATGTTGAGGTTTTTGTTGGGAATGACGAGGATGGACAGGATTAGAAATGAGTTTATTAAAGGGGCAGAGCATTTCGGAGACAAGGTGAGGGAGGCGAGATTGAGATGGTTTGGACATGTGCAGAGGAGGGACATGGAGTATATCGGTAGGAGAATGCTGAGGATGGAGCCACCAGGAAAAAGGAAAAGAGAAAGACCACGGAGGAGGTTTATGGATGTGGTGAGGGAAGACATGCAGGTAGTTGGGTTGGTATGGAGACAGATGATACGCTGTGGCGATTCCTAATGGGAGCAGCCGAAAGAAGAAGAAAATGTATATCACTCTATTATATACATTGCGTTACAACATAAGGCATTTTAATTGTGCACATTAGACAGCACAGACATGTAGTTAAGCATTTGTCTTGCTAGTGTTAAACTGCATTTTTTACCTTACTACTTTATTCAGTCCTGGGAAATATATTGCTGTCACTAAATTTTTACACAAATGCAGTTGCTAATGCTAAAACCAAGTAATTCCTTTTATAAATAGGTTTTTTTCACTCTTCTACAACCCCAACTCCAAAAACGAAAATGCTGTGAAAATTGTATATAAAAACAGAATGCAATGATTTGCAAATATCATAAACCCATAAACTGAGGAAATATACCATGTTAAGGAAAAAGTAGGTAATTTTGAAATTATTGGAAACAGTACATCTTGAAAAACGTTGGGACAGGGTTTTGTTTAACACTGTGTAGTATGTTCTATACATTTGGGAAAATTTCTTATGTCTAGGAATTGAAAAGCCCAATTGCTGGATTTCAGGGAAGGGAGTGTTGTCATATTTTTATTTCATAATGTAACACCAGTTGTCAATTGGCAAAAGGTCTGGACTGCAGGTATGCCAGTTCAGTGCCTGGACTGTTCTACTTTGAAGCCATGCTGTTGTAATAGATGTAGTATGTGGTTTAGCATTGTGTTCTTCTGACCACAGAACAGTTTTCCACTTTACCTCAGTTTATTTTAAATGAGCTTCGGTCAAGAGACAATGGCAGTGTTTTTGGATCATGTTCACATATGGCCTTGTCTTTGTATGATAGAGCTTTAAGCAAATTTGTGGACAACAAACCAAGAAGTGTTTCTGAACCCATGCAGTGATTTCCATTACAGAATGAAACCTGTTTTTAATGCAGTGCTGCCTGAATGTGTATCCAATATTGATTTGATGGATACTTAAATCACTAATTTACCCCCAGATCACTTTTATTAATTCCAGAGGGAAATGTTGTTGTTTTTCTTGTCCCTTGTGCATGGAGATTTCTCCCAATTCTTTTGATGATATAATGTAATGTAGATGATGAGATATTCAAAGTATTTTTAATTTTAGGTTGAGGAACTCTATTCCTTAAATTGTTCGACGATTTGTAGACCCAATTTGTAGGTGAACCTCTGCCCATGTTTACTTCTGAGAGAACTACTCTCTAAGAAACTCTTTTTATACCCAATCATGTTACTAACCTGTTGCAATTTAACATATTTAGTTGCAAATTGTTCACTCCAGCTGTATTTTTTTCCCAGGCTTTTGTTGCCTCATCCCAGAGATGTTGCTGCCACCCAATTCAAAATTTCCCTATTTTATTCTTAGAAAATATTGTGTAAAAACATTTTACACAGCATCCCAATTTTTTTTGGGATTTGTGGTTGTTTTATAGTCCTCTTTTTTTTGGGGGACCTTTATGTGATTATGATTTTCAAGATGCAATCATCGTCCTTCTGTCAAGGGGGAAATTGGACATGCATGTAATCAGTGCAGCAAAGAATGCAATACAATACAATAAAATAGTAGGTTTTGTATCTTGTAGTTGTACAGTAAAATTGCAATGTTTTTCATACTCTTAAAATGTGCAAATAAAAAGAAGGTAATACAATGTCAAGCTCAATAAATATTGTAGATGGAAATGAAGAAGGAAGTGTTAACATTGCACATAGCCCACCGATGTCAATTTAATTAAACATTGTAAACACATAAAAGGAGAGCGTGTACTGTGTTTGTCTTCTGCTTTGCCCTGTGACCATTTACTCAGTTGCTCAAAGCTTTACTCCAGGGATGCTTTGACTGCTCTTTGTTTTCTGCTCAAATCTTTGTTCTGTCTATCTCAGATTATTATAGATTTGTAGAGTGAGAAAATCAAAATTTCTGACATTTTATAAAACCCAGAGTCAGGCTGCTTATGGAGTTTGGTAGAAACCGATCTGACCACCAGAATCTACAAAATATACACAGTATTTATAATGAATTGTTATTGGCCTGATTTTTTTTTTTTGTAATTTCTCCAGGCACCGAGTTGTGGTTTGCTGTTGCCCAAGTACTCGGAGTGAAGCGTCTAGCACAAATAAAACAGATTTCCCAGGATGGATGGCGAACGCCAGTGGTAACAATGCTATTAGGAGAAAACAGCTATGTAACTCATATTGATAACCACATCAGGTAAAAATGTACTTGCGGAATTTCTTTTTATAACAACCTGCTAGCATCATCTGAAGTGTGAATAATCAGACACTTGAAATTCCAGATATGAATTTGATGTCACCAAGTGTATGTTTTCCTTCGGAAACATCACAGAGAAACTGCGAATATCCTCCTTTGACTGCACCGGTGAGACTGTGGTTGACCTGTATGCAGGTATGTGCTATATGCTTGTCATTCAATCAGAGAAACTCTTTTATTGTGATTTTAAACACAGATTTTGACAATAGACTTTTGACCATTGTCAGGAATTGGCTACTTCACCCTTCCATATCTGGTCCATGCTGGTGCTGCCCATGTACACGCATGTGAATGGAACCCAGATGCACTTTCAGCACTGCAAAGAAACCTACAAATTAATAAAGTAGCACACCGTTGCACTGTGCATCAAGGAGACAACAAACAAGTGAGAAGAAACTTTCCACATTTGCTTACAAATGTCATTTTATGTTTGGCTTGTGTACAGTATAGTTACCCTTACTGACAGCATCTTTACAGAAAATATTCCTTTCGCTTGTTGTTTTTTGTAATATCGATCAGGAAAGACAAATTGCACTGCATTCCTCTGGAGTGCCAATATCTTTGGAGTGCCATTTCCAATCCATAGACATGTACCAGATTGCTAAAAAAGATTTTTGTCCTCCAACATTTTGTTGAAATCTGAATCCTGATTAGTTAGAAGGTGTGGACAATAGTGCCGGGTTTCCAGACAAATTATTGGTTCGGGTTAATGTACATGTTCATTAATTTGGATGGTAACTTTTCAGGGATTTGTTTGGCTAGTACTGTACAAAGAATAAAAAATTGTTTAAAAGCATGCTGTTATTTTACGTAGAAATGGAATAAATCTATGATCTGCTAAAAGAGTGGTTAGGAGACGTTTCAAGTATCAGTGCTTTGTATCAGTCAGTTTACTGACATGGACAGAGTACTGTTGTTCTCTGTTTCCCTGTAACTCCCATGACCAGCTTTGTTTTCCATTTATTTAGGAAAAAAGGACGCTGATGAATTTACAGCTGCTTTAACATACAGTACTGTGCAAATGTTTTATACAGGAATAATTGCTGTAAAGTAAGAATGCTTTTAAAAATATATTTAAATTGTTTATCAATTTACCAAATGCAAATTAAGTGAACAGAAGAAAAATATAAATCAAATTAAATGGTATGACTACCCTTTGACATTTGTGGCATTTAGCAGACGCTCTTGTCCAGAGCGACGTTCAAAAGTGCTTTGAGTCTTTATCAAATCTACACTGGTATGCTAGACTACAAACTTAAGATATTTTATAAACAATAAGGAAACCTGGAATATGTTAGTGTTAGAAAGTGTTTCAGGAAGCAGTAGGTCTTTACCCGTCACTTTAAGATAGCCAGGGACTGTTTGGACATCTAGGGTAAGTTCATTCCACCATCTTGGTGCCAATACTTACCTCTTACCCTGAGAGAAGGTGGTACCAGACTTTTTAAAGGTTCAGAGTCAGATGCATGATTAACCAGTTATACCAAGCAGGTTCTAATTATCATCAATTTTATATGTAGGTTGAAACACAACAACAAGAACAGCAATGAGACACACTGTAGTTATACTGCATAAGCAAGGTCTCTCCAAGGCCAATATTCTAAAGCAGACTGAAGTTTCAAGATGTGCTGCCCTAGCTACTTTAACGAAGCGCAAAGAAATGTGCCATTTTAAGGACTGAAGACACTGTTTGGAGGAGTCTGGACAAAAGTGGTAAAATTGTGGCCTAAAAGCCATACTACTGACAAGAGTCTCAACTATGCAGAAAAACATAGGGACAGGAAAATTGCAGCAGTTACTCTGGATTAATGAGTCAAAATTGGAAGTATTTAACTGCAGCAGGAAGCAGTGTGTTCACTGAAGGGATGGATGGAGAGCGATACAATAATAAGTGTCTGCAGTAAATCATAATGGGAGGTTCTTGCAAGTTTGGGGCCGCCTTTCTGTTGGAGATTTGGTCCAGATTAATAGTGCCCTTAATGCTTAGAAATACAGGCGGATAATTATCCATCATGCAATACCACCAGGGAGGCGTCTGATTGGCCCCAAATTTATTCTGCAGCAGGACAATGACCCCAAACATACAGCCAAGGTGAAAAATTATTTTCAGCATAGAGAAGAACAAGGAGTCCTATAGCCCAATAGTTTTGACCCTCACATAGTCTTGATTTAAGCACAATCGTGTCTGTCTGGGATAAATTGTAAAAACAGAACGCAGCCTATATTCACAGAAGATCTGTGCTATTTCGCCGAAATGTTTGGAACAACCTACCTGCCAATTTCCTTTGAAAAAACTACATGCAAGTGTACCTACAAAAATTTATGCTGTTTTGAGGGCAAAGGATTGTCACATTTAATATTGATTTGATTTGGATTTATTTTCTCTTCATTTACTTTCCATTTTGTTTATTGCTAAAAAAATATGTGAACATTTCTAATTTTGAAAGCATGCTTACTTTACAGGATTTTATACAGTAAGACCTTTGCACAGTTCTGTAAATGATTGTAAAAAATACATTGTTTCAATGGCATTACCAAACATTAAACATAGTTAATAAACTGACAAATAAATGTGGTTATTAAATAAATGAAAATTAAGTATTTGGCAAATTTGTTTGAAACAAACAAAACCCTTTTCTTTCACTTATCATTTATTTTCAATAACTGCTAATCGGGGTCAGGGTCACTAAACCAGTTCTGGTTTCCATAATCAAGACGCAGAAATGCAATGTAGATTGGACACCATTCCATCACAGGGCCCGCATTTACACACACATTCACACACACATTCACACATTTATTCACACCTGTTGGAAAAAGATCATAGTTACTCAAGTTAAAACTTAAACTCCACATAAACAATAAACCGAGTTTTGGTTTTAAACATGAATCTACATGCTGACCAACACATTGCAAGTTTTCTTCTAAAATTTATGAGTACACTTTTTTCCTCTGAAAAAAGAACTTTAATTTGCTAAATGATATTCATGGCTATAGACTTAACAGTGAGAGAGGGTACTTTCAAAAAAAGCTAGACAAACCCTTCATGAATTCCTGAGAATCCTTTAATAAAATAGACTTTACACAAAATTATTGTCGTTGTTCTGCAGAGTTTGACCATTTGCCACTTACATAAATAATTCGCAAAATATTGTTTGTCTTAAAGCATCTTGGCATTGTTAAATAGCAGGTTAATAAATGCAGACTTGCCAACTATTGAATCATACAGAGCTATATTAAACTTAGTCTAATAATTTATACCATTAATGTAGAGGTTAATGTTGCAAGTCCTCAGGCACAACAGGCCAATGCCAGACATTTCAGAATTACATCATGTTCAATATTCAAAATAAATGCATTATTCAACTTAGACATGATTTAAATTTAATTCTTTCTGCACATTCTCTCTAGCTGTCCCTGAATAACCTAGCAGACCGAGTGAATCTAGGCCTGATACCAAGCTCTGAAGAGGGCTGGCCAGTGGCTTGTCGTCTTCTGCGGAGAGACACTGGCGGAATACTGCATATCCACAACAATGTCACCACACCGATCCAGCATCAGAGACTTCAGTCATCCTCCAGTTTGTTGAATGAGGGAAAGGGATCTATGAGTGGAACTCAAAACATTTCTCGAGATAAAGAAGTGTGGAACAACTGGGCTGAAAACACAGCAAGCAGCATCCTCACACTTCTGAAAGACATCACCAGGGCTGAGTGGAGGACCAGCATTAAGCATATAGAGCATGTAAAGTCTTATGCGCCGCACATAAATCACATAGTATTGGATCTGGAGTGTAAACCGGTCAAATAAGTTGACTTTTTTACTATGTGTAACTTTTTTTGTTTGTTTTTAATGAAACAGAATAAAAAAAAATCTGACTTTGCTTGGAGCCATGTATGACAGAATAAAATTTAGTCACTAATAATAGTAAACAAATCATTCCCATGGCTGTTTGCCCTGTAGCATTCATTTGAATTTTCCAGTGAGCAGCGAAATAACAAGCTATTGTGTGCGTGTATGAGTGCATGTGTGTTTTAGTGTTTTAGCATTCCTGCACCAAACTTTCACATACAGCTGCTGTTGTAATTAGTTGTAATTTGGTTGTCATCTCAAAATATAGCATACCCAGACTGTGAGAGGAAACTGGAAAACCTTGAGAAAACCCATGAGATAAAGAGAGAAACTCCACAAAGACAGTAAACTAAGTTCAGGGTTTAACCAGGAGCCCTTCATATGGCTACACTACCCACCTTAACCAGCCCTTGGCTTTTCTATATAGTGTAGTGACAAATAACAAACAGTGTGGATTTATAGTGTGTTTCAAATGTATATTAGTCATGTGTTTGACTGTTTATTCACTGAATCAGATGTGTAACCAAAGCTCATCTGAGAGCATCTATAGCACACGGATGTGTTTATGTGGCAGAGACGCCCAGCCTAGCTACACCTACACCTGCCGATTGTGTGTAAGAGAGAGAGAGAGCGATAGTGAGAAGTGTGTGTGTGTGTGTGTGTGTGTGTGTGTTGGAAAGTTTTCCCATCTTCCGGCATTGCACAGGCTCTCTTTTCAAAACCTGAGCTGAGAATCGAGTTGGTAAGGAAGCGGCAGCGCGTTACAACTTCAGCAAACGCCGGTAAGTTGAAATACTGTTAAAAGGCATAAAGTACATTTTGAAACGCAGAATTTGACGTGTTATCGGCTTCATTTAGAATAAAATGGATTATTATTTACCGACAGTGTGAGTACACCTGTCTAGTGTTTACTGTAGTTTGTATTTGTGTAACACTTTTCCTCAAACTTCTTATCATACTGCCAGGAAAAGAGTCGGAATATTAGTGTATATAGGATTAAAAGAACATGGCTGTGTTTTATAATGTCCGTGTAAATGACAAATGTATTTGCATATTGTATGTATGTATTTGGGCTTTCTTTATGTGTAGCATCCTGGTGTCAGGAAGACTCCAGTAAGTTGACCTTGAGACAGCTGTTTTTGTTGGTTGTAACTTATAAAAAATGAATTCCTAAACGTTAGTTTTTTTTGGGTTTTTTTGCTTCATCACTGCTGAAGCTTTGGGAATGTCGAGCTTTCCTGGTGGACTGTTTACTTTTCAGCCTTTCTCACCTTTCCCCAAGTGTTTAAACAACGAGGAAACCTTGGCATTAACAGTGTTATAGGATCCGTGGTCGTGCACCCAAACCAGTTTCTATTCATTCTTTAAAAGGCTTGTGCCTTATTTTGTGTTGTTTCCTCACACATTGGTTACTGAATCCCGAAACAGGGGATATGATTGGCGCTGCTCAGTGATTATTAACCACACAAAGCGACATTATTAAATAAATGTTAACCAGAGAACTCCACCCGTCCAAGTTGTGTCTTTACAGGGTGGGAACGCAGGGATGTTTGCTTTTCCGTTTCCATCTGCACTGCCTAGAAGTTTCCCTGCTCCAGCATTGTTTCATGCTTACACTTAAGTTATGCATAAACAGGGTTTCTCAGAACCATTGGAATTCTGAGCTGGTTCTCACAACCCCATAGACCTGCCTGTGTGCCCGAGTCATGCTGCCTCAAACATGTGACAGTGACTTTTGAGGTTTACCACTAAAATATTTCAAATGTCTGGTGAGTTTGACGTCCAAATGTAAGTTCACAACCAAAGCATAAATGCATGCAATCCTTTTTCAAAAAGCCACTCTTTTAAAAAAGTACTCGGGGAAAAAAACAAGAAACACTCCCTATGCATGTCCGTTCTGCCCCGTGTCCAAGTATCTGCCCTTTTTCCAAACAGCACGGGCCACTACTATTTGTATAATCGCATAGCTGCGCATGCGCACACAGTCCCGTTGCAAGTGTAAAGTGGCGCATGTCATTTCTGTTGACATTAGCAATGTTTGTTGACTTTGGGCTTCAGTATCGGTGATTATCCAGAAAACATCAAACAAGAGGCAGAAACAAATTCTACTTTATTCAATGCATAAGTTTTTTTTTTTACCCTTTAAACTTTGAATCAGTTGTTAAACAAAAAAAGATTAATTTGTTTAATTTAAATTAACATACATTTTTTATGTCCTAAATATGTCCTAAATATGTTTAGAAACTTTAACAGACTAAAGTGGTAAATCATGATTATTAATAAATGCAAAATCTATTGCCCTTTTGATTATTTAAAGCATTCAATATATTTTTAAAACTCATTTTTATTGCATGTATTGTATTTTGTGCACCTTCTTTCCATACATAACCTCTCATTATTCTATTGTTTGGTGATGAAATATGGGGTAAGGATCCACTCTCTCTTACTTTGGATCCCCGCTTTCCTCTGTGGCAGAGATGCCCAAACTAGGGCCTGTGGACCAGTGTTGGCCCATGGTGACCTTTGAATTAGCCTGTCATGCCATATATTAGAAAAGGAAAAATTGCTTTTGGAAAAAATAACGTCCTCATCAGTTGTCATTGAATATCTGTTTCAGGCATTGAACCCTATTGTACAACCGATTGGATTGTTTCTCATTGTACTACAAGTTTCACTGAACTATATCTTAGAAGAAAATAAAAGTGCATGCTTTTTATTAATTTATTTTTAAATATCATTAAATCATAAATGAGAGAGCTTTTAACTTTAATATAATGTTTGGTACAATGCAAAATTTACTTTCAGCCCACTACCAGAGGTGGACAGTAAATGTAATTTGTTATTGTACTTAAGTAGCTTTTTCGCATATCTGTACTTTACTTAAATATTTCCATTTGGAGAGACTTTTACTTTAACTTCATTCCATTTAAAAGTCAAATATCTTACATTTTAGTCAACTACATTTTTAAAAATTAGTAGTTCCCTTTTTTTATTTATGAGTGGATAAAAACTGCCAAGCATGCAGCAAGCCACCAATCAGGGTCGAGTACTCTGTTTTCAACTTGTTTTGAATGGCGCTTGGTGGTATCTATTTAGCACAAACAACCAGTTTAGCGTCAGTTCAAAAGCAAGCAGGACATTTTGAGAGAAATAAATGATGGAAGAAACCCCTGGTTGAAAAGAAGGTTTTGGGCTCATGATAATTTTAATAGATATTAATTAGTGTTTGACTAATTAATATCATTCTATTAATATATTGGTTTGATAAAAGTAACATCAGAGTCTTGTGACAAAAATTATAATAGGACATTATAGCCATAATAAGTCATAGTACTTCCGATACATTTGAAGAAAAATACTTTTGTACTTTTACTCAAGTGAAAGTTTTTAGGGAGCTGTTTTATGGAGTGATATTTAACTAAGTAAATTTCTACTTTTATTTAAGAACATGGTTTGTGTACTTCGTCCACCACTGCCCACTTTCATTGGAAAATGTTTGGGCTCTTCTGCTCTGTTGTTTATACTATGAAAAGGGAAAAAGACAATTGTTTGAAATTCAAGTTTATTATAAAGAGCTGATTTCTTTAATAGGAGTGGCAAATTAGAGGCAGAATCAAAATTATTATTTAAAATAAGCTTCATGGTTATGTATTTACTATCTGTTTAATATTCTATTTCTAGGAAAGTGTGGGTTTTACTTTGAATATTTTAATGTACTTTTGAAGTAATTAGTATTTGATTTTAATCAAATACTGTTAACACAACCACTTATGTCTGTGATGTTACCAGTATTTGAAGTAATCTGGGTCTTTTTAAAGCAGTTAATCTTGTCGTACCTGACAAGTGATTATGAATGCCAAAATGTATGTCAAATTCAGAGTTTTCTAAAGCAGATGCTGCCATAATGATCATTTTGAGATCAACATATATTTTGGAAATATTAATATGATTTTATTTATTAAAATGTAATAAAGATATGTTAGATCTGCTAGTTATCAGTATAACAAATAGAAAGTAGTCAAAATACAACCAGAGGTAAAATCTATTATAGTAACACCACAGACATGATGTTGGGGAACTACATTTTTTGCAATTACATCCCAGGATACCTCTTTGAGGTCGGGCAGGAACATGCAGATTTTGCTGCATATAAAATCTCTCAATTATATATATATATTTTAAAACCAAAACTTTTACCAGTGCACAAATTGTTTTGACTTTAAAGAATACAGTTATGCAAACATTTTATGATGTATTGGTATTTAAAGTTTATTTCAGCTGCAGCAAAGTAGAGAAATACTGCTCAAATAAAATAAATTGCAAAAAATGAATGGCCCACATTAGAAAACACAGATCAGTATACAATGCCTGTCTGTTGTTACATCAGAATTAATAAGTAGAAAAGCATCTTATGCAATTTACGTTCCTTGCTCTATTACTTACTTTCTTTTCCTTCATTCCTTCGATACTTCTTTCATTCTTACCCTTATCTTAAAATTTACCAGAAAGCTTAAACAGGTTGAGATGGAACCCATGGACACTATCAACATGTCCTTCTTGACTGACTCAGAGCGGGAGCTGATCTTACTGGTGCTTCAACGTGATGAAATGCTGAGACGGGTAGAGGAACAGCGGGTGAAGTGAGTGCTGAATTATCATAGTCTCCTTTTCTCCGAAATCTTAGACCCTGCACCTCTCTATGCTGTTACTAATTTAGCATCTTTAACTGTGTGTATATGTGCAAATGTATTTACATACTTATATGCATTTGAGAATAGTACAGTAATCTCTCATCTTCCAATTTATTCTCTTCTATCATATTCAAAGCCATAAATGTCATTTTGCTAAGGTTGTAAAAAGGTAAGATGATCTAGTCTTGATCAGATAATTCATATTTTTTTAGAAAGGGTACTAACATAAACAAATGTGATATAAATAAAAGTCTAAAATGAAAAATTCTACTTCTGATCTATAGAAAAATGAAAGCAGATTTGTTGGACATCAGGAGGAAGGGAGCAAAACGCAGCAGTGGCAACTACAGTAAGCACAGCTGTGGACGATGTCAGGAGCCCCTGGGTCGTCTATCTGCCAACTCCAACCAATGCCCAGTGTGCAAACACCAAGTGTGCCAAAACTGTCGCACTGTCCGAGCCAAAGGGTTCTGGCAGTGTAATGTATGTGCTAAAGAGGCGTGAGTATAAACACATAATAAGTCTCTTGGAGGCATGTTGGACTGGAGAATTAGGCTCTTGGATTTAATGGAACAGGTTAATGGTTAATAGAAGTACTTTTTTGCGTTTCTTCCCAGAGACATAAAGAAGTCTACAGGCGACTGGTTCTATGATGAGAGGGTTAACCGTTTTTCCACAGCTCCTGGACATGACCTAGTCCGAGCCTCAATCAGGAAGCGGACACCAAGTAAGTGCAGGAAACAGATACCAGACAACGAAATGTGCTTTCACAATTCTAGAGACAGCATGAAAAAGAGAAATTATTTGTTAAACTGTAATATTTAATCTTTACAAAAGCTGTTCAGTGGTTAAAGGGAAGCATGAGAACAATTCATTAAATAAAAAAACAACATTGTATTCTTAATAAACTCCTGTTCTTGGAATTGGCAAGGTGCCATCCCAGCAAAGAAGCGTGAAACTACAGGAGAGGTGTTGTTAAACAGTCCAGAGTTGAACCCCACTCAAAATTTACCAGTACCAAAGCCCCGACTGAAGGATCTTGCTCTGGAAAACAAAAGGTAAGTACAACCAGGTGAAAATGGGAAAGAGTTTTAGATTATTTATATACCGTATTTTCCAGACTTTAAGCCGCTACTTTTTCCCACGCTTTGAACCCCGCAGCTTAAACAGTGAAACGGCTAATTTATGGATTTTTTTTTTTTTTTTTTCGGGTTTCACAAGATTCAAGCCAAAAAACTGAGCCCCATAACATTAAACCGATGAAATTGCAGAACGGGTTCAGGTGAACCAATGAAAGTCTTTATAATAAATCGCGCTCCCACTGTGCAGAGGCCAGGGTCATACAGAGGTTTTCTACTCGGGTTCTACTCAGATCAGCATCTTTTAAAGCTGGCTCACATTAAAGCCCACAAACAGTTTGCTGAAGACAACCTGTCCAAGAACTGAATTACTGATGTCTTCAGTCCGAGCTTAATTAATAGATGCATAGGAAACAACTGCGATTGAAACAAATGCTTTTATTTGTTTTTTTATAAATAAACCCCCTGCAGGCAGCAAAATGTAATAAAATAAAAATTGAACTATTGAACTGATTGAACTATAATTAATGGTCACTCAGTTCACTTTTGAGTCTGGTTTCCCCCAAGTTTTCCATCTCACAGTTTTTCCTTGACACTGGCTTGCTCATTTAAGATGAACTAATAGGGACTAATTTATGATGCTGAAATTTTACTTCATAACCTATTTATTTCTTTGAAGCTGCTTTGGGACAACGCTTAAGTTTAAAATTGCTGTACAAATAAAATAGAAATCTGGAACAACCAAATAAACGGTATTCACTTAACAAGGATTTTTAATTGGCCTTCAGCTATGAAACATTATTACAACGGCTATTTTCTGAACAAATAACCCCTCAGTTGAACGGTCATTAAGGAGACTATACTACCAAAGCAAAGCTGTCTCTCAAAAATTTGTCAGCCAGACAGGTGAGGTCAAATAAGCTTCAAAGGTCTATATGTGGTGCAAACTGACTGCAGGGCATACCTCAATTATCACCATACCTACAGTAATATATGGTGGTCACAGCATTTTCCTATGGGGAGACTTTGCATAGTCCAAACCTCTTGTTTAAACTAAATGGAGAATGAATAGGGCATGGGGATTTTACAAGATAGCCTGCTTCAGTCTAAAGTTTGGGAGCTTCATCTTTGCTCAAAATCTTTTGAACACTTGAAGTGAGTGGGAGCAAACAAATCTCAACAATAGTAGGAAATGACAAACCTGAAAGTCTGACTTTTAATCTTCTATTACTCTTTCGATCTCAGACAATAATGTCTTCAGTGTAAAATAACTGTTAAAATCAAGGCTTAATTTTAACAGTGTTGCCTCTCCACTCAGCCCATCAAGTGAGAATCTGCACAAGAGCGACACCGACTCATCTGAAAATACCAGCCTTAGCAGTAGCCATGCTCACAATGACTCTTTCTCCAGTAGTCAATCAACACAGAGGTGCAGTTTTGCTTACCTACTGGACAAATAAAATACTGTGTAAATATTTCTGATCACATAACACTGAAACTTTTCTGTATTTAGGAACGAGGTGGTGAACAAGTTGAGCGAAACAGGTTCCAGTATATCAGGTGTGCCCCCTCCTACTAAAACCCACAGTCCTTCTGGATCCTCTGTAGCCACTGAGACTGTGAGTGGACAAACATGCGTTCACTGTTTTCATTCATTTAGGTTAGTACTAACTGATCTAATGCTCCTGTTTCCACATCTCAGCAAATGGTGTTTGAAATGGATAACATTAGTGTAGACTAATGTAAAGTGAAAAGGAGACATTAGTGTGACATTCTGGGGAAAGGAAATTTTTTTTTATATATATATATACACACAAACACACATTTTTTTCCTCTTACCTATTTATCTCCATAACTCCTTAAATAATCTCTCTGTCAATTTTTGAAGGCATCTTTAGTTCATCAAATTCATATATCGGAGTCTTTAAACGATGACAATGATGGCCTTTTCAAGAAAAGTGTTAGAAGAGTGCACAAGATATCAGGTAATGATTTTCATTCATACCCAGATTAAAGACACATATGGATAGGGCTGCTTAGTTTCAGACCATTAAAAACTAATTTTATAACTTATATTTAGTCACAAATTTCATCTTTATTTATTCTTTTAAAAGGCAAATTGACTGAATAAGAACCATTTTTAAAAAATATATATACTTTTTTAACACACAAGGGTTTTGAGGGTTCTTTCAGGCTTTTTTTTCCACTCTTACAACTTCAACAAAGGAATTTGAATTTTTCTTCTCTCATGACTTTACTAGCTTGTAATTGCAGTGTTAGTCCCCTTCCTCTCTGCCATTGGCTCGAAAGAGATTTTCTAAGTAAACTCAAACAAATTTGGTGACATATGGTGTTTCTAGATGACAAAGCCAGCCCTTAGTAAATGCACACGTTGCTAATGCATGCCTTGTTTGTGATAGTAATGTCTTATAAAAGCCTTTGTTCTCTATCTGACCAAATTCAACATTTCTCTAAATATATAGATTCTGGATAAAAAAAAAAATACATTAATCAATATATGAATAAAAGGATAAATTAGGATTAAATTAGGCATCAAATCTTCTACAACTTGCCTTGGGTAAATAATGCAATTTTTCATAAGGCCTGTGATTATAGAATTGACGATGAATTTGTCGTGATATGTGCATTCTGGTTTTGACCACACAGTCTAATAAGTAATAGGGCTGAAAATATACACTATTGCTTTGTTTACTTAGATTTTAAGCCAGCTTCTGTAATGGATGTACGCTATAATGAGACTGAGAACACTGCAGCCTCCATGGGAGACAGAAGCAAGTCAGTTCCAGGTCTAAACATAGTAAGTTTTCTATTCTGACTGACCTACATTGCAGTCTGTCCCATGGGATACCTCAAAAATATTGCTTTGGAAAACATGCAGTATTTCAGGTGGCATATTCCTGCAGGATGAAGAGGAGGAGGAAGAGGATATTGATAACTTGGTCAGCATTCACAGAAGGACTGTGGGTGACGGCACCACCAGTCTGCGTGCCTCCAATGTAAAACACCATAATAATACCCACTTAAACCAGTTTATTTATATAAACTACAACTTCTGAAAGAATGTAATACATTTTTTATTTTTTTCATTTTTGCAGGGCACAATTGGCAGTATGATGAGCGTGTACAGTGAGGCAGGGGATTACGATATTGTGGACGTCAGTGGGGATATTGTCTTCTCCCTCCATTATGATGAGAGCAAGCAGAGCTTTTCCATTCTGGTTAAAGAGTGCAGAGGATTGGCTTATGCTGACTCTGCCAAAAAGAAGTGTAACCCGTAGGTGTTTATTTTTTACTGATAAATATGATTGTTGAATATGTTTTAATATAGACGTTTCTTTGTAGCAAATTCAAACGTATTTGATGCTATTTAACAAAAAATTGGGTATACAGTGATCCAACTTTTTTCGCGGTGGTTACGTTCCAGAACCGCCCACGATAAACGGACGCCACCCCCAAAAATGTTTTTTTTTATTGTTTAAGCCATAAATCATCCTCCCACACACTATAAACACACAGAAAACATTTTCAAAAATATAGCAAGATGAATTTTGTGTACATTCGTGGAAATACAGAACAGTGTATCACAGTTATAGTGAGTATATTTACTGTACAGTATCCTTTCTTAATGCATAAGGGAGATGTGCAGACCTGCAGTAACTACAGGGGAATTAAGTTGATCAGTCACACCATGAAGTTATGGGAAAGAGTAGTGGAAGCCAGGCTGAGAGAAGTGGTGACCATCTGTGAGCAACATTATGGGTGCATCCCGAGGAAGAGCACCACAGATGCCTTATCAGATCTGTTGTTTTCTGTAAAGCTGCTTTGAGACAATGTCTGTTGTGAAAAGCGCTATACAAATAAACTTGACTTGACTTGACTTGACTTATTTGCTTTGAGGATGTTGATGGAGAAGTATAGAGAAGGACAAAAGGAATTGTATTGTGTAATTGTGGATTTAGAGAAAGCGTACAACAGGGTGCCGAGAGAGGAGTTGTGGTATTGTATGAGGAAGTCAGGTGTGTCAGAGAAGTATGTGAGGGTGGTGCAGGACAGTGTGAACGACAGACTGGTTCTAGGTGAGGGGTGGACTGCATCAAGGATCGGCCCTGAGCCCTTTCCTGTTTGCAGTGGAGATGGACAGGTTGACGGACGAGGTCAGACAGGAGTCTCCCTGGACTATGATGTTTGCGGATGATATTGTGATTTGTGGTGAGAGTAGGGAGCAGGTTGAGAAGAGCCTGGAGAGGTGGAGATATGCGCTGGAGAGAAGGGGAATGAAAGTCAGTAGGAGTAAGACAGAGTACATGTGTGTGAATGAGAGGGAGGGCAGTGGAGTGATGCGGATGCAGAGAGAAGAGGTGGAGAAGGTGGAGGAGTTCAGGTACCTGGGGTCAACAGTGCAAAGTAATGGAGAGTGTGTTAGAGAAGTAAAGAAAAGAGTGCAGGCAGGGTGGAGTGGGTGGAGAAGAGTGACAGGAGTGATTTGTGATAGAAGAGTATCTGCAAGAATGAAAGGGAAAGTTTATAGGACTGTGGTGAGACCTGCGATGTTGTATGGATTAGAAACAGTGGCATTGCGTAAAAGACAGGAGGTGGAGCTGGAGGTAGCAGAGCTGAAAATGTTGAGATTTTTGTTGGGAGTGACGAGGATGGACAAGATTAGAAATTAGTTTATTAGAGGGACAGCGCATGTAGGATGTTTTGGTGACAAGGTGAGGGACATGTGCAGAGGAGGGACATGAATTATATTGGTAGAAGAATGCTGAGGATGGAGCCACCAGGTAGGAGGAAAAGAGGAAGACCAAGGAGGAGGTATAT
Source organism: Silurus aristotelis (assembly GCF_946808225.1). NCBI lineage: Eukaryota > Metazoa > Chordata > Actinopteri > Siluriformes > Siluridae > Silurus > Silurus aristotelis. The sequence continues at coordinate 13,535,326 of NC_139587.1, read as the reverse complement.
GGATGTGGTGAGGGAAGACATGCAGGTAGTTGGTGTGAAAGAGGCAGATGTAGAGGACAGGGTGGTATGGAGACGGATGATCCGCTGTGGCGACCCCTAATGGGAGCAGCCGAAAGAAGTAGAAGAAGATATGTACTGTACAGTATACAGTTCTGTAGTAGCAGAGGTTATGCAGTTTATTGATTGACGTGTCCTATGATGTCAAAAAAGTGTTAAAAAAAAAGTTAAAACACGTTAAAGCATTTTTTACCTCATTTTGTAATTAATAATTATATTTTTATTAATACATTTCATTATTTCAACATAAAACTCAATATAAATGCAATTCCCTATAAGTTCTTTGATCTATCGCGCTATCCGCGAGAGGCCCGGAAAATCAGCTAAACAAATTAGTTATGGGGCAATGCAATTCCACGATAAAACGGGGGCATGAGATTCGAACCGTGGTAAAATGCGTTAAAACACTCTACTAATAGGTGTAATAATTGTGTATAGTTGTGCAGAAATGTATTACTTTTTTTTTTTTTTTAGGGGGGTTAAAATTAAAATTCGGAAAAATATTTAATGCCTACATTCCAGAATGAAGTATTTCTGTACAGTGTGTGTGTGTGTGTGTGTGTGTGTGTGTGTGTGTGTGTGTGTGTGTGTGTGTGTGTGTGTGTGTAAATGTTTCTATAAGAGAGTTTGTATTTTAACAAGTTGGCTATAATATGAGCCCTAAACCAAAACTTTTGTTGTCTGTTTAATTTTGGACTGGTTAAAATTGTACTGGTTGATAATCCCAGGTTTTAAAAACATTTGTCTTCTTAAAGCTAACATTAAAAGCAAACATTATCAGGGTCAACTAATAAATCAGCCCAGCTCTTTTAAAACAAGGTATATATCAATGTAGATAGTCTGTAGGTAGATCTTTTAAAAATATTGTTAAAATAATTTTTAAAAGATTATTGAGAAAAAGAACAGATGTGCATGTTGGAAAATTCTGTCCTGTAAACCACACAGTGATGCTTTTCATTTTTTTCTATTTATTATTTTTTGTAGATATGTCAAATGTTACCTCCTACCAGACAAATCTCGTCAGAGCAAGAAGAAAACAGCTATCAAGCGCAACACCATCAGCCCTAGCTACAATGAGACATTAAAAGTACTGATTAATTTATGATTGCAATATAGCAGTTATAAAGTCGTTGTAATATATAGCAAATAATATAGCAATTGACAGGTTTTAAGAAAATCTGTTCCATTAGTCATCTTTGAAAATATGGTATTTGCTATAAAACAAAGACTGATTCTTATAATTGCTTAATAAATGCTTTTTTTTTTTTTTTATCTATACGATTTATACCATTTAGAGTGATTAAATGTCATTTTCATGATGCTACAAAATGTAAACATTTCACGCTAAAATCAACACATTCTTTTTTTTGTGTTACGAGTTCATTTGATTATTTACCCTTCTTTTTTGCCCTTTTTTTAATAGTACTCCATCAGTCGCTCTCAGCTGATGTCTCGTACCATCCAGCTATCAGTGTGGCATTATGACCGTTTTGGGCGCAATGCTTTCCTCGGGGAGGTGGAGATACCACTGGACTGCCAGGATATTGATTCAGGCCAGGAGGAGTGTGTGGCACTTAAAGGAAAGGTAGTGGAACAGATGTTCAACGGTTTGATCCAGTGCAGTTCACTCATGTTATTTTATGAAAAGTATTTTATTTACATTCTAGATGTGATTTAACTTACATTTTATAAATGTTAGTTTATTTCTGCATGCAGATGGGTAACTCGTTGATACCAGCAGCTTTTTCCCAGTACAAAGGAGAACTAGTGATTACTCTAAAGTATGTCACAGAGACAAAGGCAGCTGGAGAAAAGCTCAAAGGTGATGGAACAGTTCTTCAGTTCTTTTAGTCAGAGGTGGCAGTAGTACACCTTGAAAAATTCCTTACTCAAGCAAAATTGCACTTCTCTATACAAATATTTTGTTTTAAATACAAAATCTTTGATAGGAACAAAAATCCAACTTAAGCTTGTTAGTCATTACTTTTCCACCTTTGTGTGCTATAAAGTAAAACAGTGCTGAGAACACTGAGCTCTTCAAGGTAACTATGTGGAACAGCAAACATCTCAGATTTTGCATGATAATTCAGTAAAAAATACCTTTCATCTGTCAATTATAAATATATTAGAACACATACCTCATTTGTATTTAAGGAATAGATATGAAAATTGAGAAGCTTGTGTTTTTTCAGTTGAATTTGCACTGATTTGCATAGAAATCCAATTATACATGAAATGTAAAAGTGCTTAAACAACTGCTTAAAGCAATCGGATTATTGAAATAAATACACAGAACTGTAGTGATTACACTTCGATTGTATTACATGACACAGCTATGTACAGGTTCCTGCACATTAACAATGTAATTGCACAATGTTAATTCACACCTCTGCCTTTGAAGAATCGTATGATCTTAAGTTGCAATTATTCCTCAGGCAAAAAGGCCAAAGTAGAGGGTGGTGGAGAGCTGCACGTGTTAATTAAGGAGGCTAAGAATCTTTGTGCAATGAAAGCAGGGGGCACATCCGATTCCTTCGTGAAAGGGTTATTCATTTATAGTCATCCTAACAAACATTTAATTACATATTTACAGAGTTGCATTTTAAAATAGCTTGTAATTGTTTTTTTCTCCCCTTTTTCCTGCTTGCCACCATGGCACTGTGCAGATACCTGCTGCCGTCTACAGCCAAGTCAACCAAGAAGAAGACGCAGGTGGTAAAGAAGACGGTGAACCCACATTATGATCACACATTCATTTACAAAGATGTGTGTCTGGAGCAGCTAAAGGGCATGTGCCTGGAGCTCACAGTCTGGGACCGAGAAGCTTTGTCCAGCAATGATTTCCTGGGAGGGGTGCGTTTGAGCTCAGGGGCAGGTGTGTGTATACAACTAATGCTTTTATAAGATCCCTTTTTCATTCAGACGAAAAAAAAATTCCTTATTACTGCAACTTTGTTTTAAAAAGATCAAAAGATCTAGAGTGAAATTTTACGATAAATTACAGATTTTAATTTAAACCAGATTTAATCCTGGTATTTTATATTTCAGCCTAAAATATTATTGACTATAAGGCAGCTTGTGGAAAATACAATCCACCACACAATAACAACAGAAGTGTTTGAAGGTATGATGTGTGCCTGCAGTGCGACTGAAGGAGGGGAAGAAGGAGTGGGTGGCTGACTCAACCGGAGAGGAGGTGTCTTTGTGGCAGAAGATGATGCAATTCCCAGATTCATGGGCAGAGGGCAGTCTCCCCCTGCGTTCTTCCATGAGCAAGTGAAAGCAAGGACTCTGGCAATGGTCCTAGATATGTGAAGGCCACGTGGGTTGGTATTGCATTTAGTTAATACTTCAGAGAAAACACTTCACTTTTTAATATTATAAACTGTATAATCAGCATGAACTTAAACCAGGAGAGCACCCATTGTTTTCCATTTAGTACAGGCCAGTTTAACCAGAGAAATTAACTGGATTTGAGCTTATGGGTGCAATTCAGTGCATGCATGCTCCATTTTCTTTTTATATACAGAGATCTGCAAATATGCAATATTGTTAAATTTTTATATGAAAAAAGAAAATGCTGGATCAAAAATTCTGCAAAAAAAATCTGACATTCCTCTTGAATGAGTACAGTTTCATCATTCAGATTGTCTAGAAAGCTGTAATTATTTACTGCTCAATTGCACAAATCTCAGTTACTATAGGTCCTGACTAAGAGGCATGCATATTAAAAAGTTATATACAATTCACAATAAATATTATAGTATTTTGCATACTTTCAGTTAGCTGTGATATGTATAAAATACTGGGGATTATGCAGATACAATTATTATGTCTAAAAACACAAAAAAAAAAAACTAATCTGTTTAATATTCCAGTATTTTGATACACAGCCACAATAAAGACATCTGTAATGTGTGTAAAAATAACACAAACTCTAAGTAGAACCCTCACAAAGCACAGCTTCGCTCTTTAATGGCTCACTTTGGAGTTGGTGTGGAGCAAATCTTTTCTGGCTCAGTCACAATGCTCTCTGTTTAGCTGCAGCCTCTCTCGCTCCTCCTCTGTAAGAAGGTACTCATCAATGTAAGTGTAGAGTTCATCCGAGGTAGTGGGGTTAATAAAGCGCTCCCGGTCGGCACCAAGTTCATCAAGCAGCACCATGTTGAAGTAGGATCGAGTGATCTGTAGAGCCTGCCTGTAATAAACCCATACACAAACATAATAGAAGCTTCATTTTAATGCCGTTGATTAAAGAATTATCATAACTAGTCAAGTTATAGTGTGCCTAAGATAATAAGTGATACTATGTATGTTTTCCAGCTAACCTGAGACCATCAATGACCTCAGTGTCGAGTAATTGTTCTTTAATCCGGCCAACTTCTCGAGGGGGGAATCCAATCAGTTCAATCACTGTCACATGTCGAAGATCCAGACCACATGCAGCACTCTAAAAGATTAAACAATAAAAAAATGTTATTAATTTAATAATGAGATTGTAAAGTAATAATGACAATGACACAATAATTCTGTTAAAGCCATCGACGTAACAGACCTGCAGCATGTCGCTCTGAAGCTTGTAGTGCTGGTCAGATGCACTTGGAGTGGACACAATGAGAAGTCTCCTCTTCTCATAGAACTGGTCAAGCAGGGCTCCAACGGACCGGATGTCAGTTTTGATCTGCATCACTAATAAAAGCACCACTTTTAATAGGCCACTCTTTACGTTTAGTCATTCGCTCTCGATCAAATGAGGAGGCACCTTTCCTTTGGGAAAGAAGATACTTTCACAGAAGATATCATGTCAAGGTTACTGTATAAGTGGCATTTTCATGATGCCTCTACATTGAAATAAAAATTATCAATGTAGCAGATAAAAATGAGTTTTTCTCAGGGATCGGCAAAAATACATCCGCATTTAAAAGAAATTAAGTATATTCAGCATTATAAAATGAATCCCAAAAGATTACAGTATTTTTTGGAAAATTAACTGAATACTAGATGTCTGCTGTTCATTCTACTAGAATTATCTGTAAATGAAAGTTATTTCACTGTGCAAAGTACACTATACAGACAAAAGTATCGGGACACCTGAATTTCCAAGCCATATGTGGTTCTTTTCCAAACTGTTATCACAAAGCTGAAAGTACACAATTGTATATGGTGTCTTTGGATGCAGTAGCATGAAATTTTGCCCTGCACTTAAACTAGGAGACCCAAACCTGCACAAACGTGCACAAAACATACTCAATGAAGATATGCTTTTCAGGGGTTAGAAGATCTCCTGCTATAGAGCTTTGACCTCAACCCTACTGAACACCTTTGGGATGAATTGGAACGCTGACCGCACCCCACGCCTCCACACCTACATCAGTACCGGAATTTACTAACTTTACTACTAATTCGTGGCTCAATGAGCAGAAATGTCCACAAGCACACTCCAAAAGCTGGTAGAATAACTTGTCAAAAGAGTGGGAGAAAATGTGGAATGTGATGCCCAAAAAAAGCCCATACCATGCTTATGACCAGGTGTCTGCACACTTTTGGCAATATAGTGTATTTTGTCCATTTCAAAATATGCAGTTTTATTTTCCTATGATGAACAAATACAAATTACAACATTATATTTTGTATATCAAATAAATGTAAGCATATGTATCAAATTTAGCAGCTCTCACTGTTTTTCATGGTAATTTGATCTCTGCTTAACCACTCACCAATGCACTCCGGGGCTTCATCTGACCAGCTGCGGTTGAACAGGCAGATTCGGGTGGAGATGCCACTCCTCTCATAACCAGCATCACAGTGATACTCGCACGAAGCGCCATAATTATTGCCATCAGATGAGCAGCTCATGTACCCATGTAACGGCGCCTTCAGCACAGGACATCTTCTGACTGGGCAACAGGAAACCAGAGGAGAAAAGATTTTTTTAAAGCTCAAAGAGGCCTTTTGGGTGCAGATTTGTGTGTCCAGTTGTCAGTGTCCAATTTATACCTTCAACTTGCACTGTAAACTTGCAGGTGGCCATGTTCCGAGCCTGATCATAGACTTTGTAGCGTATTACATACAGCCCCTCACTAAATTCTGAACCAGATTCTGGTCCATTTCGTAAAATCCTAAGAAAAAATCAGTTTATTCTTCAGTTTATCTTTCACCAATTTTTTATTTGGGGAGGAAACTATGCCATACATACTGCAGTGATGTGTCAGCTGTATCGGTGGCAGTGGGACGGTCCCAGGACACTGTGGCAGTAAGTTTTCCTGGTTCTGCAAACTTCACTCTGGATAAAGGACATTTCAGTTTGGGGGGGTCATAATCTGAAATAATTAAAGTTTGTTGCAACATTAACAACACAGTTCTGTGTTTTTTCACTTCAGAAAAGTAAAGAAAGTTTTATACAAAGGGATGATCTCTTGGACAGGTAAAATATGTATAATTTTTTGAAGATCAATACGCATGTAAGTAAAAGCAAAAAATAAATAAAAAATTCTCTCACTTAAAAAAAAAAAAAAATTAAAAGAAAGCATAAAAACCTGGTCATATATACCTGTACATGTGGGCTCTGTCCCGCTCCAGCTGCCACCTTCTTGGCAAATACGGTAATGATCCCTTTCAATCTGGTAGCCTTGAAAGCAGGAATAGTCACACCTGGAGTAAACCGAAAAGCTCTTGCTACAGCTGTATGTTCCATGCTGGATGTGAGGAAGCACATGGCAACGCACCACTGAGAGGATCAGATAAAACAAAAATGTGTTCTTATATTACTCCTAGTAGTAGCAGTAGTAGTAATAATGTACATTCTATATATACAGTATATTGCCCTCTCCAAACCCAATGTCACTTTACAGAGTAAACTGGCTGCTTTACAGCACAGGCCAATAAATAAACTCAGATCATAGTATTTGAATACTCCAGGATTTACAAGGAAATGTTGAGAACAGTTTCAGCTTCTCAGGTGTCAAATTCAGAGCTAGAAGAGTAGTGCAGGAGCAGGGCAGGATGGTATTGTAAGACCTGACTCCAACTTGATAATGTTAATTTGGGGATAAACGAATCCATAAGTATATTATTTGTTGTATTAAAAAGAAATCACATTATCGTGGGGTTTTGTACTGTAATGGTGACAGGAGTCGAATCTTTTATCATTCATTCATTCATTTTCTCCCGCTTATCCGTAATTCGGGTCACGGGGGCAGCAGTCTAAGCAGGCCCCCGCCTTCAACTGCTGCCCAATCCTCACAGCACCCTCCCTTACGGTCCCTCCTGCAGGTGGTGAGCCCACGGGAAGGCGGCCCCACGTCACTCCGACGTCACGGACCTTGATATTTCCCTCGTAAGGGACGAATCTTTTATATGATTCAGGAATAACGAATTGTCTGAGAATGATTCGATCAGTTTGTGTTCGCCGCGCATGCGCAACATCCCTGGAACTGGAAACAGCTGTGATTAGTTCCCGTCTTGAGTCTCCTCCCCTTCGAGTCTGTTCCTTATGTCAGGTAACGTAACGTACAAGCAGATGCACATGCGTGTCACGCAAATAAAATCCAAACTCTTTTTATTTATATTTATATTTATATATATATATATATATATAGTAACTAACCTTCCTTAAATACAAGCCGTTTTTTGTTTTATAGCTAAGTGTCGTGTTTGTGGTGACATTTTAACCTTTTTATTTCACTGACTTTTGGTCACTAAATCTGGTAATAAAAAGTTAGTTAATGCATTGCACTTTTGCAGGAATCTGCATTACATATGTATGCTGGAGGAAATCACGGTATAATTTATTATAATGAGAATATGATCAGAGTTTGCATCTGTCCCATGTTTACATCTGTCCCATTGAAAGTTCCAAAAAACGTTCAAATGTAATTAATTAAAAGGAAAGAAATGAACATATTTGTTTGTTTTGTTGGACAAGATTCAATGATCCAAGTCAGTAAATGAATCCTATCTTGTCATGTCGAGCATATGGAGAACAGCCCGTCGTAGCCCGTGGATAGGGTTGCCAGGTTTCCGATAAATCCCAGACTACTTAGTTCGGTATCTTACTATGCTTTTTGGCAGTCTTTCAGGGGGAACAGGGTAAGGCTGTGGCGCATTCTTTATTTGCAGTATACATCTGCAGGACGCTGATATTTATGCAGAAATTGGGAACCATCCTCACTGAACTGACAACAAGGTTCATTACACAATCATATGAAGATTCTGTTTAAGCCGGAATACCTTGATGAGCTCCAAATAAAACCACTTTTCTGACATATTTTTATACAATATAAGAGATGTGATTTCATGTTCTGCACTGGCCAAGTCAGTTGCTTCAAGAACCAGCAAGTGCTAAAGATAAATTCAATAAAGGCCTAACAGAGCATTACTAGAGATAAAACCCTGCACCTAGTAAAGTGTATGAATTCCAGACTTCTGACTTCAAAAGATTTGCAACCCAGTATTTTAAAAATGAGAAGTAAATTCAAGATGTTAATTAATCCAATTACTTGTGTACTCTTAAAATGGTGGTGGATGAAGCGCTTATTCATTCCTTTTTTTATGCACCTGATCTTTTTGCAGCTATCCATTTATTTAATCCTGAGACAGCAAAAAATCATGCGGGTACTGGTAAAGAATGATATCATGGACAAACAGTTCATGTTTACATCAAACATCTGAACGTGGCAGGGTGGGGAGTGGGGGTGACTTTGATCGTGAAATGAATATTGGTACCAGAAGAGCTGGTTTTATTTTTCAGAAACTGCTGATCTGTGATTTTCTCAAAACAGCCTTTTTGAGTTTACACAATGTTGCGAAAAAAAAAACCTAAACTTAACAAATGAATTGTATTGAAGCAAACGCTTTTTTATTGTATTGCTTTGTTCATAAGAGATGTCAAAAAAATGGCCAGATGATTTTGAGAAGTCTGGAAAGATAAAATAACAATTATAATCAATCTTTCTCATCGTATAAGCAGAAAAGCATCTCGGCGTACACAAAACGGCAAACTTTGACTAAATGGCCTACAGCAGAAAGACATCACATTCTCTTTGCATGTTTTTGTTTTGCGATTTTTATTTTGGGACTCACAACTAAGAGTGGTCTCAAATAATGGCTAGACTTCAAACTACAAAGGAGGGTTTAATAATGATATTGCTATCGAGTATAAGAACAGGTGGTGGTATGAATGTGGTGGATTCCATGCTTACACAAATCTGGGTATCAACATTGAAAATGATTGAAACAGCATGTAATGTGTGAGAGGGAGATTAGATCAATACAGGTACATGAATAGAGCAAAAAAACTCATCCCAGGGGACACACTGAGCTACAGTAGCATTGGCGGTTTTCTTTCATTTGTCAATTACAATAAAATGTATATCTGTGTATAAGCTGAGATTTATACCAAGCAAGAATTAAGTCTGTAATCCCAGTAGCTAAGAAATGTGTCCTGATCTACTGAATAGAATGTAGGGTCGAGAACAGGACTTTGATGGGGCAATAGTAAGACAAGATCAGCACAAGTTTATTAGGAAGCCTGGGCATGGCAGCTGCAATTTTTGGATCAGTAGGGACATATCCTGAATCAAATGATCTGGTAATGAGAGATGGGAGCAGAGTTGGCAAAAAATAAATTTTGGGAGAGGAATGAGGGCAAGTTTAAGCAAGTGGGAAGATGCATTAGATTGAAAGATAAATCCAGACATATGGATTGACCTCATTCCTCTGGTGTTTTAATAAGCATATACTTTTCTTGGGTTTAGGGGAGACAGTAAGTGACATATTTTGGTCTGAAAAGCATCACGGTGCTCAACTGAACAGGATATTGCACTTAAGGACATTAAAGGAGATTGTAACAGTAAAGAGAAGTTACTGAGTGGGAAACAGTTCCACTGTTACAGAGCAAATATGACAAGAGAGATCAGTGGAGAGAATCAGTCTGATGTAACAGGTATAGTTTTCAATGGAGACAGTCAAATGTCAGTAACGGCACATGCAAGACATTAGACTTTTAATGAACACTTACGATCATGTGGCTTATCTCTTGACGTTTTTGTCAATTTTCAAGCTAAAGAATGGTTTGCTTATTAGGAAGAAACCTATAGGCTCCAAACTTATGGGTACTAATATATAAATTCACATTTTATAATCTCTTTATGTCTGTGAAGCTGCTTTGGGACAATGTCCATTGTTAAAAATTGCTATACAAATACAAGTTTAAATCGATTTGAAATGAATTGAAGAACATTATAGACATTCTGACGTGTTTTACTTACTTCTGCAGTAAGCTGTTCCTGACCAGCGGCGGTTGTTCATACACTGTACAGATGTTCGGCCCAGAAGTTTATATCCCCGATTACAGGCCAATGTGCACCGTGTGCCTAATGAGTTCCGGTAGTTTCCACCACGTGGGGAGGAACATGTCATGTGTCCATTGTGTAGTTTTAGTGTTTGACACCAATTAGGATCTGCCAGAAAAAGAGCAAATACAAGTGTGTGTTCAGTTATTGATTGAATCATGTGATCATTTATCCTAATGCTCTGTGAGTTATGTCCTAAAGACCCTGGCTATCTTTCAATTTTCATATCCCTATATAGATTTTTTTTTTTACCAATATAGACCCTTTAACGTACTTGTAAGATCAATTTATGGCAGCCAGTGTCAGCTTCTCCATTAATATTTGTAAAATCTTTTTATATTTTAAGGCTGCTAAAATGCTAATTACCTTCACGAAGTTGCAATTTATTAAAAATCTGTTATTTGACATATTATTTGATATTTATATACGCAGATGTTCAAATTGATCTGGTCATGTTTTATTTGCTGGTAAATGTGCACACTAAGTCTCATTTAGTTTTATAGAGTTATTATAGTCAAGAATGCCAATGTCAATGAAGTCTAGCAAGTGCTAATAGACCCCCTATGTATCAGGAGTTTTGCTGCTTGCTTATGCTGCTCAATTATGCCCACCCTATGAACATTTTCATTGGAGGGAGAGAAGTGGATAGGACAGCTGATCCAAGGTTTGCCAGGGTCACTGTTTTCGTGCTAAACTGTGTTAAACTTAACAATACTCCGCAGATGGTATATGAAATAAAATTTTAACGATTTTGTCAACATATAAGTGCTGACAGGGCATGTATGATGTACAGAACCATTTCTGCTTTAAGACAGATTTGAAGACTGAAAGATGGATCATGGGTTGGATAATTTCTTGTTTTTCTGACAAAAGCTGAGAAAAATAAGTAAAGTGTGTGTCCCTTTTTCAGTGTCTAACTTTGTGGGCTAGTCTTTTTGTGTTTTTGTAGTTGGGTTGGAAATTTTACTAAACCTGACAACCCTGATTATTGATCTTCAGGAACTACACCTGCTGTATCAAACACTGTTTAACTTATTGCATAAGTCAACTGTGACAGCCTCTAGACTTAATATTGTTTGTATATAAATATTAATGAATGTTTACAGCAAATTTTCTATTTGTTACTTACACTTATAGTCCAACTCTGGGGTGTAATATGTCTCCTCATGCTCCACCTCATTGCTGCCATTGGGATAAATAGTTCCTGAGCCTGTGGATAAATAGTTTTTGGCTAAATGTGATGTGAGAACATTGTGGCAGAAAATTACAATCAACAATACAATATAGGTGTCTGTTTTAATAAAGTACACAAGTTTGTACACACACACACAAAGCAAAAATTATTTTGTCAGCTTAGGTTTTACAGCTAGTCCTTTATTAAAAATGGGCAAATACTTAACAAAAATTAATGGTAAAAAAAATGTTTTAATTATATCTGAAGTCCCATTAATTCCATAACAAATCCAACTCTGGCATTTCATTGTTTTATTTTTTCCCCGCTATTTTTTCAAAATGCTCCCTTGTGGCAGTGTACACATTTTTTTAAACATTTTCCTGGGCTCGCTGTCTTAACTTTTGCCACCTATTCAGTGTACTACTTTATCAAGCCCAAAACCGTACAGTTTTTTCTGCATATTCTGTATAAGCAAAATATGTAATTTTTTTTTCCACACTCTTTACTCTGTTGTACTATATGTTAAAGCTGTACTGTGAAGTTTAAATAATATTATAAGTTAAAACAGTTTGGACCCATTAAATGATCCCATACAGGAAATGCGGTTTTGGCATCTAACATTGATGTCAAAGGGGAAATTTGGGAGATTGCCTAGAGAATTGGCTTAGTTTGGACATGTGGAAGTTTAACCCTAACAGCTCTATCAAAACTCACTTTTCTGAGCATATTAATTTCTGTTTTTAAAAAAAAGTTCAATCAGAAGAGTGACATTAATACCATTCCTAACACTGGCAATAAAACAAATTACAAATGAAAACCAAACACACTAATATTCTTCACTGAATGTTTTAAGATTGATTTATATTTTATTAGATTTATTTAAAATTTTGAAAAAAAAAATCTAATATAGGTGAACGTTTAGTACTTCAGCCGTGTAGTTTTGGGCAGGAATCCCAGTGCGGTTTGTTATTCTTGATAAACCTTTTATAAAAAAAAAAAAACAGCATCTGGATTTCACATGCCTCATCTTGAAGCGTCTAAACTGTTTTTCATTTGTTTCAAATATGCATAGTATAGGTGGGTGGAAAAATAATGGGGAAAAAAAAGCAAATAGTGCATTAGTAAGAAAGCCAATATAAGCCATTAGAACAGCTTCAGTGCAATTTGCCATTAAATCTACAAGCCTCTGGAATTGTACTCGAAAGTTGATGACCATTATTCCGAAATATATCCCCTTAATAAGTGTTTTAAAGGTGGTGTAGTGCACCAAAGTGGAAAATCTCTCAATTGTTTGTTTTGAGATTTGGTGCCATTATTTTCATTCTTTTCTAATGAGTCATTCCTCGCACCTTGTGGACCGTCATCCAGAATGAGACAACTCCCATCTGGATAAAAAGGTTTTATTATAGGAAAGAGGTGTTCAGTCAGAATTACCTCTAAATTGATTTTTAATGATCCTGTATTCTAAGAGGAACCAAGGACTTAAAGCATGCAAGCGAAATGTTCCCCTAACCACCACCAGAACAACAGAGGTACCATTTTTTCCAACCGTGTTACACTACCAATCTTTGCATTCTATATGCATATCTGTATTATATAAAAATGTATTGTGTACAGGTTTTTCCTCAAGATTCTAGCAGCTGTTGAAATCCCATTCATTCATAAAGCACCTGCTCTTTTGCACAACATTTTGTTTACATTTTCGTTAATTACAAATGTTCACTTTACTCTTTTACACACCGCAGTGTGCAATATACAACAGGTTTACTAGCGGCGCTATTTTGTACTTTGTGTATTTGTCTTGCACTGTCCTGTATTGTCTTGCACCGTCTTGTGTTGTCTTTGCCCTGTTTGCACACAATGCACTTTATGTGGCGAGGGTCCTTAACCCTGTGTTTTCTGTGATTGTTGTTGTATGTAGCACCAGGGTTCAGGAGGAACATTGTTTCATTTCACTGTGTACTGCATCAGCTATATATGGTTGAAATGGCAATAAAATCTTCTTAACTTGACTTGACAGTGCACTAGCGTTCACCTAGGCAGTGACTGTTTTGAAGCTGCAGCTTCAGAGGCACCAGTGAGGGGAGGAAACTTGAGTTTTTAAACCAACTAACTTATTCCAGAATCCATTATGAAATCACTAAATGTGTAGGGAGTTTGTTCAAGACAGTCAATGTTGTGGATAGGTAACAGATGTTGCTTTTTCTAAACAGATGCAGAAATATGAAGGTCATACAAGCACTTTTTCAGTGGTCTCAGCATGACTATGTGCCAGTTTTCCATGTTCTCAAAGGGACTGGAAACATGCAGTGGTCTGATGACTGAGAGGTTCTAGCATACCAAGAGTCTGACACAGTCTGCCACACTGAGACTCAGTGTGGCAGACTGTGTCTGCCACACTGAGTCTCAGTGTGGCAGACTGTGTCAGCCTGCCACACTGAGACTCAGTGAATGGCTATGGTCTATCTTAACAAAAAACCTTAGTCTAAGAATTACCATTTGTAATTATGGTAATGTAAGTTATCACAATATATATTACATTATTTTATAATATTACTCTTTATTTGCCTTTTTGTTCCCCCTCATTCTTGTGGTCTTCAATGTATTGTTTTAAAAACTATCTGGTAAATTGAACGTCTTCTGAAGGGTTAACAGGGACTGGTCACATCTGGTGTACATGTTCACACTCAGCAATTCGGTCGATAGGAGTCACTAATTACACGAGGCTGAGCTCTAAATAATATGGGAGGTATTGTTACATAGACCACAAAAGGAAAGATGAAGATTCTATCAACATCTCACTATCAGAGATGCAATGAAGTTTCTAGCTTTCTAATTGTGATGCACAAGAAAAGCTGAATTGTATTGTTTCGTTTGCATCCTAAAAGCACTTTGCAGCATTTTATAGTTTTGATAATGATACAGATCTTAGTTAACCTCTTTTTACATGTGGTATTTAAATCACTAAAATGCAGAGTTAAAGGCATTTTTTTAGACAATGGCTCACTGAGGTGTGTATGCACAACAAAAGGATTCAGTTGTTTTCATAAAGAACTGAGAAACTGAGAAAATCAGTGCTGTTGTCCTACAATTTCTTGAGTCTGAATGAACTTTAGACCGTATTTGAAAACAGTTCATACTCGTCATTTGGGACAAATCAGCAAATAAAAAAAAAGAAGAAGAGAACAGCTGTTTTTTATATCGCATTAGATATGAAGTCATTGATTTTGGACATAAGGAGAAATGAGCATGGTTACTGCTTCGTCATCACATTTAGATTCTCTCATTACTATAAATGCGATCATATCTCATTGTCACTCTGATTCTGTAATCGGCGGTAACTTACCTTCATGATTCACCCCAAAAGCATGATATATCGCAGAAAACTCCAAAATCACAAGAGCAGGGAATTTCTTCATATTCTCTCGCTGGAGGTGTCAGTGAGAAGAAACGAGCGAGAATAAAGCGGAGACCCTCGCTTGAGAACAGGGTCCGCACAGATCCGCACTGAAACTCAGTTCATTTTACCACCAAGGATTTGTTTGGAAGAATCGATTCAGCCCACAAAACGATTCATTTGATTCACCCAGGGGAGAAAATTACGTATTTCCGTTACAAGCCTTCAGCGTAAAATTATGTCAAATAACAGAAGTGAATCGAACTGCATAACACATATCATAACAAAACCGTGTGTGTATATTAAAAGATGTCTTACTCATTTCTGTGTGTTTTTATTTTTTATTTATTGGTTTGTGAGGTGGTGGACAAAAGGCTGAGAAATCATTGTCAAAAAGTTGTTGTTTGTTTTGTTTTTGTTTGTTTTTTTTTTTTTTTTTTATGTTTGCTATTAAAATGTTTTAAGAAGTAAATGTATTTAACTGATAAAAAAACTAATATGTTCACGTTAAGTAAATAAATAAAATCTTTAGACTTTTCAATACACTTAAATATGATTTCTCAGCCCTCTGTCCACCACTCCATCTTTTGTTATACACAGAAAAGCAGTTTTGTTGTGCCGTGTTATACAGTTTGAGTCATTTTTCTTATTTGAGATCATTCTATTTTTATGTCTTGTAATGGACATACATAATCTTCTCCCCTTTGTGAATCAACTATATCAAAACTATTGAAACTTTTTTTTTTTTTTGTCATATGGAGATATAAAAACAGACTTATTGAATATTAAGACGTTGTAATGAGCTCATCTTTGTAATGCGAATGCTAACACTGAGAGCACTAAATTATACATTAAGTTGCCTCAAGTTTCTACTTTTAGGTCATGTCCGTGCTTATTTTTTCTGCATTGAAAAATGATACTTGAGTCAAGTCAAGTCAAGTCAAGTTTATTCTATAGTGCTTTTTACAACAGACATTGTCTCAAAGCCTCTTTACAGAAATCAACAGTCAAGGTGAATGGTGTGCATTTATCCCTGATGAGCAAGCCATGGCGACTGTGGCAAGAAAAAAACTCCCTTAGATGTCATGAGGAAGAAACCTTGAGAGGAACCAGACTCAAAAGGGGAACCCATCCTCATTTGGGTGACATCAAGAGTGTGATTATAGTCTTTAAACAATACAGAACACTGGAGAGTGAGAACTAACATGAGCACTGGAGTGTAAGATTATAAGTAATGTTCTTTCTACAGTCTTATACAGTCATTGTGGTTATAAAACTAGACGCTACTGAGCAACTCGTAAAATAGCTCAACATTTGCGATCATCACATTTGAAGTTATGTGCATGCAGAATGCTTCTCTGTTCACCGTGACTGTAAAGTTAAATTCTTCAAGTGACATAGGTCCTGTTTTCAATCTTTTGGCAGAAGTACCTTTTCTGTGTTTAAACTATAACCCCTTTCTGCATTTATCACTAATTTAGCTTTTGGTGTTATATTTTTCACTTTCTGCTTTTGACTGCTGTCTGAGACTGCAGAGGCCATACAAGTTGGATCGGTCTAAAATAATCTCAACAAACCTTCGATTAAAGTACACTTAACACTCAACATGGCAAACATTAGGATTCCTCAGTGTGTTTAGTGCAGGATGTTTAGTCATTCTTTAGTCAGTCCTCTGTCATTAGTAACAGCTTTATTTGTGAAATGTGTATGTATATCAATTAGCGGAAAAGATGGAAAAGATTACAACATTAAAAGTATATATATATCCAAATGCTATAGAGGGTTAGCAAAAACTGCATAGTTTCTGTAGGGCAAAGCCTTGGGCAGAGATTCAGCAACTATGAAATAAGCCCTCATAGCGGCGTGAATGGGTGACGAGTCTGTGAGCCAATTTGCAAAAGGAAAGCTAAAACTAAGGTTTGCCCAAGATATAACCAATCCTTCCTGCTTCATGTGGCTCCATTTTATGGACTAAGCTAAGCCTTTAGGGCCACAAGCAGTTCTAGTTAGATCTATAGTGGCAGCCAGTGCAACATAAGAAGGTAATCTTAGGGTTTTATTTTATCATAGGTTTTCCTATGCAGGAGCTCGTTTTACTATGCAGGAGCTAAGGAATACCCCTTTCTCATTCACTGGTTACTAAGAGTAACATTGTAGGTGCATAAATGGGCTCTTGATAAATGGGCTCTTGATAGAGAATTAGAAGATATGACCACATCACCTCTATCTTTGCTAATGCAGTGTGGGGCTGTGTACCTGCAGACCCACTGCCATATTTACATTTATGGCATTTGGCAGATGCCCTTTTTAAGAGTGACTTACAACTGAGCAGGGGAGGGTTAAGGGTCTTGCTCAAGGGCCCAGCAGTGGCAGCTTGATGGTGGTGGGATTTGAATTTGTGATCCTCTAATCCAAAGTCCAATGCCTTAACCACTGAGCTACCACTTCCCACATATAAGTATTCCTGGCACTGTGATGCTCTTGAAAATGTTTTACCGGGAATCCATGGGTCCTGGCATTCATGTGGATAGTACTGTGACACATACTATCTTCCTAAACATTAACGCAAACCAAGTACACCCCTTCATGGAAATAGTACAGCAGATAATGTGAGGCTCATCACTTGGCCAAATTCCCCAGATTTTAACACAAATGAGTATTGAGCTGGTAACTCTAATTATTCTGCCTGTTTTCATCTGACCTCTCTTGTCAAGCTATTTTGTGTGTAAACTCCAGACTGTGAATTTTCATCACATGGAAGAACCATGCCATGGTTTAAGTCAGAGAGATCACACTTTTCCACCATACTGATGTTTTATCTGAAGCTTTTGTACAGTGTCCGTACTATATTGTGCATTATTCTGATGTCATCAATAGCGTTTTGGAAAGATGCATAAATACATAAACGAATAAATGAGTTTCAAATACAGTGTCCAGCTAATGTAAAGTGTAAACGTAAGATTGCCTCGTGTTCCATTCACTAACATGGGGTGGGGCTTTCGAAGATTTGTACCGCAGTCAGCCACTAGCGGGCCTCAGAGACATTTTGGCTTCACTCTCAAAAACCTTTGTTACAATGTCCACCTCAAGGGACAGCCATGGGTTTGAGGGTTTGCCTGCATCAAATACACCTTATTTCGACTTTTTTGTGTTGTACAATAGAAAAATATAAAAAATCAAATAGATAAACCCATATGCAAAGCCGTGTGCACAAGTTCCGTGATCATGCAAAGGGTTCAAATAGATTTCATATTTTGTCAATGCAAAGCAGTCATTATTAGCCCATTTCCAAATGAGCTCAAAATTGGCCCTAATCATGGACTTGAGAATTCGAACCAAGTGTGAAAATGCCATTGATCTTGCCATCTAAAATGCATATAACTTCAACTGCAACAATATTATATATTAGTGTATATGTACATAAAGGTGAGAGCAAATCTCTGAATAACAAAAGTGTACATAGTAAAAATAATTGAAATTACAGTATATTCTTAAGTGCAAATATTGGTTATGTCTTTGGCACTTACTCTTTTCTGCATTAAAATATTTGATTG
Organism: Silurus aristotelis; assembly: GCF_946808225.1. Taxonomy (NCBI): domain Eukaryota; kingdom Metazoa; phylum Chordata; class Actinopteri; order Siluriformes; family Siluridae; genus Silurus; species Silurus aristotelis. Next base: position 13,516,792 of record NC_139587.1, on the reverse strand, counting down.
GATGATTTTAACTGAATTGTGCACATCCTCACAACTTTTTACAATGGGATCAGCGAGAGCATCCTGAACAGCTGCATCACTGCCTGGTTCGGAAATTTAATTGAAATAAAATTGAATAGACACAAGTCTATATCGGGCTCACTCTTCCCTCCATCGTAAACATTTACACTACACACTGCATCTGCTAAGCCATAGGCATTGCAGCTGACCATACACTTTCCTCTCACACTCTTCATTCTCCTGAAATGTGTAAAAATGTAGCAAATCATTTGGGGACTCACATCCAGATTGTGCCAAAGTTTTTTTTTGCAAACCAATCGACTACTCAATACAAGTCAAGTCAAGAAGCTTTTATTGACATTTTAACCATATATAGCTGACGCAGTACACGGTTAAATGAAACAATGTTTCTCCAGAACTCTGGTGCTACATAAAACAACATAAAGCTACATAACAAAAAAAAACAAAAAAACAACAACACAGAGCTAAGGACTAGTAAGTGCACTCGCCACATAAAGTGCATCGTGTGCAGCCTGTTGCAAACAGTGCAAGACAGACAGTGCAAAGACAACACAAAACAGTGTAGGATAAATACACAAAACACAAAATAGCGCCGACAGTAAACCTGCTGTATATTACACAGTGCGGTGTGTAAAATAGTACTGAGTACAGGAGTGAACATTGTAATTAAACAAAATCTAAACAAAATGGTTTGTGCAATATTTATATTTATTTGTACATATAATATGGGTATGGATTTGTGAAGTAAGTATGGTTGTGTGTTTAAATCTGGGTTGTACAGATCAGTCACACAGTTGTGTGTGTGTGTGTGTGTGTGTGTGTGTGTGTGTGTGTGTGTGTGTGTGTGTGTGTGTGTGTGTGTGTGTGTGTGTGTGCGTGAGTTTTAGTTTAGTTCCATGGTGAGAAGCCTGATGGCTTGAGGTAAGAAACTGTTACACAGTCTGGATGTGAGGCCCAAAAGCTTCGGAACCGCTTCCCTGAGGGCAGGAGGGTAAAAAGTGTGTGTGAGGGGTGTGTAGTTAAAATGTCCATGATAGAGAGGAGAGAGATCCTGATGATCTTCTCAGCTGTCCTCAGCTGTCCTCTGTAGGGTCTTGTGCTCAGAGACCAAACCAGGGAGTGATGCAGTTGCTCAAGATGCTCTCAATGGTCTCTCTGTAGAACGTGGTCAGGATGGGGGAGGGTGATAGGCTTTCCTTAGCCTTCTCAGAAAATAGATGCTGCTGGGCTTTCTTGGTGATGGAGCGGGTGTTGAGTGACCAAGTGAAGTTCTCTGCCAGATGAACACCAAGAAATTTAGTCACGAAGGATACATCGATGTTCAGTGGAGAATGGTCCCTCTGTGCTCTCCTGTAGTCAACAACCATCTCTTTCGTTTTATGAACGTTCAGACACAGGTTGTTGGCTCTACACCAGGCTGTTAACTGTTGCACCTCCTCTCTGCATGCTGACTCATCGTTCTTGCTGATGAGACCCACCACGGTCGTGTCATCGGCGACCTTGATGAAGTGATTCAAGTTGTACATTGCTACACAGTCATAAGTCAGCAGAGTGAACAGCAGTGGACTAAGCACACAGCCCTGAGGTGCCCCAGTGCTCAGTGTGGTGGTGGTGGATATTCTGTTTATGATCTGGACTGACTGAGGTCTCCCAGTCAGGAAGTCCAGGATCCAGTTACAGAGGGAGTTGTTCAGACCCAGTAGGCTCAGCACCTGAATCAAGGAACTGGATCGGCACTCTCACACGCTTACACGCTCACACGCTCACACACACACACACACACACACACACACACACACACACACACACACACACACACGTACGCACACACACAAATTAACAAAATCATAAGCTGTAAAATTCTGTTTGCACAAAATTGCTGTTTTGCATAATTGTTGCTAAAACAATTCAGTGTTTCATATACAGTATTTTCTGATCAAATGAAGAAATCATTTGAACTATTACAAATCTTCAGTTCTGTTGTGTCCTTGGGTCTTACTGTGTCTTACTGTTGTTTGTTTGCACGAAATGTTGCACACATGCACATTATCTAATGACCTTGTTAGTTTTGCATTACTTTTTGTTAATTTGTGTCGTTTTATGTAGCACCTCGGTCCTTTTGTTTCACTGCATATTATATGCACTATTTATGGTTGGAATGACAATAAAGCCTACGTGACTTGATCTGGGATTTTTCTTATGAAGGGCCAAATATCAAATTTGATTGAGGACCATGGGCCGAAACATTATACAAAACTGTAAATTTGTCATAGTTCTCCTCATTTATGATTTCATAATAATTTGAAATAAATAGAAGACCTTATTCTGTGATCTGCTTAACTAATGCTGTTTTATAAATTACATAGGACAAAAAAAATCTAGAAATCTAGAAATGTATAGTACATACCTAATACAGTTCATATAAATAAAGCTATTCAAGCTATATTCCATATGCTTGAAATATCTTCTAATGAAAGACATAAATCTGGTCCATAGTTTTTATTTAATTTTTTGCCCAAATTGGGATACGACATATTGGCTTCTATTCTCTACATTTAATTTAAATTGATTTTTTGCAGCTTAAAAATGAAACAATTCCATTCAGATTTATTTGTATAGCGCTTTGCACAATGGACATTGTCTTTTCCCAAAGCAGCTTTACAGAGATAAATAATGTAATAACTGAAAAAGTAAAAAAATAAAAAATTTCAAATAAAGATCTGTGTTATTGTTTTTTCTATTTTATTCCTCAGCTCATGGCATGATGTGTCGAATCAAAACTCATCACAGTCCAACATTATGACAGACCCTCTTTTTGGGCATCTATGGTCTAATAATGGAGTTGTAGTTTCCTTGAACACAGGTATTCAATACGAATATTATTTTTAGAGTATAAATATTACCCAAATAATGCCTAGTAATAAATGATAGTTACTGGAGTATTTTTGGGGATGTTTTCAAAATGCCTGTTGAGGTGTGTTTCGGTGACCCCCAATAGCATACAAAACATAACATGTACTGTGAGTGTTGGCCAACAGAGAAATCAGGCTCCACTCTACTAATTCCGAAATGTCCTTCATGTTCCACATGTTCTTCCTTTCATATGTTCTTGAAGGAGTCTGTGTTCTGCATTGCTCTCTCTTCACCCCGGAGCAAGAGCACTTCACACACTCTTAGGACATTTCCTTCCCTCTCGACCCCCACACACACACACACACACACACACACCTTTCCAGGGGGAACAATCTTAGTTTTTCCTCCCCCTTCTTACTATCCGCTAAATCAGCAACACGACTTTAAACTCGAAATGTCTCCTCCATCTCGAAGACTGCAAACCAAACCCGTTATAACATGTCTGAAAACCTTTCTGATTTCCTACAGCCTTATATTTTGGGTAAGTTGTTTATTTTGTTTAGTTCGCAACTTGGATGAACGGAGCTGGAAATGTAGCCTGTTTAGCTTAGCGTAGCTTAGCTCCGGTGTGTAGCACACAATAAGCCTGCACGCTCACTGCAGACGGATAGAACCAGAAAAGCTGTTGTTGTTGTTTTTTTTTTTTTTTTTTTGCAAAACTTTTTATTATTATTATTATTATTATTTTATTTTTTATCTTAGCCAAAATATAGTTTTAGTGCAGTTTCCCCTTTCGAGCTCAAAAGTTTGAAGGGACATGTCTCTTATTTAAATGCTCTTAAAGAGCTAGCTAACTACAGCACATTCTCCACATACAGTTTTTCTAATCAACAGGTTGTGTTTCATCGTGTGATTCATTAAACTACTGATTTAACCCCGTAAAACTAAAACACAGACACAATGGAGATGCTTTAAGGATAGAACGAGATAATTGGAGAAACAGGCGTCCTTTTGTTTGCTGTAAACTCGTACCCGCACTAATCAGCATTTATTTTGTATGGTAAAGTTTACTAAATAGCAACACACGTACTTTAACAATTAAAAATAAGTTATTTTTAAATTGTAAACGTGGCATTAATGAGTTCAGAGTCCGCGACCGTGTTATTTATTACTCTGAATAATTTCACCTTCCTTGCCAGATGGCCTGGAGACGACAAAGAGAAACAAAAAAGCTGAGATGTTCCCACAAACTGTTTTTGTCAGACACCATCAGAAACTAGTGCTTTAATCATAAAAGTGTCAGAAATATATTATGAAACACTGCATTGTCAGATAAAGTTTTCAAGATTTAAGAGTTTATCATATGTGCATCAAACAGTGTTACGTCATACAATAAAAGTAACTCTGTGAATCCTGACATGCATCAGAGACTCAAAGGAAGCAAAACAAAAAGTTGATGCAAGAACAGAAGTGTGTGCAGTGTCCTGTAGATTGGATCCATGTTGGTATTCCCATTGTAAAGGGTGTTTTGGTGTGTAAACATAAAAACAGTAGTCAATGTTGGTGTTAATATTTGCATCAACTAAAATGTTTCTGTCTCTGTGCCTCGTCAATCATTTTTTCTCTCTTTGGTTCTTACTGTTTTTCTTTTACATTTATCTATGTCTCCAGTTCTTATTGTTCTTGTCTCACCCCCTTCTTCATAATATCCCTGTCCCTGTTCTTGCTATATTTGTCTCTGTCCCCAGTTCTTACTGTATTTGTTTCTGTCCCCAGTTCACAGGGGTGATCCTGTTAGCAGTGGGGGTCTGGGGGAAGGTTAGTCTGGAGTCCTATCTCTTGCTAGAGTCAGACATGAGCACCAATGCACCATATGTCCTTATTGGCACTGGTGCAATCATCGTCATCTTTGGCCTGTTCGGTTGCTTCGCCACCTGTCGCGGCAGTCCGTGGATGCTGAAACTGGTCAGTTCCAAAATTCCTTAGACATGTTAAGAAATGACGTTTTTTAATGTATGTGCTTCAATAAAAGAAATGTCAAGTTAGTTTGTGGAAAGTTCCCCAGTATTCTACCATTAACCAAATATTAGCTCAACTGTTGTATTTGCTGTTAAAGGATAGAATGATTTGAGAGATTTTTGGTCCATGTGTTTCTTATATTTGTTTTACAGTATGCCATGTTCCTGACTCTGGTGTTCATGGCCGAACTTGTGGCAGGCATTTCTGGCTTTGTTTTCAGACATGAGGTGATTTAAATTGGTTTTAGCAGATCTACTGAACAGTAATGTAAACTGAATCGTATATTAATGAAATTTCCTCTGTAGATTAAAGCAGTCCTTAATGATGTCTACTGGAATGCTGAAAAAAATTACAATACTACAGATGACAGAAACCAGGCAGTGGATTCCATGCAGAGATCTGTAAGCATGTTTGTGCAAACACTTGTATTAACCTGTAAAATACTTGTATTAACCTGTAAAATCAGTATTCACATTAGTAGCATTGAGATTTGATTTGTGAGATTTTATATATATATATATTCTTTACATTATTGTTGAGTTTAATTAAAGAAGATATTTGCTAAGAGCTCTTAGATCACCAATCTTGGTCATGTTTAAAAATAATTATTCTTAAGCTTTTCATTTGTGATGCATCTTTATGTTTTTTAAAGATCTGTAGCCCTTTAATGGTTATGTATTCATTATGGGGAACTTGTTGTGTAACACATGCTCATTGAGTTGTGCTTCAACATTTATTCAATAGTTTGTCAGTTTCCCCTTATTTTTGCTGATTGAAATTTGTAATCATGCCAGTAATGGTGTAATCCTGTGTTTTATAGCTGAAGTGCTGTGGTGTGTACAACTACACTAGCTGGGCACAGACAGAGTACTTCAAGCAGCATGGCATACCATTAAGCTGCTGTTTGCCACTGGCTAACTGTACCGCAGAAAACCTCAAAGATCTCAACCTGGCTCAAACCGTGGTATATCAGCAGGTGCGATTACAGTGAGCCTCCTGTCATTGATGAAATTTGGATGAAATAAAACGTACACTTAATGCATTAGAAAATAAAGTGAGAATTTAAACCATGTTTGTTTGTTTCCTGCTGCAGGGCTGCTTTTCTCTGGTGTCAACTGTGATGGAGTCTAACCTGGGAATCATTGCTGGGATATCTTTTGGAATTGCATTCTTCCAGGTAAAAGCACATTTATTTTGTTTAACAATTATTTATAAAGCAACAGATATTTGGAAAGTTGAATGATATTTTGAAGCTGCAGGGATATTTTAAGCCTATTACCTTTTGTACAGTACCACACCCTGCATCCAAACCTTTCTCCAAATCCCCTAGTCCACAAGCACAATGCCTCATGAAACGAAAGACATGAAAGGAGCGCAGCAGTGCACAAGCTCGTTGCTTCCAGGTTACTAAGAAGCTTAATAGTGTTGACACTTATTGACCTTGTGGAACCAGCTTAGTGTGCGAGTGCTCATCTGGATATAAAGTTTGCAGCCACAGCAACACTTTTACAAACCGAACCGAAACATCATTTGAAGCTTTTCATTTCACAAGGTCAAATTTTCGGCTTTGTTTAGCGCTGTTCCCTGTTCATTTAAAGTATATCCTTACACATACAAAACAACTGACAGGCAGAAAAAAAACCACACTTCACATCCTAATTGATTATAGAGCCCAAGATAGTGATAGAAGTTTTTAATCATCGCACTAAATCTGGTGAAGTTGTGCTTGGGGTGAATGTAATAGTGATTTGTGGTGAAAATATGTAATATTGGTAAATAATATCTGTTTAATGTTTATCACAGCTTATTGGTGTATTCTTGGCATGCTGTTTGTCACGCTACATCACCAACAACCAGTATGAAATGGTCTAGGCATTCCAGGTAAGTTTCTGCAAAACTGTTGTAATGATAATTTCTAGTATTTTCACTTGATTGATCCCATTGTCTACATGATCAAATGGTAATAATCATTTTATGGATTTTTATGAACGTTTTTAATTAGTTGAGTTGAACTAACTTGTGATTCTTGTCTGTTGTAGGATGGAAACATGGTCACCTATGATAGACGACACAAAGGGAAGCCATATAGTTTTAGAATTGTTCTTCATTTTAGAAAATCTTCCAGCTACCTTTTTCTTTTTTTTCCCTTTTTTTTTTTTTTTTTTTTTCTTTTTCTTTTCAAGTCTTGGTCCATTGCAACTAGTTCGAAGAGAAGGATTTCATTTGCTACACAGGGGATCATGTCTTTTGGCAGTTTTTCATCTTGATGCAATTTTGTGCCTTTTTCAATTGGTAAGTGGAATTGCTGAAAAAGATTCACAGAAAGTGAAGCATGTGCAGATCTTGTTCAGTGGGAACTTGACGAACTTGTGAACTTGATGGTATATAAATTGACTGACTTTTATTTGTTAGTTGGTCTTAATATTATACAGCTTATTTTTTCAGCTCACTAAATGGCAAATTGTATTTGCTAACAAAAGATCAAAATAAATGATCTTGAATAGAGGGGAAAATTCGGGGTTATGTTGATGTATGGTGGCATTGTCAATTCAAGCTATATTTAATGTGATGTTGCCTTATCAAACAAATGCTGAGCTGCAGACCCTTCTTTTGGGTCACCATTTAATAAGAATATAAGGTTCAATGACATTAACACAGTGATGTATCATAATGAGTCATTGTATTATATATGTAATGGTTTTGTTCATTGAGTGACTTTATTATTATAATGTATTTAGTTTATGCACATTCCCTGCAACACAACAAATGAGAGCACATTTGTCCTGGTAGAGTATTTACTCCAAAGTAATTAGCTTTTTTTCCTCTTTTTGTGTGAAGCACTGGCATTTCCAAGTTCGCTGGAGTGACACATGACCTGATTCTTACATTTCATTGTCTTGTATGTCTGTTAACATTTTAACGCATATCGTATCTGTGTTGTGCTCTGTCAATGAGCGTGCAGTGTTAATTTCCTTACTTTAAGTTGTGTGGAAAGCATGTATTGTACATCATAAAGAATAAACAAGTGTAAGTTATGTTTTTTTTTTTGTCTGGATCAAATCAGATATGCTGTACTTGGGTTTTGATAGATAGATGGATGGATGGATGGATGGATGGATGGATGGATGGGTAGATGAATATATTTTTTTAAGTTCTGACATCAGCTACACAAGGTGGCAGCATTGAACCTGTCTTTACAATCAAACAAAAATTCTCCAAACTGGTCATGTTCATGATTTTCTCTCTTTCTCTCTCTCTCTCTCTCTCTCTCTCTCTCTCTCTCTCTCTCTCTCTCTCTCTCTCTCGCTCGCTCTCTCTCTCTCTCTCTCTCTCTCTCTCTGTATGCAGTGTAATTTAATGACAAATCTTAGCTATAAGAGGCAGTGAGACAGACGATCAGATGCTGATTATTGAAGACGCGATCAGTAGTGATCAGGGGTTCGTACATTGTCAATGCACAATTGATAGATATTTAAATAGATTTTATCAAATGTTTTTCAGTCATTTTATTTATGCAGCTAGTAGGTGGAGTATGATTTCATGACCCAGCATCGGGAATAGTTAAAGATAAATAATCCCCGTTATAATGCTGGAGACTTCGGAACAAAATGGCAACAAGGCGTTTGGAAGCCGATAGAGTCGTTTCTTATCTGTCGGTCTGCTAAGCCAAATTTGAGCCGACTAACTAAAAGAAGCCGGAATTCCCAGCACTACTCCATCTCACTGCACACCTCCTCCTGACCGACTCCAGCGATCGGGTTTACAGCGGAGACCGGCTCAGACCTGACTAACAGCGACTCATTGGTCGGATTTGACAAGAGGAAAAATAGCATCTCAATGCAAGGGCGTATCCCTAGCATGACATGTTGGCTCTGGATTGGCTACTGAGACTGTCAGTCATGCTTTGGACGAGACCTCATTGGACGAGTCGTTCACCGGCGGCGAGTCATCGCTATAAAAAGCTCCTACTGCAGTTCCTGATAGAAGAGCTGCTTATTCTCCGGGTTATAGGGTCGAGAAAAAGCTGTAAAAACAATCGGAGATCCGCGTATAATTGTGTTCGAGGTGACTGTGTCATTCAGGTTAGTCTTCTAGGTGTTTATTTATTTATTTTCTGCTATTTCCTTATTTGTTCAATGCGATTGCATCTTTGCGTTAGGAGGTGGCTTGGTGGCCCTGAAGGGCTTGGTCATCCTACTGGTTTAAACACGAACTCTAGTTTGAGATCATTTTAAAACGATTTCCTCGAAACGCATTATTATTGTAATTTATTAATTAGTAAAACAAGACGCGTAGCTATTGTCATGTCCGAGATAAAGTATGGGATTAACACAAGATTTGTATGTATTCATGCTCAGCTAGTGTGTGCATGCCTAATGAAGAAACGCTGTTCTCCATAGCGTGTGTACATCTGGCCATTTCCTGATTACACAAACAAAAAGTCTGGTGCATTTTTGCCTCGTCAGGTTTTCAGAGCCGCCCGCAGAGCTGCACTGGCACTCCGTTAACTGTTCGAACTCCACCATGATGCAGATCAGCTCGGACTCCTGCTTTAATAAGCACTCGCTGCTTAACGTGATGAACCGCTTCCTCGCGGCGACCAACAACATGGACGAGACCATCATGGTACCCAGTTTGCTGCGAGACGTGCCTCTGGAGGAGCAGGAAGGGGACACCTCGATGGACAGCAAAGGTGTGCTGTCCTTCCCGAGCAAGCAGAGGGACATGTATGAGCACTACTTGTTGCTCAAGTCCATTAAGAATGAGATGGAGTGGGGTTTGCTGAAACGCGACATGGGTGGAAGTGCCAGCTTCCTGGAGATGGCGGTGAAGCAGGAGGAACAGCAGGTGCCAGCCGGACCAGCAGAAGACGGCGCAGATTTAGAAAGCCAGTTCCACTTCCACCTCCGTGGACTCTTCGGGGTCTTGTCCAAGCTTACAGACCAAGCAGATCACCTCACAAACCGCTACAAGAGAGAAATAGGTGGCGGGAGTCTGTTACGGTAGAACTTAGATTATCTATAAGCTGGACTGCTGGTATTGAGGGATCACACTCGAGCAGTGGACTCGACGTCTAGTCTTGCCTGCGGGGCCTTACTTAACTTTTTTGCTTCCAAGCAAGACCTGAACCATTTCCCAGCCGCACAACTAAGTACATTAAGTACTGCTTTGGTGGAGGATGAACGGAAAAGCTATGTGATTTAATTTTTAAAAGAATTTAATATTCCTGTTAGTTTCATTGTGTCCATATTTCACTAAGTGTATGACCAGGCTCCCTTTTATAATACCATGGCTTTCAAAGCAGCTTTAAAAGCATGCTATTGCTTTGGTTAAAGTCCTGTAAAAGATTGAGCTGTGTTGGAGAAAACTTGAATGCTGGTAATTCTGTTTCTTTCATCACATTAACCTAAATCCTGTAGAACGTGGCCTGGTCTGAGGTTTAACAAAGGTTCCTTTTAGCTTGCGGCTTTTATTCACTCTAACAGAAAGGTGTCCCTTGGGTTCTGTTTGCTATAGAAAAGATGAATGTTTGCTTGTCTGTTTGACCTGAGTACTACTGTCATACTTTATTTTTTATTTCTATGTCTTTGCCCTAAATGTTTACTTTTTATATAAAATGATTAATGAAAGAGTATAATAAATAAAGCAGACTTTTTACATTGGACTTTGTGTGCTTTTGTATGTACTTGGTATTTACTGGTAGACTGTGGCAATCTTATCTCACATGGAGCTTCTTTCTGTGGTATATTTAATTGAGCTTGAATGGAATTTGCCCTGCTGCTTGCATGTACGAACCCGAAAGCTGCCTCACTGGTAGTCACTTGCCGAACCGTTTCTGTTGTGCAAAAACCTAATCCAGGTGTTGCTTCTAGCATTGTTTCCAATTCTTTGGACACCGCAACCAGGAATATAATACCTTCATAATCATTACTTGCCTTGTCTTTCCTTAAACACCTGAGCCTTTCTCCTGGCATTTCCCCATAGCAACAGTTCTCTCAAGCGTGGCTGTTCAGATAATGTTTTCCTCCACCAAGGTACAATGGTGATTTAAACAATAGAAGGTTGGAACAAACATGAATTCAGTGCAAGACTTGTGACTTTACTGTAGTTTGGCTTAAAGAATTCAGAGCTAAACTATCTGATAAACATGGGCCGATAAGTGGAGGGAAATCCTGTATGTTTGACACTGTAGTAAAATGAATTAGGATACCAAGATAAAATTTGTTTGTTTAAAAAAAAAAAAGTGTAAATGCTAATGTTTATAACTTCACTGTTACTAACTTTGGTTCCAGTTGTTTAATTTTCTTTCAATTTTTTTTCACTAATTTCTTGTAATGTTGTTTAAAAAAAATCTGTGCACTAAACTTAAATGTCTGATTAAAAAAATAAAGATATCAGATACCAGACAAAATCTTTTGTTTTGCTATGCTTTCTCCTTGTGTATATGTAAATTTACTAATGAAAAGCTAGTACCTATAGAGCGTCTTATCAGTCATGCAAGTCTGTTTGACACCCATACAGCTTGCTTTAGTATAGTGTGTTTGTGCTTGTACTCCTCCTCTCTCTCAAAAAAAAAAAAATTGGCCATGTGATTCCATTAATTTTGGAGGAGAAGTTTCCTGTTCCCAATATTTCCTGGACAAACTGGTTTTCAAACCCCACCAAATTGCTCCATTGGTACTGACTAAATTAATTACAACACCATGTATTTGCTGTTGCAGTATCACAAAGGTCACATTTACAGATACACAGATGTGATGTTTTACTGTCTAGCCTGATACATGCATCGCAACTAAAGTAAAAAAAAATTGCTGAATTAGCATCTAAGAAAAAGGACTGGATTTTGAATATGTTTTCGTATTTGTGTTGAGCCACTGACACGGATACCCACAAAAACATCTCTCTGATTTATGTGCTGATGTTGACGGTGTATGAAAAGGTCATTGCAACGTGAGCTTGTTTCTCAGTCCAGTAACTCATCTTGATTTAAGTGATCCTGAGTGCACTGGGAAAGACGGGAAACAAATGTACACTGGAAGTGCCAGTGTTCCTGATCACAACAAGACTGCATGATCATGCTGGCAAGACTTGGCACCGAGTTCACCAGACAGCTGTCTGGACAGTATTTATGCTCTCTGGCACTCATTAAAGTCACTTTCTCAACAGCAATAAACTTAATGACCTAATTATGCAAGACGTGTCCACACTGTCTTTGTCAAACAACCAAAGCAACACACATTCTCCAAGTAAAAGTAGTGGTGATCTGGTAAATCTTGGAAATCTTCAAATGTTAGTTTTAAAGGCCAAGGAAAAATGAAATGTTACCTTAATGCTTATTATGACTGTTCTGTTTTTCCAAAGCATAAAAAGGTAGAGTCAGTTGCTAAAGTTCCTGACTGGGGTTTAACAACAATAATTTTAAAAATATTATAATTAATTGTGATTTTGCCTGGCAGACAAGTCATAACTCAGAAGATCAGCTGGTATTAGGCCATGCTCACCCCACTGGCTTTAACAATACTTAGCCTTGTGTCTACAAGAAGTGCTGGAACGGGTGTATTACAGCACAGTGTCTCTGCCTCAGCCCAACCCTACACAATAATGACAGAAGCTAGTAATCAAACCAGCATATACAGTGCTTTGGCAATCATGGTCAGTACACAATATGTTTACCAAGACTTAAAAATCGTGTGGTGGAGATGGCCTGATAACTCTGCAAATAAAGTATGTTTACTGAGCCTCAGTATATACACAAGTATTTACTGTTTCTCCCTCAGTATTCATTGACTGGAAGCGGTATTCAGAGTATAATGTAAATGTGCTATTCACTGCACAATCACTTGTGAAGGATTTCATGCAGATACACTTTATGCAAAACAGTTGGATCCAGTGAAGGATCAAAGGAAATACAGTAGTACATTTTGTGCACCCTATGCTCATATCTATGCTCATATCTTCTTTTGAACATGGTGTTTTCCCATTTTGCAGATGTCCTTCTTACTGAGCTCTTATTGCCCTTATAATGTACCCCCTTCTGCAAATTGTCATTTGACACGTCTGGCTTAACTCCTGGCTCAATCCAGAACTTCAGTCAGCAAAAAGCAAGCCTCGATACTATTAATAACTATTTCCCTGTAAAACCTTTGAATAACGTTACACGTGACCCACAATTCTGAAAACAGCTCTTAGTAATTAGATTGGTGCTATATTACACATTAAAATTTAGATTTACAGAACCAATAAATGAAAAGCAAATTTCTTAGATGGTTCCCTTCTATTTTAAGAATCTCTGCTAATGTTACCCTGTCTGATACTGAGCCAAAATGTCTAGGTCTCCTCCTGCTACAATTAGACTACATGATCATGCTCCGTGCAGCTGATCAGCAAAGACAGAATTTGATTGGTACACCATGCTGTTGGAGAAATGTCCATTGGTTACAGAGAGTGGGTGTGTAGCTCAGCTGGAGGTGTTTAGGGCCTAACACACACCATCACCTTGGTTCCCCCCCATTCAGGGTTTATGTGTCCCCATTAAAAAAAGCCATTCAGCATAGCACCTCATATCTCTTCAGCTCTTAACTGGTCACAACTAGTTCATCTCAAACAGTAAAACTACATAGTTTTCAAATTATTCTCACTTATAATTCACCTTAATCACATATGTATTAATATTTATTATATATTTATTTATTTATTCACTTAAAATAAAATATGACTAATATAATAGTTGGTTCCTTTTAAATGAATGTGAAAAGAATGATTACAATGCAATTACTGACACAAGATACTTTGTTATATTGACTTTTCTCAATTTATTTGCATGAAAATACATGTAAAACTTTATTTAAGAATAATTGGCAAAAAAATTGTTATCTGTAATGTGACCCTATCAACTGCATGGACAGTTTTTATTTCTTGGACAATTTGTAGTGCTGATATTTAATTCTAAACAGACAAAGTGTCTAAATTCCATGGCAATTAAAAGAGGGTCATATCGCCTTATATATTGAGTTAAACATGCTCCTGAGGCTCCAGTGACCACTGTTCCTGCCCCTCTCCCCCCCGTGGATCTTCCCACTTCATCCAGGCCTGCCTGGATTGGACTGTAGTTGATGTCAACAGTCTCCTACACTGACTCAGAAATACACTTCGCTTTTGATCATCATCACTGCACCCCGCAACATTGTATACCCGCCACAAATGGACATTCGGTGTAACCCAGATGAGGATGGGTTCCCTTTTGAGTCTGGTTCCTCTCAAGGTTTCTTCCTTATGCCATCTCGGGGAGTTTTTCCTTGCCACAGTCGCCAGTCGCCACCGGCTTGCTCATCAGGGACAAACTTACTCATAAAGAACATATTCATTTTTAATCACCGCATTATCTGTGTAAAGCTGCTTTGAGACAATGTTCATTGTTAAAAGCGCTATACAAATAAAAATGAATTGAATATATATATTTGTCACACTTCAATAATTGAGATCATCAAGCAAATTTTAATATAACACAAAGATAACCCGAGTAAATAGTTTTTAAATGATGATTTCATTGATGTGAAAAAGTAATTAAATAGAATCTCTCTTACTAAGTGAAGCATGTTTAATGATCTTAAAAAAAAAAAAAAAAAAAAAACGCAACACAGGCTGCAACCTAAGAAAATTCATAAACAGATAAGAAACAATGTAATTAACCTGTATAAATCCATACAGAACTCAGCTTGAACCTTTACTGGAACTGCTTGAACTATATATATATATATATATATATATATATATATATGTTATGAATGCTTTTTATTGTGGATTAGAAATGACTCATTACTGCACATAGAAAAGGATGGGTGTTTTGAATCTGATTCCAGTTTCTTTCTTATGTCATCTCAGGAGGTTTTCCTTGCCACTGTCCCCTCAGAGTTGTTCTTGAGTGATCTGTTTAAATGTATTTCCAGATTTTTGTTAGGCTGAACTAAAATGATTTCTAATAAAAAGACTACATTCTCATTTACCGATTTTTAGTTTACTATAGAAATTAATTCTAGTGAATAATCAATTCTCCACAAGGGTAAAGGAGTTGTGATGCACAGCACGTGCCGGTCACTCAGCACTTCTACGCTGCTGAAGTGGACAATTGGAGGCCTGGAGTTGGGGACTTCACTTTACTGAAGGTCACTGAGCTGAAAACCCTCTTTTGAATATAATATAGGAGTACATGTGCTAGGTCAGCATATAGTACATTTTATGTAGTATATCCCATGTATCAGCCGTACTGCCAGTTTGATTCATGCAATAAACTTTCATGGTCAACGTGTGATTCGGCACAAAATGCTGTGCTGGATTTTCTCATGTGTGGATAGTAAACTGTCAGCTATGAATAAGGATTGGCAAGTACATTATGATAAATGGCACTAGGTACTTACCAGTTATTTTAATTATACCTATATATATTTTTTTTCCTGGCAGTTGTATACGGTCAGAAATATTTACAGTTCATGTCCTATTTGAGGTTTTGTAGTAACATTAGCGATAACCTGCACCGGTTTCGTTCTACAACTGAAGAGCATGTTCGATCTTCAAGTGTAGACACATTCTTTACCTATTTTTCTTATTATATTATAGTGATTTGGATTTGAATAATCCCAGCGATGAGCAGGTATATTATTTAACATGTAAAAGGTGTTTCCTTTAACTTCCCTATCTTTAGAACAGAAGTATTAGAATGTGAAAGGGCAGAAGAGGAAGAAGGAGGTTCTGCCTGGCTCTTAGTTAAAAAGAACTCCCAGCACCTCGTTTCGAAAGGGGATTCTTACATAATCTTAGTATAAACCCAAAAAGTGGAGGAGGGTAAGGAGAGGGTGAGGAGAGGGTAAAGAGAGGGTGAAGAGGAGGGGAGGGTGAGGGTGTAGAGGAGGGGAGGTTGTTGAACTCATTGAACTTTGCAACAGCAGACAGAGAATAAATAGGGACCCATTTTTTTTTTATCTGGGGCTTTGCAGTATTTAATTGTGATACTTTTGATTTTTTTTTATTATTTTGACATCTTTTGAAGGTGGCGTCAGTACATTCTATTCTAGAGTTGATTTCTTCCCTGATTTATCTTCAACAAGCGCTTGGTCCTGGTCACACTTGCGCTGTATCCGGATCATCGTGCAGTCACGCCCTGCTGAGAGTTCCTGTAGCGCTCACACTATACTTTCAGAAAGAGGAAGTCAGGCGTTGTTTATTTGATTTATTTATTTATTTTTGGGTAATTTCACCAATCTTATCAGCGTATTACTTTAATAGCAAATGTAATTTTATTAATATTATTATTTTTTACTGTTGTTATACTGTTTTATTCTTATTCTTATTATAGAATTGTTTTTTTCTTACCTTACTTACACTCGACCTTTTTTTTTTTTCCTTCCCTCAATTACACAACATACCAGTGTAACACCTCTAACAGAAAAGAGGCGGACTTCTGCTCGGTGAGACTCGTGCACCGATTTCCGACCATTTAGAGAGAAGAGCCGGAAGACAGCTTGCCAATAGAAGAGCCTGATCTCAGGGGTTTGGCGGAGTCCTTGAATATCAAATCCCTCTGTATTCCCTAGACAAGTGCAATATCTAGGCTACAACATAACCGCTTTTGCACCCTACCTAGTGCACCACTAAGTCTACACTGATTTGATTCATTTTGTGGTTGAGACGGTATCAGTGAAACCTGAAGCCGGGGATGAAATCATAGGTTTCCTAGAGTCTGAGATCCTAAATCCATATTTTAGCTCTAGATTAGATTTGTACGGTTACTATGCAGCGACGTTGGACACATTCTGTGTTATACATACAAATGCAAGATAAATAATATTGTAGTCAAGTTCGGCTCATTTAGACAGGTTTAGGATTTTTTTTAACGAACCACTAAATGATTGTAAAGAAGCAGATAAACTAGACAGACACTAACTATAGGCACAGAGTAAAAGAAAATACACTGTCTAGTCAAAAAAAAAACAAAGACAAACATTGCCATGCGTCAGTAAGATATATGAAAACAGTGAAGCACATTCAAAGATTGTGGAGTTTTCATATATGCAAATGATTAACAAACCAATCCCAGTTACAGTTCCTTCAGCTTGGTAGGTGATGGTTTTGGTGAACTGGAATTGTTCTTGAATCA
Organism: Silurus aristotelis; assembly: GCF_946808225.1. NCBI lineage: Eukaryota > Metazoa > Chordata > Actinopteri > Siluriformes > Siluridae > Silurus > Silurus aristotelis. The sequence goes on along the minus strand of NC_139587.1, from coordinate 13,499,748 downwards.
GTTCTCTGTCCCGTGTATGTACACAAAGCCACACCCTGATAACCTACAGTAGTGAGTGAGTTTGTGAGAGTCAGCGTTACACAAGCTTATCATCACCTCACTTTTCACCAATGTAGTAGGCTGTTTATTAAGACATTACTTCATTAGTTAAATTATAAAAGGGAAGAACGTTGTGAACAGTGAACTGTAACTTTATATCAAGACAAATATGCATTAACAGATGGCTACACTACTGGTATTTCCCTGACAGAAGTCACTGATTTATACTAAACCTGAAGAAAATAGAAAATGTAAATAAAAACAGACTGTAATAATTCATAAATCTTAGACTCATATTTCATTTACATTCAATCACAATAGATCTAATGTTTAAACTGAGGTAATGTACCATATAAGAAAAAAGTAACTAAGAATTTGATGGCTTTAACACATTTGATAAAAAAAAATACATCTGGAAACTGAAGACAGAGATTCCAAAAGTACACACCTTTTCCTCAAGTAGAGATACACATGTTTTAAAGACTCTGTTAAAGGTTAAAGTACTGACTATACTTTTTCCTCAAGTTAAAGTAAAGAATGATGGGCACTGGTATGTACTTAAGTAAAAAAAAAAAAAAACATTACTACTGCCTGTTTTAGTGTCATGCTGGTAAATGGACCTCATATTATATTAATATATTAATACAAAATAATTTTAAATGTTATCTAATGAATGTATTCAGGCTGAACATCTACCATATAGAACACAAGCAGAGAAAAGATGATGATCAGGTGATCAGTAATGTTCTCAGTCATGTTTACATCACTGACTGTCTCATCCACGTTAGCTAGACATCTTTTTGCTTTCTGCCTTGTTTATTGTTAGCTTCATAGGCTAGTCTACATCTGTTAAAAAGCCGCACAATGACAAGAAATACATGACTACATGCAATGAAAAAATCGCTGTTTTTTTTAAGCATTCAAGATAAAATAAGAACATAAAGAAATCATTCTCATGGCTGGATCGTTTTTTGTTTATTTGAAATATGAATAATAAAAAGGCTAGCCTATTGCACATTTAACTCACCTTCAACTCACCTCCCACCTCAACTGTTGAATTTAGCTCTTCATATTTAAATCACTGCACACATTCTTTCTGCATGTTAAGTTTTTTTTTTTTTTAAGGCATTTTTTTTTTTGCACTGGTTCAGACCAGTGGCAAAAAATGACCGAACATTGCTCAAAATACAAGTTAAGGAACTAGTCAATACTTATAAAGAACAATCTTATTTATTCTTTATCACCGCATTATCTGTAAAAGCTGCTTTGAGACAATGTTCATTGTTAAAAGTACTATACAAACAAAAATGAATTGAATTGAACCATGGACTACTACAAGATTTCACATGTAGGCCTTTTTTGGAACACTTATTTTAAGAATAAAGAGAATCATAGGGTGATGTATAAGAGTGGAGGAAGGTGCACACAGGTGCACTATGTTCTATGTAGGAGATGCAACCTGAAGGAGATTGAAGACTGTAAGGTGTTGGCAGGAGACAGTGTAGCTAGGCAGCATTGGATGGTGGTATGTAGGATGGTTTTGGAGGTGAAGAAGAGGCGGAGATTGAAGACTGAAAGAAGAAAAAGATGTTGGAAACTGAAGGCGGAAGACTGTAGTGTGAGGTTCAGGGAAGAGGTCAGACAGGGGCTCGGTGGTGGTGAAGAGGTGTGGGATGATTGGGCAACTACTGCAGAAGTGATAAGGGAGACAGCAAGAAAGGTACTTGGTGTGGTTCATCTGGAAATAGAAAGGAAGACAAAGAGACGTGGTGGTGGAATAAAGAAGAGCAGGAAAGCATAAGCAGGTTGACAAAACAGAATTGGGATCAACAGAGTGATGTGAAAAGTAGGCAGGAGTACAAGAAGATGCGGCAGCAGGTAAAGAAGGATGTGGCGAAAGCCAAGGAAAAGGCATGAGAAGTTGGACACTAAGGAAGGAGAAAAGGATTTATACCGATTGGCCAGGCAGAGGGACCGAGCTGGGAAGGATGTGCTGCAAGTTAGAGCAATAAAGGATGGAGATGTAAATGTGTTGACTAGTGAGGAGAGTGTGTTGAGAAGATGGAGGGAGTATTTTGAGCAGCTAATGAACGAGGAAAATGAGAGAGAGAGAGAGAAGGTTGGATGGTGTGGAGATGTTAAGGAGAGATGGCAGTGGAGTTTTTAACAAGATTGTTTAACAGGATTTTGGAAGGTGAGAGGATGCCTGAGGAATGAAAATGGAGTGTGCTGGTACAGATCTTTAAAAATAAGTGAGATGTGCAGACCTGCAGTAACTACAGGGGAATTAAGTTGATCAGTCACACCATAAAGTTATGGGAAAAAGTAGTGGAATCCAGGCTGAAAGAAGAGATGACCATCTGTGAGCAACAGTATAGTTTCATGCCGAGAAAGCGCACCACAGATGCATTATTTGCTTTGAGAATGTTAATAGAGAAGTATAGAGAAGGTCAGAAGGAGTTGCTTTGTGGATTTAGTTTCTTTGTGGATTTAGAGAAAGCGTACGACAGGGGGAGAGGAGTTGTGGTATTGTATGAGGAAGTCAGGTGTGTCAGAAGAATGTGAGGGTGGTGCAGGACATGTATGAGGACAGTGTGACAGCAGCGAAGTGTGAAGTAGGAACGACAGACTGGTTCAAGTTGGAGGTTGGACTGCATCAAGGATCGGCTCTGAGCCCTTTCCTGATTGCAGTGGTGATGGACAGGTTGACAGACAAGGTCAGACAGAAGTCTCAGTGGACTATTATGTTTACGGATGATATTGTTGTTTGTGGTGAGAGTAGGGAGCAGGTTGAGAAGAGCCTGGAGAGGTGGAGGTACACGCTGGAGAGAAGGGGAATGAAAGTCAGTAGGAGTAAAACAGAGTACGTGTGTAAATGAGAGGGAGGGCAATGGAGTGGTGCAGTTGCAGGGAAAAGAGGTAAAGAAGGTGGAGTTCAGGTACCTGGGGTCAACAGTGCAAAGTAATGCAGAGTGTGTTAGAGAAGTGAAGAAAAGAGTGCAGGCAGGGTGGAGTGGGTGGAGAAGAGTGGCAGGAGTAATTTGTGATAGAAGGGTATCTGCAAGAGTGAAAGGGAAAGTTTATAGGACTGTGGTGAGACCTGCGATGTTGTATGGTTTAGAAACAGTGGCATTGAGTAAAAGACAGGAGGTGGAGCTGGAGGTAGCAGAGCTAAAGATGTTGAGGTTTTTGTTGGGAGTGATGAGGATGGACAGGATAAGAAATCAGTTTATTAGAGGCACAGCGCATGTAGGACGTTTTGAAGACAAGGTGAGGGAGGCGAGATTGAGATGGTTTGGACATGTGCAGAGGAGGGACATGGGGTCTATCGGTAGGAGAATGCTGAGGATGGAGCCACCAGGAAAAAGGAAAAAAGGAAGACCAAGGAGGCGGTTTATGGATGTGGTAAGGGAAGACATGCAGGTAGTTGGGTTGAAAGAGGCAGATGTAGAGGACAGGGGGGTATGGAGACAGATGATCCGCTGTGGCGACCCCTAATGGGAGAAGCCGAAAGAAGAAGAAGAAGACATATAGGCCTTTTTGGGCATCTCCTGTTTTTCTGTTACAGCTACGAAATAATTTGATTTCCTAATGTATAAATAAATATGGCAAAAAATACCCCTGTCAGTATTACTGCATCTCAGATATGTGCAATGTTAAGGTAAGGGGTATGTTTAAAAATAACATCCACTTGAAGAGCAGGAACCAAGGTTTTGCCAGCAGAACAATGCCCAGAGCATCTTCACACAGTGCATCTCAGTGGCCACCTTCTTTCATTGCTCTGAGGGTCTAGTTTTGATGCCATTATGTCCGTTGGATGCACTTTCAGTGGTGGACTGGAGTCAGAATAAACACTCTGACTGGTCTGTGGCTCCACAGCTCCATACACAGCAAGCTGTGATGAACCGTGTTTTCTGACATCTCTCGATCAGAGCCAAAGTTGACTTTTTTCTGCAATTTATGCTTAAAGAACTCCTCTGTGGTGCCCATGATCCTGTTGCGGGGAAACTAATTGTCCTTCCTTAAACCACTTTTGGTAGGTCTGAGCCATTGTATACTGTGAACATGCCACAAATCCTGCTGTTTTGAAGATGCTCTGACTCAGTCAAGTCACTTAGAGAAAGACCTGCCTATTTCTCCGACTTACAACACATTTACTTTGAAAACAGACTGTTCAATCTCTGCCTTATAATTTCCACCTATTGGCAGGTGCCATTGTAAAGAGATAATCAAATGTTATTCACGTCACCCATCAGTGGTTTTAATGGTATGGCTGTGCAAATAAAATGAAATTTCGGGCTGGATTTGAAAGGAATTATCCTGACACTTAGGGGAATCCTTAGGAGAACACCATAAATCTTACATAAGTCCTTCTGAACCCCTAGAAAAAAAACATCCTCAAAGCATCAGTGATCCATGTTCAAATTTTACAGTGCCTATGCTTTCATACAGTCTTCTTTTGTTTGGTGTACATGTTAATTGTGCTATAATTTGTCCATCATACCTGTTGGAATTATATTGGTGTACGGTAAAATAAATCTTTTGAGATGGAACCAGTAGATTTTGAGAACCGAGAACCTTAAAAATCAAGTATACTGTGCATTCGTCTGGAGTCTGTAGTCTTTAAACCCTGTTTTATCTCTTTCACCATCATCTTCACTGTGTGGAGAAACAGAATGCTCATGTGTCCAATTCCTGGCAAATGTCCAACTTGTTAAAACGTGTGAAATTTTCATTACAGCCCTAAAAGCATTTTTATATATATCTATTACATGATTTGTGCAGGTTAACAACAACCTTTCTCTTTAGTGACATGGTGACGGATGACAGATGAAAGTTACAGGTTCAGCTTCATATTTATACCCCAGGGAAACAGAACATTGTTAAAGGCAACAACACAATTCTTAGACAATAAGGACAAAAAAAAAAAAAAAATACATTGTCAACAATGGCAATCTTTTTTCATTGATAAAAATATAAATAGTTTACAAGTGTCAATCCTGTTTGCATAGGTAATTTAATTTGTGTGGTTTATTTTTGTATTTTATTTTTTATGAAGGGTACCAACATTTCAAAGATCACTACACATAGGACTCATGCCATAAACTCTCACCCCTCTAAACAGCCTAATGTGGTTGACCTCTGTCCTCTGTGATTACATCTCTACTTTTGTAACTTTGCCCTGTCTCATTGCTTCTAGAGTTTTGAGGCACAGTGGCAGTTTCTCAACAACTCAGTCAATGACTAAATCACAAGTGGCTCACTGCTCCTCAAAGCAATGCACTATATCAGAAAATAAATACATCCAATATACATCCTTCTATGTCCAGTGTTCACTCTATCCAATAGGCTGATATCTGAGACTCAACCTATAGACTTATTACCATTAACTTTCCATCGTCCACTGCTCGCTTTCAGCAGTATAGTGCATTTTTTTTGTATTAAGGATATTTTACATCTCCAATTTATACCTCCAGGGACATAGGCAGCTTGTTATGTTCGTCTTTCTAAACATCCATTTAGCAACGTGTTAACCAGGGCCAATGTATGTATGCATTATAACTTTAGCTCAATTCTTCTTTATAATTGTAAGACCTTACAATTGAGCAATGCTAGTAAATTACACTGAACATTACAAGCAAAACTTGACAATCATGCTTTATTCTGGTCGATTTCCTTCAATAAGGATTCAGATAAACATATCCCCTTTGCTTATCACACACACACACACACACACACGCAACAAACCTTCAAAATCAACTACTCTGTTCACGGCTTGGTGGATTTCCATTGGTAATGAAACTAAACTCTCTCTTTACATTTCTCACTCTTCAGTTAAATAGTATTTATTGGTTTCAGTTCAGAAAAAGGTCAATGATTGTCAACACAAAATCTATCTTAGCACCAGTACAATAAAACTGTACTTTTGCTTGTTAAAACACTGTTTGGAGTGAAGGAGAACACAACATCCATAGGGTAAAGGGATAATTAATTGTACATTTCAAATAAAGCACCAACCATACAAAGCAACTTTCATATATCATTTGTCTGATACACAAAAAGTCGAATATATTAATGACTATTAAATTAAACGCAAACGGTCAAAACCATGTAAATAAAACACACCATGCACCACAATGCTCGCCGGAACTGGGTACACTGGGGAAAACAAGCTTAGTAAGAGAGGTCTTCTCTCATGACCTTGAACTGAGCAAGGTGCTGGACAACATCCAGAACAAAGTCCCTAGAAAAATCTAAAAAAACCAAAAAAACAACAAAAAACAAAACAAAAAGAAAGCATTCCACAGGTTTGCTTTTCATCTTGATTACATGAGGGCCTTCATACATTTATATCCAACAATCTCTTTAGGTTTTGTAAACATAAAATAAAACTCCTCATAGTTAATGTATACGTCTATACCTTGTCTTGAAAATCAGAATGACCTTGGTTTTATAAATACAATCCTTTGCCTGCTACACTGCAAAGAAACCAAGATTAATGCAACTAGTCGAGGTGTTGGAAGCAGAGCTGTGGTGGCAACAAGAGCCGAGGTACAGTGAGGTAAAGGAGGACAGGGCCGATTGACATATGTTCTGGGTTAGGGGTCCCTGCCGAGAGAGTGCCAAACAGATAGAGAGAGACTCTCGCAGGTTTACAGAGGAACCATCTGTCCCAGAGTCCTTCCTGCCACAATGAGCTGACCATAAACCTCTTAGTTCACCAAGATAAAACAAACAGAAAAATGCCATGGGCACCCTATTCAAACTATTCACACAACCTCAGGAATAAACAAACATTAAAACATATTAATGATAAATTACAACCAAACTGGGCTCACCCTGATGTCAATATATACATATGTATTTACATATACTTAAGTTTATACATATAAAAAGATTTGAGAGAAGTTACTGGACAGTGAAAAATACCTACAGGTCGGAACAGAAATTGCCTTTGCTTTGATAGAGTCCTCCCTCCTCCTGCAAGTTATTCGAAGGCAAGTCAATCTAACAAGGCCCCTTCTGCTGCTGTAAAGAAAGGTATTCTGCAAGAAGGATGTGTTCTGCGAAGGATCTCATCTGTATCCGATGAGCCGTTTTTGGCGGATAGTGTACATACAAAGTGCTGGTTTTAGTAGCAGTGCATCTACCAGTAAATAAGGAGGCTTAAATGGCCTGTGGACAGCGACTCCCTCATCTCAGGACATCGCTATCGGTTGCAGAGTTTACCTCTGACCTCTGAACTCTCATCATCATTGTCATCATCTTGTAGCAGCTGGATGGATGAGCCTAGCAGTCCCTGTAGCTCTGGTACACAGCGCACCAACTCAACTGTCTCGTCCTCCTCATCCTCCTCATCGGTGGGTCGGAGCTCATCTGGGGCCATGCACGTCTGACTAATGCTCACCTGCCTCCACAGCTCGGCCCTTGTGAGGCTCACCACTTCAAACTGAGGATACCTTGCCCGAAAGATGCGAGCTGAGACCTTCAGGCGCTTCAACACATCCATCAGCAGAAACCAGTTGCAAAAACTGTAAGTGTAGAGACACAGGCTTAATAAAGAAGTGCATACGCATGAGCAACACTGACAAAATCAGGTGTGTGGTTACTCACCCCTGTGTTAACGATACTTGAACATGGTAGCAAGGTAATAATGGTTCAGAAGAGAACTCAAACAAAAGGCAGTCGTTGTCTTTATCCTTTCCCTGCTCTCGCCATTCTTCCTCGTCTTCCTCTTCAGGCTGAGACAGCAGGAAGTCCCAGCAGGTCTCATGATCCGTCTCTAAAAAGGATTCACAGATACAAACAGAATGATAAGATGACATATCCCTGTGAGTAGAATGTCCAAATGCTCCCCCTGTTGGACATCCAATACAGTCAAACTATCATAGATACAAACAAATTCATTCTTGACTGTATTGAGCTGACCATGGAACAAAGAACGAAATTAATAATCTGACCTTTCACCAAATGGATGTAAATTTTGAATTATGCATTTAAGGAGTGTCCTACCAAACAGTGAGCTGCTGTAAAAATCCCACTGCAGACCTGGATCCTGATCAGGGCGTCCTTCTAGGTCCGTGAAGTACTCTGAGAGAGAGAGAAAGAGAGAGAGAGAGAGAGAGAGAGAGAGAGAGAGAGAGAGAGAGAGAGAGAGAGGTGTACATGCATGTTAACGTTTAACCGAACTCTATTTTGACTGTCCAGTCCGTTATAAAATAACATTAGATTACATTAGAAAATAAATATAGGGAGACTTTCAGATGGGATTATTTCCAAAAGCCTGTTAGAATGTGCAACAATGCTAACAATGTGATTAAAGATGCTATTAACATAGGGACTCCCATCGAGTACAACATTTTTACTTTAAAATTGATATTCCATGGGCTAATCACATTTCTCTCTTTTGGCTGATGCTTGCCTTTTAATTGTAAAGTGACAATTTAGTCAGGAAACTGAGCAGAGGCGTGTTAACGGCCCTGATCATGGGCCCAACAATAGCAGATTCATAGTGCTGTGATTTATACTCACGATCATCTGATCAGCAACTCCAAAAAATCTAATAAATATCCTGTAGTCTTGAGAAGCAAACGGCACATTTTCTTTAATTCAATTCTATTCTATTTGTGCAGCGCTTTTAAGCATTGTCAAAAGCACAATTATATATATATATATATATATATATATATATATATATATATATATATATATATATATATATATATATATATATATACAGCTTAAAAATTAAGGGGACACTCAATCATCACAGTAGAACACCATGTGAGTTAAATTCATTGATATCAATCTGTCTGAGTAGGACACATACGTGATTGTGAATCAGTTTCACCAACTTTGGTGTAAACGGATGTGATAACAGAGATAGGCTTAGAGCAAGACATGCCAAAAAGGGAATGAGTTTCAGTTGGTGGCTACAGAAAATTGCTCTCCCCCTATCCTTCCTGACTGATTTGCCTACAGTCCTGTCAATACTAGCATCGAGCAGTACCAGTAACACAGTCAGGTTGCATTGGTGGTTCAGCTCCTCCAGGATGGCACATCCATGGAGGAGATACCAGAAGATGAGTCGTTCCACAGGGAGAGATGGAGAGGCCGTAGAAGAGCAATGACCCAGCAACAGGACAAGAATCTACTCCTTTGCATGGAAGGAACAGGAGGAACATTGCCTGAGCGCTACAAAATGACCTCCAGCAGGCTACTAGTGTGCATGTTTCTGACCAAACTGACAGAAACAGACTCCATGAGGGTGGCATGAGGGCCTGACATCCTCTAGTGGGACCTGTCTTTAAAACTCAGCACCATGCAGCTCGATTTGTCAACAGAATTGGCAGGGTCACCATTTGCAAATTCACTCTGAGCACATGTGACAGACATGAAGGAGTCTGGAGATGCTGTGGGGAATTATTGTGCTGCCTGCAACATCATCCAGAATGACTGTGTGGAGGCAAATCAGTGATGGTCAAGAAAGGAATATCTTTGAAAAATTGCACAGCCCTTTACATCCTAGCCAATAGTTCCTTTGCTTATGTTCGGTGCAGGGATTAAATCCTCAGAGCTATTATCTGACCAGACATTGGTGCAGTGGGTCCTGGGTTTCTCCTGGTGCATGACAACGCCCATCTTTATGTGGCCAGAGTATGTAGGTAGGTTCTGGATGATTACGGCACTGATGCCATTTATTGGCCCTCATGTTATCCAGGCCTAAACCTAAATAAGAGCCTGTGGAACACTATGTATCTGAAGCAGACAACAGCACTGACTTTCCAGGAGTTACCAATTCCCTGATTGAGGTCTGGGAATAGATCACCCAGGATACCATCCACCATCAGGAGCATACCCTAACGTTGTCGGGAGTGCATATAGGCATGTGGGGACCATACACATTGCAGGCTTTCATTAGGAGTTGTTGCGATAAAATACATGCTTGTTGTTCAATGCTTGTTGTTAAAATACAAGTTAATCTGCGTTTAATAAAAAAAAAAATTGTATGCCGATTTTTGGTGTGATTTAGAATCCAGCGCTTAGTGGTTTGATTTTGTATTTCACTGACTATTGTCACATTATTTTGTTCTCAACAATTTAAACAATATCTATAAGCACAGACTTTCATATATCATATATATATATATATATATACACACGTATAAATTTGTTATTTAAGTGTTCCCTTAATTTTCCTGAGCAGTGTATAAAGGTTCAGCATATACATTAATAGATTAATAAATATACACCTAATAGAGCAGACCAGGTGTGATGATTTAAAATACACAATTTTCTACATTATGTAATACGGTGCAATATAAAATCCTGAAAAACATAAACACACCTCTGGCTTGTTTATTAGCGATCTAAATTTACATTTAAATTTCTGTGAAGCGGCTTTGTGTTTTGTGTATTTTAGGGCTGAAACGATTCCATACATAACTCAAGTAATATAAGAAAAAAAAAGGATTGAGGCAAATTGTTTGCTTAGTTCGTTTAACTACACAAGGAGCACTGTGTTTCCCCATGGATCATTATTACTGATGCACCACCCACTAAACTCTGGACCGCTCTGGGGTCTCATTTAAAAAAATTTTCAGCCCCGCTTTTAAAAAATCACAAACTTTTGTATGGAAAACACAGAAGATGCTGCAGAATGAAAAATAGAGGAACGGCAAGAAAACAGAGAGGGGCAAGGAAAATAAAATTACAGAAAGTTTCTAAAGTTTGCGTCAATTTCAAACTAAAACATAAAAAATACACCGTACAGTACTTTTACCTTTTTGAAGTAATTTAAAATTAATTTAAAACATTTTATTTATGACTTTTATGTAGATTAAAATATGTATATATTTGTATTTGCATTTTGATGCAATATGGCAAATCAAATGGGTTTAGTTTTCACAGACTGCAATTTCAGCAATAAAAATTACTCTCTCATTTTAAGAGACCCGTCCTATTTTCTCCTGTATATTTAGTATTGTATTTAATGAATAAAAATTATTATTATATTATTACTCGATTATTATTATAAAATAATCGATAGTTGCAGCCCTAGTGTATTCAAATAAAAAAATTATAATTGGGCACTATAAAGAAAAATGAATTGACAATGAGTTAGAGAATCTCTAAAGGGGAATCTAGCGTATTAGCTAAAACTTGCTGCCACAGTCATAATAGAACTCGATTCGGCATACCCTAATACTTTTTTTTATTAGCACTTTGTATATTTTATATTGTGTACCAGCTGTTACTAAATTGAGGGCATAAATCGCAAGATGTGAGTGAGATGTAGGCTGTTCGAGCACACTTTTAAATTGCTGTTTTCAGTTGTCAAACTAGTAAATCAAGTAAAAAAAAAAAAAAAAGCAAAAAGCCAATATTTCTGTTCATTTGTTGCACACTGCTATAAAAAAAACCAACCATGGCTACAGTATAAGCTGACTGAGCATTAATCAACCCTATTTATGGTTCACTTATGCTTCACGTTAAGTTAATGTCCAAAAATAATTTGTCTTTGCATGTTTAAAAGTGATGACACCATAAATTAAATAATTTTGATTGTATTTACAGCCCAAAACATGAAACATATTGTGCAAATTGTCAGACTGTACAATTGAACTTAATATTACTCTTTTCTAAAGCTGATAACTTAAAATATAAATGCAAGGCCCATGCTGAGACACACCTGTATTTCAGGTAACTGCTCAAATCTGTTTTTTTTTTACATGTGAAATCTCAGTACTGATGTGCAGGATTTCTGTATTAAATCTCTAAATGTAATTTAAGCATGGAATACATTTAGTTCCAGTTATATATTAAACATAAACAGAGGCAGGGATAAAATAATATAATAATATACCCTTTTCTATGTTCAGAATGCAAGCAACAAGTGATATTAACTTCAAGACGAACTGCGGTCAGCTTCTGGTTGATTTAATAATACAAATTAATTATAAAAATTAACTGTGATTAAAACAATTGAAAGCGAATACCTTTGAGAAACGTTTTCATGCTGGGACTCTGGGCCAATTTAACAGCTGTTTGGCCAGAATAGGTGGCCAGCGTTGGATCTGCACCATGGTTTAACAGCATCCACACTGCTGCCAGGCTATCGGCCGCTACTGCATCATGAATGGGGCTGCAATGATTCACAGTAACATCGAGTTTAGCATGATCTTTATGTACACACCAGACAAAAGCTCCCTTACTCTGAATTTACACCGGATGAGTAACATTTTTATCAGGTTTCACAAATTCCCATTCACACTGGAACATTGGGCATTTCAGCCTTGGGTAAGTAAATTTACTTTTGGCTACATTGCAATTTTATTTTTAATTGATGGAATAAGTCGAGTCTGAGAGCCACCAGTAAACCCTTTCTAAACTCCTGTTAGTTAATTGCACTCAACTGCTACTCAGTACTGTGTTAATGTCTGATAAATTGTATCCCATTTTGTAACTCGTTAGTATACAGAATTATCCAACACAATACAAGAACATCAACTAAAAACTCCACTGTAGTAGATGTCAAACTTGCATTAGTAAGCAGACTTTTGTTCATATAGTGTGCCTGCATTAATACTGTCTCCACGTGTGTGAAGATTAGCACCAATACACCCATAAAGCATGGCAGACCATGGAGTTTTTAACTTTATGCAAATGACAACCTGGATGGTCCTTTACGTCTTCGAACAGGAGATTTTCAGTGGAAAGGTTGACTCATCAAACCTCATTTTTAACCTCTAATAACCTCCAACCTCTTCTATGCTTTTTTTTAATCCAGAGTGATCTGCTAGAAGCTCTGGACAAGTTAGAAACGACCAAACTGTTTTCCTAAAAATGTGTCATTAGCTAGAATTTAGTGTGCCTCTAACGCAATGTTAACTCTACACCCTAAGCGACCAGTGTGAATGGGCCTCAGAATTAGACTTTTAAAGTACAATATAAGCAGGCCTATTAAATAGTACAAAAGACATTTGATCAGCTCACTACTGGTGGTGTGTTTCTTTTGCTCACCGTGTCCCATCTTGTGCACTACAATTAACATCAGCTCCATGCTTCAGCAGCACCTGCACAATGTGTGTCCATCCCCGAGTGCACGCCTCATGCAGTGCTGTGTAGCCAGCATTGTCCCGCCGGTTCACCTCTCGCACATCCTTTTCTAAGCAATACAGCACCACTTCCTTTAAGCAAAAAAAAAAAGAAGAAGAAGAAGAAGAAAAAAACAGAATAAAAAAAACAAAACAAAACCAAAAAAAACAGATCCTGACTTTTGAACTTTATGCTGGAAACAATCTGGTCCTTTTCTTCTTTGGCTTAGAGCAAACAACATCCGTTATTTCCATAAACAAGCTGAAAGGCTGACTCATCAAACCACATTACATGTTTCCACCATGCATCATCATGTCCACTTCAGATGAGCACGATCTGTGGATGCTGGAACTGACTGTGTTTTTTCAGTAATGGTTTGTCAAAAAACTTTTTAATGCAGCATCACCTGAGATGTAAAATATATATATATATATATATATATATATATATATATATATATATATATATATATATATATATATATATATATATATAAAAATTAACTTTGATTGATTTAAAAAAAAAAAAAAAAAAAATCTCTTTGTACTGTTTTTAAAATTAAAATATTCTGTTTTAGTTGGGAATTGTTTTTTTTTGGGTTAGTGTCATTTTTACGATCATTTTCCATCAACTCCATCCATAAGCCTAAATAGCTTAATACACTAGTAAAACAATCAAGGCAGCAGTAAATAGTTATACTATGGGAATAAAAAAACTAAAAAAAAAAAAAAAAGAACAAAAAACAGCAAGATTTGGGGTCATGGATTTGTTTCCTTATGCCCTGTCTGGTAAAACTAGTACAACAAAGTACCATTTGCCATATTATATTTGCCACGGATGTATATGGAGAAAAAAAAATTCTATACCTGGTATCCCAGCCTAGCAGCTCTTTGTAACAAAGTCTCCCCTGCATTTTTGTTCACAATCAATCGGCGAACCTCTGGAGGTACAGGACGGCTTGGTGTGGATTCTGGGACCCCACCCTTTCCAGGCCCTTTCTTTTTAGAAACAGGAGATAATGTATCCTTTGGAGCTGAGTATGGTGTGGAAGGTTTTTTGGCCAAAGGGCTGTCATCATCTGTGGAGAGGGATGAGGAGCGCTTCCCCGCAAGGCCTCGTTTGATCTTGAGCTGAAATGAGGATATCAGGTAAGGAGAAAGCAACAAGAAGCAAATAATATTAAACGGATAGCAGAGGTTCAACTACTGAGAAAAAGCAATGGATGACTTTTGTAAGAATTCCATATGTCAGCAGAGGGCACTGAAAGACTAAGTTACAAATAAGCACTTTCTTTCATTAGAAAATTATCAACAGAAATCGTCTTTTTCTAAATCAGATGTCATTTATCAACAGTAGATAGTTATTAAGCCAACCTTTTTCTGTTCCTCAGTATCACACAAGTGCTTGCTTTTGAACTTCCTCTTTCCTGGAGGTTTGTCGTTGCATTCTGGGGTTGATGAACTCTCGTGAAGTCGCATGGTCCCTGAGCGGGTGTTCAGGGACTTTCTGGGACTGAGGTCAGGATTGGGGTCTTCACATGGTAAAGTGGCATTAAGAGGAGGGTCCACATCTGTAAAAACAAAGACTGTCCTATAAGTCGCCATTCCTACTCATTTTTACTAAAGGATGTGCTAATGACTATATATATCTGGTTATCTTTGGCTAAAGTAATAATGTGAAAGTTTAAATATAAAACAAATGTTACCGGTAAACCACCTGACAATGTTAACAAGCAATGCATAAAATTTTGAAGTTTGTGTTGTTGTATTGGTAATATATATATATATATATATATATATATATATATATATATATATATATATATATATATATATATATATATATATATATATTTGTGTGTGTGTGTGTGTGTGTGTGTGTGTGTATGTGTGAGAGAGAAAGAGAGAGGGAGTGTGTGTGTGAACATATTAGTATACACCAAATTTGTTTCAGAAAACATGATACACTCATCATATAGCACCAGGTGAGCAAAGCATTTTGTTTAGTATGTTACTCCACTACATCAAGGAAAAACCCACACAGTTTGGTAAAATAAAAAAACAAAATATAAAAAAACGTTGTGACTCGCTGCACTTAGACATACATAGGTTCTCTGAAACTGTAACTGAGGAGAGAACACAATTCTTTTGAATATTCCAATTGGTGTTTTGATGGTGGTGTTGGAGTGCTGTTTAAATCTGGTTCTGTCATAAGAGTTCATTTGAGTTGGGTAAGGATAGAGTATGTATATCAGTATAGGATACGATCAAGAGCCCTTCAATCCTGTATAATTCTCCCATTTCAGCAGCACCACTACTACATAATGCATGAGCATGTCTCAGACCATAACCAATTTTACACCATGCGTGAGCACCCCTTAGTCCATCACCTTTTCTACACGCTGCATGAACACTCAATAGACCAGTGGTCCCCAACCCCTGGCCCGTGGACCAGCACCGGTCCGTGGGTCAATTGGTACTGGGTCGCACAGAAAAAATACAAAACATTATTTCCATTTTATTTATTATCTGATTCTGAACGGCTTTATTTTGGAAAATTACCGGATTCTCTCCACCACATCTGTCTATGACTCACTCTTGATGCATGTCATGATACTTGCCTCGGCCACATGTCTTACCTACATCCACTACCTTCTTAAAGGGGCTGCTCCGGCCGCTAACACATAATACATACAATACCGCTAAATTAAATCCCCCAAGCTAGCAAAATAAACAAAAGACAACGCAGTGGATTTATGTTTATTATTATATTTAGAAAATATCAGTTTTTATGCCGTTCGTATAATTTTGTTCTGTTGTATTTATCCACCAAACCTTAAAGGCCGGTCCGTGAAAATATTGTCTGACATTAAACCGGTCCGTGGCACAAAAAAGGTTGGGGACCGCTTCCATAGACAATCACCAATTCTACACCATGCACGAGCACCCCTGCTTTTTTGTTTTGGTTTTTTACAGTCACAAACATGTTTTCTTTGTGTAACGAACACCTCAAACTGATTTGTATATTTTCTCAAGTCTGTCAAAACCACAAATGCTGACACTAAAGATATTCATCTAGCCTATAGGGCAGTTTTATTGCATTTTTTAATCAGCACAACAGTAAATCTAGATATGTCTGTAATTTTTAAACATAAACTGATGTATATCACATATGTATTCAGACCCTTTGGAAAAACAATTGACCGATCTTTTGATTGTTGCTGAGATGTTGACTGGAGTCTACCTGTGGAAAAGTTTATTGAATGGACATGATTGTCCATGATAGAAAGGCACACTCCTGTCTATAGAAGGCCTTACAGCTGGCCATTAGCCAAACCAAAAGTTTAAAGGAACTGCCTGTAGAGCTCAGAGACAGGTTTGTTGCAAGGTACAGATTTTGGAAAGGGTTAAAAAAAATTTAACAGAAAATTCCAAAGCGCACAGTGGCATCCATAATTCTCAAATGGAAGAAATGTGGCACAACCAGGACTCTTGTAAGAGCTAGTCGCCTGGCCAAATTGAGCAATCGGGGTGAAGGGATTTAGTAAGAGAGTTGACCAAGAAGCGGATGGTGAGTCTGACTGAGCTCCGGAGATCTTATTTGGTAATGATACAAAGTTCCAGAATGACATCCTCAACAAAAAGCCTGCACTTAGCACCTCCGCCTGGGCGAAGGTTAAACTTCCTACATGACAAAGACCCTAAGCACACAGCCTAGACAACACAGGAGTGGCTTTTAATTCTATGAATGTCCTATAAAAGGTGGAGCCAGAGCCCTGACTTGAACCCTATTGAACATCTCTGGAGAGACTGGAAAGTGGCTGTCCACCAACAGTCCCCATCCAACCTGAACAGCTTGGGAGGATTTACCAAGAGGAATGGCAGAAAAGGTGTGCAAATGTGTAAGTGTGCAAAGTTGTTTAATCATACCGAAAAAGACTTTAGGTTGTAAATACTGCCAAAGGTGTTTTAACGAAGTACTGATTAAAGGGTCTGAATACTGTACATGTGATATTTCAGTTTTATTTTTTTTAAATAAAAAAATAAAAAAATAACGTACATTTCTAGAATTCTGTTTCCACTTTGTCATTATAGGGTGCTACGTGTACCCCCAGAACTCATAAGTCAGCAGTTATAAAAATATTCAGATCACACCGTCTGGCACCAACCATCATGTGCTGGGTCCAAACACTGAGATCAAATGTTTCTCCCTTCTGAGGTTGATGTGAGCAGTACCCTAAGCTGTATACGCCCAGATCCGTTTCATTTGAAGCATTTCCCTCTTGCCACATGATTGGCTGATTGGTTATTAGCATGAATGAGTGTGTACAGGTGTTTCAAATACATTTCTCAATGAGTTTATTTACTTTATATGGGGGTCACACACACATTTTATTCTGATTTTAAAAGCAAATTCCCTCAATTTATAAAGAAACCCTAATTTCTTGTTTGCCTATTTAGAGTCACTGACTAGCAGTTTCTAATTTAAAGAGTTTGCTGTATACATTAAATTCTCAAACTGAAACAAGGGTTATAATAATTTTATTATTCAAATCAGCCATAATCCAGGACTCATGTTCCCACTGATATTATTTGTACACTGATAAACCCATATTTTATTTACAATAGAACATAGAAAACATATCAAATGTTAAAACTTAAAAAAAAAAAAAAAGACCATTTTAAGGAAAAGTTTTAACTTTAAAATTGATTGCAATAACATCTCAAAAAAGATGTTGCAGAAGCATCAAAATACTGGGAAAGTAAGTGGTACTAACAAGGTAGAGCTGGAAGAACATTTTGCAACTAACTAAGTTGATTGGCAACAGGTCAATAACATGATGAGCTTCTTCGAGAGTCAGAGTCTCTCAGAAGTAAAGATGGGCAGAGTTTCACCAATTTGTAAAAAGCTGCATCTTTAAATGTTCCTCAATGTAACTTGCAAAGGCTTTAAAAATATCAACTACAGTACATATCATCAAAAGATTCAGAGAATCTGGGGAAATCTCTGTGCGCAAGCGAAAAGGGTGAAAATCAATACTGGAAGCCCATGAACTTCAGGCCATCAAATGGCACTGCATTAAAATCAGGCATGGTTCTGTGATGGACATTACTGCATGGGCTCAGGAATACTTCCAGTATCACTGTCTGTGAACACAGTTTGTCGTGCCATCCAAAAATGCAATTTAAAGCTCTATCATGCAAAGGAAAAGCCATATATGAACATGATCCAGAAACACTGCTGTCTTCTCTGGGCCAAAGCTCATGTAAAATGGTCTGTGGTAAAGTGGAAAGCTGTTCTGTGGTCAGACGAATCAAAATTTGACTTTTTTTTTTTGGCAACCATGGGCCTCTAGGCTAAAGTGGAGAGGGACCTTCCAGCTTGTTATCAGCGCTCAGCTCAAAGGCCTGCATCTCTAATGGTATCGGGGTACATTAGTGCCTATGGAATAGGCAGCTTGCACATGTGGAAAGGCACCATCAATACTGAAAGATATCCACATTTTAGAGCAGCATATGCTCCTATCTAGATGATGTCTTTTTCAAGGAAGGCCTTGCATATTTCAGCAGGACAATGCTAAACCACAGACTGGATCCACAGCATGGCTTCCCTAATAGTTAGGATTTTAATAATTGAAAATATCAGATGTATCGCCAAGCTGCCACTCTTGGGCCCTTGAACAAGGCCCTTTAACCTCTGTGCTTCAGGGTCGCTATATCATGGCTGACCCTGTGCACTAAACACAGTTTCCTAACATTGCTTGGATATGCGGAAAAAAAAGTAATGCACATGTAACAAGTAAAAAGTGCTCTTTACACCTTACCCCGTTTAACTGAAAATATTTGCTGAATCTTGAAATTAAAAATACGCAGGACCCAGGAGCGTTGAGCGGTTAGAATTTTATATCAGTCAATAATCGGACAACATTTCTCTCCCAAAACTCCAGCAACTGGTTTCCTGCCCAGATGTTGACAGACTATTGTTAAAAGATGATGTGATGCTACCTGTGGTTAATATGAGTCTTTCCCCACCTTTTTTGAGACGTGTTAAAATTACCTTTTTTTTTTTTCCTTCTTCTTAAAATGGTATATTTTCACAGTTTAAACAGTTGTTTAAAGGATCTGCAAATCATTGCATTCTATTATTATTTACACCGCATCCCATTGGGGTTGTAAATAAGAGTTGAAGCTAATAATGCTCATTGTAAATTGTTGGCCAGTTCGCTGTGAAACATTCTGATGCCATTTTTGTTTGACGATTAACAAAAATTTATAAAAAACTTTCAAAACCTACATTCAACTCAGCTTTGCATTGCATTGAAAATAGACATTTTTTAAAAAGAAATTCAGATTTAGATTCCCAATGCTCATACCAGAGGCTGAACCTAGATATATAAATCTTTTTCTTCCAGACGATATGATTCACATCACAAAACATAGTATATTACACAATACATAACCGATACAACTAACAATATGATGCACTACTGGTATGCTGTGATTAGGTTTAGGCCCCAATCTGGCCCAATTAAATTTATGTTTTCCACCACAGAAAAGTCTACAGGACAGAAAACTTTGCTTCAAAAGCAAGTTTCTTGATAATATGACAAGCTTCTTTTTACTTGTTCAAAAAAATAGAAGAAATAACAAACCACAATAATACAATTAATTAATGGAAACCTTAATTAAACACTCAACTGTGTTATTCAATGCTCCAATCAAGTAGAAATAAAAAAACAGTGTAAACAAATTCAAAAATAAAGTTTAAAAATAAACGCAGTCTGATTCAAGGATTTGTAGAGGAAAAGTTCTAGAGTCAACTGAAAGTCTTAGCACCCACGGTACTAAAATAGTAAGTGTAACAATCAGTAGGCAGTCAGAGAAGCAATGCAGGGAACAGGTGTAAACATAGAGGTCTGAGTGGTAAGAAAGGGTGAGGATATACAGTGCATCAGGAAAGTATTCACATTGCTTTACTTTATCCACATTTTGTTATGTTACAGCCTTATTCCAAAATGGATTAAATTCATTATTTTCCTCGAAATTCTACAAACAATACCCCATAATGACAAAGCGAAATAATTTTATTTATTTTTTACATAAAAAGAAATCACATGTACATAAGTATTCACAGCCTTTGCCATGACACTAAAATTGAGCTCAGGTGCATCCTGTTTACACTGCTCATCCTTAAGATGTTTCTACAACTTGATTGGAGTCCACCTGTGGTTTCATTCAGTTGATTGGACATGATTTGGAAAGGCACACACCTGTCCATATAAAGGTCCCTTAACCTCTGAGACAGGATTGCATTGAGGCGAGGATCTGGGAAAGGCTACAGAAAAATTTCTGCAGCATTGAAGGTCCCGATGAGCACAGTGGCCTCGATCATCCATAAATGTAAAGGTTTGGAACCACCAGGACTCCTCCTAGAGTGGGCCTCCCGGCCAAAGTGAGCGAACGTGGCCTTCAAGTCAAGGAGGTGACCAAAAACTCAATGGTCACTTTTAAAAAGTTCCAGCATTTCTCTGTGGAGAGAGGAGAACCTTTCAGAAGAACAACCATCTCTGCAGCACTCCACCAATCAGGCCTGTATGGTCGAGCGGCCAGACGGAAGCCTCTCCTCAGTAAAAAGGCACTTGACAGCTTGCCTGGAGTTTTGCGAAAAGGCACCTGAAGGACTCTCAGACCATGAGAAACAAAGATTGAACTCTTTGGCCTGAATGCCAAGTGTCATGTCTGGAGGAAACTAGGCATCGCTCATCCGCTCATTTTAGGGATGGCCAATACCATCCCTAAAATAAAGCATGGTGGTGGCAGCATCATGCTGCGGGAATGTTTTTAGTGGCAGGAACTGAGAGACTAGTCAGGATTCAGGAAAAGATGAATGCAGTTTAGAATGGGGCAATGGTTCATCTTCCAACAGGACAACAACCCTAAGCACACAACCAAGATAACAAAGGATTGGCTACGGGACAACTCTGTGAATGTTCTTAAGTGGCCCAGCCAGAGCCCAGACTTAAACCTGATTGAACATCTCTATAAACTTCTAAAAATGTCTGTGCACCAATGCTCCCCATCCAACCTGATGGAGCTTGAGAGGTTTTGCAAAAAGAATGGGAGAAACTGCCCAAAAACAGGTGTACCAAGCTTGTAGCATCATAATAAAAAAAAGACTTGAGGCTGTAATTGGGGACAAAAGTGCTTTAACAAAGTGTTGAGCAAAGGCTGTGAATACTTATATCCATGTGATTTTTTTCCTTTTTATTCAAATAAAATTTGAAAACATTTCAAACACACTTCTTTCACATTGTCTTTATGGGGTATTGTTTGTAGACATTGTAACATAATAAAAAAATGTGGAAAAAGTGAAGCGCTGTGAATACTTTCCAGATGCATTGTAAAGTGACAAGTAAGTAGCATGATTTTAAAATAAATCAGGCATTAGATGGTAATTCTGTGGAAAGCAGCATGCTGAATTTAAACCTGTAGAGGGTTTTATTTGGAATACCATAGAGAATACCATTACATTAAATAATCTGAGATTTTATCAAAAAGATTGATCAGAAATTCAGTGCCGCGCTGAAAAATGTCATTGCCGGGCAACAATGCAGTGACTATAGAGAAAAGTTCAGGATACATTTTTGATGTGCTTTTCGAAAAGAAACTTAGTGTCTAGAACAATTCTAAGGCTCTTGATTTGGCAAAAGAAAGGTATCAGATAGTCATCGATGCAGATGTTAAACCTGTGTACTTTCAATAGTGTGGACTTGGAGCCATTGAGAAGAACCTAGCTTTTATATACATTTAATTTGCGGAACTTGCAAGGTCAGCAATGTCTGTAAAGAAGCAGGTGAGAGAAGCAAAGGGAAAGGTGATGGCAGATTTGATGTAAAAACTGTGCACTGTGTAGATTTGACCTTCGTGGTGACCTAGAATAAACAATGGAGATAAATGGCTCAATGGCAGGTTGTTTTTTATTAATATTGAGGTCTTTTTGAGAATATGTGTAACTGCAGTTTTATATGAAGGTATCATACCACAGGCGAGGAATGAGTGTATTACTGCAGTTACTGCTTGATCGCTTACGCATTTTGTCTCAGCCAGCTCAGTTACATCTGGTGCAGCATCAGAAGCTGTTTTCACTATTGGCAAAAACCATGTGAAGATGAACGAGAGGATGAATTGTTACACTCGATGTTTACAACAAATTCCCTGGATTACCATGAATAATGTTAATTTTATCGCAAGGCAGTCAGCTGTCACACCGATGACAGTAAGAAAAAGAAGTGCTTCAAATGATATACTTCCGAGTTACACTGATAACTTGTAGGGTGAGTCTGTCGGCTTAGGAATCATGGAACGAAATGAGGTAAGTGGCTTAATGTCCACCCAGAGTTTGCCAGGAATAAAGGCAGATGAGGTAAACTGCGTATGGATGATGTCAGTTTAAGAATGTAAAAATTTCAAGAAGGCTGCAGTAGATTGTTGAGATGTAGATTGAGAAGATGATTCTCATGTTGCTTTCCTTATTAACTAAAAGTTAATGCATAATAGAGTGGGCCCGCAGCATCAAAGCTCTTAACAAAGCAGGTGATGACCTGACCATTCTTAGCTCCTCAAGATTGCAACTGGTGGTTTACAGCTGATGAAGCTCAAAGGTGCAGAGTGAACAAACAACACTGTTCAGTATTTCAAAGACTAGAGTGTTAAATATTGCAGAAAAGGAATCATAATGCTCAACCAGGTCAGCAGGGGAGGCATAGCAGACAGGACTGGGGAGGAAATTGAATTAACCTGATGAGGTTACTTTGGTTAATGTGTCTGATAGATTGTTTAAAAGAACAAAAGCAACAAAAAGCAGACTTTTATGGTCAGAGATTAGAAAAGTCAAACTGGGAGATTTGGAAGTGTGAAATTGGATGAAGATGGATTGGACTGTAGTTAATGTCAACAGACTGCTACACTGACTCAGGACTACA
The DNA here is from genome assembly GCF_946808225.1 of Silurus aristotelis. Classification (NCBI taxonomy): domain Eukaryota; kingdom Metazoa; phylum Chordata; class Actinopteri; order Siluriformes; family Siluridae; genus Silurus; species Silurus aristotelis. The sequence goes on along the minus strand of NC_139587.1, from coordinate 13,476,629 downwards.
TTTCGCTTCTGATCACCATCACTGTACCCCGCAACATTGTACATCTGCTATAAATGGACATTCGGTGCAACCCAGATAAGGACGGGTTCCCTCTTGAGTCTGGTTCCTCTCAAGGTTTCTTCCTTATGCTATCTCGGGGAGTTTTTCCTTGCCACAGTCGCCACTGGCTTGCTCATCAGGGACAAACTTACTTATAAAGAACATATTCAATTAGTCACCACATTATCTGTGTAAAGCTGCTTTGAGACAATGTTCATTGTTAAAAGCGCTATACAAATAAAAATGAATTGAATTTACGGAATAATCCCATTACAGCAGACTGGATGTATATGGCTTTGACTGGATATGGCTTTGCTATACAGTATGTTCGAAAATGAACAAAATCGATTAATGCTGGGACAGGGAACTTTTTAGCTTGATGGGGAAAAGTCACTGTGCAGTTGTGAGGTCTCAGTCAGATACAACAAAAAGGTCAGTCCAGCTGGATATTTATGAGGGGCAGCGTTTACCAGTTTACCATTACAAAATGATGTCAATATAAAATAGGATGGCAAGTCTGATGTGAATAAAGAAATATTGTCATACATGTTATTAAGTTACACTAAGATCAGGTAACAGAGAGACATAAACCTAGTCAGAGGCTAGTGGCAGGTCATTTACTAATTCAACCATTGCTATCTCTGTGCTATCATAAGTGACTGAGATACTGTGACTGTTTTTATATTTATGTCAAATGTCAGCCTTGTCAAGAATATACCTTATTTATTCTGACAAACCACTACTGAGTAAAATATGGCCCAATTTAATCTACATACTCCTTTGAGTTATAAACATGCAAGCAAGCAAAGTACATTAAATGCTTGATTAATTGTATTTAACTTTACAATAAGCACAACATTAGGGCTTCAACATGCAACTATTATATCAATTATTCTTCAAATGAATCATTCATTTGGATTATTTTCCCACCTGGATGTAACTAAACAATCAAAAAAAGAAAGAAAGAAAAGAGCCTTCTATTGGATAATTACTGCAGTGATTAACCCTAGCTGATGCAGTAAGCAGTTGTTAATTTTTTTGTTGTAAGACATAGCCTACGATTATGAAAAAGATCTTACTCTGCTTCAAGAAGGTTTAAATTATTAGCCTGTATCAAGCAAGGAAAACCACTAAGAAGATTGTTGAAACTACTAAAATTGGGTTATTATCTGTCCAACATGTTATTAAAACTTGGAAGGATAGTGGTGAACCATCATCTTCAAGGAAGAATAGGGTGGTCAGAATAGAATCTAGATTGATTATGATAAGAAATTCAAAAATAAAATAAAAAACAGCAGTAGAGGTCAAGACTATGCTGAATAGTGAAAGTAAGATTATTTCCCCAATGTAAAGAAAACTGAAGGGATCGAGACTAAACAGTCGTGTGGCCTTAAGAAAACCACTTGTCAATGGAGATTTTCAGGAAAAAAGCTTCAAACTGCTAAGGAGCATAAAGATTGAACTCGAGTAATATAAAAGGTGGTCTGCTGAATCCAAATTTACCAGAGTGAAGGGTAAGAAGAAAGGCAGATGAAATGATGCATCCACCATGCCTAGTGCTTATCATACAAGCCTGTTGGGAAAATGGGGAAACAAGTCTGTGGGGGAATTTGGGGTTGCTACCGTTGTTCAGGTTTAGTTTAGGTTTTACTGAATGGCCAGGTTTTTCAATCAATAATTTTTTCCCCTCCCTAATAGCCTGGGCCTATTCCAAGATAAAAATGCCAGGATTCATTGTATATCTTCTTCTTCTTTCAGCTGCTCCCATTAGGGGTTGCCACAGTGGATCATCCGTCTCCATACCCCCTCTTTTAAACCAACTACCTGCATGTTTTCCCTCACCACATCCATAAAACTCATCCTTGGTCTTCCTTATTTCCTCCTTCCTGGCAGCTCCATCCTCAGCATTCTTCTAACGATGTACACCATGTCCCTCCTCTGCACATGTCCAAACCATCTCAAACTCGCCTCCCTCACCTTGTCTCCAAAACGTCCTACATGCGATGTCCCTCTAAAAAACTCATTTCTAATCCTGTCCTTTTCACTTCCAATGAAAATCTCAACATCATCTTCTCAGTGCCACTGTCTCTAAACCATACAACATCGCAGGTCTCACCACAGTTCTATAAACTTTCCCTTTCACTCTTGCAGATACTCTTCTATCACAAATCACTCCTGCGATCACCTTTCTCCACCCACTCCACCCTGCCTGCACTCTTTTCTTCACTTCTCTAACACACTCTCCATTACTTTGCACTGTTGACCCCAGGTACTTGAACTCCTCCACCTTTTCCACCTCTTCTCCCTGCAACTGCATGTCAATTTCAATGTTTGTATATTTATATATATAAACAATATATATGTATATATTGTTTAATTATTATGCAAAATTAAATTAATTATATATTCTAGATGCTTATATCTTCACAACTGAATGTCTATTTGTAAGAATGGTTGTCAATTTGCCAACTGCTGTTATCGTTGAAAAACAATACAAATGTTGATTTACATCGTCGATACTCAACTACTTTTTTTGTTTTGTTTTTTTTACAGAAAGAAACAACCCTGCATGAGTGAATTTGTTCAAGAAGAAATCCCCCATGCACTCAACAATAATCTTAATAAAATGACAAAATAATAATAATCAGTTGTTGCAGCCCTAAAATTGGAACAGTCTGGAAAAAAAATCCACATATAGCAGTACTTTTTTTCAATAAAAAAACAAAAAAGAAATATCAAGTTTTTTAAATACTTACTATTTAGACCCTTTACTCAGTTAGTTGAAGAACCTTTGGCAACATTTACAGCCTAAACTCTTTTTGGGTATGATGCAACAAGCTTTGCACACCTGGATTTGGGGCCATTTCTGCCATACTTCATGGCAAATCCTCTCAAACTGTTCAGTTTGGATGGGGACTGTCGGTGGACAGCCTCTTTCAGATCTCTCCAGAGATTTTCAATACGGTTCAAATTGGGGCTCTGGCTGGGCCTCTCACAGAGTTGTCCTTAAGTCTGTGCTGCCACCATCATACTTCACTTTAGGGATGGTTTTGATGGTGGTGGTGCTGGTGATAGGTGGTGCCTTGTATCTTCCACACATAACGTTTAGAATTAAGGCAAAACAGTTATTAGCTAACAGCTATTGCAAGAGTCCTGGTTGTGCCACACTTCTTTCAATTGAGAATAATGGAGGCAACTGTGCTTTAGGGATCTGTGCCTTACAACAATACTGTCTCTGAGCTCTGCAGGCAGTTCCTGTGACCTCATGGCTTGTTTTTTTTTTTATATGATATTCATTGTCAGCTGTGAGGCCTTTTATAGAGAGTTGTGTGCCTTTCAAAATCGTGTCCAATGCATAAACCTTTCCACAGGTAAACTCCAGTCAAAGTGTAGAAACACCTCAGCAACAATCAAGAGAAGCGGGAGGCACCTGGGCTAATTTTCAACTCTTGTTGCAAAGAGTCTGAATACTTGTACTGGATGTACATGTGATATTTCTGATTTTTTCCATTTAGACACTCAGACATTTCTATAATTTCATTTTCACTTTGTAATTATGGGTTACTGAGTGAAGATTGATAAAGAAAAAAAATCCATCTAAACAATTGTAGGCTGCAGCATTAAATTGGAAAAAAAATATGAAAAAAGCTATACAAGCTGCACATTGATATATCCAAGTTTCATTTCTATAGAATTGTCTCTTTAGAAGATATACCTTAAATGGTTGCTGAAATGTTAGAGGTGAAATACTGTGTATATACAAAAGAGAAGTCCAAATCAAATCAATATTTAGTGTGACTACCCTTTGGCTTTCAATTCTTCATTTTGCACACTTTGACAGGGATTTTGTAGGATCAGAGGCAGTTGTATAATTAATTAATAATAGAAAGCAGATGCTTTGAATAATTTCATATGTAGGTTAAAACACAGGCTATTAACTGAAACAAAAACAGGTGTGTGAAAACGGGCAAAGTAAAGGACTGTAGATGCAGTGGTCAACTAAGGAAACTTAATGCAGATTATGAAAGGTACATCACGCTTACTTCACTTTAACATCGGAAAATGTAAAGCAGTGTCAACAGCAAAGAAATGGTAGTAACCAGTGGGACACAGGTATACCCATCTGTCCAGAAGTGGTCTTCATGGAAGAACTGAGGCTAAAAAGCCATACCTCCATCATGGAAACTAGACTAACTCAACTATGCACGCAGGAATAAAATGTCTGCAGCTACTCTATACAGATGAGCCGGAAATATTTGGCTGCTGCAGCAGGCAAGTTGTTTGTCAAAAGGCTGGAGAGCAATTCAATAATCAGCAGGCAACAGTGAAGCATGATGGAAGTTTCCTGCAAGTTTGGGGCTCCATTTCTGCAAATGGGGTTTGAGTTTTGATCACGATTTTTGGTGTCCTCAATACTGTGAAATACAGTCAAATACTTATCCATCATGCAAGACCATCAGGGAGGCATCTGACTGACCCCAAACCAGCCTTCGCTTCCCATGTGCATCAATGAGCGTTGGCCGCCCATGATCCTGTCGCCGATTCACCACTGTTCCTTCCTTGGACCACTTTTGATAGATGCTGATCACTGCAGACCGGGAACACCACACAAGAGCTGCATTTTTGGAGATGCTCTGACACAGTGGTCTAGCCATCACAACTTGGCTCTTGTCAAAGTCACTCAAATCCTTACGCTTACCCATTTTTCCTGCGTCTAACACATCAACTTTGAGGAGAAAATAATAAAAAGATAAAAAAAATAAAAGTTTTTTTACTCACTGGTCATAATGTCATGCCTGGTTGGTGTGTGTGTGTGTGTGTGTGTGTGTGTGTGTGTGTGTGTGATTCTATATATATATATATATATATATATATATATATATATATATATATATATATATATATATATATATATATATATATATATATAATTTTATTTATTTATTTTTTTTTATGAGAGAGAGAGAGAGAGAGAGAGAGAAAGAAAGAGAGAGCGAGAGAGAGAGAAAGAGAGAAAGAAAGAGAGAGCGAGAGAGAAAGAGAGAGAGAGAGAAAGAAAGAGAGAGCGAGAGAGAGAGAGAGAGAGAGAGAGAGAGAGAGAGAGAGAAAGAAAGAGAGAGAGAGAGAGAAAGAGAGAGAGAGAGAGAAATTCAGAATAAATAAATTCAGAAATTATGTAAATATTCACTGAATGTCTCGATGACATAGTAGATTTTTAGCAATATGCAATGAAATATAAATCAAATGAAGTGAAGTTGCACGCCGTAGTGTACAGCTTTTCTATACATCATACGTTAGTTAGTTGTTCAAACATTTTCATCAACTAGGATCAAATAGTTATCAGTCCTAGATACAGATCAAAGCTAATGATTGTGCTTAAGTTTGGATGTTGTGCATGATACCTCAGAGAAGACAGTTAGTTTAGCCTATTGTCTACTGGCAAGGCATGACTCAAAATTGCCACCGAGTCAAAAGAAAAAAATGACAGCAGAACCTTCCTAAGTGCAATTGACATCCAGTCAGACTTCAGGTACACATTCAGGTGTTTCAGAGACCATAACCTGCTGCAAGTTGCCACTTCATACAGGAATATATCCAAAGCATACCATGCATCAGACATAGCATTCATTAATTTACACACATCTGCAGAAAAAGAACCCTAGGATTCCCCGCAATATCTGCTGCCCTAGCAGCCAGTGTTAAGATATCTATAACCTATTGTGCCCCTAAAGGCCTAGCAATTTTCTTGTGGCATAGAACAGTGATTTGCTTAACCAGAGAAATCTAAGGGAGAGATATTGGTACACCTGTGATTGAGCCTTATACTCGTCTTAGGTTTACTGGATGTAAATTTGGATAGTGGCTCTTAAAGGGTAAACTGCACAATAAATAATACAGTGTCGATTCTATAGACAATTACAGCGCAGCTCCTATCCAAAAAGTTTCAAGAATTAAAACTCTTACTGTTAGAAGGGTGGCTAAATATCTTGCACTCAATGCATGAATAAAGTAATGGTTGATTATGCTAAAATATTGATTTTATCATTATTTTATCCAGCAGTTCCTCCTGGAGGATTTAAACAAAATACAAATTAGAGTAAAAGTTTGTCATCATTTGCTGTCTTTAAACAAAGACATTACATTAAGAAATGTAAAAAAATAAAAAATGAAAAATGAAAAGAAATAATAATTGTGTAGCAGCAGATAAAGAACATTCCTAGTGGTAAAACAATAGCAGCAAACTTCTCACAGTAAATTAATTTGAAAAACAGGAAACGAAAGTTATAAAAGTCATAAAAGAACGTTATTGTACTTACCTATTTCTTCATTCTCTCCATCCACCAAACTCGCCTCATTTTCCCTGTTGGCTTCCTTTTCCTTATCTGTAATGTACTCCCCATTCTGGTACTTGCGGTTCCTGCATCGCTTTCTCTTTTTTGCAGAGGCCGGGTCTCTTCCCTCTGCTACCTGAGCAGATCTAATGTTGTCTGTGTCCCCACCTTCAGGCAGAGGATTAAGACGAGGCCTGCCCCGAGGTCGCCTTAGTGGGAAAGCAGGATTCGGCAAAACTGGAGAAGTGGGTGGTTCTGGAGGAGGAGTAGGAGGAGGAGGCGGCGGAGTAGGCGGAGAAGCAAAGCTCCAGTCTCTCAGCAATGCATAGTCGGTGCGCCGGCGCCCTCGTTTTGGCCTTGGAGAGGACACTTGCTGCAAGTTAGTCTCCTTAGTGGGCTGATTAGTCTTGGTGAGGGAAGCAGGGTCCACCCGCAAACTTCTTGCTGAGTGGTTTTCAAAATCTAGAGAAAACAGCAAGGACAGACATTGAATAATGCATCTCCCCCCCCCCAAAAAAAAGAACCACTATTTAATGCATTCATATGTAATATTTGCTTGGTAAACAGTGAAAGGAAATAAGTATTCAGACACTTTTATTTTATTTGGTCTACACGCGCCTGTAAAAAAAAATTGTGATGTATTAAACCAAGGTAAACCATCCACCCTGTGTGAAAACAAATGTTTGTGAAAGAAAAACATTCACAAACATTTTAGGGAAAAATGGAAAGTTAGTGTGAACATCATTTTATAATTGGGGATGTGGCTATGCCTAGAATAGCACAATCACATTCAATCTCGTGTTAAAAAGTAATTATAAAGCGGTCATTGATGGAATTATTCCGATTAATTACAAACAAAGATCAGGATGAAGATTTTCTTTACACCTTCTTGGGTTCATTTAAGTGGTTCACAAAAAAAAGTTTATAAAGCATGCATGGTATCTCACCTGTTGAAATGTATCAATTATGAGTGGGGTATACAATAATTCCCAAAACTATGGGGGTCCAATCTTTTCCACACCAAATTCATCGGTTTAAATCTAATGATTTTCATTTTCAATGACTATCAGGTGTTGCCCTTGATTGGTTGGAATGAAAACCTGCCCCCAAACCGGCCCTTTGTGGAAAAGATTGGACACCCTTGCATATGATGTACCATTGTCAACAAATAGTTAAATTGGACCCCGACAATTGCAAAAAATTCACCAAGAACAGAAAGTCCCTTTAAAAGTTCTGTTAAAAAAAATAAATAAAAAAATAAAAATTAAAAAAAAAAAAAATTTTTTTAAATGACAACTTTGCAGAGAAGTTGCCAAGAGAACTACAGCAACATTAAGGAAACTGTACAGAAATATTTGATGATACTAATAATCTCTGAATGTGATTACAATCTTGACTATTATTCACATAACTGTGGTATAAATCGAGGTGCCTAGACGGAAGCCTCTTCTTACATCTTGGCTTAACTAAATAAGCCCAACCATGTGGCAAAATGTGTTATGGCTCAATGATACTAATTTCAAAAGTTGTGTTAGACTGAAAAAACTAAAAAAAAAAAAAAAAAAAAAAAAACCCCACCAAGCCAACGATGCAGCATGGTGGCGGCAGCTTTATTCTTTACAGATGATAGCCAGAACTGGGGCTTAATCAACGCAGACTAAAATCATGTATAAATACAAATTGACTTTAGTGCAAACCTTCAGGTGTCTCCTGGAAAGCTAAGAAAAACATTGCTATCAACAGGACAATGCACCAAAAAATACATTCAAGTAAAAAAAAAAAATGGATTAAACAAAGATAAAAAAAAAAAGGTCACAGTTGTACGCAGGCGATGCACAAAAAAACTGATCGAGCCAGAATGTTTCAGCAAGAAAGAGCGGTACAGTAATCCCTCGCCACATCGCGGTTCAGCTTTCACAGCCTCACTGTATCGCAGGTTTTTACATGGAACTTATCCAATTTTGTTTTGCGGATTTTACGCTGTATCGCGGTATTTTACGGTATATAGGTAGTATTGTTGAGTTGTTTTTATTATTTTTGCGGTAAAATAAGCATTTTCTAGCCAAAAAAAAAGGCTTTCAGAAAAGCTGTAATGCTCTTCTTGTGTATGCAGTACATACATTTCATCATCATCACCTTTATCATTGTTAGTACTGTACACTTAATTCCTCATCATTTTCATCATTCAAGTTGTATCTTCACTGGTGAGTCCCTATATAGAATTTTTTATCTTAAAATTACGTAGGTTTAAGAATATTGACAGAGTTTATGAGCAGAGGGAAGGTTTATAAGAGTGTCAGGACTGTTTATAAAATCTTAAGATATACAGGTATTCTGTACACTTACTGTATACATATTTGGTTGCCACTTCGCAGATTTTCGCCTATCGTGGGGGGGTCTGGAACGTAACCTATGGGACAGGCGAGGAACTACTGTATTGCCAAGTCTGTATATGCGATCCTGATAGTCTTTAAAAGGAATGAGTGAAATAAACAACAAACTAGTAGTTTAGCATATACACGCTTGTCAAATGTCCTTCTATTCCCTAAAAAGATTTATTTCACTTAATCTGTATGTGTTGTAAGTTTACAATGAGGGTGGAAAAAAGTAATAGGACATGTAAACACACACACACACACACACACACACACACACACACACACACACACACACACACACACACACACATTATCGAGAATGCTATACCGTGCTTTTTCCAATTAATGTTTTTTATTATTTAAATCTTAGGCATGGTTTATTCGTGTTTATTTTTTCTAGTACTTATGAGCAGTGACAACAGGCTAAACACACTTTTCATTAATGAATGCAAGTAACCAAACCTTTTCATTAATACAGTTATATATTCAAGTGATTCCGATGGATGCCATTATGGTTAGTTATTCCAATTTCCTTTATTGGCAGTTCATTACACGATTCCAATCATTTCAGGGAAAAGCTATGTACCATAGCTTAACGTGTGGCAAATTTTAAGAGGTTATTTTCCACACACTCCATTGTGTTTTCAGGTTAGACTCAAAACAATGTGACAAAAGCCTGTTGTCTAATGAACGTTAATCTTTCAGTCTATTAAAACACCATGTACACAAGCATGTAATAAGCACTGAGAGACAGAAAAGATTCACTATGTGACAAGTAGTGCCTGTCAGGGGCTTTAAAAGTAGATTTTTCATGCTGGCTGCACAATCCACTGAGAAAATTTCAATTGGTCGGCTTCAGATTACACAATATGATAAGCTTTTAATCAAGTATTATGCTGTAAAGTTTAAAAAAATGCACTAACATTTAATGAAACAAAATTTAATGACAATTTTCAGAAACCAATAGAGGAGTGTGCAAAATTCTTTTGACACTTCTTATTATACAACTTATTCACCTCCTTTTTTTTTTTTTTTTTTTGGCTGCAGATTTTGGTCTTTTAAGTAATGTTACATTGTTAAATAAAATATATTTTTTTACTGCCATCGAAATTTCTATTGCCGAAATACCCCCCCCGTTTTACTTTCTAATTTTTTTTTTAATTCACGCAAAGATCATCACTATTAAAAAAACTTTCATAAATCCATTGGAAATGCTTCATTTGGTTTTCCTTACCAACAAACAAAAAAAAAAACAATCATAAATGAGGGCAAATTTGATCAAATCTGATTTCAAGTAAGATGATCAATGCCATGAAAAGGAATTAGTTAATTTCACTGTATAACTGGGGTCGCTGCCTGGTTAAAATGTTAATTCAGTTTCTTGGTCCATTCTCCTCTAATAGAGAATAATGTGTAATACCGAAGTACTGAGAACAGCCCCATATATTTTACTTCTGTCCTTTAGACCACAAGATGCAAACCACTCATCAGCAGTAAGAATGAGAATCGTAGATTGGAATTCACAAAGAAAAATAGACCTCTATCAACATGATGGAAAGGGCAAAATGTAGAGAAAGAAAGGATCTGTTCATGATCATAATCACACAAGCTCATTGTGTCAAGCACAGTGCAGGTGTCATGACTTGGGCTTGCATAGCTGCTGTTACTGATGTACCTTTTAATGACATCAGCAGAATTAATAAAGAAAACTACAGAAATAGTATTTTTGCAGTTTGGGGAGAAAAACGTCTAATCTAACTCAGGGGTGTAGACTAGAAAAGTAAATTCCCCAAACATCGCTAGCGCTATGGATTCTTTACGTTCAGCTTTAAGAATTTCTCTTAAAAGGAGAAAATCCTGACAATTCCACATATCGAGGGAGTGAATGAATGAAGGATGGAAGGAATGAAAACATTTGTTAAAGTATGCTGAAATAAGTAGAACAGTTAAGTAGAACATATCTTTAAAAAATTTAATATTAAATGTAAAAAACACACACACACACACACACACACACACACACACACACACACACACACACACACACACACACACACACACACACACATTACCCAAATGGGGTCTAACAAATGAAAACTATTTAGTTACATGTTTCCTTTTATTTAATTTTATTTAAAACAATTTGTACCAATTTAATTGATTACTCAATTTAATTAAAAGTGCATTGCATTGATTTGATTTATTTATTTTTTTTTATAAAATATTATAAAATATTATTTTAATTATTATTTAACCAAGCAGGCATATTTAAAATTGTTTAATAAGGTAATAATTTTGATGTTCACAAAATGTTAAAAACTGCATTAATAAAAAAATTACAAGCAATTTTATCCTGTGCATTTCTTCCCCCGCTGTCTGGCAATCTGATGGACGAGTCTGGGTTTGGTGGCTGCCAGGAGAACGGTACTTGTCTGACTACACTGTGAAAAGTGTAAAGTTTGGTGGAGGCGAGATTTATGATGTGGGGTTGTTTTTCAGGAGTTGGGGTTTGGACCCTTAGTTCCAGTGAAAGGAACTCCTAATGCTTTAGCATACCAAGACATTTTGGACAATTTCATGCTCCCAATTGTGTGGGAACAGTTTGGGGGCGGCCCGTTCCTGTTCCAACATGACTGCGCACCAGTGCAAAAAAAAGCAAGGCCTATAAAGACATGGATGAGCGAGTTTGGTGTGGAAGAACCTGACTGGCCTGCACAAAGTCCTGACCTCAACCCAATAGAACACCTTTGGGATGAATTAGAGCAGAGACTGCGATCCAGGCGTCCAACATTCCCATAAACACACTCCTAAAGCTTGTGGAATGCTCTTCCCAGAAGAGCTTAAGCTGTTCTAGCTGCAAAGTCAAGTCAAGTTTATTTCTATAGCGCTTTTCACAACAGACATTGTCTCAAAGCAGCTTTACAGAAATCAACAGTCAAGGTGAATGGTGTGTATTTATCCCTGATGAGCAAGCCATGGCGACTGTGGCAAGGAAAAACTCCCTTTAGATGTTATGAGGAAGAAACCTTGAGAGGAACCAGACTCAAAAGGGGAACCCATCTTCATTTGGGTGACATCAAAAGTGTGATCATAAATCTTTCAACAATACAGAACGCTGGAGAGAGAGAGAACTAACATAAGTACTGGAATATAAGATTATAAGTAATGTTCTATATGGCAAAGGGTGGACCAACATAATATTAAACCCTATGGATTAAGAATCGGATGTTGCTCAAGTTCATCTGCATGTGAAGACGTGCGTATACTTTTGGCAATATAGGCTGTGTGTGTGTGTGTTTGTATATATAAAAATATAAATGCATGTGTGTGTGAATATGTTTCTCCACGATCTATTTTTTTTTCTTAAACCTATATTTATTTCGACTTTTTTTTTTCCATACATATAAGTGTAAATACGAACATGTTGGATATAAGTCTCTGAACACTTACTTCCCCTCACTGCAACAGAAAATCAATTTGTTACCAGGTTTGCTGCACATAGGTTGCTCCGTTTTAGCAGAAGCACCCTTTCCTTTGTGAATCTTGGCCCCCATCTCAAGGACTGGACATGTGCTCTCCTTCAGTGGACTCTCCTTCAGTGGACTCTCCTTCAGTGGACTCTCCTTCAGTGGACTCTCCTTCAGTGGACTCTCCTTCAGTGGACTCTCCTTCAGTGGACTCTCCTTCAGTGGGTGCTTCTCTGCAGTAAATAAAGTTCCCTTTTTCTGCTGAAAAATAAAAACATATCAAAATGCTACATTCTCCCCCGTCAAACAAGTAGGTTTAAATACAAATGGTGTTAATGATGAAATGTCTCTTATTATTTTGTTAAATATTTCATGATTTTGCAGAATCATTTGATGATTATATTCTAAGCTGACATTTTTGTAATATTTCTTTCAAAACGTTGGTCTATTTTCACTTTGGGTAATGTTTTTTTTTTTTTTTTTTTACATTAACCACAATTCACCTGCCGTTCACCTGCCCTCTGATAATGTTGCCAATGGGATTTAGCCCTTTTTACACCTCTGTCTGAGAAGAGACTGATGGAGGAGTGCTTTAGTCACTTACTTTACAGCTTGCTCAGCTTTTCATATGTACATTCTGCGCAAATAATGTTCCAAAGCCTCGCTTTGGCTTGCTAATAAGTTTATACAACTGTTAGAACCATCAAACTCATCATCTCTTAGAAAGCTTATTAGCCAAACAGAGTCTCTGCATCATATAGCTGCGTTTTATTACAGAACATTGTACTGTATTTAATTAATTAATATGCCATTAAAGTTCCTGCTCTTACTTTCCAGAGATAACAGCAAAATCTGACCAATATTTCTTACGTTTGAGATCCTTTTTTTTTTTTCCTAGTACACACTATTGTTACTGCACAGAAAACAATGGTAATATAAAAACAACAAACTAATTTGCACCAGAATGGCTAAGCACATAGCACATAATTCAATATAAACATGTTAAAAGTGTTTTGCTTCCATTTAAGCAAACAAATGGAATTCAAAAGGTCAACAATACAGGTCAACAATAATTCTAGCTGATATAAAGATATCTTACTTTTTTAGAAGTAGGGGCTTGAACTACTGTGGCAGTTTCCTTCATCCGAGTTTTTTTCTTCTGTGCTGGAGTCTTTTTTAATGTTTCATGAGAGCTCTTTTCCTTCTTCCGTGGTTTCTTCTGTTTGGTGACAGGTACTTCTACTTTGGAAACATCTTTTTTACCACCATTCATTTTTTTCTCTTCTTCTGCCTCCGGGGTAGTCTGCTGCTGAGGGATGGATATACTCTCCAGCTTTGAATTAGGAGCGAGTTCCTTTTGTACTACAGGGTCTTTGCTCGTTTTCTTTTCTGGATCTGTGGCCAGAATGCTTTCCTTCTTGCCTGCTTTAATACTGGATGCACATCTTTTCTTAGGTGTGCTGAGCTCTGACTTTTGGCCTGTGAACGTTTCAAATTGCTTTGCCTGTTTGTCATGGCACTTTTCTTTGGGCACAAAAACAGTTGTGGCCTCCTGCCTACTGTCTGCTATTGCATCTGTAAATGGGGAATTGCTACCGGTCTTAGAGTCTTGAGTCTCTGAGGTTTCACAGGGTACAAAGCCAGTGGCCACACTTTGTTGCACTGGAAGGTTCTGAGACCTGCTGAGCAAGTTGACCACCTCAGCCTTCCTGGATCCCACAGTTGACAGGTTACAGTAGGTTTCACCAGTCAGTGCAGTGGTCTCGAGAGCTTTCTGCTTTACTATTGACTCTAGGTTGGATAGGGGAGAATGGGTTTTCTCCCACTTCTCTTCTTTTACATTAGATGGGCTCTGTTCACATTTTTGAAACAAGGTGCCATCACAACTCGAGTTGCCTTTGACTTTGGATAGGGCTTGGCTCTGTGCTGGTCGCTTCTGCACAGACATCCCCTGAAAAAGTGGTTGATGCCACAGTGGTTTGCCTGGGGTTGTATAAGGAATCCCTGCTTTTCCACCTGAAGTCCTAGCGGATTGTGGGTTTGTTGAAGTAAACAGTGGCTTGGATGAAAGCTCTTGCCGTCCAGGGGAGGTAGTACTAGCAGAGAAACTACCAGCTTGCTTACCACCTTTGTTTGACCGATCACCTTTAACTGCAAAAGATGTCTTTTTCCCTCTGGAAGCCAAATGTTCACCTTGATCAATAATCGAAATGGTTTCTTGCTTAGCAAATATCTGAACATCTTCAACAAATGCAGCACTTTTCCCGTCCTTGCTACGCAAGGTAGAAGCAAGAATAGGGCTTGCTACACCTACATATGTTCCTGGGACATTGTTTATGGAACCTTGAGCTGAGGCTTTGTCCCATGATGCACTTGGTTCCATATTCTGATTGCTGAGTTTTGAGGTGGATCTCTGGGCCGAGCCATTTCGCTGGGTATCTGGTAAAAGAGGATAATTAGAAGCAGAACCAAAAGTGGAAGTCTGAGGCCTTTTGGAGGTGTGGGAATTCTTTTGATGAGACTCAAAAAAGCTTTGATCAGCTGTGGCGGTCAGGCTATTTTGAACATCCTTACTGCTTTTTTGGCGCTTGGATTTTGAAGATAAGTCAAGAGGTACATCTCTGGCTTCTGGAGGACACAGAACATTGTGTTCTTCAGTAGATGTTACAGTCTTCGCCTTCAAATAAGCCACAGAAGTCTTTTCGGTTTCTCTATATGGGGGACATTTCTCGACAAGGCTTAGAAGCCTGCTCTGAGTGGTAATGTTGGCCAGTGCTGAGCTACAGCAGATGGCAGCAGTGGGAGAGATAGTATAATGAGTCAGTGGGGCTGAGACTTGTGTGGCCTGTTGCGCTGGGAGAACAGTAGCTGGGCTAACGGCAGAGGAAATTGTTGATTTGTGCTCTCCTACACCTTTGCAGCTCTTTAAATTAGAAACATGCTCACATCGGCCTTTAGATGCTGATGACAGCGATTTCTTCTCAGCTACACCTCTACCCACAGAAAACTGAAAAGGGTATGTTTTGAGCCTTGGTGTTACACTTGAGCCTGAACACGGCACTGGACAATCCTTTTGAAACTGACTAGCTGTGGCTTCTCTCAGAGCAGCAGTCTGGCCCAATCCTGGAGGCAAGGTGATCTTACAAAGAGAAGAAGAAAAGTTTGCAGATGGAAGGAAAGCAACAGGTTGGCCTGATTTGAAGAGGGTTGAACATTGAAATCCGGGAGAAAGGCTTATAACAGGTTGGGTAGGTCCAGTGTTATGAGGGCCTTTCTTATTTGGGTTCCCACTATTTTGAACCAAGTTCATCAAGTCCTCTGAGCCAACCTTTTTACCACAAGGCCAGTGCTGAGTCGGGCAGACAGCAGCCCCTTCAGCCTGGGCTTTAGTTGCTTCTGCCCTGTCAGGTAATGGCATGCTAAAAGAATCAGTGCTGAACACAGGAGCATTGCTGCGAAGTTGGGAAGATGCGACTTCAGGACAATGGTTTGAATTGCTGGTCTTGCTAGCCTTGCTGGCATCTGAGCAGACACCAGGCATTTTACAGTCTGAAGTGGTCTTTAGCTTGTTCTGCTGACCGTGAGGCACGTCTCCTCTGAGTTCAGGAGGCAGTGTCTGCTGTGGATTTCCCACCATGCTCTCTGACAGCTGTGTAAGGGCACTGCTCTCTTTGCTCACTTTGCCTCCATCCCTTACATTCATTGGTGAGGGATCCACCTGGGCAAATAATGCAAAATATTTGGGAAATTAATGTTCTCTGTATAACTAAAACATTTTTGAAATATGCACTCTTCAAAAATCACGTGATTTATCACCTGCATAGGCGTTTTTGATTTATTTTTTCAACACAGCATTCCTTTGAGTGTGACGACAGATGTACGTTTATAAGGATTTCCTCTATATGTGGCACAAAGATAAAGATGCAGGAAAAACATCAGACAAGGACAAAACCTGCAACCACTTCAGAAAATGAAAATGTTAGTCATTCAAATATTCAGATCAGTCCATGCAGCAATAAAAAAAAGAAGAAAAACATATCCATAAAAGACAATGTGACGCACAGTACCTTGCAAAACTAAAACCTTTCAAATTTACACTGTTTAAAAAGAAATTATCAGTCTGTACTTTAATCTAAACAAGATTTCTGAGAGCACATGTATGAGCTCACTTTAAAAAGATCCTCATTCTGATACTTGGTGATAAATTTTAGTAATGCAAAATAATCTGTACAAACATTAACACTCTAATGACATTACATTACTTAAGTATCTTGTCATTAAGGGCAAAAATATTTTAAATCATACATGCTATAGCTTGTCTCTCAAAAATCTTATAAAAGAAAAATTGAAATCTCTGAAAATGATTGTTTCTTAAAGGCTGTGAATATATAATCTCTTACAGCTACAAACACATTGTCTTCCAGGAGGCCAGCAAAAACTTACGTTTTTTTTTTTTCCATTATAAAGGCTTCATGAAAACCAACAATAAAATTCAAACAAATATTTCCAAATTAAGAATGCAGTGGAATAGATATGTAAAAAATTTGACTTAAATAGGCAAAAGGCTAAAACTGTAATGATTTCAGAGACCAAGGGGCCAAACAGTAGACAAAAAACAGTTCTATCATAAATTAGGAATCAAATGTTTAAATACTTTAGTTAACGAAACACATAAACCTGTCATTATTGCATGTAATATGCATTTAAGAACAATTGGTATTACTTTTTGCAAGTAAAAGAGCTGTAACTTTAAGGCCAGTGGTTGCATAAACCTCAGCTTTTTCTCTACTATGTAATGTTAAGAATCAGGGCCAAAAGGCTAGATGAAGACTTCCTGTAAGAGAGGTTCCTAACAAAAGATGTCACAATTTCCTTTAAACTGAGACTTAAATGAAAATATATTTGCCATAGCTGGTGTCATATAATATAGTTGGAAAAATAAGAACCAAATATTTCTATAATCCAGTCAAAAATATTACTAATGTCTGTTTATTACCTGAAAGCAGGTATTATTTTTTAAGATAGATCATCTGAACTGCAAGCATTATCTTTAACAAAAAATAAAGAAAATAAATCATTAAAAATGAGGTGTATCAGCTTAAGATGTTATTTAGACCCAAAGAGAAGTGAGTGCCTGTGTTCACTGGAACACATTGCTCAGAGAGACAGGGGTGGAAAGGCATCCTAAATCAGTAAACCCATTGTTTTCTCAGTGTTTGTGATGAAGAAAACCTCAGATATGGTAAAATCTACAAACTCAAGGAGTTGGTGTATGATGTTCGAATTAGAATCTGGTAAACTACGCAAAAATAATAATAATCCACAATTGGAAAAAAACTGGTATCAAACCAAATTTCACTTTCTTTTTCCCTGACACCATGATCCTTTTGCTGTATTCTTTCAGAGTGAACATGACCAAAGGTACACAAAACTCCATGCATGACAGTTGGTGGATGAAGGTAGATAAATATCTAAAGGAATTTATGAAAAATTGTACATGACTCATTCGTGCCCAAAATTCAACAAATTTGGTCAATCTTGAAATGTAATCTCCAAAATTCACATTTCTAAATAAAACAACACAATATCCATGGTTCTATAACCACAAAAAAATCTAATCGAGTATAAAAGCTGCAAATTACACTCAAAAACATTATTCTCATTGGTCACAGGTGAAGTCCTGCATTATCACGTGCCATTGAATTCACAGAGGACAATTTTAGCTCGTCTCAATTTTGATAAAGAAAAAGGAATAAATGTGATAGAAATCATATTTGTCTTAAAGCCTCGAACAGCGAGGACAACAATTACCACAACGAACGACTATATGATAAGAGCAAGAGAAAGCCCGGCTGAAACTTGGCTTCATCCAATAAACAATGAAGGAAGACGCTTTTCTAGGAACACACACACACACAAACACACAAACACACACACACACACACACACACACACACACACACACACACACACACTTATAAAAAGACAACCAAATCCGAGTGCTAAATGTAGGTCTTAATAAGTAACTATAGTCCATTTAAGGTGCTGGTTACAGTAATAACAGTGCATAATGTCTTTGACTGGCGCAAAAAAAAAAAAAGATGTGTGCACCTGATGAAAAGGAGAAGCTCGTCCACAAACACGAGTGATAGATATGAACATTTTTTCTTGGGGGGGGACGAGGGTGAAGCCTATCTGTCCCGCATACAGTCTGTCTGTCCGGCTGCACGCGCGCGGTTCTTCTCGGAGGTCAAGTCAGTCTGGCTACCGGACACGAGTGGGGAAGTGTGTGTGTGTGTGTGTGTGTGTGTGTGTGTGTGTGTGTGTGTGTGTTAGTAAAGTTGATCAGCTCGCACGAGTTCTCGTCGTGGCCGGGGTTTGCTGCTCTACTGACCACAGCTCGTAAAAAGAATGCCAAATGAAAGCTGATTAACCGCGTTGGTCAATCAGCCAAGGGCGCAGCGAGAGTCTGGTTCTCGTGTCCCTTTTTGACACGGTCTGTAGCACGGAAACGTAACAAGGCAGGGCAGAGAGAATCCACCCTCGGCTCCTGAGCCCACTCTCTCCCGGTGTGTCGGCAGCGCAGCCCAGATCTCCCTCACACACACACACACACACACACACACACACACACACACACACACACACACACACACAAAGGAGACGCTACAAGGATACAGGATGCGGGATTGCAACCAAGTGTCGTATGAAGAACGCCGATTTTTCTCCCACGGGTTCAAAATGGTCTTTCGCGAGATTAAATGAATAAAGCCTTTTGCTTTAACTCTTAACTACTCGCTCGAACGAGCCTGATGAACAATTAGGCGATCAGATCCCAACAATACAGAAAGACGCCGCCGATTCTCAGGTGGAAATGTTCTGGTTTATTAGATTTCATGTTTATTATTTAAATGAGGCCAATAAATTCAACAAACTCCCCGCGATCCGAAAGGGTGAGGCACCGACACACCGACGTGTAGTTCTTCTGAACGGGATTTTTATCCGAGAAACACTTCGGGCAGAAAACGGAGCAGTGTTGTTGATCTGCACACTCGTGCGGCCACGACGGAGGGAAGAAGAAAAGGGGGAGAGAGAGGAGAGAGAGAGAGAGAGAGAGAGAGAGAGAGAGAGAGAGAGAGAGAGAGAGAGAGAGAGAGAAACTAACCCCACGTCCCTTCCGATGGACAGCAGTCCCGCTGATCAGCAACTAAAAACGCCTGATAATGTCAAAGGCTTAATAAAAAAGACTGATCGCATCTCTGGGTGAACACGGGTGTGTTTCCTCATCGCACTACATACACACCGAGAGAAAAGCAGACAATATTTGTGAGGCTGAAATCACCCACATGAGGAAGACATCGTACTTTGGGCTGAACTCTCCACGTTTCCCCTGCAATGGCTGTTAGCGGGGGGGGGGGGGGGGGGGGGAATGTACAGTGGGTTAGTTAGAGAGAAGTACCGAGTGTAGAGAGACGTCTCTTTACTCAGCAATGTGCTCTACGGTGAAGCTGCAACGTTCAGATCCCTGCGCAGTAAAGTCTCCTCGGAGCAACTATCGATCTCTATTACACTGTTGGCAAATGTTAAGGACGAGCAGTGTGTCATCGCACAAAAATATCTCCGATACGGTATTTCATTCGTCCCATATCGGATCGATCCGGTATCCGCGGTGGGAGACCCTAACGCAGCCCAGACCCGATGTCTCTGTCCACTGAATAATTCTCAAAGGTAATTAGCGAGCAGGATAACGATGTCAAACAGTACAAACAAACACCAACCCGTTGGAGCCACATTAAAGGAGCTATTGGTGCATCGACAGAGGAGGATTTTAATCCCGTTGGTTGCAATTCACTAAGATCGACGATTGTCGGTTCCGAAAGTCCGTGGCGGCGGCGGTGGTGGTGGGAGGGGGTTTCGTCAAGACGAGCCGTGCTGTAGCTCACAGGCTCTGGTCTGGTGGGAAAGAGGGGGAGATGGAAGGATCGCTAGTATGGGAGTTGTAGTACTCGAAACCCCACCCCCTGGCACTGCAGGCTCCGAGAAGGGAGGAGCAGGGACTGCAGGTACCGGCATGCACCGCTCGAGTCCAGCCGCTCAAGGGGAAAGGGGATCGCAACGGTGCGCTAAACTGAAGAGGAGAGAGAGGGAAAAAAATCTTCCCCAAGTAACAAAGTGGAAATATGCCGCCTAATTGCGAATCCACTACGCCGCCGTAAGCGGGCGGGAAAAGAAAGAAAGCAAGAAAGAAAGAAAGAAAAAAAGGAGAGAGGAAAAGAGTTGAAAAGGTGCTGGCTGATTGTGTACCTCTTCACGCGGAGTCGCGAGCTGTGAACTAACACACTCCGGCTCACGGTTCCACCGATCTCCACACACACACACACACACACACACACACACACACACACACACACACACACACACACACACACACACACACACACACACACACACACACACACACACACACACACACACACACACACACGACAAGCCGAGCACGAATATGCGTTCAATAATGTCCTTCATATGGAATATTGTCTACATAGTTTTCGTAGACTTGCGCCCAGAGCCACATTTTTTAGAAAACAACTTTCTCTTTGCGTGTTTCCCCACAAAAAAAAACAAAAACACGAGCAACAACTGCCTTCCGAAAAGTTCATTCAAGCGGTTTGTAACTCAAGTACAGAAATACCCTTCGACATCCTCGTCTACATGCTCAATCCTCAAGTCTTCTCATTCTCCCAACAAAATAAACTTGTGGAAACTGAGAAGATCTGTATGAGATATTGTATAATATAAAAAAAAAATATTTCCATTGCATTTAAACAACGTTAGAACCTCACAGGTGATCTATAATTCTGTATTTCCTTTAGTGATATGGGCATAAATATAAGGCCGTGTAAATATGTTTTATCGACAATACTTCATCCTTTTGTGGTCTATTAAATAGGTCATCATTAAGAAATTACCCAATATGCTCCATATGTATATCCCTTCATCAGTTGGCAGTTTGTCACTTGTGTGCAGAAAATGGTGGTGAGTTGGAGTGTTACTGGTGGTTCACAGATCGCAACTTCACATGCAGACATACACAGTCAACCAGCATGCCCTCAACTCCTTTTACCCCTCCTGTTTTCAACAGATCCTAACTACATGTGCCCCGTAATTTTAGAAGATATTTGACTAAACTGTGTGCACTATAAAAGTAAAAAAAAAAAAAAAGGCATGGTTTAAAAAACCTGCATCATCTGAAATAAGACTGCTTAGAAAACAACTGCAGGTTTCAATTCTGCCCATCTCAATATGATAAGCACCAACTTATTCTCACATTTGTGCCTCAGAAGGAAAGGCTGAGGTGATTCACAATACATACAATATGCCTCATACATACTGAGTTTATTTTAAGAAATACAGAGATAACACACTGTACTGAGGGGTGTCTATTCTAGTGATTTTTATTTGTATCCCTAAAATGTCTCATAAATCTTCATTTAAAGCATCTATTGTGAATTAATGTGTGAATGGCCCAATGACAATTGTAATATAATCCTTATTGAAAGCTATCACCACTAATAAAGAAACATCATTGTTCAAGTTTCAAAACAAGCAATCCTTACTGTCCAAATGTGCATTCTGTCCTTATCTTGCCTGCCTCTAGTTACATCCTAACTCTCCCTGGTCATGCATCCTTTTTCCCCTTTCATCTTCACACAGTCTACATCATTTGGGCTTTGGCCAGACAGAGTGTGACTTTACAAGCACAACTTTTACAGTGTGCTGAACGCACTGCTCAATGAAGCTTTTATGTTTGCGGGTGCAGCGAGCGATTAAAGGCCAGAAAACAGAGAAAAGGCTTGTTTTCTTGCACAGGGTTTAAGCACTTTTCATTCATTCATTTTCATTCCATTTAAAACATTTTATTCTGGGGTGGGCCCTGGATTGCACACCAGTCCATCATATAACAACACACACACACACACACACACACACACACACACACACACACACACTCGCAACCTGCAATTTGGAATGGCCATTTCACCAACTGCCATGTTTTTGAGAGGTGTAAGAAAAGTACAGGCAACCGAACAACGACTCACAAAACTCCACACAAGACATTAACCCAAGCTCAAAGAAGAGACCCTGGATCTGTGAGGGGGCAACATGGGCCACCATGCCACCCTGCTCATCATTCCGAAACCATTTTTTTCTTTTCCTCGAAAAATAAATAAATAAATAAAACATTAATTCTTCCAAATGCACAATAACAGACCACAACATATGTCAGTAATTAGGCCATATACCTCCAGGGGCTGTGTTCAGCACAGACATATTTTTGATGACAAGCAAATAACTATGTACACACGATAATAATGCGCTGATGTGCCAAGGTCAGACTTCCCAAAATGATACACCTTGGATACCAAAATATTTTGAACACTGATCTGTGGAAATGAATTAATACGAACACAATATGAACATGTGCCTATACCTGCGGAACATATAAAAAAAAACACAAACAAACTGGGAAGCATTGCAATGCTAACTAGAGCTCAAATAGCAGATGATGGAAGTTCTAGACGATAAGCTATTTATCTTCCTTAAGCTCACAAACACAAATGTGTGACCCTCAGCTACAGGAAAACACCGGCCGTATGTCAACACACACACACACACACACACACACACACACACACACACACACACACTTCAAGACAGACAGCTGCCTCTCACGTGTTTGTCTGTTTAAATACCTATAGTAAGAGAATGTCTTCAACATGCATGACACACATATAGCTGATGCATAATAGCGCAAAGCGCTTGCACACACATGTATATAAGGACAGAGAAGAGAGAAAGCTACATGCTCCGACCTTTTCCACTTATGGACTGAGTGTTTCAGTGTGTGCTTCGACCAGCCTGTGTCTCTTTACAGCATTACTCGGAAGTGACATTGCTCGGAGTGAGATGTCTGGTCCCCAAAGTGTTCGTGAAAACGAGCGACAGGTCAGTGTGTGTTTGTGTGCGTGTGCCTGCGAATCCACGTCCAAAGTTGGGCACAAAGGACAGTCCTGGGCACTGGCCTGTCTGACCTGCTGACGGAAGGGATCTCCGGTTAGCAACCTGATTTAGTGGCACGAGTGGGCTTGAGCACGGAACGGTGTCGTGGTGAAAGGCGGATCCGCGGGATACGGGACAGCATGGCATGGCATGCCTGCGACGGGTTGGAAGCAATACCGACCTTCTTGCGATCGTGACAGGTCGAGATGATGCAAACCGCTCCCGTCCTCACGAAAGCATGATAAAGTGGCCTTAATTGAGCACCCCCTGCCCTGCTTTGAGCTCGGGCTGTCGCTCTCATCGCTTTCGTAGGCCTGAAAACACACGCCACAGCGGGTCCCAATCCACCGAGGGCTGCAGATGAGTGACCATTAGCTATCATTAGCCGCACGCAAATTTGAAACCTAACGGTAGACGCTACTTTGCAAGGCAACGCCAGATAAGCGCTGGTCGCAGTTAGAAGATAACAGAGCCCACTGGGCTGTTGCAAAATCGGGACTTTCGTGCACTTGCGCAGCCTGCAAAGTTTCCGGAGTTGCCCGTAGCCGTGCACGGCGTTTCGTAGTGCCCCCTTTAATGCCCCTCGTTCGCCAGTAGCGCCTTTGTTAATCGCATGCTGCTGCGCCGCCTGCCTTACCTCACTTACCTAAACGGCCCGGACGCCTTTTCTATGCCTTTAAACAGGAAGTGCTCACGGACAGACCGGGAAACCGGGCTCTGTGCTCGCGGCGCTCGTCTCGGTTTAACGGTGTGATTTGGCGAAGGATTCAGAGGCAGCGTGAATTTTGGGCTTCTCGCCGCGATCTTCCCTCATCGCCAGTTCTCGACCGCAGCAGCTGGAGAAGAAAAATCGCGCTTCCTGGGTCCTAAAGCCTGACGGCTCGACACAGGTGAGCGTTCGCTACACTGTGAGCGGTGCTCATAGAATAAACCGGATTCGTGGAATAAACCTTATTTATGGAATGAAGCTGATTTCATTAAATAAACAGGATTTGTTTGTTTATTTATTTGAGGCAAAACATCGTGCGCGTAGATGCAGTTAACAAAAGACCTCATATTCTTTTCTCGTTCACTTTCAGCGCTTCAGACGTCGCCGGCCATGAGTTCTGCCTAAACTCCTTCTTTATTTCTCTTTTATTAAATAAAAAAGAAACGATCCTTAATAAAACTGCACACACACTCTAGTCTACCTTTACACCATGGCTGTTATCAGAATGATCTCTCAGATAGACCAAAACATACAAAAGTGTTTTAATGAACACTTGATGAATGGGTAAATATACTGTAGAACAGACCACCTGCATTTTGTGTGCGTGATTCTTTTTTTTTTTATCTTTCTAAAAAATAGTATTGGGTGTTTTGAATAAATTGTATTAAGTGCTATATATTAAAAAATGTATATAAATCTACTTAACATTTGTAATAACACTGTATATATCCATACAGTGAATCCAATCCCAAGTTGATCTGGGGCAATGAATCTGCATTTTATATTCTGCAGAAGGTATTTTTTTTTTAGATGTTTTATATTATTTATATATGTTTTCAAGTTATTGTATTGTACTATTGAGTTCTTTAGGTAGCCATTAGCCAATATTGAATCTAATCTAATCTAATCTTATTTTATCTAATCTAATCTGTCCTGGAGGTTGAACGAATGAAAAGCCGAATGTCTTCAACAATAAACTAAATATTATAGTGCACATGTACTGAGCGCGTCTACATGATCCTGAGTGATCTAATGTAAAACCCTTATATTAAACTTATTGGGGGGAAATGTAAACAATGCTTCGTCTATATATGTTTCCCCAAATGTATTTCTTGCTGTTTTAAACAGATTGTTATTGATCCTGATGCCATTAATAAATGCCCTTTCCTTTTTACACACTTTTGATCCTTTGTTCTAAAAAACTCCAGTGGTTTCTCACCTTGTTGAAATTGTCTTCACATTTTTGCCCACAATCAGAGAGACTGCGGGAAAGTCAAAGAGAGGGACAAGCGGAAGCAAACTGACACACACTCACTGAAAACAGGCCTCAATCAGACACGTATTCGCGCGATAACAACGTCGGGAAACTGAATTCCTTTCTGCAAGTGTTATCGGTAATCAAGTCACGATATCGATATCGGTTTGCGATCTCATAGCATTTCTGCAATTCCTTGTCAGATGCGCTAAATTTACGTGTTGGGGTCTAATGTTTGCTTCACCAAAGTTGACATGACACGTGAAAGTGCAACGGAACTCTTTATGGAAACTGTTGTCCAAATGGGTCTATTGCGGGTTAGCATGAATTATAGGAGTACAAATTATTTTTAAATAATTATTAAAATCTGTGCATAATTGTCCAAATTGACATTAATGCCACAGTAAATAATATATATCGTTATTCTATTTAAAGAATTGGGCGTAATGTTGTGAACATTATCCTTTGTAAGAGTCTATGTCAGGCCGTTTTCCAAGCGGTTCCATAGTGTAGTGGTTATCACGTCTGCTTTACACGCAGAAGGTCCTGGGTTCGAGCCCCAGTGGAACCAGACGTTTTCTCTCAATGAACGCTTTCTAAAATCCTCACTGGTCTTCCTTTTCGACATGTTCTGGCAATAGATAAATATTTTTTCAATGCCAGTAGCTATAAATACTGTACTTTTGGTGCCACTGTAGATAATAAGCATCTTGCAATCAAACGAGTCATCTGATAGCAATATAAACCAAATCTCCACTCGTGAAAAAAAGAGCTTTCGGGTGAGATTAGGATTCTGATATTGGTAAATAAACAGCAGGAACCCCCCTGAAAAAGACCTGTTTTTTTATGCCGATCCATGAGTGCTGTTCCTCCCCCAACGTTATTACAACAGAAAACCGGACAAACACACGCACTCGCGCGCACAGTGAGCGTGTGCGCGCGCGCGCTTCACTACGTATAGACCGGATTAATTGAAGCAGATGTGACGGGTTAAGACTAATTCTGGTATGATGCACATGCAATGTGCGAGGAGTAGTGTACATGCAATCTTAAAAATCAAATTTTACCTCGATCGGATCGCTGGTGTAAATAAGATCGAATAAGACTTACATTTAGCGACCTCTACTGGTTACATCGAGTCGAGTCATTCAGTGGCCTGAGCACCAATGTAAACTGCTGATAGACAGATACAATCTGTGTGAAAATGTGTACGAATATGCTGATTGTAAACATGACTGAGAACAGAGACAGTCCTGATCACCCGATCATCGTCATCTTTTCTCTGCTTGTGTTCAATATGGTGGATGTTCAGCCTGGATACATTCATTAGGTAAATAAATTAAAAATATGTGTCGTATTGATATATAATAATTAGGTCAAATTTAATGCGGTAATAACGCGTCAAAGCAAATTTATTTATATTATAAAAAAAAACTCCACCAAAAAATTATTTTTAATCACTAAACATTTGTTTCACTGATGCGCCAAGTCTTAAATCAGCACCCAACTCCGCAATGATGCACACAATGAACTCTCTGGGGTCGACAAACGTGATATTTTCTTTTTTCATTATAACGCCGAAACGATCTTAAATTACTCTGTCTTTTTTGATCGTACAGATAAGAGCAATACATCATTCGAATCTGTAAATGGTCTATTTTGTCACTCGTAATAACAATTAACCCTGGTCTTTTGTAAAATAAAGAAAACAGACAGGGGGCGCTCTTTGCCATCTCTGTCATCTCTCTTCACAGACACATAAATTAAACAATCTCAGTGAATACTTGATTGATTACTTGATTATGACTTACAGACATAATAATATGAATAGAAAGCTAAAATGTCTATTATAAATATCTATATAAAAATGTCTAGCTAAAAAAAAAAAAAAAATTATGTAATCCGTATGAAAGGTACAAGAGGTACCGTTTCTCTGGTATCACCTTATTACCGGTGTTAAAAAAAGTTCCGTTTGGTGTCTTGATGATTTACGTAATTTATTATGATTTATTTAAAAACCCCTCAGTTACTCAGTTGATGTGTGTACTTTTGCCACCTCTGGTGATCTGACACACCAATCAGAATCTCAGGAATTTATAAATAGGCTCTGCAGGAAAAACGGCAATATTCCATCTCCTTAGAAAATAATGGGGAGTATAGTTATGTGACATGTCAAACCCCTCAGCACAGTACAGAGAGTTGATTGCTGGGTAATATAGTGCAATCTTGTGATGTCATTGACCCCCATCTTTACAAAAATAATGGGAAACTTAGACGTGTAATGTATGAAAATGCTGGGTGCATGATCGAGAATGGTTTCGCTCGGCCTGCATTGAAAAACTAATGTCCACGATCGAATTCCACACTGGCAAGCTTTCCTGAAGAAAATGTGATCTGTAGTTTGCCGCTGTAATCTTACATCTTACAGGTGTGTGTGTGTGTGTGTGTGCGTGTGTGTGTGTGTGCGTGTGTGCGTGTGTGCGTGTGTGTGTGTGTGTGTGTGTGCTTATTAACAGCATACAGTGTTTTGTTACTGAAATCATACTCAATTCATCAATATGTGAACAACTTCTTTCTAAAAAAATAAGTGGGTCTCATCTACTGTTACTGTTTCAGCACTGTAGGGAAAATAGACTTTTGTTAATTATCATTGTTGTATTTTACTGCATCTATATAGATTCCTGATTTAACACCTTTTGGTGATATTGTTTTGAACTGATCATTTGAATTCTGTGTTCTGAAGGCAGTTGAATAGTCTGAATAATTGTTAGGGTTTGTGTGTTAGGCCAAAGTTTGATCTTGAGAGATGAGAATATTCAGACTGAAATACTTGAGTTTAACCTATAAGTTTGACCTCTCCGTTTTGAAGTTTGTATTTATAGTTCTGAGAAAATGAATTTATTTTAGCAGTCAGAACTATAGAAACTATAACATAAGAAGTGGGCAACATTTTTTACCTGATTCAGATTATTGATTTGGAATAATATGGCTTTGTACTGTAAAAGCCATGTACTG
Source organism: Silurus aristotelis (assembly GCF_946808225.1). Lineage (NCBI taxonomy): Eukaryota > Metazoa > Chordata > Actinopteri > Siluriformes > Siluridae > Silurus > Silurus aristotelis. Next base: position 13,448,373 of record NC_139587.1, on the reverse strand, counting down.
TATTCATTAAAAGATCATTCACTTATTGCTGATATATTTTGTTAAGATCGCCACGTCACAATTATTCAACCCCTATATAATATTGTTGTTTTTAAAGCTTTCTGACTATTTTGATGGCCTAAAGTGGAGCTGAAACATCATTAAGCCTTTGGGAACTCTATAACGATCCTTCATTTGCTTCAGCTGTGAGAAAATTTCCAAAAGATTTAACATTCCAAGAGACACCATTGGGAGCATTATAAGGAAGTTTAAAACTTATGGAACAGCTGCAAACCTGCCTGGCCATGGAAAGCTTACAATTTTATCAAGGGCCCTTAGCAACTTAGTCAGGACAGCTTAGAAAAACCCCCGTGTGACTGCAAGACAGCTACAAGTGCTTCAGTGGCAACTATAAGACGTGCACTGAATAATCAAGGACTTCATGGCCGGACCCCAGAACGCACTCCACTCTTGACCTCAAGGAACATCAGGAGTCGACTAGAATATGCCAAGAGGAATTTGGATAAAACTACAGAGTTCTGGGAGACAGTTCTATGGACTGATGAAACCAAACTGGAACTTTTTGGACATATGGACCAGTCTGGCATGCAAAAGGTCAGGCTTTTGACCAGAAGAATACCATCCCCACGGTCAAGCATGGAGGTGGGTCAATAATGATGTGGGGCTGTTTTTCTGGGGAAGGAACTGGCAATCTTGATTGTGTACCTGGCATCATGGATTCCCAGAAATACCAGGTCATTTTGAAGAAGAACGTGATGCCTTCTGTTGACAAATTAAACCTTAGTGATCATTGGATCTTCCAGCAGGACAATGATCCCAAGCACACCTCCAAATCATCCAAAGCTTGGTTGGGGAAAAGATGCTGGAGTGTCCTGGAGTGGCCTTCTCAGTCACCAGATTTAAATCCAAATGAAAATCTTTGGTGGGATTTGAAGAAGGCAGTTGCAGCACGGAAGCCGTCAAACATCAATGAGTTAGAGGCTTTTGCACGTGACGAATGGGCAAAGATTCCAATCAAGAGGTGTAAGAAGCTTGTCAGCACTTCTCGAAAAAAGCTTGTTAGAAGTTATAAAAACTAAAGGGTGCTCCACAAGGTACTGAAGCTGGGGGTTGAATAATACTGCACATGCTCAGTGTTACAAGACTTACAATTTTCATTTGAACTTCAAAGTTAAGTCAACTTCTGCTGTCAAGATAACTCAAATATGTATCAATAAATATTGTTTGTTATTTCAGGAGGTTTTTTTTCCATTTATTTTCATTATCTTTCATCAACATCACTGTATTGTCAATTGAGGTGAGGGGGTTAAATATTTCTGATTGTGAGTGTATATATCTGTGAAAGTAATGGTAATGCTGAAAGTCATATATAGAGACACAAAAGTGGGGTTTAAATGTGTTGCACATTTTTATGATACAAAGTTTACTACTGTAGCATTTAGTATTTGTTAAATACAATGTAGTGATCTCGAGGGAAATTATTAATTTTTATTAGTTTTTATCCAGGCATTCATTTTCATTCAGTTTTTTTTGTATAGCACTTTTAACAATGGGCATTGTTCCAAAGCAGCTTTACAGCTGTTTAGCTATTAGATAAATAGGTTAAATCATTTTAATTTGTTAGTGCCTATAGGTTTAGTACATATAAGTTTATCCCTAATGAGCAAGCCAGTGGCAAAATTTGAAAGGAAAAAATCTCTCATCTGGGTGGCACTAAATGTCCATTCATTATAGTTTTATTATTGTTGAGGTATACTGTTTAGTGTACAATTTATTGAATGCACTTAAATTCAGAATTTTTCATGCCAACTCTAGTTTTAAGCCATTGTAACAGATGGTTTATGTTAATTGCAGTCTAAATCCATTTTCAGTTATTGAGTTGCTCTTCATGAATCTTTAGACTGTTCATGTGGAACCATGTTCAGCTGCACAGAGTGGTCTCCAATTAAGGAGAACTCCATCTAGAGGAAAGGTGTCGGGATGGATCAGGCAGATCCGGAAAGAAAGGGGCAGGATCACTGAAGCATATTTAACTTGACTTTGAGAGGGAGGGAGAGAAAGAGAGAGACAGAGAGAAGAAGAAAAAGAGAGGGATGACAGGAAGTGAGTAACAAGGATTATTAGGTATCCTTATTGTTACCTACAAGTCAAAGACACTGTACAGTTTGATCAGGGTGCAAGTAACTCCAGCAAGATTATGGCAGCATAACTAAAAGTGACACAAACACTCACAGTGACTATGCAAACAATGTTTCAATATCTGATATACACCAATCAGCCATAACATTGAAACTACTGAAAGGTGAAGTGAATTAGTAAGGTAGAATCCACAGACAGGTGTGTGTTAACCAATTTTAACAGTCAATGCGGAATGCCAAAAAACCTCCTTATTTAAAGTGGAGGGTTGACTTATTTAAAGTGGCTGGAATACATTGATGCATTTGAAGAGAGAAGGCCTGCAAGTGGTGGCAGTGGAAAGAAAAATTTAGGGAGATTGTATGATGAAGAAACCTTGAGAGGAACCAAACTCAAAAGGGAACACATCCTCATCTGGGTGGCACCGAATGTCCATTTATTATAGTTCCATCATTGTTGAGGTGTACTGTTTCATTGAACTGTTCATTGATGGGTGCTTAAATGCAGAACTGTTCATGCGAAATGAAGTCCTAATCCACTGAAGCAGGCAGTGTTTATATTAAATTACAGTCCAAATTCATCTTCATTTTTTGAGTTGCGCTTAGTGGATCTTTAGACTGTTCATGTGGAACCATCCTCACTGCACAGAGTGGTCTCTAATTGAAGAGAACTCCATCCATATGTTAGGCTTTGGGGTGGATCAGGTGGATCCAGAAAGAACAGGATCACTGGACACAGGTACCGCAGAAGCATGTTTAACTCGACAGAGATGGGCGCAGGGAGGTTGAGAGAAAGAGACAGAGAGAGTTAGTTATGGCAGCATTACTAAAAGTAGCACAGACATTCACAGTGATTTTACAAACCATGTTTCAATATCTGATATAAACCAATCAGTCATAACATTGAAACTGTTCATGGCAGACCTAAGTTATAGACCTCGGCCATTGTAGCAGACTGTTTATATTAATTACAGTTTAATTCCATCCATCTATCTGGCCATCATGTGAACAGTTCTTGACACTCACCACTTACCTAAACATTGTCACAGACCAAGTACCTACTTCTTGTAAAATCCTAGTTTTGCAAGCAGAGTATCAAAAACATTTTTATTTACATCAGGTCAGCCGTATAAATCTTCCTTGTGCAGATTGTATATGAATGTGATATTGTATGTCCGTCTTTCCTGCTCTTTCCTGCTCTCATATTTATTCATAGATTTGGATAGTTTGTTGACATTTTTGTAAATATCGGAGCTGTCCAGGGTTCTGAAGCTTCTCGTTTTATTGACACGCATGTTTCATAAAGCAGTTTAAATCTGTTTTTTTGGAAAACAGAGCCATGTTGAGCACCACAGGGATGCGGCACTGGTTTTATATTTGGCTGTATGGATCATTTCAGGTCACTACATTGGAAAAGTGTATCTGTAAATCTGAAATCAAGAGGTAGGACTGCCGGATCAGCATATAGAACTTGTAAAATAAAACAAAAAATAAATTAATTAAACATTATTAGTTTGGATAATGTAGTACAAAACATTACAGGTATCCCTTTTTCCTTAATCAAAGAATGAACTCCAAAACATTTTTCAGGTTGGACTTAGTATTTATAGTGACGTTTAAAGCACGAACAACACGTTTATCTGCCTTTTCAGTTTTAAAACAATGAATCCAGAGATCAAGTCATCTGACAGTCACGTGCATTAATTCGCGCGCGCACGCTCGTGTGTGTGTGTGTGTGTGTGTGTGTGTGTGTATGTGTGTGTAAAAGCCTGAATGAAAGGGAGGTTTTTGATTGGCTCATTGCAACACTTTGTAGCTTAATCAATAGGACATGCAATGTGATATAGACACTGATAATTCAGGAATCAGGACACGGTAATAAGAGTGTGTAAATGAATGCTGTTCGTTTATTAATTTATTGCAGAATAAACACTGGACCTTTACACACGATAGGTGGCAGCACAACCCACTTTTTTTGTCTTTCTTTTTTTGCAGACCACCCTGAGACTTTTAATTTAGAGGGAAATGGGCTTGGCGGCCATTTTGGAAGTCATCTAGTGTTCTCCGCTTCGCTTCATTCACACGCTGTTTTCAAATGAATTAAGCTCCTAAAGTAGAAATGATGGCGAACGTAGCGACCGCGGTGGCCGCAGCTGCCGGAAGAGACCCTGCTGTAGACCGCTCTTTAAGATCTGTCTTCGGTAACACACAAAAATAACCTGTTGTACATTTTGTTTTGTTGATGCGCATCAGCCAGCTAGCGGAGCTAACCAACATGGCTTCTGATTCTCTAAACTGATCAATTACACGCTCATTCAGCGGCGTCTCTCTGGTTTACAGGTTTTTCTTCCCCAAGCAACAAGACAAATAGTCGCCTCTTACTGACTAATACTGTTTATGTACTAAACAGGTTGTATTAGAGCTCGCTGGCAAGTTTTATTCGCATTTATTTGTGTCTGCTGAACGATCACATGTTAAAATCATTCGCTTTTTTCGAAACTGATTTTTATAGTAGACGGGGATGTGCTTTACTTTTTACCATACACGCATTCATACACCAGCTCACTTGTGCATGCTCTAGTTTCCGGGATTAACACCCTGATTAGCCCTAATAGGAGTGGTTATGGCTCCGGGTTTCTGATCGGAAGATCAGATGTTCAAGCTCCAGTCACCCCATGCTGCCACTCTTGGGCCCCTGAGCAAGAGCCTTTACCCTCTCTGCTCCACTCCAGGTGGGCTGCATCATGACTGACCCTGTGCTCTAAACCCAGCTTCCTACCAAGATGGGATATGCGAAGAAAGAATTTCACTTTGACAAGAACAAACCTCAATCTAAACTTAAATCCACCTGATATGTAGATCCCCCATGTCACAGCAGAACAGCTCTGGCCATGGACACAAGATCTGACACTGGTATTTGTCCAGCATGTATCTTGGATCAGATTAAGATCTGGGATGTCAAGTCAACACCTTAAACCTTAAAAAAAAAAAAAAAAAAATTCTGAACGTTTTTTACAGTGTCATTGTTCTTTATAATGTCGAGAGAGGGACTTTGGGCAGGTTCTTTCCCCTGAATATCTGGAACACCCCCCATGACCTGCTGTTTATAAAGTTTTCACCAATGTTGCACTTGTCAAAATTGCTTTATCCTGCTGAAAGAGGCCATTTTTAAGGGGGGCTTTCCATCACATATTTGGAACGCCCCAAGAGACCTGCCATTTTGGAAGTTTTTCACTATTTGGCACTTGTCAAAATCGCTCCACCTTTTTTTTCTTTCTCCCTTGGCCATTTTTCCTGTTTCTAACATGTCAGCTTATGAGAACTGACTGTTCATGTGCTGCTCAATCAACATCACCTGTTAGTGCTTTTAATGTCATGGCTGATTGGTGTATGCAGAGGTATCTTGTAGGACGAAACCATGTGTTTAGCCACCTATTAACCACCTGGTTTTGTGTCCTAGTGGGGAATATACCATATGAAGCAACAGAAGAGCAACTGAAAGACATCTTCTCAGAAGTTGGACTTGTTGTCAGTTTCAGGTATTGCCATTAAATCAGATGCAGCATGGATTGTTTGCTTGTGTTACCTAATCGAAGGACTAATACAGACTGCCATTGTAGGTTGGTATATGACAGAGAAACAGGAAAACCGAAAGGTTATGGCTTCTGTGAGTACCAGGACCAGGAGACGGCCCTCAGCGCCATGCGCAACCTCAACGGTCGAGAGTTCAGTGGCCGAGCTCTGCGTGTTGACAATGCAGCCAGTGAGAAAAACAAAGAAGAGCTCAAGAGTGAGTATGCTTAGTAAAATCCTTTGTTTTTCCACAATAATGTGATTGATGAGTGAGAGAGACCTGTACTCTGTGTCTGCTTGTTTTGTGAGGTTTGGGCACTGGAGCTCCCATCATTGAGTCACCATACGGAGATAGCTGCCCATCTGAGGAGGCTCCAGAGTCTATTAGCAGAGCTGTGGCTAGCCTGCCACCAGAGCAGATGTTTGAGCTTATGAAACAGATGAAAGTGAGTAGAAAAGCAAATGAGTAAAATCTGGACATTAAAAGATGCCATGATCGTTTTTTTATATATAATCAGGTAATCTGTAGTTGTGGCATAACCAGAAATTCATGACTCTATGAGGGAGAAATGCAGCCATTTAACCAACACATGTCAACAAAGCTCTTAGGATGGAGATATTTATGCCACCAATATCAAGTGCAGTTCTACAGTTCTTTCACTCTGCCTGTTCATCAGTGTTGGAACCCTGCTAAGACTGGCACTGAAATAAATCAGACTTTCAAACTATGATGTAGTGTGTGAAATTCTATAATGTTATGTAATAATAACAATAATAATAAATATATTTATTTTAACCATGCCATACTTAGATACTTGTTAGTAAAGCTGAGCGTACCATCTCAGTGTCAGATATGTGTGTGGGAAAACCTTATTAGGATCATCACACTTAATTTCTTTGTTCTCCAGCTGTGTGTTCAGAACAGTCCACAAGAGGCCAGGAACATGCTCCTGCAGAATCCCCAGCTAGCCTACGCTCTGCTGCAGGCACAGGTCGTCATGAGGATCGTAGACCCTGAGATTGCTTTGGTGAGACCTTAAGAGGCATAGATGAGTTCTATGTAGACGCCATGCAAAAACCAATATTTCAAGAGTGGACAAAAACGGTTTTACTAATATTGGGAATAATGTGACATGAAGAAAATGATGAAAACTCAAACTTCTGTGTGGGCATGTAATAAGATGTGCTTTGTAGTTTCTCTGAAAGAATGCTTCATGCCTTCAATTGCTTATTTGTTTTATTGCCTGTTCAGAAAACAAATCTTCAGGAAAACTATTCTGATCCAGATAGTATATTGTGAATGTGTATTCCTACTTTTATTATTGGTAACCTTATTTCTGTATTAGTCAAAGCTTTTGTTTTCCTTACAGAAAATGCTTCATCGACAAGCTGCTGTGCAGCCCATAAATCCTAGCAGCCAGTCAGGGCCTTTGCCAGTGTCTAATCAGCCTCATGCTCAGCCCAGTGCTCCAGTGTCCCAGCCCCAGGCCATGGTGAACAGTTCTCTCATTTTCACTTCCTATTATTATTACGTCACTTATACACTCCTCCTACAGTTGTAAAGAGCATCTTAAATTGTCTGCGTTATCATATTTTTTTATGTGCTTTATTAAAGGGCACAATGTAAAAAAAATTATGTATTTAATGTAATATACTGTATATATATTTATTATATATTATTTTGAATTGTGTATACATATATTACAGAAACCTACCGTAAATATCAACGTTTCTTAAATCTTGTTTCTCAGCCAGGAATGCATGTGAATGGTGCTCCCCAGATGATGCCACCTTCTCAAATGGGAGGTGGAGTACCAGGGCCAATGGCAGGACAGGGGCCAATGCCAGGACAAGGCCCTATGCCAGGACCAGGGCCTCTGGGGCCTGGAGGTAAATTTGGTTACCCCTTTGCCATTTGTGTGCATGTGCAACTTACAATCGTGTACGTTCTGTGTCAATGCTGCCTTTATTGCCTCTTTACTGTAGGTGGAATGCAGCCTCAGATGGGGATCCCCCAAGGAGGCCCGGTTCCTATGGACAGAGGTGCAGGTGGGTTATTTTAAGCTTATTGCAAATCTTTATATAAAATTAAATATCAGTGTAATTCTCATTATTTTTATGTATTGTGAAGGGATTTGATTGTTTTTTTACTTGCACATGCTGAATGAAAGTTGAAACGCTTCAAAAATAATTTCATATATTAACAAAGTCAGTTGTTCAACATGAAGTAACTAGATATATAATATATATATAATGTGTATATATATATATATATATATATATATATATATATATATAAAAACGTTCCTTGTGTTCTTATACATTATCATTGTGCAATTTTTTATAAGCATTATATTATAAAATCAGTTTAAATTCAAACACACTCTCTGCCAAAATTTGTGATAACCCTAGTGGAATAAAATAAGTGCTTAAGTAATGGAAAATGAGATCAAATGAGAAAAAATAAGATGATTAAAAAATGATTGGTCTGAATTTTTGCTTCATAAAATACTATCTTACAAAATGCTTGTAATTAAAAAATATTATATGAATTTTGTTCAGTGCCTCCAATATTTTGATCATTCCAGTGTGTTTATTGTATATCATTTGACTGTCTGGTTCAAGAATTAAGTCGTTTTTAGAGAATTAAGAATTGTAGTATTCTATGATACTCCTTTAGTGTTTTTAAATCTTATAGTTACTAAACATTGATACTACACTAAATGTCTTGAGTAATGAGTATCAGGAAAATCATGCGCTGAAGAGCAGCAATTTTGAGAGCAAGTTCAGTGTGACTGATGGCTTTTAGAATTGTTCCGGAGTAGTATCTGCAGGGGGTGCTGTCTACTTTCTCAGTTTCCTTTCCTGTTTCCTTTACCTAATGCTGACCCAGGAAGCCTTCAGGACTCTCCTGTAGGATCATCTGGGCCAGCTGCTATCGAACGGCCACAAGGTATCACCAGCCAATGTCAGTGTTCTCGCGGATGAGACCAGCTGGCTTTCACGCTGCTCATAGTCTCATTTATAACTATGAGCACTTTGCTTTGCTTGAGGACATGTTGTTCAGTGCTTCTACATTGCATTATCTCTTCTCACATGCAAATTTTATTTTCTCTTCTTGCCCTTTTATTTACAAGTGTTAAATGTTGAAAACAATTCAACATGAAAATGATTTGGAATTGATTTCCTGGCTGTGCATGTCAGTCTGATTCGTTTTAATTTCTCATGTTTTTTAGTTTAAGCATTTACCCATGATTCATAGTTTAAGTTAAAACAAAAGGTTATAACACAAGCTTGAGTTGGCTTTCAGAATTCGTTTGTTTTTTATTGGCATTACTGAAGAATAATAGTAATGTGGTGCTTAAAAAAATTATATATATTTTTTATTTATTATTTTACATTTTATTTTCAAACAGAAATAGAAGACACATGTAGACTTCTATTATAATGTATTCAATTCTTTTAAGTGGATCACCATTAATCCATGCTAAAGATTAGATCGCTAATTTTAATTATAATTTTTTTTTAAATTATTATTATTTTTTATAGTGCCCATGGTAGACCCACGGGCTCCTATGCGAGGAGCGCCACCAGGACCTCAAGGGATTCCACCGAGAGGTCTTCTGGGTGATGGGCCTAATGATCCACGAGGTGGATCACTAGTAAATGTGGGAGGAGAAGTAGTGGAGCCGTGAGTATGGCAGATTACAGTAGTTGTTGCACACAGTTGGATATGAAACTCTATCTATTAGTATTAAATCAAGGTGACTGTTCTGATAACCAAAAGCCTTCAGAAACCGATGACAAGCCAAATGTCCTCGTGAATCTGTCTGATTAATACCTCATTTTCACTAGACATTACTGCATACACAAGTGTGAAATCTCAGCCTGTGTTTAAAATCTTGATGATTGGGACCACTCTCAGCATTTTAGTATTAGATATTATATAAGACATTACAAATATTAAAGTTTATAAACTGAGATTTCTTTTTTCTGTCAGTTTGGTCAGTTTCCAATTCTCTCCCACTGGTTTGTTGCCACTTATCATGAACGATCTTCCATATTAGGGGGGATGAGGGGTAGCTCCTGGTTCTTTTAAGGCACATGAAGCCAGGCACTGTATCTTCTCAAACTACTTCATTATCTGGGTGTTTTTAGACCTTAAAGTTTGTGTTCTTTTTATCAGCTGGTTTTTATAAACAAATGATATCTTGGTTATATTTGTGTGTGTCTGTGTGTAGCCGTGGTTATATGGGAGGTCCTCCACCACACCAAGGCCCACCCATGCATATGGGCCCTCCAGAAATGCGTGGACCCCATGACATGAGAGGGGCACCAATGTTGGGAGAGCCCAGGGGCCCTATGATGGATCAGCGTGGTCCACCCATGGACTCTAGAGGTAAATGATAGTATGAAGATGAGTTTAATGTGTGAAACAATTGTGTGCATGGAAATTTACTTGATGTTTTTCATGTATCTATCTTTTTAAGGCCAAATTCCTCCAGGCCGCGATCCTCGAGCTGTAGAAACTCGGGGTCCTGCGGCAGGCCAGAGGGTCCCAGTAGCAGGTGGAATGCAGGGTGCTCCTTCTCACGCAATGCCTTCAAATGCTCCGCCATCTGCCCGACCTGTAGGCCTTTGTTTTCTATTGTGTTGAAATTCTGTATTTTCATTTTGTAAAAACTGTCTGCTGATTTAAAAAAAATAATAATAATTTTCTCATTTAAACAGGGTCCTGCATCTGAGGTGTCTTCACAAGATCACGAAAAGGTAAGTGTGGCGCATGAAGACTCTTCAAAAACATATTAGAATACAGGAGATAATTACCTGGTAGTTGACAGTGTTAACGTGTTAAGCATAATTGAGTGAGAGATGAAATAATAAATAATAGTATGATGGTTTATTCTGATGTATTTTCACTATCTAAAAGTAGCGGGTATTAGTTTCATAGATGTATGAAGCAATGTTATGATGCAGACACCTGACAGCAGCAAGTTATTTATACTCTCGTAGTTTCTGTAATGCAGACGCTCCCTACGTTACAAACGAGTTACGTTACCATCAATATGTTCCTGAGTTGTTACTGTGTTCGTTATTGACTACACATATCTCCTAATGATGCAAGAGCTATAAATACTATCAAATAAACAATAAAATATACGAAAACAAATAGAAATAATCAAAATACTGTATACAATATTTAGTTTGAAATAAAAAACTTGATAAAAACATTCACTTAAAACAATATATTCGCCCTAGTCCAGTGCGCATCATGTAGACTCGTTATGGTTGTCCTCCGTTTGAAATTTTTTCGACTTTGAACAAATTTCACTTTGAGGACTGGTTTGTTCGTATCCGCGAAAGTTCGCACAGTGGTGTGAGCATCTGTACTGAGAGACCAGCAGCATTACTACATCCTCAGTCATAAAAATTTGGGCTAGAAGAAAAAGCATCATACACTACTACACAGTAGATCAGTACACCGCTTCTTTATTATATGATCTATTCCAGCTGTGTGGTTAATTAGAATGAAGGAAATGGAACCAGTAAAATCTTTTAACCACATAAGGTAAAATCCAAAATCTCTTACATCTTGTTATGCTTTTACTTTTACTTAAGATGAATGTGAATCCACAATTTAGCCAAAAGTATGTGAACACCTGACTATCACACCCAGACAGTTTCCCTGAAACGGTTACAACAAAGTTGTTAGCACACCACTGTGAATGATGTCTTTGTAGTCTATTGCATTACAATCTTCCTTTCCTGTAACGAAGAGGCCCAAACCTGTTTTACTATAACGCCACCAAAAAAAAACCCACGGTTTTCCAACTCAAGTGTCCTGCACAGAGCCCTGAACCTCACCCCAAAAAGCACCTTTGAGACAAATTGGAACACTAATTGTGCACCATCCCCCCTCGTCTGACACCCGTGCCCAACCTCACTGATGCACTTGTGGCTGAATGAGCACCAATCCACAGACCTACATTTCAAAATCTAGTGGAAATCCTTCCCAGAAGATTGGAACATGATTTAATTTTGAAGCAGGAACCATCTTCATGCAGAAGCTTTGGAATGGGCAGATAAGGGTGTGGTCAGGTGTCTGCCTTTTTTTGTGTATCTGAAAGCTTTTGTATAGGAATGGTATTTTAACTCTATTAAACTGGGGCACTGCACTGACTACAAAAGAGATGCACATCCACTTCAGAACGTGTCTGTTTTAAGTCCAGTGGCCTCCAAAGCAGCAATGGAAATGTACAGTCATTTTTATCCTCCTTATTAATCTAGAGTAACTGATTGCAAATCTTGTCATGTATTTTTCCAGGCTGCTTTAATCATGCAGGTACTCCAGCTGACCCCCGAACAGATCGCCATGCTTCCCCCTGAGCAGAGGCAGAGTATCCTCATCCTGAAAGAGCAGATTCAGAAAACTGCTGGTGCCCCTTGAAGATTTGGGGGGAAAAAAGCCTGAGACCCCCCCCCCCCCCTTTTTTTAGTCTTTTTTCTGTTTATAAGAAATCTGTTAAGGAGACAATAATTCCTGCATCTGTGGGCATGTAACATGACCTTTTTTTTTTTTTTTTTTCCCGTAAGCAGTTGCTTAACATGCCATTGTGACTTTTCTTTCCAGGATGTTTCCACTGCTTGAAATTTGTAAACCTTGAGACAAGTTCCTTCCTTTTGTTTTAAGGACTGAGATAAGCATACAATGTGCAGACCATACCGATTGTTATCTTCTCTGTTTGCTATTGAAGGTCTAGGACGTTCTTTTTGTTCATTACAAGTTGCTGTTTTTTTGGAGTGCAAATGTGTAGTAATGGGGGCAGCAACTGATTCAAACTGCAAAAGAAACCTGAATCTGATCCCACTAGAAGACAAATACAATGGGTAAAATTTGTTTATTTTAATAATTACTAAAACTGTGCTGGTGATCTGAATGTTTTTGTTTTTCAATAAAATACTGAGAAAGAAGTGTTGCAATGGCTAGTGCAAATACAATCACAGTTCATGCCAGTGCAGGTAAAACAGTCAAAAATAAGGAAGTATAAAATAGTGTGACTAATCTGACGTGGCTGTAATCAAATAGCACTTTATAACTTTGACTTTTTTACCACATCTTTTTTTTTTATAAATGTCCTGGCAGTTTTTTGTGAAAATAAACCACAATACATACATTAACAACAGAAGCAAAATCACGTTGTAGATGTTTAATAAATTCACTTATCGTTTTCCTTGTAACTACACTGTTGAACTCGGAAAAGCAGTTACTTCCTTCATACCAGATGACTTCTCATTATCAAGACAAGAAAGCTACACCCAGATCAAGGAAACCACCACAACTTGGTTATAGTCACAAGTACCTTTATTTGTCATACAAAACAATAAAAAAAAAATCACTTTTAAGATGTGTCCAAGTTAGATATTGGATATAAGGTGATAATACACATTTTGATTGTGATTGAAAGCAAGAAAGAAAGATAAATGCAGAAATATTTACTATACTGATAACATCCACATGCCAACATTAGAGATAACACAGACAGTGGTTTTGCTGTGGAGAGCTCAGCTTAGGACATTTTTGTCTCTGCAAAGTAGTTTGTTTCTAAATGATTTCAGGGCTCCACCTGAAGAACGCCATCAAGGCTGGAAAAGGCATGGCGCACTGAAGGGCTTGTCCTTCTGGTTAAACTAGTTGCTTTGCAACAACTGCTCAAAAGTTCTCTTTGTTGAAGTAAAATCTGGTCTTCCGCAAATCAACTTCAGAATATTTCGCACATTTATTTTCCAAATCTTTAGCCAAGGCGGCCGGGCCACACAGGAAAGTACCGACTACTGACCTGCAAGCACAGATAATAAAACAGATAAAGGATATTTTGTCGGACACAAGAGAGATGATCACGTTTTAAGTACAAGACTTACGAGGGGTTCTCTTGTCGCACTTGCTCAAATTCCTTGTCCCAGTTTGGTCTTCCGTAGTGAGTCTTCTGCTTCAGACCAGTGATAACATCAGTGTCTTTGTCAAAATGCACCATTACATGGGCTGCCTAGAATTAGAAAACGAATAGCAACTGTAGCATCACAACACAAACTTCATATTTTGGATTGTAATAGCAGTTAAAAAAAAAAAAAAAAGACATACATGTGTATGATCCCATCCAGTAAGAAAGAGTTTGTATGTAAGAAAGTCCTTCATGTCTCTCTCCTCCATCTCTCTCTCAAGCACCTGAAGCAGATCTGCAAACCACTCAAAGGCATGTGTCTCTCTGCACAACCAGTAAAAGTAAATCTGTAGGGAATTGTAGCACAAGTTAAAAATGTGCCAAACGGACAGCAATCTGCTCAAAGTTGCCTTTTCAAAATTTCTTTTAATGATGTAACAGTCATTTTTATTAGGAGGTCATTTTTCCGGTATGTAAAAAGAAATGAAAGAATTATGCTACAATGCCAGACTCCAGTCCTGGAAAGTCACAACACTACAATAATTGTAATAAGCCTGATTCAACTCATCAGCAAATTCCCACTGCCACCTGGGGCTCATTTTCTAGTGTTAGAGAAAAACGAAAAAAAAAAAAAGAGAGAGAGAGAGACTTGTACATTCATACCTTCCTGGTGCGTAGCTTGGGGTTGGAAACTTTGAATTTATACCAAATGGACTTCAAGATGGAAGCAAATGGAGTCACGCCAATGCCGGCACCCACCAGCATGCTGACCTCGTAATCAAACACATCTTCACTGGCTGTTCCAAACGGACCGTCCACACCTAACCTAAAAGTAGATCTTGCTGAGATATAGAGCTTCTCTGTAGAATTTATTGTTGGCAGTTATCTGATAGTAAACTGATTTATTGTGAATGACTTTGTTGTGAATTGATTTATTTGTTGGGTGGTAAAAACAACCACCCAACAAAACAGCAATAAAGTGTGCTGCTTACATGGGTCCTTGACTCCCTTCTGGTAATTTTTCTACCATGTTGATGAGCTTCTCGGTCCAGTCCCCGACCGATCGTATGTGTAAACTGAAGAAGTCCTCCTCAGGTGCTGAGGTCATTGTAAATGGGTGCCATTCGAGTTGTGAGATGGCTGGACAGTTCACAAAGACATACTGTCCTACATCCATTTTAAATCCAGACTTCACTAATTGCAGCTCCAGGACTTTGGATGGATGCATCACAATCTTGAAGAGCAATTGAGACAATATCGACTGTTAATAAACTACTTATACATGTTATATTTTTACCTCTTATGCCTGAGAGCTTACCTTTTTGTAATTTACAGCCTGGACATATCGAATAAAGCGCAACACCCTCTCACATATGTAAATGACCATAGGACCAATCACCCACATCCAAGTCTTGGAAAGAACATAAAGAAATGGACGTTACGCAGCAGGAACAGCATATTGTTTTCATATTCATTTTATATATGTACTGTACATCCAGTATCTGTAAACAGGTTTTACCTACCTGAGGAAACCCTCCTGCAAACTGAGGAATGGGACATTCAGGAATGTGACCCCACTTCTCTGGATAATCTTTGCAGTAGCTAGTGTTGTGGAATGGGACGGCCATCTGACTTCGCACAATGCGCCTGCATCAGACACAAAATACAACTTGAGTCATTAATTTGCAAGCGTGCAAATACAATTCCTTTTAAACACTGCCATCTGAATGCCTCACCCTGCCCCATGAAAGACTAGGCCTGCAAAGAAAATGATGAAGAGGTGATGGGTGTACCAGAACACCTCAAAATAGCTTCGCCGTATCACCTCCATCGATGATGTAATCATGAGGATAAGAGCGAGGGTGATCACAACTCCTGTAAGGCCAGCAATGGTAGTGAAAGCAAATAGGAGTGGTGTCTAGGATATAAACATAACACTGCTGTTATTGGCATGCACTTGCAGAAATAGAGATGTTAGAATTATTCACTAAATAAACACCTTTAACATATTTTAAACTTTAGAAAGCAAACAGTATATTCTATAAAATATAAATTTGAAAGTGGTCAGATTCACCGTAGAGTCAGACTGGATCGGATTGAGGAAAGTGGTGTGATCTTCTTCCTCATCCTCCAACATGGAGAGATTCCCAGCAAGGGGACCGTAACGTTCATGACGGCAACCAATGAACCATTCCACATTCAGCAAATGGGCAATGGTGTGAACCGCTGGACAGTGAAAAGACACGCCATTGATAAATATATTCATTCCTAATTCAAGTCAAAAAGATTTCAATACACACGCAAGAATCTATTCGTAAATCTGAATTAGAAGCTAGTGGCACATACTTCTGTGAAGATTTTGTACTTTGTAATTACTTTGTAATTTTATTTTATTGTACTTTACTTTTGCTCATTATTAGTATTACTCTTTCTGAATATTATACATATCTTGGTTTTAGATTCAGGGCTGTTTTTGTGACACTGTATTTTTGTTTTTATTTTATTGGTATTATTCCTGGTGCAGTAATAACAATTTTACTTATGGGATCAGTAGTTTTTTTTGCCTGTTTGCCTGTCTCTTTATCTGTAATTTTGCAAAGGATCTTTTACTGACCATTAAATAAAAAATAATTAATAACAAACCCCTGAAGAAACATTATGTTACATTGTACATTTTTGGAATTATGTTGGTAACTAAGAAACTTTCACAGTCTGTAAAATATATTTCTGTCTATAATTACAAAAGTCTATTTACTGTTGGCAAATATTTAGCAAAACCTTTTTTCCGCATTGCTGCTTAGGTGTAGAAGGGGTTTACAGTCCTGTGCATGTACACTGAAAACTGAGCTTATCAGAAATAAAATTCTGAGGTACATTAGGCAATTATGCATTGTTCAGGTAAACAGATTTTTTTTTTTTAAGCAATATGAGTAATCAGTATCGTTTCCTGTTAGTTTTCTAGCCAAGACATAAGAACAGCGCTAACCAGTCATCAACCCAATCATGTAGGCGACCAGTTTGTGGAACGTAAGATTTTTGTCCAGCTGTTTCCGCAACGTTCGTCCACAGCACTGTAACAAAAAAAAGCATTGTGTGAAAAAGGTCACAGGCAACCTGCTATCTCAAAAACACTACCACACACCCACATCCACACCTTTCATTAAGGGCCAGTCATTACTGTATATTTACTGACCAACCAGTAACTTTACCTGTTATCAACTTTTCATTAGGGATTATGTTGATTACAGTATAAACACACTCAGATACAAAGCACACATAATAAGCACAATCCAGACAGAAAATTACGATCAACATCAGAGTTCAAAGTAATTTTATATTATAAATAATTAAAAATTAAAATAAAAAAAGTTTATATTTCATTATTTACACTGAATCCACCAGATTACAGGTGTAAAGTGCAGTGGCAGAAAAAAACCTTGTGCTGTGCATCAGGTGGAAAAAGGTTTATTTCATCTGTTGGATTTGCTTTACATTATTTCTTCCTTGAAGTTACCAGTGTAATTAGATTAATTGATTTATGTTATATGTATGTGCTAGTTCATGATTTATTGGAGGAAACTGTTAATAATAACATCAAGCCCTGTTTATCTGAAACGTTTGACCCTACACTGAAAAAGGTTGGAAGTATCTTGAATCTGGTCAAATTCATCTAGTAGTTCTGATTATATTACAAAAAACAAAACAAATATAAGAATATTAAACCTATTTTAGGACATTATTACTCACTTCATGCTTGTTTTCTATTGCCAGATCATTTAGCTTCTTTCTAGAAATAAATATTTACAATATGCAGAATAATCTGCTAAAGGAACAAGATTCATTTAACTTACCATGAAGGAGCCACGGATCAGAGACAGCAGGTTGCGACACACGGGCAGGAGGATGAGCATGCAGTTAAAGTTGAGAACAGCAGCTGGAGCTCTTGCCCAGGAGAGAGCAGACTGAACACACACACACACACACACACACACACACACACACACACACACACACGATTCAATCTGTAAAGTATGATCCGTTTAGATTCATATCCAAAATAACTGTATAGTCTGGTGGTGCAAAGCAGCTCTGAAGCGCATTCTTTATGAGGAGTAAATATACACCGATCAAGCAATATTTTTTACTCTCAAAACAATAGTTTGTCATTTGTCATCTCATTTGCCTCGAACAACATTTGTTTTATTAGACCTTTGGAATCTGGGACTATTCAATTCGCTTTGTTTGTAAAGTTTGTTTAACAACAGACACTGTCCCGAATCAGCTTTACATAATTAACAAAATTATGAATATAAATAAAATATTTTTTTAAGATTATAACGATTATAAATGATCATATATTAGTTCCTATATGTTTATCCCTAATGAGTAAGTCAGTGGCGACAGTGTAAAGGAAATACCCTCCTTGAAGCTTATACACATTGGAACAAAATGCTGTTTCTCCAAGACAATGGTGCAATTTGGTGCTGTAGTAATGTGAAAAAGTTGTGGAATAAAAGCATTACATGTTTGATGCACTTTGTATCTTGTCTTTTACAATAACTTGTAGCGTGTTTTTGTGTGGATGAACTCTTACCCCGATCAGCACACGGGTGTAGAAGAACTGAGGCCCCGAGTCATAGAAGAGATAAAAGTGAACGAACAAGAAAATGTTGATGCCCATCCACACCACCTACGAATATAATTACAAATTATTAGAAAACACTTGGCTGTTGTCCCTGGATTGTTTCAATGGCAAAGAAATCGAATTAGCTCTGACCCAAAAACACCGGCTGAGCTGGTCAAACTGGTAAACATATCTTTGTCTGCTGCTAGAAAGCAGTTTGCTGAATTAGTGTCAATAATGCTAGATAGGTTGCTTGAACAAAAATAACAACTACATGGGGCAGTATTAGTACCAGCACTAGCAAAGTTAAATCTTAAGAGATTGCTGCACTGTTTTTAGCTGGATAATGAAAAAAATCTGCAAAAGTCTGTCTAAACCTGAGGGTGCCCAATCTTCAACTTAAACAGGGCTAAAAAATAAAAATAAACAAAAAGCATAATGCCAACTATTATATTAAAATCAAAGTTGCAATGGTTTATATTGTTTCTAATTTAATTTTATTGGAAAAAACAAAAAACAAAAAAAAAAAACAGAAAGCATTGCTTTGTAATCTGCTTAACCAAGACAGGTTTATTTTCAAAATTCTAGTTCAGTGAAACGTATAGTACAATGTGAAACAATCAAAATTTCATGTACAATAAAGTTTAATACTAAAAAGTTATTCAGTGACAACTATTAATTGACATGAAGCTTGTGTTTATTTATTTATTTATTTTTGGTGCAATTTTTCCAAATGGCTTCCCCCTCCTTTGTTTTCCCCCATTTTTAAATATATTTATCACCACAGGTCAACTTTGGCCTAAACAGGTATCTCTGGTCTAAACATTGTAGACATTCTCAGCTACAGTGATGCCCTTATCTCAGATTGTGTTTGGGACACTGAGACGAACCAAAGACTTGGTACATTTTAGTCAAATGAATAAAAACAACTGGCAATAGCATCTTACCAAAATAAAGGTTTCCAGCCCATGGTTTACAATCCAGTTAGCCATTAATGTGTTGAGTGGTGAGAAAGAGAGGAATCTTCAGCTCGAGTGGCAGCAGGTAGGTGTGTGTGTGTGTGTGTGTGTGTGTGTGTGTGTGTGTGTGTGTGTGTGTGTGTGTGTGTGTGTGCACACGCAAGTGCTTGAGTTATAAAGCAGCACTGTGCACAGACTCCGCCTCAGGCTCCACACGGAAACCCAGGGCAAAAAAATAAGGGTCAAGTATTACATTGATGACAGAGTTTAACTGTAAACTGTGCAAACACGACACCTTTAACCTAACCCACCTAACAGAAGCTTCTTATTCAAGAAATTGTGAAAGAGATGTTGGGCTTACACTGGGATTTGGAAAGGAAACAAAGAGAGGGAAAGAGAAAGACAGACTGACAGAAAAACACAGCCTATTCCTTGTAAATGTTATAACTAAAATAGCTTCTGACTATTTCCTGCTAAAATACAGAATACACTGAGCCATAATGATTAACCTTTAGTCATAAAGATGAATGATATTATAATCACCTTTATCTCATGCTATAATCTATAAATTATTCTTGTATTTTATATTAACACAACATAGGGAATCATGTTCCCTCCAGTCAAATGCCTTGAAAACCTCTCATTACTCAAAGCAAAAAAGCAAAAAAAAAAAAAAAAAAAATTACATTTTAATATTTTCACATTAACTATTGTGTCAATTAATATAAGAAACACATTTTTGTAAATAAAAGCCACTTAAATTAGACATTCAAAATATTTTATTATCATTATTATATTCAAGTTACAATCAGCAGAGGCACAAAATTCAGGCACAAAACAAGCCAAAACAACAAAACATCCTCACAACGTTAACTCGATAGTTTTTTTTTTTTCGCCACTTAAACACGCCTTTGTGGTCTTACTTTTGCAGGAAACCTACAGCTAATTAAAACTGAGGTATATGCTCGTGCCCAAAGTGTTTTCCCGTAAGTTATTGAGGAAGGGAATAATTTTTCACTTATCTCTGCGATATGCTTCATAAGTTTCAAAGTGCACTTGAGGGGAATGAATGGCTGGCTTGTGTTTTTAAATAAAGCAGGGGATGCCCCCAAATGATCACATATACTCCATTCTTGAAACAGACATCTGGCCTTTTTCCAACATACCTGGGCTAAGCATTGACATTTCAGCCCTTTTCTTTGGCTGTCTTTGTGAATCATTTCATTCTTTGCAACATTCTTTGGTATTTAGCAGCCAAAAAAAACCCAGCTCACTACAATCTCATCCCCTGCTAATGCGCACCACAGTAGTGAAAGTCTAAAATTACAGCAGTGAAGCTTTATTTTTTTTTTTGTTCAAGGCCATTTCAAGGCAAATCAAAATAGTCATGCAGAGGATACTCTTGGAATCACATAAGATTTATTCTTTACATGAACTGCAGCAATCTCTGTATAGCTCCCACTGCCCTTATCAAGGCTCACATGATGTTCCTGATCATGGATTCGTGCAAATATGCAAGGCCTGGGAGGGGCAAATCTGATCAAATAAATTACAGGGGAAGGTCAAGCTGCCTCCATGTCCTCCAATATATCCGTTTCCCGTGCCCCCAGCAGAGTTGAAGGGTCTGGGATTGGTGGGACCTGTGGAACCAGTGTGTGCTCTTTTCTCCAGCAGCAAGCACATTGCAGGCAGTCTTCTACGTTGTGCTTGAACAGTTTGCGTGCCGGGTGGCAAAACTGGTAGAATAGCAACATGAAGAGCACAGCGAGGCCATAGCACACGATCAGTTGCACAGCTAGCAACGGTGCACATATATACTCGTAGAAGTCCGATTTGAAGAAGTACCAGGCAACAATAAGTCCCACGTTTTCAAAGAAGCGCAGTGTATAGTATAAAGCCAGGCGACTCCAGCGAGGCTGTTTCTCTATCAGTTCCTGCTCCGCCAGGTTCAACTGCACAGCTGACCAGCAGAATATGTTGATGCAGGCATAGAGCAGCGTAACCAGGAACAGCACTATACACGTGCCCAGCTTACTAAGGTTCTTATCAACGTTTTCAGGCAGTGAGGCTTTCCGTGCCCAGAATTCCACCCACGGCTGGAAAAAGAAAATGAGCAGGTTTCCCAGTCCCACGAGAATCACCCAGTAGGTTAGAGCTGTGCTGAAGAGTACCAGTGTGGTGACACGAGTGGCGATCTCCAAACCACGCCACAGCACCATGCACAAATATGTACCAACTTTCATGTTCACTTTGTATTCGTCATAACGGATCTGGATCGCCAACACACTGCACACCAGTGCTCCGTATGTGATTGATATCAGGGAGATGATCATTAAGGTAACTGAAAAAAACAGAAGCAATTTAGTGCAAAATATATGAATATTCATTTTGTTTCTATACATATTAGCATTTGCAAAACTATTTCCAGTCTATCCTTACTTTATTCTTACTGCAAACCTTTAAGCCATTTGTTTTGCCATGGGAAAACAAATGAATAGCATCAATAAAATAATACAATAAGAATCATAGCTGAATTCAATTATTTATTTTACTATTTCATGATAATGCCATAAAGTAAATCTCTAAATATCAAAACCAATCAAATAAAAAGAGATAGATCATAATCAAAATGTCTTTTTTGGACAATCTGTTAAATACGTTTTATATTTACATGATTATAATAATTACACACACACACACACACACACACACACACACACACACACACACACACACACACACACACACACAGACACAGACACACAGTATACATAGTACGTGTGTAACGGTACATGTATTCATACCGAAATCTTTCAGTACAGAGCTTTTGGTTCGGTACACACGTGGACTGATTGCAATCATTTTTTGTGCAGAACATAGTTCCCTTAGGTTCGTATTAAGTGGCGGACAGCAAGTTTGTTTAGTCGCCACCTCGCACTTGGTGTGCATTTTTAAAATCTCCTTTTAAGAGAAATTCCTGACAATTCCACATATTGAGGAAGTGAATGAATCAAGTTGATCATTATCTTAGATCATATCGCGTCCTACATGCGCTGTCCCTCTAAAAAACTTATTTCTAATCCTGTCCTCATCACTCCCAATGGAAATCTTAACATCTTCAGCTCTGCTACCTCCAGCTCCACATCCTGTCTTTTAGTCGATGCCACTGTCTCTAAACCATACAACATAGCAGGTCTCACCACAGTCCTATAAACTTTCCCTTACACTCTTGCAGATACCCTTCTATCACAAATCACTCCTGCTATCACTTTTCTCCACCCTGCCTGCACTCTTTTCTTCACTTCTCTAACACACGCTCCATTATTTGCATTTAAGTCCCCAGGTACCTGAACTCCTCCACCTTCTCCACCTCTTCTCCCTACAACCGCACCACTCCACTGCTCTCTGTCTTATTTACACACATGTACTCTGTCTTACTCCTCCTGACTTTCATTCCCCTTCTCTCCAGCGCATATCTCCACCTCTCCAGGCTCTTCTCAACCTGCTCCCTACTCTCACCACAAATCACAATATCATCTGCAAACATCATAGTCCATGGAGACTCCTGTCTGACCTTGTCCATCAATCTGTCCATCACCACTGCAAACATGATTGGGCTTAGAGCTGATCCTTGATGCAATCCAACCTCCACCTGAACCAGTCTGTCGTTCCTACTGCACACTTTACTGCTGTTACACTGTCCTCATACATGTCCTGCACCACCCTCAAATACTTCTCTGACACACCTTACTTCCTCATACAATACCACAACTCCTCTCTCGGCACCCTGTCATACGCTTTCTCTAAATCCACAAACACAAAATGCAAATCCTTCTGACCTTCTCTATACTTCTCCATCAACATCCTCAAAGCAAATAATGCATCTGTGCTGCTCTTCCTTGGCATGAAACCATACTGTTGCTCACAGATGGTCACCTCTCCTCTCAGCCTGGCTTCCACTACTCTTTCCCATAACTTAATGGTGTGACTGATCAACTTAATTCCCCTGTAGTTACTGCAGGTCTGCATGTTTCCCTTTTTTCTTTTTATATTTATTTATTTATTTATTTATTTATGTGTATATATATATATATATATATATATATATATATATATATATATATATATATATATATATATATATATATACACACATACATACATATACACACACACACACACACACACACACACACACAAAATATATACACATATAAAATATATAAAAATAACTTGCCTCTAGCAGGCAGGAGGATGTATTTCTCCTGAATGGCAGCGTACAGCTGGAGAGTAAGCTGAGGTGTGGAACCAAGGAAAGCCTGGATGACGGCTGTGCGTTTGAAGGCATCACGGTGGACGGCCAGCTTGCGCTCCGAATGACCAATCTCCCATTCCATTGGAGAGCCGACGGCTTTCCCGTTTTTTAGTTTCATCTTCCTCGTGATGGTGACATACGGCTCCTCTTGCCTGCCTGCCTTAAAGTAAACTACCAAAGCTTCTACACACCTGGAAAGTAGAAACAGAGAAGGTCTGATCAAGTGTGCAACTTGTAGTTAAAAAAAAATATGAAAACCTATAGGGGTAACATGGTGCTACATTTACACATGCACCAATTTTAATCAACAGTAGGTGTTCCCACTGGTTGCCACAGTAACATATATGGAAGGGTGGAAAAAACTAACATTAGATTTTTGACCACAAATCCAGAGAAAGGCCATGAGCTCTAATTTCTTCACTTTTATTGGTTGTCACTGTATGAAGTCACTTTATATTTGCTAAAAGAAATTTGTCCCGTTGCTGGACACACCCACGTTTTATCACTAGTGGTTGTTGTCGCTAATCTCATTTAAAATCTCATCCAAAATTAAAAAGTCTCTATTTGCTTTTACGCTGCGCCACTGCATCGGTGAATGTATCTTTAGAACGTTTCTGACAAAGGATAAAAAATAATAGATTTTTTTAAAAAGTGATAAGAGTCTTGTGAAATCACAAGTAATATCAGGATGCAGGTAATTAATTAAGATTCTCATAACAGAAGAAAGTGTGCCTAGTCACCATGCTAGTATTTATCTATTTAGAATCAAATGAAACCTATTATCAAGAAGTGTTTCCTAGTTTGAACACTAGATGTTGCTATGACATAAAAACTAATGCAACTCATCCAGGCTCCCTGCTCTCACTACGCCAAACACCAAGTGTTCATTTGACACTTTTGGCTTTTAGCTGGAGACTTAAAGGAAAAAAGAAGAAAAAAAATAGAAAATGCAGAAAAATGTATGACAATATACATATTTTATTCCTTGACTTGTGTTTAATCCATCAGGAGTCAGTTGCTACAAGTGCCAGGAATCAATTGCCTGGAAAAGTGAAGATATACAAACTGCCTTTTACTCAGCTGTGTAAGCTGAGAACTAATACCACAGACAAGGCTCGACGCTTTCTGGCTCCACAGACTTCTAATGAAATCTCTAATGAGCAAGAGCAGACACCAGAGTCCGATACCAAAATCTTCCCAAGACTTTAGCTTTACTTTGCATTAGTTCTTCATTCTGAACATCCTCTGCTCTTATTTAAAAAAGCAACTGCTTATGACACGGTGAGAGAAATCTGCAAAATCTTTACATGCACAATATTTGTCAATCAAGAACATCTCAGTCCTGCTGGAAGAACAGACCATCCCAGTGTCGGTGTCACTGTGCAGCTGCTCCATCAGACTAAACACATTTAAACATTCAGCTGACTTTTTAATGCTCAAACCACACAATTTTATATAGCAGTGATATTCATTTCTAATATTTACTTCAAAAAGATTGCTTTTGTTTGTACTATAAAATGATGAAATGAAATTACACAAACTACTAAAACATTCTACTGATCTCAAGATTACTGTACATGCTTAAAAAAAACAAGTCCAGTCATACACAGGCCTCTTATCTCACAAAAATAAACTCCACTCTCGGATGATAACTTGTTTTAGAGGAGCAAACAGTTTGAATGCAATGGTCCATAACCGATAAAACTAAATTCCCTTGCAAAGTTTAAAAATAGGCATGACAAAAATCCCGACCCGATTCACTAAAGTAGTTTTCACAAACCGTAAAATGAAGAAAACGAAAGAAGAGGCACAAGCAGCCTTTTGCACTGTTTACAGATACCATAGATCTGGAACATTCATTCACATGCTGTCTGGAACTTCATCAAAAATGCTGAACACATTTTCACAGCAGACAAAAACCCAACACCAGTACACAAACCATGTTCCTGAGAAAAAGTAGAGCTACAGTCAGTAAAATATCACTCCAGTAAAAGTGCTCCCTTTAAACTTTAATTTGAGTGAAAGTATAAAAGTATTTGCCTTCAAATGTACTAAAGTATCCAAAGTACTGATTTATTATGGCTAAAATGTTCCGATTATCATTTTTGTCACAAGACTTACCGTAGACTTATTTACCGTATTTTCCGGACTATAAGCCGCTACTATTTTCCCACGTTTCAAACCCCGCGGCTTAAACAACGAAGTGGCTAATTAATGGATTTTTCCTGGGTTTTTCCCGGTTTCACAAACTTCATGCCAAAAAACTGAGCACCAAAACATTAGACCAATGAAATAGCTGAACGGGTTAAGGTGAACCAATGAAACTCTTTATATTAAATCAGATGCGCTCCCACTGAATCGGGCCGCACCACATCATAAATATGGATGAGGTTCCTCTGACGTTTGACCTGCCGCTCACTCGGACTGTCTACAGGAAATATGCATCGTCACACTGAAAACAACCGGGCATAAAAAAAACGCACTTCACCTGTGTTCTGAGCTGCATGGCATCGGGAGAAAAGCTTCACCGATGGTGATTTATAAACGTACGACGATGCCAAAAGATAAACTCTCAAGATAAATAGTTGTAAAAAGGAAGGAGGAAGACAGTGAACAATGACTTTCTTGGTCGGCTACTGTTTAGATACAAGCCGTTGTAACGCGTTGAGTCTGGGTCATGGGATAACTCACTAACTCCAGTTGCAACAGAAATCATAAGCACAGACAGGTTTCCAAAACTCGTGCTTTTTTTTTATTTTTCTTGGCAACAGCGTTACGGGTTAGTCAAAGAAACTTAGAAATGAGCATCAGAAAATAATAAAAAAACATATTCCTCGGTCTTGCACACATGCAGTAATACCGGGAAAATGCGGCGGCAGGCAATTCCCAAAATGCCGCTCTGCTCTTAAAGAAGCCACAACATATTTCACCCGTTACACCGTGTAACAGACACTGTCTTTCGTTAAAGCCTGTGTAAAGTTCATTAGTTTCAATGTAGACACCTGCGGTTTATAGACAGGTGCAGCTTATTTATGTTCAAAATAAAAATCTTTGTCAAATTCAGTGGGTGCGGCTTATATTTGGGTGCGCTTAATAGTCCGGAAATTACGGTAATAAAATCAGTTTATGTAAAAAAAGACTCTAAATGTTACTCTTAGCACACCAATCTATTAATAGAATGATATGAACGAGTTAAACACTGATATCCCTTAAATTTTTCATAAACCTAAACCTTCTTTTAAACTATTATTAAATCTTGTAAACAAGGTCTCGGGTGTTGTGGCGAGTTAGACTCAGGAATGCATTTGACTAAATGCTAACACTTCAGTAAATTGCAGATAAGTGAAAATGCTACTCAAGTACAGTATAGAACTACATCTACTTTGGTACTGTCCACCACTCACCAACACGAATATCGAGAGAAAATGTATATTTCAGACTCCGGACCTTCAAAGAGTAACTGATGGTTTTGGCTCAGAGCTTAAGACTACATGAGCAATGTTCATTCCTCAAAGATGATCATAAATCCTCAAAAGATAGCAGGCATAATGCTACAATACAAACCAAATTATATGAAAGAATCTTGATTATCTACAGAAACACAATTATTTAGAGACTCCGAGCATAACCTCAGAGTTCAAGAGTTTCCAAGAGTAGGGGTTCCCTCATTGTGTGCCTGCAACAATACAAATCTCTCTCCTTAAAAGGTTTGATGTGCAGGAGAATAGAAGACTGAATTACGTACATGATTTAGGCATAGTTCTCATACATCAGTTCTCTCTGTCAGAAGATGATATTTGTTTATAATGATAATGGGTACTGTAATGTAGATTTAGACACTTGCATTGTGTCTGTTAAACGTATAAATATTAGTGTTCACAACATGGTTATAGGGTTTTACTGAATAAAAAAACCCAATTTATATTGAATTAAATTGTCGATTCTGCAGTTCAGTGGTCACACCCGTGATGCGTCATGTGGACCGACAACACATCTTTAAATATCCCGAAGGTATAAACCTAAGAAAGAAGTTGGTGTTGATGGATTTATTCCCAGGTCGTCTTCAAGTCAGTGCTTTTCATACTGGCTGCTTTGAATGCAACTAGATGGTGGAGTTGCTGTTTGCATAATTTGTTTGTCTCTCGCGTATGCTGCCTGACCTGCCTTTAATTGTACAACCTTGAATAATAAAAGTATCCTTTGTCAGCCGTAGATGGGAGAGGCACTGGAACAGGTGCAACAGTGACTGATAGCAGAGAAGTCCTGGCTAAATGACATGAGCGAATAACTACGTGTTTAAAGAAGGTGCAGCCGCCATCTTTAAGTTTATGTTCATGGCATTTAGCATACGCGCTTTACCAGAGCGATGTACAAACGTGCTTTGAAGTCTCAGTCAATGAACAGATCAACACTGGTTCACTAGCTTGCAGACTTTAGATACCATCAGCCTAAAACTAGGCTGAATTACAGCACAGTTTTTTAAATATACAAATACAGAAAACAAAACAGGGAAGCAGCTCTGGTTTAAGTGTTTTAGGAAGAGGTAGGTCTTCACCAATCATTGGAAGTCTTTACCCATAAGCTACTTTTTTAAGAACTAGTAAAGAAAGATATCCAGCTCTACAACACCTATTATAACTATAGGTGCAATTTCATTTATATTTACAGTCATCCAGGAGTTGTATTTAGAGAAGTCTTAGCTACTTTAATGACCCAAGATGAAGGCGTAGGGATAGGAGTGGCTGTAATTCAGAGTTTAATAGTGCAAGACTTAACAGGCAGGGGATTGTGTTATGGCTGCTCTAAACCACCTATAAAATACAACAAAAATTAAGATTCAATCAAATGACGCTCTCCTGTTGTTTGCACAGCTGCAGTACGTGTTGCTACGGGTTCTTAGGTGTCAGACAAGATCTACATGAGTAACTTAATTATATAAAAGAATTTGAAAGCCTTCAAAATTCAATTACAGTTAAAATGGAGTATTTTGCCACTTGTTGGCACATAAACTGATACTGATTAGTACATGAGTGAAAATGATTCAGAAGTGCTTTAAGTACCAATTGACTTGATTGATCACAATTTTTTTTTTAAAAAAGCTTTAACATAAACATGAGACTCTTCGTTTCTGGCACTGAGACTGATTATTTCATTCCTGCTTATGTAAACACAGGTCTGGTTAATGGACCCCACACAAGTGTACACCCAAATGTTACATGCAACATGAAGGAAGACACTTCTAAATCTATAAATTTGTCCTAATGCATCAACCTTTTTTTTTTTTTTTTTAACAGCTGGCTAAACATTCTCACCAAACTTTATACATATTATTATACTCGGTGTGATTACTGTAGCTGCTAGTCATAGCGATTATCAGCCTGATGAGTCATCATAAATCTCATTTCATAAATCTCCTTTCAGTGGAAATTAAAAAAAACATTGCAGTGTGTGGACAAAGTGCAGGGTGTGAACAAAACTGGAAGAACAGCATATCAAATCCAATTCTGAAGGAACCACAAGTGAAAAAAACATGCATGTATACCTTTGGTATTACACCAACACAACTGTGTCTTTAATGACTCATGCCTAAAGCTGAACATGGTCAGGATCCATGTGGCCAGTTCTTTTTGTTGCTCTGTTGGTCCAAACATATGTAACCGGATACAGGTGATGATGTAGCATTATGTCATCCAGATGCTGTTCTAGTACCAGTAATAATTACACTGTAAAACAGGATCTGTTTAGCAGCCTGGGAGAAGTCTGTCAGCACAAAGAAAATGTACGATTTGTAGCTAAAGTTTTGGATTAGTGAGTCATTTCTGATAATGGAGGCATTCAACATTTGCATGAAACCCCCCCCCCCCCCCCCACCCCCCACGCACACACACTTTTTTCCATTTCCCGCCCATGTTCACAAAGCTCCAGTACCATGACCTCCAGTGACGCAAAGAAAATTTCATCTAAAATTACTAAGTTTGTTAGTGTTACCGTCAAGAGACGTGCAGAATAGTAAGGAATGCTGGCGCTCTCAGTACAGAACAAGCAACTTCAAATAATTGTGTTACATTTCAGACAGCACATTTTTTCAGAGCTAGCTAACGCCTGTCTGTCGAAGCCTGTAACCGAGCTCCCAGATTTGCATCACCATTCAGCAGGGGCAGATTTATAGTCTTTGGAGCTTAATGACAACTAGATTTATCCTGAGTGACTTTATCGTTTTACCACATCAAGAGTACTCTCCTTGTTAGAGCAGTGAGTTATAGAGATCTGTATAAAGGCAGGCAGATGCTAACATTTAGCTTATCCCCAGTCGAGTGTACTGAATGGATGGTGTTAGCTGAATCAGTTAAAATGTGGTTTTGCTCTCATGATCTTTATATATAGCAAGGTTATATTAAATTTCAGCTGAAACTATTGCTATTAGCATTATATATATACATATGTATGCTTGTCAAAAGTTTGGAAATGCCTAGAATTGTACTGTTTTTGAGGCACGTGCATGTCCCTTTTTGTTCTGTGCATCAACTAGATAAAAGGCAAAGAGAACCAAAAATTGGACAGTGAATTAATGGGAAAATGGTCTGTGAACTGATGAATTAAAATTTTATAATTTTGTCTCTAAGAGAGGAGCTTTAGAAAGAGAACAGGAGAAAGGATGCTATTAAGACTGCCTCACAGCCACAATCAAACATGGAAGTGAAAGCTAATGGTTTGGGTTTGTTTGAGAGCAGGGAAGGTTGGAGAATTATTCTGGGTGAAAGAAAAACTGAACCATCATGGCTTCAATTTCATAGATCAATGCCATGCAATTCCAGCTGGACTGCAACTAACTGAAGCCAACTACACCATACAGCAAGAGAATGACCCGAAGCATATGTAAGCATATTTTAGAGAGACAGTTGTTTGGAGTGCTGAACATAATGGAATGGCCTGCCCAGTCAACACACATGAATCCTATTTTATTGCTCTGGGATGAAGTGGATCACAAGGTCAGAAAAAAATATTTAGGAGAGAGAGAAGTACGCACAAAGTTTTGCAAAAGGCATGAGCAAAGCATTTCAGCTGAATGTTTGAAGAAACAAACTAGAGTGTGAAAAGCTGTTATTGAGTACCAACATCCAAATCCAAGACTAGGGGTTTCCATTGAAAAGAAGATTTCTTTCCTTGTGCTGTGCGTCAGGTGCTAAAGCTGGCTTCAAAAAACAGAAGCATGAGTGCTGCCAGCATTGCTTTAGAGGTTGCAAAAGCGGAAGGTCGGCTTTTCAGTGCTCAGACCATACAAGTCAGTTTGCATGGCTGTCATCCCAGAAGAAAGCCTTTTCTACTTGTACTTTTTTCAACGGTGTCTGCACATTTTTTTTTTACTGCTATAGCGTTTTTATTTATTTGCTGTCCATATACTTCCATGTTTATCTGCACTTGTCAATTTGCACACTTGCTACTATTTGCACTTCTGGTAGATGCTGTACTGCATTTTGTTGCTGTGTATTTGTACTATGAAATGACAATAAAAGTTTATTTTGTCTAACTCCAGCAGCTCCATGATGTCATTATAGAGGAGTGGAAGAGGATCCCAGCAACAACCTGTGCAGCTCTGAATTTCATGGCCAGGATTGGACATAGTTTTGACATGTTCACTTAGGGTGTACTGACTTTTGTTGACAGTTATTCAGACAATAATAGCTGTATGTTAAGATATTCTCAGAGGACAGTAAATCTGTACTCTATACAAGCTGCACGTTGACTACTCTAAAAATATATAGAAGTTTAATTACTTTATAGTATTGTCGATTGAGAAGATCTATTAAAATGGTTGAACTGTGAGGGGTGTACTCACTTTTGTGAAATACCGTATGAAGTACAGTGCCCATGTCATTGCCACAGATGTGTGAAAAACAGAAGGCCTGCATACAGCGTTCTCAGGCAGCTCAAACCACAAATCACACTATTGTAATACAGAGCAAAGGCATGTTTCAATTTCTACAATTTACTAATCAACATTAACTTGCGTGTGTTGAAACTAATCCAAATGTTAGTTTCTGGGTGGCAGATACTTTCAGTTAACGTCAACTTTATGATGGTGAATTTGTGAAACTCATTCTGCACTAAAAGAAATTAGGAAGTTGTATTGATGCATGCAACTTAACTGCATCAGTCAATCTAATGATACTAAAAAAGATCTCCATTTAAGTGGGGGAAACTGAAATGTTTTTATCGTTTAAAAAAAACACAAAACAATCTTTATGTGTTTACTGAAAAGTTATTTTACATTTATAAATCACAACAGACAGGTTGTATAGTAATATAGATATTACTGTAGGAATACAGAATACCATTTCATATATTTTCTTTCTTTTAATCATATTGAACACTGGGTACATGTGAACATATTTGTTATGATATTAAAAAGTGAAAAGTGTTTTTCTCTATTCACAATCTAATATTTTCAGGGGTCGACTTAAAAAAAATAAAAAAAAACGACCTAAAACGATCAAAATAGGTATAAATTATGTCGATAATTAATTAAAGTGATGAAAAATAAATAAATATGTCACTTCATATGTATAAAGTAAGTTTACACTCATACACTTATTTATAAAAGCACTAAAAGTGCTTTTTTTTTTCAAGATTAGGTCTCTAACAGTTATGATTCCAGGTTAACACCCATGGTTATAAAGCGCCGACCTCTGAACTTTAGGTTGCCTGTAAGTGACCAGCATCAATAAAATAACTGAACACACTCACAGACACACACAGACCTCATTCTGTACTGGAGATCTTTTTTTTTCTAAACTGCTTTTCTGTACGATTAAAAACTTTAGCCAATGTTTTTACTATGTTCTATAACTCTTCTAGGTTATTGGAAGAAAGAAGTAAAAAAAGAAAGTAATCGACTATTGCAGCTTTAAATAACAGTTCAACTAAAAAATATAATTCATCCTGTTATGAATGTGCCGTCTAGTGCACTGGCCTAATGTGTTGTTTTTTTTTTTCTCTTTTTGTGGAATAGATCTAGTTTTACTCCTACCTCCTTAAATTGTCTAGTCAGTTGTGTTTAAACCACTAGCCAAGAACTTACCAGAAGAAAAATCACATGGCTATGTTCAGCAAATCTATCGTCATCTAGGAATTGTAGTCATAACATCCGCTTGTAATAACTAAGGAACTATGAAGCAATATTTCTACACTCAGACTTCACTGGAGTTCAATGTGCATTATATAGTCATATGCAATGTTTAAAAATGAAACTAACATGAAAGCTGGTACTGTAAAGAACAACACATACTGGACCAGTTTATCATTATACATATAGCCTACAATAGAGTAGAACGAGATAATGCAAATTTCAAGTGTGAGAGTGTGTTATCAGACTGTCCTCGTTTTAACCAAACTTGGACACAGTCGGAGCAGCACATGGCAATGAATTCTATTTAAGCCTGCCATGTGCGAGTGTGCGCATGCGCTAAACCAAGTCAGACAATCAGGTTTTTCAAAAGAGCACTGGGCTCGATTTAAAGGCTCAGGCAAATACTTGTATATATTAGGGCTTACAAGTATCTACAAGAACGCAAAGGCACCGCCTAATGCCCAAACCTTCCGTACCGCGCCATTCTGCTGAAATCAACACGCCTGTAGTTGTTACAGGAGCAGTTACACAACTGGCACTGCAGAGGGCGATAAAGAGGTCGAACATTTTAAGAACGTTTCTAGTGACAATACTGAATCATCAAAGTATGAAAGCTGGAGTCAGTCGTAATGTGCCTTGGGGAAAAAGCTCATCCAAACATTTCCAGAACAAAAGAGCAGATGGAGCCACGTGCATCAGCCCTGTTACTCAAATACTTCTACTTGTATAAGAATACACTTGGCCCAAGCCTCTGCCTAGGACAGAGGACATCTGCCTCTAAAAATACAGTCTGCGCTTGTTATAACCGTGACACAGTTTTTCGGTGCTCATCAGAAACCCCTGGCAGACCGCTGTCACGGACAGACTGCAGACTTCGCGTGAACTCCACCCGCAAAAGGCTTGTACAGACCACGTGAACGTTCGGGGTTCGTCGGCAGCTGGTACATGAATCATGTGACCAAATGGCACGTGCGCCTGTGTTCTCAGATAACCGCTATAGTATAACCACTAACCATCTACCACAACCACTATAATTTAACTGTTCTTATCATTTATACACGTTTTTGGGAGTTAACTCTAAGGTTTAATCGATCCCGCGTGACCCTGAAAAACTGTGGGCGGACCACAATCTATAGAAGTGATGCCAATGCACTTGATCTATTCTGTAACTTTAATTTTACTCTAAACTGAATTTGCCTGATAGTTCATTAAAATTAGAGATGAGAAAAGTTGGTCACGTGACTACATGCCGACGTCTGTGTCTGTTTCTACCTGATGATCGGTCCCATCTGGAGCAGGTGCATGAAAAGCACAAGAGGACGATCTCTCCCCAAATCCCGATGGACGAAGGTTAAGGTCAGCTGAGTTAGCACAGAAGGCACCAGGATAAATGTGATCGTCAAGCCCATCCATATGACGTCGTCGCTCGTGTGGTACATGCTGGAGAGCACCGAGGCGCAGATGAACTCGGCGCAGTAGAGGACAGTCGCCCACAGCACACTGAACGGGGGACGGATTTTGCTGTGATTGATCACCAGCACGACTTCGTTCTCGTTCGGGACCGCGTGCTGTGCGATCTCCGAGATGTCATCCTCCACCGCCTCGTCCATATTGTTCGTATAGCCAAGCTCGGGATGGTGCTCGTGTTTACTTTTCATTTCGATTTACAAAAAAAAACAATTACATTGGAATCTGGAAGTGAAAACAAAAACAGACCGCTGGGAAGGGTTGCTCAACCGCTCTTCGTGCTGATTGTAAAATGTATTTATTTTAATTTGGTTCACGTGGCTTTGATCGTAACTCCATATTCCAGCGTATTTGTATTACATAGTGTAACAGAGAAGTGTGCTGGGCTTTATTTCACCAGGAATCACGATCCTGTTCATGCTGCGAATAAAGAATTCCATTACCAAGTTTACAGGCTGAAGTTCTTGTTGATCGAGCAAAACACGACCTGAACAGCCTGGGGATATTTCCCGTTGGTGCCAGCGCGTCTCCTTCTCCTCACTGCACAGTGGTCCGGGGTCTTCACGCTCTCAAGGCGTTGTTCCAGTGAGACGCCCTTCGTTAAAACATTTCAAATCGAACCGCGTACTTTAGTAACGCACGCCAGGAAAACCACGCACATGAAACGACGCGCTAAACCCCCAAAACCCATTTCGTTCGTCTGCTGTTTATGATCAGCACAACCAGGTGCGCGTCTTCCTGACGGGCGTGTGCGCGCTAGAGCGCTGCGTGAACGCTCCTGCGGGTCCCTGCGCCCGCCGGTTAAAGCGCCAACGCAACGCCCCGAAGAGCCAGAGCTATGAGGACGAAATAAAAACATTGGACGTGACTGATGGCAGCATGTTGTTCGATCTATTTCTATTTACATAATGTAAAACACAATTATATCTAACACTTTTTCAGACTGGTAGCCATGTCATAAAAATACACTGCTCACTTCTAGCCACGTGGCTTGGTAGGTCAAAGGAACAAGAAATCACTTCAATTTGATTCCAAATATCACATAGAATCAAGTGGAAAGCTGTTCTATTCCACTCCTTCAACTGAATTCCATCATGTGCACATGTTTGTGCATCAAGACACCTTCTGACAAAGTCACATAGTGAGTGCATGTGATAAATACCTCATAAGGCCATCGTCGGTTTCTTCTCCTCAGTACAGTACACCATATGCAAGTACTTGTGCAACAGCTTGTGACTATGGCCAGACCTACACATGTCCGGTCCTCCCAAACTGTGTAATGACTCCTAACTTGTCCTGTCATCTTGTTGTTGCTCTAAATGCATTTTTTCCTACGACTGCTCTGTAATTTTGCTCAGTGGCAGGATTCACCTCTTATTTTTCTCTTTGTTTACCCCTCATATTTAGCAGCAGTCAGATTTCTGGATCACTTCCGGTCACTTAAAATGACATAAAGATAGTAAATCTTCAATATCTTGAATATTTTATTGTTCAGAATTCTGCACTATTTCTTGGTTGCTATTTCAATGTAAGCAAATTTGGGATAGTGATATATTTGTGATATTGGGATGTTAGCTGATGTTTGCAAAAGGTCAGATTTTTCCATGTCTAATCTCGTCTCAGCCAACACTTTGCGCAATTTAAAATGGATAATGAGATTTTGAACAAATTTATGGAGTCTATGCCAGCTCAAGTATACACATTCAGTAAATGAATGCAGTCAGAGAGATATTTGTTCTTAGGGCATTATTAGCGAACGTGACATCATTTAAGGACTTGTAGAGAAGAACTTGTATTTCATGTGATTTAATTATATAATATTATCTTGAGGTCTATTAGTGTAGCACTGCATCTTTTGTTGCCTTTGGTCTTCTCTTGTTACCACACACAATGGCCCAGTGGTGGTGTAATGGCCACTGCTCTGTGTCTGGGAGTGTCTGTTTTCGTAAAAGGTTTTGGTGCATAATAGTATACATTACTCTACTACATAGATTTCAAACCCTGCTTCTACAGTGCCCATGTTCCCTGAATTAATGTAACTATTTCAGCAAATCACATAACAGCTTTTCATTGAATGAATTCATTG
Source organism: Silurus aristotelis (assembly GCF_946808225.1). Lineage (NCBI taxonomy): Eukaryota > Metazoa > Chordata > Actinopteri > Siluriformes > Siluridae > Silurus > Silurus aristotelis. The sequence continues at coordinate 13,412,147 of NC_139587.1, read as the reverse complement.
TGCTAAAGAAAGGTAAACACTAAAGTGCAGGACAGGATGTACTCCAGGGCCAGGGTTGGAAAACTGCACTCTATTAAATTAAATTGTATAGTAAGCATGGCCACTGGACAAAAAACCTTAGTAGCGCTCTAAGGTCCTTTACTTTATCTGCTCCTGCATCACTATATCACAGCTGACCCTGCACTCTGACCCCAACATCTGTGAAAACTGTGAATGCAAAAAAAAGAGTTTCAATGTACTGTAAGATATATTTACATTTTCTATTACAGTGCAGTAGAATTAGAGTGTGATTCATTACCATCGCCTTAAAGATATACTAAAGTAAGTGCTTTTAAAAATCATAATAAATGATAAATTGAATTCTAACTGTCTTGGCGCTCATAAATTGAAATAGCAGGGCTTATTCTGTAGCAACTATTTTGGTTAGGATATACAAGTATGTGTGAACAGCGGTGCAATAGTTACTGATTTGCTTCTATTTTTGTCATGACCAGCTGCTACAGGATGATCCTAACCAACAGAAGAAGGAGCTCTGTTATAAGAGCTAATGCAGTGCTAATGCAGTTATGTTTTCTTTTTTTTTTTGGTTGTTTGCAACATTATATTCATGAGTGCATAGGGGAAAATGGATCTGCCCTCCTGTCATTCTGTAATTTCATCAGATTTGAAACTAAACCACCAGCAGCCATGTATTAATAACTCAGCATCCATAGCTGAGAGATTCTGTTGGATGCTTGCCTAATGGCTTTTTCCTTGTTAGAGTCAATTATTTTGAACTTAATGGCCCACTAACCTAAGATAATGGAGAACACAAAGCATAGTAACAACAGAATTGATTTTAGGGACCTCTGGTGGCCAGAAATAGATCATACTGTATATTTAGAACTAATGGCCAGAAATCCAATCCAGTGTATCTTACTGTGGTTTTGTCTTAGGTGGTCTGTTTTTCTTATAAAACCGTGTAGTGTTCTGTCATGACCCTATGCAAGGCTCCCATAACATCACCCTCCTTTGGCCATTCTTGTATAAAGGTCAAATGACCTTTACTTAGTTGATTTAAATTAGTGGTAGAATTACAGTTACATTCCTATCTGCCTAATGATCAAAACTGTACACAACAATGATTCTGTTGTTTTTCTTTTTGAGAATGGGAGTTGTTCAAGTTCAAGTTCTGATATGTTATTTGCAATGAATAATACTTGTGATGTTGCACTCTACTGAGGGTGAGAAACTTAACACAGAACACAGTGTTGCAACAAATCCTCCCTCCATTGCTTCACAAATGTTCACAAGTGACACTTGTCTTATTGTAATTCAGGACGAAGCCATTTGAATGGCATTTAACAGGAAGAAGGCACCTCTTGACCTACATTGAAGTATACCTGTGCAATTACCTTTTTGTCTAATGATATTTAATCAAAGCACAGTAGTTGTGCCCCAAAAAATACAGAAATCAGAAACGTACCACCAGTTGCCAGTCAGTTCAACACAATGCTTTAGGGCTCTTATTTAGACACAGCACAGATACTGCATACTGATATATAGTCCATGCAAAAAAATGTGTGTCATACTGATGGCTAGTAATAAAATTGTCTTAAGTGAAATCTTTTATTTACACATTTTCTATTGACTTACTTTGCAAATAGTTTGATTCTGCCACAAACATCTTTAGAATAGACCCATAAAGAGACACTTCTAGCAAAGAAAAGTACTGTTCATACTGTGTGATAACGGTGTTATGCCTAGTATTTTACATCACAGTAAAAAAAATCTTGGTAGCAGGCACTTCGGTGGTGGTAGCTCTAGTGGTTAAGACTCTTGGTAAGTAACTGATACGTCTGGGGTTCAAAACGTAGTATCGCCAATTTTCCACTCTTGGGCCTCTTCACCCTCTGTGCTTCCTAAGATCGCTGGGAAGAAAGATTTTCACTGTGCTGTAATGTACATCTGAAAAGCTAAAATCAAATGTTTTAATGGACATTAGAACCACATTTAAACATTTTAAAATTCAGTTAGATGGTGTTTTAGATCTGTAACTGGATTCATAAATGTCTCAAATAGTTGTCAGTAAAACTGTTTGCATAATCTATCAGATACATTATAGTGTAATCAATAACAGAGGCAGTGGCAGGAAAGCTTACAGTTGTAGATGCAGCCCAATATTTGCCAATTAATTCTTATATCAAATATAAGCATAAATATGTGTGTACATGATGTCCTACAATGGACAGGTATTCCATTCAGGTTGGATTCTTGCTTAGGGCAACTAGGGAATTACAGCTCCTGACAACTCTCAACTGGTACGTCATTCCACTTATATCCACTCTACAACTATTGGAATCTGCAACTTTTAAAACTATAGTCACAAAAAGTAATGTTTGTTCACCATTAGGATGGTATGGCATGTCTCCTACATGAAATTTTCCGAAGACAATTAGTTGTCTAAGGTACAGTATGCATCAGATTTGTCCATCTTCTTTAAGTAAATTGCTGCTGTGTGCTACACAGTAACAACAACAACAACAACAACAACAACAACAATAATAATAAAAATAATAATAATTATAATCCTGCACCCTTTAAAGCAGGTTTGGTCACACACTGCTCTAGCACAAAACTGTATTTGTGTTATAGCTGTTGCTAAAGATGTTAAGACATTAGACTTCTGATCAGAAGGGTGTTCAAAGCTGCCACTGCTGGGCCCTTGAGCAACCTCTACTGCTTAGCTGTTAAATCAGATAATTGTAAGCTGCTCTGGATAAGATCTGACAAATGCCATGAATGTAAATAGCAAAATTATGATTTGCAAAAAAAAAAAACAAAGTGAACTAAAGAACAGAATGGGAAAGAGGACCACCTTGATCTTCATCTTAATAGGCTTAATAGGCTAATGGATTTTAGAATTCTAGATCTTGCTATAAGCAAATTAATATAAGACCATATGAGCAAAGCTTTTTTCTTAAGGGAAAGATAGACACATATTACATATCATGTTCTTATGAGTATTTACAAAGTCATTATGTTATTTTTTGAAGATCATTCAAAAAACCAGCACAGGTAGAAGTGTGTGAAAATGCTTCCTGAACTGAATCCTGGCATTGTCACCTGGAATGTACAATGCAATCAGGAAAGAAAAATTGATTGAATGAAAAACTTGTTCATTTTTAATATTTAATTATTTAGCTGACATCATTTGCTGAACTTAAACCTGACAAACTGAAGCAACCTCAGATCATAACATTGCCCCCACAGGCTGGGATGGAAACAGCAGGCATGATGGGTGCATCACCTAATCTAACTTTCTTCTTGCCCAGATGCTCCCATCACTCTCAAACAAAGTAAATCTGGACTCATCAAAGCAGATGACCTTTTATCATTGCTCCAGAGTCCAATCTTCATGCTAAAGCAAATTGAAAATTTTGGTTTAGTCCCAATTGTTTAGTCGTAATTCCCTAAATTCTCTTTGCATTGTGTATGTGGAAATGCTCTTACTTTCACAATCAAACATAATTGTAAGTAATACTGTGTTTTCTATGATTTAATTGCACCAAAGTATAAATGAGCTCTAAACGCAATAATTCAAGATTTTCCATTATCACACTTCTTGTAAAAAACAGCAGGCTAATGCATTCATTCAGTCTGGAGGTTATAAAAGCATGCACTAGCATTATGTAGGTTTAGCATATATCTTGTTTTGGATTTGTTACTATTTGTTACATTAGGAAGGGCATCCAGCATAAAAACATGTGCCAAATCAAACATGCGGGTAATCTGCTGTGGCGACCCCTAACGGGAGAAGCTGAAAGAAAGTTACTCTTGAAACCTATACAGACTGAGGTAAATCTACCAAATTCTTATGTGGCAGTTTGTGTTTTTGTAGTTTGAGTGGTGGCTCAAGTTAAAAAATCAGAGGGGCTGCTGTCTCTCCTTAGTTTAGCCCATGTGCAGTGATTTTGCCTCTTATAATCACTCTTGAGGTAACTAACAGATTTGTACAATGACCTCTGGATGTAGAAAGGTGTTCAAACTAGTCAGATGATTAGATTTTAAATCCTGTAAATGCCACAGTCATCTATGTCCAAGAGAGCAAAAAATTGCCCATGCTGTTTATCTGGGTGTGTGAATGAATGTGTGAATGATAGTATGATTGAGTATGTTGCATATGTTGTATTGTGGTGATCTGACAACCCAATCCAAGGTGAATTCCTGCTCTACACCCAGTGTACTCACAATAAAGCAGTTACTGAAGATGAATGATATATGCTTTTTATAAAAAGCTTGACATTTGCTACTTCACATTTCCTGTTTACTTCGCTTGCATAATAGAATTAGGGATTAAGAGATTTGCCAAGTAGCAAAAGCACAGATTAAAGCAGTCCCAAACTAGAAAAGGGGATGTGACATGCCTGGAATGAAGAATAGAAGAATACTTCCTGCTAAAAGCTGAAAGATACTATAAAGTTCTATAGCAACTCACAAAAAAATGTATACTCATTTGAGATAAATATATTACAGAAGAATATTGCAGGCTTTGGGGAACAGGTTACTTTTAGCTTTGACTGCAGCTCTAAAAAGCACATATAGATTGATGTGCACATTGTGATAAGATGAAGCAAACAATGATATATACTACAAATAATAAGTCATCCCTTAATGTGTGACAATGTTGGAAGGGGGAACAGCTAGATATCCAGGTAATTCTTACTTCCCAGGAGTTTAAGATTAGTGAAATGTAACACAAAGACTGTGAAAAGCTCTGGAATGTATATCCACACACCCCCATGTTCTAACATAAGTTGTAGAAATGCATTCAAGTAATGAAAGAGGAATGCACAAAACATCACACAGCATAGTTTATTGGTCAATTCCATAGACAAGAACTCTCAAATAGACAGTTAATTTGTTAAAAGAGATCACCAGTAAGGTGGTTGTTTACAGTCAGGTGCCAGCTTGTCCCGTCAATTTTTCCCAGGTGTTTTTACATTGCCTTTATCAACAGTAACATACCACAATATGGCAATTACCTGGTATCATATAATTCATAAATGCTGTAAGTGAATTGAATTAGAGTTCATCTGAAACCTTTAACACTGTATAGATTTTTTTTTATTACAAGTGAATCTCTATTTGGGTCAAATAAACAAACCATCCCCTGCTAAATAAGGAGAGCAGATGTCCCTGAAGTTCACATGATTAGTAGAAACTATAAGCCTACTTGGCTCCTCCCAAATGAGGTGAAAGGATTACAGGAATAATTTGAGCCAGATTAAGATTTCATTGCACTTTGCACAATGCCAAAGACGAGGAAAATGTAAACATGCAAATAAATAAGGACATATTAATGTAAGTAAACTGGCAGTTTATAAAAGCATAAACCTTTATAATATCTGTATATAATATATATTTGTTTCATTTTTTGTGCTACTGTAGTTGTGTTTACCTCACCTTTATGTACATTTTATTTGTACTTGATTAAAAATATAAATGCATTATATATATATACATATATCTCTATAGATTTATCAGCTTTAGTGACCATTTTTTTCTAGTTATAATTCATTCTTATATAATGTCTATATGATAAATATGTAAATAAGATATGTTTCACTCCTGCAATTAATAATGAATGCAATTGATAAATTTTTACAAGTGATGCTTATGGCTTAAAGATTGCTTATTACATTTATTAAATAAGGCAACACAGCATGTGGCTATTATGATACGTCTTAAGCAGTGAAATCAAATCTTATTAACTATAAAGAATCGTATATAAGTAATTAGCTTATTAAGTAGATATCTAATCAACAACCAACAGTCCAATAGACTGTCAGGGTAATTTATGTTATAATCCGTACTCAGGTTTGAATCAAGAAGATGGTGCGCTCTTCCTCAACTCAATATGTTCAATTTGATGAGCAACTGTTGCAACTGGGTTTCCAAACTGCAGCAACCCATGAGGTAAAATCAGTACTATGTATTATTTTCAATGGTGTTTATTGGCTCATTTGAAACATACTGGAATGTGGCTCTGGGCTACTCCTGGCACTGCAAAGCTGCCACAGTTATGTCAGCAAGGGGTTCCTTTTTTTTGGCTTAGTTCAGTTATAGTGCCAAAATTATTAAATGGAGATAGTTTAATACTCTTTTCTTTGTTCAGAAAAGTTACTATGCTGGTGGTTGGTCTTGACAAGGCTGGAAAGACAATGTGTATCCGGGGGATGCTAAGAGGTAAATATCAAATAATGAATAATAGCTTACAGTCTTAAAAAAAAAAGAAATTATAAAAGAAGGTAATCAACATCCGTTACAAATTAGGAACAAGTAACCTGAGGTGACAATAAAACCAGCAGATTTCAATATAATTTCACTATTGTTTTCTCCCAAAAGTAAAACAACATTCACATGCCATGCAGACAAAACAGGTCTGGCAGTTTGGTTTTCAGGCACACTACTGTGTATCTACATCATGGCAAGAAGAAAGGACATCAGCCATGACCACAGAGAAGTAGTGGTTAAAGTCTCTCATTCTGGCTGTCAAGCATGGTGGTGGATAGGTTATAATCTTGGCTTGTTGTGCAGCCACAGGCCCTGGAAACCCTGTAGTCATTGGAACCATGCAGCTTAAGCTAGATGGAATTGGGTCATTCACCAGGACACTGATCCCATTCAGACCAGCAAATTGACATCAGAATTGCTAAAGAAGAAAATAATTATGTTGAAATGGACAGGTCAAAGTCCATTTAATTCTAAAGTCAGGATCTTAAGACAGCTGTAAATGAGCAAATGCCCTTAAACATCAATTAACTGAATGGATAACATTTCTACAAAATAATAAACCATTCATTATACTGAGTATAGGGTGTACTTATTTTTCCCATTTTCTGAAAAAAGACTACATATTGTCATCTGAAGTTATATTTTTCTCTATAGAAGTTCATGAAATCACACAATTATTTATAAGTCCATGATTAACAAAAAAAAAAAAAAACAGGAGGGTGTACTTTCCCCGCCCGACTACATTTAAATATCGATGAAGTTCACAAGATTTTTTATGTCTATTTTTTATTTAGCTCCCCATGGAGAAGTGAGTCCTACTCATGGATGTGTCCGTTATGAGTTAAGGTTGGAAAACTTCCTAGTGAATTTGCTGGATATGGGTGGAAGTCCTGAGTTCCGCTCATGCTGGAGGGAATTTTATGGTGAGGCCCATGGAGTCATTTTTGTGGTGGACTCCAGTGACAGACACAGAATGAAAGAGGTCAAAGAACTTCTGACTGAGATGCTGAGACAGCATAGAGTGGCTGGAAAGCCCCTGTTAGTGTAAGCCATTATTTAGATACTATTTAAATGTTTAATGCTTTTTAAAATGATTTAAAAATGAATGTTAAAAGTGGTCTCCTTTACATGTAAATGAATTCATTTCCACAGACTGTTCCTCTTTACAGATTAGCCAATAAACAAGATAAAATGAATGCCTTACTTGGAAGTGAACTGATTGAAGCCCTATCCCTGGAGAAGCTGGTCAATCAGAGTCGGTCTCTGTGCCACATTGTGAGTAACATATTGGGTTATAACAAAAAATATATTAGCAGAAATTGAAAATATGTCTGAAATAATATAGGTACTAATATTTCATAAACTTATGAGATGTGATTTGGCTCTTAAATTATTGAAATTACATGAGCAGTGATAAAGTTTTTTCACATTAAAGGAGCCATGCTCTGCCTTAATGGACCTGCGGCGATGGTCAGACAGGAAGACATTGCGAGGCCTAAGGTGGTTGCTACGGGCTGTGTGCCTCGACTACCCAGATCTCTGTACTCGTATAGATAGAGACAGTGGAATACCACCAGAAATGGAGGAGCGAGAAAGAAAAGGAAAAGCTGAAAAAATTCAGAAGAAAAACAAAGTTCAAAGGTACCTTTTGTTTTCAAAGACTCTTGCAAATGTCTTATATTTTGGTAACATAGAAACCTTCACAGTATGATGTGCAGTGAAATGCTTTTATGACTGTAGCATTGACAGAGGAATTTACATCGACCAGCAAGTAATGGTATAGTTAGGAGAAGAAAAAATATAAAATAATAAAAATATAAGGAATATGAATGACAGATAGCAACAACAACAGACTATATGTGAAATAAAATGCCGATGTGTGCAGTTGTATGTACAATGCAATGCTGAGTTATTTGTGGTGAAACTGCTAACACAAATATTTATACATATGAGGTAACAAGAGAATTTTAACAGGAATGCAGGGTGTGTGTTGTGTAAACAAATCCAAGGTCTAGTCCTATGTGTTTTCCTGGTTCAGGATCTGAGTGGCCTAGAGGAAGAAGCTCTTCCTTATTCTTCCTGTGTTGTTTTTTTTAGGACGAGTAAGTGCTTTCTGGGTTGCAACAAAAAGACGAGTAGACAATTGTTTAAATGCTTGAGGTCCTTCACCGTCTTCCTGGCCTTGGCTTAGCATTGCTTGCGGTAGACAAACTGCAGGTCTGGGAGCTTAGTGCTTTCTATCCTGCTTGGTGGTGTTCCCAAAGTAGGCTGTGATGCTTTTATCAGCCTGTAAGGATGCTTTCTATGGAGCAGGTGTAAATGGTACTTAGCAATTAAAAAAGTCCCTTAAGCCGTAAGCATCTAATAGTGTAAAGACACTGACAGGCTTCACCAGGGTGTCAATATGTGTGTGTGTGTGTGTGTGTGTGTGTGTGTGTGTGTGTGTGTGTGTGTGTGTGTGTGAGAGAGAGATATATATACTGTATTAACTAGCTACAGTGTGCTAGGTGCTAAGGCTTTCAGTGTGTACTAAATGTTTTGACATCTACAGACATCAAGGCAGTAAACCAGACAGTCACCTTGCACAGTGCCCTCTGGAGGAAGAACAGAAAAATGGAAACCAACTCCAAACAATTAGGTCAACCAAGGTAACTCAAAACACACACACACACACACACACACACACACACACACACACACACACACACACACACACACACACACACACACACTGTTCTGTGTTTTTTTTTATTGAATTTAAACTAGAATACATCATTTGGTTACAGGAGAATTTCCTTCAAAAGAAACTGAAGAAAAAGAAGATGAAGGTTAAAATTAAAGCAATAAGTGTCAGAAATGACTTAGATAAAAAGTGTAAAGAAAAAGAAGTGGAGGGAAATGAAGCAGTAAATAATGTTAGCAGTCAGGAGGAAACAGACAGTCATGGTTTGTTGCCACAAAATAAAAGGAAGCTGAAACCCAAATCAAAGGTGGAGACTTTAGATCAGCCTGAGTCCCAGGAGTCCATACCCTCTAAAGGTATTTAACTCAGTATTACACTTTCGAATCATTTTAAGACAATAATAGGCATGATGGGCTGACTTCAATTTGATTCAATGCTACAGCAGGTAAAAAGAAGAAAAAGGTGATAAAAGGAAAGCGAAAGAACAAGATCAACACAGAAGAAATTCCTGTAAATTATAGACAGCCTGCTGATCTCGCTGCCACTTTTGGTGAGTCTCACTGTATTTTCACTTTCTCTTCACTCTATGTTGCCCAAGAGTAATTGTTGTGACAAATCATTTCAGCAGCTTTCTAAGTTAGAAATCGTAGCCCAACATACCAGAGCTCATCAACTGTATTACTTCTATATAGCTATTGTGCATTTGCTATTAATTGAGTCTATATGTCTGATTATATTTACTTTATTTGCCTGATTTCATGTGCATTACCCTTAAGTGCCATGCTTAGTTTAACAAAACTGTGGTAACAATGTGTGTAATTGTTTACATGTTGCAGTCTTCTATGAAAAGACATTTATTCTACATTTTTGGGTTAGGGTTAGGGTTAATATTATCAGTACCTGACTTTACTAACACCCGTGTGGCTAATGAACATAAATGTCTACAAGCGCACACACAAAATCTTCCCAGAAGAGTGGAAGGAATTATAGGAAATTGGGCAAATTGGGACTAAATGTGGAATGTGATGCTCAAAGTGCACATACTATACTTATGACATGGTGTCTATAAACTATTGTCAATATAGTATATGTTAATTAAAACATGATTATTTGCTGCATTTTTGGCTGCATGCCAGAATTCAGTTAAAGGAACCTTCAGGTGTTTCCTAGACATAAATATGTTCTGGGGTGAGCATCTTAAATCTAATATCTCAGCAGACTAATTCACATTATTTGTCTGTTTTCTTGATAGATCTTTACAGAAAAGCCATTTTGGCTTTAAAAGCTCGACAGGATCAGAGTTTGGTGCCGGAACAGTGAGAAGAATGGAAATGCAATGGCAGGACATTTTATGAAGGTACTGGACCACAAAACTACCATCTTTAGGCATCTTCACCAAGACATGAATTTCTACATATGCATATTCATTTGAGTCTTTTTTTTTTTTTTGTATATATAAAACTGCTTATAACAAACTGGAGGCTCTACTCTCTTCAAAAAATATATATTTTCAATATTGAAAATATTTTAACATTTTTCAGGTTAGCTTCTCACTGAGACATTTCAGAAAATGTATTTTTGGTTTGCTTTTTCTTTTTTAGCACCAATTGTTTAATTGCAATTAAGTTGTTATTTCATGAACTGTAATCAAAATGTATGCTTTCTCCTGAAAGAAACTTCCTAGTTTATTTTCAATCACCTATTTAACAATTATATTTTAGAGGGTATAGTGGACTTATTATTATGGTTTATTTATGATATATTTGTATTATTTGTTTAATTTACATGATTGATTTTATTTTTACAATGTTATTATAGTATATTTGATCAGTTCAATAAGCTTTATTTATTATTATTATTATTATTATTATTATTATTATTATTATTATTATTATTATTATTATTATTATTATTATTATTAATAATAATAATAAAAGCATTCACTGCTAATATTAATCTTTCTGCCAAGCTTTTGTTTGAATAAAAACATGACAAGCATAATGTGCCTCCTTGTTGTATTTACTATATCTGTGAAACCTGAATAATGTACTCAAGTCATTTACATTTCTAGTGTTCTAGGTATACATGTAATTTTCAATGACAGTTCCTCATATGTCTAAAAAGCTCAGAATAACCATAATATGAATATCTTATATTATTTATATCTTATATTGCCAGTGTTGCCCACTTGGGCATTGAGTTTCATAATAAAAAGCTAACATGTATACATGTACAATGTAAAATGAACTAACAATCATTATTTACCAATGTAAATACTTAACATGACATGACATAATAGACATAATCATGTATTTTGCTGCATGTATTTAAACATACTTTTAGAAAAAACACATGATAATTGTGTTGTAAATAAGGTCACTCATTTTGAATGTGGTTATACATATAGCTCTCATGGACATGGTCAAAGCAGAGGTTTATGTCTAGGTCAATAAAACCTTTAGTTTCCCTTCTGTATCAGAGGTAAACTTGATGACCTCCTTATTCACCTGTATCTACTCATGTGATGATATTGTATCACACTTTGGCCCAAACCTTGCTGTTTGTGTAGCTCTTTTATAGGGTGTGTGGATTCGCTACTAACCACTACACCAAAGTGCCTTCCTCAAAAGCCACATGCATATTTAAAAATTGTGTCAGATAAAATTAAATCAGTAAATGAAGTTTACTACATAATGGGTTTACAATAACATTAGTCAAGTCAAGAAGCATTTATTGTCAATTCTACCATATAGCTGACACAGTACACAGTAAAATGAGACAACATTCCTCCAGAACCCTGGTGCTACATCAAACAACATAGAGTACTTGCCACATAAATGCATCAGTGCAAACAGTGCAGACAAAAAACAGTGCAGACAGACAACACAAGACAGTGTGAGACAGATACACAAAACACAAAACAGCGCTGACCAGTAACCTATTGTATACTCTGATTATACAGTAATGTGCAAAAGAGGACAATAAAGGACTATAAACATTCAATTCAATTCAATTCATTTTTATTTGTATAGCGCTTTTAACAATGAACATTGTCTCAAAGCAGCTTTACACAGATAATGCGGTGATTAAAAATGAATATGTTCTTTATGAGTAAGTTTGTCCCTGATGAGCAAGCCGGTGGCGACTGGCGACTGTGGCAAGGAAAAACTCCCCGAGATGGCATAAGGAAGAAACCTTGAGAGGAACCAGACTCAAGAGGGAACCCATCCTCATCTGGGTTACACCGAATGTCCATTTGTGGCGGGTATACAATGTTGCGGGGTGCAGTGATGATGATCAAAAGCGAAGTGTATTTCTGAGTCAGTGTAGGAGACTGTTGACATCAGTGTAGGAGACTGTTGACATCCAATCCAGGCAGGCCTGGATGAAGTGGGAAGATCCACGGGGGGGAGAGGGGCAGGAACAGTGGTCACTGGAGCCTCAGGAGCATGTTTAACTCGACCGAGAGAGAGAGAGAGAGAGAGAGAGAGAGAGAGAGAGAGAGAGAGAGAGAGAGAAGAGGGTGACAGGAAGAGAAGGATATGGATTATTAAGTGTACCTATTGTTGCATGAGAGTTAAAGTCACTGTGCAGTTTGGACTCCGGCAAGACTCACTATAGCAGCATAACTAAAAGGGAGAACCAGAAGGCAACACAGACATGAGGGATCTCTGGGATAAGAGACGGCCCACCACACCACCATCAACAAACCTGAGTGAACACGTGAATGTGAGGGGACGACAGCGTACAAATATCCCAGTTCACCAAACACTCTATATCAATGTTCCCTCCAGATCTGAGCCTTTACCTGAGAAAAAATCTACTGATTAAAGGCTTGACTGAATAAATATGTTTTCAACCTCGACTTGAACACTGAGACTGTGTCTGAGTCCCGAACACTGATAGGAAGGCTGTTCCATAACTGCGGGGCTTTATAAGAGAAAGATCTGCCCCCTGCTGTAATCTTCATTATTGGAGGAACCAACAGATAGCCAGCACCTTTTGATCTAAGTAGGCGTGGAGGATCATACTGGTACAGAAGTTCACTCAGATACGGTGGTGCGAGACCATTAAGTGCTTTATATGTCAGTAGTAAAATTTTATAATCAATGCGAGATTTGATTGGGAGCCAGTGTAGACTGATTAATACAGGGGTGATGTGGTCATATTTCCTAGATCTAGTGAGGACTCTTGCTGCTGCATTCTGAACTAACTGAAGCTTATTTATGCACCTACTCGCACACCCAGACAGTAAAGCGTTACAGTAGTCTAATCTAGAAGTAACAAAAGCATGAACTAGTTTTTCTGCATCCTGTAACGACATCATATTTCTAATTTTAGCAATATTTCTAAGGTGAAAGAAGGCGATCCTGGTAATATTATTCACATGAGCCTCAAAGGAAAGACTCGAGTCAATAATCACACCAAGGTCTTTGACAGCCGTACACGCTGAAACAGAAACACCATCCAGAGATGTTAGGTAATCGGAAAGTTTGCTTCTAGCTGCATGTGGTCCTAGTAAAAGTACTTCCGTCTTATCTGAGTTTAGCAGAAGAAAGTTATCGAGCATCCACTGTCTAATGTCCTTTACACATTTTTTAACATTGTTAAGCTGATCTCTCTCATCTGGCTTTGCTGAAATATATAGCTGTGTATCATCAGCATAGCAATGGAATCTAATACCATGTTTATGAATAATTTCTCCAAGAGGCAGCATATATAAAGAGAAAAGCAGAGGGCCTAAGACAGATCCTTGAGGAACACCAAACTTTACCTCAGAGAGTGTGGAGAACTCACCATTAACATCAACAAACTGATAGCGATCAGTCAAATAAGACCTGAGCCAAGAGAGAGCCGTTCCCTTTATTCCAACAACGTTCTCAAGTCTAGCAAGTAGTATAGTGTGATCAATGGTGTCAAAAGCTGCACTAAGGTCGAGCAAAACAAGTAAGGAGACAAAACCCTGATCAGAGGCCAATAACAGGTCATTTACCACCTTAACTAGCGCCGTCTCTGTGCTATGATGAGGCCGAAATCCTGACTGATACATTTCAAAAATATTATTCATAAGTAGGTGTGAGCATAACTGCTGTGCTACAACCTTTTCCAAAATTTTGGCTATGAAGGGGAGATTTGATATTGGTCTGTAGTTGGACAGCTGACATGGGTCAAGGTCAGGTTTCTTAATTAGGGGGTGGATAACTGCCAGTTTGAAGGATTTTGGTACAAAACCAGTGCTAATGGAAGAGTTTATTATTTTTAAAACAGGTTCAATTACCTCTGGAATGATCTGTTTAAAGAAACTTGTAGGCAAGGGATCGAGAATGCAGGTTGATGATTTTGATGAGGAAATTAATGAAATTAAGTCATTCTCGTGAATAGGAGTAAAACTTTGTAATTGATTGTCTGTTATAATTACACTGCTGTCTACAGGGTTACTTGTAAAATAATTTGGCTTTATATTAACCGTCTGGATTTTTTGCCTGATGTTTTCAATTTTATTATTAAAAAAGTTCATGAAATCATTAGTACCTAATGATGGTGTGCATGTGAGTGCAGTGCTTTTATTCCCTGTTAATTTTGCTACCGTGCTGAATAAAAATCTAGGATTATGCTTGTTATTTTCTATGAGGGTGGAGAAATATGCTGATCTAGCAGCACTAAGAGATTTTCTATAAATTAGGAGGCTCCCCTTCCATGCTATTTGAAATACTGTTAATTTTGTTTGACGCCATTTACGTTCTAATTTTCGAGTGGTCTGTTTTAAGGTGCGTGTATGATCATTATACCACTGTGCTAATTTTTTCTCCCTGATCATTTTGGTCTTAAGGGGAGCTACATCATCTAGGGTATAACGTAATGTTGATTCTAGGTGTTTAGTGGCCCAGTCGAGCTTTGCAGGGTCAGACGGAGATCTATCTAATATCGTAATTTCTGGAAGATTGTTAATAAAACGCGCTGTTGTAGCTGACGTGAAAGTACGCTTAACACGATAACGTGGTGAAGTAGTAATGCAATGACTGAGGCAAATTTTAAAAGAGATGAGATAATGGTCTGAAATAGCTTCAGACTGTGGAATTATGACTACGTTTTTTATTTTTAATCCAAATGTTAACAACAAATCGAGAGTGTGTCCACCACTATGAGTGGGTCCTATAACATTCTGATTAATTCCAACTGAATCTAGAATGGACACAACTGCTGCTCTTAAGGAGTCTTCCTGATGATCAAAATGAATGTTAAAATCACCAACAATTAATGCTTTGTCTAGAGAAGTAACTAAATTTGTGATGAAATCTGCAAATTCTATGAGAAAATCAGAGTAGGGCCCTGGGGGTCTATAAATAATAATGAGTGGAATTGTCTGACTGGACCTGCTTTCAGACACTGAATATTTTATGCTGGTGTAAAGAACTTCAAATGTTTTACATTTGTGTTTAGTCTTTTGTGTGACGCTTAGATTATTATTATAAATAGCTGCGACTCCGCCTCCTCTGCCATTTAGACGGGGTTGGTGTATGTAACTATACCCAGGAGGACTCGCTTCATTTAATGCTAAATATTCATTTGGTTTAATCCATGTTTCTGTCAAACACATTATTTTAAACTCCTGGTCGGTAATAATTTCGTTTCATTCGTAAACATGAAGGAACAAACACAATGCAGTGCAAAAACAGCAGTAGCAGCAGTCGAGAGGTGCAAGAACAGCTTGTAAACAGTAAAATATGATAAAATATAAATAATAAATTGTGGTGGATTTGGATTGAGATGAGTAATGAATGTGTGTTGAGTTCAGGTTTTACAGTTCAGTAACACACAGTTGAGTGAGTGTGCATGTGTGAGTTTCAGTTTTATTTCAGTTCTGTGTGTTGAGGAACCTGATGGCTTGAGGGAAAAATCTGTTGCACAGTCTAAATGTGAGGTCTGAATGCTTCGGAACCTCTTTCCTGACGGCAGGAGGGTAAAGAGTGTGTGTGAGGGGTGTATGGAGTCATCCACAATGCAGTTGGCTTTGCGGATGCAGCGTGTGGTGTAAATGTCGTGATGGAGGGGAGAGAGACTCTAATGATCTTCTCAGCTGTCCTTACTATCCTCTGTAGAGTCTTGCAATCTGAGACAATGCAGTAACCAAACCAGGTAGTGATGCAGCTGCTCAGGAGATGGTGTCAAGTGACCAGGCGAAGTTCTCCACCAGATGTGCCATAAGAAATGTGGTGCTCTTGACAATCTCCACGGAGGATCCTTCGATGATCACTGGAGAATGGTCGTTCTGTGCTCTCCTGAAATCAACAACCATCTCTTTAGTTTTTTATTCAACGTTCAGAGACAGGTTGTTGGCTTCACATAGAGTTTTCCTCACTTCTGCTGTGGATAGACAGAGCACCTGGTCATTGGGAGGAGAAGTGGTCTTCCTTGGCTCCACGTTGTTCTGCACCTTTTAGTCTTTTAGTGCATCTGGGAGGGAGGCAACACAGTCACAAATGGGTGAAATTGTCTTGTAGTTCGTGATCGCCTGGATTCCCTGCCACATGCGCCGGGTGTCTCCGCTGTCCTAGAAGTGGCTTCGCCTCTTTGATGGCAAGGGACAGTTTGGCCCTTGCTGTTCTTAAGGCCAACTTGTCCCCTGCTCTGAAGACGGAGTCTCTTTTTTTTTTTGCAACGCACGCACTTTTGCGGTCATCCACGGCTTCTGGTTGCCGTGTAGTGATAGTGATGGTTTTGGAGATGGTCACATCATCAACGCACTTGCTGATGTAGCTGGCCACTGATGATGTGTACTCCTTCACGTTGATGGAATATACCCAATTATAAATTATACCCAATAATTTGTCACAATAACTACCAAAATTAAAAAATTGCTCATCTACAAAAACTCATGTCATCTTTTTGTTCTTTGTCTACTGTTTCCCTTTTTCATACAAAACATAGAAATACACATTCTATATGCAAAAATGCAAAATGTTTGTTCCTTCAGGTTCCTTTTTTGGATATGAACTACATGTAACTGACTCAGACAGCCTAAAATCTTCTACCCTTTTTCCTCCTAATGAAGTCCTTTGTTGTGTTGACAGAGTTTTGGGCAAGTGTCTTGATTTGACGTCATGCTTCTCCCAAATAGATTGGATGCATTTTTCTGTAATTACAATTATTACAGACATTTATAAATATCAGAATGCATTTAGTGTGAAATATTAGCCTTGCTGTCACAATATCTCAAAAGGGATCTGTATAATTCATGTCCTTTTTGCCCTGTATGGGTTTGTAGTGACATTGTGTATATTAAAAAGGAAGCTGAAACATTAGAGTTACATTGAATACAGGGTATACATTTAATACAAAGGCTACAAAGTCTGCCTAACTATTTTAAATCTTCCATTCATTTATAAAATAATTTTTAAAACTTGTGTATGGAGTTGTGTTTATTTGGAGACCACTCTGTGCATCTGGGGATGGGTCCATATGAACAGCCTAAAGATCTATAAAGAACTATTAGGATAGATGTGGACTGTATGTAATGATTATAAACTGTCTTCTACATTGGTTTAGGACTGCAGTTTGCATGAACCGTTGCATGTAAGTGTCCAAAAGCACATCATCACAATGATGGAACTATAATAATCGGATAGTATCTAAGTTTCTTCCTCGTAAAGTTTTTTCTTTCGAGAGTCTTCACTGGTTTGCTCATTAGGCATGAACTTATAAGGAGCAGAGAGAACTTAAAGGCAGTAAGCTTATACATTCCAACTTTATCACCTCTTTATCTCTGTAAAGCTGCTTCGAGACATTGTCCATTGCCCAAGTGCTATACATATTAATAAAACTGGTTTGACAGTTCTCATCTGGATAAGAAACCGCGTGTAAACGTCGTGGAAATGTTTTAAAAGCATTGTTTCTTAAACTAAACCAAACCTAACGTAGTCGATGTCGCCCTCTAGTCGGGAGTCTGTGAGGCCGAGATGGCGTGCCGCCATGTTTGATTTGGGATCGCTCCTCCCCCTCAGCATCTTCATCAGGACACTGAGGAGAGCGAACACAGCGGATGTTAGACGGACCTGGACTTTTGGCAGTGCGGACCGAATATGGCCTCACCGAGGACAGTAACCATCGTCGCCCTTTCTTTTGCACTAGGCCTCTTCTTCGTCTTCATGGGAACGATTAAACTCACGCCACGATTAAGTAAAGATGCCTACAGTGAAATGGTGAGTGTGACTCTAATTGCTTTACGGGTTTCTCCTTTTTGGGTTGGGTATAGATACGAATTTTCATTCATTTTAATGAGCTTTAAATGCTTCTTGTGCGAAATGCGAAATGGAAAGAGGAATCCGAGAAGTACGTTTAGAATAATCTACAGTTCTACAGTATGGAATAATGTATTATTATTTGGACTGTAGATGTTTATCTATTGTCTTGTCTTTATCGTGCATATACTGAATAAAGCCGCAGCACCGCTGCCCTCTGAGCCGCATTACTGTAATGAGCTCTTCACTCCAGCTTCAGGTCCAAGCTATTGTTTGATACAGTGCTTCGTCAGGTCAGGAGTTACCTTCTACAAAACACTGTCACTGCATATGCTGTAAGATATATCACAACTGTACACGAGTGGATCGTCGTTGGAGTTACATGAAGCACAGTATTGTGTTTGAGCTCCGCTCGGACTATTTGCTGGAAACGGAGCGTTTTTACAATGGCGTCGCCTTCGAGCAAATTCTCTGGTGCACCTGCGGATGCTGCTGAAAGTGAACTGATTTTTGATAAATTTCATCATGAGCCTTTTCAGTAGCGAGTTACACAACAGAAATGTGTACCTTTATAGTGTTTTAAACGATCCTTTGTTATGGTGAAAACGGTCAAATTGCTAATAGTGCGTGTTAAATTGAATGTTCGAGCTTGCATTGTGCTATTGTGTAGTAAGCAGTAGCTTTTCAGGTTATATCATTGACCCAACGAAAGATAAAACAAAATAAACAATAATAATAATAATAATAATAATAATAATAATAATAATAATAAAACGGTTAAACACCCATAGAGGAGATGAAATCCAATCTGGAGAAGATGGCTATATCGAAGGATGAAGATTTAGCCTAGTCCCTTTGTGAGATTTGCAACCTTCTATAGTCACAAGAGCAGTCAGTCACAGAGTTTGTAGGAATAGTTTATTTAGTAACTTCGACAACAGAGCGAACATTTTAACCATTTTACTTTTTCAGTCTATTAGCATGTTTCAACATCTACCACATTTAAAGCCATGCTGCTTTTCTGTTTCTGTTGTTAAATTCATTTAACAATACTTCTGTTCATTTTTTCAGAAAAGGGCATATAAGAGTTATGCAAAGGCCCTGCCAGGTTTGAAGAAGCTGGGCATCACTTCTGTGCTTCTGCGCAAGATCATCGGCACTGTGGAAGTGGTGTGCGGCGTGGTCCTGACGCTGGTGCCTGGAAAACCAAAGGATGTTGCAAACTTCCTGCTGCTGCTGGTCATGCTGGCTGTGCTTTTCTTCCATCAGCTCGTTGGTGATCCTCTAAAACGCTACGCCCATGCACTGGTGTTTGGCATTCTGCTCACTTGCCGCCTCCTGATCGCACGCCAGAGTGATGATCGGCCCGAGAGAGAGGAGCGACGAGAAGAACAGGTCAATGCTCAGGAAAAGAACAAAATCAAAGTTTCTTAGCTTCGCTTTTTCTGACTGTAGGAAATGCAAACCAGTGTGGACATTTCCTGAATAACGTATCTGCTGAGACAAGTGAAAGGTGTTCACCACAAAAGACAATTTACAGTCTTTATGTCCATGCAAGCATATTTTAGGCTTTAATTCGAAAACCTCATTCTTAAACACTGTCCCTAAGAGTGAATAATCAGGCTAGGATTGCTCTTGTTAACTCCTGCTCCCTTTTTTCCAACTTGATTTTATGTTATTCTGCCCTATGAAATGCTAAACTTGGGTTTAAGGGAGTTTTTACTATTATTGCTCTCATTATTGTGACTATTTCTGTTTCTGACACCCTGAAATGAGTAACATCTTGCAAAACATTTAACATTGATGCAATGCGAAAGATTTAAGATTTTCTTTTCTCACAATAGGATGTCAAAATATTTCAGAGCATGATACTCTGTGGTTTTATTGTAAACCACAACATGATGAAAATGTACCTGTTTGTGTATAAAAGATTTGTTGTTTTGTGTTGGGCCATTAACTTAATTCATTATTTCTTCTTCTTCTTTTATTTTATTTTTTTATAAAAGTTTTTTTGTCAACTACATTTGATTTGGTAACTGTCACTGTGTTCAATAAAGATATCCTCATTCTTCACATACTGTATTAACCTCATTATAATAAACCACTGGCCGTATTATGAATTTAATTAAAGGGCTCTACATTTAATTAAAGGGACGTTAATTTAAATTTTTGAAACTGTGTGAAAAAGGTTTCAAAGTTCAGGAGATAAAATGCATTCAGGGGATTCCCGTGCTTCCATTATTTTCCCCTAATTATGCCTAAAGCACTAAGCAGTGGTGTTTTTCTCCATCTGTCCGAGAGTCTTGTTAGCATCATATCTAAAGAACGAGAGTTTAAATATTTGTAGGAGTTATGCCAAATTAGATTTTGGAAATTCACATTGATTCAAGGTCACAACTAGGTTTATTGTTGTTCATACAGATGCTAGTTACATATTCAAGTTCAGGAGCTCAAAACCCATTTTCTGGCTGTCTACAATTTGTCCCTTTGCTCCATTTGTCTGTCTGACATTAATACTGTATTTCAAGAATGAGTGGTTTAATAGTTGTAGGATTTATAGCGAATTATTACAGTAACCAGCAGATAAACATTAGATTTTGGAAATGATCCAAAGCTTCAAAGTCACAAAAAGGTTGAAATATTAAACAGTCTGAAGTAGATTTTCTTTAGTAAAAGAGTAGCTTCCTTTCGGTTTGTCGTGCAAGACGGGAGGAAACTCATAAATATGATTATTTAGCTTTAAGTAAATTTCGGGGCTAGTACATGAATACAATTTTACAACAAGATTAGGCTCATTGGCAGCAGTGACATCTGCAATTGATGCTGTTGCCATGATGTTCTTTTTGTTTCCAGTATTTGTTTGTGGATTTAAAAAATAGGATCAAATTAAATGTAATAAAAATAAATTATTTTCTTAAATGTTTTCTGAATAGTTCACATATAGAACCCTAAGATATTACATTTCAGATTTCCTGGTTTGTACACCACACTGAATTTGATTATTTTTTAAATAGCACATCCCCAGCTATTCTATACTATTTTATGCCACTGCAAATTTGCCAATGTTTTTTATTTTAATACAATTTTTTTTAATTATACTTATGTTTAATGTTGTGGAGTGTCCTTATGATAAGTTCCTGTTACAAAATAAGCTCAGATATACAGTTATAACAGTTATAAGCTGCCAGTCTCTAACTTTTTTTCTCATGAAGAAAAGAACAGCTTGTTTTTGTCCCAAGAAACCATACAGCGTTCAGATTGAAAGACTTTCCCATATTGGAAAACTGACTGTTACAAAGTTTTGACAAGAGCTTTACCATATCAACGATTGCATGAATGTGTGTTTTTTATTTTTATTTTTTATATAAAGTGTCCATCACCTAACTCACTGCATGTAAGTTGCGAACAAGCACATTTATATAAAACTTGTTAATAATTTACAAGTTGTGTTGTTGAAAAAATTAATCAACACCTCCAGACCAATTAGAATGAAACTTTTGACAGCTCTGATATAAACTGTTTTAATGATTTACTGAATTAAAAGCTACATTGGTTTTATTTTCTGTGTTTATCCATTGTTTGTATTGTGTTTGCCATTTATTCAAGAGTGCCTACTCTGTACTATGGTATGGCTTGAGTGCAAAGAGCAATCAAAAGGAAAGAGGCTGTGAGACATTTCGGAGCTCACGTCAGTTTCCAATCCATACGCATTCATCTCTACTGTCCAATCCCTGATGAGGTGGCTGGGTAGTTTGGATGATTCAGAATTGGAGAGTGTCTTTTCTGAATTGCATTTTTTTATATCAGAAGCCTGTTCAAATGCAAATATAAGTAAGCCTGTACTCTGTATGATGAGATACTTTTTTTTACAACTGCATGACTCAAGATCTCAATTCACTCACAGTGAACGATGCTTCATACTCCATGACTGGCTTAAAGTTTAACGCAAAATAAAGCCCCAAGTCGCTTTAGGCTGAAAATGCTAGAAGACAGTGTTAAGATTGAAAACTTGCAATGAAAAGGAGTGGAAAAAGAACATGGACAATGCTTTAGCCATGACCATGATCATGTCCAGGTGTGTGTTATACAATCATTATTTCACTTACTAAAAAGCTGAAAATTTTTTAAGTATATCGTATGAATTTTGAATTTGATATTACTAAGAAAGCTTAAAAAGAAAACAAACCTGGAAAAAAAAAACCCTTCAGGGATATATTAGAGCTATTAGAAGTGGTCCTTGCATGGTGTACCTGTTCGAAGCTGATTAGTTGAGTCTCTTTAAATATTCCACCTACATATTATCAAACCACTTTAGTGATAGGGATGTTTAACAGCGTTTTTTGATGTTGTTGTTGTTTAATAATTTTGTCTGTGGAAACTTTAGTGAGCATTTACAACATGCTACTTCTTGCACGAAGTCTTTCCAGCATGTCTTAAATAATCACACCTGGGGCCCTATATGTTTTGCATCTTTTTTTTTTTAACATTATATCAATGTTTTACATTTTATAGTAAGAATAATATTCTAATTAAAAAATTAAGGTTCGGAGTCTGCTCATTACGATAATAATAAATCTGTTCTGTAAAACAAATACAAGGATTCCTTTGGTAAAAAGATCAGGGCTATTATGCTGAAGATTTTTGTAAATATGTCATCTGCAGACATTTTGAGTGAACAGGAGGCAAGTAGACAGTGAAGAGAAATTAGCACACGCAGGACTCGTTGAAGCAGTGCTAGCAGTTGAAGGTTTCAGACAGGATTGCTGGTCACTTCCTTTTCAAACAACTACGATTATTTACCCATTTAAACACTGAAAGTGTTATCTGTTGACAAATGTAATAAATGGTTATAATCATTTACACTTGCATTTACAGAAACTGTAATGGCACTCATCTTTCCGGTGAACTATTCTGCTTTATCATTTTCACGGCCTGGTGTGGTGTGATAAAACATTTTGCAGTACATCATTTTGCAGTGTGTGTGTGTGTGTGTGTGTGTATACATGGGAAGGTGTCTTTGACTGCTTTTGCCTGCAGGCCAACCAGATGCTCTTGTAAACCTAAGTATGAAACAGTGAATAGCACTGTCACTGTTATATGACACCAGTGATATTTTTGAAATGGAGGATTATTTCAAAATGGCTAACACAAGGGGAAAATGCTGTTTGGCTAAAATGTGCTAAAAACGAGAATAATTGGAACAGAGGCAGACTGAAGTTATTGGCGTGCACGCACACACACACACACACACACACACACACACACACACACACACACACACACACACACACACACACACACACACACACACACACAATAAAAATGGTCAAACACAATCACCCGTTAAATAAAATTTGTGCCGTTTAAGTTAATTTGCAGTAACGTGTTATTAACATGCTAATGTTAACAGCCCTAATGTAGGAAATGACAAAATAATATCTTTAATTTCACAATCTTTAATTTTTTTGCAATATGCCTTCTATTATACTTTGTTAAAAAAAAAAATAAAAGCATTTTCATGGTTATAACTGTAAAAAAGTATTTCTTTTAAAGACTGGCCTGCCTGTGGGAAAATTTTATAATTTCTATGTAGAGAATTATATCAGTCATGTTCCTTCAAACATGTAACACATTACTTATGTTATTTGCTTTAACATCTTCCTTTAATATAAAAAAAAATGTACAGAAATACATTTCATCACACCTGGCGTTTTTTTTTTTTTTTTTTTTTTTACCCGCACTTAACATATTGATATATGAATCTGCATTGTGTAATTTACCTACACTGCATGAAGAGTTTGTTCTAAAGGAAATGTTTTTTTTTGGATTTACACAGCATCCTGCACATGTCTATGCTAGACCTCTAGAGGGCATCCTCACCCGAATTCTAGGCCTCCTCTTTGGCTATTCACTCATTTCCAGCTTGCACACAATATAAACTAGATCGACTTTAGCATGCAGTTTGATGGCAGTCTGTGGACGTTTTCAGCTCACTGATTTCCTGCATGTATTGAGAGAGAAACCCTGCCCCCTATCAGTACTAATTGATATCAGCTGCTTTAGTCCTAATTGATGGCCTATAAAGGCTTCTCATTACTAAGGAGGCACACAGGAAAGACTTCATGATGGGTAAAAGCAAAGAACTCTCTAAAGATCGTCGTAATCTTATCTTTGAAAAGCATTTTGATGGGAATGGTTATAGGCACATTTCCAGAATGCTGTATGTTCCTGTGAGCACTGTGGGGGCCATTATCCAGAAATGGAAAGAGCATCAGTTCACCATAAACCAGCCACGATCAGGTGCTCCACGTAAGATCTCTGTCCGAGGAGTCCAGAGAATAATCAGGAGAGTTCCCCAAGAGCCAAGAACCACTCGGGCAGAACTTAAAGAAGACCTTGCATCAGCAGGTACTGTTGTTTTAAAGAAAACTATAAGCAATGCACTGAACCGCCATTGCATCCATGCACGCTCACCACGCAAGACTCCATTGCTGAACAAAAAGCAAGTTAAGGCTCGGTTAAAGTTTGCGAAAGAGCATTTGGGGAAGCCTGTGGATTATTGGGAGACTATAGTATGGTTGGATGAAAGGAAAATTCAACTTTTTGGCAGTCATTCTACACACCATGTTTGGAGAAGAAATGGCACTGCCCACCACCCCAAGAACACCATACCAACAGTTAAGTTTGGGGGTGGAAGCATCATGGTTTGGGGCTGCTTTTCAGCAAGGGGTACTGGCAGACGTCATATTATTGGAGGCAGGATGAATGGAGAAATGTACCAGGACATTCTGGATAAAAATCTGCTGCCATCAACCAAAAAGCTGAAAATGAAAAGAGGGTGGACATTTCAGCAAGACAATGATCCCAAACACAAGGCCAAGGAAACAATGATGTGGTTTCAAAGAAAGAAAATCAAGTTGCTTGAATGGCCCAGTCAATCACCTGACCTAAAACCCATAGAAAATCTATGGAGAGAACTGAAGTTCAAAGTTCATAAAAGAGGCCTAAGGAACCTTCAAGATTTAAAGACCATTTGTGTGGAAGAATGGGCCAGAATCTCTCCTGAGGAATGCAGACGACTGGTCTCTCCATACAAGAGGCATCTAGAAGCTCTAATCACTAACAAAGGCTTTTCTACAAAGTATCAAATAAAGTGTGTTCAATACTTATTCCCTGTGTCATTTCACTTTATTTATTATGACTCAAATTGTATACTTAAATGTTCTGATTTCTTTGTATAAATTCTATATTTGGCTTGATGGCTATATCTGGTGGAAATTTTGTGTCAATTGCCCACTTAGAAATCCCCTTACTGTGGGGGACATAATGTGCCAAATACTAATTTTCCCCGCTGTACATAACTTTAAATACAAACAAACCTGCTTTATTGTGTCATTTCCATGTGTTATGTCCTTCCATTGACTGAGTGAATATCAGTAATTTATATTTAATATTTTGTATAAAAAGAAGTACAGAACATTAAATAAACACTCTTTGGCAAGACTAAATTAGCTACACCACAGGAGCAAAATCAAGTGGTAAGCTTACAATATTGAAGACAATAATTTGGCTGATTACACAAACTAATGCACATTAGTCACTATGTTATCACTGTTCCAGCCAATGAACACAGCCGATTTTATTGATTCCTTTTATATTTTCTCAGATTCTTGTACTATTGTGGCCTTTGTGGTGGGCCCTGGGTCTATTCTCCCTCTAGGTTTGTTTTTCCTCTCCCCCCCTTCATCTGTTCTTCCTCTCTCCTGGTAAGATCATATAACACACAACTCATCCCTCTGATCCCTCTTACACCAATTTTCTACTTGTATGTCAATAAGCAGCTGTACATCCCTAGAGATACCCCGCCATCTCAAGATTTTCTTATCTCTATAGACAACTCTCAAATCTCCCCCTGTTTTGGCACACAATCTTTGCTTAACCACAGACAACCGACTGTCCTTTATGCCTCACAACATTAGGAGAATCCAGCCATTTCTATACACAATGGCCACTCAGGTGCTTGTTCAGTTCCTTTTAAGCAACCCCAAACTGCAACACACTCCACTCAGGTCAGCCTCTGCTCACCATACAGCCTCCACAAATCACAAATGTTGAGCTCATAAAACTAGGAGCTACTAACCATAAAGACTGTATAAGACTGTAGAAAGAACATTACTTATAATCTTATACTCCAGTACTCATGTTAGTTCTCTCTCTCCAGTGTTCTGTATTGTTGAAAAATTTATGATCAAACTCTTGTAGTCACCCAAATGAGGATGGAAGGTCAACATCTGACAACATCTGATATAAAATGCTGATGCTCATCTACAAAGCCAAAAAACACACCAGCACCTACTTAGATGTTGGCTTTAATTACAATCAGCACTGCACCACATGCCCTCTGATTCTCCAGCACTGCTTTAGTCAATCTACCGTCTCTTAGTATATAAGAAAGGCATGCATCAAGATTCTTTTTTTAGTCTTGGCACCTAGTCTTGACTAACCATTTACCATTTCTCTAAGTACTAAAATAAACACTTTACATTGCCCCACTGTACTAATCTCATCATCAGGGCTTTTACACTGGTGGTACTTAAAATTTCTGACCTGCTGAACTAGGCTAGACTATGTATTTTTGTAAGAGACTTCTATTGTTGATCACTGTTCCTTATTTCTATTTAACATGATAAAACATTAAACCTCAAATTAAGATTTGAATATTTGTATATGTAAATTGTATTTGTATATGTAAACGAGGAGATAATGGTATATGGGAACAAAATTACAAATTTCCTGGATGGGCTTTACAGCAAAAATGTTTTTGCACATCCTAATAACATATTAAAATTAGTTTATATGCATTTGTCTTTTTTTAAATATACATTTTGAGAAGCCAGAAATAATAGAAAATAATATGAAAAATAGAATCTGCTTGCAATGTAATAGTATCACGTTCCGGGGTAATTATATTAAAGGTCCCACAGTCAACTTGGGATCTTAATTATATTGTTTGTCATTAGAAAATCTTTTTCTTTTTCTTTTGGCTGCTCCCATTAAGGGGTCACCACAGCGGATCATCTGTCTCCATACTACTCTGTCCTCTACATCTGTCTCTTTCAAAGCAACTTCCTGCATGTCTTCCTTCACCACATCCATAAACCTCCACCTTGGTCTTCCTCTTTCCTCCTTCCTGGTGGCTCCATCCTCAGCATTCTACTACTGATATACCCGTGTCCCTCCTCTGCACATGTCCAAACCATCTCAATCGAGCCTCTTTCACTTTGTCCCCAAAATGTCCTACATGAGCTGGCCCTTTAATAAACTCATTTCTAATCCTGTCCTCGTCACTCCCAACAAAAACTTCAACATCTTCAGCTCTGCTACCTCCAGCTCCACCTCCTGACTTTTACTCAATGCCACTGTCTCTAAACCATACAACATCGCAGGTCTCACCACAGTCCTATAAACTTTCACTTTCACTCTTGCAGATACTCTTCTATCACAAATTACTCCTGTCACTCTTCTCCACCCACTCCACCCTGCCTGCACTCTTTTCTTCATTTCTCTAACACACTCTCCATTACTTTGCACTGTTGACCCCAGGTACCTTGAGTTCTCCACCTTTTCTCCCTGCAAACGCATCACTCCACTGCCCTCCTTTTCATTCACACACATGTACTCTTTTACTCCTTCTGACTTTCATTCCCCTTCTCTCCATCGTGTACCTTCACCTCTCCAGGCTCTTCTCAACCTGCTCCCTACTCTCACCACAAATAACAATATCACATTGTATAATTAGTATAGCATTAAAAATCACAATTTTATACCATGTAATGTGAAAAAATTAAATCCTACAGAGTTAAATAAACCCTTAATGTTCAGGAAATTCTAGTCATTGGTCTGTAGATTTATTAAATGTTTCTGGGTTTTTTTTACATTAGAAAATCATGGTAGAGAAAACATTCACAAGGTCCTTATTCTATAATACAACAATTCATCTGCTTATTTATTTTATGTAGTTTGATAGTCATATATTCTTTTAACAGACGTTTGAGTGGTGTTGGGAATGAGGACATGTTGTAGGTATTTGTCATGTTATTGGCGCCACCTACACGCGCGATCATACAAGACTACAAGACAGGATTTATTTATTTTTCTCGTAATTTGTTCTTTTTCTCGTAATAACGAAATAATTATAGGGATTTTTATTTTTTTGCGTTGCAGCATTAAAAAAAAAATCCCCAGTGAGACTCGTGTCTCACTTTGTACTTTTAACAATACAAAGAGGTCACGGTGGTACTGCTTTTTGACCACTGGGTGGCGCAGCTGGGTACAACCGGAAGTTTTCAAATGCGCATGTCCAAACGGTCGCGCGCATAGTTCGAGTTTTATTTGAATCCGAGTACAGAGGAGCGTCGCGCAGGGGTGGAAACACGCAGAATTATGTAGCACGTACAATGGCGAATTCATCTAATCTGCCTGATTTGGCGTCCAGTGAATTATCAGAGGCTTCCAGCGGTGCATTGAACAATCGGAGTTTACGCGTGGCGGAACATCTGAGAAAGAAGGCCGAGAACAAGCCGTTCGAGCTCGCGCTGAAGTATCTTTCGAACGGTAAGTATGCTGTGGAGAGATGGCATTCAAGGGATGACATTCAAGTGGCTTTTTGACGTCTTTAAACCGGAACCCTGGAGAACCGAGTAGTTCTGCAAACCATGTGGCGATATTATTAATGAATCTAGTTAGTCAGGGTTTAGCTGTATTTACTAGTTCGCAAGAACAAGTGGATGTAACGCTTTGTTTTCTATTTGAATGAGAAGTAGCTAGTTTTTTCCCTTGCAGCAAATTTGGTGCGTTTAATTGTGGTTTTATTTTCGATCCAACTTTTTTTTTCTGTGCAGTATAAATATACAATGGGGTTGTATGCTATTGTGGTGTCCTTTATCCATAAATGCATGAAATACGTGCTGATCCCAGCATTAATATGGACCTCGCCTGTGAGTGTGTCGTTGATGCTTTCACACGAACAGCCTAAAGATCAATGGAGTAACTGAGCAACTCAAGAACTTTCAGGATCGGTGTGAGTTGCAATTTAAAATAAACGATCTTCTGCAGTGGCTTAGAATTGTAGTTTGTATAAACAGTTGCATTTAAGGAAGCCCCTTTCTGAGCTGCACACCACAATAAACATTCAGCTAGATTGAATGGGCATTCGGTGCCACCCAGGTGAATGGGTTCCCTTTTGAGTGGTTTATCACACAGTTTTTTCCTTAGACCATCTCAGGGAGTGTTTACTTGAAACCACTGGCTTGCTTATTAGAGGTAAATAAATATATAAGGGTTCAACATATAGGCATTAACACGCAAATTCGTCTTTTATAACCTTTTGGGACAATGTCCATTGTTAAATGTGCCATACAGATCAATTGAATTGACTAAAATTGCATTAAAAAGATCTAAAATCTTTGAGTGGTCAGTAAAACTTCTTTATTTCTGACTAAAGATGCCGTCTTAAAAACACACCACATTTTCTTTCGCTGCACACTTTCTTTCCCTCCATCTGATTAATATCTGCCCAGCAGGGGTTGGTGTTTAATTCCCCAGATTGATGGTGTATAACAGAGATGATCATCCTTGGAGTTCCTTCCCAGTGTGCAGTGTGACATCAGATCATCATGACTGCACTCAGCATCAGAAGCTCTACTTTGTTTTACTACTTTCATTTGCATTTCAACATGAAAACATTCATGACTCTTCCGTTAGCTGGATTAGTTGTTGCCAATAAAAGGTGGGCATGGAGGTGAGCATGTTTCTCCCTCACTTTTGCCAAGATTGAAAAGGATGCCATGTACAGGTTACTACTTAAGGAAGTTAAAGCTTCGAGTGACCTCACTGTCCACCACTGTTGGTGCAATCAAGATGAGTTTGCACCAGAAAACACTGCCTTAGACTGAAATTGAGTCGTTGCAAAACATTCAATTCTGTGAAAAGTGTGGAGGCAAACATGACGTATACATTTTCAAAAGAAAAAAATAAAAGCACCTAAAGCAGATGTTTGGGCATCCTGCATGGTTAATACTTATTACCACCTTTGGCTTTTTTTTTTTTTTTTTTGTGCCAGTTCTTCATTTCAATGGGTGTCTTGTTCTTTTGCCTGTTTTTTTATTATTCAATTATTTTTATTTGTATAGCGCTTTTAACAGTGAACATTGTCTCAAAGCAGCTTTACACAGATAATGTGGTGATAAAAAATGAATATGTTCTTAATAAGTGTAAGTTTGTCCCTGATGAGCAAGCTGGTGGAGACTATCGCAAGGAAAAACTTCCCGAAATGGCATAAGGAAAAAAACTTTGAGAGGAACCAGACTCCAGAGGGAACCCATCCTCATCTGGGTTGCACCAAATGTCCATTTATTACAAATAGACAATGTTGTGGGGTACAGCGATGTGATCAGAAGCAAACTGTAGTCCTGAGTCAGTGTACCAGACTGTTGACATTAACTACAGTCCAAATTTATCCTCAAAGCTTCCGTTCTTACTTCGGAATTCTGGAACCTTAGGAGCATGTTTAACTCGACAGAGAGAGAAAGAAAGAAAGAAAGAAAGAGAAAGAAGCGGGATGACAGGCAGAGAAGGATGTGGATTATTGTGTCCTTATTGTTGTATAAAAGTTGAAGCACACTGTGCAGTTGGAAAGTGTTTGTGGTTCTTTTGTCTCTCCACAGCTTTTTAAATGATGTTTAGCTCAGCGGACTGTGAACTAAAACTTTGTCTTGGACATTTTATTGTATCCTTTCTGGATTTAGAAGTGTTGAGGGCCATCTAGTAGAAGCAATCCTCTTTTTCACTTCTTGTATTACTTTTATTATTATTATTATTATTGTTATTATTATTACTAGTTTTTAGCAGAGGTTGTGACATTTGCTTTTACAATGTTCTTGCATTTCATTTAATTGAATCTATTTTCAGTTCCACTAGTGAAATGTTCCTTGTCTCCCCGGCTATAACAGAAGGCCGAACTGAACTTGTATCCAAAAATTATCAGACTTGTTTAATTGTTTAGTTCTGATGCAGAATTTTGTGTTAAGGATCCAGGAAAGGTTTTCATTTAATGACTCTTCCATGAAGTTGGACCAGTAAAGATGGACCATTACTGTTACTGCCATCTTGAATTATATTATGAAAATGAAAAAATGTTCCTACCTGAAAAACTCTATTACTCTTATTTTGTGAGTGCTGGGCTGCTACTTAGGGCCACCAGAGAATTTAGAGAATTTATAAAGCTTTAAAATTTTTATCAGCTGGTCTTGTGATTGGGCAATGTTGCTAACAAGCTGATTAAGGTCTGATACCTTGCTAAAAGTTATGAGAGCTTACAATTTTTGGGGTGCCAACACTTTTGCTGGGAACAAACTTTTGGAGGACAAGTGACCTTTTATTCACTGTTCACAGAAAGCATTTGCATATGGATTTACACAGAACTTTTTAGAATAAAATAGCCTTTATGGCCATTGTGAGCATGCTAATCACTGTTTAGAGAAAGGGATTTGTAGTGAGTTTTCACTCATGTAACTTACATTAGCTTCTTGCTATTGTCTACTGTTGTTGCTGTGATTTGTATTTTTTTGTTACTTGTTATATACCAAAGGGGTGAAATTGTTCTATTGAACTCAACTCGAACTTCGACGTCATCATAGAGTTTATGAGCAAAATATTATGTATGTTGATAAAGTCAAAGCAACTACAGTGATCGCCTAGTTTATCGCGGTGTATTATTATTATTTTTGTTTCCTCAATTGTTTAAGCCGTAAATCATCCTCCCACACACTTTAAACACACACACACACACACACACACACACACAACATTTGCAAGAATATAGCGAGATTAATATTTTGTAACTTTGTAGCAATACAGAACAGTGTATCACATTTATAGTAAGTATATGCTGTCCATGAAAGTCCGGGAAAATCAGCAAAACAAATTAGTTATGTGGCAAATGCAATTCCGCAATAAACCAGGGGCGCGAGAGTCGAACCGTGGTAAAGTGGGAGATTATTTTTTCGGCAAATCTTGTTCAGAGAAGAGAAATGCTACTTTATCAACTGCTGATGCTGCACACAGACATGGTGTAGAAATTCTGCTTGCTAAATGATTGCTGCTTTTAAAACCTGCACGGGATCCTGATCAATGTATTAGAAATTATTTAAAACGAGCTTTTACACAGAGCCTTTACAGTTGGTCGCATTTTGCCCGCTGTACACCATAGCTATGGTTTTGTAGCGAGTTCGTACATTTTCACAGGCTCAGAAATAAATGAACAAACAAGTATAATGATCAGAAAGCAGGATACTTAGAGGCAGATCCTGAAAGTCTATTAAATCACTTTTGATTATTAATGACATTTAACAAGTCCAGCCAGTCTAGTGGCTTAGAATAAAAATGTTTCCATGTGAATCATTAGATTTGATTTGTCTTTCACAGTGCAGGAAGGTACAGTTGTTCGAGGCAATAATGAACTAGAAAAGAACTTGGTGGTGGTGGAGACGGTTGCTTTCCGTCAAGGTCTACCACCAGATGCGATCTCGCAGCTTCTGGACTTGGCACTTAGCCTCCGTGCAGGTAAGAGCATTCTTCCATAATGTTCAGCTTTTTATCCAAATACCAAACTTGATATTTAACCAATCTAACAACTAACATCTCTTTAGATTGTGATAAAATAGAACTTATTGTCTAATCTCGTCTTATGACCACACAGGAGGAGTGACCTGTTTACGGATTTTGAAGTTTTTGATCCCTGCTTCAGTTGTGCCCCAGGAAGCCATTGTACAAAGTGTGTCATGGCTGTGCGTGGGAAAAATGAACATTAATGCTCAGGTAGCAGTCTGTGCACGCAGCTTTTAGCACAATCACGTGTACATATTTATTGCTCAGAAAACATACCCGGTCTTCCATTTTCTTTTTAAGGTCCTTTTTCTCCGCTGGGTTCTTACCGTTTTTGACCTAATCGACTGTAAAGACCAGCTGAGATCCATCTATGGCTTTATTTTCAGCTTTGTGACTGAAGAAAATCTGGTATAGTTAATATATTTTTCTATATCAACAAAACAGGACACATATCGCCCATATCTTATGCTATGCCATATAAAATATGTGCGGATCATTGATCAACAGGTTCATAAGTAATTGTTTGTTTTTAGTGTCCTTTCGCCTGCCACCTGCTGTACCTTTTAACAATGAAGGAGCATGGTAAGTCTTTATAGTTACTGAAATGTATAAAGCAGTTTGTTGCCAGAAATGCTTTTGTATCTGACACAGTGCCCTTGATTTCCATTTTCCACAGTGCAGCCATACAGAGTGAGAAAACTGATGGATATTCAGGCCAAAATGGTAAATTCCTTACTTTTCCGCCTTTGTTGAAATATTTAGCATGTTGCCTAATGCATTTTGTATCTTCTAAAGTTTGTTGAAATCTGAATGCTTTGGAAAGCGTATGAGATTATTTGCCTTCGGCATTTCTGTTATTCTGTGTTGGAATAGGGCAGGCAACCCTTCCTCATGCAGCTGCTTGCTGTGTATAAAGTGTTTCGGCCAGAGCTAGTGACACTCTCTGTGCCATCAAGAATGAGGGTGAGTTATATCCCTTCCAAAAAATCTCTCTGTGTACTGTTTTAATATTCACATCTGACATACCAGCTTTTTTATGGTTCCAGGCTGGCTTCAAAAACTACAATTCCATCTGGAAAGCAGCTCTGAGTGCTGTCCAGAAGAAGAACAGGCCTGAAGCTATGGCTGATCTTAGTCTCAGTTTGGAGCTGAAAGGCAAATCCACATCCAGAAAAAGGGTAAGATATGCTTTAAGTAGGTACCCCGCTCTTCTCTGGTGGTTAGATGCGATAGATGTTCTGCTGGTGGGTATTTTTACCCCTTAGTGGTTCTCTCTAAAACATACAGGCCCTTATATAGTCACAAATCACATTCATGCAGCTATTTAATCATCTAGTTAATAGTTAAAATGGGTATAAAAAATAAACTAGAATTAGCGCAGTATCGCTGTGGCTACTCACTCTGTAACGGAAATAAGATTTGTGCTAGCTTTAGCCACTAACCAGGAAGTGGCATATGCTAGCACTCTGAATTCTTTTGCGTTTTTATATCCAGCTTCAAGAATTTCCCTTAAAAGGAGACAATCCTGACTACTATATTCATGTAGTGAATGAATAAAGAGTGAAATAAAGACATTCATAAACTGTGCTGAAATAAGTGGAACAGTAAAGTAGGCCATATCTTTAGAAAAAAATATTAAATGTAAACCACATACACATCTGTATTACCCAAATAGGATCTAACAAATGCGATCTACTGAATTATTTTTCTATGTATTTAATTGTCTTCCAGCTATTTGTGCCAATTTAATTAATTTCTTATTTTAATCAATATAACAAAAGTGTATCGCATTAATGATTTATTCTATTTTATTTTAATCAAATCTAAAATCTTATTTTATATATGATTTAAACAAGCAAGCATTTTATTTTAAATGTTTACAAAATGTAAGTTATTCTAATGTTAATAATAATAATAATAATAATAAACAACATGCAGTTTTATGTTTTGCATTTCTACTGTTACACCCCTAGTGATCAGTGTGGGGTAGTATGCTGTAATTTATTAATATATATATATATATAATTACTATGGAATTGCATTTGCCACAAAACGAATTTGTTTGGCTGATTTTCCCGGTCTCTCGCAGATAGCACAATAGACCAAAAAACTTATAGGGAATTGTTTTATGTTGAAATAATAAAATGTATTATAAAAAATATAATTATTAACTACAAAATCAGGTAAAATGTTAATACAGTACTTTATACATAAAATAGTTTTTTGCGATAAACGGGGGATTACTGTATGTGTAAGTAGCAGCGGGTGCGTGGACAAATGCCGATTTGCGAATGGAGGCCAGAGACGGACACTACAAGTGAGGAATACATGGCTTGTAGTGGAATGATTTGCTAAATAAACCTGAACTTGTGCATCTTAAATTAATATTTATAATGTGTACTATCATATTTATAATCTTTCTCTGACAAATTACAGAAATTGCATCATCTGGAGGTTCCTGGCTTGAGCTCAGCATTTGACACCAGCTCTGATAGTAAGGTCTTCCGTATGCAGGAACTGCAATCTTTTGCCCAGCTGCTGCAAAATATTCACAACATAGAGGTAAAATTGCATTAATCATCTTGCATGCCTATCAAGCGTCATCAATAAATGGCAAATTAATTGGTGGACTATTGATCAACAGCAGGAACAGTTAGTACTACTAGTAGATGTTGTTTAATCCAGAGCAGTTCTTGAATTAGAACTATTTTTTTTAGCAAACTACTTTAATTGATGCTGGGCACAATACCGTTAAGAACTGTTCCCGTTTCATTATTCTTAAATAAAATGGAATGAAAAAGAAATTGAAGTCTTGACATAATGTATTTGGAATTTTATTTAAAGTTACAAATATCTGGGGTTTATCAAGTGTTGACTTGATAAATCTGGTTCATTCCATTTAAACAGCAGGTTTCTTTTTCCATCACTTGGTGGAGCTCTAATATCACAGGACTGCAGGAACTCCTGCGTTACTATCGTTTGGGATATTGTATATTATGTCTCTTTATGCTGTAATGTTCTCACTTCCTGTATTGACATTTTTTAATGATTACATCAAGGTCTATAAATTGTAAATGAGGTGTGTCAGGGGAGAGTGTGTGTGTGTGTGTGTGTGTGTGAGTGATTTGTGGAGTGTATTACAACAATGCACAGATGGACACACCTCATTTACAATCTACAGACATTGCTGTAAATGTTGCGATCATTAAAAAATGTCAATATAAAAGTGACATTAAATGGAAATGTAATTTGTAGCAGGGAGTTTAGCAATGGAAGGTTTAAAACAAAAAAGAATGAAAGAAAGTGATGAGATTGATCATCCACAATCAGCAAATCAGTCATGGTTATAGCAGAGGATGTCTGGCTTCTCCTTTAATTTTGGAGTGGCCTCCAAGGAATACTAGATTCCTTTGCTTCTTAATTTTAATTAAGAAATTGTCACGTAATCAACATCATGTGCAATGCAATCAACAACTTCTGTGGACATGCTGAACACAGAATAATTGTGTAAATACACTTGTCCGCTGTGCCCCAGCAGAACCGAAATAATTTTAGTCATTCGCTATTCCTTTGGACAGTTATTGGTTATTTAACGGCTGCTGCAGTGTTAAACCAGGCTTCCCTGTTTGCTTAATTCAGTTGAATCATTCAAATATTGAAAGAACTTATAACTTTATAAGTACGTAAACTAGTTAATGTTATTGATTGAATTCTGACATCATTAAATCTTGACATTTTGTACAATATTGTGAGCTTATATACAAACCCGATTCCAAAAAAGTTGGGACACTGAACAAATTGTGAATAAAAACAGAATGCAATGATGTGGAAGTTTCAAATTTTAACATTTTATTCAGAATTGTAATTTTGGAAAATGCAAGGTCTTCCTTGAAAGAGACGATGTCTGGATGGGAGCATATGTTGTTCTAGAACTTGGATATTACTTTCAGCATTGATGGTGCCTTTCCAGATGTGTAAGCTGCCCATGCCACACGCACTCATGAAACCCCATACCGTCAGAGATGCAGGCTTCTGAACTGAGCGCTGATAACAACTTGGGTTGTCCTTATCCTCTTTAGTCCGGATGACATGGCGTCCCAGTTTTCCGAAAAGAACTTCAAATTTTGATTTGTCTGACCACAGAACAGTTTTGCACTTTGCCACAGTCCATTTTAAATGAGCCTTGGCCCAGAGAAAACGCCTGCGGTTCTGGATCATGTTTAGCTATGGCATCTTTTTTGACCGAATGGCGAATGGCATGGTGGATTGTAGAATGTTTTCTGGAAGTATTCCTGAGCCCATGTTGTGATTTCCATTACAGTAGCATTCCTGTATGTGATGCAGTGCCGTCTAAGGGCCCGAAGATCACAGGCATCCAGTATGGTTTTCCGGCCTTGACCCTTACGCACAGAGATTGTTTCAGATTCTCTGAATCTTTGGATGATATTATGCACTGTAGATGATGATGATAACTTTAAACTCTTTTTCGCAGCAACATTGGGTGAATTGGTGATCCTCTGCCCATATAGGGTCTTTTTATACCCAATCATGTTGCCAATTGACCTAATAAGTTGCAAATTGGTCCTCCAGTTGTTCCTTATATGTACATTTAACTTTTTTTTGGCCTCTAATTGCTACCTGTCCCAACTTCTTTAGAATGTGTAGCTCTCATGAAATCCAAAATGAGCCAATATTTGGCATGGCATTTCAAAATGTTTTACTTTCAACATTTGATATGTTATTTATATTCTATTGTAAATAAAATATAAGTTTGAGATTTGTAATTTATTGCATTCCTTTTTTATTCACAATTTGTACAGTGTCCCATCTTTTTTGGAATCGGGTTTGTATATACCGCATTATATCAGCACAGTACTGTTGCTACCTGACTAGTGGGAATATATGAAATTAGATTTTATTAACCTTGGGAGCATTTTGTCTGTTTTAGCTGCCAGCTCAAATGGGTTCCCTGCTCGGGTCGTCTTCAGCCCTGCACTACCTTGACTGCGTACAGGATGAGTCTGCATTTCTGCGCCTTAATTTCTGGCTCGGGCACTCTCTTCAAGAGGGTAAAAATACCCAAACATTTACCCCGTAGCATAATGCCAATAAAGCACTTTTTTAAAGATAATAATTTCCCGCCGAAGCCGCTGTTGTACCATGTATCAAAACTGGATCCACTCAAGTGTTTTTCTCTCTTATTCTTTATGGGATAGAGTTTTTACTATGTCCTGAAGATGGGGGTTCAGACAGCCTTTCTGAGGCATCTGCATTCCTGACTACAATCCTCTCCTCACAACAGTTTCTTCAGGTCAGTCTACACAAAATGAACATTCTACTACGTTTTTGTTGCAAGTTTACAACATGACCATGGCAGAATATCAGGACACAATAATCCAATGTGCAAAAAATCTCCCCATGTCACTTATTAAAATGTCTACAAGGCCTATGTTTAGACTTCTGTGTGTTTTTCAGGAGGGTTTTTTAAGCACGGAGAGTTTTCTCTACAAGTTCCTGAGTGTGTGGGATGGCTCACTGCTGCGCTCTCAGATTTTAGGTCTTCTCAGCCACATTCCCCCGATGTCCAGCAACTGTGAGTACAAATTGCTTTCCCAAAAATTTATTGCATATTTTTAGCTTCTGACTGCAGGCTGTACTTTGTACCAGAACGATTAAAATAATTATGCAGCCTTTCCAATGCACCCTGTGTAGTAGTTCCAGCAAACTTGAATTCAAGAGATTTGGCCTTTAAATGCCAGCCTTGGCTTGGTACATAAATGCAAAATTTCCCTCTGCTAGGGCATTCCGACTGCACTGGACAGAGAAACTGCTCGAGCAAAATATTTGCTGACTCCTTGACTTTAAATTTTACTGTTCAGTTCGCTCTGACTATTATGTGGACAGCCGCTGAATGATTTTTCTCTTATATTTACAGATATCAAAACGCTTGTCTTTGAGCCACTGATTCAACTTTACTTCACTTCTAATGTGTTTTTTAAGGTGAGTGTCTGGTGCACATACATTTAGGTTTTCAATGGTGAGTGCCGTGTTTTGCGCGAGAGAGAGCGAGAGAGAGCAAGAGATTTGTGAACACCTCTCCATTATATTTTGTATAGAATGGGTTTTGTGGAAAATAGTTTTCTTTCAGCCACTATAACATTAGTGAGGTTGGGTGCTGATTTTGGGCAAAAAGGCCTGGCATGTAGTCTAATTCTTTCTAATTTATTTCGGAGGTGTGAGGGTTGTGGACAGGGCTTCGCATGCCGTTCAGGGTTTTTCCACACCAGCAGTGTTTTGCCACAATACAACTTTATTAGAACACTTAAGAACAATACTGCTTTTAAGGTGGGTCTCCCCCCCCCCCCCCTTTTTTTATATAAATTTGCGTCCCTAATTCACATTTTTAAAAACCATTTTGTTTATAGCAATGAAACTAAGAAAACCAAATAACAGTTCAACGTCTGTCAGCCAGGAAGAGGAATTTGAGGCTGTAGTGGGCACAGAATTGCTGAAACCTGACAGTTGACTTGAAAAAGGCTGCCAGCTGTCCTGTTCTATTGACTCTTGTTCTGTGACTTGTTGCCTTCTGTTGTATTTTATCCACCTCAAGCTTTTTTGCTATGTGCTCTGGTAGATGCTCATCACAGTTTAAGATCATTTTTGGCTAGCTTTATTTTTCCTTTTGGCCTGTTTTGATATTTTCCTCTGACCTCTCATCAATAAGACTTTTTGACCCTCGAAACTCTCTCACTTATTGTTTTACTTTCTTTTCTTTCTTTCTTTATATTTATTAGGGCTGACAAAATGTAGGCGTTAACGCAAATAAATTTTTATGGGACTAATTTTATTCACGCGGGATTAATGCAGCGCACATTTCTCTTTGACCATTTTTATCAAAAATATAAAGGAATATAAGAAATTGAAAACCTTAAACATCCCAAAATAAAGAAACAGGATAAAGAAACAGCAAAAGTTCTCTTTCTCCAAACTCTTACACAGAACATGTCTGGGTAACTGGAAAGACTTAATTCAAGTTGGTAGTCTGATTTTACGTGATTAAAACATGACTCAGATTAGGCTGAAGTGCCCATTTCTTGCACAGGAGTGTCATTATGCTAAACATGATTAGGCCTGGAACCTGTTTCTCTTCATTAGTTAAAATAAAGAGAAACTGTAATGATGAGAAAAAGTAATCCCAAATTTTTTATGTATATACACTATATGGACAAAAGTGTTGGGACACCTGACCTTTCCTGCCATATCTGTTATCACAAAGCGGGAGGCACACGATTGTAAAGGATGTGGAATAATAAAATTTAGCATTCACTTTACCTTGGAAACCCAAAACTGTTGCAGCATGGCAATGCCCCTGTGCACAAAGTGAGCTCCATGATGATCTGATTTACATGGTTTGGAGAGAAAGATCTTGAGTGGCCTGCTATAGAGCACTGATCTTAACCCTACTGAACACCTTTGGGATGAATTGGAATGCTGACTGCACCCCAGGCCTCCTCACTAACTCCTCTCCTAAATGCATTAACTAACCCAAATATCCATAAGCACACTCCAAAATCGAATGACCATGTGTCCGCAAACCTTTGGCAATATAGCGTAGGTGTCTAGAGTATATAATTAATGTAGTGTAATTACTCTTGTTTAAGTGTACAAAATGTTTAAATTATATTGCATGTAGTGCTGCACTTTTAATTGTATATTGTATTGTATTTTAATTGTAACGATTTAATGAAATAAAGAAGTGCATGTTTGGGGACACTTTCTGAGAACAGTTTGCAGATTTCCCGCCCCGCTAACAAAACAAAAAAGACCAGATAGTCTCAGTTTAGGCAGAGCGCGTGTGGCATGGGTGGTCACATGACTTTTTCCGGTGTGCAGTGAGGAGACCAGGTGAAGGTGGATGCCGAGCAGACAGATGCTGAACTGGTAGCCAAAAAAACGCTTTCTCTGTTATATGGCGACATTTTAGCTTTAACTGAGCAGAGCCACTGTGCAAGATTTGCTTAATTAAGGGTTCATCACGTGGCAATATGACAAATCTGTAACAGATCTCACTGGATCCAGGTTGGAAGAAAGAGTCGACAGGCGATGGTTTCTTTTTTTTTTCATTCACTTTTGCCCCGCCGCCTTTCCTTTCCTCGTACTCACACCAGGACACACCCACTCGCGGCAACGCATGTCTTTCCTCGACGCCAACATGTAACCCGAGCACACTCACACATACATACACACCCACACACATCCTCATACACGCCCGGGATATCTCTCCCTCTTTCTCTCTCTCTCTCTCTCGCTCTCTCTCTCTCTCTCTCTCTCTCTCTCTCTCTCTCTGGTGTCTGTTACTTCCTGTGAAAACCTGTGTATGGCTCTGCCCTACCACCACAATGCTTCACTCCCACATCATACAAATCATTAGCAATCTTCCATATAAAAAGAAAGTTAAACACATTTGATAATAATTGCAAAATTGCCTGAAGTCAAGTATGTAAACATACTGTATCTTAAACTTCAGCAGAAATACAGGTAAATAATTTAAATATGCACAGCCAGCGGCAGGGCATTCCGTTTGTTTGGGCAAAATGTCAAATATCTTCTTTTTTTTTTTTTTTTTTTTACTATCTTTTTTTATTTATTGTTCTATTTAATTCAGCTGTACCTTGTAGATAAAAATCTTTGTTGCACTACAGTTGACTGGTGTGTTGCTTGCTACATATTCTCCTCACAGTGCAGTGTCATTGAGTGTCTGAACAGTATGCTGCTTAGATGGCTGACCTGCCATTTTGTCAATCGTCTCGAGGACTGTGCAGACTTGAGCGTCAACACCAACACCACAGCGTGAGCATTCCTGACATTTTTATGAATTCAGTGATCTTGTTCTTAAAGGAATAGTGATATCAGACCTGTGACTCTTGGCTAATACTGATCTGATATTGACGTTTTTGTCAGGCAGTATTATATATGGTCAAGCAATGTTTGAACTTGCTATGCCTTGAAAAGTGCTTAACTTCTGCATGCTGCAGGCATTTAATCTCATCTCTTAATCTAATTAATCTCATATTTTGCTCTCCACTGTAAAAGACTACTAAAATCGCAATTTTTAAATATTTTCAGCAGAACTATGAACCTATCTGGGTTTGTAGATACAGTCACAGAGCTTGTGAGCTTTGTGGGACGCTTGGCTACTGAAGGATTGCGTCTAGAGAACTGCCACATCCTACTCCTCAACCATACACTCAACTTCTATGAGACAGTAATGCAGACTTTTGTTTGTTGTATAAACTTTTATATATTTTTCATGTTTATTTGAAAAGAAACCCCAATGTGAAATCTGCTTGTAATGTTTTAAATACACTTTATTGCCATGTACGTGTTTGTACTTTCTTTGCTAAAGACACTGACATGTGGTCTCGTTTCTAGGTGTGTGATATGTTGGTAAAGTATGAGCTGCCACTTGTAATCATGCCCCCAGCTGGTGTATTTTATCCAGCTCTGTTTGCCACTGACTCGCTCACTGTGGATCGTTTGGGTTACATCATGTACAGGTAAGTCGTGGTCGCATGTTGAGTAGAAACAATTAAAATTAAATGAAATCATCTTTAATTCCATTAAAAGCGCTATAATCCCAAACTGAATATAATTTACTGGTAGGATGTGATATATACAAAAAGTATTGGGATGAATTGTGCGCGCGCGCGCACACACACACACACACACACACACACACACACACACACACACACACACACACACACACAAAATTATAGCGGTTACCATATTTCTCCCCTAAAGTTATTTTTTATTTATTTATTTTTCAGATACCGGAAAAATCTGACCTTGGCAAAAAAACAGGAGCAACAAAATGGGGTAATTAAAAGTGGTGCTAGACCAACATTTATTGCTACAATATTCTATTTTGTAGTTTTACTGAACTGTTTTTCAGCTGAATGTGTTCTGTTTTTAATTTGAGATTGTGGCATATCAACATATCATAATACTAAAATAAATTAATTTTAGAAATGAAAAATATTCCACCCATTGGAAATTTGTGTGGCTCTTGTAGCACCAGTTTAATAATCAGTCCCCGGAATCTGTGCACATACACGTTCCAGATATGCCACAAAATATCACAGTTTCTACAGAGGAGGAGTTTATTTATTCTTTCTGAATTGCAGCAAACCTTTCA
This sequence comes from Silurus aristotelis, assembly GCF_946808225.1. Lineage (NCBI taxonomy): Eukaryota > Metazoa > Chordata > Actinopteri > Siluriformes > Siluridae > Silurus > Silurus aristotelis. The sequence goes on along the minus strand of NC_139587.1, from coordinate 13,369,084 downwards.
CATAAGCAGAGCAACATACCAAGACTTCAATAAACAACTTGTGTTCATGGTGAGCTGTCTGTGGAACTCGAAATCTTTCTCACCTGGCACAAGCAGTGAGATTGATGAGCACCTGCTTATCCAGAGCAAGGTACCCAAGTACAGGTGTTGCTTCGATCTTGTTCATCACCCAGCCTTCTTCAAGTATGCCATTGAGTTTCACCAAAAGGTGAGTATTTGAAATTGATATATGGTGGAATAAAAAAATCAAAACACATTTATTAAATCTACAGACCAATGACAGGACTTTTCTGAACATTAAGGGTTTATTTAACTCTGCAGGGTTTAATTATTTCACATTACATTGTATAAAGTTGTGATTTTAATGCTTATAGTAATTATACAATGTGATATTGTGATTTGTGGTGAGAGTAGGGAGCAGGTTGAGAAGAGCCTGGAGAGGTGAAGGTACGCGCTGGAGAGAAGAGAAATGAAAGTCAGTAGGAGTAAGACCGAGTACATGTGTGTGAATAAGAAGGATGGCAGTGGAGTGATGCGGTTGCAGGGAGAAAAGGTGGAAAAGTTTAGGTACCTGGGGTCAACAGTTCAAAGTAATGGATTGTGTTAGAGAAGTAAAGAAAAGAGTGCAGGCAGGGTGGAGTGGGTGGAGAAGAGTGGCAGGAGTAATTTGTGATAGAAGAGTATCTGCAAGAGTGAAAGGGAAAGTTTTAAAGGACTGTGGTGAGACCTGTGATGATGTATGTTTTAGAGACCGTGGCATTGAGTAAAAGACAGGAGGTGGAGCTGGAGGTAGCAGAGCTGAAGATGTTGAGATTTTCATTGGGAGTGACGACAATGGACAGGATTAGAAACAAGTTTATTAGAGGGACAGCGCATGTAAGACGTTTTGGGGACAAAGTAAGAGAAGCCTGATTAAGATGGTTTGGACATGTGCAGTATATCATGGGGTACATCGGTAGAAGAATGCTGAGGATGGAGCCGCCAGGAAGGAAGAAAAGAGGGAGGCCAAGAAGGAGGATTATGGATGTGGTGGGGGAAGGCAGTTGGTTTATAAGAGGCAGATGTAGAGGACAGTGGGTATGGAGACTGATGATCCGCTGTGGGGACCCCTAATGGGAGCAGCCGAAAGTAGTGGTAATGATACAATGTATGAGGTCCAGAATGTGATCAACAAATTTAGCAATTTAAATAAAACTGGATATCATATTCTAAATAACTTCCTAAATTAGTAAATGTTAAATTTCTAATTGCTTTCTCCTGTACTATAAATAAGCTGTCATTCAAAGTTGTTATAGCTTAGTTATATATATATATAATTTTTATCTGATCTGCTATTTGTATTATTGAGATTATATCCTTTTGATGGAGTCATATGACCAATTGTGTGAACAACCGATGGTCAAAACAAAAAGTGGACAGAATACTAAGAGTTTATATTTACACGAAAATATACTTTATAATCTTTTATAATGAAACATAAAAGTCTACTCGAGCAATTTTACAATGTATTGCAGTAGTAAAAGTTAAAAAAAAGTAATTGTTTGCCTTCTCTTCTTCATGGACATTTTTTGCTATCCTTTCAACCTTGTGTGCGAAATGCAAATGCCCTGTTTTGTTGAAATATTCCACTGTTTTAAATTTTTGCCCAAAATCTCAACATGAGTCTCAACAATCTGAACAAAAGTTATCCAAACTGGAGGTCGTCCGAAATGGGATTTTCTCTGGTCATTGTTGATATTTAGAAATCACCCTTTATCTCATAAAATCTAACAGTTAACTAATAAGCAATTATACCTAAAATTGCTTAAATTAAACATTTATTTAACAACATCATTAGTGTTGGGTGGCTTTAGACATTTTTTTTTGGTGTGTACCACGCCGCTGGCTCTAGTTGGGTGGCATCATCTGTTTTTCCGGCCGATTTTGCTTGTCGAATCGGCGGCGTAGCTCGTCAGTGAGAAAGAGAACTCCGATCGGCTATTCAGCTTACTGTACAAATGAATTCATTTTTATTCTTTCACCAAATTTTCTTATCGTCACTAAATTTAGCTCACTATCAGCTCACCCCCTGCTCCCCATTTGTTCATGTGGGTTTTTCCTTCTACAGTCGGAAAATGTCACTACTGTCCATGGTCCTAACATTTACATTATTAGAGAAACTAGAAACCACTTTCAAATCTCTTTGCCTGAATATATGATTTAAATATAATTTTTAGGCAATTGTTGTGGCATGGTTTTGAATGAGCAACTAATTGAGTCTGGGTGGAAATCATGCTTTCCAAGCAGTCAACTAATTTTAAATGAATGTTTGCTTACTTCAGCATACTGACTCACCTTACTGAGGTAGCAATGATGCTCATCCTCGAATGTTCAATAATCCTGAATTCATAGAAATATACCAAAATATAGCATGACAAAACCTTAGTTTATAAAGCAAGCTTGATTAAGACAAGATACCGTCGAAAAAAGTTCCCTAACCCGACCTCAACCCCTAACTACTAAACACCTACTCAACTAAACACCTTTGGGATACACTGAAAAGCTGGCTGCACTCTGGGCCTCCTCACTAGACATCAGTGACTGACCTCACTAATGAGGTTCTTGTGGCTGAATGAGTGAATGCCCAAATCCATGCTCCAATAACTACTGAAAAGCCTTTTGGAGTCAACGTTTCATGACTACGAAGTGGAACTATATCTGCAGTGGGATGGTCTAAAAATGCACATATGATTGTTTCTGCCAGGTGTCTATTAACTTTTAACATAAAGAGTACATTACAAAACAACCCCTGCACAAAAAGTGTTACTGTTGGCTTGCATGTTATCAGTAATTAGAATTTATACTGTATAAGATATTTTTTGACAGAATTTAATAGGTTCCTTCTCTAGTCAAAAAAAAAAAAAACTGCATCAGCTGTTGTGTTTTAAAAAGGAGTAGAATTAAGATTTTATTTTTTTCTTGTCAGTGTTGGCCAGAGAGGACATGTGTGGACCTGGCCTCCATAAAGGTACTGTCATTTCCATTTTATTCATATCCCTGTACAGGTTTAAATGCTTTTTATTTTGAATCAGTTTTGGGTCACCTTTGTTTGTTAAAATGTTGTCTCTGTTTGTGTGCATATAATTAAGTATCTTGTATATTTTCTTTTGAGGTTGGAAGATACTGGAGCTGGTATGTGGAGTTTCTTTTCTGCCAGGGCTTTGATGGCCTAAATTACTTCATCCAGGTCAACACAGGACAAAGCAGCTCGTCCAGCTCTAGTTAGCTGTGAGTCAGAAGAGTTGATGCCTTGAGGATCATATCTTGCCTGGAAAGCTGCACAGAGACAATGATTGTTTGTTTGGAAGGTCATGTACATATTTTATGGTCTTTTCTTGAAGACGTGTGGAGAAAACCACTGTGGAACTGTGTATAAAAGTTGAGAATAGAATGTGTAACCTTTTTTTTCTTTTTTTTTTCCCCCCAGCTTTGGTTTTGTTCTTTTTGCAAAATGTAGCTTATTTTTTAGCGTCTGCTCTCTAACTCTTAATGCACATGTACATTTTTATGCATTCTCTAAATGATTGCAGTGACTAAAACCCTGTCCTTTATTTGAATATGCAAAGCACAAGTTCTTTTAAACCAGTTCGTTGTTTGCTTTGAACTCTTGAACAGTGAAATATGGATGTTTTGAGCTTTTATTCATGATTCCTTTTTTTTTTAAATCCATAAATCTTTAATGCAGTGGTACAGATGTAAAACCTTAGTTCTTAGGTTTAATGACCAAAGCAAATGCATTTTTTTAAATTAAAATCTGTGCACACTGTAATTGGAACACCTCAGGTGTTGATCAAAAAGTTTTGAGAAACAATTTGCATTTCCCCCCACCATATTATTACAGGTTCCAGTGAATAACCAGTAAAAGGAAAATTGCTGAAGTAAAAGGGTTATTGCTGTTTTTTTTTTTTTTAAAGCCTTCAACCTGTCCTTACACTTCACTGCCACAATGCCATCTGTTTATTTTCAGTCTTACCTAAATGTATTAAAACTTTTACACTCTAGTGGAAATTCTAATCGATTGACAACCAGGATATTTGTGTTGGTCAAGTTTGTGTCTAGTTGGAGCCAATAAAATGGTGCTACATTAACTATATACGTGATGAAAGAGGTTCTCTTAACGAGGTAAGAATATAAACCAGATTATTTTTTTTTATTTTAACATGTGCAGTTTTTTACCTCTAGTGACCGCTTATGCCCTGTAACTAATCAGCTTGGATGTTTTTCCTATTTAAAATGATCGATCAGAAGTGTAATGAATATCCACAGCTCCATTCCCCCTGCCTGCAGTAAGAGATTTGGTGTGCGCGCCTCTCGGTATAGGAACAGAGCGGTTCAGCGGAGAAGCATGCACTCACAGCTGCTCATGTTCGTTAGACCCCGAATCCTTCCAGCTTAATCCGGTGTAAAAATGGTGTTAATTCTTTATAATCTTCATCTTTCAACCTGTCTTGGAGGTCATCCCTAGCGCACGGACAATTCGGCGGACATCGCTTGAGCATTCACTCACTTTGGTGGAATAGGTAAGACTTTATATGATATTAGGCATTGTATTAAATTAGACCTAGACGTGGAAAATCACGCAGTGTATGTGAATGTTATTTCAGCATCCGGGAGTGTCTTAGGAAACGGGAGATCGACTGGAGTCAGGTTGTGTATTTGTGTGTGTGCGCGCGCGCGCGTGTGTGTATTAAACATCCTCCCCGCATTAAACGGATCGCCTTAATGAGCTCTATCATTATTTTAATCTTGAATTTCACTTTATTATTTCTATATCAGAACACTGATAACAGTCTGATGGTCCTGTATTTAGGGGAATAGAAGTACGAGTATAAATGTTTATATCGCCAGACACTTCTAAGCTTCACGCGCCAGCTCGGATCTGTGCAGCTTGAAGCAGTGCTGCAGCCACGGATTCTCCAAATAACCCGGTTTATTTATCATCTAAATGAAAGTGCTGCGAATCCCGTCATAACAGGTCGCAAAAACGATCACCGTCGTCATCCTTTTCCCTCAATATTGCCATGTTTACTCTTAGACGGAGTTGTGTGTTCTTGACCTTCTTCATCATTAGATTAGATGGTGTCTTTTGCAGCTCTGACATTGAACCGGACACATGATGCAGAGAGCAGCCCGAGAGGCAGCCTGGATTATCACACACACACGATCCTAACAATTCTATGAGACGAGGTCGATTTCATTAAGATTACACACGCTGTAGACCCCCGGCCATAACCTGTTTTGTAACTCTTCTCAGCTGGTGAATTCTTATGAATCTTACATCAGCAGTGATGTTTCAAGTAGATTCCTAGTCCTCATTGTGATTCTGCGAGCCTCTTTTAGCTTTATTAATATTCCGGATCAGTGAGTGACAGACACGTTTGTCGTTGTCACAGCACCTCTTTCCCTGCATTCTGATTAGCCTCGTCTGAATACATTTCCTTCTGATTTAGTATCATTTGGTCAGGATACGGTTAATAGTGTTGTCTAATCACCATAATAGTGCTTTCATAACGTCCCGAAGCTGTTTTGACAGGCTTTACGTCAAAGCCAATTTGCCTCTTGTTATAAGGTAGATATCAAATGACTCTGATGTCCCAGTTTTTTCCCCCATGCAATTCTCAAGTGCATCTTAGACATAAACATGACCAGAGCAGGTGCATGACCTCTTTTTAGTAGGACAGGACATTAATATGAACTAACAACACAGCCCAAAACATTTTTTAAAGCAGGGACTTGTCACACTTATGTAATTAGCAAAAACATAAATAAAAATGCTGATGCTGACTTGTGTATGCTAAAATGTGTAGAATTTTTAGAGTAATCCACAGATGACCAAGGACAAATTATTAAGTTTGCTGGTCAAACTAATAATCCCTGATATAACACAACCATCTAACTGCTTTTTTTTCTTTGTTTGTAAAGATATTTATGAATGTACACTCAAAGATATCTTTTATTTTTTTAAACAGATATCATCTTGGAAGTAATTTGTACAATTATTAAGGTTTCTGAGAATGCAAACCTCGAGGAAACAGATTTCACATTCTTCTTAGTACTGCTCTGGAGTTTCCTGGTATTTATTACACTGAGAGGTGATATCCTACAGTTGATATTCTACAGGTGTTTGCAAGAGTTCACAAATGAATGGCAACAATGTTTGTTGTATGTGCAAGAATACATGCAAAGCCTTTAAGCAGGCTGGGAAAAGGTTTCAAACTGTGTGTTGTCTTGTACATTCGCAGTTACTAAATAAAAAAAAGAAGCAGCATACATCCAAGCAAATAGTATCTCTAATATGTTGTAGTGTGCACAATTTAGCTTTCACAAATGTTCAGTTGAAACTGGACACTGGCTTTGATGCTTAAGTTATGTTATCAGCAAGATCATTTTAAAAACATATTGTCACAAGAAATTCATATGTTTGATACAGCAGGTGTGGTTTATTTACCTCTTGTCACACTGCCTGTTAAGTAGTAGCTCAGTGAAGGTGTTCTGATCAGAATGTTGTGAGTTAAAATCCCAGCCTACACAGGCACATCTTGGGTCCCTTGAGCAAGGTACTTAATCCTTAACTGCTCGCATGTATAGATGTCATCATTGTAAGTAACTTTGGATAAGAGTGACTGCCAAATGCCATAACTGTTAATGTAAATGTAAATAAACTCTTAAGAGGCAATACGGTTAACCACCTTGTCTGTGGCCCCTCCTCTACTCATTACCAGAATGTCTATTGTACCATAACTTGAATTGTTTATCATTGTACTGTTTCATTGAACTAGAACTTTGAAATATAATTAGCATTAGTTGAGCAGATTACAGAGTAATGTTTTCTATTTATTTATTTTTTTAATATTATCATCATAAATGAGAAGAAACATGGCAATATTTATTTTCATCCCATCAATCAAGTTTTATTTTTGGACATTCATAGGAAAAGGTTTGGGTACCTTTGCTATAGACTAATCATTGATAATGAGACAATAACAAATAGCTATAATTTTAAAAACCTTGCAAAATAGCAAGGTGTTCAAATACTTATTTTCCTCACTATATATATATATATATATATATATATATATATATATATATATATATATATATATATATATATATATATATATATACAGTGAGGAAAATTAGTATTTGAACACCCTGCTATTTTGCAAGTTCTCCCACTTAGAAATCATGGAGGGGTCTGAAATTGTCATCGTAGGTGCATGTCCACTGTGAGAGACATAATCTAAAAAAAAAATCCAGAAATCACAATATATGATTTTTTAACTATTTATTTGTATGATACAGCTGCAAATAAGTATTTGAACACCTGAGAAAGTCAATGTTAATATTTGGTACAGGAGCCTTTGTTTGCAATTACAGAGGTCAAACGTTTCCTGTAGTTTTTCACCAGGTTTGCACACACTGCAGGAGGGATTTTGGCCCACTCCTCCACACAGATCTTCTCTAGATCAGTCAGGTTTCTGGCCTGTCACTGAGAAACACGGAGTTTGAGCTCCCTCCAAAGATTCTCTATTGGGTTTAGGTCTGGAGACTGGCTAGGCCATGCCAGAACCATGATATGCTTCTTACAAAGCCACTCCTTGGTTATCCTGGCTGTGTGCTTTGGGTCATTGACATGTTGGAAGACCCAGCCTCGACCCATCTTCATTGCTCTAACTGAGGAAAGGAGGTTGTTCCCCAAAATCTCGCAATACATGGCCCCGGTCATCCTCTCCTTAATACAGTGCAGTCGCCCTGTCCCATGTGCAGAAAAACACCCCCAAAGCATAATGCTACCACCCCCATGCTTCACAGTAGGGATGGTGTTCTTGGGATGGTACTCATCATTCTTCTTCCTTCAAACATGTTTAGTGGAATTATGACCCAAAAGTTCTATTTTGGTCTCATCTGACCACATGACTTTCTCCCATGACTCCTCTGGATCATCCAAATGGTCATTGGCAAACTTAAGACGTGCCTGGACATGTGCTTGTTTAAGCAGGGGAACCTTCCGTGCCATGCATGATTTCAAACCATGACGTCTTAGTGTATTACCAACAGTAACCTTGGAAACGGTGGTCCCAGCTCTTTTCAGGTCATTGACCAGCTCCTCCCGTGTAGTTCTGGGCTGATTTCTTACCTTCCTTAGGATCATTGAGACCCCACGAGGTGAGATCTTGCATTGAGCCCCAGTCCGAGGGAGATTGACAGTCATGTTTAGCTTCTTCCATTTTCTAATGATTGCTTCAACAGTGGACCTTTTTTAACCAAGCTGGTTGGCAATTTCCCCGTAGCCCTTTCCAGCCTTGTGGAGGTGTACAATTTTGTCACTAGTGTCTTTGGACAGCTCTTTCGTCTTGGCCATGTTAGTAGTTGGATTCTTACTGATTGTATGGGATGGACAGGTGTCTTTTATGCAGCTAACGACCTCAAACAGGTGCATCTAATTTAGGATAATAAATGTAGTGGAGGTGGACATTTTAAAGGCAGACTAACAGGTCTTTGCGGGTCAGAATTCTAGCTGATAGACAGGTGTTCAAATACTTATTTGCAGCTATATCATACAAATAAATAGTTAAAAAATCATATATTGTGATTTCTGGATTTTTTTTTTTTTGATTATGTCTCTCACAGTGGACATGCACCTACGATGACAATTTCAGACCCCTCCATGGTTTCTAAGTGGGAGAACTTGCAAAAAATACTTATTTTCCTCACTGTATATATATATATATATATATATATATATATATATATATATATATATATATATATATATATATATATATACACACACAGTACAGACGAGAAGTTTGGACACACCTCATTCAAAGAGTTTTCTTTATTTTCATGACTATGTACTGTATATACACACACACACACACACACAGACATATGCATGAATTACACAGAAGGGATGGATGGATGGATATGCATGACATATGTATGACAGAAGGACAGATTAAAGTGATTAAGTTTTCACTGAGGTGTTAAGGTTCTCAGTAAGTATAGCTTGAAAGCTAGTGTTGGATCCCATAGTGTAGCCATGTGGCTTCCACATAAAACAGGAAATGGGAATCGTAATTATGGCATTACTCCGAACCTTTGGAGGGAAACTGGGTTAGTATGACATACAAAATGAGTAGACCTCTATCTTAACAATGAACATTAGTATGCTCGTGTGCACACAGCAAATAGTCATGTCACATTAAACTGTGATGTACTGTATTAATGTAAATGGATAAACAGGATTTCTTTCTTTTTCTGGTTATTTAATGGCACAACTTATTTCTCTTGGTGAATAAAGTGGTAGCTCAGTGGTTAATGTTCTAGGTTACTAAATGAATGTTGGGGGGTCAAACCCCAGTATTGCCAAGCTGCCACTATAAGGCCCTTGAGCTAGGCCCTTAACCTTCTGTGCACCAGGGGTGCTGTATCATGGATGACCCTGCGCTTTGCTCCCAGCTTCTTAACATCGCTGGGCAATGCAAATAAAGAATTTCACTTTGCTATATGGTACATGTGACAAGTAAAAAGCCCCTTCACATTTTCTTTTTAAATATAAAAAAGCTATTCCAGGGACATTTAACTATTTAACATTTAACATGATATGCTTATTTGAAGATTTTTATTATATCAATTGTCATAATTCTCTATCCCTTATCTCAAACATGTGTTTGTAATCTCAGCCACTAGTCACCTCCTGAACAGATTAAGCTGCCATTCAAAAGACTTTGTTATTTAAACATGCTGTGAAAGTTCCCATGGGTCTCAAAAATGCTGTTAAAAAGCAAAATTATACTCTGCTCTTCCATTATCCACTTGCCCTGTTGGAATTAGAGAGAAAAAAGAGTGTTTGAATTTACATTTTAGGTAATGTAAATACAGTTACATGGGAGCTGTCTTCAGTCTTGCCAATATACAGATTGACAAGGTCAGGAGCATGTCAGTTATTAGATATTTAGACATCGAAAAAAACAAATGCACAATTGTAAAGTATTTCTACATTTATTATTTCATTAGATTGGAAACACTTTGAAACAGGATTGGGACTAAACAGTTCTGTTAGGAAAAGGTTTGGGCACCTCTGCTATTGACTGATCATGAGAAGTGTGATCTTTGGACCTGGATCTTTCATTAGGTTAGGTCTTGGCTAAGCAACATTATATGGCAATAAAGTTAGCTGAATACCTGAATGTATTGAATGTACAGGTTATCCTATCAAATATTGTTTTTTATTTACTGATAGCACAGGCATGTTCAAGAATGACTACGCTAAAATCCATTAGGCTTAAATTGTGAAAGAGATAGAAAGAAAATTAACGCAACCCTGAAATAAAATACGTCATGTAACCTTATATATGGTTGTCTGAACAATGTTTCATACAATGTCCAGATACAGAGTTTAATCATAGCAGTTCCTATCCAAACAGTTGGATCGTTTTTTGCCCCTTGAGTCAAATCTAAAAGATTATGAATAAATTGCACTCTTAAGAGATTGGGACATGCCCCCTGTGTAAGTCCTGTTTGATACTTTTTCAACCGTCCAGCAAGGTCAGGGCATTTGTGTGTGCGTACACAAGGAGGTGATGTCACCAGAATTTATAAAAAAATTTAAAAGAGCAGTCTCTGAGAGAGTAAATAAAAAAGTGCTGTGCTTTTCTGTAGGAATAATAAATAGAAGAACACAGGGCATACACTTGTATGCAAATTTGCAGAGACAAGAATAACAGAATAAAAAGAGATATTGATGACTTAAAAATGATGGACAAGAAAGTAATTAAAAAAAAACTTCGCTCTAAGAATTCATTGTCATGCTTTGTCACTGTCATTGTCATGCTTTGAAACACTACATTTGAACTAGTTTAGATTATAGTCCTGCAATTCCTGTCAATTGCTGCACCATCACATGGCTCGGATATATCTCTCTTTAATCACTCACACCTATATTCTTGTTACATCATTGTGTCATGTCTGTTGTTCCAGGCTGGTTGTTATCTCATTATCATTATCATGCTCATTCTTGGTTTTTTTTCTTTCTCTATATTTAGAGTTATATTTATGTTTATATGTTTATGGTGTTTATTTATATTTGCAGTTTAAAAATTTCCTGCATTTGCATTCACCTTCGGTTTAATTAAATACAGAATGTGAGACTTAACAATGGATGCATCAGAAAGGATATTTGCTGAGCAAAAAAACCTTCCTGGAGAGGAATTGCAGGCTACAGGGGAGGGGAAGCATGGTTAGAGCCACTCAGGAAAGGCTTGATGGCATATGTCCATACATGGAGTTTTTCCCAGAAAGGCCAGCCAGCCTTGTAACAACAATCTCCCACTCTTCCTCCCCTTTAGAGGCCATTCCTCTGCTTCTCTTTTCTGTTGAGAACACAGCTCTGCTTCCCTGTGCAGCTGAGGAAGTAGCTCAGCCTCTATGCTTTAATGCGGATGACACTCTGCCTCTGTGCCCTGATGAGGTTTTTACTCAGAATATCTGCCTTGCTAAGGACATTTGTCTAGCCTCTCTGCCCTGGAGGTGTGTCTGTTTCTCGCAGCGGTTGATCTGGATCCAAAATGGTGCTACCTTTTTGTTGTAAACAGCATAGGGAAAAACTTACACTTATAAAGAACATTCTAATTCATTCTTTATCACCGCATTATCTGTGTAAGATAAAATAAGATGCTTTGAGACAATGTTCATTGTCAAAAGCACTAAACAAATAAAAATAAATAGAATGCACATCGGAGCAACTGTTTTTTGTGTGTACCAGACTCTTCTCATATTTAAAAAAAATTATTCACAAAACATCATACACAATTATCTGTGGGAGAAGCTTTGTGACCTTGGCTGGCTACATGAACCAGGCTTTCAGACCTCAGCAGGACAATGATAATGATGATAATGGCCAGGGAAAGGGACATTGAAAGTGGTGCATGAAAAAGCAGAAGTGCGATAAGTGAACAGGAGACTGTGCTAGGCTTAAAGCAAACCATAGCCGACCTGCTCTTCAATCCATCCTATTCTCAAATATTCATTGCCTGGGCAATAAACTGGACTACACCTGACTCCAGCAAAAAAACGAAACTGAGTTAAGAGAATGTTGAATCTTTGTTTTCATGGAGATGTAACTGAGTGACAGATTTCCAGTGGCTGCCATTCAGCTAAACGGGCTGTCTTTGTCAGAGTTTCTACCTACTGCTTATTGCTGGTGTATTTTTTTGACTGTCACGTTTTATTTTACCCTATAAATTCACCACAGTTATAGTAATCTGAGTCTACCCAGGGCTAATGCTAAGGATGCACTCTGTATATTGTTGTATTAGCATGTGGACTTTGCAAAGAGAGGGGAAAACACGCTGGATTTTGTTTACACAAACATTCCTGGTGTGTACCAGGCAACTCTGTTATGCTAATTCTGGAATACAGACCACTAGTCAGGCATGCAGAAACAGTTCTGGACCAGGTGAGAACTTGGCCAGCAGAAGCCATCTCTGCTCTTCAGGACTGCTTTGAATGTACTGATAGGGCATGTTTAGGGAGGCCACAACCACTTCATGATCATCAATGACCACAATTACAGAACATTATCGCCTACAAAAGTAATGGCTTTCTTCCAGATGCTTTAAACAGTTTCTATGTTCAGTTTAAAGTGCAGAACAATGTGACAGTGAGGGAAACCACTCCTCTTTGTGTCTCCATTGCTGAAGTGAGGAAAGCTCTAAGGACCAACTGCAGTTTGGGTATTGCCCGAAATGCTCCACAGATGACCCCATCTCTACCACACTCCACCTGGCCCTCACTCATCTGGGAAATAAGGACACATAAACAAGGATCCTGAACTTTTTGACCTAGAGACTTCAGACAGTCTGGATCAGGAACATCACCTCCAGCATTAAAACACAGAACTGGGGCCCCCCAGGTCTGGATGATATGACCATGGTGGGTCTTATCAGCAAGAATGAGGTGTCAGCATACAGAGATGAAGAACAAAGGTTAATGGACTGATGCAAAGCCAAAAACCTGTCTACAAATGTGGATAAAATGAAATAGATGGTTGTTGACTTTAGGAGGACATGTAGTGATAACTCCCCCTGACCATCAATGGCTCTACCATGAAGATTGTCAAGAACACCAAATTCCTTAGTGTTTCTCCTTGGTTGGAGAACCTCACGCGCATTCTACAGAGGGACCATTGAGAGCATACTGAGCAGCTGCGTCACTGCCTGGTTTAGGAATTGCGCTGTTTCAGATTGCCAGACCCTTTAGGGGATAGTGAGGATGGCTGAAAAGATTATCAGGGTCTCTCTACCCTCCATCATGAACATTTACACAAAACACTGCACTTGCGGCTGATCACACACACCCCTCACACACTCTTCACTCTCCTGCTGTCTGAAAAAAGATACCAAAGCATTCGTGTCCAGACTGTGCGATATTTTCTTTTCTCATGCAATTTGACAACTCATTACAAAGGGACTGGACTGACACACACACACACACACACACACACACACACACACACACACACACACACACACACACACACACTCATTACTGTTTGCACAAATTGCTGCTAAAAAAATTGTTTACATGTACAGTATTTATTATTATATCATTTGCAGTATCACACATCTTCACTACTTCTATGCTGCAGTGTCACTCTGTCTATTATCTCGCTGTCTTATTTTGTTTGTTTGCGCTAAATCTTGCACATGTGAACTATGTTGTGCCCCAGTTAATTTTGTATTTTGGTGTTACTTGTTCATTTATATTGTCTCATGTGGCACCTTGGTCCTGGGGTAACATAGATTTATTTCACTGTGCACTGCACTGTATATGGTTAAAGAGACAATAAAAGCCGACTTGACATGACTTGACTGCTGAGGACTTTGCTTAGTCTCTCTGCCCAGCTGAGGATGTTGCACTGCAATGAAGAGGGCTCCAGGTCAGGTCCTGGCTGTGGGCATCACTAACCAGCATGCTCAGCTGTGGCTGTCATTTGGTCTGCATGCTTGGCTGAGGCCATCGCCCTGACTTCCTCGTTGGTTAACGGTATTGCCTTGGACTTTATTCCCCCCTAATCATTGGCTTTTGTTCATGTGGATCTGCATGGAACAGAAGACTTCTTTGTTGGCTGCAAGTTGTTTACATCAAATGGAGAACTCTGTCTGGATGACTTATTTTTTTTATTCTTGTTAATTTCTGATCGAAGATTTGTTAAGACCATTCAAATTTTTGTATTTTGCCATTTTGGACCTTTTTTTTTGCCCAGGACTTTTGTCAAGATATTGATGTAAAATGTGAAAGTTTTATCATAGAGAATACATTTTATTACAGACATCACTACAAGAAAACAACAGTGCAAATACTTCTGAACCACATATAACCGGAATAAAATTTTCTTCTGTATATGCCATGAGCTAATATGCATTGGACCACAATTTCAAAAAGAACATTCCAAGCATGTGGAAGGTAGAAAGTACTGGAAGAGACAAATTTGAATACATATTACTCTGCATCCGTGATAAAACCATTCGAAAGAGGTTTACAACATCCTGTAACAATGTGTTACAAATTACATCAGTATGTTTTTACATGAAGATATAACCTAGTCTTTAGTTATGTGTTCAGTTTGCAATGCCAGTCTTGATTTTAAATTATGGCATTCAGACTTCACACTTGTCTTAATTGCCAATGAATTCTGGCAAAAGATGTATGGTGAAAGTAAAAAAACTCCAGTGTTATGACACACACACACACACACACACACACACACACACACACACACACACACACACACACACACACACACACTACATTAATATCATAATACTGTATGGCCTCTCTTTGTTCTCAAAAGATCTTGCAATGTTGACATTATTGCAACAAATAAGCCTTTCAAATAAGTTTTTCAGGTGCAGTTGTATGCTGCCAATTTAGATTTAGATCTGGTGACTGGGAAGACCACTTTGGAACAGAAACCTAATGTCACATTTATAAAAGAAATTTGAGAATAAATTAGTTTTGTGAAACGGAGCAGTATCATACTAAATGCCATAATAAGGTGGGTCATTTACCCACCTTGTTATAGATGGATGCACATAGTCAGCAGCAACACTCAGGGTGTGGCATTCAAGCAGTGAGCGATCGGTATTTACAGCTTAAAATTTTTCTTGATTGCACCATTCTCAGTAAACTCTAGAACACTAAAATGCAGGAAAAACAAAATGGATCAGCATTTATAGAAATACTCAGCCAGTCTAGCTCCAACAAGAATGCCACTGAGATCCCAAATCAGTGAGATCTTGTTTTCTCCCAATACGGATTGCCCTAAGCAGCTGGAACATTACCCTTAGCTGCTAGCCCCCAACTGCATGTTGTTAGGCATTGCACTGCTGCCACATAATTGACTGATTAGATAATTGCATTAATTACTAGATGGCCACAATAAAGAACTGAATGAAAGTATCTGTTATGGGCAATGATGGAAAAATATAGAATCAAACAGATTAGCCACTGTTGATTAACTTGTATACTAGCCTAGCATTAATTTTAAACCCTAGCTAAGATTTCAACTGACCTGCAATGTACATTTAGGCTTTGGGAATATATTTTAAATATCAGAATAGCATGAAATGTGCAGTTAATGTGTATATATTGTGTAACTTTATAAAGCTGTCAGTTTAAAGAATTTAAGTAATATGTTTAGACTCTGAATACCAAAATCATGACTATGATGGTGGTCATCGGAAATAGGCTATTTCTAACTGCAATTTGGGTTTATTTTATTTTTTTCTTTCATGAAGTGCAATTGCTTTTCAAAGCACTTCTCGTAGACTTACTGGAAACCAAAGAAATGTGGAATAAACAGGTTTAGGATTAGGTGATCTTAAGTGAGTCTGTGCCCACGACAGCTTTAGATTCATGTCAATGGAGCTCAATTTGATCTTTTGCTGTTGTAGCCCATCCACCTTAAAGTTAGTTGTTTTGTGCATGCTGAGATGGTTTCTGCACATCATATTGTAAAGTGATTATTTTAGGGTATATACTATATCCTTTCTGTCAGCTTGAACTGATCTGTCTGTTTTCCTTTGACCTAGCTTATCAATAAGAAAAATCCTCCCACAGTACTGTCACTCACTTTTTGTTTTTTCACATAAGCCTGTAAAAAGTCTAGAGAGATCCCAGAAGAGCAGCAATTTCTGATGTATTGAAGCCAACACATCTGGCAGCAACAATCATGCCAAGATTAAAGTCACAAATATCACACTTTTTCCCATATTCTCATATATCTGTATCACTGCTTCCACTTCTACATCTTTTATGTAATAGGCCTCACTTTCATAACCCCCAGCGCAGACAAAACTGCTGTCTTTCTTAATTCAATCATAGATACAAGACGAAGACATGCTAAGGCTGATGTTGTTTGTTCAAAACTGCTTGTGTATAACTTTCCTAATTCTTTTAAATTATTTTCCGTTATCTATTGGGTCTATGAAGAAAATTATGAATAAAGTATGTCCATTTAGAAACAATGAAATCAACAAAAACAATTACAGTAAGTAGTGTACTTGGGGCCCATTCATTTTAGCTGCTAGGCTTCAAATCAATAGTTATAGTGCATAAGTGAAGCCAGTAATCCTGTACTTATGATTTGCCCTCATGGCTTCTTGAATTTAAAAATCATATGTTCAACCTATTAGTCTACAAACACAGATGAATGTTTTAACAAAATGCTGTTTAATCTACTCCCTCTTTCAGTAGAATGTTTTATGTAGGTTTTATTCCTCAACTGCCTGACACTCTATGCAGTTTTATGAAATTGGAAAATGATGTCATACTTCATCTATTTTTTATTGCATTCAATAATTGCTGTTCATTCCATTTTATATGACATAGTTTGGAATCATGCTGTGTTTTTGTTGACTCCGAGACTCTGATATTCTAAATGAAATGCTAACAGACTATAAAGAGCTCTGACAGTCTCTGTGTTCTGTTTTCAAATTGTGATTGACACTGAAGCTGAAGGCACTAATTAATTAACAAGTGATGCATAATATCAAGATGCATGTATGTTTAGAATGTGTTGAATACTTCAAATGGCTGGAATACATACATACCTGTGTATATTGAGTGAATCCATTCAAAAGCACAAGTTCATGTGGAGTTGATCTTATATTTAAGTCTGTATTCGTAGCTGCTTACTGTCATACATGTTTTATCTAAGGTATTATTGCCTTGGATTTAATAGACACATTCCATTGCAGATTATTATTAGAGGTAATATTATTGTATTGTTGACTATTAGAACCTCATCTAATTAAGTGCATAGACTAACCTATTATTACTTCATTTAATAGCCTGGTGTTTAAAAGTTATATTTAAAGTCTTTAATGAAGACTGAAGAATAACTATCAGATATTTTAGTTCCCTTAAAATGACTCCCTGACTTCTTTAGTTGGCAAGCACTCCCTCATTAATCCAAGATCCCAAAAATATATCCCAAAATACAGCAGAGATTTCTTTGTTCTGTAAGTATGTATGTAGAATACCAGTATGGTATTGTGGTATAAGTGGCTTGGTATAAGTGGCTTGGGGAATTGCTCCTCTGTGTGCAGTAAAATGGTTGACCTGCCCAGTCTAATTAGTGGGCCAGAATAAAGGGCAGCTTTTAAAGAAATGTGTTTGCTATGGTTCCTTGCATAAGCTAAGGGGTTCATGTGTAAGTCTGTTTATCAAATCCAACCTTTCAGTGTCTGCTGGCCCTTAATGCTGCTCTCCCTGCCTTTATGATTTATGATGCTAAAAGGTCACACTACTATGCTTCAATTAATTTGTCTTGTTTTATTTTAAAGTCTGCATGGGAGCTCCTGTTTTATTAGCGACTCATTAGTGGATTATGTTGTTAGTCGGCTGGTATGAAAATAGAACAGCATTCATTAGAGCTTAAGGGGTCCCACATCATTTCCCCTTGCTTATCATTTTCTGATGCAATGGATGATATAAGCACTATAATTGGGAAGCAGAGAAGATAAAAATGTATTTTCATTATCTGGCATTAAACATTTTGCAAATGGGGTTGCAGTTTTTCAGTCACAAATTCGATTCATATAACATTTGTTTTACTCAGTCCAGAAAGTGACATTTGCGGGCATATATAGGGTTTGGAAGTTGTCAAATAAATGTATAATATTTAAGGCTACCAACACAAAGTATGACTCTGTACCATGAGCATTATCTTTTTTACTTACATTTAGAGTTGTATTTATAATTTATTCATCAGTGGCAACCTTAGTAGAATTTAACTTTTTTTATATGTTACATTTTTGATTCCTCAAAAGCAATAATTATTTGAAGCATTAAATGAGATATTTAACAATAAATAATACTTTTTGTCAAAACATTTATACATTTATACAATATACAACAGCATTGTTTTTGTAACTGCTAGCATTGTATTATCAAACTCCTTAAATAATGTTTGAACATGCAAATGTTTAAAATGAATTTTATTAATTAATTTAAATTAGTTTTGAAACCATTATTTAGCTCAATTCATCAGGAGAATAAAATATTCAGATTAGTGAAATTATAATACAGAATGTACACCTTGTTTGGTGTAAGGTTCTGACCTCCATCCTTTTCCAGTCAGCACTTTTCAGTTTTGGAAGACTGTTTTCCTGAACCAGTTCTGGAAGGTTTAGCTTTATGATTATAAATTAGGATTTATGATTATTTAAGATTGAAGATTTGTTAGTTCTTTGTCCTTTGACTTTCCTTTCAAGTACTTTAGTCTGGCTACAAGCAATAAAGCTCAATAACAAGATCACATTTTTAAACCCATATGCCCAAAGTTTCTCTCCAAAACTCTTGGTATGAAACCAGGGAATTTAGGCTGCTCATTACATGGGCAGTGGTGTGTTTTGCCGCAGGCTGCCAAGCTCAGGAGAGGCATGACATCATGAATAGCGTTCCACCTTCTGTCTCCTAAGATGTTGTCATCAGTGAAGAAGTACAGTATGTGACAGTATGCTAATTGAATCTCGTCTAGTTTATTTTTAGACCTGATGACCTGTTCCTTTTCTCTCTCATCTTGATGTCAGTGTAATGAGTCACAGGAAAAGGTATAATATGACTTTCTTAAAATTACTTTGTATAAAATACCTTGACTTGAGTTATCTTTGTTGCTCGGTAACAGACACATTTTTCTTTAATTAAAATGCCAAAAAATGGTGATGATTAAATCTTTCACAGAGAAATAAGTATTGTGAATATTCTGTGTTAATTAGCATTCCTGCTAAGTACTTCATGTCTCCAGGGCGTCTTGAGTGACTGGCAGAATAATAAAGAAATGTCAACATTCTCAAAGCTCTTGAATCAATTGTGGTGTTGTAAATAGGTGACCAGTTGGGTGTGCACTGGAATTATATGAACATTTAGTTCTTTAGAAACCACAAAGTGGACTTGATTCAATCAATGGGGTTCACATCTATTTGCACCTGTTTTTTTCTGTCCATACCAAGGTCACAAAGAGAAATGTTTATCTGTCTCAAAGCAATCCAAAATTTGACTTTCACACTGTTCTATCCTGCAGTTTTTAATTTGAAAAGAGTGTTTGCTAGAACAGCCCTAAATTATTTAGAGGTATGATTATATTAAGACTGACCAAATATCAAATAGTATAATCAATTTGGTATCAGCAAGGAGACCACAGATTTGGGAAATTACTTCTTGGTAGAGACCCTACTCTCCTGAATGAATGCACTGCCTCAACAGCTACATGCTATCAAGGTAAGTGAGTGGTGATAGATTTCTCAGAATTTCAATAGGCCCTAGGGAACTACCACTGACTGTAGCTAGTGCAATAAGAATTCACATGGCAAGCCTGACAATGTCTATCACATGTTGGAATAACAGGGTGAAATAGTAGGCCAAATAAATACGCATTCATGGCATTTGGCAGACACCCTTACCCAGAACGATTATGATTATCTCAATTATACAACTGAACAGTTAAGGGTTGCAAAGGAGCAGCAGATTGGCAGTAATTAAATTTGAAGTCATGACCTTTCAGTTAAAAGTCCAATATCTTAATCACTGAGCTACCACTTCTACCAATATATACAGTATATATATATATATATATATATATATATATATATATATATATATATATATATATATATATATCTAGTATTATTATTGTATAGTATAGTATTATTTTTCTTACCATAAGTAATACTGATAAGTTACTTGTTAAGTATGTTGTATGAGGTTGTATGCTTTCCAAGAGTTCTACTGACTTAAAATCCCTCTGCTCTCCTTTTGATCTCACATTCAATATGTAGTCTAGAATAATATAGTTAGGCATGCTATTTACATAGTATTCACCAGAAAAGCCTAAATGCCTGAATATGAGAATATAAGACACAATGTCTCCACCTTGAATCAAACCGGGCCACACAACAGACTCTACTATGGATATGGATCATACAGTAACATGGCCAACCAGACAAAAGCTGCAATAAAGCTAGTCCAAATGAAAAGCTTTCAGTTCAATACAATGGAATGACATTCCTATAGATATATTTGAAAAGGTAAATAAATCTATATTTAACCAAAGTTATGAAAAATAGTTTTGTAAACTCAAATTAGCTTATGCAATGCTAGGTTGGCTAGGGTCCCCAGTGTAAAGCTTGATTTGTGCATTTAGATTTTAGCTTTAGTCAATTCAGTCACATTATGGGTCTAGAATTTTCACTTTGAACACAAATATGTCTTGTAACATGTACAATGAATCCAAACAATTTGTCATGCCCCTCAAATTTACTAAATGTACACAATTAGCAAAATAAAAACCCACAAAAACTTATTTTTAGGTTCATGTTAATTTATTCTTTTCAGACTTCACAGCTAAAAAACAAAATTAGACATTCAGATCTATTTGTGTTTAAACAATCAAGCAAACCAGGCCTGAGCTACAAGAAACACCTGTTATTGTTCAAACAAAAGGAGCAATGTTTTAAATTGTTTACCACATTTACATATAAATATCAGGAAATTAATTCTAAAATTTCCATCTGCCATCTCTCAAATGTATAGCGAAATCAAGATAATTGCCTGTTTTATATCTGCTGCTTGACATACATTTATCTGAACCATTTGTCTGAGGCCCAATCTCTTCTGATTATAAAACCCAGAAGATGTAGCATATGTGCAGTATTTATGGACTGAATTTTTTATTAAGAAAGAGTAATGTCTCACTGAACTATTCCACTTGGAATTGGAAAAACAAAATACTTACTCTAATCTCTAGTAATAATCCAAACACCTAATTAAAATGTATTTAATTAATTAATTCATTCATTCATTAACGTATTTATTTTTTTACGAAATTTCATTTGCTTCTGAACAGATTAAGCCTGTGAACTATTCTGACACATAATTGAAACAAACCCATTGAAGGAGTATGTGGGCCCTATATGTAGAGCCTTTTTGAATTGTCTGCTCAACCTGTATGTATGTTTTCTCATCAGCTCACCTGGGCTCAAGAAACAGCCCAAAGTATATTTAACCCATGTGGGCATGCTGAAAGGATATTACAGAATGTTTTTAAATATTTTACCTTTTCTTTAAAAAAAAAAAAAAACTCTAGAAAGTGTATCTAATGTTGTTATTTAATGTTGTTCTATTTAATTTTTATGATTATTTATTATTAACCTCAGATTACTTTGTATAATGACCTATTTGTAAAGCATTTACAGTGTAGCATGCAATGTAGCATTTACACCAGTTTGTGAAACCCTGGCATTAGCCTCTGCATTTAACTAAATACAGATTGACATGGGTGATTCAATGCCAGTAGCACTTTATTTTGTTATAATGAACATTACCATTTTTCCTGCAGCTGCACCAAACAAGGGGAAATGCAGGTGTTGGAAGAGAAGGAAACATTCTGCTGACAGTATAGCATGAAGGAAATGGCATGAATAGTAAATAATGTTCTTAAGTGAAGTCAGCTCTTAACACAGGACAGGCAATCATATCAGATCATAATATTTCCTTCAAATATGACTAGAAAATGCCATAAAAAGAGTAATGAAAAAACACAAAGCATTCAAGACTTGTTAAACAAGTCATCTTGCTTTGATTAATCAAAAAAGCAATTGTCATGTTCTCTTCTTATTAATATGTTTTGAAACAAGATTACTGTGATGAAATGCTCACATAAATCAAGCAAATTCCATTAATAATTGCTCAAAGATTTTAAATGGATTTTTTTTTTTTATTTATGTGAAAATGACGTATGACCAGGTATTGTATATTCAAACATGAAAATACCTGATAAAACTAAATCAAACTGGTATAATGAATGTCAGGGTACTCTTTAAAATGCAATGTGTTTTTATGTAAACAGTGGTACACCAGCCTAGTGCACTTGCAGTTTTTGTTGGCATGACTAATTATAGCCCTGTTTTTGAGTCTAGGATAGTACTGGGAAGTAGCGCTTCTGACTGCAGTCATCTCTGCATGATACCCTGAGCATGATCTCTTCGATGGCTTATACTTTGTGTTTTGGAGGGGAAAAGTACAAGATACTCTGTTGAGAATGAAGATAAGATGACGCTATATCATTTCCCCACAGGGGAAATTCAAGAAGTTTTACACATATCCCAGCTTGTTATCAAGCTGGGGTCAGAAACAATACAGCACCACTGGAGCAGACTCGTTTGATCCTGGGAGAAACTGGGAGATACTTTGGATACTGGGAGATAGGGAGAAATTTGTTTTTAGGCAATGAACGTAGTCAAAAAGAAAAACGGGGCGTTGACTTAAATAGAAACCCCTTCACTCTCTCTCATCTAAGGATAATGAACTGCAGCCTGTTGATCCTAGCATATTATCCTGCATAGAACACATGTATCCATTAAAGAAGATTTAGTTTATTATTTTTTTGTCCTGCACTTCACTATGGGGTCACATTGATCTCTATCTTTGTTAGAACACTTGGAGTTCACACAGTTTAGACAATATGAGAAGAAACATAGCTAGCACTTACAGTGATGTATAAGGCATCACAATAATCTTAACTGATGTGAAAAGCATCAAACCAATTATGTTAGCACTTTTTAAGCAGTCATTATTCTACTTAGGCTTTCTCCTTAAGGTTTGTTGCCTAGTAATCTGTGCATAGAATAGCAAAGAAACAGGGCCATTTGTGTCTGAAAGAAAATAGGGGAACAAATGAAAATTATAAAATGGTACATCCTCCATGTTAAAGGTTGTGTTCAAGAAAATATAAAAGAGTATTAAATGGAAGAAAAAAAGACTCTGCAGACTCATTGTCCTGACATTTTTCAAAGAAGCACTTAAAAATATCACTGGCCACAAAGCATTGAGGGGAGTAGAGGATGAACATTTCCTTCTGGCTTTCTGTGGCAGGTACATACTTTGGAAGGCCATAATCCTGGTTATCTCTGGAGAGAGTAGGTGAGGTTTAAATGTGTATATGTTTTTTTTTTTTTTTTTTTTGTCTGAAATGTTCCCACAAGTATAGCAATTATTCAGCAGTTTTTAACTTGTTAGAGAAAATTGCCAGGGAAGTTTTTCGTACAAACCTTAATAGAATAAAAAAATAAATATTAATCTTTTTGTAGGTGTAAACATAGCATTAATTAGCTGCATTAAAAATGATGTCAGTGGAAGGTTTGTGCATTTGCATCTTAGTGCTGACACTCAGCTGAACCATTATCTGGCACACATAGCCTTGATAATCATCTCCATAGCAACTCTTCTGTTTCTTCAAAGCTCACCCAGTCACACGCTGAATCAGTTTGTTGCTGTAATATACAAGGCAAGACACCAAATTCAACTGAAATAAAAGCTGTAACAGACAGGTCTAAAGATCCATTAACAATATATTTTTTTATTAACAAAATAAAAAAAGATTACAAAATTCTGTGTTATAATGGTAGCTATGGTCAAACAGAGAAAAGCACAGTATATACATGTCAAGAGTCAAAATCAAAAGGATGGTAATCATTGTATACATGGCTAAGAAATTACTCATACACAAACATTGGTAACATTTTGCCACTATGTAATATGATAACATTATTTTCAAGGAGTAGGAGTAACCTGGAAGTACTAACTCTGAAATAGGCATTGGGACTGAGCATGGCTTTCAGGGGACTTCTGGTAATGGAATGGTGTAATCCCCCATGATATTGCCACATAAGGTCTAATTTAAGCAGAATCATACTGTGAACATGGGCTTGTGCTAAAATGTGCTTATATGACACGTATATATGACACATCATATTTGGCATATTTGGACACACAGTGAGTGTGTTCTCTAGGGGGCAGTGCTGCATGATCCATACTAGATTTTAAAGAATTATTGAGCAAAGAGGAGCCAAAACAATAGTTTGTATTTTACTGTTAAAATGCTGGTGCAAGTAAATTATCTGCAACAACTAATCACTTGTGTACATTCAGCAGTTTGAGCAGCTTTTGTGTAATAGCATTAAATTATGAATAATGTTTAAATCCACCATTCTATTAATCATGAAATTATGGTACTTTAGTTTGACTTTCTGGGTTTTATATCACCTACATTATATCTCCATTGGGAGTCTGTTGGGTGAGAGAGAAGGTAATGTGTGTGATCCTGCAGGGCTAAACTGGCCATTATAAAGAACTACAGCACTAGACTAATATTATATTCACATACAACACAACATTACAATTGTAGTTTTCGATAAATAAATACAATATACTATATGATCACATTTCTATATGCGAAGCAAAAACAGAGTGAAAAGAAATTCCATCATGTTATTAATTTGTCCCAGCTGTTTATCGCAAAAGTTGTAATAGAGAAGAAATGTTATTGAAGACACTAGTCTTAGAAAATAAGAGTGTTAATATGTCTAAGATAAAGTTTTTACAATCTGTTTTATCTCTTTAAAAAAGACTACACTTTCAGCATTTTTTTTTACTTGAAATGTTGCATAATTTTTTTAAACTTGAAATGTTGCAGAAAGATTTATTGTTTACTCTGTTATTTAGAATTTTACATTATTATTAGTGTTTTTATTTTTTTATATTGTTCAGAATTTTGATCAACCTGCAGAAGAAATATTCATATGCTTTATACAGTGAGGAAAATAAGTATTTGAACACCCTGCTATTTTGCAAGTTCTCCCACTTAGAAATCATGGAGGGGTCTGAAATTGTCATCGTAGGTACATGTCAACTGTGAGAGACATAATCTAAAAAAAAAAATTCAGAAATCACAATATATGATTTTTAAACTATTTATTTGTATGATACAGCTGCAAATAAGTATTTGAACACCTGTCTATCAGCTAGAATTCTGACCCTCAAAGACCTGTTAGTCTGCCTTTAAAATGTCCACCTCCACTACATTTATTATCCTAAATTAGATGCACCTGTTTGAGGTCGTTAGCTGCATAAAGACACCTGTCCACCCCATACAATCAGTAAGAATCCAACTACTAACATGGCCAAGACCAAAGAGCTGTCCAAAGACACTAGAGACAAAATTGTACACCTCCACAAGGCTGGAAAGAGCTACGGGGAAATTGCCAAGCAGCTTGGTGAAAAAAGGTCCACTGTTGGAGCAATCATTAGAAAATGGAAGAAGCTAAACATGACTGTCAATCTCCCTCGGACTGGGGCTCCATGCAAGATCTCATCTCGTGGGGTCTAAATGATCCAAAGGAAGGTGAGAAATCAGCCCAGAACTACACAGGAGGAGCTGGTCAATGACCTGAAAAGAGCTGGAAAACCACCATTTCCAAGGTTACTGTTGGTAATACACTAAGACGTCATGGTTTGAAATCATGCATGGCACGGAAGGTTCCCCTGCTTAAACCAGCACATGTCCAGGCACGTCTTGCCAATGACCATTTGGATGATCCAGAGGAGTCATGGGAGAAAGTCATGTGGTCAGATGAGACCAAAATAGAACTTTTGGGTCCTAATTCCACTAAACGTGTTTGGAGGAAGAAGAATGATGAGTACCATCCCAAGAACACCATCCCTACTGTGAAGCATGGGGGTGGTAGCATCATGCTTTGGGGGTGTTTTTCTGCACATGGGACAGGGCGACTGCACTGTATTAAGGAGAGGATTTTATTGCCATGTATTGCGAGATTTTGGGGAACAACCTCCTTCCCTCAGTTAGAGCATTGAAGATGGGTCGAGGCTGGGTCTTCCAACATGACAATGACCCGAAGCACACAGCCAGGATAACCAAGGAGTGGCTCTGTAAGCAGCATATAAAGGTTCTGGCATGGCCTAGACAGTCTCCAGACCTAAACCCGATAGAGAATCTTTGGAGGGAGCTCAAACTCTGTGTTTCTCAGCGACAGGCCAGAAACCTGACTTATCTAGAGAAGATCTGTGTGGAGGAGTGGGCCAAAATCCCTCCTGCAGTGCAAAATAGCAGGGTGTTCAAATACTTATTTTCCTCACTCTATATAGGTGTGCATGCAGACCCACTTCTCCAATAAACAATCTTTCTTTTGATGCATTGCACGCAAATACTCATGACACATAGTAAGCTCGTTGGAGGACTATGTACTAGCATGTCCATGCATGACATGATCCTCTTTCATCACAAAGCAAAAGTGGCCACACTGTGTTCACATAGAAATATTTACTTGGTGTAATGAGTAATGAAATACTGAAACATTTCTTTATAAGGGGGGTAATTCTATACAGGTTGATACAGAGTTCCGTTGCATATGTTGCACACACTGTATATAAAAGCGTTCTTTTACACTC
Source organism: Silurus aristotelis (assembly GCF_946808225.1). Lineage (NCBI taxonomy): Eukaryota > Metazoa > Chordata > Actinopteri > Siluriformes > Siluridae > Silurus > Silurus aristotelis. The sequence continues at coordinate 13,342,234 of NC_139587.1, read as the reverse complement.
TCCATATAATTTTGCACATGTACATAACCTTTTCATAAACAATGTATACAATATCTCTACATTGTATATAATTGCCTCTCCGTGTACTGTTTATTTATGTCTCTGTATACTTTATCTTTATTCATATTGCTTATTTCATATTGTTCATTCATCTGTCATTATTTATAGGTATCATATATCATAACTTTACCAACCTGTACATATGCAAATATTTTACACTGCTACCAATGCACTTCTGGTTAAATGCTTACTGCATTTTGTTGCCTTGTAATGTAACTTGTGCAATAACAATAAAGTTGAATCTAATCTAATCTAATCTAATCTAATCTCATCTAATTTAATTTGTTTAATTATCATAAAGGGACTAATGAATCTTAATTTTGTGAAGGCAATTTCAGCTCTAAATTCTTGTTGACACTCAGACCATCTGCCCTGGAATTTTTGGTGTTTTACTGCCCTTTTCTATAGTAGACTCTAGAGAGGTTTTATGGTTCTTTGAATCATTGGGTGCTGACTGAAGTATAGATTTAGATCAGTGACTCTTTCATTACTTCAGGAGATTTTTGCAGATGCACAGTTTGGCAGTGTGAGTTCCCTATAAACTTTAGTGATGTCATGTATGATCTCCCAGCAAAAAGGGGGCTATTTTGGAGGACTGCGGGTCTTTTTTGGTATTGATGGACCCTGTCTTTAGTTTCAATAACGCATTGTTTTTAATGTTCATATACCCTTCTTCTTAAGTCATGGATGAATAATAGGTCTCAGCAAGTTCTGAGATACATACTTCATTAAGTTCTAGAAAGTATATCAGTCTCTTAAGTTTCAGTCTCATATTCAAGATTAGAGAGGATTATAAATGAATATTCTGCCTTCTTTAACCAATGCCTTCCTTGTTCTAGGGCTGATTCACTGTTTTTAAGGCTGTTTCTTTACTGGAGAAAAAGGCAAAAAGCTGTGTTTCAAAAGTTCAATAGTTCAAGAGTTTCCTTGGCTTTCTATTTCCCCTATACGATTCTCGCAAGTACTTCGACATGAAAGGCAATAAAGGATTAGGGATTGCTGCATTATTCAACATGACCATTTTTGGTTTACCCAAGAGAATTAAGGTTAGGGCTACTGTTAGCTGATTTATTGTAAAAACCACTAGAAGAAGTCAAAATACAGAATGGCATGAGAAAGGAATTGTGATTCGAGTGTAGATAAATTTAATACATTGCTAACCTAGACAAATACTATGAAACAATTACAGTCCAAAAATAAGTCTTAAATAAAATTGATAATTATTAAAAAATTTGATACAGGTGCACAAAGAAAGTCTCTTTCTTTGCCAAGGAAATGTCCCCTTACCATGCAGCTCTCCGTGAGCATTGTTCATTGCTAATTTGGTAGGAGATGTTCCAATATTGAGCAATGGCCCACACAAAGGGGGGTAGGGGGGATGACACTTGCTATGAGGTCAGAAGGGGGGGGCTGTGTTCTCAGTGAAGCTGTAGGTGGGAGGGTGTTTGATGCTGGGATTTGGGTTCTTCATGTGGCAAAATCTATACCGTGAAGCAAGTGGACTGAGTGACATCCTCAGTGGAGCAAGGAGGCAGGTGATGTCTTCATCCAAACATGAAGCTGGAGCAACATCTTCAATTGAGCAGGAAGGTTATGTCCTTGGCAGGACTGGGAGAAGGAAAGGTGTTCTCACCATGGCAGGGTGGCAGAGCTACATTAACAGTATCCAAGAATGGCTTCTTCAGCTGGGCATGGAGTCAGCGCAACTTACCTAGTGGGGAGGGGTTGCAGTTGGACAGGGTGGGAAAGCAACAAACCTCAACTGGGCATGAGGCAAATTGATGTGGCACATGAAGGCAGAGTACCATCCTCGGGGGGGTTGAGAGGCAGAATCATGCCCTAAGCCGGAAAGCGTTTGTGGAAGATAGTTGGGTTGACAGGTCCTCCATAAAAAAAAACCACTCCTGGGTGGCTCTAATCATACAAATGCTTGCTTTTAATTTCTGAACAGCAAACAGTTTTTCTGTTGCATCAATATTTTAATGGCTTTCATTTTGTAAGAGAATAATAAGGAAAGAAGCATTTGCAAATGCAGATGCACTTAAAGTGTGTTAAGTGCAAGAAAGTGCTAACAACATTCACAGCTGGGGCACTAATTAGACCATAGAATATTAAAAAAATATATTTTTACTGTTGATAAGTGGTAATAAATGATGTCTTTAATTCATGTAAATCTCTGATAAATGTAAAACGTTTATTTTTTCATTTACCCTTACCTTTGCAATGTGTAATTCATTTAGGGTCAGATACTCCAAATTAAATTTTTTTTTACATTTATATATTAACTCCATCTAGTCTTTCATTAATATATTTAAGTTTGCTTCCTCACTAAGGCTTTTGTTATATAAGTTCAAATTTCAATGAACAACAATTACAGATCTATGATGGGCATTTCAATCCAAATTAATTATTTTTTAATATGTATAACAATGAACATTGTCTCAAAGCAGCTTTACACAGATAATGTGGTGATAAAAAATTAATAAGAATGTTCTTTGATGAGCAAGTCGGTGGTGACAAGAGGGAATCTATTCTCATCTGGGTGGCACCAAATGTCCAAATCCTCAAAGTTCCTGTTCTTACTCAGAGAAACCATCCCCATTTGGCTCCCAAAGTTCATAATCTGTATTCTGACTGTTTACTTGCTTTATTCAGGTTTTGCTTGGAGCTTCAGCAGTGACATATGGTGAAAATGCTGTCCTCCAAAAATTCCCAGACTTTCTTTTCAGACTTTTCAGAATGTTTAAACAATTATGACTAACCGTTGTTTCATGAAATGGACTTTAATATTACTCGAAAGTTAATTCAAAATAAAAATTATGTGTTTGTAGTCCTGGAGTGCTCTGCCTTAAGGCATCATTGTGCAGTAATGGAAACTAGTGATACAGGCAATTATATGAAAAAGCCTTTTTTTTCTGAAATATTCAAAAAGAGGGTCATCAAATGTGTAAATGAGTATGTGAATGTGTATATGTATTTAGCCATGGGACAAATGAGCATCCCACACATGGTGAATTTTCACACCTTTTGTTCTGGGATAGTCTCTGGGTCCACCATGACCCAGGATAAATGAGTGAATAGATTAATAACGGAAACAGCCAAGCAATTTGAGAATTTAAACCAGTTTGTCAAAACAGACCTGTCCAGCCTGCTGTTGTTTTGTAATAAAAACCAATGAGGGGTTACAGGATGACTCTTTAAATGTGCAATAAAATGTATATTAGTAATAAACTCAAGAATAGTATGACACATGCAAGTCACAGAGAGAGTAAACTGCCAGCCAAATAATATTTGCTGAGCCTTTAGCTATTGATGTGCTTTTGAAAAGCTAGCCTGCTTGGTCTGATCCACAGAACCGTTACTGAAGTACAAACTAATGAAAAAGTTAATGCTGGCTATGATAGAAAGATGTCAGAACACACAGTGAATTTATGACCAAACTTTTGATGTCACCCATATGAGGATGGGTTCCCCTTTGAGTCTGGTTCCTCTCAAGGTTTCTTCCTCATATCATCTAAGGGAGTTTTTCCTTGCCACTGTCGCCACGGCTTGCTCATCAGGGACAAACGCACACCATTCACCTTCACTGTTGTTTTCTGTAAAGCTGCTTTGAGACAATGTCTGTTGTGAAAAGCGCTATACAAATAAACTTGACTTGACTTGAATTGTAGCTTAGTGTGCCTGGAGCACTCAGAATGTCCATGCTGACCCTTTGTACACTGGTAAAAGCGGCAAGTAAGTCTGATCCATGGAGAATCTAATACATGGTGAATATCAACTTACAAAACATAAAGGATCTGATGCTAATTTGCTATCTTACTTCTAGAGAGCACTTTTCAGTGATCTTATGGCTTTTAAGCCTTGATTGGTCAGTGGGAGAAAAAAATCTATACAATATTATATTCCATAAGCAAGTGGACTTTGTACCAAGATGTGAAAACATGCTGGATGCTGTAGCCAAACCTCAGCCACTAAGAACACATCTCTAGTTGTTAAAGCATATAGTCTGTAAGTCAGATGTTCCGAACCGGTTCGGAAGCAGGTGCTCCTCAGGACTGCTTTAAATATACTGACTGGGACATGTTCAGAGAGGCCACAACCTGTGGCGAATTCAATAACTTGGAGGAGTACACAATATAAGTGAGTAGCTAAATGTATGTACCTAAATCCTTAAAACTGGCAGTTATCAACCCCCTAATTAAGAACCCTGACCTTTGACCCATGTCAGCTATAGGCCAATATCAAACCTCCCCTTTTATCTCCAAGATTTTAGAAAAGATTGTAGCACAGCAGTTATGCTTACATGTACTTAGGAATAAAATTTTTTAAATGTATAAGTCAGGATTTAATCCTCATCATAGCACAGAGACGGCACTAGTTAAGGTGTCTCTTTACTTGTTTTGCCCGACCTTAGTGCAGCTTTTGACACCATTGATCATACTATCTTGCTTGCTAGACTTGAGAATGTTGTTGGAATCAAGGGAAAAGCTCTGTCCTGGCTTAGGTCTTATTTGACTGATCACTATCAGTTTGTTGATGGAAATGGTCAATTCTTCACACTTTCTGAGGTAAAGTTTGGTGTTCCGCAAGGATCTGTCTTAGGCCCACTGCTTTTCTCCTTATATATGCTGCCTCTGGGTGAAATTATACATAAACATGGTATTTGCTTCCATTGCTATGCTGATGATACACAGCTGTATATTTCAGCAAAGCCAGACGAGAAAGATCATCTTAACAATGTTGAAGAGTGTTTTAAGGACATTAGACAGTGGATGCTTGATAACCTCCTTCTGCTTAACTTGGATAAGACAAAAGTATTTTACTAGGACCATATGCAGCTAGAAGTAAACTTTCCGATTACGTAGCATCTCTGTTGCTGGTTTCTGTCTCAGTTTGTACAGCAGTCAAATACCTTGGTGTAATTATTGACCCTAGTCTTTCCTTTGAGGCTCATGTGAATAATTTTTACCGGGATCGCCTTCTTTCACCTTAAAAATATTGCTGTTGTTACAGGATGCAGAAAACTAATTCATGCTTTTGTTAAATCTAGATTAGACTACTGTAATGCTTTACTGTCTGGGTGTTCAAGTAAGTGCATAAATAAGCTTCAGTTAGTTCAGAATGCAGCAGCAAGGGTCCTCACTAGATCTAAAAAAATATGACCACATTACTTGACAACAAAACATGACTTTACCTGCTCCTCTTCCCACTTCGTCCAGGCCTACCTCTGGATAGTGTCCTCTTCGATTGGAAGCCACTCTGTGCAGCTGGGAATGGTTTCTTATCGATGGTTTCATGGAATTCCAGAGTAAGAACGGGAGCTTTGAGGATGAATTTGGACTGTAGTTAATGTCAACAGTCTGGTACACTGACTAAGGACTACAGTTTGCTTCTGATCACATCACTGTACCCTGCAACATTGTCTAACTGTAATAAATGGACATTTGGTGCAACCCAGATGAGGATGGGTTCCCTCTTGCGTCTGGTTCCTCTCAAGGTTCTTCCTTATGCCATCTCGGGGAGTTTTTCCTTACCACAGTCGCCAACAGCTTGCTTATCAGGGACAAACTTACACTTATAAAGAACATCTTTTTTATTTTTATTACCACATTATCTGTATAAAGCTGCTTTGAGACGATAAATTGAATTGAATTGAGTAGCTGCATCAGCAAGTTGATAATGTCACTGTCCAAGAACATAAATTCATGCCACAATATGAAACTAAGGATAACTGTGGGAAGTGCATGGACTTCCAGGAAACCAGACTTCCCTTTCAGGGCAGGTGATAAGGTGGCCCTAAGAACAAAGAGAGCCAAGTTGTCCAGAGCTTTTAAAAAATCAAAGCATGCACATGCCCAGAGAATCCACAGCCACTTAATGTACACACAGCTCATGTAATAGGGCATCTAAGCCATCACCAATTACAAGACAACATCACCTATCTGTGAAAGTGACTTCTTCCTTCCAGATGCATTGAACAGCTCCTACAGTATACTCTGAAGCACAGAACGATTTGATGGCGGGTAAGACCACCAGTCCTTAAAATGACCAGGTGCTTTGTTTCTCCACAGCCAGTGCTGTGCTCCGAGGATGTGCAGACCAGCTGGCAGATTTTCGCACTGACATTTTTACATTTCTCTAGGCGGCAATTCAATGCCACTATCTTCATCCCTGTGCCGAAGAAGATATCTTATATAATCATGAAGTGCTTTAGAAGGCATGTCATGAAGCTTTTCAAGACCCTGCTGGCCCTTTCACTGGACCCACTGAAGTTTGTGTATTGTCATAAACACAGACAACACCATCTCCACCACACCTGGCCCTCCCCCATCTGGAAAACAAGGACACATATTGTAGAATGCTGTTCAAAAACTTTAGCTCAACATTCAGCACATTCATTCCTCAGCATCAGGAAGCTGAGATTCTTGGCCCTAAACACCTCTATCTGCATCTGGATCCTGGTCTCTTCTTGACTAAGAGACCCACATCTGTAGCCCAGATCTAACTGTAGCAATGTACAAGCTCAAAACACATAATTAAGTTCACATTATTGTGTGTAGGTCTCAGCATGCATTTATACATTAGAAAATTTTTGTTTGTATGTAGACTGTGTAGGCTGTGTCTGTCTGTGTTTACAGAAGATTTTATACATAAGGCCTCTAGAGATACAGACTCAAGAAAATCTCAAAGTATTCAGTCATCCCCCTTGAGAGATGCTGCTTCACAGATTTGTGCTGCTCACAAGAAGTACTAGCAAACTGTCAAACTGAAATGAATGACAACTGTGATAGGAAACACCATAAAAGGAAGACATTTACAGTTATCAGTTATCTTATTGGCTTTCACTGTTTACACATACCCTCTACTTTATAAAGAACACTCCTGCTCACTCATGGCATATTAAACTATTTGGCAACAAGATTGTACATAAAATCATAAGGATAAAGGTAAAGCACTTCAATTATTTTTCACACAAATTTCAAAATGAGAAAAAATGTATCTCAGTATTGACTCTGGTATAGTAATGTGTAACAAACGGGCTGGTTTAAGTGTTTCAGAGCTGAGATTTCCACACACAGCACACTTTTTCTGTCAGGCAAGAAAAAGGATCTGAGGCTTCCATGGCACAGGCTCAAAAAACTGGACAGCTAAGATTGGGAAAACATTCCCTTATTCTATGATTCTTAGTTTCTGCCTCAATACACAGATAGTTGGTCAGAATTATGCATCAACAGCATGAATCCATGAACCCAACCCACCATGAAAAAAAAGTTCAGGCTGTTAACAGTATAATGGTGTTCTGGGGGTCCTACCAAATTCCTAATAATGTGGCTGTCATTCTGTTTGCCTGATCTGGTGCCCTACCTCTGGATCGTGTTCTCTTGAGCCGGAAACCACAACCAGGATTGCCTCACATGAACAGCCTATATATACATACGGTTACTGTGGCAGGTAAAATCATTAACCATGAAGATGGATTTAGACTGTTATTAATAGAAACAGTTTGCTACAATGGCTTAGAGTTACAATTGCTAAGAACAGTTCGCTTAAACCTTAATTAAAGAACAGTTAACCACTGAACTACAATAAATTAATAGAAAGTTCCTGTCAAAAATCACAGAATTTTATCATTTTTAAGGTTCAAGTTCAAGGTTCAAGGATTTTATTTGTCAATGCCACCATATGTGCAAACATACAGAGGAATCGAAATATCTTTTCTCTCTTATCAACTGTTTATTTCTTTTGAGAGACACATGCATATTCCTTTTGTTTATATGCAACAAACAAAGTATTTTAATGAAACGACGATTTACTTTGACCAAACAAATATACAAATGTACAGATGTTAAATTTTATTTAATTAAAAAAATCTTCTCTTAGCATGACAACAGCTTTCCACAATCTTAGCATCCAGCCAGTTATTGCCTCCAAACATTCAGCTGATATACTTGCTATGCCTGCTTACTAAAGTGATTTTTTTTTCTAGTTGGATATTTCTTTCTGACCTCCTGATCCAGTTCATCCAAGAGTGATTCGACAGGATTTAGCTCCAGTGACTGGGCTTGCCATTCCATGATAGATACCACTCCATTGTTTGCCCTTACAGAGAATAAAAAAACTCTTACAGAGCTCGGACATATGTTTCAGGTCATTGTCTTGTTGTATGTTGAAGTTGGATTCAGTAAAATGCAACTTAGACGGAATTGCATGTCATGAAGTATGGAATGGTAGCCATTTTGGTTCAATATTACTTTCACCCAGAATAAATTTCCAACCATCCCTTCTCAACAACAAACCATTTAGCTTCCACCGCCACATCTTCTCTACTATACTTTGGCTTACATAAATTCTTCTCTTTGAGGCAAAAAAAGTCACATTTGGACTCATCTGTCCATCTTTCTTCCAGTTATTCACTGTCCAATTTTTGTGCGTTTTTGCTTTTTACATAGCTCGTTACATATAAGCAAATGGAACATGCATGTGTCTAAAAATCTATAAAAGACTAGGTGTTTCCGAACTTTTGACAGGCACTTTAGGCTACTTACAGTACATTCATAATGATAATTCACAAATCTAAATCTTTGTAAAAAATATCATATTAAAGTACAGTAGAACAGTGAAAAACATAGGCATGGTTTATGGTCATTCTTAATCACATTTTTAGGTCATTTAGTTGCATTTTTTTGTTGTTTAAAATATCACATCCATAATACTAAGATTCTGTTCTGCATATGCCCTGCATACATCATGTCTATGGCTATTAAGATTCCCCAAATATGTTTTTTATTCGCTGCAAAGTGACAAGGACAGAGAAGTTCACTGCTCAGTTTTTTTCACATTTTTAAAAAGCCTGACATTTCACCGGCAGTTGAATGTGAATATATAAGAATCCATGAGCATCTGACTGCCAGTGACTGCTGAACAGCCTCATTACATTTACTCTCTTTGATTTTGAATAACAGTATATCTATCATCAAACAGGAAAAATGCCTTCATTAGTCACATATACATTACCAGTACTGTACAATTCATTTCTTTTCATATCCCAGCTCTTTAGGAAGTTGGTGTCACAGTGTATGGACAGCTCTACAGTTGCTTGTGGAAAAGGCAGCTTGAACCCCTGACCTTCTGTTGTGTGAACCATAGCCTTTACCAGTGCCCTATCTGACCTTTTCCAGTGCCCTATCTTAGAATTGCATTTGGAAACTGAAAGGTAACAGTAGGATTGGTCTTTGTAGGTTTATTGTATTGTAAATATCTATTGTTTCCAACATTTTTAAATTATGCTGTTTGTGATGAGGCTTCAATATTGAATGGAAAATATTACTTTAAAACATAACCATTTTTTTTTTATTACAAAGCTGATGCTGTGAGAGGCATTTTTTATTTTCATTATTCATTATGATCATATTGATATAGTATGGAAACATTTTACTTTTGAGGATTATGTGTGTATGTGTGGAATTTTAGAATTCACAATACACATCTTACTAAGGCATCTATTTTAATGCCTATTTTCCAATCTCCCAGGGCAGCTGTATCTCTCTGACACTCATATGTATACTTCACATAATAAATTTAGCCAGTGCAAACATGTTTTGGGCTCAGGTATTCCCAATACCAATTCCCAAAGATAATACATTTTTTCTGTGATGTTATATTAGAAAAAAAGATCATATCCAGGATGATAATGATGATGTTACTTTTTAATTTAAGGCATTTCTACTGTATTACATCATGATAATTTAAAGATTTTTTTTTTGACAAGGCTAAGGCAACACCCTTTGAACAGCATGCATGTAAATATTATAAACGTAACCAAAATTGTGGTGTAGTGCAAATAAAACTTTGTCTGGAACTGACACTACACGAATTGTAGTGACAAGCTTTAAGAAATAACGAGCAGAAGGAGTACTATTTAAAGTCTTATGTGGGCACAACAAACGGAGCCTAGATAATTCAGTGGAGCAGTAGTACTGAAAACAATACCTCCCATCATGTATTCCAGTGAATAATTAAATGCCACAATTGTATGGAATCTTTGTTATTAATGTCACATTAGTGTCACATTATCCTTTACTGTGGTATGAGGCAAGTGTGCTACAGTCCTTCACTGCCTGTTTGGTACAATGACGAATGCACATCTAAATGTCAGTTGTCACAGCAAAAGAGCAGCTCAACAGGTTACATGGGAATGAAAAGTGGTGCTCAGGACAACTCACCTTTAAATAAAAGGTGTGTAAAGTTGTTTAAGTAACTTTTTTTTTTTTTTTTTTTGCAACACTAGCAAGGAAAAATCCCATTAGCATTGGTGACATTTTACATTAATGGATTGTGGTTATTTCATGACTGAGAAAAAAAAACAAACAAACAGCACAATTGAAGAAAGAATACACACTGAAGGACATGGACACACATCATTGATTAGTGCATTCACTCAAAACCTGGGAGAGATTTAGCAATCCTTAATTGTTTAGGCTTTAGTGTTGCATTATGATAATGTCTATAACAATAAAATAATAATGTGACATTGGACAAGACAAGTCTATTAAAGATTTGATCAGCAAAAGTCAGCCTTTGTAATAAATGCAATTTATTGACATTATGTACTTCAGTTAGCATTAGTGTGCATGGTCAAATGCAAAAATGACAGCAAATTAGTGAGATACAGAATGGTAAATGTGTTGCCACCTGCCCTAGAGAGAGATCAGTGGTATAATTGAATGACCCCCATTATGGCCCTCTGGATGGGACTGGGCACTTGCGCTCTATCACACTTAAGTTGCATGTACTGACTGGGTTGACATTTTAAGATGACATCTGTGATGAAGGTCTTCATTAGCGTCTAGCCTTCTTCCGCCTGAGTTGAACAAAGTCAATGAGGTGGAAACTTAACATGATTTACACTAACCTCATTTTATAATGTAATTTTCAATCATTTAAAAATTTAAAAGCCCTCACAGTTCTTCTAGTCACAAATTAAGGCATGCTGATGCAAATTAGAAACCCAAAGGGGATAGAGAGAAAGAAATAAAAATGAGAAAACTTTATATTTTTACTCTATAGTGAACATCATAATTTTTAAATTGGACAAATGTCTTTTTTGAGGGGTCTTTTAGAGCAAAATTCTGCACCCTAAGCCTGTCATGTCAATCTTAAAATTGCTTTCCGACTCAATTCCCACAGCAAACTGTGGACTAAAACATTAGCCCCTCACTCATATACTCTTACAATGGGGCCTAATTACTGTACTTAATATCAACAATCTGCTACACTGACTCAGGACTACAGGTTGCATTTGAATACCCATTACTGCACACCTCAACAACGTCACCAAGATGTGGATGATTCTGGTTCCTTCCTTAAGCCATATAAGCTTTTCCTTGCTACAGTTGCCACCGGTTTGCTCAATAGGGACAAACTTACAATTATAAAGAACAATCTTATTTATTTTTACTACAGCATTATCTGTGTAAAGCTGCTTTGAGACAATGTCCTTTGCAAAAGGACTATAGCAATAAAAATCTATTTAATTGAATTGATACATCTGGTTTGAATCTAAAACACACCCTATAAGTAGACATCTATTAATCCCCAACCCTATACTGAATTTTGATAATTGATCTGGCATGTTTTCAGTGGTAGTGGCAGCTTGGCAGTGCCAGGATTTAAACTTATGATCTTCCCAACAGCGCTCCAACGTCTTGACCACTTCCCAATTCCCAATTCCTTTTGTGTCCTTCACCATGTTCATCACAGCTACCTAGATATTGGGTTAACCTCAGCAACCACCTGCTATGTTTAGTCTTTTTAAATACTTATCTCCTCAATTACTTGTTCAGATAAGGCACCCAGGAGGTCTTTATACGCTTTCACTGATTACAATATGCTAAATACAATATAATTAAACTTATTTCTGAAAAATATTACTCATTGCAAGCAGTTTTTTTGTTCTATTGGCAGATCATTTTGCCTCTTTCCAAGTTATCTGCCAACAGAAGAATGATTTATGCTTGAAATTTTCATTTGTTAAGATGTCATTTTTTACAGTGCACAATAGTTTCCCTAATGACAGTTCTAAGCCTTTGGTTTCATGATCCAATTCTCATTTTAACATTAATCTTTCATTACTTTTCTCTTCATGTTTGCCATTCTTTAGCCTGTTGAATGATTATGTTGCTGACTTTGTGTTGTTGGATTGTATGTGAAACTTTAATAAACTGTATGTGTACTTGAGACTTAAAAACTTAATAAAATAAAAAGCATTAAAGCTTAATGCTAATTAATGCTATGTCATAGATAATTCAAATGTATTTAAAAAATTAATTTCTGAAATGGCATATTAATGGACAATAAGAGTAGACATGGGATATATAGAACTTAGAACATTAGGTTTCATTGTTGAACAGCATTCAGGAAATATTTTTGAAAAGTTATATGTAATCAGAGAAGCTCTGCCTGAAAGAGTTTCAATCTGAGTCAGTACTCAACAGTTAAGGAGGCAGGGGGATATCCGAAGGGAGATTGGGAGAGGGCTTAAGAATGATTTTGAAGGATAAGCAAAGACATTCTATATGGAGGCCTGGTCCAGATTATACTGGAATGGACTTTACATCTCAGCTGTATTCCCAGGTGGTAGCTGGTAGACTGAGTAATAGCAGTAGGTCATGCAATAAGCAGTCCTTTAGCTTTAATACTTGCTTTTACTAGAGAAAAGAAATTAGTCTAAAACTGGAAAAAATTTATTCTGAAATAATGTCTAACTATGAATGAGCTTACATGATGACCACAATTGACTGCTAATGCATGGTTGCCCAGCATTACTACTTCATTATGTTTAGTTAGTAAAGAACATGCATACATTATATGGCTAATATAATCTGGATAATCTAGATCACAATGACTATGCCATCCAGAACAGAGTTTAATGGGCTTCACATTTCAGCATTATTCTTATTATTACTTCTTCAAAGATAAATGCCATGAATGACAAATATTTTAATGTGCCCTGTCAATCATAATTATTAATCTAACTCTTATTGAAGAGAAATGCATAATTCAACCTCCTTCTACAAACATGTTTTTTTTTTTACAGGTAGGTCATATATATTTTTGTTTCCACATATTTGGATTGAAAAGAACCAGAAAATAACAAAAATATAATGTGAAACATTATTAATAATAATTACTTACTAATTGCAACCATTATTAGGGGCTCAAGTGTAATTGGACAAATGAATATAATTATAAATAGGATGTGATGGTTTGTCAGGCTTTTACTTTTACTTAAGTCTTCATCTTCAACAAATGAAATTCATGCTTGATGGGGTATAGATACGGAAATTGACTCAGCTTTTGCAGAATATTAAACTTCTTTAGCATCAAAAACTTCTTGGTTGTTTTTGACATATCTTTTGTGTTATTGTCAATCTGTACTGTAAAGCAATAAACAAACAAATAAAGACGTTATCAGTTAAAGAGCAGTCAGGGTTTAAAACATTGAGCTTTGTTGAGATTGGAATAGAGATTTGGCATTAAAATTAAAATTTGGCCACCAGATGAATAAATTGCAGTGTTCCTCATCAATGTTGCAACTACTTGCTTCTGCTTCTACACAGACCCCAGAATTAACACTAAGATTCATATAGTGACATTTAGGTGGCTCTCTGTGACTAATCACCATTTGTCTGGGTGACATATTACTGTATATTTTCTTGTTGAGTGAAAGTTTGTGAGACGGTTAACAATTTGTTGAAATGCTGCTTTGGTGGATAAAGAATCTTTCTATTCCCACTCACTTCTAAAAGTGAATAGCAGGCAGAAAAGAGCTACTGACCACTTCAGAAACATTTCATAAATTTATTTGTACACCTAAATACAGTAAATAATTTGAGATTTATGCAAGGTGACTGTGTGTCTCATTAAGTGTTAATCTAAAATAATGACTGTGTTTTTTAAATATGATTAGTTACATAATCATAATTTCTGCTTACATTGGGTATATGTGCATTCTGTGTGATTGCATGTAACCAATCAGTTTTCTTAGTTTTTTTTCTAATGGAGGATTGTGGAGGAAACATTTCTTAACAGCTACAGTATGTGAAATGTTCCCCTGATCTGTTATAGAACAACTTTGGCTTTGTTTTCTGTCTTTATTCTCTGTCCATTTTTTTGTTCAGAGCAGAAACAGCCAGGGGTGGCCATCTTCATGAGTGGCTTTGAATTTCCCCCCTGACCGCTTTTCCATTAGAGTGAGAATGTAGTATTATGAAAGTCACACGGCTCTGTGAACTGTCTGAACACACTGTCATTAAATCCCTTGGCCCTCATCAATGTGGCTGAAATACCATATTTTGCTAAAATGTATTATAATACAGCATGGAGATGCACTTAACTATAAGGACAATTTTTTTTTTGCAGGAGTTTACAAATGTAAAATATATCTACTGATAAATTTGGATTGGAATTTAACTAAGAAATTGATCATTCTCATGATGCAAAGTATACTTGTTCTGTCTGTGAGCCTTGGCATATTTAATATGGCTTTGATTTTAGCTTGGTCTGGCTGAACACAAGGAGACAATCTTCTGAGCTTAGTATTGGTATTTGCTTTAAGTGCGCATCAGTCCATTTTTTTTCAGATCCTCCCCAGTACCATTTTGTGTTGTGGGGAAGCATGCAATTAGGTCATCCAGCCACTCAATGATGTGTTCCCTGTTATAGAAAATATTTATTTCAAAGTGTATGCTTAGAAAACAGTATCTGCCAAATGGTGTGTTAAGGGTGCAGTACCTGGTTTTGCTTTCATCCAACTTCATCTGACAAAAGCCTTCTGATGTCAATCATCTCACAGGTAATTTATTCACAGTTTGGTATTTGGTAGTGTTCATGCTTTATGTATTCATTCAGGGACTTTGGGTCAATGCACTCTCAGGTCTTACTTCGTATGAACCCTCAGTGGTGCGAGACTAATTTGTACAGGGTGTACAGACTGTGCATGCTTTTTTAGATATTTGTACGTTAATGGCAGTGTGCCAAAACCCCTGGAGAAAGGGTTGCAGGCTAGAGACTGCATAGTCACTCAAACTGCTCATAGCTGTGTTGATGTGGTACAGCGCTTTTATCAGCTCTAGTTCTTTAAAGGCTTTATCAGCAAGTAGTAAATCTATTCTGTCACTTATAACAAAGAAGAGCAGATTATGTATTTTAATTTTTTTTTATTATAACTTTCAATTTGCTTGTGCCTAAACCGTTAGTAGCATGCCCATTGTAGTTTTTGGCACTACCGTTATCTTCTGTATTCTCTGACTTTCCATTTATTTCTTTAATATCAGACATGCTGATCAAATTTGCTTTTATATGAGTGACTAACTTGAGTGTGATAACAGCTCTATTTAAAATCTTTGATGCTATCTACTTATCATCTCACATGAATCTATAATATATATATATATATATATATATATATATATATATATATATATATATATATATATATATATATATATATATATATATATATATATATATATTTTTTTTTTTTCCTCTTTTATTGTAATACTTTTTACAGTTCATGATGCCCACAACAAATGTTTCAGACATTTCAACTATATTAACAAATGTTCCTTTCTTCTTCCAAATACTGGACATGGTATTGTTTTATGCTTTGACCTGCAGCACTTACTGTTGACACCAGACTGTTTTATAGGACCCTGTGTAGCTCAGAATGTCTTGTGTATGTCTCCTCTGGTTAAAAACTGTGTCAAACTATTGCAGCATTACTCACAACATTATTACCCATCATCATCATGTCTCCAGATGTTCACATGTGCATTTGGGATTGCTGTATTATTGCTTTCTCTAAAGAATGTTAATCCTGTATGTCAAATATTAGCTTGAATTATTAACTAGAGTTCATTAACTACGCATTTAGTTTTAGGTTAGTCGAAAAATGAACAAAGAACTCATGCTGCAATCAGGAATGAAAGACACATTATTGTATGTCTCGCATTTTAGTAGAACATCATATTTTTGAGCATTTTATTTTTAATCAGTGTTACTATCCATAAAAAAAATCATATAATTCAATGACTTGAAGGCCTCCTACTCTTAACAGTAATACAAATTCCCCTTAGAAAAAATCTTGCATTTACTATCCAAATTGTGCCAGTTGCTATCCACATTTATATGTTCAATTGTGAATTAAATAAGAGTTATTTATATAAGATATGAGATTTTAAAATCATTGCATTGCTTTTTAAGTGTTTTACATTTCTCTCATTTAAAATTGGGGTTGCAGGAACAATCCATAAATTTGGTTAAACGCAAGCCAAGCTTTTCTTTTGACAGTGTTAATTCTGGGACAGTATGTTGCTGAGTGAATAAAATAGTTTTATCCCTATAAGTCCCTTATCACTGTGAGCTATTAATGTTTTATAATAATAACAGAGGCAATGTAGTAGATTTTACTTTAACTCCTTTAATTCAATATCATGGCCAAATATTACTGGTGCAACTTTTTAACAGTGGAGTGGTTTAAGCACCTGGGGTCAACAGTGCAAAGTAATGGAGAGTGTGTTAGAGAAGTGTAAAAAGAGAGCAGGCAAAGTAGAGTGGGTATCCTCAATAAAAGTATCTGCAAGTGTGAAAGAGAAAGTTTATAGAACTGTGGTGAGACCTGCAATGTTGTATGGTTTACAGTGGCATTGAGTAAAAGACAGGATGTGGAGCTGGAGGTGGCAGAGCTAAAAATGCTGAGATTTTTATTGGGAGTGATGAGGATGGACAGAATTGTAAATTTGTTTATTTCAGGGGCAGCACATGTAGGACGTTTTGGAGATAAAGTGAGGCACACATGATTGAGATGGTTTGGACATGTGCAGAGGAGGGACATGGGGTATATCAGTAGGAGAATGCTGAGGATGGAGCTGCCAGGAAGGAGGAAAAGAGGAAGGCCAATGATGAGGTTTATGGATGTGGTGAGGGAAGACATGCAGGTAGGTGGTTTAAAAGAGGCAGATGTAAAGGACAGAGTGACATGGAGACAGATGATCTGCTATAGCGACCCCTAACGGGAGCAGTTAAAAGAAGAAGAAGTCCACTATTAGTCACTATACATTGTCAGATAATATCAGTTGGAGCGAAACTGTAAATTATGGAACAACAGGCTATAACAAACAAAAATCAGCTCCTTATTGATGAGTTTAATTAGACATTGACTGAGAAAAAGAAAGTAGAGAGAGCAAAACAGGGGCATGCTTGTGGTGGTTTGCCATACTGTCTATTTAGAAGATTTCATGGTAGTTAAACCTGAACCAGCATGCATTGTGGCTGGTTATTATTGAAAATTTTACATGCATTTGATTAAATAATATTAGCAGTAGGAATGCCCAAACTTCATTTCTAATTTCACCAACCCAGTGCTACTTCACTTATCCTTGCATTTCCTGCCTTCTTCTTTTATCTTATCATTCAGTTCCTGCACTGTAGTTTTTGGCCCCTCTTTCTATCCCTGCATAATAATAAAGAAGAAATACATTGTGTTCATTCAGATTAATGCTGTTAATGGGTTGGACACTCTAGTTCCCTGCCTACTTAATGGATGCTGTTGTAGCTATTTATTTATTTTCAGCTCGAATGTAGACTAATAGGGTAGCACTTAGGCAACTGATTTAGGCAGGCCACTTCACTCAGCACGCTACAGTGAAGAGCATATCTATAGCTATACCTTTAAACAGTATATTTTTTAGAGAGAGCAAGGATGGCTGATCTGATTTACACAGCAATATCAGCAAGCTTGGTCATAAAAAATGAATGCAAAATGTGAACTGTGTGCACAACAAAAGTGAAAAGTTCACATGCAAGAACAAGTCAGTTGTTTGTGGACTGGGCACACTTGCTTTCATGGTTTACACTTTCATTATGGAATTTCTTCTGAACACATATAGTAATCTCATAAAATATTCTGAAAATGTTATACAGTTATTAGGTAGCTGACTTGAACAAGTGAGGCCACCATTTTCATATACAGTAAAAGTAAACAGTAAACACAAAATATCTGCCTCTTAAAATGTAGCTGGTTTTGATATGATATGCCAAAAGAATTCAAGTGAAAAACAAATATGATCATATTTTAGGAAAAAAAAAAGATATGCTGGCATGCAAAGCTAGGTTTATATTGTATGTTAATTGGCCTGATTTTCATGCACATCTTTTGCACATCAAAAGATCACATGAAATTTTGGATGGAAGTTAGCCAGTAAGCCAGTTAACCAGTGACTGATTTAATGCTGCTTTGACACAGGAAACCAATGATGAAGTTCTGTCAGTGTGAAAGAAACATTTTTATTCTGAATTTGATTTTAGTGTGACCACCGCTACAACAATGTCAATCTATCTACCATCATGCAGATGGCATATGATTACACAAAACACAGCCCATAGTGGTGAGAATGGAGAAATATGAATAAAAGATAGTGGATAGTTGCAGCAGGCATATTGTTAATAATAATCTATATATCTCATCACAGTTATATTCAATTCAATTCAATTCATTTTTATTTGTATAGCGCTTTTAACAATGAACATTGTCTCAAAGCAGCTTTACACAGATAATGTGGTGATTAAACGTAAATATGTTCTTTGTAAGTATGTTTGTCCCTGATGAGCAACTGTGGCAAGGAAAAACTCCCCGAGATGGCATAAGGAAGAAACCTTGAGAGGAACCAGACCCAAGAGGGAACCCATCCTCATCTGGGTTGCACCAAATGTCCATTTGAAGCAGATATACAATGCTGCGGGGTACAGTGATGACGATCAGAAGCAACTGCACTCCCGAGTCAGTGCAGCAGACCGCCGACACCAACTACAGTCCAATCCATCCTTAAAGCACCCGTTCTACTCCGGAATTACATGGAACCACCCAAGGTGTTGATGAGAGACCGTCCCAGCTGCACAGAAGTGTAAAGATCCATGGAGGGGAGAGGGGCAGGAACAGTGGTCACTGGAGCCTCAGGAGCATGTTTAACTCGACCGAGAGGGAGAGAGAGAGAGAGAGAGAGAGTGACGGGAAGAGAAGGATATGGATTATTAGGTGTCCCTATTGGTGTATGAAAGTTAATGTCACTGTGCAGTTTGGACTCCAGCAAGACTCGCTATGGCAGCATAACTAAAAGGGAGAACCAGAAGGTAACACAGACATGAGGGATCTCTAGGATAAGAGACAACCCACCACACCACCGTCAACAAACCCAAGTGAACGTGTGAATGTAAGGGGACGACAGCATACAAATATCTCAGTTCACCAAACACTTTATATCCATGCTCCCTCCAGATCTGCTCCTTTACCTAAGAAAAATCTACTGATAAAACGCTTGACTAAATAAATAAGTTTTCAACCTCGACTTGAACACTGAGACTGTGTCTGAGTCCCGAACACTGGTTGGAAGGCTGTTCTTTTGTACTTTTGATCTAAGTAGGCGTGGAGGATCATATTGGTACAGAAGTTCACTCAGATACTGCGGTGCGAGACCGTTAAGTGCTTTATACGTCAGTAGTAATATTTTATAATCCATGCGAGATTTGATTGGGAGCCAGTATAGACTGATTAAAACAGGGGTGATGTGGTCATATTTCCTAGATCTAGTGAAGACTCTTGCTGCTGCATTCTGAACTAACTGAAGCTTATTTATGCACTTACTCGCACACCCAGACAGTAAAGCATTACAGTAGTCTAATCTAGAAGTAACAAAAGCATGAACTAGTTTTTCTGCATCCTGTAACGACATCATATTTCTAATTTTAGCAATATTTCTAAGGTGAAAGAAGGCGATCCTGGTAATATTATTCACATGAGACTCAAAGGAAAGACTCGAGTCAATAATCACACCAAGGTCTTTGACTGCTGTACATGCTGAAACAGAAACACCATCCAGAGATGCTACGTAATCGGAAAGTTTACTTCTAGCTGCATGTGGTCCTAGTAAAAGTACTTCCGTCTTATCTGAGTTGAGCAGAATAAAGTTATTAAGCATCCACTGTCTAATGTCCTTTACACACTTCTCAACATTGTTAAGCTGATCTCGCTCATCTGGCTTTGCTGAAATATACAGCTGTGTGTCATCAGCATAGCAATGGAAGCGAATCCAATGTTTATGAATGATTTCAGAGGATTTCAGAGGCTCCTGATCAGAGGCCAATAACAGGTCATTTACCACCTTAACTAGCGCTGTCTCTGTGCTATGATGAGGCCGAAATCCTGACTGATACATTTAAAAAATATTATTCATGAGTAGGTGTGAGCATAACTGCTGTGCTACAACCTTTTCAAAAATTTTGGATATAAAGGGGAGATTTGATATTGGTCTGTAGTTGGACAACTGACATGGGTCAAGGTCAGGTTTCTTAATAAGGGGGTGGATAACTGCCAGTTTAAAGGATTTTGGTACATAACCAGTGCTAATGGAAGAGTTAATTATTTTTAAAACAGGTTCAATTACCTATGGAGCTATCTGTTTAAAGAAACTTGTAGGCAAGGGATCGAGAATGCAGGTTGATGATTTTGATGAGGAGATTAATGAAATTAAGTCATTCTCATGAATAGGAGTGAAGCTTTGTAGTTGATTGTCTGCTATAATTACACTGCTGTCTACAGGGTTACTTGTAAAATAATTTGGATTTATATTAACCGTCTGGATTTCTTGCCTGATGTTTTCAATTTTATTATTAAAAAAGTTCATGAAATCATTACTACCTAATGATGGTGTGCATGTTAGTGCAGTGCTTTTATTCCCTGTTAATTTTGCTACCGTGCTGAATAAAAATCTAGGATTATGCTTGTTATTTTCTATAAGGGTGGAGAAATATGCAGATCTAGCAGCACTAAGAGATTTTCTATAATTTAAGAGGCTCTCCTTCCATGCTATTTGAAATACTGTTAATTTAGTTTGACGCCATTTACGTTCTAATTTTCGAGTGGTCTGTTTTAAGGTGCGTGTATGATCATTATACCACTGTGCTAATTTTTTCTCCCTGATCATTTTGGTCTTAAGGGGAGCTACATCATCTAGAGTGTAACGTAACGTTGTTTCTAGATGTTCAGTGGCCCAGTCGAGCTCTGCGGGGTCTGACGGAGATCTATCTAATATCGTAATTTCGGGAAGATTATTAATAAAACTCGCTGCTGTAGCTGACGTGAAAGTACGCTTAACATGGTAACATGGTGAGGTAGAAATGCAAAGACTGAGGCAAATTTTAAACGAGATTAGATAATGGTCTGAAATAGCTTCAGACTGTGGAATTATGACTAAGTTTTTTATTTTTAATCCAAATTTTAACAACAAATCGAGTGTGTCCACCACTATGAGTGGGTCCTATAACATTCTGATTAATTCCAACTGACTCTAGAATGGACACAACTGCTGCTCTTAAGGAGTCTTCCTGATTATCAAAATGAATATTAAAGCCACCAACAATTAATGCTTTGTCTAAAGAAGTAGCTAAATTTGTAATGAAATCTGAAAATTCTATCAGAAAATCAGAGTAGGGCCCTGGGGGTCTAATAATAATAATTAGTGGAATTAACTGGCTTGACCTGCTTTCGGACACTGAATATTTTATGTTGGTGTAAAGAACTTTAAATGTATACATTTTTGTTTAGTCTTTTGTGTGACGTTTAGATTATTATTATAAATAGCTGCTACTCCACCTCCTCTGCCATTTAGACAGGGTTGGTGTATGTAACTATACCCAGGAGGACTCGCCTCATTTAATGCTACATATTCATTCGATTTAATCCATGTCTCTGTCAAACACATTATATTAAACTCCTGGTCGGTAATAATTTCGTTTATAGTCAGCGCTTTTGGCGTGAGAGATCTAATATTCAACAATCCAATCAGAGGTGCTGGCTGTGCGTTCAGTCCTATTTAATTTAATGTTAATCAGGTTACTTAAACAGACTTTCTGATAATTCTTATATCTTGGTTTTGCTCGGAGGACAGACACAGTCTCAATATGGTGGATCCTGAGTGACGACTCTGTGCAGCCAGCAGACGGTCGGTTTAGCCTGTCTGTCTGCTCCCTGGCCTTGGCTACAGACAGTCACTTGTTAACTAGTGCTGTTCTAAAACTATTACCTATACTACAAGAAATGAGAGCAGCACCTTCCCGGGTGGGATGGATACCGTCCCGCCCTAACAGGCCAGCCTTGCCCTCAAAAATGCTCCAATTATTAATGAAGCCCACATTATTTTTGGAGCACCACTCGGACATCCAGCAGTTCAGCGACCATAACCTGCTGTAGGCTACATCCGCACGTCGCATTGGGATGGGGCCAGAGCATATTACAGCATCGGACATTGCCTTCGCTAATTTACACACCTCTATAATATTACTCTTAGTAACCTCTGACTGTCGAAGGCGTATATCATTAGCTCCTGTGTGAAAAACTATCTTAGAGAACCTGTGCTTTCCTAAGAATCTAAGCTGACCTGCTATGTCCGGCGCCCTGGCTCCACATAACCTGTGCTGCTGGTGCCCCTAAAGGTCTAGCTAATTTCACGTGCCTCAGAATGGAGTCTCCTAAAACCAGAGCTCTTTCAGGTTTCTCAGCGGGTGCTTCACTGAGGAGAGCAAACCTGTTGGACACGCGAAGCGGAGAGGAATGGTGCTCCCGTAAGCGAGCCTTAGTGTTAGCTTTGGCTTTGCGAGTATGCCGCCGAGTCGTCACCCATTCGCCTCGCTGCGAGGGCTCTAATGCCGGAGTCGGGGGAATATTACCTTCACCTAGGGCATCCAGACTTTCCCCTGCAGAACCTGGACTGCTCTCACACTCACTACTTCTCTCTAGACTCTGGATGCGCTCCTCTAATGCTAAGATCTTCTCCGTCAAAGAGCAAACTAGCTTGCACTTCTCACAGATAAAATTATCGCTAACAACGGAAAAAGACTGACTAAACATGTCACACTTCACACACTGAGTGAACTGGATGTTCGCCAAAGTAGAGAAATTACGTACCTTAATGTGTTTACTGTAGTGTGTGTTCGTAGTTCTGGTGAATGTGAAGTTAGATACCCACAAGGTAAAGTATTTAACTGATCTTTAGTTTCACCGATTTCATGAATGATCCGCGCTAGTCACGCGTTAGTCACGTGTGCACTTCACCATACATGCTCATATTGTGACAGGGCAATAAGGAAAGAAACAGACAATGAATTGTAAGCCTTAATAAGTGTGTAGTCGTCTTTTGTCTCACTTTTCGTTATTAAAAAAGGCTGTACTTAATGAGACCTTACTTTGATTATTTAACATGGCTGCACCTGGATTTCAAATATTTATTTCTAATAGATTTCTGTGCTAAAAAGACATTGGGCACACATCAACAATCAAATCCTATTACCAAAAGCATGGTAGTTCATAAATATTTGTAGTAATAGCATGTGTCATGGTACTTACTTCACCATACTGTGACATCAAATAGCAATTATTGATCAGTACATAATAACACAATAAAAGGTAATATGCTTTCCCCAAAGATTTAGCTATAGAAAAAACATTTTATTTTTTTTAAATAGTTATTTTTAAATATTTCATCCCCTTAGAAATATGCTAATTTGTTCATTTCTTTTGCATTATAATTCTGCTGATGCTAAATTTCTTTTCATGAAAGTGCCTAGCTATAGGCGAAGTTATATATTGGCCAGGTATAGAAGGTGTAACAGATATTTATTTGCCATTTTAACTAATGTGTTGTTTTAAATCCTGGGGCCAGAACATTGCAGAAGTTTTATCAAGCCTCTGGTCGTATATATTATAAAGTATCATTAAAATGCTACGGTGTATTTTACTGTATCAGAATTTATAATGTAGGATGAATTCTACAAGGAAAGCATCCTTGTGAATATCCATTTATTTAGTTACATGACATTACATCAGATCTGAAAAGTTCTTTGTTTAAAGGTGAAAAGTGGTAGATAAGAAAATGCTTGTTTTAAAATATCATCAGAATTCAATATGTGCTGCTGGATATATGTAATCAATTTACCTGAGATGCATTTATTATTAAATGTTAAATAGCAGTAGCTATGGGTAATGTTCACATAAACCATCAGATTGTGATCATCAATCAGATCTGTTATTTTGACTGTGGCATGATACTGGTGCCGGATGGGCTGGTTTGAGTGTTTCTATAACTGCTGATCTTCAGGATTTTCATGCATAACAATCTCTAGAGATCAAGGGATGAGGCAAAAAAGAAAATACATACAGTGCGTGGCATTTTTTCGAACAGAATACCTTGTTGATAAGAGAACTTGTACAAATTGACAGAAAGGATACAGTATGTCTCATCCTCACTCTGTACATTGTGGTATTGAGAAAAGCATCCTAGAATGCAAAACACATAGAACCTGAGGTGGACACTAGAACAGCAGAAGACCACATTGGTTTCCACTTCTGTCAGCTTAGAACAGCTACTGTAGCTGAGGCTGCACTGGACACCGGCTGAATAAATCTGGGGGTTAAGGGTTTACATGTTAACAGGCTGGTGTGGGGAATGTTTTCATGGCACACTATAGGCCTGTTAAATACCCGTGATTTCTTGGATGCTACAGTCTGTATGGCCACAATTGACCATCTTCTAATGGGTGATTGATGGATTTATTGTTTTTCATTTTAAGTTTAATTATAACAAGTATTTAAATTAAGATAAAATAAGGTAAGATAAGATAATATAAGATGATAAGATAAGATAAGATAAGATATACCTTTATTTGTCC
Organism: Silurus aristotelis; assembly: GCF_946808225.1. Taxonomy (NCBI): domain Eukaryota; kingdom Metazoa; phylum Chordata; class Actinopteri; order Siluriformes; family Siluridae; genus Silurus; species Silurus aristotelis. Next base: position 13,317,397 of record NC_139587.1, on the reverse strand, counting down.
CACAGTGGGGAAATGTCTCTGTTACAGCAGCAAAGAAAAATAAATGTGCAAATATATAAAAAAAATTAAAATCAATAGAATGGTTAAATGATAACCAACCAATAGATAATGATAACCAAACCAATAGAATGGTTAAATAAAAATTTATTTTCATCTAACCACTAATGGTAAGTTTTTAACAGCCTGCTTTTAACACTGTAAAAACAAACAAACCAGCAAACAAACAAACAGTTGTGCCTTATGTTTCAGAATTTTTCCACAAAAGATCTGTAAGATTAACGATACAAAAAGAAAAAAACTTTATTATAACTATACTTGTACCAATGCTGTTAATCAACAAGTGCAGAAAATGGGGCAACATGACATCACCAAGAACAGGATGTTCCTCTTAAATTGACAAAACAACAAGATGAAATCATTTCAGAGACACTGCCAGGACACCTATGGAAACATTAAAAATGCTGCAGCAATATCTGGTAAGTACTGGTCATTTCTTACACAGGAAAATATTCTCCTATTCTCTGCATGTCTAGGCTGTTGGGTACACTGGCTTGATAAAAGCCCTTCTTAAGGAAAATAGAGAACACAACAGAAGTTATAGCCAAATAAATCTAAAATATATATTTTTTATTCTAAAATTAGAAATAAACAGAATGTTTTAGGACTTTTTTAAATATTTAAAACAAAGAGAAATAATGTATGATATACTAGTTATTTAATATTCAAAGTTATGTAAGTGGAATAGAATTGTCAAATAAATTTGCGATTGTAGACTGTTACTCCAAGCAAAAGATTAAAAAAGAAATTGCATTTTAGGTTTACATACTTAGGCAAACAGAGTACTGCAACATGCTTTTTTCTCCTGAATCATTTCTATTTTGCATTAGAATTTTGCTGGTTCCCTGGAAACAAGTGAAAAAGACCTGACATGATAAATGTTTTTTCATATGCACTGTTCAATAAATTAAGCAAAGTATTAAGATCCCTAGTTTTCCAGCCAAATGTCCCTTTCAGGAACCTCGAGCCGGTGGGGTGACGTCACGACCAGGAAGTATAAAATGCTCATGGAGAGAAGCCGGCTTCAGCTTTTGTTTGTTCATGAAGAGCTCTGTGTAAATTGAATGTTTGTCTGTCTGTCTGTCAAGAAATATATAATGAAGGTTTTGAAGAAAACCAGGCACACTTTTCGGCCGTGTGCTTCTCCCTGCCCCATTTTATTACGGTAAGGGAAACTCACAGCCTGCGTGTGGCTTGTTTGGGAGTGGAGCATGAAATTTTGGCTCTCTGAGCTGATTGTCAGCGATTGTCTCCGCTCCCGGCAGGCGCTCTTTGAGGAGGGCGTCCCCACTCCTCACGGTCCCGGTACTGCTCCGGCTGAGGCAGAGGTGCGCTGCCTTGCTATCTCTCCCCGGGTGTGGCATCCTCCCTTAAACCCCCGACATTACCCACCAAGCCCCTGCGCTTTACCTCGGCACTCATGGGTAAGGCTTACGCCTCAGCAGGTCAGGCTGCGTGATGTCTGCACACCATGTCGGTGCTACAGGCATACCAAGCTGACCTGCTGTGGGAGCTGGATATGGGAGACCCTTTGGGTGGCCACAAAAGAGACCACTAAGGCCATTGGCCGGTCTATTGCCACCCTAATAGCCACCCAGAAACATCTGTGGCTTACCCTGTAAGAAAATACCTGACAGGGACAAGGTCAAGCTGCTGGACGCAGCACTCTCTCCTTTGGGCTTGTTCGGCGATGCCATTGATTCAGTAGTCGACAGGTTCCAGGAGTCCAGGAGACAATCGGTGACTTTCTAGCGGGATCTCCCACGCCGCTCTCATGAGGCTGTTCGGCGGGCGCAGCCCCAACCCCAACCCCAACCCAGCACTTTGCACCGCCAAGTGCAGAGACGGAGCATTGTGGCATGCCAGATCCTTCTGTGGGCCCAGGGGAAGCTCCTCTCCCTCAGAGCAGTTTATATCCCAGGCCGTTTAAACAAAGCAGCAGACACCCTGTCAAGACAGGGGTCCAAGCCTGGGAAGTGGTGCCTCCACCCTCAGGTGGTGGAGCAGATTTGGCAAAAATTTGGCAAAGCCCAAGTAGACCTGTCTTACGTCTTTAGAGACCTTGCCCTGTCCCCTGTGGTTCTCCCTATATCCTCCAGCCCTGCTGGGACTGGATGCCATGGCACAACGGTTTCTGAGGCTGCATCTTTACACCTTCCCCCTGTCGCACTGCTTCCGGGAGTTCTGGAGAGAATTCGCTAGGACGGAGTCTGTCACCTCCTGGTAGATTTCATGGAGGCAGTTGTCCGTTAAAACCATGTTCTTGCTGGCTATCTTCTCTCTTAGGAGTAGGTGATTTACAGGCCCTTTCTGTGGCCCCCTCTTTCCTGGAGTTCACTCCAGGCATGGCCAGTGCCTTCCTGCACCCTAGAGCGGGTTATGTCCCCAACGTGCCCTCGGTCGTCCCACGACCTGTCAGGCTCCAGGCATTCAATCCTCCTCCATTCCAGACCAGGAGAGATTAAATTGGCTGTGCCCGGTCCGAGCACAGGACTGCTATGTCCACCCGTCATCTGCTATGGCCCTCCGAGGAGAGGCCTTCCTGCTCATATGCAGACGCTCAGCAGATGGATTATTGATGCTATAGTGTCTTTTTACGAGTCCTCTGGTCTCTCTGCTCCATTCGGGGTCAGAGCTCACTCTACCCGGAGTGTGGCAGCCTCCAAGGGTATGGTACACTGGAGTGTCCCTCCAAGACCTCTGCGATGCTGCGGGCTGTTATACCTCACTCACCTTTGCCAGGTTTTACAACCTTGACATCTGTGCCACTCCTGGCACCTCTGTCCTTTGACCTAGCTGTGCTTATTCACACTAGTCAGGGCCTGGTCAGTGTGGTGTTATTGGACTCCCATTCCCAGAGCGTTCCGATACAGTTCGAATTGGAACTGGTTTGAAAGGGAACATCTCTAGGTTACGTATGTAACCCTAGTTTCCTGAGGAAACGAGACCCTGAGTCTCTATGCCACACCTCCAGCATCCCTTTAGCGATTCCTTCATGGGCGTTTTATACTTCCTGGTCATGACGTCACCCCGCCGGTGACAGCCTGCTTTCATTTTGACTGATTAGACTCAATTCAATTATTAGATTATTCAAAACATGGACAACGCAGCCTCTTGTTCCCTCAGGGAACTATGATTACATATGTAACCTAGAGACGTTCTTCCCCAATCTGTCACCACAAAGTTGGAGGCAAAAAATTGTATAGCATGTCTTTGAATGTGATTGCATTACATTTTCCCTTTTACTTGAACTAGGAGATGCAAACCTGTTCCAGCATCAAAATGCCCCTGTGCCCCAAAGTCAGCCACATGGTTTACATGGGTTGAAGTGGAAGATCTTAAGTGGTGTGCTATAGACCACTGACCTATTGAAACTTGTATATGCATATGCATTTTCCCAGGTTCCCTCTGAAAGATCAGTTGGTGAATGTAACTAACCTGTTTATAGATAAACAGATATTCATCACAGATAGTCACAAATATCATATATTATGTTGCAGCCTGCTATTATTACATTGCTACTACTACAATCGTTTAGAGTGATTTATTTTTCTAATCTGCACTCAGTACCCCATAATGTCAATGTGAACAGAATTCTAGAAATGTTTTTACTTTTTTTAAATATATAAATAAAAACAACCCAGAGAGAGAGAAAGAGGAGAGAGAGAGAGAGAGAGAGAGAGAGAGAGAGAGAGAGAGAGAGAGAGAGATTTCCTCAGTACACCACAGAAAAACATATTTAAATTAGAAGTCGACCAATAGATGTTACAGATACAGTTGGCTAGATTGGATCGTACTTGCTAATAACTGATTAATCAACAGACATTTTTTATTGGATTCTGGAAAATAACAAACATAGCACTCCATGAATTGAACTTTATTAAAAAATAAAAAAAACAGTACTGATTTATTAAAATGTGCTAAATAAAATAAATAATACGTAGCAGTTTAAAAAATTACGGGTTCTCAGTACCCACCCCTAATCACATGTACATATGTATTCTGACCCTTTGCACTTGAAAATTAGCTCAGGTGTCTACTAATTCTCTTGTTAATTGTTATGATGTATCAGAGCAAAAAGCAAGGGATTAAGTCAAAGGAACAGCCTGCAGAGCTCAGAGACATGATGGGCATGGCTGTGCTGAAGATTCTCAAGAGCACAGTGGCCTCAATAATTCTCAAATAAAAGAAGTGTGGCACAACTAGGACTCTTCCAAGAACTGGTGGCCCAGCCAAACTGAGCAATCAGGGGAGAAAAGCAAAAGTATTTGAGGTGACCAAAAACCTGATAAACACAGCTCTGGAGATCCTGTGTGGTGATGGGACAAAGTTCCAGAAGGACAACCATCATTGCCTTTTACCAATCTGGGATTTATAGCAGAGTGGCTAGATGAAAGACATTCCACAGTGCAAAACCAATTGAAGCCCACTTGGAGTTTGCTAACAAGCACCTCAGACTGTGTGAAACAAGATTCTCTGGTCTAATGAAACCAAGAGTGAATTGTTTGGCCACGATTCTAAACATTTTGTCTGAAGGAAATCAGTCACCGCTTATCACATCTATCAAAAAAACATCTGACCAGTGAAGCATGATTGTGGCAGCATTATGCTGTGGTTGTGTTTTTCAGCAGGGATTGAGCAAATAGTCAGGCTTGAAGAAAAGCTGAATAGAGTACAGAGATATCTTAAATATAAACTTGTTCCACAGCACTGGGGGACCTCAGACTGGGATGAAGGTTCACCTTCCTACATGACAAAATTCATTTTGTCTTTCACATAAGATTAATGTAATGTAGGTTAATTTAGAGAAAAACCAATGTGAACGATGTAGTATCAATCTGCAACATAACAAAATTTTAAAAAGTGAAGAGGGGTCTGAATACTTTCTGAATGAACTGTATATGAATTTTATAGTAAGTTTTAAAATGTTTTGTGATTGTTTCCACATATATTGTAAACACATTAATGTGTGTCAGAGAACAACCAGCCACACCCCCCTCTAACGCTCAACACTGCCGCTCCGCCTCTCCCTACTATTAATCACCTGCACCTGTTTTCCAATAATTGGTACCCTTTAAAAGATCCCTCTTCCCTTTCACTTGCCGTCTGATCTACAGTATACATACCTTAGATCACTTGGACTTGGTTTTTTGCTGTTTCCCATGTTCCTCATTACCCTTCTCGAGAAGCTCACTACAGCTAAGTTCATTATTGCCAGCACTTCCTTTTCTGATTCTCCTGTGTTTGCTTAGTTCAAGATCAATAAACTTCACCTTGTTTTACTCCCGGTTTCCGATGCCTGGTATTCCGTTACAATATGATTCCCTTTAATTTTTCATGAGCAATATTGTAGCTCTGTAATCATCCATTAGGGTTGCACAAGGAAGTGCACTCTTAATGCCGGTACCAAGCTCAGATAAATGTGGAGGGTTGTGTTAGGAAGGGCATCCAGCATAAAACATGTGCCAAATCAAATATGCGGATCATGAACCAGAAATTTATACCGGATCGGTCGAGGCCCAGGTTACCAGTGACCGCCACAGTTATTGTTAGCCAACCGGTTACCGGTGGAAGTTGGGCTACTGTTGGCCGACGGAGGAGTTGGAAAGGAGGAAGACGTCTACAGAGACAGCAGGAAAAGGAGAAGTGGAGGAGAGTGGAGGTTAGGGTAGGCACTTTAAATGTTGGTACTATGATTGGTAAAGGGAGAGAGGTAACTGAAAGGATGGAGAGGAGAAAAATAGATATGTTGTATGTTCAGGAGACCAAGTGGAAAGGGAGTAAGACCAGGAACATTGGAGGTGGGTTTAAACTGTTCTTTCATTGTGTGGATGGAAAGATAAATAGTGTAGGGGTGATTTTGAAGGAAGAGTACAGTAACAGTCTAGTGGAGGTAAAAAGAGTTTCTGATAGGGTGATGAAAGTGAAGCTGGAAGTTGAAGGGGTGCTGATAAATGTCATCAGTGCATATGATCCACAAGTGGGTTGTGAGATGGAGGAGAAGGAAAAATTCTGGAGTTAATTGGATAAAGTGGTAGCAGGTGTACATAGTAATGAACGATTTGTGATTGGGGCAGACTTTAATGGGCATGTAGATGAAGGGAACAGAGGTGATGAGGAGGTGATGAGTAGGTATGGCTTTAAGGCAAGGAATGTGGAAGGGCAGATGTTGGTAGATTTTGCTGATTGCATGGATGGAAATGGCAGTGGTGAACACTTATTTTAGGAAAAAAGAGGAGCATAAGGTGACATAAGAGTGGAGGAAGGTGTACACAGGTGGACTAAGTTCTATGTAGTAGATGCAACCTGAAAGAGATTGGAGACTGCAAGGTGTTGGCCGGGGACAGTGTAGCTAGACAGAATCGGATAGTGGTCTGTAGGATGATTTTAGAAGTGAAGAAGTAGAGGAGGGAATGAGGACTAAAAGAAGAATAAGATGGTGGAAACTAAAGGAGGGAGACTGTAGTGTGAGATTCAGGGAAGAGGTCAGACTGGTTCTTGGTGGTGGTGAAGAGGTCAGACTGGTTCTCGGTGGTGGTGAAGAGGTGCTGGATGATTGGGCAACTACCGCAGAAGTGATAAGGAAAACAGCTAGAAAGGTACTTGGTGTGACATCTGGAAAAAGAAAGGAAGACAAAGAGATGTGGTGGTGGAATGAGAAAGTGCGGGAAAGCATAAGGAGAAAGAGGTTGGCTAAACAGGATTGGGATCGACATAGAGATAAGAAAAGTAGGCAGGAGTACAAGGTGATGTGGCAGCAGGTAAAGAAGGATGTGGCGAAAGTCAAGGAAAAGGCATATGAGGAGCTGTATGTGAAGTTGGACACTAAAGAAGGAGAAAAGGATTTACACCGATTGACCAGGCAGAGGGACCGAGCTGGGAAGTATGTGCTGCAAGTTAGAGCAATTAAGGATGGCGATGGAAATGTGTTGATTAGTGAGGACAGTGTGGAGAAGATGGAGGGAGTATTTTGAGCATCTGATGAACGAGGAAAATGAGAGAGAGAGAGAGAGAGAGAGAGAAGGTTGGATGGGGTGGAGATGGTGAAGCAAGAAGTGGAAAGGATTAGTAAGAGCAGTGATTAAAATGATGAAGTGTGGAAAGTGGGTTGGACCAGATGACATACCGGTTGAAGCATGGAGATGTTTAGGAAAGATGGCAGTGGAGTATTTAACCAGGTTGTTTAACAAGATTCTGGAAGGTCAGAGGATGCCTGAGGAATGGAAAAGGAGTGTGCTGGTACTGATCTTTAAGAATAAGGAAGATGTGCAGACCTGCAGAAACTTCAGGGGAATAAAGTTGATCAGTCCCACCATGAAGTTATGGTAAAGAGTAGTGGAAGCCAGGCTGAGAGAAGTGGTGACCATCAGTGAGCAAATGTATGGTGTCTTAAGCCATACTAAAAGAGTACCACAGATGCATTATTTGCTTTGAGAATGTTGATGGAGTGGTATAGAGAGTCAGAAGGAGTTGCATTTTGTGTTTGTGGATTTAGAGAAACCGTACGACTATAAGATTGTAGCTCTGTAACTCTTAGTACTCCCACGTAGCCTACTTAGTTTTAGTCAGTTAAACCTAGAGAGTTATTAGAGAAGTTAATGGGTGTGTCAATTAAGATTTGTTTTATTCAGAGTTACTTGAGGGAAGTAAAGCAAGGGCAGCTTTATACGTCAGCAGCCTATTCTATCCTGATGAAAAGACCAGTTTCACCGCAATAGTTGTTCTCTTCATCTGTAACCCTGTTCTAAAGCTAAGACTGTAATGTCATTTCAGTAACATACAAAAAATCTTGCCAATCAGGCAAGGATGAGATATTAGCAATTACTCCTCATTAAAAAATGGCAAGGGTAAGACAAATTCATTTATATAGTATATAACATGCACTTACTAAGGCACATTAGATATACTGCCTTAATTTCATTTGTCTGAAAAAGGTAGAAATACCCCAGTCTCTTATAGTTCATCAATTTTTTACCTGTGTAGTGAAAACAAAAGTGAATGTGAACACAATAGCTTTTTTGTTTAACTTTTATGACTGTTTGAAATTTGGCAGCAGTCTACAATTTGTTTTCTGAAAAGTGTACTTTTAACACAGTGATTTATTGGTAAAGACAACTTTTTATGTTGCACTGTTATGACTGCCACCCTGACTATACAAACTAGGAGTTGAAGCTGAAATCAGATTGACTCCTAATGCATTTATATGTTGTAGGATTCAAGGACTCATTGGTGTTAAATTTGTTTTTATTGTGTGTTGTTTCTGGAGAGTGAATGAATAATGGAATATGATATCCACTTGAGAAGGGGACTGATGGACAACTTCTGAATTGGTATTGTTTGTCATGACAGGAGTCACTGACGATTTATTTCTATCTATCTATCTATCTATCTATCTATCTATCTATCTATCTATCTATCTATCTATCTATCTATCTATCTATCTATCTATCTATCTATCTATCTATCTATCTATCTATCTATCTATCTGGTAATGGAAGGTCTTTTGCTGTAGCTACTTCTGACATTTTGACTCAGAGAAACTCTTTAAACTTTAATTCTCCTCAGGTCACCCTCTCAAGGATAAGTGGTTTTGCTGAGAATTTTTCACCTACTGCTTCTCACGTGTTTCAACCTGCCCTGCCTACCTCCAATTCAGACACAAGAAACCTGCCGCCACGTCGATCACGTCTTCACAGCTGGGTAATGACAAAGTCCTCATCCTCAACATACCAAAGCTTGTTTACAGCTAAGAGAGAGAAACTCCTTCTTAAGATACAGAGCTGACATAGAAACTCCAGGGACAAGATAATATTTTTTTTAGTTTGAAAGCCAATCAAACCATATAAGTATTACTTGGTTGGCTTGTTTATTTGCCAGAATCACATTTGAGATTCCAAAGCTTATACTCTAGGTGAAAAGAGTAGACTCTTGTGACAAAACCAATAGCTAAGTTACATAAAGAAGCTTTTATAGTTAACACACTGTAGGGAGACCCAGAGCTCTTAAACAGACACTGGCCTAAGTGATGCTCTGCTACAGCTTGCTAAATCACACAGCTCTACTAGCTTAATGTCCTGCTAACTTTCTCAGTGGTAAGAGTTCTCTGATATTGTCTTTGACAAGAATAACACAGAATAAAGAAGAATCTTAATATGATGTTTTATTAAAATATCTCTCTCAGCTGGGGAACCTGCTGCCATTTCATCCTCACTCTCTCTGCTTTTCTTACATTCATTACAAGCACACAGCACTTACAGTGTTTGACAAGAATACTAATGAATGTAATGTTGACTCAATGTTTTATTTACCAAACTGTGCGGATCATGTAGAATGTAAATTTCTCTTGATGTTTTATCATGAGTTGTCATCCTCAGTTACTTATGTTGATTGTACTCACAGTACAGCGCCATGCCTCCAGTAAATAAATAAATATTGATTAAGGTAAAAGTTGCTTTTGTGGATAATGTACACTAAATATTGTTTTTACTTTGTTATAGGCAAATAGAAGCCTATTTAATTTACAGTCCATCCAAAATGTTTTGACAGCACTTCACCTCTGCAAAATAGAATGAGAGAGCCTGCCCAAGAATAGATGTGCCAAGCCTGTAGCATCATATTAAAAAAGACTTTAGGCTTTAATTAGTGCCAAAGGTGATTCAACAAAGTATTGAGCAAAAGCTGTGAATACTTATGTACATGTGATTTTATTTTATTTTTTTATACATTTGCAAAGATTTTAAACAAACTTCCTTCATGTTGTTATTATAGGGTATTGTTTGTAGAATTTTGAGGAAAATAATAATAATAAATAATCCATTTTGGAATAAGGCTGTAACATAACAAAATGTGGAAAAAGTGAAGCGCTTTAAATTCTTTCTGGATGCACTGTAAATCTTTTGCTAATGAAAACTCTCAATCAATCTAAGGCCCACTGCTGAGATAACCATCAGATTAGTAACACTACATGAAAGCCATTGTCAGGTAATATTGTAGGCTATGAATATCTGTTTATTATAAGGTTCTAAGCATTGTAATTGGAAAAGTAACATCTCTAGATTACGTATGTAACCCTGGTTCCCCGAGTGAACAAGACGTTGCGCCAACAATGCTTTGGGAATGCCTCTGCAAGACCATGCACTGAACCATGTGTGTAATTCATCCAGTGGAAAAGAAAAGGAAGCTATAAAAGCACATGCTGTGGAGATGGTGCTAGCTTCGAAAGTGAAGGAAGCGCTAGCAGGGATTCAGGGAGTTTGGCACTAAGACGCAGTGTCTTGCTTCCTCTGGGAACCGGGGTTACATACGTAACCTAGAGATGTTTCCCTTCGAGAAAACAAGCTGCTCAAAAATGCTTTGGGAACAAGTGTATACCGCAAGGCTGACCAGTCCCTGCCTAGTGTGGATGAACACAGCTAGACTTAAGGACAGAATTGCCAGGAGTGGCACTAAGGTCAAGGCTGTAAGACCTGTAAGGTCAGCGTGGTGGACCACCAGCATGTCCTGAAGAGACAACAGAGGACAGGGCCTTAAAGGCTGTGGGAGACCAGAGGACTCATAGGAGGAGGAGATACCACCCACAATCCACCTCCCGAGGGTTTGCTTGTTTGCAAAAAGACTGCAAATAAGACCAATTTCCTCCATGGTGCAGTCTTGTAGAGGTGTGTGACCAGTGCAAGCAAGGTTTTCCAGGTCAGGGGCTGGAAAGAGAGGAGGATAGAATGCCTGGAGCATTACTGGTCATGAGGCTACAAAGGGGCACATTGGGAACGGTCTGGGGTAGAGAAAGGCACTGGCTATGCCTGGGGTAAACTCCAAACACGAAGAGGACACGGAGAGGGCCTGAAGGTCCCCAATGCTCCTCAGAGATGAGATGGCCAGTAGAAAATCATTCTTGACTGCAAGGAACCTCAAGGGCACCTCATGTGAAGGCTTGAAGGAAGGCTTGGACAGGGCCTCCAAAACTATGGCCAAAACCCACAAAGGAACTTTAGGTCACACCTGAGGCCTCAGCCCCTGGATACAGCGGAGGAAATGTGTCACCACTGGGTGACAACTGCTCAGCAAGCGGAGCATGGTATGCTGCAATAGCAGACATGTAAACCTTTAGGATGGAAAGAGACAACCCTTTTGCAAACTCTTCCTGAAGAAATTTCAGCACTGAGCCAACCGGGCAGTTAGCTGGATCTAACTGATGGTCCTGAGCCGCCACTGCTGTGTGACCTTGATAATGCGGAGCGGGTTACCCCTTCGGGAAAACCCTCTTGTCCTGAGCCACCACCACAGAGGTCTCATATATAGAATGCCAAGTGGCACCACAATGGATGCAGCTGCTATCGGACCCAGCAGTCTTTGAAACTGCTTTACAGTAAGTGACTGGCCTTCTCTCACTCTCTTGATGGCTGTGAGGGTCAACTGAGCCTGCATTGTGGTCTATGCCTAGATAAGTGGTTCTCTGTACTGAAGAAAGTACACTTTTCCTGGCATTCAGTCTTAACCCTAATTCCTTCATGTTTGCGAGAACGACATCTTGAGGCTGGACTGCCAAGTGCTCTAATCGAGTTAATATTGACCAGTCATCGAGATAAGTTAATATGCCAATGTCCGGAGTCTCAGAGAAGCCGAAGCAGCATCCACACACTTTGTGAAAGAGCGGGGGGAGAGTGCAAGGCCAAACGGAAGAACCCGATATTGATAAGTTTTGCCCCTCAGGAACTTCCTAAATGGAGGAAGGATGGGTGTGTGGAAGTACGCATCCCTTAGATCTATCGTGACAAACCAGTCCTCAGACATGATTTGAGACACAAGTTGTTTCAGCATGAGCATCTTGAAACTGAGCCGTATGAGTGAGCGGTTTAGCTCTGGCGTACCTATAGCAGTTTGAGCAGTGCGCAGAGACTGTTCTAGGGGCCTCCAAAGCCCCTATTTTCCTGGGCAGAAGCTGAAGGAGGCACTAGTTAGATACTGTCCCGTTTTCTTAAGTGGCCCTAAGAGACAGGTCTGTGGTCTGAAGCAAATCTAGGATGTTGTAGTTTTTTATGTTATATCCCTCATCCAGCTCTTTGAGCAGGTCAGTCTGATAGGCCAGTAAGACTGCCATGGTGTGCAGGCAGCCGCCGGCTTAACCCGCCACCATTTATGCTTTACCAGGGCCTTAGAGGGTGATGCGGTGCTGAAGGAAAGATAGCCAGCCAACGTCTCTTTGTGGGGAATTGTCCCGCAACCACATTCTTTTAGCCCCACCACATTAGATTAGAGGGAGACATTGGGGCCTAAAGAGGTGGGACTGAATACAAGTTATTTCATGACCTAGACACCTCAGTGTGCAGATCCAGAAAAAATGGCAGGTCCTGGCGTTGGAGGCAGTGACCTAGGTTGCAGAAAGCATTTATCTAATTTATTCTGGGATTGCTGCTTCTGCTCTTCGTAGTCGACTGGCTGTTCATCCAAAATGCTGTCCGCCTCATCACCCGCTGCGCCCTCTTTATAGGGTGAAAAAAAAACACTATAAAGAGCAGGTTTTCGAGCCCTGGGAGATGGTACTGGATTTGGCTGGTGAGGAAGGAGAAAGGGACCCGCCTGTCTCTATTCCCTCTGCCAGGTCTATTTGCGAACGCCATGACCTCAACCTCGGGCTGAAGCGGGGCCAGAACCACGAGGAACGCTAGTGAGAGCGCTCCCCTCGAAGAGCAGTCTCCAGGAGCAGAGCGTACGCATGGCCATGCATTCACAGTGCGAGCAGTCGGCTCCCTCGAGAGCGACCGAGTGTGCTTTGCCTCCAAACAAGCTACACATAGGCTGTGTGTATGCCTGCTTCTTTTTTCCATTAATTTCTTTTTTTTTTTCATTTTAAATCCTTACCAGTACTTACCTGCCCTAAGGAAAAACACAGACAGCTTCCTGAACAAACAGAAGCTAGTGCTGTCACCACACCATGTGCCTTTATAGCTTCCTGGTCATGAGGTCACCATCGCAGCACATAGAGGCTGAAATCTTGGACAAAAAATCTAACAGCCACATACACGTACTGGAAGCAGTGCAGCCAAGAAAAACGCTAAGAAACTAAGAGTTGGGAATATAGTAATACAATTTCATGGAACAAATATTAGAATTTAGGTTGTAAATGTAGGTCAGTGCTTCTGATGAAAACTGATCCCTTTATGAAGTCCAATTGTATTCTAACTCGGCATCAGAGTGAAGCTGAAGACTTCGCTCTGTGTGTGTGTGTGTGTGTGTGTGTGTGTGTGTGTGTGTGTGTGTGTGTGTGTGTGTGTGTGTGTGTGTGTGTGCATATTTGTGAAAAAACGCTTAGAAACTAAGGAAATGTGGCCTGCAATATAAGCATTTAAATTACCTTTATTATGCGGTCTGTTAAATGTTTAGTTTAATATGCAGATGTACTGAAGGAACAGCTGATGCTGACATTGTATCCATATTACATGTACAATTTAGTTTTATGTACTAAATCAAATCAATAAAAGTGTAATGTGTGTTACAATTTACTTTAATGCTGTTCCTGTATTTTTGTTAATTCATGCAAATGTTAAACAATCAAAAACATGAGACAATATTACAATCAGAAAACTGCATAAAACGGACAAAATCCAAATATTGATAAATGAAGAAACAGAACAATATTTTGTAAAATTTTGTTTGCAGTTGGCTGCACCAGAACTAATACAAATGTTTTACAGCAGTGAAGATACATATGCAATTACAACCTTTAATTTATTTGTAAGTAGTTTTGATAATTATATTTATTTCCCCAATGCAATAATGGGGTTATTTTGTGTTGATCCATGACATATAATGCCATTAATGTGTATATTATTTCTAGGTGTAACACTAGAAAAACTCTTCAGGGCAGTCAATAGTTATGTAAGGTGCAATGAGTGATATACTGCTGTAATGTACAGTGGGTACGGAAAGTATTCAGACCCCCTTAAATTTTTTACTCTTTGTTATATTGCAGCCATTTGCTAAAATCATTTAGGTTCATTCTTCTTCCTCATGAATGTACACATAGCACCCCATACTGACAGAAAAACACAGAATTGTTGACATTGTTGCAGATTTATTAAAAAAGAAAAACTGAAATATCACATGGTCCTAAGTATTCAGACCCTTTGCTCAGTATTTAGTAGAAGCCCCCTTTTGATCTTTTTCCTTGCCACAGTCGCCAGTCGCCACCGGCTTGCTCATCAGGGACAAACTTACTCATAAAGAACATATTCATTTTTAATCACCGCATTATCTGTGTAAAGCTGCTTTGAGACAATGTTCATTGTTAAAAGCGCTATACAAATAAAAATGAATTGAATTGAATTGAAATAATACAGCCAGGAGTCTTTTTGGGAAAGATGCAACAAGTCTTTCACACCTGGATTTGGGGATCCTCTGCCATTCCTCCTTGCAGATACTCTCCAGTTCTGTCAGGTTGGATGGTAAACGTTGGTGGACAGCCATTTTTAGGTCTCTCCAGAGATGCTCAATTGGGTTTAAGTCAGGGCTCTGGCTGGGCCATTCAAGAACAGTCACGGAGTTGTTGTGAAGCCACTCCTTCATTATTTTAGCTGTGTGCTTAGGGTCATTGTCTTGTTGGAAGGTAAACCTTCGGCCCAGTCTGAGGTCCAGAGCACTCTGGAGAAGGTTTTTGTCCAGGATATCCCTGTACTTGGCCGCATTCATCTTTCCCTCGATTGCAACCAGTCGTCCTGTCCCTGCAGCTAAAAAAAAAAACCCCCACAGCATGATGCTGCCACCACCATGCTTCACTGTTGGGACTGTATTGGACAGGTGATGAGCAGTGCCTGGCTTTCTCCACACATACCGCTTAGAATTAAGGCCAAAAAGTTCTATTTTGGTCTCGTCAGACCAGAGAATCTTATTTCTCACCATCTTGGAGTCCTTCAGGTGTTTTTTAGCAAACTCCATGCGGGCTTTCATGTGTCTTACACTGAGGAAAGGCTTCCGTCGGGCCACTCTGCCATAAAGCCCCGACTGGTGGAGGGCTGCAGTGATGGTTGACTTTCTACAACTTTCTCCCATCTCCTGACTGCATCTCTGGAGCTACAGTGATCTTTGGGATCTTCTTTACCTCTCTCATCAAGGCTCTTCTCCACCGATAGCTCAGTTTGGCCGGACGGCCAGCTCTAGGAAGGGTTCTGGTCGTCCCAAACGTCTTCCATTTGAGGATTATGGAGGCCACTGTGCTCTTAGGAACCTTAAGTGCAGCAGAAATCTTTTTGTAACCTTGGCCAGATCTGTGCTTTGCCACAATTCTGTCTCTGAGCTCCTCAGGCAGTTCCTTTGACCTCATGATTCTCATTTGCTCTGACATGCATTGTGATCTGGAAGGTCTTATATAGACAGGTGTGTGGCTTTCCTAATCAAGTCCAATCAGTATAATCAAACATAGCTGGACTCGTAACCCCGGTTCTCTGATAACAGGAGTGAGGTATCTCACTATGGGAATCGCCTTGGGCGTGACCAATCCTGGAAGCATCAATCACACCACGTCTGTCGGCTGACAGACCAATCACGACAGTGATGCGGGAGTCCCGCCTCCCTATATACACCGCTGCCGGCTGTCCCTGCCTCATTCTCACATATCTCTTCTCCGTGCACTGCAAGGAGGGAAGTGTGGTGAGATACCTCACTCCTGTTATCAGAGAACTGGGGTTACGTAAGTAACCTAAAGTTCTCTTTCAAACATTCGTTCGGTATCTCACTATGGGATATAGACAACTCCCGTATTGCAGATATGCTGTCCGAAGCAGGTGTCAACCAACTCAGTGATGTGATAAATAACCCCTCTCACTGAAGAGAGAGAGAGAGAAAAGACAAAAAATCGATACACAATGTTACCATATCCGTTGTATATATATATATATATATATATATATATATATATATATATATATATATATATATATATATATCCATAAATACACACATACATATACGCACATACAAAATGTATACATATACGTATTACACACTCAGGACGGAATGAGCCAGCGAAGGCTCCGTGACATCCAGCCTATAAAAACGGACAAAAGTGTGCGGCGAAGCCCAGCATGCTGCCGCACAGATGTCCTGAATCGAAACACCCTTAAAAAGTGCCCACGAAGCGGCCAAGCCTCGGGTACTATGAGCCCTCAGTCCCTCTGGAGGGTTAAGACCCACGCTATTATAACTCATTATAATAGCCTCCACGAGCCAATGGGACAGGCGCTGCCGGGAAACGGGACTTCCCTCACGGAACCCAGCCCATGAAACAAACAGCTGAGTACTCCGTCTCAAACCCTTCGTCCTGTCAACATAGTGACGTAACGCACGGACAGGACACAGACAGTGAAGCCGCTCCTCCTCCGCTGAGGAAAAAGGAGGCGGGTGAAAGGCCATTAAATCCACCTGTCTGCAGGCGAAAGCTGACTCGCTCACCTTAGGGACAAAAGCCGGATTAGTCTTGAGAGCCACTCGCGAGAAATCCAAAGCAAAACGCATACAGGAGTTATGAACAGACAAAGCATGAAGTTCACTAACCCGCTTCGCGGTAGAAAGAGCCAATAACAAAGCAACCTTAAGCGACAGGAGCTTTAAATCAATACTCCCTATCGGCTCAAAGGGAGACTGAGAGAGCGCGCTCAGGACCACGGACAGATCCCATGGCGGAACCAGCGGCTTTGAGAACGTGCTCAGGTGCCGCGCCCCCTTCATAAACCTGCACACGAGCGGGTGATGACTGATAGTATTACCGTCAATCCCTACGTGGCATGCAGAAACGGCGGCGAGATAAACCTTAACGGTTGAAAAAGCCCTGCCCTTATCTAGAAGTTCCTGTAAAAAGCACAACACATCTGCCACAGAACAGTGAAAAGGGACGATACGTCTCTGAGCACACCATAGCTCAAACACATTCCATTTCCTATCATATGCAGAGCGCGTCGAAGCTGCTCTCGCATTCTGAATCGTCTCAATCACCCTCGGAGGCAAACCAGCGCCACTAAGATTTATCCTCTCACGGGCCAGGCCCAGAGAGCCACTCTGTCCGGTGTCGGGTGAAAAATCTCCCCGCGCGCTTGTGAGAGGAGATCCCTGCGCAACGGGAGAGGCCAGGGTCGATCGTGCAGGAGTTGGAATATCTCCGTCAGCCACACTTTCCCTGGCCAGTTCGGAGCGATTAGTATGACAGAGTGACCGCCTTCTCTTACTCTTTGTAAAGTCGGCACGATCAGACTCAGTGGAGGAAACGCGTAAAGCAGAACGTTTGGCCACGGGTGGGCTAACGCATCCACACCCATAGGTGCACCGTTTCTCGCCAGAGAAAAGAACAGAGGGCAATGAGTGTTTTCGTGCAAGGCGAAGAGATCTACGGCGGCCCGGCCGAATCTCTCCCATAACAGGTTCACCACCTGAGGATGGAGAGACCACTCCCCGTACAGGGGATTTCCCCTGGACAAGAGATCCGCCCCCGCATTCAGCACTCCAGGCACATGAGTCGCTCGCAGCGACAGGAAATGCTCCATGCCCCACACCATAAGATCTCGCGCCAGACGGTGAAGTCGAGGAGAGCGCGTTCCGCCCTGGCGATTTATGTACGCCACCGCCGTCGTGTTGTCTGATCTGACCAATACGTGGTGACTCCGAAGAAACTGCATGAAATGTTTCAAAGCTAGAAACACTGTTAACAGCTCCAGAAAGTTTATGTGCGTGCATCGAAGCGAAACGGGCCATTTCCCCTTCAACATCCTGCCTTCGCACACCGCACCCCAACCTGTGAGTGACGCATCCGTCTTTACTACTTTTCTCAGGGAAACAGCCCCCAGCGGGGTTCCCGACTCGAGAAAATCGCGATTTCTCCAGTGATGGAGAGCGCGTAAGCACAGTGACGTCACCATCACCTTGCGATTGAGGTGGCGCTTCGGACATAAGCGCTGCGCCGTAACCCAGCACTGAAACTCTCTCATTCGCAGCAGTCCCAGCGGTATGACAGACACTGACGAAGCCATCAGCCCCAGCAGGCGTAAACAGAGTCTGAATGGAACTGTCCTTCCTCTCTGAAAAAGAGAGAGACAACTGCGAATCGACCTGATGCGCTCTTCTGATAGAAAAGCCTGATACAGGTCCGAGTTCAATCTGAGACCCAGGTATATTATTTCCTGTGCGGGCACCAAGCAGCTCTTTGTCTCGTTTATTCTGAAACCTAAGCCAGTCAGGTGAGACAGAAGCACGTGACGGAGCGCAGAGGAGGAGATCGTCCAAATACGCTGACACTCTTAAACCCGTCGTTCTCAACGGAAACAGTGCAGCTTCGACACATTTGGTAAAGATCCGCGGAGCTAGAGCTAGCCCAAACGGAACCGCCAAATATTCGTAGGCTGTGCCCTGATAGGCAAAGCGTAGGAATCTCCTGTGTGCCGGATAAATGCTTATGTGGTAATACGCGTCCTTCAGATCCACTGACGTAAACCAGTCTCTGGGACGAATAACACTGTACAAAGCTTTCGATGTGAGCATCTTGAAGATTCGCCCTCTGCTGTCGACCAAATCACGCCGCTGAAAAGCGGTGGTCTCACGGCAAACTGCAGGCGATATCCCCGCTGTATTGTGGAATACACCCAATGATGAACTGCGCATGCGCGCCAACTCTCCACGCGAGCAGAGAGCGGACCTCTGTGGTTCTCGCATACAGACGGCGCGGTGGCACCATCTGGCGGCGGAGCCGGGGGTTGCAACTTTGATTCGAGTTCTTTTATTGTGTGTGTGGATTTTTTAACTTTTCCCTTTTTTACACACATCTGTGCCCTCGGCCCACTGTCTGGATGCACAGAACAAATCTTTAATGTTTTTGAACGAACATGGAACATTCTGCTCTCTCTCTTGCATAACCCCGCGGGTGGAGAGGGGAGAAGCAACTTTCCGGGCACTGGGGGAACTGGTGCCGACACTCCAACCGGAGAAAACTCGTTCGTCAAACACAGTCTTTGAAACGCTCCCCAATGCATCTTTGCAGGAGGGGGAGGACAAGACTCCTGAGATGAGTCGAGGGGTGCTACAGAAACTTCGAGAGTGCTGCCACCTCTCTTTTGACCCAAAATCAGACCACAGGTTAGCTCGCCCGCCTTTTCTTCCCTCCCTGAGGGTCCGCTGGGCGATGCCTAGCAGCCGCCGCTGCAAAAGAGGTCTTGTTCCTGGGCTGGGGCTGTTTCTGGCGAGCCTCCCCGCGCATTGACTGCTGGGGTGGGGGTTGCCTAGGGGCCCCGAAACCAGGCTGTCTCTCCCTGGGCGTAGGGGCGAAATATGAACGTGCGGGTTGGGGAGGGCAAGCAGGAGGCTTCCTTGGGAGGCATGCTTTGATCGCTTCACCGTCCTTCTTGCGAAGGTCGCATTATTGGCGCATATTTGCCACCGCAGCCCCGAAAAGGGCTTTCGGCTCTATCGGGGCATCAAGGAACTCCACCTTCTCCCTCTCCGATAAGCCCATCAACCCCAACCACAGGGCTCTCTCGCCTACCACAGCAAGACCCATGCTGCGGCCGCAGCTCTGGACCGCTCCTCTAGAAGAGCGTAGGTTGAGATCCGCAATGACGCAGATTTCTTCCCACAAGGCTGAATCTGGTGACCCAGCATTAATCTGCCTCCCCATTTCCTCCATGAGCTCTGCCTGGTAAGCCGTGAGCATTGAGGTGGCATTCAGAGCTCTAACCGCCAGGGCCGAGGAGCGGTAGATCTTCTGGAAAAGGGAGGCGGACAGCCTTTCTGTACGTCCTGGCAGAGAAGGGGAGGAGGAGGATAGAGCAGCTCGTCGATTTGGGTGGAGGTGGCTAGCCACCGACAGCTCCACGGGGGGGGTTGTACATCCCCAAAGCCTCCATATCGTGCACCTCCAGTCTAGAGAAACCCTTAACGGGCACTCTATGCGAAAAGGGCTTGTCCCAAAAACGACGCATTTCTGTGACACACGCCGGTACAGCAGGAATCAGCTGCTTAACCGGGGAAGTGCGCGATGGCAGCCTCTTCCCATCATATAAATCCCTCTCAGCATCCTGATGCACCTGCTGAGATGGCCATTCGATGGAAAGTTTCTTGGCTGCTCTCCTACACACCTTCACGAGGTCCAGCTCACCTGGCATGGGGGAAGGGCCCGTAGCACTTCCAGGTCTGGAGAGAAGATCAGGAGGGAGGATGGCATCCTCCTCGTCATCCTCCAAATCTTCCTCCAAAAAATGAGCAACCTCATCATCTTCTTCTCCCTCACCCTTGTTATCCAGTAGAGAGTTAGATTCGAAGAGTGAAGGAAGGACAGGAGAAACCTCGTCCATCAACTCTCCCCAGCTGCACTGTGCTTGCGAAGCAGCTTCGTCCCTCTCTGCGGGCAGCGGAGAGAGACATGGATCCCCTTTATTCACGGCCGCGACTCGCAGGCGGCGCTCCCGAACCCTTGACGGGAAAAGAGCGCAGTGCGAGCAGCACTCGGGGTTAGCGAGCACGGTTTGAGCGTGCCGAACTCCTAAGCACACGATGCACAGGGGTTAAGAGTCTTTTGCAGAGATCGTAGACCCGCATGCACACGGTCGGGATTGAACTTTCCCCGCCGTGCACCCAGATGAACTCGCAGTCGCCATAACGGAGGCGCAATCACCGGACAAACAGAAAAAGGAAACAACGAGATCACCACGACGTGCTTCTCGAAACGGGTCTCGAACGATATTCAAATACTCGCTTGACGCGATGTGAAAAAAAAAAAGAAACAGCAGAAGGGAATATCCGCTTTGACAGTGGTAGCGGTGTATATAGGGAGGCGGGACTCCCGCATCACTGTCGTGATTGGTCTGTCAGCCGACAGACGTGGTGTGATTGATGCTTCCAGGATTGGTCACGCCCGAGGCGATTACCATAGTGAGATACCGAACGAATGTTTGAAAGAGAACCATCTCAAGGATGATCAGAAGAAATGGAAAGCACCTGAGTTAAATATATGAGTGTCACAGCAAAGGGTCTGAATACTTAGGACCATGTGATATTTCAGTTTTTCTTTTTTAATAAATCTGCAACAATGTCAACAATTCTGTGTTTTTCTGTCAATATGGGGAGCTGTGTGTATATTCATGAGGAAGAAGAATGAACTTAAATGATTTTAGCAAATGGCTGCAATATAACAAAGCGTGAAGAATTTAAGGGGGTCTGAATACTTTCCGTACCCACTGTATCTTGTGACAGTGCTCACTTACAAAAAAAATTGCATATAGCTGCATATCTTCTTCTTCCTCTTCTTTCGGCTTCTCCCATTAGAGATCCGTATCCATACCCCCCTGTCCTCTACATCTGCCTCTTTCAAACCAACTACCTGCATGTATTCCCTCACCACTTCCATAAACCTCCTCCTTGGCCTTCCTCTTTTCCTCCTTCCTGGCAGCTCCATCCTTCATTCTCCTACCGATATAATCCATGTAACTCGTTTGCACATGTACAAACCATCTCAATCTCTTCTTCCTCACCTTGTCTCCAAAATGTTCTACATGTTCTGTCCCTCTAAAAAAACTAATTTCTAATCCTGTCCATCCTCGTCACTCCCAACGAACAAATGAACATCTTCAGCTCTGCTACCATTAGCTACGCCTCCTATCTTTTACTTAATGCCACTGTCTCTAAACCATACAACATAGCAGGTCTCACCACAGTCCTATAAACTTTCCCTTTTACTCTTGCAAATACCCGTCTATCTTGAATCACTCCTGCCACTCTTCTCCACCCACTCCACCCTGTCTGCACTCTTTTCTTCACTTCTCTAACACACCCTTCATTACTTTGCACCTGTTGACCCCAGGTACCTGAACTCCTCCACCTTCTCCACCTCTTCTCACTGCAACCGCACCACTCCACTGTCTTCCCTCACATGTACTCTGTCTTACTCCTACTAACTTTTATTCCCCCTCTCTCCAGCATGTACCTCCACCTCTCTAGGCTCTTCTCAACCTGCTCCCTACTCTCACCACAAATCACAATATCATCCGCAAAAATCAAAGTCCAGGAAGACTCCTGTCTGACCTTGTCCGTCAACCTGTCAATCACCACTGCAAACAGGAAAGGGGTTTAGAGCTGATCCTTGATGCAGTCCAACCTCCACCTTGAACCTGTCATTCTTACTGCACACTTCACTGCTGTAACACTGTCCTCATACATGTCCTGTACCACCCTCACATACTTCTCTGACACACCTGACTTACACCACAACACCACAACTCCTCTCTTGGCACCCTGTCGTACACTTTCTCTAAATCCACAAACGCACAATGCAATGTCTTCTGACCTTCTCTATACTTCTCCATCAACAGTCTCAAACCAAATAATGCATCTGTGGTGCTCTTCCTGGGGATCCAACTATATTGTTGCTCACAGATAGACACCTCTTTTCTCAGCCTGGCTTCCACTACTCTTAACCATAACTACATGGTGTGACTTATCAACTTTATTTCCCTGTAGTTACTGCAGGTCTGCACATTGGTACCAGCACAACCCTGTTAAAAACTCCACTGCCATCTCTCCTAAACATCTCCATGTGTCTTCCGGTATGTCATCTGGTCCAACCGACTTTCCACTCTTCATCCTCTTAATCGCTGCTCTTACTTCCTTCTTACTAATCCTATCCACTTCCTGCTTCAGCATCTCCACATTATCCAACCTTCTATCTCTCTAATTTTCCTCATTCATTAGCTGCTAATTCATTAGCTGCTTTCGCCACATCCCTCTTCACCTGCTTCCGCATCTTTTTGTGCTCCTGCCTACTTTTCTCATCACTCTGTCAATCTTAATTCTGTTTTGCCAACCTCT
Organism: Silurus aristotelis; assembly: GCF_946808225.1. NCBI lineage: Eukaryota > Metazoa > Chordata > Actinopteri > Siluriformes > Siluridae > Silurus > Silurus aristotelis. The sequence continues at coordinate 13,294,507 of NC_139587.1, read as the reverse complement.
TTCTCCTTATGCTTTCCTGCACTTCTTTATTTCACCACCATGTCTCTTTGTCTTCCTTTCTATTTCCAGATGTCACACCAAGTAGTTGCCCAATTATTCAGCACCTCTTCACCACCACCGAGCCCCTGTCTGACCGCTTCCCTGAATCTCATACTACAGTCTTCCTCGTTTAGTTTCCACTATCTTATTTAACTTTCAGTCCTCATTTTCCTCCTCTTTTTCTTCACCTCCAAAACCATCCCACAGACTACCATCCGATGCTGTCTAGCTGCACTGTTCTCTTCCAACACCTAAGAGTCTCCGATCTCCTTCAGGTTGCATCTCCTACATAGAACATAGTCCATCTGTGTGCACCTTCCTCCACTCTTATATGTCACCCTATGATTCTCCTTCATCTTAAAATAAGTATTCACCATAGCCATTTCCATCATTTTAACAAAATCTACCACATTTCTCTCCTTCAGGCCATACCTACCCATCACCTCCTTATCACCTCTGTTCCCTTCACCTACATGCCCATTAAAGTCTGCCCCACTCACCAATCGTTCATTCCCATGTACACCTTCTACCACTTCATCTAACTCACTCCAGAATTTTTTCTTCTCCTCCAAATTCACAGCCTACTTGTGGCGCATAAGAACTGATGACATTTATCATCACCCCTTCAACTTCCAGCTTCACGTTCATCACTCTATTAGAAACTCTCTTTACCTCCAATATACTCTTACTGTACTCTTCCTTCAGAATCACCCCTACACCATTTCTCTTTCCATCCACACCATGATAGAACAGTTTAAACACCCCTCCAATGTTCCTGGCCTTACTCCCTTTCCACCTGGTCTCCTGAACACACAATATATCTACCTTTCTCCTCTCTATCATATCAGCTACCTCTCTCCCTTTACCAGTCATAGTACCAACATTTAAAGTATCAACACGAATCTCCACTCCCCTTCACTTCTCCTTTTCCTGCCATCTCTGTAGACATCTTCCTCCTCTCTTTCTTCTCCTTTGGCCAACAGTAGCCCAATTTCCACCTGTACCCAGTTGGCTTACAATACCTGTGGCGCTCATTGGTTACCCAGTCCTCAACCTCAATGAAATTCTGATTTGTGATCTGCATATTTGATTTGGATATTTTCATGTTTTACACTTCCTAACACAACCTTGGGACCGGCACTAAGAGTGCACTGGCTTGTTCAACCCTAATGGCTGGGTTTGCATATAGCTGCATATACTATTATTTACTATTATAGTTATAAAGGAAGTACATGGTTCTACTTTATATTGTCTTTAATCCCTACGTAGTTTACATACACATAGTATATGTATAACGTGCAGTTACGTAGGGATTAAATACAGTATAAAGTAGAACCATGTACTTCCTTTATAACTAATTTGCTTGGGGTGGCTATTAGTGGATTACTGATAGCATGTCCACCTACTTCAGGTTTCCTTGTTTGGAAGGAAAGTCTGCTTTTAAAATAGAGCGCTTTTGTCTGCTTAGCATCTTGGCCCAATTTGCATTTTAGGTCGAAACCAGACGAGAAACAGAATATGATTTAAGCAGGGTAGGTTGTTTTTGTTTATAATACTGTGAGTGTGTGTGTATGTGTGTGTGTGTGTGTGTGTGTGTGTGTGTGTGTGTGTGTGTGTGTGTGTGTGTGTGTGTGTGTGTGTGCTATCACGCATGTGCGTGTTTATGAGTACTGGAAATCCAATCCAACTGCAAGAAGCAAAAGAGGCTTGAACAGAGCTGTGCTTGGCATATTCATGCTGGGTGGCCGGCTGGCTGGGTTGTCTGTGTGTGCGTGGGTGGGTTGTGTAAGGCATTAGAAGAAGGAGGGGGGATATTCAGCTTCCATGCTAATGCTGAGGCAACTGAAAGACCAGGGGGTGGTGGTGCTGTGTTCATTTACACTCCCCTGCTTCATTCAGCATCATAGCATAGATGGGAGAGTGTATACATTGAAACTGTGAACACCTTGCAATGAGTTGGGATTATGTGTTCTCATTCTTGTCTATTTGACTCTTATTAGGAGTTTTCATTCTTTTTCCTCTCGGTTCTATAGCTGCCCACTGAAGGTGTGTAACTTGATTGTATATATAATTCTGTTTTACAGCTTGTGCTATAGTGTATGAAATAGAAAGGTCCCAGTCCACTCATAATTTAATTTAGTAAACCAGCAGGTTATGCCATTAGTGTAGGTGTGTGTAAATAATAAAATCTGTAGTGAACATAAGATGCTCAGTAATGTTCTCTATTAAAGCATATATTCGGATTACCAGAGGATGCAAACATGCTGCGTATTAATGCATATGAGTATGAGGAATGGTAACTAAGAGTTGGTGCTTGCATCAGAAATCTTTTATTCATATCACATTTAAAGGTCCACCAGAAGGACATCCCTTCACTTTCAGTTGTCCTAAAGCATAAGAGGGTTTAATGCTCCATTTTTCTCTGTCTATTCTATGTTTAGTAATATTTATTTGTATTTGATCCATCACCCAGATTGCTTCTCAACCCTGTGAGTCTCAATTTCAATGTTAATCTTCTCTGGTCATAATCTGATTTATTCCAAAATATACCATATGGCCCTTAATCTGTATTTAATTATGATGTTATAATAAGGAGATTAATTAAATCTTTATCTTTTTAGCCATGTGTACCCAGATAAAATAAACAAACATTCTTGAATATTGTAATATAAGCCACACAGCAGCAGCAGCAGCAGCTTTTTAGATAAATAAGGTCTGTAATATTTACAGTTTGCTTTTGAACTTTGTTAATCATCTTAATTAGTTGCTTTCAACCCTACTGAGGGTCATAATCTATAATTTCATCATTACTATATGAAATTAATCTTGAAGCTGTAAACAGACCTGCGGTTTCCGTGGGGCTATATTTGCAAACCCTGCAGATCATTTACAGAGAACCAGAGAGCTCACTCTATTCGATTTAAGGGGAATGTATTCTAACATAATAAAAATAAATTTGAGGATGGTCTTTGGAGTTAACAGGAGAGACTGGAAAAGTGTCACACCTACAGCCCTGGACTAGGAAAGAATTACATCTCAAATATTTAGCATTTTCAAGGTTTTGTATAGTGCACATATATATATATATATATATATATATATATATATATATATATATATATATATATATATGTGTGTGTGGTGAATTCACTAGAATGTTCTCATCTCTTACTCAACTTCACTACTTCACAAGATCACTACTAATTACACTCAAAAGACCTCATCATAAACATATATAGCACATCAAATGGTTCTATGTGCAGTCCATCACAGTCGAGTGACGTATGTTTTGGTTTGCCTGAGTACGCTGTCAGTTGACTAACTGCCTTCAAAGCAGCCAGTGTCAGTGTATGCTTCTCTGAATCAATTAATATAATTATTTGCTCAATAGCCTTAATGACTTATTGCAGATGATCATTGCATGCAGCAGTGTAATAAAAGCAAGCTTGAGATAAAACCTCTTGCTGAAGGCACAAAAGTCAGCTGTATTTTACTTTTTAAAGATTTTGAATATTGGTAGTGTCCAACAGTAAATTCATTTCTGCATAGATACTTAATAATAAATTCAACAGACTATGTTAAATGGGAAAATTATTAGTTGAGACAGAGCTTCAGCACTATGATATACATCCTGTATGCATTATTTTCAATTGAGATTTATCTAAATGAAAATACTCACTGTGATCTTTACCTTAGCACTGTATAGTGTATGACTACTATTTGGAACAGTGCCTATAGGAGAGTTCTGATAAATCACATGGAGCAGGCTGATAATAGATAAATAGCCCCTGCGGTTCTGGCTTTGCTCCATCAGCTGCAGGAAGGCAGCAGAATATTGGCTGTGAGGGATGACATGCCACATGTGAATGGTGAAATATAAATTAGACCTGGCTTCACCTGTTCTGCAATGCTTTGGAAAAAAAATAGCCTCTGTGTGCTGATGATTTAAAGGCTGCCAAAGAAAAAAGTAGAAAAATAAGTTAATACAGTTACATTGCAATGTTTTACCTAGCAAGTCCCAGATGAAATGTCATTCTCATCTTGTTATGTGTGAGGAAGCAGGCTCTGTCTAGGGGGCCAGCATCTGGTATTGGCAGCTTGCAGATGAGTGCATTAAGCCTATATTATAGATTGGAGGCGTATAAGTGGCAAAGCTGCTGCTAACTCACACTTTCAGCTTTGATGTTATTTTACCTACTGCCATCCTTCTCAGGGCCAAGATACCAGTTTTGAAGAAATCCATAATGGTACAAGGATAAATGCTATGTCCACTTTCAGCACATTTATTCCCTTGTGTAGAAAATAGAAATGTACTGTGGTATTCAGGACTAACAAGGGCTCTAGTGAGTGTACTGTTTATTTAAACTGGACATGGCTAGTTTTAGACAGACCCACTTTATTACAGATAAAGGATATTCTACATGTTCCCCTAAGAAAGCTCAATTATACTCCACTGTATTTCTTTTCTAATAATTCTTGGAAAAAAAAAATATTTAAAAATTCAAATTCTAAGAGAATACTGCCTGGGTTTTCATTGAGGAATAACATCTAACAATAGTTTGCTTGTTATCCCCTTAGGGGAAAACATAATTTTATACAGGATTAATTCTATGATAAATGTTGTGTCTAAGGGATGACATGCCACATGTAAAATTTACATGGTTGTTTATGATTAAGGTCCCTTATTGCTCTTTTGTTGAAGAAATGTGTTTTAAAGGGGATTTTTTTATTGTATTGGAGAAAACAAGAAGCTAATTTAACCCATCTTTGTCTCTTTCTCTTCTCTACTGTTCCCTTTCTATGGCTACTGTTTTTTTATTTAGCCTAGCAAGAGAACGTTTGGTAATAACAGCTTTTTCTGAGTATATAACTTAAACGACTTACATGAATGTCAGTGTATACAAGGAGTAAGTAAGAGTTCTGCTGCTGCAATCACAATGGTGCATATGTTGGTGTGTGTCTCTCTCTTTCTCTCTTTCTTAAATCACTGATGTGCTGAGTGCTAACAGTACTTTTAACCCATGTGAATGCTAGGAGAAGAAGCAGCCTTTATTTGTGACATATATTACAACACTGTGAAAAAAGATCTTGTTAGGAAGTTAAGGTCTGCGCACAGAGTCAGCCCAGTCATTTATGGCTCTCCTAGAGCAGAGATGGTTAAGGGTCATGCTCATAGACCTAGAATAGGAAGCTCGGTTGTACTTGCTGTTGAGTTACCTGTTGACTTTTTCTGTGCTGTATTCTTCTGTGAAATTTAAGTAGAATAAAAATGTATCTCCTTGGAAAAACATTTTAGTTGTCCTGTTTTTTGCATACTTACTTTATTTTATATTGGCCATATTTTTGTTTCCCGGCTTTCTCTAGCATTATGGATTCTTTAGCATTTTCATGCATGCGCAAAACAAATCTTATTTCCGGTACTGAGTGAGTAGCCACAGAGACACTGCACTCTAGAACTTCTTTTTTTTTTTAAACAAGTTAAATAATAATAACTTTTTTTAAACAAGTTAAACAATTTCAGACCCCTCAATGATTTCTAAGTGGGAGAACTTGCAAAATAGCAGGGTGTTCAAATACTTATTTTCCTCACTGTACATATACCTTTACACCCCAGTTACACCCCAAATGTGTATATGTGTGTGTATATATATATATATATATATATATATATATATATATATATATATATATATATATATATATATATATATATATATATATATATATATATATACAGTAAGGGAAAATAAGTATTTAAACACCCTGCTATTTTGCAAGTTCTCCCACTTAGAAATCATGGAGGGGTCTGAAATTGTCATCGTAGGTGCATGTCCACTGTGAGAGACATAATCTAAAAAAAAAATTCTGAAATCACAATGTATGATTTTTTAACTATTTATTTGTATGATACAGCTGCAAATAAGTATTTGAACACCTGAGAAAGTCAAAGTTATTATTTGGTACAGTAGCCTTTGTTTGCAATTACAGAGGTCAAACGTTTCCAGTAGTTTTTCACCAGGTTTGCACACACTGCAGGAGGGATTTTGGCCCACTCCTCCACACAGATCTTCTCTATATCAGTCAGGTTTCTGGCCTGTCGCTGAGAAACACGGAGTTTGGGCTCCCTCCAAAGATTCTCTATTGGGTTTAGGTCTGGAGACTGGCTAGGCCATGCCAGAACCTTGATATGCTTCTTACAGAGCCACTCCTTGTTTATCCTGGCTGTGTGCTTTGGGTCATTGTCATGTTGGAAGACCCAGCCTCGACCCATCTTCAATGCTCTAACTGAGGGAAGGAGGTTGCAATACATGGCCTCAGTCATCCTCTCCTTAATACAGTGCATTCGCCCTGTCCCATGTGCAGAAAAACACCCCCAAAGCATAATGCTACCACCCCCATGCTTCACAGTAGGGATGGTGTTCTTGGGATGGTACTCATCATTCTTCTTCCTCCAAACACGTTTAGTGGAATTATGACCCAAAAGTTATATTTTGGTCTCATCTGACCACATGACTTTCTCCGATGACTCCTCTGGATCATCCAAATAGTCATTGGCAAACTTAAGACGTGCCTGGACATGTGCTGGTTTAAGCAGGGGAACCTTCATTGCCATGCATGATTTCAAACCATGATGTCTTAGTGTATTACCAACATTAACCTTGGAAACGGTGGTCCCAGCTCTTTTCAGGTCATTGACCAGCTCCTCCCGTGTAGTTCTGGGCTGATTTCTCACCTTCCTTAGGATCACTGAGACCCCACGAGGTGAGATCTTGCATGGAGCCCCAGTCTGAGGGCAATTGACAGTCATGTTTAGCTTCTTCCATTTTCTAATGATTGCTCCAACAGTGGACCTTTTTTCACCAAGCTGCTTGGCAATTTCCCCGTAGCCCTTTCCAGCCTTGTGGAGGTGTACAATTTTGTCTCTAGTGTCTTTGGACAGCTCTTTGGTCTTGGCCATGTTAGTAGTTGGATTCTTACTGATTGTATGGGATGGACAGGTGTCTTTATGCAGCTAACGACCTCAAACATGTGCATCTAATTTAGGATAATAAATGTAGTGGAGGTGGACATTTTAAAGGCAGACTAACAGGTCTTTGAGGGTCAGAATTTAGCTGATAGACAGGTGTTCAAATACTTATTTGCAGCTGCATCATACAAATGAATAGTTTAAAAATAATATATTGTGATTTCTGAATTTTTTTTTAGATTATATCTCTCAAAGTGGACATGCACCTACGATGACCATTTCAGACCCCTCCATGATTTCTACGTGGGAGAACTTGCAAAATAGCAGGGTGTTCAAATACTTATTTTCCTCACTGTATATATATTCATCCTTTCATCCATTTTCTCCCGCTTATCCGTAATTCGGGTCGCGGGGGCAGCAGTCTAAGCAGGCCCCCGCCTTCGACTGCTGCCCAATCCTCACAGCACCGTCCCTTACGGTCCCTCCTGCAGGTGGTGAGCCCACGGGAAGGCGGCCCCACGTCACGGACCTTGATATTTCCTTCGTAAGGGACCCCCGGAGCATAGAGGGTTAAGGGCCTTGCTCAAGGGCCCAAGAGTGGCAGCTTGGCGATACCGGGGCTTGAACCCCAGACCTTCCGATCGGCAACCCAGCGCCTTAACCGCTGGAGCCACCACTCCCCCTATATATATATATATATATATATATATATATATATATATATATATATATATATATATATATATATATATATATATATATATATATATATATATATATATATATATATATATATATAAAAATCCAGAAATCACAATATATGATTTTTAAACTATTTATTAGTATGATACAGCTGCAAATAAGTATTTAAACACCTGTCTATCAGCTACAATTCTGACCCTCAAAGACCTGTTAGTCTGCCTTTAAAATGTCCACCTCCACTACATTTATTATCCTAAATTAGATGCACCTGTTTGAGGTCGTTAGCTGCATAAAGACACCTGTCCACCCTATACAATCAGTAAGAATCCAACTACTAACATGGCCAAGACCAAAGAGCTGTCCAAAGACACTAGAGACAAAATTGTACACCTCCACAAGGCTGGAAAGGGCTACGGGGAAATTGACAAGCAGCTTGGTGAAAAAAGGTCCACTGTTGGAGCAATCATTAGAAAATAAAAGAAGCTAAACATGACTGTCAATCTCCCTCGGACTGGGGCTCCATGCAAGAGCTCACCTCGTGGGGTCTCAATGATCCTGAGGAAGGTGAGAAATCAGCCCAGAACTACACAGGAGGAGCTGGTCAATGACCTGAAAAGAGCTGGGACCACCGTTTCCAAGGTTACTGTTGGTAATACACTAAGACGTCATGGTTTGAAATCATGCATGGCACGGAAGGTTCCCCTGCTTAAACCAGCACATGTCCAGGCACATCTTAAGTTTGCCAATGACCATTTGGATGATCCAGAAGAGTCATGGGAGAGAGTCATGTGGTCAGATAAGACCAAAATAGAACTTTTGGGTCATAATTCCACTAAACGTGTTTGGAGGAAGAAGAATGATGAGTACCATCCCAAGAACACCATCCCTACTGTGAAGCATAGGGGGTGGTAGCATCATGCTTTGGTGGTGTTTTTCTGCACATGGGACAGGGCGACTGCACTGTATTAAGGAGAGGATGACCGGGGCCATGTATTGCGAGATTTTGGGGAACACCCTCCTTTCATCAGTTAGAGCATTGAAGATGGGTCGAGGCTGGGTCTTCCAACATGACAATGACCCAAAGCACACAGCCAGGATAACCAAGGAGGGGCTCTGTAAGAAGCATATCAAGGTTCTGGCGTGGCCTAGCCAGTCTCCAGACCTAAACCCAATAGAGAATCTTTGGAGGGAGCTCAAACCCCGTGTTTCTCAGCTAGAGGCCAGAAACCTGACTAATCTAGAGGAGATCTGTGTGGAGAAGTGGGCCAAAATCCCTCCTGCAGTGTGTGCAAACCTGGTGAAAAACTACAGGAAACGTTTGACCTCTGTAATTGCAAACAAAGGCTACTGTACCAAATATTAACATTGACTTTCTCAGGTGTTCAAATACTTATTTGCAGCTGTATCATACAAATAAATAGTTAAAAAATCATATATTGTGATTTCTGGATTTTTTTTTTTAGATTATGTCTCTCACAGTAGACGTGCACTTACGATGACAATTTCAGACCCCTCCATGATTTCTAAGTGCGAGAACTTGCAAAATAACAGGGTGTTTAAATACTTATTTTCCTCACTGTATATGTTGGTTCACGGCGGTCATTGGTATCGCTCATGCGCATCCTGGCACTCGGACTCCGCACTCTCTCAACGGCTGCCCTTTTCTTCCCAAAGCGCATCCCGGATTCCCCCCCCGATCCTGCCGTTGTTAATTCTATGCTTTTGCTGCTCATTCCACGTTCTCCAGTGTGCTGTTTAGCACCGCGCTTCTACCAAACGCACCCGTGGATTATATATATATACACAGACTGCCTCTTTTAAGTTTGGGACTTAGTGGACCGCGCTCCCAGAGCGCACCACCGCAATATTCACTTTCAAGGCGAGTGTTTGTGTTTGGCTTTGCCCTGTGTTGCAATAAACTGTTTTGCTTTCACTTCGGCTTTCGCCTCCCGTTCATTGCATAACATTTAACAATAAAAGGCATATGTACACCAACTAACAGCAGAGATTTACCCGTATACAATACAAACCACCGTCGATTCTCGATACAAACCTTTATTATATTCTCCAACATTGCAAACACAAAGATCGCTCACAAAATCACTAAAAACGTGCGGGGTGTAGTTTGTTTTTACGAAAAGCTAACCAGTGTCAAAATTAAATTCTCGAGTCATTTCACTCTGACACAACTCTGAAAAGTATCCTACACTCCTGTAGCATCTGTAAGGCTTGATTTTTTGCTGCCACTTCCGCGAGTTCTTCTGCGGCTGCACAGTGCCGATCGAGATAACCGACGTTAAGTGGCAAATTTGCCCCCCACTTGTGCTCGAGACATTAGGGTTCGGTGACATAAAAGAATCGACATAACTATGAGAAAATGCTAAGACAAAGCGAGAATTTGGCAGTTCCACATCAAAAACGTCGACTTAATAGGGTTGGCGAGTTAACCGAGGTTGAGATAAGTGGGTTTGACTATATATATATATATATATATATATATATATATATATATATATATATATATATATATATATATATATATATATTGTTCTATAATTAATTCCAACTGTATATTTTTTTAAATGTGGACCTGAATTTCATGTGTGTTTAACAGTTGACACTCAGATCTGTGCACACATCACAACACAAAAGATTATCTTTAAATAAGTCTGCTTTGGGATTAATATAATCAAAAGCTGGGGATAAAATAGTAGAATGGTGCATTTATTGTAGTTATCCAGTACATTGCCAGAGACATGTAGAAACTGTCAAGATGAAGTGAATCTGAACTTATTGACACATTTTAGGTTCTTTTTTTCTAATATACTGAGAATCTTTATGCTGAGCAGAAAATATTACACAGGAGCATAAAGAAGTAATTATCTTTTTTCACCATACACATATTAAGGCTGTGCCATTAACTGAAAAAAAAAGAAATGTTGAGCCATTATCTTTTCATACTAAGAAAATTTTATGTATGCAGAATAGTGAATAATGTAGTTTTTCATTAATTTGCCTCTGAAGGTCTAAAGGGATGTGAGACAATAATAAGTGTCTGTCAGGATTACTATGATTAACATTCCTTCATACACAACTAATATACAAACATTTGCATTTATGGCATTTGGCAGGTGCTTTTATCTAAAGCAACTTACATTTATCTCATTCATACAACTGAGCAGCTATGGGGTTATTGGCCTTTCTCAGGGGCCCAGGAGTGGCATCTTGGTGTGGCTGGGATTTGAACTCACAACCATCAGATCCAAGTCAAATGCCTGAACCACTAAGCTACCACCTCCACTAAAAAAGAACAAAATCTTCTTGTCATTTATTATGATTAGCATTATCATTTATTTGTTCTCCTTCTCAGGTACTTTAGATTGATTTAGTAAACGCTTATTTAATTAAATTAATTACCATCCCAGAAGGCTTTACTATATAATTCGAGTTTTTAAATATTGCTACTGTATCATGCATCCTTATTATCATCATTCATGACTGTCAGTGTAAATACCAGTGGAGAATAATACAAACAGAGATGTTCTGTTTGTGTTCAAAATGCTGCTATTGTTGACCTGACAGTTAGTGAGTAATACAGCATTTTGCCAGTGTTGCAGGATGGGCTGTGAATTAGCTTTCTCTGCTGAAATGTCAGCAGTGGCTCTGTCTGGCTTTTTCTTTAACTCACATTCTCTAAACAAAAGGGTGCATTTCTTCAGGATATAACTTATTGATGCACTCCTCAGATTGTGCAGTGATGATGTGATGGTGGTGGGCCACTCTATGCAATGCAGTCCAACAAAAAAAAAAAACTTATTTTTGACACATAATATATTGTCAGCAGCATAGGAATGTGTCAAACATTTAAACAACTGCTCTCTGTACCACATTTTGCACCAAAATGACTTAACCACACCACTATGACCGTGCTGTTAAAAAATGATCCATGGAAAATAAAAACTTTTTTACCTCTTATTTAAACATATCTAATGTAGCCCACAGCATGCATATAATGATGTATAGTATTACACTGGGTTCATTAAATAATTCTACCTCAGGCTTTTTGGTAACAAAGCACTGTAATGTGGCCATCTTTAAAATTTCTTACTAGTGCTAAAATGTATTATAATCAAAACAATTACAAAATTAAAAGCTTTTATTATTATTATTATTATTATTATTATTATTATTATTATTATTATTATTATTATTATTATTATTATTATTATTATTTTACAGAAAAGTAAAACAAAATTTGACAGTGCTTCAGACAATTGAAATTCTTTTAAATTATTTTTTAAAAGAACCATAAATAAATCTATTAAACTGTCTGAGCTTTTGGCTTAATGATCAAAACTACTTTTAAAGACAGAAAATGTTTCTTATACACTATAAGGTGTAATGTGCAGTTCAGAGTGAGACTGGTTCCAATTAGATCAGAGAAGCATACAGTATTTGGATTAAGGCCAGTCCAATTATGTAAATTATTGTAAATAAACAAGGAAGACCCAATGATCATGCAAAATGCAAAAAAACAAGCGGAGATCAAAATTAAGTAGCTCAGAATCAGGAAGAAAACAAATAAATATGGAAACAACAGCAAAAAAGGCACAGATTGAATTAACATAAAGCATGACCAGACCTTGCCATTAGACATAAAGCTTAAATAGACAAACTAATCAGCCATTTCCTAAAAATAGCTAAAGTTAATAAAAAATAGTCAATAATGAACACTATGGCAAATAAACCAGTGACCAGGACAGGGGCGGTCAGGGAACTATGGTCAAAATAGAAGTATATTGGCTGATATCAAAATAAAACAAAAACACAGAAGTGCTGAGAAATTCACTGCACATAATGGAGTGAATAAAATGTTTAATTATTCACTCTTATTATTCATTACTTAGTAGACTGTCATGTGCACTTAAAGACTCCACCTAGGTACACTGTTCAGCTAACAATAAATATGGTTCTTCCATCTATAGTTGAATAAGATTCTGGGACAAGGCACAGAGACTCACAACTGACCAAGCAGCTTGGTATATGCATTCCCACATCAGTCACTCTGCCCTTGCTATGAAATTGCATTGGATTACTTGAGGTCCTGATAGGACAAATGTAGCACTGGCTGCCAGTACCACTCACTCTAGTAAATGGAAAGCCCTAAGAATCATTCCCCAGATAGGCTCATTGTTACAGATGAGTAGAAAGGTGCAGTACCCCAGGCCAGATTATCTGTGCCTGTGGGTTTGGGTCCTGATATCGTGTGCATGCTGATGGACATGACATAGCACTGCAGGAGTACAATAACTCCAGCATGAGAGCCTTGTACACTGGGAGCTTTTAGGCTTATAGCAATGTTTCTGAATAGAGTGAGATATTTTTCATCTGTTACATCCTAAATACTGCTCCATACAGACCCAGGCTCATCACAAAAGCGTTTTGGCAGGGAGATGGGGCTGGGAGGACTGAGAGAACTATTTCCAAGGAGCCTTAATTGAAACTCCCAATAATTTGGTCAGAAAATCACTTGCTTTAAATGTTTTATTTCTTAATTTATTTGCATTTTAAAGCCCAGTTAAAACTAACATCTAACTAACAACTTAAACTAAAATTTTAAAGCAGTACAATTTTATATATAAAAATTTAGTATTTCATAAAATAATACTCCCTTTTTATCAACCATTTTAGTATATCTTCTTAACGGATTAAATATTAGAAATGAAACTTGGATATATTTTAGAGAAGTCAGTCAGCAGCTTGTATAACAGTATAGATTTACTGTCCTCTAAAAAATAACTAAAAATGCAACCATTATTGTCTAAATAGCTGGCAACAAAAGTGCACCCTAAGTGATAACAGCTGTATGTTGTTTATACTTTCTTTCGGCTTCTCCCGTTAGGGGTCGCCACAGCGGATCCTCCGCATGTTTAATTTGGCACATGTTTTTACGCTGGATGCCCTTCCTAACGCAACCCTCCCCAATTTATCCGGGCTTGGGACCGGCACTGAAAGTGGCTGGGGTCGGTTCCCTGACCTGGGATCGAACCCGGGCCGCAGCAGTGAGAGCGCCGCATCCTAACCACTAGACCACCAGGGAACCTAACAGCTGTATGTTGTTTAACCATGCAAAATGTCCTTTTCATCATGTTCATGTTTTTGTCTGCTTGACAGGACCATACAAATTTGTGTATCTTGTATTAGAGCAGTTCAAATTTGGTACTTTGAGTACAATTCTCTCATACTGACCACTGGATGTTTAACATGGCACCTCATGGCAGAAAACTTACAGAGGATTTGAGAATTAGAATTGTTGCTCTCCAGAAAGATGGCAGTGGCTATAAGAAGATTGGTAACACACTTAAACTGAAAAACAGTACAATGGTCAGGGTCATACAGAAGTTTTTTAAAATGGGTTCCCCTCGGAACAGGCCTCAAAAGGGTTGATCAAAGAAGTTGAATCCTCATGCTGTGTGACAGGTGCAGATGCTGGCTTCAAAAAGCAGACACATGAGTGCTGCCAGCATTGCTTTAGAGATTGCAGAATTGGGAGTTCTGCTTGTCAGTCCTCAGACCGTATGTCACACACTGCAACAAGTCGGTTTGCAATTCCATCATCCCAGAAGGAAGCTTCTTCTGAAGCTGACTCACAAGAAATCCCACAAACAGTTTGCTGAAGACAACCTGTCCAAGAGTATAAATTACTGGAACCAGGTCCTGTGGTCTGACGAGGCTAAGATAAACTTGTTTGGCTTAGATCAGGGGTCACCAACGTGGACCAAGTCGCCCGCAAGGACCACATGAGTCGCCTGTGAGGACCACATGAGTCGCCCGTGAGCCTTTTCTTAAAATAGCTGTTTTCTACCTTATTAAATCATTGTTGATAATTATTGTGAGAAATCATTAACATTATCAGTGTCTTCACATAGATCAGGGGTGTCAAACTCAGTGTCAAATCCGGCCCGCGAGATGATTTTATATAGATGTATTATTATTGTTATTATTGCTAGACTACCTGGGAACATTCCAGCGTCAATCAAGTCTATTGTTGCTTCTGTTGATGTATTTAACCTGATTGTACAGTTATTGTAAAGCTTCTCACAATGGCGAAGAGAAAAGTTGATTCTGAAAACAGAGCCTTTTAAAACCAATGGGATTCTGAGTAGATGTTTACTGACACTGCTGGTAAACACGTGTGTCTTATTAGTGGAGCGAATGTGGCTGTAATTAAGCAATTGAATCTAAGACTAAACTATGAGACAAAACATCAAGAGAAGCTGAAAAACCTGAATGCAGAGCAGAAGATACAGAAAGTAGAAGAGTTAAAGAATGATGAAGGTGTGAGACATCTGGTGTTTCACAGGAGATATTTTTATAGAGAACAAAATATTTAAAGTTATTTAAAGTTTAATATTATTTTTTATAAAATTGCATAAGAGCAAAGAAATTTGATTGTTTTGATTTTTTGTTATTTTAACGTTTACTTAAAAGCACAATTTTTATTGATTTGTTCAGGGTTTTTTTGCAGCATGTTCATATTTTTAACTTGTATAATTTTAACAGGAGATATTTTTATGGAGAGTAAAGTATTTTCAGTTATTCAAAGTTTAAGTTTATTTATTCTGGAATAATATTCCTGTCTATTTTTATTCATATTTATGTTTAAAAAACATTGTTTTAGTGTGTTCAGTAAATTTTTATCCTGTTCATTAATTATTAATAATAACATATAATTAAAGGTAAATTGAGTAAATTTGTTATTTCAGAATTGTGTATCAAACTGGTAGCCCTTCATATTAGTTGGTACACAAGAAGTACCTCTTAGTGTCAAAAAGGTTGGTGACCCCTGGCTTAGATGTTGTCCAACATGTGTGGCAATTACCTGATCAGAAGTACCAAGAACATTTATCTTGCCTACAGTCAAGAATGGTGGTGGTAGCATCATGGTCTGGAGCTGCATGAGTGCAGCTGGTACTAGGGAGCTGCAGTTCATTAAGGGAAGCATGGATTCCAACATGTACTGTGACATTCTAAGGCAGAACATGATGCCCTCTATTCAGAAACTGGGTCGAATGTCAGTTTTCTAACCAAATAACAAGCCCGAACACACTGCCAAGATTCAATTCAGTTCAATAATTTTCATTTGTATAGCGCTTTTAACAATGAACATTGTTTCAAAGCAGCTTTACACAGATAATGTGGTAATAAAAATGAATAAGATCTTTATTAATGTAAGTTTGTCCTTGATGAGCAAGCCAGTGGCGACTGTGACAAGGAAAAACTCCCTGAGATGGCATAAGGAAGAAACCTTGAGAGGAACCAGACTCAAGAGGGAACTACGGTGGCCGATAAGTGCAAAAGACATTAACAAATCAGAAAACAAATGAACAAATTAGAAAACACGAACAAATCCGAAAGCATAATTACAAACGCAAAAACAAAATAACAAATCCGTAAGCAAAACAACAAATCCGAAAACAAAATAACAAATGCAAAAACAAATTAACAAATCCAAAGACAAAATAACAAATCCGCAAACACTAACAAATCTGGAAACACAACGACAATTCAGACAAACTGGAAAAGGTTTGTGAAATAGTTTGTGAATGGAAACTTACTGATCATTCAAAATATACAGAAATATGAAATCTTATAATTTTGTTTCTTGTACATGTGTAAAGTTTCCGGTTTACTTTAAACTATTTTTTATTTAGATTAGTGCACCTTTAAATATAAGAAAATAACAGAAGTAAACATTGGCAAGCAAGGAGATGGAATTAATTTAAAGCTACTTTAAGGAAGGACATTCTTTGGAGATGCTGCAGTATATCATGACAAAAATTTGTTTGTACACGTTTACACATACGGAAAATTTTATATACACAAATCGATTACTTTTTAATTAGTTTATTTCTTTCACAAAAGCCCTTAAAGTGATTAAAAAGAAAAATGCAATGAATCTTTTGTACTTTATAGAAAAATATGATTTAGAGAACATACAATAGCGAAGATTTTATTTACTTATCTATTTTTTCCTCTTTTCCCTAAAATATGTGTATATATTTGTATTTTCATGCACCTGTTCAGTGTGTTGTAATGTAAATTGTACTTGTTATTGTCACGTTGTTTGTATATGGCTAATTGCTTAATAATAAATAAATAAATAAATAAATAAATAAATAAATAAATAAATAAATAATTAAACACTGTTGTACTTCCTGTATATCTTAAATGACAGGTGTCTTGTCCAATGATCGGTAAGTGTTCCATTCACAAACTTTACCTACCATTTCCAGTTTGTCTGAATTGTCGTTGTGTTTTCAGATATGTTAATGTGTTTGCACATTTGTTATTTTGTCTTTGGATTTGTTTATTTGTTTTTGCATTTGTTATTTTGTTTTTGATGTCTGATTTGTTAATGTGTTTTGCACTTCTCTGCCACCATAGGGAAGCCATCCTCATCTGGGTTGCACCGAATGTCCAATTATTGCAAATATATACGATGTTGCAGGGTACAGTACGGTGGCCGAGAAGTGCAAAACACATTAACAAATCCGAAAACAAATTAACAAATCCAAAAACAAATGAACAAATCCAAAAACAAAACAACAAATCCAAAAACAAAACAACAAATCCAAAAACAAAACAACAAATCCAAAAACAAATTACCAAATCCAAAAACAAATTAACAAACCCAAAAACAAATTAACAAATCCAAAAACAAATTACAAACCCAAAAACAAATTAACAAATCCATAAACAAATTAACAAATCCAAAAACACACTAACAAATCCGAAAACAAATTAACAAATTAGAAAACAAATTAACAAATCCGAAAACAAATTAACAAATTCAAAAACACATTAACAAATCCAAAAAACACAACGACAAGCCAGACAAACCGGAAAAGGTAGGTATAGTTTGCGAATGGAAACTTACAGATCATTGGACAAGACACCTGTCAGTCAAGATATACAGGTGAGTGACAGGTATCTCGTCCAATGATCTGTAAGTTTCCATTCGCAAACTATACCTACCTTTTCCGGTTTGTCTGGCTTGTCGTTTTGTTTTTTTGGTTTGTTAATGTGTTTCGTGCAACGATTCAGACAAACCGGAAAAGGTAGGTAGTTTTTAAATGGAAACTTACAGATCATTGGACGAGACACCTGTCATTCACCTGTATATCTTGACTGACAGGTATCTCGTCCAATGATCTGTAAGTTTCCATTCGCAAACTATACCTACCTTTTCTGGTTTATCTGACTTGTTGTGTTTTTTGGATTTGTTAATGTGTTTCGTGCACCGATTCAGACAAACCGGAAAAGGTAGGTATAGTTTGCGAATGGAAACTTACAGATCATTGGACGAGACACCTGTCATTCAAAATATACAGGAAGTACAACTTTTTTCCCCCTTTTATTTATTTATTTATTTATTTATTTATTTATTTATTTATTTATTTATTTATTTATTTATGTTTTTATTAAGCAATTAACCATAACATGTACAATTTACATTACAATACACAGAACAGGTGCATAAAAATACAAATATATATACATACATAAATACAATTTATAATAATAATCATCAAATTAAAGTAAAAAAAAAAAGGGTAAAAATAAACAGGGCTATGGTTTATTCTGTAAATCATATTTTTCTATAAAGGACAAAAGATTCATTGCATTTTTCTTTCTAATCACTTTTAGGTCTGTTGTAAAAGAAATAAACTCATTATAAAATGCAAAAAAAAAACAAAAAACGTTGGTTTCAAGTATTTCGATTTTGTATATAAAATTTTCCCATCAGAAGTATATTATTAACAAGAAAGTCATCTCTGTTATTGTTTATCACAGCTTGGGTTCCTTGGTGGTCTAGTGGTTAGGATTTGGTGCTCTAACCGCCGCGGCCTGGGTTCGATTCCCGGTCAGGGAACTGAACCCAGCCATTAGAGTTGCACAAACAGTGCCGGTCCCAAGCCCGGATAAATAGGGAGGGTTGCGTTAGGAAGGTCATCCATCGTAAAACATGTGCCAAACCGTAAAATTTCTTAGATCTTTTTGTCATGATATACTGCAGCATCTTCAACATCACTGCATATGAATTTCCTTCCTCAAAGTATCTTTGGATAAATTCCAGTGTCTCCTTGCTTGCCAATGTTAATTTCTGTTATTTTTTATATTTAAAGGTGCACTAATCCAAATAATATAAAAAAGTTTAAAGTAAACGGACAATTTTACACATGTACAAGAAACAAAGTTATAAGATTTCATACTTCCTGTATATTTTGAATGACAGGTGTCTCGTCCAATGATCTGTAAGTTTCCATTCACAAACTATACCTACCTTTTCCGGTTTGTCTGACTTGTTGTGTTTTTTGGATTTGTTAATGTGTTTCGTGCACCGATTCGGACAAATCGGAAAAGGTAGGTATAGTTTGTGAACGTAAACTTACAGATCATTGGACAAGACACCTGTCAGTCAAGATATACAGTTGAATGACAGGTGTCTCGTCCAATGATCTGTAAGTTTCCATTCACAAACTACCTACCTTTTCCGGTTTGTCTGAATCGTTGCACGAAACACATTAACAAATCCAAAAAACACAACGACAAGCCAGACAAAACCGGAAAAGGTAGGTATAGTTTGTGAATGGAAACTTACAGATCATTGGACGAGACACCTGTCACTCACCTGTATATCTTGACTGACAGGTGTCTTGTCCAATGATCTGTAAGTTTCCTTTCGCAAACTATACCTACCTTTTCCGGTTTGTCTGGCTTGTCGTTGTGTTTTTTGGATTTGTTAATGTGTTTTTGAATTTGTTAATTTGTTTTCGGATTTGTTATTTTGTTTTTAAATTTGTTAATTTGTTTTCGGATTTGTTAATTTGTTTTTTAATTTGTTAATTTGTTTTTGGATTTGTTATTTTGTTTTTGGATTTGTTAGTGTTTTCTAATTTGTTAATTTGTTTTCGGATTTGTTAATGTGTTTTTGGATTTGTTGTTTTGTTTTTGAATTTGTTAATTTGTTTTCGGATTTGTTGATTTGTTTTTGGATTTGTTGATTTGTTTTTGGATTTGTTAATTTGTTTTTGGATTTGTTAATTTGTTTTTCGATTTGTTAATTTGTTTTTGGATTTGTTAATGTGTTTTGCAATTCTCGGCCACCGTAGTACAGTGATGGTGTTCAGAAACAAATTGTAGTCTTGAGTCAGTGTAGCAAACTGTTGACATTAAATACATTCCAAAACCATCCTCAAAGCTCCTGTTCTTACTCCGGAATTTCATGAAACCACCCAAGGAGTTGATAAGAACCGTCCCCAGCTGAACAGAGTGGCCTTCAATCGAAGAGAACCCTATTCAGAGGCAGGCCTGGTAAAGTGTGAAGATCCGAGAAGGGAAGACAGCCAGGAACAGTGGTCACTGGAACCTCAGGAGTATGTTTACTTGACCGAGAGAGAGAGAGAGAGAGAGAGAGAGAGAGAGAGAGAGAGAGAGAAAGATGAGGGGTGACATGAAGAGAAGGATATGGATTATTATGTGTCCTTATTGTTTATGATAGTTAAGGACACTGTGCAGTTTGGACTTCGGCAAGACTCGCTATGGCAGCATGACTCAAAGGAAAAACCAGAAGGTAACACAGACATGAGGGATCTTTGGGATAAGAGACGACCCACCACCTTCAACAAACCTAAGTGAATGTGTGAAAGTGAGGGGACGACAGCATACAAATATCCCACAAATATTCACCAAACACTCTATATCCATGATCCCTCCAGATCTGCTCCTTAACCTAAGAAAAATTTACTGTTAAAAGACTTAACTAAATAATCATGTTAAGATGACAACTGCCTTGCTGAGGAAGCTAGAGGTGAAAGTGATGGGGTGGCCAAGGATGTCTCCAGACCTGAACCTTTTTGAGCACCTGTGGAGCATCCTCAAATGGAAGGTGTAAATACACTATGGGTCTAACATCCAGCAGCTCTGTTATGCCATTATTGAGGAGTGTAAAAGGATCCCAGCAACAACCTGTGCAGCTCTGGCGAATTCCATGCCCAGGAGGATTAAGGCAGTGCTAGATAAAAATGATGCTCACACAAAATATTGACACTTTGGACACAGTTTTGACATGTTCACTTAGGGTGTACTCACTTTTGTTGCCAGCTATTTTAAAAATAATGGCTGTATGCTGAGTTATATGCTGAGGACAGTAAATCTATACTTCTATATAAGCTGCACATTAACTTCTCTAAAATATATTCAAGTTTAATTTCTATAATATTGTAACTTGAGAAGATACTAAAATGGTTGTTGAAATGTGAGTGGTGTACTCACTTTTGTGAGATACTGTATGTATTGTAGTAATCCATTTAAATTTTATGATAAAAAGTCGATCAAATCTATGTTTACATGGGTTAGTCTTTTTATGTACAAGTTTACACACACTCAGGAGTATACAGCATACAAGTGGAATACAAACATTTTATCAGAATTTACTGTATTTAAATTAAGTCCATATTTCTTGTGTAAATGCTCAAATAAAAGCTATATGTTCATATCCAGCTTGATTAACAGAGTCCATTATGTTTAAATACAAATATTTATTATATTTAGATATTTATTAGGATCTTATTTAACAGCATAGTGGAAGTGGCAGTGGTGGTTAAATTATTTGAGCAGAATGTTGTATACAGAGCATTAAAGTGAAAGATTTATACATATGCTGTGCAACATTAAAATGTTGATATGTACTGTATGCCTGTAACAGAAATTTAATATTCATAATATAGACGATATAAGTGTTAAAACAGCAGACAATTGTCTAATATATGCAGATTTATTTTGCTCATTTATTTCTATTCAAGGTCTAAACTCTTTGCTGTATAGCTGTGTACTGATAAGCTGTAAATAATTCAATATACTGAATATCAAATCTATCTATTTATCATTTAAAGATGGGTCAATAGCAGTTGAAATAATTAAATTCTATTTTTCCGCATTCTATTTATTCTTTTATAAAGATTACTTATGCTTCAATCAATAAACGAGGCATTTTAGTGCACTGTGATTTCTTTTGTTTAGTGGGTGTTGGAAAAGCTTTCACTTCAATAATTAGTGTGTTTGTATTTGAAAAAACAGCATAAGAGAAATTAGATGCCAGTCTTCTCTAAAAATCCAGGCATTCAAGTAGCTTGTTTTAAATATTGTTTTTTATTCTATTAACATTATACACTTTCTTTGAATGTTATGTGTTTAATTATTTATTGTTGGTTTCTGTATGTAACAGTTGTAAATGGAGATGTTGTAGTGATGTTTTTCATGAAACAATAGAAAGTTGTCATGTCAAGACCAGAAACAGCATTTAACTATAATACCCTAACAAATCACAACCTACCGATATACACATATAGCTGCTCCAGACTGCAGCAATCATTGATAGTTACTTTCTCTTTAGCCATCTTACTAATCACACACAAACCTGGACTTAAATTAATTAAAGCTGAAAACAATGAGGCATTAAAGTTTAGATTAATAGCACAATATTCAAATGAGAAGTAAACACCATTCAAAGACAAGTTTGTCATGCTTATATATTTAAATATTTCCTTCAAATCAAATTCAATGACTTTCTATATTTATGATAACCGAGTCAGACCCTGTTACACTGATTGTACGTCATGTAACGGAAAAGTTAAAAGTGTGAACAGTGACCATTTGAGCTACACCTCTGTTTTGTTTTCTTCACAACTGTTTGTGCTTTACCAGTTAGTATTCTGTAGGTAATTCTGAGTACACATTGTAAGATTAATTAAACATTAGAATGTTTGGCTAGATAGGACAATCAAGAACTTTGAGAAGAAAATAGATACAAATAAAATAAAACCCCAAAGTAGTAAATGTGCGATTAAAGCTGACATTCCTTTAGTGTAACATTGAGAGAGTATACTATTATCTTAAAGATTCTCTGCATTAAATGACAATTGTTATAGTGTCAAAGCATAGATTAAGCCACACAAAACATAAAAAAATATAATTATATACAGTATATATACAGTGTGTGTGTGTGTGTGTGTATATATATATATATATATATATATATATATATATATATATATATATATATATATATATATATATATATATATATATATATATATATTGAGGAAAATAAGTATTTGAACACCCTGCTATTTTGCAAGTTCTCCAACCAAAAAATCCAGAAATCACAATATATGATTTTTAAACTATTTATTTGTATTATATAGCTGCAAATAAGTATTTGAACACCTGTCTATCAGCTAGAATTCTGACCCTCAAAGACCTATTAGTACATTAAGACGTCATGGTTTGAAATCATGCATGGCACGGAAGGTTCCCTTGCTTAAACCAGCACATGTCCAGACACGTCTTAAGTTTGCCAATGACCATTTGGATGATCCAGAGGAGTCATGAGAGAAAGTCATGTGGTCAGATGAGACCAAAATAGAAATTCCACTAAACGTGTTTGGAGGAAGAAGAATGATGAGTACAATCCCAAGAACACCATCCCTACTGTGAAGCATGGGGGTGGTAGCATCATGTTTTGGGGGTGTTTTTCTGCACATGGGACAGGGCGACTGCAATGTATTAGGGAAAGGATGTGGGGCCATGTATTGCGAGATTTTGGGGAACAACCTCCTTCCCTCAGTTAGAGCATTGAAGATGGGTCAAGGCTGGGTCTTCCATCACCCGACGCTGGGACCCGACGCACACAGCCAGGATAACCAAGGAGTGGCTCTGTAAGCAGCATATAAAGGTTCTGGCATGGCCTAGCCAGTCTCCAGACCTAAACCCAATAGAGAATCTTTGGAGGGAGCTCAAACTCTGTGTTTCTCAGCGACAGGCCAGAAACCTGACTGATCTAAAGAAGATCTGTGTGGAGAAGTGGGCCAAAATCCCTCCTGCAGTGTGTGCAAACCTGGTGAAAAACTACAAGAAACGTTTGACCTCTGTAATTGCAAACAAAGGCTACTGTACCAAATATTAACATTGACTTTCTCAGGTGTTCAAATACTTATTTGCAGCTGTATCATACAAATAAATAGTTAAAAAATCATACATTGTGATTTCTGGATTTTTTTTTTTAGATTATGTCCCTCACAGTGGACATGCACCTACGATGACAATTTCAGACCCCTCCATGATTTCCAAATGGGAGAACTTGCAAAATAGCATGGTGTTCAAATACTTATTTTCCTCACTATATATATATATATAAATTGATTGTCTTATCAGTCTTAATCACTTTAAAATGTACCTTTTTGGTATAAATAGGTTTATGTGGTTAAAGAAAACATTTAATCAACCCATTTTGCATAGTGCAGTGGCCTATCCAAATGTTTTTGCAGGATGATTACAGGGATCGAGAATGACTGGACCAGACTCATCTTGTAAACCTCTCATAGGCTTTTTTAGCAAACAGAAAGTGACAGGGCTGACAGGCTGGCCGTGGAGAACAGGGTAACAGATAGAGGGGTGTTATTAGCCAGTTTATTTTTTTACTTTTAATAAGATTCTTATCATTTGAATGAGTTTAGGTCATAATGTGCTCTACTATGATTGTCCCCATTATTCTTGATAACAGCTGTAAAGTCTCATGTAGGGGTTGTAGGTTGGTAATAGTAAAATACAATTCTGCCAAGCCACAAACTGCTTTACTCTAAGCTTTACTTTCACTCTATACATCATGTCTTGTCTCAGACGTTGTACAATAGAGCCTTGATTAGTTGCAGTTGCAATTAGAGGCTGTTAAATTGGCTATTTGCTGGACCGAATGCTCATGTGTTACATTTCAGAGGAAACCAGGGCAAGGGATTTTTAATTAGAAACTTTCCACAGAGCAGCTGTGTATGAGTGCCCTAAATGCACATATAAAAAAAAATAACTTTCAGGGAACTTTAACATGGCTTGGCTTTAACATGTTTTGATATAATAATAAAAAAATAAAAATAAAATATATATATATAAAAAAAAAAAAAAAATAAAATAAAAAAAAATAAATAATAATAATAATTAATAATAATATTCAGTACCTGTGGGGCATCCTCGAGCAGAACGTGGAGAAGCACCATAGCATCCAGCAGCTTCTTGATGTCATTGTGGAGGAGTGGAAGAAGAACTCACAAACATTCTGTGCAGCTCTGGTGAATTCCATGCCCAGGAAGATTAAAGCAGTGCTAGATAACATCTTCAGTTAACCCTGGTTCCTTGAGGAAAAGAAACGCTGCGTCTGAACACTTTGGGGACGCAACTGCATTGTCCACACTCTGAATCCCATGTAAAATCAGTCCAAATGTAAAGCATGGTGTAACCGGTGGGGTGACGTCACAACCAGAAAGCTTAAAGCACATATAGCAAAACCAGTGGCAGCTGTTAAAAAGAGAAGGAAGCGCTGCAGAGATGCAGGCAATGTGGCATCGAGATGCAGCCTCTTGTTCCCTCGGGGAACCATGATTACATAAGTAAACTGTAGATGTTCTCCTTCAGTAACTCGAGCTGCATCGGAACACTTGGGGAATGAGAGTCCAATCAAGCCAGGCTGACCAATGCTTACCTTGTGTGGATGGGCACAGCTAGGGTGAAGGACATAGGGGCCAGAAGTGGCACTGAGGTCGAGGCTGTAGAACCTAACAAAGGTCATCAGTGTGGACCAGCCCGCAGCGTTGCAGTTGTCCTGGAAACAAATTCCAGAGGACAAAGCCTTAGAGGCCCCCACACTTGGAGTGTAGTGCACTCTGACGCCGAAGGAAGCGTGGAGACCAGATGACTCATAAAAGGTGGAAATTGCATCCACACTCAATCTGCTGAGTGTATGCTTATTTACAGAGAGACCTTTAGTGGGAGGGCCATAGCAGACGAACAGCTGCTCCGACTTCGTCCACAGTTCTAATCTGTGCTTGCATTGGACACAGTCGGTTAAGCTTCACCTGGTCTGAGGTCTGAAAGGGTGGAGGATAGAATGCCTGAAACCTAATAGGTTGTATGACATTCCAAAGGTACTTTGGGAACATACCCTGATTTAGGGTAGAGGAAGGCACTGGCCAGACCTGGAGTAAACTGCTGGAAGGAAGGGGCTACAGAAAGGGCCTAAAGATCGTCTACTTTCTTGAGAGAGGAGATGGCTAGGAGGAACACAGTCTTAACTGTGAGTTCTTGAAGAAATTTTAGCACTGAACTGACTGGGCAAAGAAATGGGTCTGGGCAGTGTTGTTCTTACCACCTCGGTGGAGAGACCAGCAGCTAGCAGGGGCCACAGCCATAGCCTCAATAGCTCTGGCCAGGGGTGTATTATTGTGCCCCTTGCCTGAGATAGAAGATCCCTCCTGAGAGGATGCTGTTAGAAGGAAGGTCTTTAAAAAGGGCTACCAGGTCTGCAAACGATGGTCTGCCTGGCCACCAGGAGGAGACAAACTCTGTCCCAGCGTACTCTCTCCAGACCTCCCGGGAGAGTAGTTGCAGCCTCGGCCACGCTTGTACCATGGCATCCAGCCTTAGAGGGGCTGGGGGTGTTAGGGAAAACCAGAGGGGGCAGTGCGATGTCTCTTGAGATGCAAACACGTCCACCTGAGCTCTGTAAAACTTTCTCATATTTGCTCCAACACCTTGGGGTGGAGCTGCCATTCCCCGGGCCTCAGCCCTTGCCTAAAGAGGGCATCAGCTTGCCTGGACCCACTGCTGTTCCTGAACCCGAACTCATGCAGCTCGGTTCGCAGAGGCTCTCCTGGAGGGAGAGAAACAGCTGCCTAGCCACTGGGAAATGTCTGTACTGTGGGACACCAGGTCACTTCATCACCAGATGCCCCACATGCCCTTCTCGTCCTGCGGTGAGTACCATTGAGTTTCCCACATGGAGGAGTACGTCTAGCAGGCACTCCATCAGGGTTTCATCACTCACTCTTCTTCCCCTGCAGCGTCGAGCTTCTTCTTCGTCGGAAAGAAGGACAGGGGGCCTCCGACCCTGCATTGATTACAGGCAGCTAAACTCTCAGATCACACCACTCCCTTATCCTCTCTAGCTCGTACCAGCCGCCTTAGAGGATCTAAGGGAGGCTAGGGTGTTTTCAAAGTTAGATCTCCGAAGCGCCTACAACCTGGTTCGTATCCGAAAGGGGGATTACTGGAAAACTGCATTCATCACGCCCTCAGGACATTACGAGTACCGGGTCATGCCGTCCAGCCTCTCCATCTCTCCTGCGGTCTTCCAGGGTTTTATAAACGAGGTGTTTTTACTTTCAAAAGTTTGTCATGGTCTATATCGACAACATCCTGACAACACCCTGACACCCATGCGCGTTCTTCTCCCACAAACTGTCAGCTGCCAATTAGAATTATGATATAGGCAACCGTGAGCTATTGGCCATCAAGCTGGCCCTGGAGGAATGGAGACACTGGCTGGAGGGAGCTGAACATCCATTCTCAGTGATTACCGACCACAAAAAACTGGCGATCCCTCAACGTCCCTGGTCCCACCTAGGTATCGACTTCGTGACAGACCTACAGCGGTCGGAGGGCAACACCTGTGTCTTGGTGGTGGTGGGTTGCTTTTCAAAGGCTTTTCAAAGGGTCTGCCCACCGCGCTCAAAACGGCTGAGGCCCTCTTCCAGCACGTTTTCCGGAACTTCAGAAAACATATTGTACTCCGGCTTCCGCCTCCGTTTTTGCCACATGACAGCAGCGTTCATGCGAATATCATAAAAAGTTCATTCTACATCTGTATCAAAGTAGCCATTACAAATCCATGATAAGGAAATGAGAAGCTTATGCAGCACGTCCAATAGTTAGATATGTACACAATCTGCATATGGCATAGGAATATGAAAACATTTTTGTCAGAGGATATACTGTACACTGAAGTCTGAAGTTCGGCAAAGTGTTATGTTAGACTAAGGTCAAACAGAACTGGCAATCATACTTTGTTTGTGGCACTATTTTTCTAAATTTATAAGAGTGAATTCATAATAACAGTTTCAAAATTTATTCAAAGGAAATTTGCCTGTGATCCTGCAATTATCTCTATCAGAGTTGTTGATGTTTAAACTTAAAAAACATAAGACCAGAACAATAAAACTATATAATTATGGACATTTGTCTTTTTTTTTTTTTTTTTTTTTTTTTTTTTTTTTAAGTATAATACAGTTGTGATTGTTGTCACTGTTTATTTGCACAATATCTACATTGATAATTAAATAACTCTTAATTGCATTGTGTTATTTAACATGAGTTTTATAGCAACTTCACATTAACTTTTATATTTAGACCCTAGTAAGGGCTTGATTGTGTGCACCAGGTGTATTAGATTATGATAAATGTAAGGGACTGTTATAAACAGAGGCACTGAACAATTAATAGACAAAATAAATAAGATAATTGTAAATGAATAGATTTAATATGTTTTTGTTGACATATAATTATGCAATAATATAACTGACAATCTGGAAATATTTGTGTGTGTATATATTAGGGATGCACCGAAATGAAAATTCTTGGCCGAAACCGAAAACCGAAAAAGAGGAAAGCAAGGCCGAAAACCGAAAACCGAAACACCGAAAGAAATTATGCCAATTATTATTACCATTGCATTTATGGCTATGACTGTGTACTAACCTTACTAAAATCAAGGCATTTCAATTGCATGAATTAATATTAAAGTTTCAAAGAATAAATCAATCACAAATTATGAAAATGTTTATTTATAGCACATTGTAACAATGCACAGGATAAAATAAATTAAAATTCAAACTTAAATGTTTAACTTAAATGCACTCATGTGTACATTAAATAATAATGTACAGGCCCTCTGTCCTGCTGAAAGGTTGTAAAATTAAATATGTTCTTTCATAAAAACAAAGTGCATTCAGAACAAGTGCAACTGCTTAAAGATACAACAATACAACAATATCACTGGGAAACTTCCTTGCCTTTTCAAAAACGGATTGCGCGTGCTCGGAGGGGTTTTGCTTTTCTGTCCTGCGTTCCCCTCATATTCAGCATAGCGATCGGGATGTTTGGATTTCAGGTGATAAATTAAACCCCTCTTGAAATTTCGGCATTACATGTTTTGCAAATCGCTATCCGTGGGTCTTTCTCAGATATACTAAAATACGTCCACACCGCAGACACGCGGTTTCTGTTTGCGTCATCACAACAAACTGTTTCGGCCGTGTTGTTTCGGTGATCAAAGTCTTTCGGCCGAAAACCGAAAATGCACTTTTGGGCATTTTCGGCCTAAACTTTTCGGTGGCCGAATATTCGGTGCATCCCTAGTATATATATTTAAAATATAAATATATTTTAAATATTGAAAGTGTATATATTTAATAGATACATATAATAAAAATAAACTAAGGTCCCCAGCTAGAGTTCTTTAAAGTATTTTCTACCGTTCCCTTTACAGTTTTTCTCATTTGCTTTGGAGCGTTTCTCAAACCAGAAATTAAATTCTCAAAACTACTTGTTCAACCTCCACATCATTTAGTCATTTGTGCTCATCATAAGAACATTTCTTGTTGCTTGGATCAAATTGTGAATGCTTTTGTACATTCATTTTTTCGATTGTGTACTAATTGTATGCTGTTTCCTACATTATCAGTTTATGTCATGTTGATCAAAATATTTTATACTGGTTTCACCCAAATGGTCTTAAATCCCAAAACATTTAGGCATCAGTTCATTGCATAAGTCAATGAATGCAATATGGTTAAACAAGTTGTCAAAATTTGTCAAGCTCTTCTTCTTCACAGTTCTAAAAAACCTTTTTTTTTGTAAATGTGTCTTGAATTAATAAATTGTGCAGATGAACCTTGAATGTCACTAATAAAGGGGCGTGTACACTTTTAGATCAACCAATAATCAACTAGTTCTCTAAAAAAGGTCAAGGCTGAATCTCTTTACTGTAATTGGTGAGTGTATATAAAAAGAGCAAAACACAGATTAACAATTGTTGAAAATGGATGAACAACTAGGAAACGAACATGGTTGAGAGCCAAGTATAAGGATGCATGCTGGAAGGGTAAGGAGGCAAAATAGAGGAAGAGGAAGAAGAGGTCAGAGTCATAGACACATTTCAGATGAAATTAGAGCCACTATTGTGGACCATGTTGTCAACCATGGCCTTACAATGGCTGAGGCAGGACAGAGGGTACAGCCGGACATTGGGAGATCAACATTTCGTAGAAAGAACAGGTATGTAATCCACCAGTGTGGACTGTGCTGTTATAGTGTGTGTATACATTGTCTAACACAAGTTAGAACACAAGTATACAAGGATAAATGTATTGCATCAGTGCATTTATTCCACAGAGGACTGCAGGATTACCTCATAGGGGTGGCAGAGGACCCCTTTTCACACCCCAACAAGAGGAGGCTAATTGCAGCATGGTCTGAGCAAACAATGCCTTTAGGTTAGGGGAAATACAAAAGACTGTTGTAGAAGATAATAATGTCTTTGAAAACATCCAGTCTGTAAGCATCTTAACTTTCGACAGGGTTTTCACATAAGCAGGAAGAAACTCCGGTACTAGTATGTGCAGGTAACACATTGAGCATACAGTAACTAATTTACATAAATTTCTTTGAGTGACATATATACTACAGCATTTTTTTTTTATACCTTTATACCACACCATACTGCACAAGGACAATCACTAAATCACTTTAATTTGTACTGTCAATATCTACCATACGCATCTATGTATATACATATATTTATATATGTATATATTTGATTTGATGTGTGACATATGTACATTTGCTATAGCTGTAGGGAAAAAAAACATGCAATATGTGTACATTTGATATAACTGTATCTTGTGAAATTAAATGAAAATACATAACTAATAGGTTCTGGATTGTATTGTACAATGGAATCGGAGTCAAGTGAAACACCTCACAACTTTATATACAGTACAGACCAAAAGTTTGGACACACCTTCTCATTCAAAGAGTTTTCTTTATTTTCATGACTATGAAAATTGTAGAGTCACACTGAAGGCATCAAGAGCTATTTGACCAAGAAGGAGAGTGATGGGCTGCGCCAGATGACCTGGCCTCCACAGTCACCGGACCTGAACCCAATCGAGATGGTTTAGGGGTGAGCTGGACCGCAGAGTGAAGGCAAAAGGGCCAACAACTGCCAAGCATCTCTCGGGGAACTCCTTCAGGTGACTACCTCTTGAAGCTCATCAAGAGAATGTCAAGAATGTGCAAAGCAGTAATCAAAGCAAAAGGTGGCTACTTTGAAGAAGCTAGAATATGACATTTTTCAGTTGTTTCACACTTTTTTGTTATGTATATAATTCCATACATAATTCCACATGTGTTAATTCATAGTTTGGATGCCTACAATTTTCATAGTCATGAAAATAAAGAAAACTCTTTGAATGAGAAGGTGTGTCCAAACTTTTGGTCTGTACTGTATGTGGATGAGGCTGACTTCAATCTGAACAAAATCAGAAGACGTGGTCGAAATGTCATCGGCTACATAGCTACTGTTGATTTGCCAGGCTAGCGGGGAGGAAATATCACTATGTGTGCTGCTATGTCAGAGCAGGGTGTGCTATCTTATATTCCCCTTAAAGGCCCATACAACACACACAGCATCTCCTCCCATTTCTTAGATACCTCTATTGGGCTCTCATCCCTGATGTTGAGAGGGTTCCATTTCGAGATGATTTGCCAAAGAATGTGATACTTTGGGATTACTTGAGTTTCCATCACTCAAACACCATCAGGCAATGGTTTTTGACACATAACAGGATGCTGATGCAATTTCTCCCACTCTATTCCCATTCCTTAACCCAACTGAGGAGGTCTTTGATTGCCAGCCATATACTCAGATGACCCTGCTGGCTGCAATGGATGCAGCATATGAGGACTTCACAGTGGAAGTCTGCAGAGGCTGTATAAGACATTTCAGAAGATTTTTTCCATGCTGTATTGCAAGCGATGATATCTGTTGTGATGTGGAAGAAAATCTTTACCCCGACAGACTGGGACGTCAGGGGGTATAGACAGATTGCACTGTATAGTGCGGCATGCGCAGTTCTTCCTAAGAAGTCTTGTTTGTAAACAATGATAAAAGGACTTGTTTTCTGATGGCAATGATATGTTTATTTACACAAATACTTACTTCTAAAAGAAAAACTAAGGATTTTGAGCAAAAAACAGGCTTTTGCAAGAAATCTAATGTATTGTGCTTGTAGTACACATTGTTCTGAGAATGCACTTAATGATTTGCAAATCTTAAGGATATAAAGGATGATTTGAGAAATGTTCCAAATCAACTGAGAAAAACTAATCAAAATGATACTGGCAGTGTGGATATAAATTATGCATTGACAATTGCTTACATGTTGCATGAGATAGTGGCAACAATAGGGTGAGTACTGGAATAATTGCCTTTCATTACACTGAGGCAAACAGAGACAAAGATATTCAATGCAACAACTAACTGAATCTAATTTAAAATGCTGTTCCTCAGAGAGACAAGCAAGAGCAATGCCACCTTAAATGAGCACATGTATGGCATGCTTGACTACAGAAAATTATGTCTTGTCATTGAACAGCTAATAGTATGTCTGTGGAGGGCAAACTGTTTGGGTGCTCCATTGAATTAATCACAACAATGTCTGAGGGCTGTGCTCTATAGCCATACTGTTCTTGCCTGCTCTCTAGACAGAGTTTTGACATCTACTGATATAGTGAATTCACTGCTTTGGATAATTTAGGGCAAAAATGGGCTAGTGTTTTAGGAGGAGTAGGTTGATGTTCTTTTAGACTGACAGAAAACATGTTGTGCTTTGTATTTTGGTTTATAGTGTTATAGTGTTTTCATATCCAGATTTAAAGCCTCACGCTGATAGCCTGGTTCATCTTGATATAGTTAAGGTTAAAAGTTTACATATACCCAGGCTAAAGATATAAAATTTCTGTTTTTCACATCTCCATACACTTCTTACCATGCATTTCTTTTGTCAAGTCAATCTCTTAAAAATATTTGGACGATCTGCATGTTTTTTCAATTTTTATAAATAGAAGTTAATTGGGAGTTCATCTGATGCTAAAAATCTAAGCAGCTCCACAAATACCTAAAAAAAAAAGAACTTACATAAGTGCATTTTTCAATTTCCAAACAGATGAAGGCACTACAAGCATCTGTACTTACAATTTTGTACATATTTAAAATCTTGGCACTGCAAGGACATTGCATTAGCTTAAATAAAAAACAAACAAAAAAGCTTGAAGATAAAATAAAAGTACTGGACTGACCACGCAGAGAAACAGAAAACACAATACTTTCATTTTAGTACAGGTTATTATTTGTGTATAAAACAAGGAGTGCTTTGATCATCTTACCAGGCTCACTGACATGTATAGCAGTGGAGGCAGACACAATTGCAGATATTTACTTACATTACAAAGTGCAAACAGCAAACACAAAAAACAACACAAACTGACAAGGCATGTGAACAATATAATCTGAATCTGAGAGTGGGGATAAAAAAATAATGGGAAGACAAATTAGAGACTAAGATTGCAATGAAGGTTGAGGCTACATAGAAACACATGACATGATTCAATGGTTTTTAGGAAACACTTTCTTGTGGAATAATCTTGGCACTAATATTGAGCATCCTTTCAACACACTTGTTTGAATTTATAGTAGAATTGTAGAAAAGTAATGATTTATGTTCCCACCATCCAGTGTCATTCAGAAAAGAATCAGATCCCTTTTGATGCTGGTTTCTCTCAAGGTTTCTTCCTCATTGCATCACTGAGGAACAGTTGAGTGTATCCTCACCATTGTTGTATCTGGCTTGCAAAATGCAGCTCTAATTCCAGATATTTTTTTCTGGATTTCTATAAATTGTCACTGTTTTGTGACAATGTTTATTGTTAAAAGCCCAGTAGTAATAAAA
This sequence comes from Silurus aristotelis, assembly GCF_946808225.1. NCBI lineage: Eukaryota > Metazoa > Chordata > Actinopteri > Siluriformes > Siluridae > Silurus > Silurus aristotelis. The sequence continues at coordinate 13,260,841 of NC_139587.1, read as the reverse complement.
TGTAATTAGATTTTTTTGGGGGGCAAGCCAGGAAAGCCTTTGGTAGAATTTGCTTGAACAGCAATTTTTTTGTGTGCTTTATCCAGAGGTTGGCAGTGCCCTGCTGATCTCTTTTGTAGTTGTGCATGGGGCAGGCTGGCGATCAGTGCCTGCCTACTTGGATGTGTGCTCTGCGTTTCTGGTCAGGTGGGTGTGCTGGCAAGGGTGGCACTAATACAAAGAACAATATTGTCTTTGAAATGAGAGGAATTCTGTGGTATTTCAGCCATGCTTTTAGATCAGACATTCATCAAATCTGACTCTAAATCAGGCTTAATAACTGACTCAAGTAAGGGTATCAGCCTATAAAAGAAGGATTACAGTTTCTTGGGTGATCTCCATATTAAGGTAAGGCTTTACTTTGTTAAATTGTAGAGAGATTATTGAGGGCATTGCTCACAAGAGACCTGAACTTTCCTTAGAAAAAATCATATTTAACATGTTCCTTGGGTAAAAAAATTTACACATCATACATTTCATCCTGTGGGTCTTTTGTCACACAATATTTTATCAGTGTTTAATTGTCATTTTTTTTTTTTTTTTATCAGGGCCTTTAATCTGAGCAAGGTGAGCAAGGCTAAATAGGTAACAGCTGTCTGGTTCTTCTGGGGTTAGTGTGGAGCATGTCCTAAATAGAAGAATGGGAAATATTACAAGCATTGTTAGAGTCTGGGCTTTTTTTTTTATTTATCAAATATAGTTTATACCCTTGCTTTATAGGGTACCATTATTTATATAATATACTATAATACCCATTAAATAGATACTCAAAATGATATGCTGCAACTTAAGCAGAAATCCTATGTGTAGATATACTGTAGTTTATTATTATTTTTTAATATAAAAATATATAGTGTATTTTAATTAATTAATTAATTAAATTTAGCATCGCTAAATTTCTAATGTGTTGGAAAGGCACGGTTTCTTTTGGCCAACAACTGCAGCAGGCAATTAAAGGGCAAAAGAGGGAAGGTGCATTTTCACTTGGCCAAAGGTTGAGTAGAGATTATGCCATTGTGATTGGATGACAAAGTAAAAGGGTGTAGGTCATGAGGGCATAGCAGCTTCTGCTTCATACCAACACTGCTGACAGGGTGACAGATTTCATAAAGGATGAAGGGATGAGCACATTGGTGCTCATAATCCATAGATTTAAAAAGTGTCATGACTTGGGGAACCCCTCCTTATTATTGGAATTGTGATGTGTGTGACAAAATGACCTGCAAATGTTCTTGAGAACTAGGCTGTAATATAATAATAGAGACAACCACAACCTTCACAAAAGTGTAATCTGCATATTTATTTGTTTTTGTTTGCTGTGTCAAAACTTCATAGACATTTAAGCCTAATAATCCTGTCATGTTTCTTGCAGCTGCAGGTCGGCCCTCGTGGCCGAAATGCCACTGTGTGCCCTGCCAATCGGTGGGGGATCTTGAGGGGCAGGAGGTGCCCATTGAGTGCAGCGGGCATATCAAACACTCTGACCAAAACATGAACCTGTGCTGGACTGAGATCAAGCGCAAGTCCCACAATATCAGGTACCATTCACACTTTTGCCTCAAAAAAAATTCCCTTTGAACATACCCAAATATTTTTGTGCCAAATATATTTTCTGAGAATTTTATTTTCAGGGCTTTCTGTAAGTATGCTAAAAAGTTGTTTCTAATTACTTTTAAGTTTAGGTTTACATGTGCACTTAAGGCCGTACAAAGAGTTCAGTTACATGCCCATATTAACGGCCTAGAATATAATCTATTTAGAGAGATTTATGAGTTGTGTGTTCAGGGTGGAGTTTGCCAAAAACAAGTATGTTTCAGTAATATGCAATTCTGACACCCCTCTGTCTTTTTTGTATGTATGATACTATTAAAGCATATCTAATTATCCTTCAAGGCATTTTGCTGCTCTCTTTTCAGAGCGAATAAAAAAAAAAAAACATTGGAATTTATTTTTTTTATCTGGCAACATAAAACAAAGTTCATTAAAGGCATCACAAATATGTGTATAATCATATCTTATGAATTAATGAGCAACTAGGAATAATGGGCAAAGCCAGAGCATTTACACAATTGGGCAAAATAGATATATGAGATATTCTCAGATTCTATGTTCTGACGTGAGCTAATTTTTCCAGCTAATAGATAATGTTTGTCAGGATTATGTGGTCACAATGCATTTTGCTTTATGCGTCTAGGCTCATTTGATTTTCTAGCATGAATTTGTTTTAATTCAGCATAGGGTTAAGTGTAGGGCTGTCAAAATAAACGCTTTAAGGCGTTAATGCAGTGCCCATTTCTGTTTGAAAATTTTTATTAAATATAAATAAATAAATATAAAAGAGGCTAAATGAAAACCTTCACCGCAACACATTTATTCATGACGGCCTTTCTTTGCTCAGGTATAAGAAAAATAATAAACTGCGGCGATAAATTATTTTTGATCACTAAAAATTTGTTTTACTGATGTGCCATGTTTTAAATCAAGCACCAATAGCCATCGTGATATACACATCTGGCAATTAAAAACACCCATGTGGAAACTGCAAAAGTTCTGTTTGGTGTTCTAAAGATTTGTCATAATTACTTTAAACATTTACAAGAATATTTTGTCTTCATGCTATATGTTGAGTCTGGTTTCACTAATAATAAACATACATGGATGATTTATACAAATATTTGTGCATGCTCATGTTCAATTCAAGGTATATTTAGAACAGATAAAAATGTGCGATTAGGTAGCGATTAATCATGAGTTAACTCATGACAAACTTGTGATTAATTAATTAAACATTTTAATCGGTTGACAGCCATACTTATGTGACTTCTGTTTTTAAATGTGTTATCTATGCTAAAGTATGGACTTGTATGTACAATTGAAAAAGTCAAAGTCTACTAACTTTTTTCTTTAATATCTACCATAAATAATTGGCCTTCAAATTATACAACGTACCAATATAAAAGACAAACAAACTTTGAAAGAGAAAACAAAGAACCTCTTTGTCATAATCAACAGACAGACATTGTTAGTGTTTTCTAACATTGTATTAAATGGTGCTGTGATCTGGGTGGAATGTGTTCTGGGGGTTAGAGGAGAAGACAGAGGCTTGCTGGGAATTTGTTGTCGTTGATAAAAGGTTTTAGTGGAGAGCTTTCAGGAGATGTCAAACTATCTTGACTGCCCACATGGCACAGCTGTGAGGGGGTGCCAATGACCCAGAACGTTTTCCTCACTCTCACTGTGCTATTATCACTATGTGCCTACTGAACACTGTAACCTTTTGGCTACCTTGTGAACTTAGTCTCTACTTAATAGTGCTAGTTCAGTGTTTATGCTTAATAGGGATGTAATAGCATGGTAATTACTAAACAAGCCAATTTAACAAAACACATCATGCAGTGTATTCTGATGAGAAGGGGGGGGGGGGGGGGGGTTAATGTGTACTGTATATGTGGAAGCTATAGAAAACAGTTATGGGCAAGAAATTCAATATTTATCTAATAATAATTAATAAACCTGGAATTACTAATGCAATGATTTGTCTGTACCTATTAATAGTGGTAACAATCATTGTACTGCTAAATATTCACGAAGCTGGCTGCAATTAATACAATAAAATTTGCTTCAATGGCCTAAGACTGTGAAAAGTAAGTAAAAAAAGTATATAAAAAACTCTCATGTTTCTCTCAGCACACCAATCTATTAATACCAATCTATTAATGAATAATAGTAATTAGTCAAACACTGATTGATCTCTATTAGAAATATCATGAGTCCAAAACCTTCTTTTTAACTACTTCGAAAAATCACGCAAATATGCCGCGGGTGTTGTGGCAAGTTAGAGTCTGGAGTTTCTTGCATCATTTATTACTCTCAGAATTTTCTGCTTGTTGATGAACTGATGCTTTACTGTATGTTGGTGCTAAGTAAATACCACCAAGCAGCAATCAAAACAAGTTTTAAACAGAGCATTTTCTTTACTCTGAATGGTGGCTTGCTTGTGTGCTTGACTAGTTAAGTTTTTATCCACTCATATCCTGACCATCACATACATTATTTCAAAACCATGGGCATAAACACAGAGTTGGTCCTTTGCTGTAATAACAGCCTCCACTATTTTGAAAAGGCTTCTCAATAGATCTTGTAATCTGCCTGCGGGGAGCATTAGTGAGGTTGTGCACCGATGCCAAGTGAGAAGCCCTGATGCACAGGCAGTGATCCAATTCATCCAAATGTGTTTTGTAGGGTTGTGTCAGGGCTTCAGTGACTTGAGTCCTTTCACTTGCTTTTTGTACACAGGATGTCATGCTGGAACAGAACTAGCTTGCTTAGCTCCAATGAAAAGAAATTGTAATGCTCCAGCATAAAAAATAAAAAACAAATCTACAATTCCAACATTCTGGTAAGAGTCTTGGAAAGACCCACTGATGGTCAGGTGTACACAAACATTTGGCTGTTACAGTGTACACATTATTATTATTATTATTATTATTATTATTATTATTATTATTATTAGTAGTAGTAGTAGTAGTAATAGTAATATTAATAGTAATAGTAGTATTGTTCTTATTATTATTTTATTTGACCATAATAAGCACATAATCCAGACAGACAAAAACTACTAATAAGGGACTGACAATGTTATAATGACTGTGGACATCTTTCTTACTTAACTTTGCTATCTTATTGTTCTGCAGAAATACACCTGAATAAGCAATAAAGTGTAAATAAATAAATAAAATTGGGGGCAGATTATACAAAACTAGCCAGCTATTTATACCAAGGCTGTCTTTAGTCTCCTGCAAGAGCAATGTTCTTTTTTTATTTAGTATAGCCTCAGTGTTTATTATCATATACAACAGCTGCTCCTCAATTACACTAATCACCTTGACTTTAGAATCTGAATTACTGTACTTTCCTGTCTTCTTCTTCTTCTTTCGGCTGCTCCCATTAGGGGTCGCCACAGCGGATCATCCGTCTCCATACCACCCTGTCCTCTACATCTGCCTCTTTCACACCAACTACCTGCATGTCTTCCCTCACCACATCAATGAACCTCCTCCTTGGCTTTCCTCTTTTCCTCCTACCTGGTGGCTCCATCTTTAGCATTTTTCTACCAATATAATTCATGTCCCTTCTCTGCACATGTCCAAACCATCTCAATCTCGCCTCCCTCACCTTGTCACCAAAACATCCTACATGTGCTGTCCCTCTAATAAACTCATTTCTAATCTTGTCCATCCTCGTCACTCCCAACGAAAACCTTAACATCTTCAGCTCTGCTACCTCCACCTCCACCTCCTGTCTTTTACTTAATGCCACTGTCTCTAATCCATACAACATCGCAGGTCTCACCACAGTCCTATAAACTTTCCCTTTCATTCTTGCAGATACCCTACTATCACAAATCACTCCTGTCACTCTTCTCCACCCACTCCACCCTGCCTGCACTCTTTTCTTCACTTATCTAACACACTCTCCATTACTTTGCACTGTTGACCCCAGGTACCTGAACTCCTCCACCTTCTCCACCTCTTCTCCCTGCAACCGCATCACTCCACTGCCCTCCCTCTCATTCACACACATGTACTCTGTCTTACTCCTACTGACTTTCATTCCCCTTCTCTCCAGCGCATATCTCCACCTCTCCAGGCTCTTCTCAACCTGCTCTCACCACAAATCACAATATCATCTGCAAACATCATAGTCCAGGGAGACTCCTGTCTGACCTCGTCCGTCAACCTGTCCTGTTAAGATCCTTGATGCAGTCAGGTGTGTCAGAGAAGTATGTGAGGGTGTTGCAGGACATGTACCGTAGGTACAGACTGGTTCAGGGTGAAGGTTCACCCTTCAGGGTGAAGGGTGACTGGTTCGTAGTCTGTCACCCAACCTTCACCCTGAACCAGTCTGTCGTACCTACTGCACACTTCACTGCCGTCACACTGTCCTAAGATCCTTGATGCAGTCCAACCTTCACCCTGAACCAGTCTGTCGTACCTACTGCACACTTCACTGCCGTCACACTGTCCTCATACATGTCCTGCAACACCCTCACATACTTCTCTGACACACCTGACTTCCTCATACAATACCACAACTCCTCTCTCAGCACCCTGTTGTACGCTTTCTCTAAATCCACAAATACACAATGCAATTCCTTCTGTCCTTCTCTATACTTCTCCATCAACATCCTCAAAGCAAATAAGGCATCTATGGTGCTCTTCCTCGGCATGAAACCATACTGTTGCTCACAGATGGTCACCTCTTCTCTCAGCCTGGCTTCCACTACTCTTTCCCATAAGTTCATGGTGTGACTGATCAACTTAATTCCCCTGTAGTTACTGCAGGTCTGCACATCTCCCTTATGCTTAAAGATCGGTACCAGCACACTCCTTCTCCATTCCTCAGGCATCCTCTTCCCTTCCAGAAACCTGTTAAACAATCTGGTTAAAAACTCCACTGCCATCTCTCTTAAACATCTCCACGCTTCTACCGGTATGTCATCTGGTCCAACCGACTTTCCATTCTTCATCCTCTTAATCGCTGCTCATACTTCCTCCTTACTAATCCTATCTACATCCTGCTTCACCAACTCCACATCCTCCAACCTTCTCTCTCTCTGATTTTCCTCATTCATCAGCTGCTCAAAATACTCCCTCCATCTTCTCAACACACTCTCCTCACTAGTCAACACATTTCCCTCTCCATCCTTTATTGCTCTAACTTGCAGTACATCTTTCCCAGCTCGGTCCCTCAGCCTGGCCAATCGGTATAAATCCTTTTCTCCTTCCTTAGTGTCCAACCTCTTATACAGCTCCTCATATGCCTTTTCCTTGGCTTTCGCCACATCCCTTTTTACCTGCTGCCGCATCTCCTTGTACTCCTGCCTACTTTTCTCATCACTCTGTCGATCCCACTTCTGTTTTGCCAACCTCTTTCCCCTAATGCTCTCCTGCACTTCCTCATTCCACCACCACGTCTCCTTGTCTTGCTTTCTATTTCCAGATGTCACACCAAGTACTTTTCTAGCTGCCTCCCTCATTACTCCTGCAGTAGTTGCCCAATCAACCGGCACCTCTTCACCACCACCAAGCCCCTGTTTGACCTCTTCCCTGAACCTCACACTACACTCTTCCTCCTTCAGTTTCCACTAACTTATTCTTCTTTCAATCCTTACTTTCCTCCTCTTCTTCTTCGCCTCCAAAACCATCCTACAGACCACCATCCGATGCTGTCTAGCTACACTGTCCCCCGCCAACACCTTACAGTCTCCAATCTCCTTCAGGTTGCATCTCCTACATAGAACATAATCCACCTGTGTGCACCTTCCTCCACTCTTATACGTCACCCTATGATCCTCCTTCTTCTTAAAATACGTGTTCACCACTGCCATTTCCATCCTTATAGCAAAATCTACCACCATCTGCCCTTCCACATTCCGCTCCTTAAAACCATACCTACCCATCACCTCCTCATCACCTCTGTTCCCTTCACCTACATGCCCATTAAAGTCTGCCCCAATCACCAATCATTCTTTCCTCGCTCTTTCCATCTACCACTTCATCTAATTCACTCCAGAATCTTTCCTTCTCCTCCATCTCACAGCCAACTTGTGGAGCATAGGTACTGATGACATTTATTATCATCCCTTCAACTTCCACCTTCACGATCATCACCCTATCAGAAACTCTCTTCACCTCCACTACACTCTTACTGTACTCTTCCTTCAGAATCACCCCTACACCATTTCTCTTCCCATCCACACCATGATAAATAAGTTTAAACCCACCTCCAATGTTCCTGGCCTTACTCCCTTTCCACTGGGTCTCCTGAACACACAGCATATCTACCTTTCTCCTCTCCATCATATCAGCTACCTCTCTCCCTTTACCCGTCATAGTACCAACATTTAAAGTACCAACCCGAACCTCTACTCTCCTACACTGCTCCTTTTCCTGCCGTCTCTGTAGACGTCTTCCTCCTCTCCTTCTCCTCCTTCGGCCAACAGTAGCCCAATTTCCACCGGTACCCTGTCGGCTAACAATACCTGTGGCGGTTGTTGTTAACCCGGGCCTCGACCGATCCGGTATGAAATTCTCATTTGTGATCCGCATATTTGATTTGGCACATGTTTTACGCTGGATGCCCTTCCTAACGCAACCCTCCCCATTTACCCAGGCTTGGGACCGGCACTAAGAGTGCACTGGCTTGTGCCCCCCTAATGGCTGGGTTAATTACTGTGGATGAGGCTGAGCTGACTGGTCAAATGGAGTGAACCTGAATGACTTACTACATACTAATCAATTACACTATGTCCTAAATCTTTCGTTGCAAAAGTCCACTGAACACTATGAACGAATCCCCACAACATTCTAAACCACAATACTCTCTTTCAAGACCTATAAATCAGCATTTACAATACCATTAGGATTGTAGAAGAATCTATCACAGATTTTTTTCTCACACGGCAGTTTAACATTTTTGTATTTTACAGGAAAGTTAAAAAAATTACTGTACTTTCCTGTAAAATACAAAAATGTTAAACAGCTGATGAGAGACATTGTTTACCTGCTGCAAATCATAATTGCTGATGATGATCACTGGCAGAGGGTCACTGGTACCAACACTGTGGACATTTTAAACAAATTTTGAGTCAGTATTTGATGCTCGGCAATGTGAAATTGAACACAGAGAAGACAGGCACTGATCAGACTGGTAACATTTATATTGAAGCAAGATAACTAGAAAATATATCTTACCAAACACTTGGTTTCATAGTGCCCTGAATTCATTGTTGTATGGTGCCTCATGTGGTACAAGAACACAGGATGCAAAGGTTTATTCACAGTCTGGTAATCAAAGTATATTGAGGGGTCAGAGCACAGGCAGGCAATGTTAAACACAGAAAACAGGCGAGGGGAGCTTTAAAATCGAAAACTTAGCTCATTATAACACTGAGCAAGACTTTTCAACTAAGACACAAATGAGTATAAATGAGCAAAAAGCACAAGCACATCATAAGCAAATGGCAGAAGAATAGGCAGAGGTAAGTCATAAAAAAAATGCCGTGTGAGGAAAAAATCTGTGATAGATTCTTCTACAATCCTATGGGTATTATAAATGCTGATTTATAGGTCTTGAAAGAGAGTATTGTGGTTTAGCATGTTGTGGGGATTCGTTCATAGTGTTCAGTGGACTTTTGCAACGAAAGATTTAGGACATAGTGTAATTGATTAGTACGTAGTAAGTCATTCAGGTTCACTCCATTTGACCAGTCAGCTCAGCCTCATCCACATTCAGGTTCACACATTACTTTAGACTACCTTTCAGTACATTATTAGTTGCATTTCCTATACATTTTTAAAACTAAAAACGCATCTAACATAAAAGACCAGCTTTAAATTTCTTGAACATACATTAATACATGGAGCATAATCCTAAATATTATTTGAATAAATTTGGTTTCTCAAGATGGTCTGAATATTGGACCACCTGTTATAAAATCCTTGCATCCAGATGGCTAAAGATTAATGAAGCTTTCACCTGGATTTTTGCATTGCACATGGTAAATTATTTAATCTGCTGTTTAATTAGTTATATAAGGTGGTTTGGCTAAATAATTTCAAAAGTTTTTTGATATGCCAGAAATAAACCACATCAAATAAATGTGAATACACATATGCTTATTATTCTGTTTTTACTATAGTGATTCAACAACCAAAAAATAAAAAATAAATAACCTACTATAGTTTTATGCATTAGGACATAATACAAATCATCTGGCCCCTCAGCTATGTAGAAATTGGATTATGCAGCAAGACAACAACAACAAATCTGCAACAGAATGGCTTATAAACAAACCTGAAAAAATAAAAATTAAGACATGATAAGGACCAGATTATGTTTGTCATTGCACAGTACAGAAACAAAATTAAGTTACAGTTGTACTACATCAATGACTATAAAAAAATTTTTTCAAACATTTAAAATATGTTTAGATTAAGTGGAATGTTGACATGTCTTTATGATTATTGTCATTACAATATAAATGTATTAGAACATGTGCATCAATGTTAATGTTAATGCTACAGCCAGAACCACATGTTCTGCGCATTATTTCTGTGCTGTTGTATAATTATATTTAGCATACAGTATTTTTTTTTTATGTTAAGTACCTTTCCGTTGCAGATTAACAACTATTTGTCCCTTTTGTGTTAGAAACTCTTTCCACATTGTGATGGATGACAAAGTGATTTATCTGTGTGCAGACTTATATTTGCTCAAAGGCAACAGCGGAGATCCTAAAGACTATATAAGCTAATTTATAGTCCCTATCTGTTGTCAGCCAAGAAATGATGGGTTGTTTATAGAGTCTAGTTCCTCTTAAAATTTCTTCTGTATTAAAATCTCATGGAGCATTTTTTTTGTTTGTTGCCTCTGGCTTGCTCATTAGGAATTGATTTTTTTGTAACACTGTTTTATGACAACAGCTGTTAAATTCACTGTACAAATAAAATTTAATTGTCACCAACTGTAGGTTTCAGCAGCTAGACATGCAATGGTGTTTTTAAATACAGTGAAAAACATTATGCTTTAAAGGGCATTCTGACTAATTTCCTTTGATCTATTATAGTGTATTTCCTGTCATGTGGTCTCTTCAAAGATCACAACAACTCCATCTAACAGGACTGAATTGTATGAAATTCATGAAATCATATTCTGTAGCATTTTGCAAACCTCTATTTTTGACATTGTGGACTAAAATATTGTCAGAGCCCTTCACCACCATCATTAAATGATCATCATACCAACTGAGGAATATATATTTTTTAAACAATTGTGTTTATCTTTTAAATACTTGATTTGTAAATTTGTAGATTTTATGCTAACCCCATTGAAGTTGTTCTGTTGATTTGTTCTGACCCAAGGGGAGAATCAATGAATCAATGTTTTGATCATTGTATAAACTGGACCTGCTTTATGCCTTTTTGTCATGTCCTTATAATAATCTTCATTTTAGCTAAATCTGCATATTGCAGATCATACATATCACCTAAATTTACATTGATAGGCTTTTGAGGTTAATACAGTACATTTGACTTTGTTCAGGAAGTCAAGCAAGGCCCTTACCCTTCACTGCTCATTTAACTACTCAATTAATATGAAATAGCTGCCCATTTAGGTAACTTCAAGCATTCATAGATGCATTAACAGTAAGTTACACTTATAACTAGAAACTCTAATAAAACTGGTGTTATTTGTGCTATCAGATAACAGATTAATGATATGTGTGGGGTTTTTTTTCCCTGACCAGCGGTGTGTGCAAACTCAATATAGCTTTATGGAAGTCCTGGAAAACAATTTGAAACTCCTCCGCAGCATACAGTCTTGACAGTTTTAGATCAAACTAATTTTGTATTTCAAAAACCTGTAACTCATCAGAGAAAACAGAATATATTTTTTTCTACCATTCATATAGCTGTTTACTAAGAATGAAGTATAAAAGTAATCTTCAGTCCTCTTGAAACAACATAAGATTCAAACTAAATTTTAAGCAAATGTGAAAACTGGTGGTAGACCACAAAGCAGCTCACACTGAGATTTGTATAACGCTGTGTCTAGAATAGGTTGCAACAGCTAATAACTATGTAATAACTGATACCTTGTCAAATAGATCTTATAAATGTCCATCCTGATGGAAGAATAAAAAGTTGGTTCCAAGCTGGTTTCAATCATCCATTCATTTCAACAATGTCTTTTCTCTCAAAAAGCCTTTATATTTGTGAAACTTTTCAATATGATTTCAGTGTTTGTTTTCATAAAAGCTTTAAGTTTAGTTGTTACTTTCAGGCATAATGGATACAGTTTTACACATGCATAATTGATCCATTCTACAAAGCCCACATCTTCAGGCAGTGGTGGACAGTAAGGAAGTAAATATAATCATTAATGTACTTTAGTAGCTTTTTCACGTATCTGTTGAGAAGAATTCAAAGTCAAATATCTTACTTTTTACTCAGCTACATTTTGTGAAATCAGTCGTTTCTTTTTATTTATGAGTGGATAAAAACTAAACTGGTCAAGCACGCAGCAAGCCACCAATCGAGTGCACGCTCTGTTTTCAACTTGCTTTGATTTCTGCTTGGAGATATTAACTTAGCATCAACATTAATTTTAGCATCAGTTCAACTGCAAGCAGTACATTTTAAGAGTAATAAATAATGGAAGAAAGGAAGACTACTTACTATAAGTTGCCACAACAAGCATGGCCTTATTTGCGTGATTTTTCTAAAAGTATTTTTAAGAATGTTTTGGGCACATGATAATTTTTAATAGATATCAATCAGTGTTTGTGTAATTAATATCATTATATTAATAGATTGGTGTGCTAAGTAACAGTCTTTTCACAAAAACTAAATTGATTAAGCAAGAGTCTTGTGACAAAAATAATAATAGGAACTTTATAGCCATAACTGTCAGGGAGAACCCTGCTTCTTCTCATGTGCGCGCCCCGCCCGTCCGGAGCTCCTCGCAATCATACTGATTCCACACACCTGTCCCTCGTTACACACACACAGCACATAAGCACTTCACGCACCCCACTCCAGCATCCGTTATTGTCTCAGTTGGACTCTGTGTGTTCGTTGTACGTCAGTGTTTTTCATTAAACTCTGTTTGCTGGTGACTCGGCTTCCGCCTCGTTCACTCCCGCCTAACAGAATAACGGACCGAAAGAAAAGGAAAGAAAGAAAACGACAAGTGAGAGGATCTAACCCGCGCTTACCTCGCAATGGAGGAGCAACCCTTCATCCGGTTCGGGACCTTATCGCCGCACTCCGAGCAGCTTTTCCGTCCTCAGCGTCTCGGCAAAACCCCCCCCACGTTCACCGGCAGTCTAATGGCGCTCCCGGCAACATTCTCCGGAGAAGAATGCCGCGGCTTCCTGCTTCAGGTGAACTTGTACATCGAAATGCAACCACAGCGATTTCCCACCAAACAGTCAAAGGTGGCTTTTTTCATCTCCCTCCTCTCTGGGAGAGCGCTGGCTTGGGCGCAGTCACTGTGGGAAGCCGCTGGCCCAGTTACACACTCCTATGCGCAATTTACTGCACACTTCCTGGAAGCTTTTTGCTCCGCCTCCGGAGTCCTTACAACGGCTGACCAGCTGCTCAGCTTACGTTAGGGGAATGAAAGCATCACCGACTACAGCCTCCATTTTCGCACCATGGCGGCATCTAGTGGCTGGAACGAGTCAGCGCTGCTCGGTATTTATCGGCTGTGGTTAAATCCGGAAATTAAACAGGCAATGGCGGTGCATGAGGACTCAGTGGGGTTGGAGAGCTTCATACAAAAATCCATCGGGCTCTCCCAGCGCATGCCACCCAACTCCACCTCAACCTGAAGCTCTGCAAGGTGCAACCGCTGCCCCGGATGTTGAACCAATGCTCTCAAGGGCTATCCAGGAGAGAGAGGACCCGCGGCCTGGCCGCTGGGAGGTGTCTGTACTGCGGGTCACAGGGGCACTCCGTCTCTCGGTGCCCCACATGCCCTGCTCATGCTGCGGTGAGTACTATGCAGCTACCGACAGACATTTCACCACTGTCCAAGTTGACCATATCTCTCTTAACCCCCGTTCACTCTATCTCTGTGTGTGCACTAGTCGACTCCGGATCGGCGGGGAACTTCATCTCCCAGGCCTGCCTCGAATGATTACACCTCCCCCGAGAGAGGGGCTCCCAGGACCTAGCGGTTCAGACCATACAGGGACGCCCACTGGGTGAGGGGTGGGTGAAGTACTGCACGCTGGTGGTAACGCTACAAGTGGGGCTGTTTCATCGAGAGGAGATCCGGTTCCTGGTCCTGGAGAGTTCCACAGTCAGTGTGATTCTGGGGAGACCCTGGTTACAGAAGCACGCACCGAGGTGTTCCTGGGACCCCTGTGACATCCTGGAGTGGAGTCCCCACTGTAAGGAGCACTGTCTCTCCCACCTTCCAACGCGGGTCCCAGGGGCGGTGATCGGCACCACCCGGGTGGAGGAGGCCACGACCAAGACGCAGGTGGAGATCCCAAAGGAGTACCGGTCGTTTGAGGACGTGTTCAGTGCGCAGGCCACCACCCGTCTCCCCCCTCATCGACCTTGGGACTGCTGCATTCACCTACTCCCCGGTGCGAAGCTACCCAAGGGCCGTGTATACCCGCTGTCGGCTCCTGAGCACCGAGCAATGGAAGAATACGTGCAGCAGGCTCTCCATCAGGGGTTCATCACGCACTTGTCCTCCCCAGCAACGTCAAGCTTCTTCTTCATGGGAAAGAAGGACGGAGGTCTGCGCCCCTGTATCGACTACAGACAGCTAAACTCGCAGATTGCTCCTCTTCCGTACCCCCTCCTGCTCGTGCCTGCTGCTCTGGAGGACCTGAGGGAGGCGCGGGTCTTCACCAAGCTCGATCTCCGGAGCGCTTACAATCTGGTGCGCATCAGGAGGAGAGACGAGTGGAAGACGGCCTTCATCACACCCTCAGGGCACTATGAATACCGGGTCATGCCATATGGCCTCTCTATCTCTCCAGTGGTCTTTCAGGGGTTCATGAACGAAATACTTCGGCCCTACCTCCAGAAATTCGTCATGGTCTACATAGATGACATCTTGATCTACTCACGAGATCTGGAGGAACACCAAAGACATGTGTGTGTGCCATCCCAAAAGTGCTTCGTTCTCAGCGGCTCTACCTGAACCTCTCGAAGTGCGAGTTCCACCACACAACGATCCACTTTCTAGGTTACATCATCAGTGCAGCGGGGATCAAGATGGACGAGAAGAAGGTTAAGGTGGTGAGGGAATGGCCCGTCCCAGAGTCAATCAAGGAGCTACAGCGTTTGCGAACTTCTATCGCAGGTACATCCAGGGTTACAGCAGGATCACCGACCCCCTCACCTCGCTCCTCAGGGGTAAGGCCCGAACCCTGAGGTGGAACAAGGAGGCTCAGGCCTTCCACGAGCTCCGCCGTCGTTTCTATAGCGCCCCAGTTCTGCGTCACCCCGACCCCCGGAAGCCTTTCGTGGTTAAAGTCGACGCCTACTCACCCGGGGTAGGGCTACTCTCTCACCTTCGTCCTGGTCTCCTGCCGGCACAGGCTCATCAGGTCAGTCCACGAGGGACCGGGCACAGGCCACCCGGGGAAAAAAACGGACGGTCCAGCTCAAGGCGCGATACTGGTGGCCAGGAATGACAGGGCAGATCACGCATTTTGTGCAGGAGTGTCCCACCTGCGCGGTGTCCAAGGTTCCGCGTCACCTGCCAGTGGGCAAGCTGATGCCGCTACCCATCCCTCAGCGTCCCTGGTCGCACCTGGGAATCGACTTCGTGACGGATCTGCCCAGTTTGGAGGGCCACACCTGCATCCTGGTGTTGGTGGATTGCTTTTCCAAGGTCTGCCGCTTTGTCCCCATGAAAATGCCTGCCCACCGCCCTCGAGACTGCGGAAGCCCTGTTCCATCACGTCTTCCGGAACTTCGGATTTCCGGAGGAGATTGTCTCTGACCGGGGCCCTCAGTTCAGTGACGTCAGGTTACCACCCGCAGTCCAACGGCCAGGCAGAGCGGAGGATCCAGGAGTTGAGCCACTACCTGAGGACTTATTGTGGCCAGGATCAGGGGGAGTGGTGTCGTGTTTTACCGTGGGCCGTGTATGCACAGAACTCGCTTCGCCAGGACTCTACGGGGCTCACACCGTTTCAGTGCGTGCTGGGGTTTCAGCCACCCCTGTTCCCCTGGTCGGACGAACCTAGCAATGTGCCCTCAGTGGACTTTTGGTTCCGGGAGAGCAATCGGACCTGGGAATCAGCACACACCCAGCTGCGTCGAGCCCTCCGCAACACCCGCCAACACATTGACGCACAGCAGCTGGACTCTCCACGTTTCCGTCCAGGGGACCTAGTATGGCTGTCCACGAAAGACTTGAAGCTGAAGCTGCCCTGCTGCAAGCTGAGTCCCCGGTTCATTGGGCCGTTCAGGATTGCCGACCGGGTCAACGACGTGTCCTACCGGCTCGAACTGCCCCCGAGGTACCGCATTCACCCTACCTTCCATGTATCCCTGCTCAAACCTTGTGCCTCTCCTGTCTCTCACCCCCCAGGTGGCCCCGCTGCACCTGCCCAGCCAGAGGTCGTGGACCAGCCCGGTGTCTATGTAGTGAGAGAAGTTCTGGATTCCTGACGGCGCAGGGGTCGCTTCGAATACCTAGTGGACTGGAAGGGGTATGGACCGGAGGAGCGGTCATGGGTGGTCCGGCGGGACGTGCTGGACCCTGCGCTGCTGGCAGAGTTCCATGCCTCGCATCCGCGTCTGGTGCCGCCCCTGGTGGAGGGGGTGGTGTCAGGGAGCACCCTGCTTCTTTTCATGTGTGCGCCCCGCCTGTCCGGAGCTCCTCACCATCATACTGATTCCACACACCTGTCCCTCGTTACACACACACAGCACATAAGCACTTCACGCACCCCACTCCAGCGTCCGTTATTGTCTCAGTTGGACTCTGTGTGTTCGTTCTATGTCAGTGGTTTTTATTAAACTCTGTTTGCTGGTGACTCGGCTTCCGCTATTGTCCCGCCTAACAATAACAAATCATATTAATTTTGAAGTACATTTGAAGGGAAAATACTTTTGTACTTGAACTCCTGAAAGTTTAAAGAGAGCACTTTTACTTGTACTAGAGTTATATTTTACAGAGTGTATCTCTACTTTTACTCTACTACATGCTTTGTGAACCAGTGTCTACCACTGTTTCCAGGAATTTGACATCAGGTTTTTATTGATTCAGGGAGATGCACAATCCCCACATCTTTTTTAATTAGATGGAAATTGATTCATGTATTCATACACACACACACACACACACACACACACACACACACACACACACACACACACACACACACTATATATATATATGAGGAAAATAAGTATTTGAACACCCTGCTATTTTGCAAGTTCTCCCACTTAGAAATCATGGAGGGGTCTGAAATTGTCATTGTAGGTGCAATATACAATATATAATTTTTAAACTATTTATTTGTATGATACAGCTGCAAATAAGTATTTGAACACCTGCCAATCAGCTAGAATTCTGACCCTCAAAGACCTGTTAGTCTGCCTTTAAAATGTCCACCTCCACTACATTTATTATCCTAAATTAGATGCACCTGTTTGAGGTCGTTAGCTGCATAAAGACACCTGTCCACCCCATACAATCAGTAAGAATCCAACTACTAACATGGCCAAGACCAAAGAGCTGTCCAAAGACAATAGAGACAAAATTGTACACCTCCACAAGGCTGGAAAGGGCTACGGGGAAATTGACAAGCAGCTTGGTGAAAAAAGGTCCACTGTTGGAGCAATGGAAGAAAATGGAAGAAGCTAAACATGACTGTCAATCTCCCTCGGACTGGGGCTCCATGCAAGATCTCACCTCGTGCGGTCTCAATGATCCTAAGGAAGGTGAGAAATCAGCCCAGAACTACACAGGTGGAGCTGGTCAATGACCTGAAAAGAGCTGGGACCACCGTTTCCAAGGTTACTGTTGGTAATACACTAAGACGTCATGGTTTGAAATCATGCATGGCACGGAAGGTTCCCCTGCTTGAACCAGCACATGTCCAGGCACATCTTAAGTTTGCCAATGGCCATTTGGATGATCCAGAGGAGTCATGGGAGAAAGTCATGTGGTCATATGAGACCAAAATAGAACTTTTGGGTCATAATTCCACTAAACGTGTTTGGAGGAAGAAGAATGATGAGTACCATCCCAAGAACACCATCCCTACTGTGAAGCATGGGGGTGGTAGCATCATGTTTTGGGGGTGTTTTTCTGCACATGGGACAGGGCGACTGCACTGTATTAAGGAGAGGATGACCGGGGCCATGTATTGCGAGATTTTGGGGAACAACGTCCTTCCCTCAGTTAGAGCATTGAAGATGGGTCGAGGCTTCCAACATGACAATGACCCGAAGCACACAGCCAGGATAACCAAGGAGTGGCTCTGTAAGAAACATATCAAGGTTCTGGCGTGGCCTAGCCAGTCTCCAGACCTAAACCCAATAGAGAATCTTTGGAGGGAGCTCAAACTCCGTGTTTCTCAGCGACAGGCCAGAAACCTGACTGATCTAGAGAAGATCTGTGTGGAGGAGTGGGCCAAAATCCCTCCTGCAGTGTGTGCAAACCTGGTGAAAAACTACAGGAAATGTTTGACCTCTGTAATTGCAAACAAAGGCTACTGTACCAAATATTAACATTGACTTTCTCAGGTGTTTAAATACTTATTTGCAGCTGTATCATACAAATAAATACATACATTGTGATTTCTGGATTTTTGTTTTAGATTATGTCTCTCACAGTGGACATGCACCTACAATTTCAGACCCCTCCATGATTTCTAAGTGGGAGAACTTGCAAAATAGCAGGGTGTTCAAGTACTTATTTTCATCACTGCATATATATATATATATATATATATATATATATATATATATATATATATATATATATATATATATATATATAGAGAGAGAGAGAGAGAGAGAGAGAGAGAGAGAGAGAGAGAGAGAGAGAGAGAGAGAGAGAGAGATTATTATTATTATACACTGCCACCCTACATCTGTCACGCGTGGACCAAGAGTCGGAAACCGGAGTCCGGTTAAACACTTTATTAGTCAGAATACACAAGGCAGAGGGGCTTGAGAAAAAGCACGAGTGTCGGTATAATCCGTAATGCGAGTAGAATCCGTAATGCGGGTAGAATCCTTAATGCAGGTAGTCCAGGGATAATCGCCAGTGTGAACCGTTAACGGCAAACCTATCTTGAGCGCTTCCTGCGGAGCCAGGAGCATGGAAGGTCTGAGGTGGACCGACGCCCTCTGCGAAGGTGAAGGTGAAGTGATGCCTTCTACAGAGGTCTAAGGCATGGCGGCGCCCTTGGCGGATATCCAAGGCGCGACAGCGCCCTCTGCGGAAGTCCAAGGAGCAACGTTGACCTCTGCGGAGGTCCCAGGCGGAGCGATGCCCTCTGCGGAGGTCTGAGGTGAAGCGATTCCCTCCACGGAGGTTTGGGGCAGACTCTGGACCGCAACAGCACCCTCAGCAGGACTCTGGAGCTCAGCGGCACGACGAATACCTCGAAAGGATCCGTGATTGTCGCGGGTTGGTAATCCATGGAGGAAGGATTACCATGATTTTCGGTCAGGTCTTCTGTCACGCGTGGACCAAGAGTCGGAAACCAGAGTATGGTTAAACACTTTATTAGTCAGAATACACAAGGCAGAGGGGCTTGAGGAAAACCACGAACCGGAAAATCGGTATAATCCGTAATGCGGGTAGAATCCATAATGCAGGTAGTCCAGGAATGATAGCCAGTGTAAACCATTAACAGCTAAATTATCTTAAGCGCTTCCTCCGAAGCGGAGCCAGGAGCATGGAGGTACAGGGAATACTAGTGGTAGGAAGTCCAGTAGATCTATCATGGCAATGAGTAGATCCGACAGTGAGTGAGGTGGAATCGGGACATTTGTCTTTCCCTGAAAACATCAGGTTTGGTGTTGTTGGATAGTGGGACACTACACTACAGCTACCGCTGCAAAAGCAGATCTTCACAGCTGCTGCTGGGTATTCTGTCTCAAAAGACATTTTAGACATAATAATTGTTTATACATATTCTATATGATGCTAGAAAATAGATACAGTAGCCATGAATCCATTTCCATCTGATTAAAAAAGATGTGGGGATTGTGCATCTCCCTGAATCAATAAAAACCTGATTCCTGTGGTAGACGCTGGTTCACAAAGCATGTAGTTGAGTAAAAGTAACTCTAGTAAACTCTAGTAAAAGTAAAAGTGCTGCCTTTAAACTTTCACTTGAGTTTAAGTACAAAAGTATTTTCCCTATAAATGTACTTAAGTATCCAAAAAGTAATATAATTTATTATGACTAGAAAGTTCCTATTATCATTTTTGTCACAAGACTCTTGCTTAATCAATTGAGTTTTTGTGAAGAGACACAAGTGGTGTTACTTAGCACACCAATCTATTAATATATATATATATATATATATATATATATATATATATATATATATATATATATATATATATATATATATATATATATATATATATATACATACACATACACATACATACCCACACATATACACACACACACAAACACTTATATATACACATACACAGTGGTGTGAAAGTGTTTTTCCTGATTTTTTATTTTTTTGCATGTTTGTCACACTTTAATGTTTCAGATCATATAAATAAATATAAATATAAAGGTTTTTATTATTGAGTAAAAAACAAAATCCTAAACTACAGGGCCCTGTGTGAAAAAGTGTTTGACCTAAATCTAAAAACTGGTTGGGCCACCCTTAGCAGCAACAACTGCAATCAAGCGTTTGCGTTTGCGTTTGCACTTAGTCTGTTACAGCGCTGTGGAGGAATTTTGGTTGACTCATCTATGCAGAACTGTTGTAATTCAGCCACATTGGAGGGTTTTAGAGCATTACCCGCGTTTTGGAGGTCATGCCACAGTATCTCAATAGGATTCAGGTCAGGACTTTGACTTGGCCACTCCAAAGTCTTAATTTTGTTTTTCTTCAGCTATTCAGAGGTGGACTTGTTGGTGTGTTTTGGATCATTGTCCTGCTGCAGAACCCAAGTTTGCTTTAGCTTGAGGTCACAAACAGATGGTAGGACATTCTGCTTCAGGATTTTTTGGTAAACAGCTAAATTAATGGTTCCATTTATCACAGCAAGTCTTCCAGGTCCTGAAGCAGCAAATCTTTTACTGTTGGTATGATGTTCTTTTTCTGATCTTTTATGCCAGACATAATGGGACACACACCTTCCAAAAAGTTCAACTTTCGTCTCGTCAGTCTACAGAGTATTTTCCCAAAAGTATTGGGGATGTTCAAGATGTTTTCTGGCAAAACTGATAAAAGCCTTTGTTCTTTTTGCTCTAGCAGCGGTTTTCGTCTTGGAACCCAGTCTCTTTCTTATGGTAATATCATGAACACTGACCTTAACTGAGGCAAGTGAGGCCTGCAGTTCTTTGGATGTTGTTGTGGGGACTTTTGGGACCTCTAAAATGAGTCGTCGCTGTGATCTTGGGGTAATGTTGGTCGGCTGGCCACTCCTGGAAAGGTTTTTTTACTGTTCCATGTTTTTGTTATTTGTGAATAATGGCTCTCACTGCGGTTCGCTGGAGTCCCAAAGCTTTGGAAATGGCTCTATACCTTTTTCCAGACTGATAGATCTCAATTTCTTTCTTATTTGTTTTTTTTTATTTCTTTGGATCTCTGCATGATGTCTAGCCTTTGAGCATCTTTCGGTCTATTTCACTTTGTCAGGCAGGTCCTATTTAAAAGATTTCTTGATTGCAAACAGGTGTGGCAGTAATCAGGCCTGGGTGTGTTTAGAGTAACTCAGGTGTTATAAACCACAGTTAATTTAAAAACTACATGTTGTGTTATCTTTTACTAATATTTAAATTAGTTTGATGATCTAAAACTGAAAAATAAAGAAACCACATATATATATATATATATATATATATATATATATATATATATATATATATATATATATATATATATATATATATATGTATATATATATATATATATATATATATATATATATATATATATATATATATATATATATATAGATATATATATATATATATATATGGTATGCTAGATTACCATATTACAAATTAAGATAATTCAGCCTACAACGTTTTTTCTTTTTTTTTTTTACAAAGCAAACATGGAATTTGTTTCAGTGTTTCAGGAAGAGGAAGGTCTTCATTCATCACATGAAGATAGACAGGGAATGTATCAAGTGGTGGACTGCAAGTTTTATTCTCTGCTTCACACTTTCAGGCTATTTTATTATTATTATTATTATTATTATTATTATTATAATTATCATTATTATTATTATTATTATTATTATTATTATTATTATTAAACTTGAAAACATACACAACAATGCCAGGGTATACTAAAAAATAAATACTAGAGTTAGTGCAGTGTTAATGTGGCTACTCACTCCATCCCGGAAATTAGATTTGTTTTGCATTAGTTTTCCATGGGTAAGGGTTAGTGCTATCGCTATAGTGTACTTTTTCTTAAAAGGAGAAAATTCGAAGAATTGAGGAAGTGAATTAATGAAGGATGGAAGTAATGAAGACATTTGTTAAAGTATGCTAAAATAAGTAGAACAGCTAAATAGATCATATCTTTAGAAATTTCAATATTAAATGTGAAACACACACACACACACACACACACACACACACACACACACACCTGTATTACCCAAATTGGGGTCTAACAAATGCAAACTATTGAATTATTTTTCTATTTATTTAATTTTATTTAATCAATATAATTTGTGCCAATTTAATTGATTACTCAGTATAATAATATAATAAAAAGTGTATTAAACCCAGCCATTAGGGTTGCACAAGAGAGTGCCGGTCCCAAGCCTGGATAAATGGGTAGGGTTGCGTTAGGAAGGGCATCCAGCATAAAACATGTGCCAAATCAAATATGCAGATCACGAATCAGAAATTCATACGGGATCGATTGAGGCCTGGGTTGGTTACCAACGACCGCCACTAGTATTGTTAGCCAACAGGGTACTGGTGGAAATTGGCTACTGTTGGCCAAAGGAGAAAAAAGAGAGGAAGAAGACGTAGTACAGAGATAGAAGGGAAAGGAGACAGCAGGAAAAGGAGAAGTGGAGGAGTGGAGGTTAGAGTTGGTACTATGACTGGTAAAGAGAGAGAGGTTGCTGATATAATGGGGAGGAGCTTTAAACTGTTCTTTGATGGTGTGGATGGAAAGAGAAATTGTGTAGGGGTAACTCTGAAGGAAGAGTACAGTAAGAGTTTAGTGGCAGTGAAAAGAGTTTCTGATAAGGTGACGAAATTAAAGGGGTGATGATGCCTTTGCTCCAGTGCCTTTGCTTCACAAGTGGGTTGTGAGATGGAGGAGAATGAAATATTCTGGAGTGAGTTAGATGAAGTGGTGGAGAGTGTATCTAGGAATAAAAGATTGGTGATTAGGGCAGACTTTGATGGGCATGTAGGTGAAGGGAACAGAGGTGATGAGGAGGTGATAGGTAGGTATGGCTTTAAGGAGAGGAATGTGCAAGGGCAGATAGTGGTAGATTTTGCTAAAAGGATGGAAATGGCAGTGGTAAATACTTATTTTATGGTATCATGGAGTGACGTATAAGAGTGGAGGAAGGTGGAATATATTTAATGTAGGAGATGCAGCCTGAAGGAGATTGGAGATAGACAGCTAGACAGCATCCGATTATGGTCTGTGGGATGGTTTTGGAGATAAAGAAAAAGATGAGGAGAGAGAGGATTAAAAGTAGAAGAAGATGGTAGAAACTGAAGAAGGAAGACTGTAGTGTGAGATTCAGAGAAGAGGTCAGACAGGGGCTCGGTGGTGCTGAAGAGGTGCTGGATGATTGGGCACCTACTGCAGAAGTGATAAGGGAGACAGCTGGAAAGGTACTTAGTGTGACATCTGGAAATAGAAAGGAAGACAAAGAGACATGGTAGTGAAATGAGGAAGTGCAGGAGAGCACAAAGAGATAGAGGTTGGCAGAATTAAACAGAATTAGGATCGACATAGTGATAAGAGAACTAGGCAGGAGGCAGGATTTATACATATTGGCCAGACAGAGGGACTAAGCTGGGAAGGATGTGCTGCAAGTTAGACCAATAAAGGATGGAAATGTGTTGACTAATGAGGAGAGTGTGTTGAGCAGGGGGAGGGAGCATTTCGAGCATCTAATGAATGAGTAAAATGAGAGAGAGAAGGTTGGATGGTGTGGAGATGGTGAAGCAGAAAGTGGATAGGATTAGTAAGGAGGAAGTGAGAGCAGTGATTAAGAGGATGAAAAGTGGAAAGTCAGTTGGACCAGATGACATAGCGGTAGAAGCATGGAGGTGTTTAGGAGAGATGGCAGTGGAGTTTTTAACCAGGTTGTTTTTTTTAACAAGGTGAGAGGATGCCTGAGAAATAGAGAAGAAGTGTGCTGATACCAATTTTTAAGAATAAGGGAGATGTGCAGACCTGCAGAAACTACACGGGAATAAAGTTGATCAGTCACACCATGAAGTTATGGGAAAGAGTAGTGGAAGCCAGGCTAAGAGAAGAGGTGACCATCTGTGAGCAACAGTATGGTTTCATGCTGAGGAAGAGCACTAAAGACGCATTATTTGCTTTGAGGATGTTGATGGAGAAGTAAAGAGAAGGTTAGTGAGAGTTGCATTGTGTGTGGATTTAGAGAAAGCGTACATTAGGGTGCCGAGAGAGGAATTGTGGTCTTGTATGAGGAAGTCTGGTGTGTCAGAGAAATTTGTGAGGGTGGTGCAGGACATGTATGAGGACAGTGTGACAGCAGTGAAGTGTTTAGTAGGAACGACAGATGGGTTCAAGGTGAAGGATGGACTGCATCAAGGATCGGCTCTGAGCCATTTCCTGTTTGCAATGGTGATGGACAGGTTGACGGATGAGGTCAGACAGGAGTCTGTGAATGATATTGTGATTTGTGAAGTAGGGAGTAGGGAGCAGTTTTAGAAGAGCCTGGAGAGCTGGAGGTATGCACTGGAGAGAAGGGGAATGAAAGTCAGTAGGAGTAAGACAAAGTACATGTGTGTGAATGAGAGGAAGGGCAGTGGAGTGGTGCGGTTGCAGGGTTTAGGTACCTGGGGACAACAGTGCAATGTAATGGAAATTGTGTTAGAGAAGTAAAGAAAAGAGTGCAGAAATCGGGGGGGAAGTGGGTGGAGAAGAGTGGCAGGAGTAAGTTGTGATAGAAGGGTATCTGCAAGAGGGAAAGTTTAGGGAACTGTGGTGAGACCTGCTATGTTGTATGGTTTAAAGACAGGGGGTGGAGCTGGAGGTAGCAGAGCTGAAGATGTTGAGGTTTTCTATGGGAGTGACGAGGATGGACAGGATTAGAAATTAGTTTATTAGAGTGACAGTGCATGTAGGACGTTTTGGAGACAAGGTAAGGGAGGCCAATTGAGATGGTTTGGACATGTGTAGAGGAGAGACATGGGGATGCTGAGGATGAAGCCACCAGGATGGAGAAAAATAGGAAGACCAAGGAGGAGGTTTATGGATGTGGTGAGGAAAGACATGCAGGTGGTTGGTTTGAAAGAGGCAGATGTAGAGGACAGGGGGTATTAAATATACTGAAAGAAGAAGAATTAATTGAATTAATTGTATTTATTCAAATAAAATTTTATTGTGTACACAGTGGCACCCCACTTATCGACTTTAATCCGTTGCTTAAAACCGGTCGAAATGCGAAAAGGTCTAAGAGCGAATGTAATTATCCCATAAGAAATAATGCAAAACCAATTAATCCGTTCCCGACCTCCAACGATACCCATTTATTAACATTAACATTGCCCTGTTTTTAGCAGTATTAATACAGGTACATAAATAATACTGTATATAATTGTTATGCAGCGTAATGAGTGGAGGCAAAGCCGGAGCACAGTTCGCTTTGGTTTAACGAAAACACAAAGAGTTTAACACAAAAACACACACACACACACACACACACACGGCAGGCCATAGAATTCCAAGAAACGAAAGAGAGATATCCGTGGTACGCACTGGAGGGGCGAGGTCCACGGGCGAACGCACGGGAGGAAAAAGGTAATCCGGGGTGCGCTTTGGAAAGAAAGAGTCCGGAAAGGAAGAAACGCATAGGAATACGTGTGACAGGAAAAAACACAGACAAACATGCACCAAACACCTTCACATACCAACAATAACCGACAAGGAGTGTGGCTGAATGAGGGGTTTATATAGGAGCTGGGGATGAGTAAATAATGAGCCCCAGGTGTGCATTGTTGAAGCCGGGGGCTTTAGGGAAAGCGGAGGTTTTGACAGCTGCCGAAGGGGACGTGGCAGGTGGATTTCTGACAATAATACAGTAAAAAGTATAAATTAAAAACATTACAAAAGTAACAAAAAAAATGCTCCACGTGGGTTGGGGTAAAAAAAAGGTCGATAAGCAGGCATTTGGTCGTTCATCGGGTGCAAATTTTGGTCGAAAAACTGTTCGCTAATCGAAAAGGTCGATGTCCGAGCCGGTCGATAAGCGGGGTACCACTGTATATGTATATATGTATATATATTACATATATATACATATATACACACATATATGTGTGTGTGTGTGTGTGTGTGTGTGTGTGTGTGTGTGTATGTGTATGTGTATATATATATATATATATATATATATATATATATATATATATATATATATATATATATATATATATATATATATATATATATATAGGCATTTTATATAACAATAAATAAAATGTAAACTGTTTGTGTTCACGAATATTAACAATAATAAACTGCATTTATCAATAAGGTTCAAGTCAGGGCTCTGGTTCGGCCACTCTAGGACATTCACAGATTTGTCCCTAAGCCACCCCTGTGTTGTCTTGGCTTTGTGCTAAGGGTCGTTGTCATGTAGGACAGTGGTCCCCAACCTTTTTTGCGCCATGGACCGGATTAATGTCAGATAATATTTTCACTGACCGGCCTTTAAGTTGTGGCGGATAAAAACAACAAAATAAAATCATATTTTCTAAATATAATAATAAACGTGAATCCACTGTGTTGTTTTTTTTGTTCATTTTGCTAGCTTGGGGGTTTGAATTTTGCGGTAATATATTATGTGTTAGCAGCCTGAGCAGCCCCTTTAAGAAGGTAGCGGATGGAGGTAAGACATGTGACCGAGGCATCATGACATGAATCAAGAGAGAGTCATAGACAGATTTGGCTGTCAGGGCACGGACCACGAGCCGGAAGCGGGAGTAACTCTATCAGAATGTTCTAGAGAGTTATGAACCGTCATGCGGGTTTGGTTCCTTAATGCAGGGATAATCCACGGAGCAGAGCAGAGATAATCCACGGAACAGAGATAGTCCACGGAAGGAGATAATCCATGGAACGGAGAGGATCCATGGAACGAAGTTGATCGACGAAACGGAGAAGATCCACGGAGCAGAGCGGAGATGATCCATGGAGCGGTGATAGTCCACGGAGGGACCAGTGGGAAAAGCTGGCAGTCGGAGATCCACGAGATCCGTAGCATGACCTTTAAGAACCGACAGCCTGTGACTCTGGAACTGGCATTTATAAAGGCTAATTCGTAACGAGGACCAAGTGTTTGTGATTAAAGCTGGGAGCGGCAGAGAAGCGGCAACATGACAGCCACCGAGGAGATCGTGGCAGGTGGAACACTGACAGTGGCGGAGAAAATCCGTTAATTTTCCAAAATAAAACATCATTCAGAATCAGACAATAAATAAAACGCAAATAATGTAAGTTATGTATACTTTTTGTGCGGCCCAGTACCAATTGACCCACGGATCAGTGACGGTCCGCGGCCCGGGGTTTGGGGACCACTGATGTAAGGGGGTGAACCTTCAGCCCAGACTGAGGTCCTGAGTGCTTTGAAAACAGGTTTTATTCTATCTGTAATTCTCTTTATACTGTAAACTCTATACTTTGCACCATTCAGCTTTTCCTCAACCCTGACCAGTTCCTCAGTCCCTGCTGCAAAAGAAACACCTCCACAGCATGACGCTGCAATCATCATGCTTCACTGGTGAGATGGTTTTGTGCAGATATGATGCGTAAAATCCAGACAGTCCAAACAGTTCAATCTTGATGTCATCAGACCAGAAATTCTTGTTCCACAAAGTATTAGAGTCCTTCCATCTAGCCACTTTGCCATAAAGCCCAGATCTGTGGAGGGCTGCATTTATGGTTGTCCTTCTGGAAATTTGTCCCACCAACACACAAGATCTATGAAGCGCAGTCAAAGTCACAATCGGGTTCTTGGTCAAATCTCTTACTAAGGCCCTTGTCCCTGATTGCTCAGTTTGGCCAGGTGACCAGCTTTTGGAAGAGTCCTGGTTGTGCCACACTGCTTCCAATTAAAAATTATTGAGGTCACTGTGCTCTTGGGAAATTAAATAACAGCTTTGCAGGCAATTTGTTTTACCTTATGGCTTGTTTTTTTTGCTCAGGTATGAATTGTCAGCCATGAGGTCTTCCAAAGAGAGGAGTGTGCACATCCAAATCATGTCCAATAAATAAACTGTTCCATAGGTAGACTTCAATCAAGGTGTAGTAACATCTCAGAAACTAACAAGAGGGAGGCACCTGAGCTAATTTTGAATATTTTCTGAATACATATTAATGTGATATTGAAGGTTTTATTTTTTAATTAAAAATTTTCAGGCTGCAACATAACAAAATAAAAAAAAGTCGTGGGGTTTGAATACTTTCAGAAAGCACTGTGTGCCAAATACACTGGCCAAAAACCTCTAAACTACAAACACAACTGTGCCAAGTACATTAACTGGTGTAGTTTAGAATAAATATTTCTCTAATAACATGACAAAAACATAAACAATTAAAATAAATTCCACACTATTCACCAAAGACGCATACTCATAATGCATACTCACATAATTTGCACCACTCCTCAGAGGCTGTAAGCCAGTGGAACCACTCATATACACTGGTCTGGAAGTGGCAAACCCTTTCCCGGGATGAGACAAGCTAGCTAGCTTCGGGGTTGGCTGACCTCTCCTTACGATGTCCAGCTTTTCTGGAAAAAGTCCACCTTAAAAATATATATTTTTAAGTATGTTCGAGACCAAATAAATTTCTCTTCCTCCGTCAGCCATAGTGGGGGATAAAAAAAAAAAATTAAAAAAAGTCTAACTCAGATGTATTAATGTGTGCAGATCCCTAAAGATGTGTTTTGCTAGTCAACCTTGGCTGTAACAGTTTACATTTGACCAACCAATCAGAGGACGAAAAAACACTGACGCTATTCTGGGCCAGCTAAATTTGAAATCAGATTGGTTAATTGCTAATACAGTTTAAGGTACATGGGCCAGCACTACTGATTCTGAAGGCCCTGGGCAGATTGGATTGACATGGCAGCACATAGACGCTGAAATCTCATTGGACAAAAAATCTAACGTCCACATACACATACTGGAAGCAGTGCAGCCAAGAGAAACACTATAAATTAAGAGAATAAACTGTTGGGAATAAATTAATAAAAATTCATGGAACAAATATTAGAATTTAGGTTGTAAAGGTAGGTCAGTGCTTCTGATAGTGTTTAGGCCAGCAGAGAAGGCCTTGCTGGCCCTGATGGCCCACCACTGTTGTGGCGTAATTTCAATAACCTAGTTAGAATCTCAGTACCCTCAGGAGCATATTAAGTGACAGACCGCAGATGTGTTTAGTCTCCGCCTCGCAGTAATGTGTAGTGTTACCATTTTTCATTATTATTATTAATAAACTTGAAAATATACACAACAATGCAAGAGGTGTAAAAAAGAAACTAGAGTTAGCACCTCCTCACTGTGGCTATTCACTCCATACTGGAAAAAAGATTTGTAGAGTGCCGATATACAGTGCATCTGGAAAGTATTCACAGCGCTTCACTTTCACTTTGTAGCCCGCCTTACGCAACATATAGACATTGGAGCAACTTGTATCCTTGTGTACCTCTGGGGAACACTCCAGGAACTCAGAAACAATACCAACAACAAAATAAATGATGATCTGTGGCAGAAATTACATGACCTCGGAGTGCTCCAAGAACAGCCTTAAAGACAGAGAGGGCCAAATTGTCCCGTGCCATCAGAGAGGCGAAGAGCGCACACACCAAGAGAATCCATGGCCACTTTCAGGACAGCAGAGACACCAGGGCATACAGGCGTCGCGAACTACAAGACAACATCACTTGCTTGTGACAGTGACGCCTCCCTCCCAGCTGTGCTGAACGAATTCTACACCCGGTTCAAGGTACAGAACAACATGGTGGTTCAAGGTGCTCTGTCTAACCAGGTGCTCTGTCTAACCACAGTTGAATTGAGGAAAACTCTATGCAGAATTAACCCACGAAAGTCTGCTGGACCGGACAACATTCTTGACAGAGTGCTCAGGGAATGTGCAGAACAGCTAGCGGATGTCCTCACCGAAATCTTCAACATCTTCCTTAGCAGGGCCATTGTTCCTATGTGCCTCAAGATGACGACCATCGTTCCCGTGCCGAAGAAGTCTACTGTCTCCTGCATCAATGACTATCATCCTGTCATGCTCACACCCATCATGATGAAGTGCTTCGAGAGGCTCGTCATGAGGCACATCAAGACCCAGCTACCACCCTCACTGGACCCCATGCAGTTCGCGTATCGTCCAATCTGCTCCACAGACGATTCCATCTCCACGGAACCTTCATCTGGCCCTCACCCACCTGGACAACAAGGACTCATATGTAGGAATGCTGTTCATAGACTTCAGTTCAGCTTTTAACACAATTATCTCAGCCTCAGCACCAGCCTCAGCACCTGATTGAGAAGTTAAGCCTACTAGGCCTGAACACCTCCCTCTGTAACTGGATCCTGGACTTCCTGACTGGGAGACATCAGTCAGTCCGAATTGGAAACAGCATCTCCAGCACCACCACACTGAGCACTGGGTCACCTCGGGGCTGTGTGCTCAGTTCACTGCTATTCACTCTGCTGACTTACGACTGTATAGCAATGCACAGCTCGAATCACATCAAGTTCCTCGATGACCATGGGCGTAAATTTAATTTAACAGTGGGGGGGGGACAATAAATATAAAATTTCTCATGATCAATTTTTGAAGGGGACACAAATAATACAGTCAAATTTTTTTTATTGTTATTTATTTAACCTTTATTTAACCAGGTTAGTCTCATTGAGATATAGATTCTCTTTTTCAAGAGAGACCTGGCCAAAATAGCAGAACAAAATTAAATCACACAATCACAAAACAAACAAAAACGCAAGACAACTCAAGTGCATTTTAATTTAAATAGAAGTGCCATTAATTAAAACATTTGCACGTGTGGATAGACTCATGTTCTATAGATTTAACATAATGTTTAAAATCATTTAAGGAAATTAGACACTGTAGCTTTAGTGATTTCTGTAGGTCATTCCAAGTTGAAGGTGCAAAAAATAAAAGCCTTTTTGAACAACTCTGTCCTAGCTTGAGGAACATTTAATGAGAGAATTTTCTGGGACCGTAAACCATAAGTACTCTGTACAAAAGAAAGAAATTCAGATATGTAGCCTGGCAACCTGCCTATAATACCCTTATATATAAAAATATAAAGGTGAGTAAGCCGGCGATTTGACAGAGAGGGCAAATTCACTTTGGAGTAAAGTGTACAATGATGCGTGAGAGGTCTGCAATTTGAAATAAACCTTAAAGCTCCATGAAACACAGCATCCAACATCTGAAGACACTTTGATGGGGCATTCATATACAACAGATCACCATAATCAATAATAGAGAGAAATGTGGCATCAACTAGCCTTTTTCTAGCAGAAAAAGTAAAACAAGATTTGTTCCTAAAGAAAAAACCTAGCTTCAATTTCAACTTTTTTACTAGATTCTGTATATGAAGCTCAAAAGAAAGGTGCTTATCAATTAAAAATCCTAAATATTTAAAGGTTGAAACTACCTCGATTGTTTTACCCTGGTCAGTAACAATATTCAGGTCTAACTCTTTTTTCCTTGAGTTTAAAAATACCATTACTTTGGTCTTCTCTGCATTAAGCACAAGCTTTAAATGATAAAGCTGCTTGCACTCTATCAAAAGCAGTTTGCAAGCATTCATACGCCTTCCTAATGGTAGCTGCACAACAATAAATGACCGTATCATCTGCAATCAAATTGTACTTATAAAGACACGGTGTCCCCACAGTGAAAAACTTTGCTTTTATCATTATTATTGTAGCATGGAGACTGCGTCATTATGGTTATTTTAAAAGTTTTTTTCAGGTTCAATGACAAAGCAAAACAAGGAATTAAAAAATAGTTTACATTTTTATTTAAAATGAATTAAGACACTTAAGAACAGAATAGAAATTGATTATACAAAAAAATACAGTGGGGTCAGTTCGGACGTAGCACAGTGCTCATTTAGTAAATGCACAGCTAAACAATATGCTAATTGTGACCATAAATGTTAAATTAACATTATACCAAGTCGTCCCAAATAAAACACTGCATGGGAAACAGCTTTGGCGTGTTAGTTGCTACTTACACAATTATTTAAGTATGCATAAATATATTTCTAGTCCTTAGCCCTGTGTTTTCTGTAATGACTTGGCTGGGCCACTCAAGGACAATGCACAGATTTGTCCCGTAGCCACTCCTTAGTTATCATTGGGGTCCTTGTCCTGTTGAAAGATGAACTGTCGCCCCCATCTAAGGCCAGAGCGCTCTGGAGGATGTCTCTGTACATTGCTGCATTCATCTTTTCCTTGATCCTGACTAGTCTCCAAGTTCTTGCCACTTTAAAAATGGCATTTAGGCATAAAAAAAGTTCATTCTTTGTTTTATTAGACCAGAGAATTTTTTTTTCTCATGGCCTGAGAGTCCTTCAGGTGCCTTTTTGCAAATGCCAGGCGGGCTGTCATGTGCCTTTTACTGAGGAGTGACTTTCGTCTGGCCACTCTACCATACAGGCCTGCTTGGTGGAGTGCTGAAGAGATGGTTGTTCTTCTGGAAGCTTCTCCTCTCTCCACGAATGCTGGAGCTTTTTCAAAGTAACCATTGAGTTTTTGGTAATCTCCTTGACTTGAAGGGTCTTCACCCTCGTTCGCTCAGTTTGGCCAGTCGGCTCGCTCTAGGAAGAGTCCTAGTGGTTCCAAACTTCTTCCATTTACGAATGATGGAGGCCACTGTGCTCATTGGGACCTTTAAAATTTGCAGAAATTTTTCTGTACCCTTCCCCAGATCGATGCATTGATAGAATCCTGTCTTGGAGGTCTACAGACAATTCCTTGGACTTCATGGCTTGGTTTGTGCTCTGAAAGGCAATATTAACTGTGGGACATTATATAGACTTGTGTGGTTTTTCAAATCATGTTTAATCAACTGAATTAACCACAGGTGGATTCCAATCAAGTTGTAAAAACATCTCAAGGATGATCAGTTAAAATAGGATGCACCTGAGCTCAATTTTAAGTGTCATGGCAAAGGCTGTGAATACTTATGTACATGTGATTTTTTTTCGTTTTGTATTTTTTTTTAATTGCAAAGATTTCAAACAAACTTCCTTCACGTTGTCATTATGTGGTATTGTTTGTAGAATTTTGAGGAAAATAATTAATTTAATCCATTTGGAATAAGACTGTAACATAAAATGTGGAAAAAGTAAAGCGCTCTAAATACTTTCCAAATGCACTCTATGATTTGTAGTGCATTGTTTCGTGCATGCATAAAGTGCCACTTGTGGATTCTTTTGCATTTTATTTCTAGCGTCAATAATTTCTCCTAAAAGGAGAAAAACCTGACAATTCTGCATATTGAGGGTGTGAATGAGTGAAAGATTAATGGAATAAAGACATTTGTTAAAGTATGATGAAATAAGTAGAGTTAAGTAGAGTTCAACAGTTAAGTAGAGTATATTATATATTTATTAATTTATAATTTTTTTATTTTTAATTATTTAATAATAAATTACTATTAAATAAATGTAAAACACACGCACACACGATTGTTTTAAACATTTAAACTGTTAATGTATAATAATAAAAAACTCCTTTAATAAAAACAATACATACTTTTATAAATAATTTCTTCCTTCGAACTGTACCAAAATTGAACCAAACCCTGTATTTTGTGTGCTGTAACACCCTTTTGACCTTGGACAATTGACCTCTTTTTTTTTTGATTGTTTGCTGCCTGCCCTGATCACTGCCTGTTTTCAGATTACCCTTTTGTCTAGCCTTGGATGTTACTGTTTGTTCATGCCACTCAATTGTTATAATTAGCTAGTTAACAGTTAAATTATTTTCTCTATGTACACCCTGAAAATAATCTACCTACCAGAATGTGGTCAGAATGTGCCTGCTTTATCCGCAATTACAAATAATACTCTAAGAGGTGATGCATCAGCATAGACAATAAATATGACTTTCCAATTCCAATCTCAATTGGTATTGTTTATGAGCAATTCACTGACATGTTCCTCACACTATTTATTATGTCAAGTCAAGTCAAGTCAAGTTTATTTGTATAGCGCTTTTCACAACAGACATTGTCTCAAAGCAGCTTTACAGAAAACAACAGTGAAGGTGAATGGTGTGCGTTTGTCCCTGATGAGCAGCCGTGGCGACAGTGGCAAGGAAAAACTCCCTTAGATGATATGAGGAAGAAACCTTGAGAGGAACCAGACTCAAAGGGGAACCCATCCTCATATGGGTGACATCAAAAGTTTGGTCATAAATCTTTCAACAATACAGAACAATTTGTGATCATCATAGATCCAGCATCAGCTTTTCCATGCCAGGGCCTTTAAACACTCGGCATCTACTTCTCCATGATCATCCATAGGTCCATAATCTTCACGAGGTGGGACGTGACTGGAGCTGGCCAAACCTCAGGATGCCTCGGGATGGGGAGAGAAAGAGAAGCAGTGGAGAGGAATTAGCGTAGCTGCTGTTCATGATATTAACAGCACAAGTTGATAATGTGCATGTGATCAGATGTTCTGGAGCACAAGGTTGTGATGTGATGTGTGTTATGTGTAGGCTTTGCTAAATAGATATGTTTTTAATCTGCACTTAAACTGGGAGAGTGTATCTGAACCCCGAACACTGTCAGGAAGACTATTCCAGAGTTTAGGAGCTAAATGTGAAAATGCTCTACCGCCTTTAGTGGACTTTGCTATTCTAGGAACTACTAGAAGCCCAGAGTTTTGAGATCTCAGGGAGCGTGACGGATTGTAGCGTGTTAAGAGACTGGATAGATACATGGGAGCCAAACCATTTAGTGCTTTATAAGTGAGTAGCAGTAGTTTGTAGTCTATTTGAAAGTTAATAGGAAGCCAATGTAGGGACGATAAGATTGGGGTTATATGATCGTGTTTTCTTGACCTAGTAAGAACTCTTGCTGCGGCATTCTGAACTAACTGAAGCTTGTTTATTAATGATGCAGGACATCCACCTAGTAATGCATTACAGTAGTCTATTCTAGAGGTCATAAACGCATGGACGAGCTTCTCTGCATCAGATATAAATAACATATTTCTTAGCTTAGAAATATTTCTAAGGTGAAAGAAGGCTGTTTTTGTAACTTGATTGATGTGATTTTTGAAAGATAAGTTGCTGTCTAAAATAACTCCCAGGTCTTTTACCATTGAACTAGTAGTTACAGAACAACCGTCTAAATGCAGGCTGAGATGCTGGAGCTTCTGTGTACTATTTTTTGGGCCGATGAGCAAAATCTCCGTTTTATCAGAATTATGTACATTAATCATGTACAATGCCACCTACACAGTTGAATAACTCCAGCTTTTTGTTTTCTTTCTTTTTGCATTCTACACATCCTTGAAATATAAGTAGAGTATTGCTAACCCTCGATTGAGCACAACATTTCAGCCATGTAATTAAGGCCTGAAACTACTCTAAAAACTACCATCCTCTATTAATCTACAGACTTTCATTCCTACATGCAGGGATGGGCAGTATTTATGATTTATGAGATGATTTTTATGATTTACATGTTTTAAATATGTATTTCAAATATAAAATTTGTATTTGATAGAGTTGATGAAAATGGCTTTATATTTTATAACAAAATATTTTAGTGTTTTGTAGTTTTAAAATACTAAAACTATGATTAACAATCAAATGATTAAATAGTTAGAAACCAGTTGCTATAAATACAGGTTCCATCAGTCTTATGAATTACTTTCTTCCTCAATGAGTCAGTGTTGCTGATGCAAAGTAGTCCTTCTTTAACAAACACCAAGTAACTAAATTAGGATACAAATGTGTAATTTAGTCATTTGCAAACTGTTAAACATTAAACTGTACTTTAAAACTGACCTTAATCTGGTTTTTAGATTACAGGGAAATGTATGTGAATTTTTTATCTGCTAGCTGGTTGCATGTCAGTAAAGATGTTGCTATTAAACATTGTTTACTTAATAAACAGTTAAAGTAATAGTAAAGAATAGATCAAATAGGCCAATTGATGAAAGGTTTGCAAAGAAATTTCATGCTTTCAATTTTAAAAATACGAAAATACAATAGTTTATTTTAAAACATGGCTGCTGTATTTTGTAGTTTATTTTGATACACATCAAGTTGATGTATTTGGTATTTTCTTTTAAAATACATTTTGATCAATATTTGCCCAACACTGCCTACATACATGCAGCTCCTTCTGTCCAAAGCACTGCAGACAATTCCAATGTTTATTCAAAGACACATTTGAAGTGAGAATGAGGACTTAGTTTAGAAAATAATTAAAATGCATGGCTATTTGTATAAATGTGGAAATTTGCTTAGGGATAATGAATTTAATACTTAAAATATGTTAGTGTTAAAGAGAGTGTTAAAACAGTGTATAATGAACCAGCTCTGTTGTTTTACTGTGCCATGTGAGGCATTGCAAATTATATCATGCAATGTGGCCATAATCTAGTTACTAGTGGTGAACCCATGTTAGGATACCATAAAACACAAAGTGGGACAACCCTTCTACCCTCTTCTCCTATTTTGTTCATTCTCTCAACTCAGCTGTCACACTGATGGAGCTATAACAGCGACAACCCCATCTATTGCCGGTGGACTGTATGTTTTATTTATGCAATATTTTGTGCCATTTTAAAGGTGTTATCTTCCATATTGATGAAAAAGTTTAAAATCCAAAGTCATAACGTATCTCATTACATTAGTATACAATATATGTATTAATTTTACTTATATAGTCTGATAGCTATTAAACTTGTGTTGTTTTATATATTGGGTCAAGGCCTAAAAGGTGAATATGTATATGTTGCTGCCAGGGTGCGTCTGGAGGCCTTTTCAGACAACAGTGGGAAACTGCAGCTGTCACTTCAGGAAATCATCGAATGGCTGACAGCTAAAGATGAGGAGCTATCAGAACAGCTGCCTATAGGGGGTGATGTGGGGGCTGTGCAGCACCAGCATGATTTCCACCAGGTAGTATCACACAAACACACATGCAAACACAAAGTGTACAACAGTATGGACACCATTTCCCACTGATTCAAATTTTTTAATTAGCTGTAATCTTGGTTAATCCTTTTATTCCACCTACTGTATCTATCAATAAGCCCAATAAGAATGATTTAAAAAATAGAAGTGAACATAAGAGAAATCCAAATCAGATCAATATTTGGTGTGACCCCCTTTTGCCTGCAAAACAGCTAAATCCATTTTTCTAGCTACACTTGTACACAGTTTTTTCCTTCTGTCTTTTCATGTAATACCAGCCATGTAATACCAGACTCAATGATGTTTTAGATCAGTGTCCTGTGGGGGCAAGACTATCACTTCCAGGACTCATTGTGCTTTTCTACACTGAAGAGAGTTATTAATGTCACTGGCTCTATGTTTATGCTTGATGGTACTGCATAATTAATAAGTATTTGCCTGTATTTCTGAGCATTAATGACACCATAGATCCTGAACAAGTTGCTCAAGTTTAGGAATAGGAATATTGTCCCATTCTTGTCTAATACAGGCTTCTAGTTGTTCAGCTGTCTTAGGTCTTCTTTGTCGCATGTTCCTCTTTATGATGCGCCAAATGTTTTCTATGGGTAAAAGATCCGGACTGCAGGCTGGCCATTTCAGTACCCGGATCCTTCTTCTACGCAGCCATGATGTTGTAATTGATGCAGTATGTGTTCTGGCATTGTCATGTTGGAAAATGCAAGGTATTCCCTGAAAGAGACGACGTCTGGATAAGAGCATATGTTGTTCAACAACTTAGATATACCTTTCAGCATTGATGGTGCCTTTCCAGATGTGTAAGCTCCCCATGCCACACGCACTCATGCAACCCCATACCCTCAGAGATGCAGGCTTCTGAACTGAGCACTGATAACAACTTTGGATGTCCTTGTCCTCTTTAGTCCGGATGACATGGTGTCCCAGTTTTCCAAAAAGAACTTCAAATTTTGATTCGTCTGACCACAGAATAGTTTTCCACTTAGCCATAGTCCATTTTAAATGAGCCTTGGCCCAGAGAAAATGCCTGCACTTCTGGATCATGTTTAGATATGGCTTCTTTTTAGACCTATAGAGTTTTAGCCGGCAACGGCGAATGGCACAGTGGATTGTGTTCACCGACAATGTTTTCTGGAAGTATTCCTGAGCCCATGTTGTGATTTCCAATACAGTAGCATTCCTGTATGTGATGCAGTGCCGTCTAAGGGCCCGAAGATCACGGGCATCCAGTATGGTTTTCCGGCCTTGACCCTTAATCACAGAGATTGTTCCAGATTCTCGCAAATTGTTTCTCCAGCTCTCCTTATATTTACATTTAACTTTTCCGGCTTTTTTTTGCTACCTGTCCCAACTTTTTCGGAATGTGTAGCTCTCATGAAATCTAAAATGAGCCAATATTTGGCATGACATTTCAAAATGTCTCACTTTTAACATTTGGTATGTTATCTATATTCAATTGTGAATAAAATATAAGTTTACGAGATTTGTAAATTATTGCATTCTTTTTCTTCTTTTATTCACAATTTGTACAGTGTCCCAACTTTTTTGGAATCGGGTTTGTGTATATATACTATATTGTAGCGACCTGCTTATGCGATGAGTAGAACACAGGCAACAGACATGGAAATCAGGAACTTACTAGGAGGGTTTATTTACAAAGTGTGTGGGGAAAAGGGAGTAGTGAAAACTTGTGAGAGAAAGAAAGAGAGAAATAGAGATATGCACCATGGGGGATCCGAGGCATGCGGCCTGGAGGGAGGCTCAGGACTAGAGGAGAGTTCTGTCTAAGTGACGGGGGTGATACTCTCTGCCACCGGCCCTAGGTGAATCTTTGGCAGTGTAGATACCGTTGATTAGACCGCAGTCGTCTCCGTTGCGGCTGCTTAGAGTGCAAAAAAGAGAGAGAGAACCAACATTAAATGGGAGCTGGACATTCTCAATCCTGTTGTCTTCAGGGTCTCCTTTTATATGATCATCTTTGCTCAAGGATGGTAAGGAGCTGCTCTTCCTATTAGGTTCCAGCTGTGTCTGATCTCACCGTCCCACCACCTGCCATGTGCTCTGGGGCTTTCCACAACACAGGTGCTTAAGTGGCGCTGTCCATTCAGCACCCGTCTGACAGTTGAGTTCAGATCGCTTGGCTTTACAGGTGCATGGGTCGTTGGCCAGTCACCACACTATATATATATAAGTCCAGAATTTTGTTACAAATCAATAATCTTAATAAGCTTTTTTAGGGGAAAAAGACTAATTTCTGTTACCAGGGATAGTAACATGTATTATCCTTTGGGTCAATTTGCCCCCAGGAAAAATAAACATTTTAAACACCCAAACATCTAGATGGATTTTTTTCAGAGCATCATTATCACATTCATAATCATCATTATCATCATCATCAAAACTCCAAAAATAGAAAGCATACTATTTCTTTACTTACCAAAACAAACCTGCACATTCCAGTTCTTATTTACTTTGCTCAGTCTTAAGTTTTCAGTCTTCTCAGTTGACAAAACCTTTGTTAATGCTCATCAGCAGGACATTTATTATTTATTGTAAGAAGCACAGAGAAAAGCTCTGCCTTGTTATTTTCTCACTGTCCACAATATGATCATCTTCTTTTTCATCTGTTCCTCACACAGGACATACAATGTGCACAACACATGCAATATTTTAACCATCCAGGTGCTTTCTCAGGGGATGAGCATAGCTGGACTGGTAGATTTGCTGCGCATCACCAAGAGAAATTGTTTTGAAAATCTTAAGAATTATGTTTTTCTCCTCCCTCACGATGCAAGGAATAGAAAACATCCCATAGAAATTATACCCTCCTCTTCCCCATGTCATGTGAATTCTTAGTGGTTCTTGCAATATTACAGATATGATTTTGTTAGGTTAGGGCTCTAAAGCAGAGAAACATTCTTGAAGAAAACATTTCATGTTAATATCAAAACAACCAAAAATGTTTATATTTTCCTAGTTATCCCCATTACATTATAAAAAGTCATTTACTTACAATCAAAAAAGTTAATTGTGTGTTTAGAGGTGTTAAACACTAAATGGGTTAAATTTGACCCCAAGATAACAGGAGGGATAAGAGTGGAATGCTTTATGGTAAACACAATAATGCTGTATGGTTTATTTGGCAAATAAGACATAAACCATTGTGCTACATGAAATAAGCAATTTCCACATTTTGTATACAATATGAAGTTTTCCTGTTTGGCAGCTGAAACAGAATTCTAATTTATATGCCTGGAAAATTACAGTGTGCACAGTAAGTGAATTATTGTTGGCATGCACTGTACGACAGCAGCCAGTAGATGCAAGTGTTCAGTCTCCACAAAGGGACCATGTTGCTACAGATTTTCATCTAATTTAAGCAAGGGCTACATTTGACACCAAAAAAGTATCGATTTAACTGAGTGGAGTGAATTTTGCCACTGATGGGAATTGATAGGCTTTTCACTGTTTAAATGCTGAGTAGGAATTAATTGAGGGTTCATGTCTTAAAAGAATGGCATGGTCCAGGGAAGTGGGGGCAGTTTTTCACTCCAGACTTCTTTAGGTCTAATGAAACTTCATTAGAAAAGCTTTTCTCTGAGATATTTGTTTTGTGGTAAGGCTGGCTGATCACTGCAAGGTTTTGGGTCCTTAAATAAATTAAACTAGCAAATATAAGAATGCTTGAGTTTGAAGAGAATGCAGTGTGTTTAACAAATCTGTGCATTCTAAATGTATGTGTATGCATGCATGCAGTGCAGTAGAGATTCTGTGGCTTATATATGCAGGCCTTTATGGAGGACGTGAAGTCCAGAGGCCCCTTCATCTACTCAGTGCTGGAGTCAGCCCAGACCTTCCTAGCCCAGCATCCTTTCCAGGAGCCTGATGAGATGCTGCCAGATGGCAAAGGTCTGCTGCTATTTCTGACCACGCTCCTCCACTACACACCAGCTTTCTCAAATTGCACACATTTTTAAAAATACCTCAGTTCAGATGCATATTGTAAGCTCACATTATGACAGGGCATCATTTTATATATAGGTCAGAAACTGGAGCTGAATCACTCTATTTTCTTCTGTCTTTCTCTTCTCTTCCCTTGCCACTATACAGATCTGTCTCCAAGACGCCGGATTCAAAATGTGAGCCGCTCAGTTTGGAAGCAGGCCAATGTGGCTAGCGACCTGTGGGAGAAGCTGACGGCACGTTGTGTAGATCGTCACCGGCACATGGAACGGACGCTTGAGCGGTTGCTGCAGGTGCAGGCAGCAATGGAAGAGTTAGCCCATGCTTTAGAGCAGGCTGATGGTGTGAGAGATGCCTGGGAGCCTGTGGGAGATCTCTTCATTGATTCACTGCAGGACCACATTGATGCAACAAAGGTACTGAGAGCACATGATTATTAATTGGGCTCATATTGACAGCAGTAATGATCTAGATTTATCTATGTTGTGCTTCTAAAATTAAGATTTTATTTACTGTATGAATGGGGTTACTGCAACTCATTTTATTTTATTCATCACAGTGCTTGGCGGTCCTATTTTCTGTGGCTTTTTTTTTTTTATAAGAATTACATTGTTTTGTATATAAATTTCTGCATGACTTTTTGTCAATGCTAAGGTCCATGTTTTTTCAGTAAACATCTTTGCACCATAATATAAAGTATTTAAATTTTTTTCGCCAAAGTTTTTTTGGTTCTGTAGTATTTTCATTTCACACTTTTAAATATTAAATGTAGAACGCTTTAACAAATGGTTTCAATGATTTAAGCATAAAAAATTTTAACTATCCAGAGAAAATTTTTTTTTCTTACTTTGTATCACTATGGAGAATAGCAAACCCTTAAACTGTAACACTTTAGAGTGGTAAAGTATTTAAATTAATGACTGTGTCCTCTACTGTCAAGGCTATTGTTCTAGCAAGCATCATGTGCATCAGAACACCAAATAACAAATCAATTATCTATGTGTTCTCTTTCTCTCTTTTATCTTTTTAGCTGTTTAAGGAAGAGCTAACTCAAGTCAAGGAAGGCATAAAGCACATCAATGACTTGGCCCACCAGCTAGCTATTTCCGATGTGCACTTGTCTATGGAAAATGCTCGTGCCCTTGAGCAGCTCAACAGCAGGTGGAAACTTCTGCAGGTAGACAGAACCTGCCAATAACTGCATTATAAAGTAAAATAAATAGAGAAAAGAATGGACAAAGACAACACAATGGAACATAGAAAGTCAGAGAGAGGGCCAGTGAGTCGGTAAATAATATATGGTAGTCTGTGTGTGTGTGTGTGTGTGTGTGTGTGTGTGTGTGTGTGTGTGTGTGTGTGTGTGTGTGTGTGTGTGTGTGTGTGTAAATTCAGTGATTAATATTACAATTTCTATCTTAAAAAAAGATAAATATGCTCTTCCTACCTTACATCTCACACAGATGTAATGCATTATAAAGCCTAATAATCGAAACGTTTTTCTCTTAAATGAATAACTTCATCTGTGGGTGCAGTGAATACAAACACAGACACAGAAAAACGCACCGCATTTACACAATTTGCCCTTGATCTTGAACAGATTTAATGCATTTTTTTTTTTTGCCCCATTAGGTATATAGTTAAAATAGGAACAGGACAAAAGTGAGAGAGAATGTGTCTCAAGGCATTTGTCTCTGCATAAATTGATTTGCTAACGATTGGTTCTATTCATGTCTTAATATATTTCATTACATGTTAAAAGTTTAATGTCTTGTAAATAAAACCTTAAGCTATTAAGTGGGAAGGGAATATGAGGACAGGAAGTGAATTTTAACAACATTTTTGTACATTTTATTGCTAAATCACCCCCTTGACCTGCTCTCTCCCCGCTGTCTTCTGTCTGTCTCTTTCTCTTTGTCTTCTCAGAGTTCTATAGAAGAACGGATGAAGCAGTTGCAGGATGCCCACAGAGATTTTGGTCCTGGATCACAGCATTTCCTCTCTAGTAAGAACATTACCTAGGAAATTAACATAGGAATGACTGAATAACAGTAATGTGGCAACAACACATTACTTTGGGGTGGCAATGTAGGTGGCTGTCTCATTCCCTGTCACTTTAGAAATTCAGATCTATGGGATCTCAATCTGCCATTGCAGGATATGCTGAGAAAGTAAATTATGCTGAATATCAAGGTTAATGTTAGTGTTGAGCAATGAATCATTGGAAGTTAAAGATGGAATGTGTACTAGGGGTAAAAACCAAATACAAATAAAGTATTCATATTGAACTGATAATTCACCCTAAACATACTGCATGAAGAAATCTAAACAGTAGGCAAATTATGTACTGTAGAGCTGCAATTAACGATTATTTTGATAATTGATTAATCAGACAATTGTTGTTTTTTTATTATTATTAATTGGATAAAAAAAATGTATTAACTGTTTTGCTTAACTATATAGAACCCTATATTCAGGATATTTATGTATAAAAGTGTACTTAAGAAAATGCAAAGGTCACATTTGAAGTTTATTTCTCCTTAATTTTGACATTTTAAAGCTTATTGTCAGGGAACAACCAGCCACGCCTTCCCCCTAAACTCAACACACTCGCAGTGCCTCGCCTTCATACTAATCACCTTCACCTGTCTCCAATCTATGGTCTCCTTTATAAGGCCCCCCAATCTCACTCACCATCCGATCTACAGTTCATACTAGCAATCATCCCTGGATTTCCCCTGTTTTGGATTATACCCGTTTTCAAGTTTGTGCTTGAAAACGGCAAAAAGTAAACAGCCGACTCTTGATCCGAGTGTAACAGAAAATTGGACCAGTACCGACAACTTGATGGAGCCACAGCTCCATTTCCATTTCGGATCCCATCAAGAAATCAAGAATTTCATTAAAAAAAAGAAAGAAAATGCTTTTAATTATGCAAGGTGTAAATTGTGTAACTCAACATTTGTACTGTTTTTAATGATCATTGCAGATGGCATGTTGACAACCATACTTAAGAACTAAATTTTGTTACCTAATGATTGTATCCAGGCTAAACAACCACCATATAGAACAAAAGCAGAGAAAATATGATGACGATCAGATGATCAGAAATGTCTCTGTTCTCAGTCATGTTTACATTGCTGACTCCCTCTGTCTCATCTACGTGTAGTGGACAGAGTATGCCACCGCCTTGTGGGGGATATTTATCACTTAATTATTGAAAACCGAATGAGCAACCAGACCCCACCCAATGCTTTAAGTCTTTATACAAGTATTAGTTGTATGTTGCACCTATCGTGTTGCAATATGTAAATACTCAAGATGTGGCGAGGTGGGTTTTCGGATTTATTTTATGCATGGAGGCCACCTGAAGTATGTGTATGCAGAAAACCCAGGAAGTAAACGTAGGTGACTGCAAAACCCAATCTAACAGAACAGGTATGATGCCCCCACTATATAAGTATAAGTGAGTCAAAATTAGTGTAAACAGTTTCGACTTAATTAAGCTTACATTTATTTAAAATAAATGGATTGGTATGATTATTTAATTTCTCTTTTTTTTTTTTTACACGAAGAGTGAATCAAATTTAAGCTCAGCTAAAATAAAAATTTAATAAAAACTTAGAAAACAATGAAGGGCTAATTAAAAAATATGTGACTGTGTCAGTTGAATTGCGTATAACAGATTACAATCTTTGTCCCTCTTGTTTTAACTAAAAGAGACGTTTCCCATACACAATGCTTTCGACGACGGTCAGATTGCGAAAACGGATTTTAC
The DNA here is from genome assembly GCF_946808225.1 of Silurus aristotelis. NCBI lineage: Eukaryota > Metazoa > Chordata > Actinopteri > Siluriformes > Siluridae > Silurus > Silurus aristotelis. Next base: position 13,215,887 of record NC_139587.1, on the reverse strand, counting down.
ACTGCACCTTCTGATGAATCAGCAACTCCTCTTGTACCATAAGCCACTGTATCTAGCATGCGTTTTTATTTTGTTTAAACAAAAACAAAAAACTAAACAAAAACTGAATTTAAAACACAAAACAAACCCGGGAGTGGTTCTAACTTTACTACCGCATATCAAGCACTATTAGGTCCACTTTCCCGCCTCACATGCGCACACAGCAGAAAAAAATTATCCTGTTATGTTTAACAATGGTAATCAAAGCCATCGGACACTCAGATGCAACTCTATGCGACTATAATGCTGACCGCGGGGTCTAAACTCAACGTCTTAGTGTCATAAAATGACCCCCCAAAAAATACATTCGTCTCTTGCTTCCTGCTGCTCAGGTGCAGGGTCTCATCATGCCCCTGTGCTACTCGTTCCTTCCCCAGCTTGGCGGCGCCCGTGCCAAAAATTTGAATAAAAGTTTTTACAAAATAGAATTTGTCGATCCCCTACACATGTTAGCTATACTTCTTTTTTTTTCCATCTGCCTTGCTTGTTGTTAGCTTCAAAGGTTAGCCTACATCTGTGGTGCATGAGAGCCTGGAAATGATACACCAATAGAAGGTGGAAAAAAAACACGCAAGGACAAGAAATAGGTTGATGGGCTGAAAACATTGTGCAATGAGAAGAAAAAAATATTGATCATGCCAACAAATAAATTAAAACTAAAGTAATGAGTCTGGTTTAAAAATATAAGAAGTAGAAAGTACAGATGTTTGTGTAAAAATGTAATGAGTGAAAGTAAAAAGTTGTCAGAAAAATAAATATTAAAGTAAAGTACTGATACAAAAAAATCTATTTAAGTAGACTAACAAAGTATTTGTACTTCAATACTTCCTACCTCTGCTCTTAATGCCCCAGAATTTTGGAGAGAAACCTAAGTTTCAATTCAATTCAATTTAATTCATTTTTATTTGTATAGCGCTTTTAACAATGAACATTGTCTCAAAGCAGCTTTACACAGATAATGTGGTGATTAAACGTAAATATGTTCTTTGTAAGTATATATGTTCTTTGTAAGTTTCCTGTTGCATTGTTCTCAAAAACAATTTTTACATTTAGAATGCAGTTAAATTTGGCCTTGGACGAGTGGAATTACTAGTTTGTAGACATTGCACCTACATAAAGAGTGCTAAAACGTTTTAACACATTTTATTTCTATAATTGTTTGCCAGTAGAAATAACTGCACCTGCAGCTGACATTATTGTCAAAACACAGCAAATATTTGGTATTTGGTCATATTTGGTAACACAGTTGGAAAAGGTGTAAAATGTAAAATCTTTTGTATATTGTTTTTTGTGCTTTGTACAAGAGTCAAAGTTTTAGGACATCACCTTTACTGCTACATTGTTTATTTTCTGTCATTTTTTATTATGGTATTGTACCTTGTTGGGCATATTCAACTTGTGCCATTTGAAATTTTGTAAATAGCTTTTCAAACATGGCATGCTTGTCAGTGTGATATTGCACATTGTACTTCTTGTTTATGTTCGTTCTCTCTACAATCTCTCCATCTCTTTCTTTAGGTTCAGTACAGATACCTTGGGAGCGTGCTATTTCCCCAAACAAAGTGCCATACTACATCAAGTAAGTTCAGCTGGAGCCATCTGTAGTCAGCATGCAGTGGCAGCCATAAAACAAAGCAGAAGTGAAAGACGTCAGTTGTCAGGCAAAGAGAGAAAGAAAGTGAGATTAATTAAAGCAAAATTACTGTTCTCTGGTGCCAAAATTTTTTTTGTGCATAGTCTTCGATGTTTCACAGACCATTTTTGTTTCCATAGATATAAGCATGAATGGTGACATTAATATAAACAATTTCAGAGGAAGACGCTTAGCCTCTCTGCACTTCTTGGATTATTGATACTACCCAGTGAGATATGTGTTTAGCTGTTTTGTTTTGTGATAACATTTGGGATCCATTAACGCATCTCGACAGATCTTTTTTTTTTTAATAATTTATACTATAGTATAATTTTTTTTAATTTAAAGTACTTTTTCAAAATACTCTTTTAAAAGTCCATTACAGTCTATTTCTGTGGCACATGATGACTTGCAGTCTTTAGTGGGTTGTGCATGTAGGACACAGGAGGAAAGTACAAATTGACTTTGTTTCTGTGTGATCAGTGTAAGTTTTCACAGGTAATGTTGCACAAGCAATATGAACTCAAAGATGGCTCACATTTGTTAAAATATCTCTCATGTATATCTCATGCAATCCTAGCCATATATGGTTGTGGTATAATCAGGATACAAACTCACATTTCCTGCAATTATTTTTTTATTTCTCATTTTATTATTATTTTTTTGCCTCATCTGCTCTAGCCACCAGGCACAGACAACCTGCTGGGATCATCCAAAGATGACAGAGTTGTATCAAGCACTGGGTAAGACAACTAAATGGTCTTTTATGTTTATGTACTGCTTATGTATTCATTAAATTCCATTTGCCTACGGATATACCATTTAAATTTGGGCCGGAATGACTGCATGTAATACCTTTAATAAATATAGTAAAAGGCATGTTCTGTGTGCAATTATTTGAACTGAGACTCACAGCAGTGATACTGTCAGGTGCTATACATCAAGGCCAAATAAATCATTTTATATGTGTGAGCAGGAGCGGGATTCTTAGCCTAATATTTTTTTCCCTCTTTTATATTAATTTACTTTTTTCGAAGCGGACATGAACAACATCAAGTTCTCAGCGTACCGAACGGCCATGAAGCTACGGCGAGTACAGAAAGCTCTAAGATGTATGTGTGCATTATGAAACTATTTTGCTGTTAATGTTGCTTTATTTAGATTAATAATTATCACAATTATACATCTTAGAGGGGATAAATCAATCAAATATCTGATTTTGTTAGAACTGTTTCTTTTTTTTTTTTTTTTTTTATTAAATCCCAATTTGTGGGATTTCCTCTGTAAGGAGTAGATCAGATCAAAAAAATTATTTGTCCAGGCCCTCCTGCCACATATTGCATCACTACAGCTGAGCATAGCATTCACACTTGTCTAGTTCCCATCCCTTGACCCCTTTCAGGAGTTCATAATACTGCATAAGTGCACAATTGGTGCTCTGCTGAAGCAGCTGTCATTTTTCTTAATGCCTTTCATCTACACTCATTCCTGTTCTCTCTATTTACTGCTTACTCATTCTCACTTTCTCCTGTACTCTTTTTTTTCCAACACTTTTCTTCACTCTAATAGTTTTGTCATTAGGAGAATTAATTAACTGAGTGCTGTAGTAACTCTGTCATATACTGTAATATGTTTCTGTGAAGAGAAAGGCTGCAAGACTTGCTTCTGTCTCTGAATGGGTGAATGCCTTCCAGCTACTCTCAATATATATCATCTCATTATTTCATAGAATGAGACATGGCAGCACTGGTCAGCCTTAAATTTGTAGGTCTCTCTGGAGTTGCACAGGAAAATTACTTTTAGGGAAATAACAATTTATTAACTTGACTTTTCTGCACATAATGACTCCTCAGGGCTGTTTTAAGGTACAAAATGTGAGTAGGTTTTATATGTTTGGTGTATGTGTGTGTTTGTAGTGGACCTGTTGAAACTGACCAGCATAGTTGACATATTCAGAGAGCAGGACCTGCAACATAGTGAGTATATGATGGATGTAGTGGAGGTGATTCATGCCCTCACTGCTCTTTATGAGAGGCTGGAGGAGGAGCGATCAGTACTCATCAATATTCCACTCTGCGTGGACATGTGCCTCAACTGGTTGCTCAACGTCTATGACAGGTACTACCTCATTACGCAAGGCACTTCTTTGTTGCTATTTTGCTGCTAATATGCTTTGACCTCATAAAACACAGATTGTCATTTGTCTTCCAGTCACACCCATTTAATTGTTTGGTACTTATTAACATTGAGTACCTGTACCTCACTAATATGTTTTTTTATGTTGTTTAATATTAGTGCTATGCATTCTCTGTGAAGAGAAAGAAACCATGACAAAAAAGCAAAGAAAGAGCAAAATTGGAAGGAGCCCTTTTAAACTATGTGGAATAGTGTCAAAATCCCCCATACTGGATCTCCCTGCCAAAGCTCTTGTTTGAGAATGTAAATTTAAAATAAAAATTAAAAACTAAAAAGACTTATGTGTGTATTTTTAGCATATCCATGCTGAATTTGTTTAGTGGCCTAAAACTACCTGATACTACTGGATAAGAATCATTGCTTTCACACTACACATAAACTGGAGAAAATTGGTAGTTTAGTTTGTGATTAAAAACAGGCAGTATATAGACATCTGGGTGAATATGAATGATAATGTTAGTGATTGATGCATATTGGGCTATTCATTCCTTTTTGCATTTGTCTTGGTCACCAACAGCGATTCCATTTCATGGCATTTGTTAATTTCCTGTGCCACTGTAATAAACTGAGAGCAGATACTTACTGTTACCTAGTAATAACCATGCACCTACTAACAGCTTTTTAGCAAAAAAGATAATTCTCTAGAATTTATTGTTCATTAACTATATTATATTGTGCCTATTCATGATTTTGTATTTTTGTTATTTAATACTGTACAAAAGGCAAAAATACTTGTGGCATTCTTTCTACAACAGAAGCAAATATTGTTCTGAAAGTTTTTCCCAACACATAAGTTTCCAGAAATGTGTTACACTTGTCAGCTGCTTTCAATTGAAACTAACTTGATGGGGTTTGTGACCTGTGCTGGCCATTCCATGATGGCTGTAAATTTCCCATTCTGATGAATAAAGTACCTACCTACCTACCTACCTCCCTACCTACCTACCTACCTACCTACCTACCAACCAACCAACCAAACAACTAGTTATATACCAGAGGGTAATGAATAGTGCTGCAAAATGTTATGCTTGTAGTTTTGATTCAGCAAGCCACTCATTCTGTGCAAGTCGACTATGCTAGATAAAGCAAAAAAGCTCCAGAACATCATGCTTCCACTTCCATGTTTGAGATTTGGTGTCACACTATCCTTTTGCCTACTCAACAGTGTACAAAAACCCTCAATGATGAACTAAAGATTTAAAATTTTCATTCTTCAGCCTTTCTGGTGGTGGTCTATGGCCCAAGCAAGCTTTTTTTCTTATTTTGCCATCTTAGCAATGATTTCCTACTGCCATTTGACCTGTCAAATCTGCAGCTTAAAGTCTTCTCTTCACTGTTGAAACTGAGACTTGATTACTTTAACCATTGATAGACTGTACTTAAAGCTGTTGTCCTGTGATTCACCTATCATGCAAGTGGTTGACTCTCTGAATCTCTTCTGATACTTTTTTGACTTTCATTTTGCCAGACCTCTTTCTTTCCTCATTTGTAAGTGCCTTTTGATGGTGTAGGAAACTGTACTTAATGAAACCTTGGCTTTCTTTGCAATTGCTCAAAAGGATAGACCTACACTTTTAAGGGTGTCTTCCTTTGTTAATTGTCATTATTAAATGTCCAATACCATATAAATATTGCTTAAGATGGTGTAGTAACGGAGTCTGTTCCAACACTGCTTTTGTATAGAAAAAGAGTTTGTGAGTAATCAAGTTGGGACACCTATAGGAATTGTTAGCACTTCCAATGCTTTATCTATGTCAATTGCTGCAGAACAGCTGTAAGTTAAGTTATGGAAGTAATAATAATAATAATAATAATAATAATAATGATTATATATATATATATATATATATATATATATATATATATATATATATATATTTATATATATATATATATATATATATATATATATATATATATATATATATATATATATATATATATATATATATATATATATATACAGTACAGACCAAAAGTTTGGACACACCTTCTCATTCAAAGAGTTTTCTTTATTTTCATGACTATGAAAATTGTAGATTCACACTGAAGGCATCCAAACTATGAATTAACACATGTGGAATTATATATGGAATTATATACATAACAAAAAAGTGTGAAACAACTGAAAAATGTCATATTCTTGGTTCTTCAAAGTAGCCACCTTTTGCTTTGATTATTGCTTTGCACACTCTTGAAATTCTCTTGATGAGCTTCAAGAGGTAGTCACCTGAAATGGTCTTCCAACAGTCTTTGGTCTGTACTGTATATATATATGGGCTGCAACTAACGAATATTTTGATAATCGCAATGCTTTGGAAACGCTACTGCGTTGTCCACGCTCTGAATCACATGTGTAATCTGTCCAAAGGGAAGGGTGACGTGACAAGGAAGCTAAAAAAAGCAAATTGAGGGACAGAATGTTGAGGTTCCCTTTAGGGAACTAGGGTTACATACGTAACCTAGAGGCATTCCCTTTCAGGAACTCGAGCTGCATTGCAGCGCTTTCGGAACAAGAGTCCAATACTGCCAGACTGACCAGTCCCTGATTAGTGTGTAGGAGCACAGCTAGGTCGAAGGACGGACGAGCCAGGAGTGGCACTGTGATTAAGGTTATGGAACCCGACGAAGGTCAGCAGGGTGGACCGGCCCGCAGCGTTGCAGATGTCTTGAAGGGGAAACTCCAGAGGACCAAGTCTTAGAGGCGGCCACACTACGGGTTGAGTGTTCTCTGACCCTGAACGGAGCGAAAAAACCCGAGGACACATAGGAGGATGCGATGGCGTCAATAATCCACCTGCTTGAATTCTGCTTGTTGAAAGCCTCTCCTTTGAGGTTGTAGCATATGAGCAGTTGTTCCAGCTTCCTCTAAGGACTCGTCCGGCTTCTCCTGGTGTGGGGCCTGAAATGGAGGATGATAGAATGCCTGGATCCTAACAGGTCATGGGACGACCGAGCATACAACCTCTAGGTGGCATACAACCCCTCGAGGAGAGAGCTCTGAAATGGAGAATGGTCTCTACCACCTTGGTGGAGAGACCAGATCCTTGGATTTGCGCCCCTGAGGGTAAGGGTGAATTATTGAGCCCCTTGCTTGGGAGAGGAGATTCCTCTGAGGAGGAACCATGGAGGGTGCTTGAGGAGGAACTATTAGGTACCGGCTGTAGAACACGGACTCTCTGTCTGATGGAGGGACCACCTCAATGACCAGAGCCTGCTCAGGTACCACCGGTTTGGGACACACCCCGTCAAATTGAGGGGGACGAGACCCAAACTGAATCGTGTAGCCTTTGTCTATGGTGAGCAGGACGCATTGAGACACATCTGGCGGAGCTTTCCAGGTTGCTAGGTAGTCCCTTAAGTGTATCAGTCAGTTCCTGAAGGGGAACTTAACCAGAGATAGCAAAAGTACACACATCCTTTACTCAAATAGAAGTACAGATACTCATGTTTTAAAAGACTCTGGTAAAAGTTTAAGTACTGACTACCCTTTTTTACTCAAGTTAAAGTAAAGAAGTATGGGCTCTGACATGTTCTTAAGTAAAAAGTAGAGATTACTACTGCCTGTTTTGGTGTCATGCTGGTAACTGGACCTCACATAATATATTAATACAAAATAATTTTACAGTTTGTTCCCTAATGAATGTATCCAGGCTAAATAACAACCATATTGAACACAAGCAGAGAAAGATGATGATGGCCAGGTGATGAGGAATGTCTCTGTTTTCAGTCATGTTTACATCGCTGACTCCCTTTGTCTAATCAATGCTTGTTGTTAGCTTTGTAGGCTAGCCTAGGTCTGTGGTGCATCATAGCCAGAAAATAATACGCCAGTTGTAGATTGAAAAAGCAGCGCAATGACAAGAAATTGGTTGATGGGCTTAAAACTGTGCACAATGGGAAGTACACATTTTGATCATGCCACCAAATAGATTCAAACTAAAGTAAAGAGTCTGGTTGGGAAATGTAAGAAGTAGAAATTACAGATATTTTTGTAAACAATTAAGTGAGTGAGAGTAAAAAGTTGTCCTAAAAATAAATAGTGAAGTAAAGTACTGATACCAGAAATATCTGCTTAAGTAGAGAAACAAAGTATTTGTACTTCATTACTTCCCATCTCTGATCTTAAAATACTTTATCTGCCACCTTTTTGGCTGTGGAGACAGCTCCAACCCTCATTGTAGAACAGAAACTCATCATCAAACAACCACAGGCTCTTTACACTATGCTATGGTAGATGGAGTGCCGAAGTAACATAATAGAACAGCCCAACATCATTCTACAAAAAGGTGTGCCCAGTCAATCCAGCTAAACAGCTGTCAGAGCCTTCGAACATTGATGAAGTACTCAGCTTCATTGAAATTGTTCAGAAGCAGAAAGAACAAAGACACCAATCCAAATAAGAAATGAAATTCTGCAAATTTGTCTCAGCACAGGTGGTGAACAACTAATGACTTGCAGGCTAGCTGTGAAAACAGCAGCTGAGCTGATATGTTCAGAGGTAAACTCCAGATGCTATCATCTTAGCAGACAGAAAAGAAGCTCTCACAGTATTAAAAATTAGTTAAAGGACAAATATCTAACATATATACAGACTTCAGTTACACAATCCAACTAAGGATTCCCGGCTACGTTGGAATGTGTAATTTTTTTTTTTATATGAAGCATATTAACTCCAGTTTAACATCTTTTTCTGGATGTTTTTCGGGATTATCTGTGTTTGCCCATGGTACATATTGTCTCAATTTTGCTTTTGTTTACCTTTTTATCTCATGCTATTTTGCCATGTTTGACCCTGCCTGATATATAAATTTTTCTTTTGGACTGGGTTTTATATCTTTTCGTGTTTTATTCTGATTTTAAACACTGCTTGTTTTGACTTTGGTCTTTGTTTAAAAAAGATCCTATCTGCAATTCAGAATAAATAAAAAGCACTTGAAACAAACATGATTTATATATTTTAAATAGTGATTTTATATAGAACTTGAAATAAATATAAGTTCCCAAAAAGGACAGAAGGTTGCATCCTATTCTATATTTTTATCAGCTGAACCGCTCACTAATAAGACTCAGGCTCAAGATGCTGACCCTCAAGCAGGTCATGTATTGTATGGGATTCTACCCTTATGCATGTGTAGCTGTCTCCTGTCTGCATTGCGTCAATCCTTACAGCCGTCAGAAGGATCAGAGAAGGACAGACACTCACTGTAAAGCAGTTTTAGAGACTGCTGGGGTAATGGCAGCAGCATCCAATGTGGTTCCAGTTGGCCTTCTGCATATCATACCTCTTCAGTGGTGGCTCCTGAGGGTTCTTTGGAGAGGGATGGCGAGGGCCTTCCTGTACCCTAGAACAGGTTATTTTGTGAAGGTGCCCTCAGTCGTCCCACAACCTGTTAGGCTTCAGGCATTCTATCCTCCTACTTTTTAGGCCCCAGACCAGGAAAAGCTGAACTGGCTGTGTCCAGTGCAAGACATTTACAGCCACAGGACACACTAGGCAGGGACTGGTCAGTCTGGCGGTATTGGACTCTCGTTCCCGAAGCGTTGTTGACACAGCTACACAGTTATGTATGTAACCCTGGTTCCCTGAGGGAAGGAGACGCTGCGTCTCAATGCCACACTGCTGGCATCCCTGCATCGCTTCCTTCTCCTTTACAGAAGCTAGCATCATGCCATTGTATACGTAAAAGGCTTGGGTGAAACATAAGGCCCTCTGACAAAAGCAGTGTCAGGCCACTTGTTTCCTTACCCTTGTGCAAACTATTAAAAACAATGATATTAATTAGTAGTGCACTGGTAAATATTTTCACACTATCTAGCATTTACAGAATATCAGAATGGTCTGCATGCTGCAAGTGGCACTGCACAGTACTCATCTGTTCCTTTGTCAAGTGCTGAAGATAAAATTTACAACTGCACCTGAAATCACACCTTCATCTAAAAATATTTTTTTGGAAAGGCTTGGGTTGTTCAAATAATTTAAAAAAATATTTCAAGAGAGATGAGGAATTGTTTGAAATTATTTTGAGTGGATGTTCAGGCTAAAATAATGTAAAAATATATTTATTGTAATAACAGAAAGTCTTATTTATTTAATGGGAAGATAATGGAATCATAATGATGTTTGATGAATTTGACCTTTTATCAAATTATTATTTCTCTTTACGGTAAAATGATGTTGCACATTTTAGTTAGTTTGAAGTATGTTGCTACTGTAGCTTTTGGAGCCAGAAGGTGTCTTCCTGTGTGGTAGCCTATTTCTCCAGGGTGCCCCAAAAGTGAGCACATTTTGGGGAAATTAACACTAGATTTTTAAAATTTTTCTTACTTCATTTATATTCTATAAATGATATAATATTCTATATAGAATGCTTTTATCACAAAAATAAATTCTTCTTCTTCTTTTGGCTGCTCCCCAAAAGAAGATGATATGCCACAGCGGGTTATCTGTCTCCACTCTACCCTGTCCTCTACATCTGCCTCTTTCAAAGCAACTTCCTGCATGTCTTCCCTCACCACATCCATAAACCTCCTCCTTGGTTTTCCTATTTTCCTCCTTCCTGGCTCCTCGTTACTCAGCATATTCCTACCGATATACCCTTATGTCATCATCACTGAACCCCGCAACATTGTATCTGCTACAAATGGACATTCGGTGCAACCCAGATGAGGATGGGTTCCCTCTTGAGTCTGGTTCCTCTCAAGGTTTCTTCCTTATGCCATCTCGGGTTGTTAAAAGCGCTATACAAATAAAAATGAATTGAATTGAATTTAATGTCCCTCCTCTGCACATGTCCAAACTATCTCAATCTAGAGTCCCTCACCTTGTCTCCAAAATGTCCTTCATGCGCAGTCCCTCTAATAAACTCATTTCTAATCCTCTCCATCCTTGTCACTCCCAATTAAAGCTCCACCTCCAGCTCCACCTCCTGTCTTTTAGTCTTAGCAGGTCTCACCACAGACCTATAAACTCTTTTCTTCACTTCTCTATCACACTCCCCATTATTTTGCACAGTTGAACCCAGATACTTAAACTCCTCCACCTTTACCACCTCTTCTCCATTCAACCACACCACTCCACTGCCCTCCCTCTCGTTCACATACATGTACTCTGTCTTACTCCTACTAACTTTCATTCCTCTTCTGTCCAGCGTGTACCTCCACCTCTCCAGGCTCTTCTCAACCTGCTCCCTACTCTGACCACAAATTACAATATCATCCACAAACATCATAGTCCATGGAGACTCCTGTCTGACCTCATCCGTCAACCTGTCCATCACCACTGCAAAGAGGAAAGGGCTCAGAGCGAATTCTTGATGCAATCCTACTTCCACCCTGAACCAGTCTGTCATTCCTACTGCAGACATCACTGCTGTCACACTGTCCTCATACATGTCCTGCACCACCCTCACATACTTCTCTGTCACACCTGACTTCATCACAATACCACAACTCCTCTCTCGGCACCCTGTTGTACACTTTGTCTAAATTCACAAACACACAATGCAGCTCCTTCTAACTTTCTCTATACTTCATCAACATTTTCAAAGCAAATATTGCATCTGTAGTGCTCTTTCTCATCATGAAACCATACTGTTGCTCACAGATGGTCACCTCTTCTCTCAGCCTGGCTTCCACTACTCTTTCCCATAACTTCATGGTGTGACTGATCAACTTTATTTCCCTGTAGTAACTGCAGGTCTGCACATCTCCCTTATTCTTAAAAATTGGTATCAGCACACTCCTTCTCCATTCCTCAGGCATCCTCTCACCTTTCAGAATCTTGTTAAACAATCTTGTTAAAAACTCCACTGCCATCTCATCTAAAAATCTCCATGCTTTATGTCATCTGGTCCAACCGACTTTCCACTTTTCATCCTCTTAATAGCTATTCTCACTTTCTCCTTACTAATTCTATTCACTTCGTGCTTCACCATCTCCACCTCATCCAACCTTCTCTCTCTCTCTCTCTCTCTCTCTCTCTCTCTCTCTCTCTCTCTCTCTCTCCCCCTTATTTTCCTCATTCATCAGCTGCTCAAAATACTACCTTCACTCAACACTCTCCTCACTAGTCAACACACTTCCTTTTGCATCCTTTAGACAGATAGATAGATAGATAGATAGATAGATAGATAGATAGATAGATAGATAGATAGATAGATAGATAGATAGATAGATAGATAGATAGATAGATAGATAGATAGATTAGATTAGATTCAACTTTATTGTCATTACACATGTACAAGTACAAGGCAACGAAATGCAGTTTGGGTCTAACCAGAGTGCAATAACAGCAAGTGCAGGATATATAGTTTTTACATGAATTTACATAGTTGAATAAAATGAAATATAGACTATAAACAGTAATTTAAAGATGTATATGTACTAAAAACATAATATACAGACTAATATATATATATATATGTACTATGAATATAATTACAGATATATATATATATATATATATATATATATATATATATATATATATATATATATATATGTACTATGAATATAATTACAGATGAATATGAATATATATGTACTATGAACAATAATATACAGATGAATATATATATATATATATATATATATATATATATATATATATATATATATATATATATATATACATATATACATATATACATACAGTGAGGAAAATAAGTATTTGAACACGCTGCTATTTCGCAAGTTCTCCCACTTAGAAATCATGGAAGGGTCTGAAATTATCATCGTAGGTGCATGTCCACTGTGAGAGACATAATCTAAAAAAAAATAATCCAGAAATCACAATATATGATTTTTGAAACTATTTATTTGTATGATACAGCTGCAAATAAGTATTTGAGCACCTGAGAATGTCAATGTTAATATTTGGTACAGTAGCCTTTGTTTGCAATTACAGAGGTCAAACGTTTCCTGTAGTTTTTCACCAGGTTTGCACACACTGCAGGAGGGATTTTGGCCCACTCCTCCACACAGATCTTCTCTAGATCATTTAGGTTTCTGGCCTGTCGCTGAGAAACACGGAGTTTGAGCTCCCTCCAAAGATTCTCTATTGGGTTTAGGTCTGGAGACTGGCTAGGCCATGCCAGAACCTTGATATGCTTCTTACAGAGCCACTCCTTGGTTATCCTGGCTGTGTGCTTTGGGTCATTGTCATGTTGGAAGACCAAGCCTCAACCCATCTTCAATGCTCTAACTGAGGGAAGGAGGTTGTTCCCCAAAATCTCGCAATACATGGCCCCGGTCATCCTCTCCTTAATACAGTGCAGTCGCCCTGTCCCATGTCCAGAAAAACACCCCCAAAGCATGATGCTACCACCCCCATGCTTTACAGTAGGGATGGTGTTCTTGGGATGGTACTCATCATTTTTCTTGCACCAAACACGTTTAGTGGAATTATGACCCAAAAGTTCTATTTTGGTCTCATCAGACCACATGACTTTCTCCCATGACTCCTTTGGATCATCCAAATGGTCATTGGCAAACTTAAGACGTGCCTGGACACGTGCTGGTTTAAGCAGGGGAACCTTCCGTGCCATGCATGATTTCAAACCATGACGTCTTAGTGTATTACCAACAGTAACCTTGGAAACGGTGGTCCCAGCTCTTTTCAGGTCATTGACCAGCTCCTCCCGTGTAGTTCTGGGCTGATTTCTCACCTTCCTTAGAATCATTGAGACCCCACGAGCTGAGATCTTGCATGGAGCCCCAGTCCGAGGGAGATTGACAGTCATGTTTAGCTTCTTCCAATTTTTAATGATTGCTCCAACAGAAGACCTTTTTTCACCAAGCTGCTTGGCAATTTCCCCGTAGCTCTTTCCAGCCTTGTGGAGGTGTACAATTTTGTCTCTAGTGTCATGTTAGTAGTTGGATTCTTACTGATTGTATGGGGTGGACAGGTGTCTTTATGCAGCTAACGACCTCAAACAGGTGCATCTAATTTAGGATAATAAATGTAGTGGAGGTGGACATTTTAAAAGGCAGACTTTTGGGGTCTTTGAGGGTCAGAATTCTAGCTGATAGACAGGTGTTCAAATACATATTTGCAGCTGTATCATACAAATAAATAGTTTAAAAATCATACATTGTGATTTCTGGATTTTTTTTTTAGATTATGTCTCTCACAGTGGACATGCACCTACGATGACAATTTCAGACCCCTTCATGATTTCTAAGAGGGAGAACTTGCAAAATAGCAGCATGTTCAAATACTTATTTTCCTCACTGTATATATGAATTGTGAACATGATATACAGATGCCTATTACTATACACAGAGATTTACAGAAGGATGTGAAGGGTGAACATAATATTGCTATAACTATAAACAGAGAACGGGTATATATACAATGGTGAGCAGCAATACAAAACAGAGCAGTGTGCAAATGAGCAAAGGTTTGTGTAAACAGTCCGTGCAATAACAAAGTGTGAGGTGAGAAATGATCAGTGTCTTGGTGAGCATAAGTTTTTGTTCAGAGAGAATGTTCAGAGAGAATGTCTTGGTGAGCATAAGTTTTTGTGAGGTGTGGGGGGAAATGTGGTAGTGTATCAGTGAGTGTCAGAGTTCACTAAAGAGACATCTAGGAAAAAAGCTGTTCTTTAGTCGGCTGGTCCTGGTCCGGAGGCACCTGTAACACCTGCCGGAGGGCAGAAGAGAGAACAGTCTATGGGCGGGATGAGACAAGTCCTTAAGAATGCTGCGAGCTCGACGCAGACAGCATTTCTTTTGGATGTCCTCCATGGCTGGGAGTGAAGTCCCTGTGATGCGCTGGGCAGTTTTCACCACCCGCTGCAGTGCCTTACGCTCTGCAACAGAGCAGCTCCCATACCAGACTGTGACACAGCTGGTCAGGATGCTTTCTATTGCGCAGCGGTAGAAGTTCACAAGGATATCCAAGGAGTAAAATATCCATTTTTTTTTAAGTGTTCTAGGAAAAAGAGGCGCTGGTGAGCCTTCTTGACCAGGCTAGAGGTGTTGATGTTCCAGGAAAGGTCTGCTGAGATGTGGATCCCCAGAAACTTGAAACTGGAGACGCGCTCAACAGCTATCCCGTTGATGTGGGTGGTGTCATGTGTGCCTCTTGCCTCCTTTCTGAAATCCACAATAAGCTCCTTTGTCTTGGAGGTGTTAAGGAGCAGGTTATTGTTATTGCACCATGTGGCTAGGTGCTGGATCTCCTCCCTGTAGGCAGTCTCATCATTGTTGGTGATGAGACCAATCATGGTAGTGTCATCTGCAAACTTGATGATGGAGTTAGATCCATTCACAGGCCTGCAGTCGGAGGTGAAGAGGGAGTAGAGGAAGGGGCTCAGCACACAGCCCTGTGGTACACCAGTGTTGAGTATGATGGTGTTGGAGCAGATGGAGCCAGATCAAACCTGCTGGGGTCTGTTGGTCAGAAAGTCCATGACTCAGTTGCAGGTGGAGGTGTTAATCCCCAGATCTAAAAGTTTGGCTATTAACTTGGCTGGAATGATGGTATTGAATGCTAAGCTGAAGTCAACAAACAGCATACGTGCATAGGTGTTCTTATTTTCCAAGTGTGTGAGCACAGAGTGCAGTGCCATGGAAACTGCATCTTCTGTGCTTCTATTGCTTCGGTAGGCAAACTGGTGGGAGTCTAATGTGGTTGGCAGAGAGTCCTTCAGGTGTGCCAGGGCCAGCCGCTCAAAGCACTTCATGACAATGGGTGTTAGTGCTACAGGGCGGTAGTCATTCAGGCACGTTGGGTTGGAGTGTTTTGGCACTGGCACAATGGAGGTGCATTTAAAGCAAGTGGGAACAGCTGCTTGGGCAAGAGACAGGTTGAAGGTGTCAGTAAAGACCCCAGCGAGCTGCTCAGCACATGCCCTGAGTACACGACCAGGGATGTTGTCTGGTCCAGCGGCTTTCTGAGCGCTGATCGCCAGACATCTGAGGAGAAGAGTTTGATTGGAGAGTGATCAGCCGAGAGTTTGAGCTTTGTGGCAGTTTCTTTGTTGTCTCTTTTAAAGCGAGCATAAAAGTCGTTAAGCTCATTCAGAAAGAGGACATCAGTGGCAGTGGGGGTGGGGTGGTAGGATTTGTAATCACTGATGGCCTGGATGCCTTGCCACATGCGTCAAGGGTCAGAGTTGGAAAAATGCTCCTCTATCTTTAGCTTGTATCAGTGCTTGGCCTCTTTGATGCCCCTCTTCAGGTTAGCTCTGGATGTGCTGTAGGCCTGAGCATCACCTGACCTGAAGGCAGTAGTGTGTGCCTTCAGCAGGAGGCGCACCTCCTTGTTCATCCATGGCTTCTGATTTGGGTATGAAATGATCTGTTTCTGGGTAGTAACACTTTCTGTGGTGAAACTGATGTAATCCAGAACAGAGGAGGTTTAGCAGTCAATGTCTGTGTGAGAGTCACTGGTGGCCTGAGAAGCAAATGTACTCCAGTCTGTGTGTAAAAACCTTTCCTGAAGTGTGAAATCTGCCTCTGCGGGCCACACCTTGATGGTTTTCACTGATGGCTTTACCCAGTTGATGAGGGGTGCATATTTGGGGGTGAGAAACAAAGAAAGGTGATCTGACTGTCCCAGGTGGGGGGGGGGGTCGCAATGTAAGCTCAAGCCATGTTTGTGTATACATGGTCTAAAGTTTTGTTCCCTCTGGTGTGACATGAAACATGCTGATGAAATTTTGGAAGAACTGCCTTTAAGTTTGAGTGATTAAAATCTCCCGCAACAATAAACGCATCTTCCGGGTGAAAAGTCTGTTGTTTACTGATGGCCGCATAAAGTTCTTTCATAGCAAGCTTGGCATCAGCATCGGGGGAAATGTAAGCAGCAGTAATAATGGTGGAAGTGAACTCCCGCGGTAGATAAAACGGTCTACATTTAACCATGAGAAACTCCAGGTTAGCTGAACAATGACTCTCGACAATAACAGAATTCGTGCACCAAGCTTTGTTGACATAAATGCACAATCCACCGCCTCTGGTCTTACCGGAGCCATCTAATGTCCTATCCGCCCGGAGTGTGTCTCGTCCCGCTAGCTCAATAGCGTTGTTGTCCAGAATGCCGCTGTGTAGCCATGTTTCCATGAAAATCATGACATTACAGTTCTGAAGTTTCATGCTGTGTGTGATGCTGAGTTGAATCTCCTCTATTTTGTTTACCAGTGACCGAACACTGGCGAGGAAGATGCTGGGTAAAGAGAGCCGGTGTGGTGTTAGCTTTAGCATAGCTTTCCCTCCACCATGCTTCCCCTGCCTTTGTTTACGATCTCGACGCCGCCTGCGAGCACTTCCGCCCGGCCGGGTAGAGTGAGCTGCCTCTGGTGATCTCAGGAAGGAGATGAAGGTTGTCGATAAAACTGTCGGGAAGTTGTAAACCAATATCCAAAAGCTCACGTCGGGTGTACAATGTATATGCACAGCTGTTCTGCACGAACAGACCCGATATGAGCAACAGAAATACTGCAAAATTGCAGATTCTGGAGAGACCCTGAGCCTCGCGATGTGCTCGCGCCGCCATTTTGGGTGTATCTGACGATAGATAGATAGATAGATAGATAGATAGATAGATAGATAGATAGATAGATAGATAGATAGATAGATAGATAGATAGATAGATAGATAGATAGATAGATAGATAGAACTTTATTGTCATTGCATAGTACAGGTACACAGCAACGAAATACAGTTTAGCATCTACCAGAAGTGCAAAAATGTATGTAGTATATGTACAGCATGTTATTTATATATATATATATATATATATATATATATATATATATATATATATATATATATATATATATATATATATATATATGTGTGTGTGTGTGTGTGTGTGTGTGTGTGATTGTGTGTGTGTGTGTGTGTAACATATGTAACATAAATATATATGAATAATATAGTGAATAAATATAAAGGCTATAGCAGTGCAGAGATGTGTGGACATTGTTGAAAGGTACAAGTAAATAAGTCTATGGCAGTGGAAACACTGTTGTAAAGGAACAACAAGTGAAGAATATAAGGTTAAGGCATTGAAAAAAATGTGTAAGCTGAATTAACAAGTCCACTTGTTGTCCACTTGTACAGTCAAGTCAAGTTTATTTCTATAGCGCTTTTCACAACAGACATTGTCTCAAAGCAGATTTACAGAATTTAACAGTTAGGGTGAACGATGTGTATATCCCTGATGAGCAAGCCATGGTGACTGTGGCAAGGAAAAACTCCCTTAGATGATATGAGGAAGAAACCTTGAGAGGAACCAGACTCAAAAGGGGAACCCATCCTCATTGCTGTGATATCAAGAGTGTGATTATAAATATTTTAAGCAATACAGAACACTGGAAAGTAAAAACTAACATGAGCACTGGAATGGAAGATTATAAGTAATGTCCTTTCTGCAGTCTTATACAGTCATTTGAGGTTATGGAACCAGAAGCTACTGAGCAACTCATAAAATAGCTCAACATTTGGGATCATCATAGATCCAACACCAGCTTCTCCATGCCAGAGCCTTTAAATACTCAAAGAGGTCCAATGTCCAATATCCAAACTCCACATGAAGTGGGATCCAATTGGCGCTGGTACGTCTCTAGATGGTTCGCGATGTTTGCTGGGTCGGCATCTACTTCTTTAAAGGTCCACAATCTTCATGAGGTGGGATGTTACTGGGGGTGGCGCAACCTCAGGATGCTCAGGATGGGTAAAAAAGGGAAGCAGTGGAGAGGAATTAGCGTAGCTGCTGTTTATGATATTAATAAGTTGATAATGTGCTTGTATTCAGATGTACTGGAGCACAAGATTATAATATGTGATGTGTGTTATGTGTAGGATTCTCTAAAAAGATAAGTTTTTAATCTGCACTTAAACTGGGAGAGTGTGTCTGAGCCCCAAACACTGTCAGGAAGTGGACTTTGCTATTCTAGGAAATACTAGAAGTCCGGAGTTTTGAGATCTCAAGGAGCCCGACGGATTATAGCGTGTTAGAAAACTTGATAGATACATGGAAGCAAAACCATTTAGGGTTTTGTAAGTAAGTAGCAGTAGTTTGTAGTCGATTTGAAGCTTAACAGGTAGCCAGTGTAGGGATGATAAGATTGGGGTTATATGATCATATTTTCTGGACCTTGTGAGAACTGCTGCATTCTAGACTAACTGTAGCTTGTTTATTAACGATGCAGGACATCCACCAAGTAATGCATTACAATAGTCCAGTCTGGAGGTCATGAATGCATGGACGAGGTTCTCTGCATCAGATATAGACAACATGTTTTTTATCTTAGCAATATTTCTAAGGTGGAGAAGGCTGTTTTTGAATAATGGCTGATATGATTTTTAAAAGACAAGTTGCTGTCTAAAATAATCCCAGGTCTTTTACTGTTAAACTAGTAGTTACAGTACATCCTTATAAATGCAGGTTGAAATGCTGGAGCTTCCGTGTACTGGGATTTGGACCGATGAGCAAAATCTCTGTCTTATCCGAATTTAATAATAGAAAGTTATGAGTCATCCAATCTTTTAATTCTTTGACTGACACACTCAGTTATCTGAACCAATTGAGATGTATGGACTGGTTTCGATGAGAAATATAGTTGGGTAATATCAGCATAACAGTGGAAGCTGATTCAATTCAATTCAATTTAATTAATTTTTATTTGTATTGTCTCAAAGCAGCTTTACACAGATAATGTGGTGATAAAAAATGTACAGTACAGACCAAAAGTTTGGACACACCTTCTCATTCAAAGAGTTTTCTTTATTTTCATGACTATGAAAATTGTAGTCACACTAAAGGCATCAAGGGCTATTTGACCAAGAAGGAGAGTGATGGGGTGCTGCGCCACAGTCACCGGACCTGAACCCAATCGAGATGGTTTAGGGGTGAGCTGGCCCGCAGAGTGAAGGCAAAAGGGCCAACAAGTGCCAAGCATCTCTCTGGGAACTCCTTCAAGACTGTTGGAAGATCATTTCAGGTGACTACCTCTTGAAGCTCATCAAGAGAATGCCAAGAGTGTGCAAAGCAGTAATCAAAGCAAAAGGTGGCTACTTTGAAGAACCTAGAATATGACATTTTTCAGTTGTTTCACACTTTTTTATGTATATAATTCCATATATAATTCCACGTGTTAATTCATAGTTTTGATGCCTTCAGTGTGAATCTACAATTTTCATAGTCATGAAAATAAAGAAAACTCTTTGAATGAGAAGGTGTGTCCAAACTTTTGGTCTGTACTGTATATGTTCTTTATAAGTAAGTTTGTCCCTGATTGTGGCAAGGAAATACTCCCCAGGGCTGATCCCATGCCTACTAATAATATTTGCCTAGGGAAGCATGTATATTGTGAAAAGCAGGGGTCCTAGAACTGAACCTTGTGGCACCCCATAATTTATTTGCATTAAACTGTATAGCTCTCCATTTAAGGCACAGACAGGTAGGATTTAAACCAGCCTAATGCCTGTCCCTGAATGCCAATGTAATTTTGTAAGCAATCTAGGAGAAGATCATGATCTATAGTGTTGAATGCAGAACTAAGATCTAGTAAAACTAACAGAGAGATGTAGCCTTGGTCTGAAGCTAAAAACAGGTCATTAGTAAGGTATAGTGCAGATATATGTAAGGTACAATATATGTAGAGAATGATGAGTATAAAAAATACAATATGTACATTGTACATTGTATTTATAATTGTACAGAAAATATATACCTTGTTTTATACAGTGATCTAACGTAGTGTAGAGTTCAGTAGTGTGATGGTGGATGGAAAAAAGCTGTCCCTGAACCTGCTGGTTCTGGTGCGTATGTTCCTGAATCTTCTTTTTTTAATGGAAGGAGGTTAAACAGTTTGTAACTGGGATGTGAACAGTTCTTGATGATGTTGTGAGCTCTGTGCAGACATCTGCAGTGGTAAGGGTGTTCAATGGTAGTTGGGTGCCAGTGATGCTTTTATTGCTCCTACTTGTAGCACATCCTTCCCAGCTTAGTCCCTCTGCCTTGCCAATTGATACATATACTTTTCTCCCTCCTTAGTGTCCAACTTCTCATACAACTCATATGCCTTTGCTTTTGCCACATCACTCTTCACCTGTTGCCGCATCTCTCTGCCGATCCCAATTCTGTTTTGCCAACCTCTTTCTTATGCTTTCCTACATTTCCTATTTCCCCCACCATGTATTTTTGTTTTCATTTCTCTTTCCAGATGTCACACCAGGTACCATCATAGCTGTCTCCCTTATCACTTCTGCAGTAGTAGCCCAAGCATTCAGCGTCTCTTCAATAGCACTGATCCCCCTGTCTTCCTCCTTCACTTTCCACCATATTATGTTTATTTTAGTTCTTGCTCTCTTCCTCAAGTCAAGTCAAGAGTTAAGTCAAGAAGCTTTTATAGTCATTTCCTAGTGCAAAGACAAAACAAGACAGTGCAAGACAATACAGGACAGTGCAGGACAACACAAGACAGTGTAAGACAAATACACAAAACACAAAATGGCACCACTAATTAACCTGTTGTATATTGTACTGTACATTATGATGTGTAAAAGAGTAAAGTGAACATTGTAATTAACAAAAATGTAAACAAAATGATGTGCAAAAGAGCAATAGCATCAATCCAAAAAAAAAAGATGTGCAAAAAACGGCATGTAAACAGTTTGTAGTAATTAAGTGATGTAATATGTGTGGTGCTGAAGACATGGATGTGTGAAGTGAGTACGATTGTGTATTTGAGTCCAGGTTGTAGAGATCAGTCACACAGTTGTGTGTGTGTGTGTGTGCGTGAGTTTCAGTTCAGTTCTGTGTATTGAGGAGCCTGATGGCTTGAGGGAAGAAACTGTTGCACAGTCTGGATGCGACAAACTAAATGCTTGGGAACCGCTGCCCTGAATGCAGGAAGGTGAAAAGTGTGTGTGAGGGGTGTGTGGGGTTGTCCACAATGCTGTTGGCATTGCGGATGCAGCGTGTGGTGTAAATGTCCATGATAGAGGAGCGAAAGATTCCGATGATCTTTTTAGCTGTCCTCACTATCCTCTGTTGGGTCTTGCGATCCAAGACGGTGCAGTTCCCAAACCAAGCAGTGATGCAGCTGCTCAAGATGATCTCAATGGTCCTTCTGTAGAACGTGGTCAGGATGGGGGGAAGGAGATGAGCTTTACTTAGCTTTCCCAGGAAGTAGAGATGCTGCTGGGCTTTTTTTGGTGATGGAGCTGTTGTTGAGTGACCAGGTGAGGTTATCCAACCAAACAAACACCAAGGAATTGGGTGCTCTTGATGATCTCCATGGAGGATCCATCGATGTTCAGCGGAAAATGGTCGATCTGTGCTCTTCCGAAGTCAACAACGATCTCTTTCGTTTTGTCAACGTTATGAGACAGGTTGTTCGCTCCACACTAGGCTGTTAACCGTTGCGCCTCCTCTCTGTATGCTGACTCATTGTTCTTGCTGATCGTGTCTTCCCAGTCATGTCATCGGCGAACCTGAGGATGTGATTCGAGCTGTGCATTGCTACACAGTCGTAAGTCAGCATAGTGAACAGCAGTGGACTGAGCACACAGCCCTGAGGTGCCCCAGTGCTCAGTGTGGTAGTGCTGGAGATGTTGTTTCTGATCTGGACTCACTGATGTCTCCCAGTCTGGAAGTCCAGGATCTAGTTACAGTGTTGTACAGTTACGGTGTTCAGGCTTAGTAGGCTCAACTACTCAATCAGGTGCTAAGGGATGATTGTGTTGAATGCTGAGCTGAAATCTATGAACAGCATACGTACATATGAGTCCTTGTTGTCCAAGTGGGTGAGGGCCAGATGAAGTGTAGTGGAGATGGCATCATCCGTGGAGCGGTTTGGACAATACGTGAACTGCATGGGGTCCAGTGAGGGTGGTAGCTGGGTGTTGATGTGCCTCATGACAAGCCTCTTGAAGCACTTCATCACGATGGGTGTGAGCGTGACGGGAAGATAGTCATTTAGGCAGGAGAGAGTAGACTTCTTCGGCACGGGAACAATGGTCATCGTCTTGAGGCACATAGGAACAATGGTGCTGCTCAGAGAGATGTTAAATATGTCAGTAAAGACATCCACTAGCTGTTCTGCACATTCCCTGAGCACTCTGCCAGGAATGTTGTTTGGTCCAGCAGACTTTTGTGGGTTAACTCCTCATAGAGTTTTCCTCACTTCAGCTGCGGTTAGACAGAGCACCTGGTCACTGGGTGAAGGGGTGGTCTTCCTCGCCACCATGTTGTTTGGAGCGTTTAGTGATGGTCTTGGAGATGGTCACGTCATCAATGCACTTGTCGATGAAGCTGGTAACTGTTGACGTGTACTCCTCCAAGTTGATAAAATTGTCGTTGGTTGCAGCTTCCCTGAACATGTCCCAGTCAGTGCATTGAAAGCAGTCCTGGAGGGCAGACATGTATCCTGCTGGCCAGGTTCTAACCTGCTTTCAGGCGTGTCTTGAACACCTGCTAAGTGCTGAGTCCTTAGCATTAGCGATATGTGGAATGTACACACCGAGCACAATAGCGGTGGTGAATTCCAGGGGTAGATAAAAAGGTCTACATCTCACAACCATAAACTCCAACAGCGATAAACAGTAGGTGGAAACGAGGACAGAGTTCTTACACCATTCCGTGTTGATGTAAACACACAGACCACCACCGTGAGTCTTACCGCACAGAGCTGCGTTTCTGTCGGCACAAAACGCAGCTAGCCCATCCAGCTGAATGGAGGCATCTGGAACTCTGTTGCTTAGCCATGTCTCAGTGTACACAAAGACGCAGCAGTGTCTGTACTCACGCCGAGCAGTTTGTTGGATTCTGATGTAGTCCAATTTATTATCCAGGGAGCAGACATTTGCCAGCAGAAGAGATGGTAGAGCAGGCCGGCTAGGGTTAGCTTTTAGCCTACCGCCATCTTGGATGTGGATGTGTGTGTTCCTCATCTTCTTCACCACCAAAGACATCAGACCACCATCTGATACTGTCTAGCTACACTGTCCCCTGCCAACACCTTACAGTCTCCAATCTCTTTCAGGTTGCATCTCCTGCATAGAATATAGTCCACCTGTATGCACCTTCTTTCACTCTTATGTCACCCTATGATCCTTCTACTTCTTAAAATAAGTATTTCCCACTGCAACCTCCATCCTTTCAGCAAAGTCTATCACCATCTGCCCTACCACATTCCTCTCCTTAAAGCCATACCTACCCATCACCTCCTCATCACCTCTGTTCCCTTCACAAACATGGCCATTGAAGTCTGCAGCAATCACCAGCAATCTTTTATTCCTAGGTACACTCTCCACCACTTCATGTAACTTCCTCCAGAATTTTTCCTTTTCCTCCATCTCCACTTGTGGAGCATAAGCACTGATGACATTTATCATCGCCCCATCAATTTCCAGCTTCTTGTACATCACCTTATCAGAAACTTTCTCTTAACCTCCACTACACTCTTACTGTACTCTTTCTTCAGAATTACCCCTACACCATTTCTCTTTCCATCCACACAACAGTACAACAGTTTAAACCCCCCTCCAACGTTCCTGGCCTTACTCCCTTTCCACTTGGTTTCTTAAACACACAACATATCTACCTTTCTCCTTTCCATCATTTCAGCTATCTCTCTCCCTTTACCAGTCATAGTACCAACATTTAAAGTACCAACCCTAAGCTCTACTCTCCTACACTTCTCCTTTCCCTGCTGTCTCTGTAGACATCTCCCGCCTCCTCTCTTTGATCAACAGTAGCCCAATTTCCACCGGTACCCTGTTGGCTAACAATACCTGTGGCGGTCGTTGGTAACCCGGGCCTCGACCGATCCTGTATGGAATTCAGGTTTGTGATCTGCATATTTGATTTGGCACATGTTTTACGCTGGATGCACTTTCTAACGCAACCCTCCCCATTTATCCGGGCTTGGGACCGGCACTAAGATTGCACTGGCTTGTGCAACCATAATGGCTGGGTTCTTTATTACAATGTTGTGAACACACCCTTGTTAAAATGTCAGGTTTTGTAGTGTTAAATTAGCCAAAATATGTTGTCATAACCGGTGTTACCTGTATTGTGAAATTGCAACATATAAACTAAAGAGATTACATTTACAAAAAATTTTTTCCCCCATGTATTAATGTTTTGGTGTTACGTTTGCTGATATCAGGCCATAATACATAATTCCATGTGGCTTTGGGAAATCATACATATATTTTTTGCATACTTAAGGCAGACTTAGTTTTTTATTATTATTTCAACAATGTCATCCTAATAATAGTAATAGTAATTTCTCAATCATTTTAATTTTACTGTAGGCCTCTTGAAAGCTTCTCTGACCATTTTTTTTTCTCAACAATTGTAGAGGGACATCCTGTTCTTAGTTAAGTCACTGTTGTCTCATATTTTTGTGGCATACTTGTTGCATATTTGTTCTGCTATGTTCTAAGAAATATATAATGCTTTAAACAAATACAAATATTATAATTTAAGGAGCCTCTGGTTCATCATCATTTCCCATATCTTGTCTGGAAAGTGAAAATATTGTAGCTATTAGAGATACTCTTGGGATGTATGAAACATTGAAAACCATATAGAACTCATAATCTACTTAAGAATTCCTGCAAGTCTATATTTATGTGTTGCTGTTGTTTGTGTTGCTACAGCATACATATCTTTAGTCTAACAAGCTGCTACACAAAATTAGTTGGGGACTGCATCTTATTTTATACAAACTTTATGTTATATACATTACATAACCTATTCTTTTTTTGTAAGTCTGCTTTGGGACAGTGTTCATTGTTACAAGCACTATACAAATAAAAACTAAATGTAACTGAATTATATAAACATAAGTCCCACCATGTTAACCTCGTAAAAATAAATAACCACCAGTAAAGTAATAGTTCCACTAAATGTATACAGGAATAGATACAGAATAACAAAAATTATTGCTACAGTCTTTACTAGAAGCTATAATGTAACTGCTATTATATTGTGTGCTGCTCATCCTTCACTGCACACTGTAAACCAGGACTACTCACCAAATTGGTTTTGTGTTCATCTGCAAGCTTTGTGGCAACACGCACTCTTTCACACACCATGAACAATTATACAGTGAATTAAAAAAAAAAAAAAAACAGATCTTCTCCTGTGCCCCACTCTCCAGTGGTCGAAATGGAAAGATGCGAGTACTCTCTGTCAAGATGGGAATAGTTAGCCTATGCAATGCAGACATCAAGGAGAAATACAGATGTGAGTAGGAATCTCCCTTGTCCCTCACGCAAGTTTTTTCACTGTACTGTCATAAATGCACATCTCTAACCCTAACCTCATTACACAGTGAGAATGTTTTTTTCCTAACAAAATCCTTTTTTATTTTTAGCATAAAATAAGCATTTTTCTCCAAGGAAATGATTTTTGTTTTTCTTTCAAGCAAAACATGTACAATTTATATTAAAGAGAGGATCAAATAATATTAATAATTTTAAACCAATGGGCTGCTTTTTG
Organism: Silurus aristotelis; assembly: GCF_946808225.1. NCBI lineage: Eukaryota > Metazoa > Chordata > Actinopteri > Siluriformes > Siluridae > Silurus > Silurus aristotelis. Next base: position 13,189,548 of record NC_139587.1, on the reverse strand, counting down.
ACAGGCGCTTAATTTATGCTTTTTCTATTTGCACTTATGAAGCAGTATTTTAAAAACTGGTAACAAGAGGCCAGGTTTTTTTAACAAATTTTATTAATTTGACCTTGTCAGTAACCACATGAGACAAACCACATGGATTTACTAGTAAGATGTGAATTGCACAAATTTTGGCTGAGCAGGTCAGGGGCAGCATTGTCAACTGTCAAAGATAGATAATGTGTCTAAATCTGTCTAAGATAGATAATGTGTCCAAATCTTGTACAGTACCAGACACTTTTCCTTCTTCCTCTTCTCCAGTGTTTTTACATTACATTATTTTAATTATCAAAATTGTAGATTAATACTGAAGACTTGTGACATTTTTTTTGCCTTCTTAATGTGCTTTAGACCATCAGTTGTCTTGAGCAGAGGAAAGGGTGAGTTCATAGTCAATATCCCTATTAGTGCTACTGCAACTACTGTACAAATCCATATTATGGCAAAAAAAACACTCAGTTAATTAAAGAGGAAAGACAGTCCATCAATACTTTAAGAAGGTCAGTCAATCTGAAAAATCTCAAGAACTTTAAATGTGTCCCAAGTGCAATCTCCAAAACAATCAAACACTATGATGAAACAGCTCTCATGAGGATTATCCCAGGAAAGGAAGACCAAGAGCTACTGCTGCTGCAGAGAATAAATTTACTCAAATTATCAAGCACTCAACTACTCAAAATTGATGGAAAACTATTCCAGCTGACTACCTCATGAGACTGAAGAATGAAGCAAAGCTGTCATCAAAGCAAATCGTGGCCACTTTATAAAATCTAAGATATAAAACATTCTAGTTATTTTCAAATTTCTGATTTCTACATAATTCCGTATGTGTTCTTTTATAGTTTGAATGCCTTATGTATTATGTACAATGTTGAAATGAACAAAAATAAAGACAAACCACTGAAGGAGAAAAATGTTTGACTGGTACTGTACATTTAAAAAAAAATGGCAATGGCACTGAATGGTCACCTGCCCCCCTGCTCCCCAGGCCACTCCTCCCATTGTCGGTGCCTGATTTTGTCCCTGTATCCTTGTGGCTAAATTAGCAAATTCCATTCCTAACAATGAATAATTAGTCAATAAGTTAAATCAGAATTAAAAATCTGTCTGTCTTCTGTCTGCATGATCTGTCTTTATTTTGTAAAGATATTTACTTAATGAGAATAAAAATTAAATGATGGTTGGACAAGGCCTTAATATTATCTCTAAGGTCCTGTGCAATAGAGCTAGTTAAAATACTGTTCAGCTGCTGTAACCAAATTGTAGGTACATTAGGCAATTAGAGAAGGTGATAACACATCTGTTGTAAATAGACAGTGCACATATAATGACAGTGTTTGTGTATATGGTTGGTTTCTGCAGTTATTTATAGGAACACTGCTGAGCAGCAAAGTGATGCAAAATAGCATAATGCAGAATGCTCAGTATACAAATCTCCCTAGCAACCTGATATCAACAGCCTCACTAGCATTTTTGAGACTGCCGTCTGTTTAAGCATGAGCTATACTTGGAAGAGGATAAGACAACTGTTGAGAGTAGGCTGAAGTGTACTGGGAGATCTAGAAAGTTGATCTAAAAGACTTTTCATGCCTATTAAAAATAAAAAATCATTCTGTTTAGCAATGAAAAATAAGTTAATGCAAATATTTGCTGTAATGTTTTGTAATAATCTACTATGTTGTACATTTATCTGTTAACAATCTGTTAACACTGTGCACAATGTTTTTTGTTATATATTTTTGCAGTTATTGTATATTGTATTACATAGTAATTTGTAGTATTTTATAGTAGTACATATAGTGCTGTAATTGTTAATGTCTGTTTATACCACCACTACAAAAGTATCTATCCCACTTTGGTATTTGTTTAGACCTGTTTAAACAGGCATGTGAGTCAAATGGCTTAATGGATCAGAAACACCTCAGCCTGCTTCTGCATGAAGCCATCCAGATCCCTCGGCAGCTTGGTGAGGTGGCAGCCTTTGGGGGAAGTAATGTGGATCCCAGTGTTCGTAGCTGCTTCCGCATGGTGAGTCTTAAGCAACTGTTTAAAAAGATACTTTACACACTACAAGATTTTAGTAAACCTATTGTACCCTATGTGAATAGAACGCAATGCACTGCAAAATTCATCTTAGCAATTGGTTCAAGTTTTTTAATTTAATAAAATGTATCTTCCATATCAGCAGAGTGACTGGAAGGACCCAAGATGCAAGAGTTAAAAAAAAACAGTCTTTATTGAGACAGGAGGCAAAGAGTAAAGGCAACTGTCTGAAAACCTATGGGCTCAGGTGCAGGAGAAAACAGCAGACTAAACCAGATCTGAAACAAATAGTCCATAATCCATAAACCAGCAAATATAACAATGCTGGGCAAAACAAAGGCAGAAACCGATATTACAGTCCTTATCCCAAAAATCCCTAACAATGCAGGTAGACACAAAAATCAGAGCCAGAAAAACAGGCTTAGATCCGAAAGCAGGCAGACAGAGCAATGCAGGGAGAACCAAAATTAGAACCCAAAACAAAATAAATTCCAAATACCAGCTGGACAGGCACAAACGTCCTTGAACTGAAGCATGAGGTAGGTCGGGTACCAGCAAACAGAGACACCACTCGGCACGACGCCTTGGAGGTTGGGAAAGGGAAAAAAAAGCATAGAGTGAGCCTCCTGGGGGCTGCCCTTAGGGACTGGTTTGTGATGGACACCCCGGCTTTCTGACAGATGTAATGAGAAGAAGCGTCAGCAGAGCAAAGATCAGCAGCACAGCAACGTAGTCAGCAAGGCTTGGGAGTGCAGCAGTGACCATGACAGGACAAGGAAGCTGAGCGTCACCCTCAGCAGGACCCAAGCTGATGTAGAGTGACGCCCTGCGTGGGGACCGGGAGCAGAGCGACACCCTCTGCATGACAGGCAGGCTGGGACACATTCTCTGTAATGCGGCAGGACCAGGAGGCATTCACAGCAGGGCTGACAGGCTTGGGAGCGTGCTTGGCCATGCAGACAGGCTGGGGTGGTGTGCTTAGCAGGGCAGGCAGGCAGAGCAGTGATCTCGGCAGGTCAGAAGAGATGGGCAATGCCCCCAGCCAGGCAGGAAGGCTGAGTATTGCTCTTGGTGGGAATTCCAGGCTGGGAGATGCTCGCAGGGTGAGGCTCTGAGGATGGGTGAAGCCCTCAGAGACCCCAATGCCAAGTACGGACACTGCACTGGGCAGGACAACTGTTTGACATTCTTTGCACAGCAGGCAGACTGGGTGGGGCTCTCTGGGAGACCAGCAGGGATTAGACTGGGACATGTTTAGGTGCAGCTCTGCTGACATTAACAGGTTTACGTAAGCGGTTGAGGGATTTTTTGGGAAACTAGAGGATGACAAGGTACAGAAAACCATCATCGGAATGTTTCCCAACCAGAAGCCATGAGTGGATAAAACTATCCGCAACTATTCTGCTCCACTGCCTACAACGCGGGGTTCACCACCAGGAACATGGACAAGTTTAAGGATGCATCTTACAGTGTGTGCAGAATGGTGAAGGAAGAAAATAGGCGCGACAAAAGGAAACTAAAGTCACAGTTTCATCGTGGTAGCTCTAGGAGTTTGTGGCGGGGACGGAGAACTATCACAGACTATAAAACACCATCATCCAGAATAGGGAATGCATTTAACATAAAATATAAATAAATGTAACTACTTTCATCCCTAGTGCAATGTCTATGGAAACCTCTGTCTATGAACAATGCTCACGATCGCCATGTTTCTAGTAAGACATACTTGTTTTCAATTTTATTTATAATATATTAATTTATAGAAACTGCAATGTATTAGTGCTGTTTGGATTACACTTAAGCGTATTGCAAGCCATGTTATTGTGATTGCCTCTCTGGTTCTGATATATTGCATTGTTATGGTTTCTTTTCTCTGGAGTACCATGTATATGGTGTTTGCTGTTTGCCTGACTTGAAATTTGATATTTGGTTTATGTTTTGGTTTTGTTTGCAAGCCTTGCAGTAAATACTGCCTAAACTGCAATTTTATCAGACTAAACGAAAGAAGAATCAGGTACCAGAAGAAAACAGCATGAGGAAAAGATATAAAAATAAAAACAAAATATTCTCAATATCCCTTTTGTTTAAAGGGTTCATGTGAAAATGTCTTTCTTTTGAGTTACTTATAATCATTCTTTCACCTCTCTTTATTTGCTTTTTACGTCGCTCAGAATCTGGCAGGCAATGCTTTCCCAGAGGCCAGATAAATATAATATAAGGAAATAATGCAGCAACACTGGGCTACTCTTCCTCAAACCACAGCTAACATTAAAACCGAGTCAGACAAAATTTTTATTTTTAGACACACATTTAAATATAATGTTCATTCTGAAGAGCCAGATGATTGTTTGTTCCTCCATGCTAAAACTTTTGCGAATGCAGATGTGCAAATGTGGCAATCATCTAAACTTGACATTGTCAGTTCTGTCCAGTGTGTGCTGCATGATGAGCATATCAAATCAGAAAAACATACTAATGAATTTGCTATCCAGCAATCACTGCCAAAGTCCTAATAAATGTATGTGTAATTGTGTTAAATGCCACCCAGATGAGGAAGTATAATTCCTGCTGCTGTCTTGTTCTAGTGTTCCTTGCATTTGCCCAGTTTGCCAAATTACGCCTTAACTGACGTTAGTGTGTGTGTGTGTGTGTGTGTGTGTGTGTGTGTGTGTGTGTGTGTGTGTGTGTGTGTGTGTGTGTGTGTGTGTGTGTGTGTGTAAAACTCCTGCTCATCTGTCATTTTACAAGTAGGGCTGTAGAAACCACAATAACAACTTGGAATGGCACTGTGTTTAGCTATACAGACAAACTAATTATGCATTTGCTTTAAGGGCCAACACTTTCTGTATTGGGTTATCATTTTTAGACATGTTGTCAAACCTTTAGTAAATCCTTCCTTATTCAGAAGCATGACTCTGATATCACACACATTTAATTAAAAATCTATTCATTTCCACATTTGTTCAATGTTAGCATTTTTCTAGCTGGTGAAACACTAATGCAGTGCCAAGCTTATATGCAAACTGGCAATTTATCTCCTAGTCTGTTAATAAAGCCTGATTAATAAAGCAGCACAGCTGAGCTTGCCTTGGGAGCAGAGAACTTGGTGGGTGTGGGTGTGTCTGTGTGTGTGGGTGGTTTGGGGGAGGGGGGAGTAGATAGAAAGGCTCTTATTGGGTTGGAACCAATATTTTGCTAGAGGAGGCAGATTGTCAAGATTTGTTTCAGTGCTTCACAATTTTAAAGGTTCTAAAAAAAGTCACAAACCAATCTCTCACTCTCTCTCTCTCTTACACATACACACACACACACACACACACACACACACACACACACACACACACACATACACACACACACACGTACAAAGACACACACAATAAAGCAATACTATAGTGCCAAATCTGGGCTGTAGAGGAGACGTTGCCTTTAATTGTGGCTCTTTGCAAGTCTTCAAATACAGCTCTGGGGAAAATAAAACTTTTAATGCATCTTTGATGCTCAGTTAATGGGAGTATAACAACAACTTCATTTTAGTAGCAAATTGTTATTTACATATTTGTCTGGGGTGTCAAAATCTTTTGATTGTCAGATATGTAACTTTCTAGCATGTAATATAATGTAATTATTACGGATTAGCTTTAACATATTGTCAAATTATTGGTTTATCAGATGCATCTGTAATATTGCAATTATTATTTATTATTGAACATGTGAATTTATGTATATGATCTTCTCTCCCTTTTGATGATTTCTTACAAGGTGGCAGGTAAGCCATCTATTGAACTAAGTAATTTCCTGGAGTGGGTGAGTCTGGAGCCTCAATCCATGGTGTGGCTTCCTGTACTGCACCGTGTGACCTTGGCTGAATCTGCGAAGCACCAAGCTAGGTGCTACATCTGTAAACAGTGCCCCATTAAAGGCTTCAGGTGGGCTTCCAAGCACATTTTAATTACAGTAATTCATGAAGTAAATTCAGTAATTTACATTGTCTTTAATAAATATTGTATAGCCTGTACATTATTATGTAGAACTGCATGTCTCAGGGGCCCTGAACACATTGCTTCTCTAGTAGATTTTTTATGTTATATTTGCTAAAGGTTATACATTGACTTGAGTACAAAAATTATGTAAATTTAATGTTATGCAGTACTCTGTAAAAATGTGCCAGTTTTCTTGAAAGCAGATGCAATGCACTACTTGGTGTATATCCTTAATCGATAATAGTATATGTTAATATACAGAGGGCTCTTACATGAACTTATCTGGACCTCCTTATCTGTTTTCTTTTCAGTGAATAATAAGTAGTTCCATTTATGGCCATTTAGTGACATTTACATTATTGTTTTTTGGTTCAAGTTTCAACCTGCTCCTTCCACAGTGATTCAGAAAAATGTATAAAATATACCTAGTGAGACAGCACACTGACATTGAGCACACACGCTTTTAGCCATTGGGGTTTGTTTCTCTGCTTGCATCATCCCCTTGCGCACATAACAAACACACATACACACACACACACACACACACACACACACACACACACACACACACACACACACACACACACACACAGATAATGAGCTCCATGTTGTTTTCATAGTTTTTTACTACTTTGTCTTCTTCTTTCGGCTGCTCTCGTTAGGGGTGGCCACAGCCGATCATCCGTCTCCATGCTACTCTGCCCTCTGCATCTGCCTTTTCTAAACCAACTACCCGCATGTCTTCCCTCGCCACATGCATAATCCTCCTCCTTGGCCTCTTTTCCTCCTTCTTGTTGGCTCCATCCTCAGCATTCTTCTACCAATATACCCCATGTCCCTCCTCTGCACATGTCCAAACCATCTCAATCGAGCCTCTCTTTGTCTCCAAAAGGTCCTACATGTGCTGTCTCTCTAATAAACTAATTTCTAAAATTTCTCAATCTTACCCATTTTTGGAGATTAGGAACTGATGACATTTATCATCAACCCTTCAACTTCCAGCTTTACGTTCATCACTCTCTTCACCTTCACTACACTTTTACTGTCTCTTACTTCAGGATCACCCCTACACCATTTCTCTTTCCATCCAAACCATGATAGAATGTTCCTGACCTTACTCACTTTCCATGTGGTCTTCATGATCATACACGTTTACCTTTCTCCACTCCATCATATCAGCTATCTCTTTCCCTTTACCAGTCATAGTACCAACATTTAAAGTGCCCACGCTAACCTCCACTCTCCTACACTTCTCCTTTCCTTGCTGTCTCTGTAGATGTCTTCCCCCTCTTCTTCTGCTGCTTTGGCCAATAATAACCCAATTTCCACTAATAACCTGTTGGCTAACAATACGGCCATTGTTGGTAACCTGGGGCTTGGCCAATCGGTATGAAATTCTCTTTTGTGACCTGCATATTTGATTTGGGACCTGTTTTACAATGGATGCCCTTCTCAACACAAGCCTTATTCAGGCTTGTGACTGGTGCAACCCTGGGTTCATAGCATTTTACTACATGGTGTACAAATAAAAACATAATTTGAGGATTAAAGATAATAAGACTTTATTTTGTCAATGAAACACTTGGATCTAATGTTGTCCCCCTCTTCTGCTTTTGATGCAGATACCGGAGTCTTAAACAGTTCAACGTGGATATCTGCCAGATGTGTTTTCTGACCGGGCGAACAACCAAAGGCAAAAAGCTCCACTACCCCATTATGGAGTACTATACCCTGGTATACATTCATTATCAGCCTGCTAACACAGACAGACACACAGACACAGACATACACAAACTCGCGCGCACACACACGCACGCTCTGCTTTCTCAATTCCATACGCTTAATAGTTTTCCCATGTACATATATCACTATAATACTCTGTGTGTGGCCACTTGGATCCTTGTCATAAAATGCTTGCAGCTGCTGCTAACTTGGTGATAGAATAAGTTTAATAGTCAGATGATTATTTTGTGAATGATGAGTGACCTTGGAAAAGACTGATGGCTCTCAATGTTTTTAAAGGAGTCCTTCCCTCTTTCTCTTCTTTTAAAATATACTTTCCTGTTTACATTTTTCTCCATTTACTTCATCCTCTGTCTCTCTCTTTCTGTCATTATTTCCTTCTTACTTTCCCTACAATTTTGGCTGTCCATCCTTCTTGTGTAGACCACCTCAGGTGAGAAGATGCGAGATTTTGCGAAGACTCTAAAGAACAAGTTCCGATCGAAGCAGTACTTCAGCAAGCACCCACAGAGAGGATATCTGCCGGTGCAAACTGTCCTGGAAGCAGAGAGTGGCGAGACGTGAGCATGCCATTTTAAAATTACAGTGAGCCTGCTAGCTAGATGATTTGCCTCTACTAGTGATGGGAGGGATTTGTGACAGAGTGAGATGTGTTTGGTTTCACCTAAACAAGCACACAGAGAAGCATTAATATTAATGTGCCCCCATGCTAACAGAGTGTTGTGTATGTGATGTGGCAGGCCGTGTTCCTCTCCTAGGCTACCACATGCCGACACACACAGCCGGATCGAGCACTTCGCCAGCAGGTATGTGGACTGTCATATATTTGTGGAGGATTTTGAAGTGATTTATAGAGATTATAAATACTGTACAACCTGAACATAAAGACTGGTGCATTTTTAGTTTTCATGTAAATACACTTATCTCGACCTCGATTAACTCGCCGTTAAGTCGACGTTTTTGAAGTGGAACCGCCAAATTCTCTCTTTGTCTTAGCATTTTTTAATCGGTTATGTTGATTCTTTTATGTCGACAAATTCTGAAATCTCAAGCACAAGGGGGGGGGGGGAATTTGCCACTTAACGTCGGTTATCTCGATCCGCATGACCAATCGCCGGCTTTTGCCACGTCACCATCTCACTACCGTATTTTCCAGTATATAAGACGCGTCTTATAGAAAGTTTTACATACCCCTCACCCAGGGTGCATCTTATATACGCGAAAACACAGTAGTGAGACGGCACTGTGCAGCCGCAGAAAAACTCGCGGAAGTGGCAGAAAAATCAAGCCTTACAGATGCTACAGGTGTAGGATACTTTTCAGAGCTGTGTCAGAGTGAAATGACTCGAGAATTAAATTTTGACACTGGTTAGCTTTTTGTAAAAACGAACTACACCCTGCACATTTTGTGTGATTTTGTGAGCGATCTTTGTGTTTGCAATGTTGGAGAATATAATAAAGGTTTGTTTTGAGAATCGACTATGGTTTATATTGTATACTGGTAAAGCTCTGCTGTTAGTTAGTGTACATATGCCTATTGGTGTAAACAAACATTTTTATAGCATGCCTTCATCAAACAAATCGCGGCAACGCTGTTGTGTAAAAAAAACTACAAAAACACGTGCATGTACATTCTTATTTAATAACGCACATCATGTACATAAAGAAATTTCAAGCACGTTAATATATTGCCGCCATATTGGTTTTCGTTTATCTCGAGGCTTTTTGGCACACCCCTACGCCGGCGACATAACCAGGTTCCACTGTATAATACAATAATACAAAGCAGTATATAAAATATCCACACCAAGATTGTGTGTTGGGTCAAAGATTGCACAGGGGTTTTAGATACAAAATAAAATCCATCTTCTTTTTGTGATTCTCTCTTAAGTGTACACAAAATGACAGACAGGCAGGCATACATGCACACGCACACAAAATATGTCTCTTTGTTTCTTCAGTTATTTCTCTCTCTCCTGTCAACACACCTTATTTCTTTCTCCGCATCTTTTTTATTTCTTCTTTTCACTCTTTCACTCACCCATATTTCTTCTTTTTACTCCCTTTTTTCTTTTTTTCTTTGTGTTTATGATATTACATAACATCCAGGAAAGTATATGACATCCCCCTTGCAGTTGGGCTTCAGGAAGTTGGACATACAATGAAAATGTTAAAAGAAGCTGACTGCATTAAGAGTTTTTGTCTTCTTACAATAAAGAGCATAATAGAGGCTAAATGCTAGGCTAGACCCATCTTACTTGTTCTTCTATGTTTGTCTGGAATTTTATGTAAGTATATAGTGGGATTTTTGCAGTAAAGATTAGCCACTCAGAACTTTAGTTTCTTTGTCATTAAATCTTTGCTTTTGGAAAGACAGGACACAGTATCAGGCTGACCACTTCACTTTCATTGCTAGCTGGTGTGATGTCAATACTGAGACCTATGCATTTTGCTGTGAAAGTAGACTTATATATTTTTGTCGGTGTAGAATTTTACATCAAATTTTGGGAGGAAAAAAAAAAACAAAGCTAGAAAAATGAAAACCTTTCAGATGTTTTTGGAGGCCTTTAACAGAACGAAGTTGCATTGTCTGGACTGATTATAAAAATATATTTCAGCAAAGTCTTGGAAGTGTGCTTAGAAACTACACAAAGCATTAGTCATAAATAATCTGAGGCAGGCTCACCTTTTTTTTTATATATTTGTTTGAGCTCCCAGTCTAAGATTCTTTTAGTGTCTCTTACCCTAAAAAAATTACAGAAATATGAACATATCCAAGACCTTAAAATCTATTAGAACTTTAAAGCTTTTGCCAACTTGTAGGTGACAAAGGTTAATATGTGCTAGAAAATATAAAAATATTTAACCACTTTTACTTATGTGAGAAAAAAGACCAACTCATGGCATAGCAAAGACTGCTTTCCTAAATCTAACAGGTTTTTCTTTTTTTGTCTCAACTTGTGAATGAACAGGTCAAAGTGGCTGTAAATATAAAGGCACTCGCTAATTATATTTTCTTTTATGTATTATATTTTACTTGAGCAGTATTGAATCTGAATGCCTACATAAAAAAACATCAACACAATTTTAAACCTTGAGAGTACTTGTTACAATTATGTTCTTCACTCATCCTGTCAATAATATGCTATACAGTTGCTGCACATTATGTTTGCTATTTATTTGCCTTTTATTCACATTTAAAACAAGTCTTTAGTGTGGGCTAAAAAAAAAAACAAGAATCCTGACAATTCATCTTCTGCTTCACAAGTTTTAAAAGGAAACTCAAATGCCAGCTATTGCTCAAAGGAATGGCTGCAGAAAGGAGATTTAAGAGATTTGTTTATTTGCCAGGATTATTTAATTAAATTAATAAAAAATTAATTACTGTAACACACACATATATACACACACACACACACATACACACACACACACAGACACCAAAAGAGGGAAAAATATGCTGGTAAACCTACAACAGGTTTTAGAAAGTACAACAAGAATTTTACCAATATTTAACAAATATACATAGTCTTAAACACAACAAACAGGTGTTTAATGTCACCGAATTAACTGAGTAGTGAATATGAAGATTTGAATGCAGCAAATGAAATCAGTTTATGTAGTAACACATTTACTTGAGTAAGTTTTTGGAAAATATGCACTTTTATAAGTAGTTTAAACTGATCTTACTTTTGCTCTTAATAAAGTTAAGCTAATAACCAAAACATTATTTTTATTCACTATATTCATTGGTAATAATCAATATGTAGCTTAAATGATTTGTTTATATCAAGTTATAAACTTGATTAAACTTGATAAGTTATCAACTTATAATTTAATGATAGTGTTATCTATCAAGGAATGACCTTTATATTGTTAAATTACCTTGTTTCAGTTCCACCTCTTAATCCACCTCTTAATGCCATGATTATGATAGCACAGCTAAAAAAAACATCAATACTATAGAGAAACGCAGTCCAACACTGCGCTGCATCACAGGCGGGTATCTCATACACCAAGAATGAATACTATTACTAAAGCAATAGAAAAAAAAACAACTGCACCATCTGCATATGTCATCTCTAGCAGAAGAGTCAGTATAACCGTCATAAAATTACCCTGTGTTTTCCTTGCAGGTTTATGCATTTTTTCTGTGCATTAGCGATTAGTGATTTTGTGCAAATTCTATAGGAAAGAAAATGCAAAAGTATAAATGGTTCATGAAAAAAAAATTAACAACATATTTTAACTGTTTTGGCTGACATTTTCTTATGATGTCCAGCTTTCCTTGGAAAAGTAAAAATTTCCTTGTAAGTATATCTAAAATATGTGTATAAAATCAGCTATTAAATCCAAAGAAATATATTTGCGCTTGTGCAGTTTGCTAAAGATGCGGTTTGCGAGCTCTGAGTAGTGCACTCTCTGATCAGTCAATCAAAGTATTTAAAAATAGCGAAACGATTAGATGCCTTCTAGATGGTCTCCAAGAGCCTGCACTGCTGATTTCTGTAGGCCTTACTGCAGACAGATTCCCTTAACCCCAGCAACACATGATCTGTTGACTGAAATTTGACCAACATATAGATACTCACCTTGCAGCAGTGCTAACAAAGGAAAAGCTATGACATTAAGAGAATAGTCTACTGAGAATGATTTTATACATATTCATGGACAAAAATTATATTAAAACGTAAGTCAGAGATTTTGATATAATTTAATTCAGCAAAGAAGGACTTCATGGCCCGTCACTGCCTAGTTTGTTGCATATAAACAAAAGGAACATGCATGTGTCTCTCAGAAACAATAAAAGACTAGAAGTTTCTTCTGTCAGGCTTTTGACAGGCATTATATGTGAAATTAAACTGTTACACCTTTCTCAGTGAATACAGATAAAGCATAAAGAAAAAGGGTCACCCTGCATTTTTTTTTAAACATTTTAACATCTGACATAGGCTACAGCAGGTACTGAGAAAATATACAGCCTCACTCAGTGAAGTGTCCTAGTTAAATATGCATAGGTTCCATTACCATACAATTAAACATTTTCTTCTCTTTCTTTCAAATGAGTTTAACCCATTGACATATTGTTACAAATAAGATGAGATAGAGATAGTCCTGTAAATGAGTTATTACATTGCCTTACTTACTTTCATCATTTCTCTTTAGCTTTAATATTAAATAAGTGTCATGGCTGCATGTCAGCTTTTTTAAGTTCGGCATAGGGGGAAAAGCTCAGACTGCAGATTATTTTTTTTAATACATTTTATAAATATTGGAATAGGAAAACAGCAGTCTGAATATATTTAATTGGTTGCTATTTTGAAAGCCCTTCTGACATAGGGTTGCTGTACACTGTTTGGAACCTACAAAAGTGGGAAGTGGAAGATTTGGTGTAATGTTAAAAAGAAGAAATGCTCCATGTGGAGTCATCATCAAAATTGAGCACATTTCTGATTCATATGAAAGATAATGTATGTAAGGCATATTAATAAGTTTGACCAAAAATAGTAAGCACCTCTTTTAAGGACTGGCTTAGAACAACTTGGATGATGTCATTCTGAATTTGTGACTGGCCTTGAAAGCAGAGCATTGAGCCCTCTGTACATTTGAAGATAGGTTTAAAGAAATAACTGAAAGATCTTTCTCAAGCTACAGGCAAGTCAAAATATTTAGCACTCTTTTTTTTTTTTATTCTTTCGCTTCAGGTGTCTCAATCACAGTATGTCTTAAAGATGCTATGAAGCCTTGTCTGTCTCACTACTAAGGGTGACTTCAGGCAAAATACAAACAGCTCCAGAATCCATCTGCTAAAGGCCATTATGTGTTCTTTATAATGCTGAACAACTCAGTTTACTTACTAGTGCAGAATGTGGCATTAGGTGTGGATCAGAGAATCGGTTCTTGTTAGAGTCAAATGGTTCTTAATAACTGCAGTGGGTCATGCAATTGAAAAGTTATCAGGCTAGCTTGTCTTATGACTAAAATTGTAATTGTTAATTTGATTTAATAAAATAAAAAATAACAGCAAGTTTAGTCATCTAAACAGAACAAATTTCCCCTAATAATTTCTGCACATGTGGCAGGAGATCTAAACCATCACCAATTACAGGACATTATCACCTGCCTGTGGCAGTGATAGCTCCCTTCCAGATGTGCTAAACAGCTTCTAAACTTGGTTAGAAGTGCAGAACGGTGTAACAGCAAGAAAGACCAACCTTATTCCTAATGATAAGATACTGTGTGACTGATGTGAGAAAAGCTTTAAACAGAGTCAACCTATGGAAAGCTGCAGGACCAGACAACATTGCTGGCAGAATGTTTAGAGGATGTGCAGACCAGCTGGCATATGCTCCTGCCATCTTCAATATCTCTTTCTAACATGCTTCAATGCCACAACCATTGTCCCCATGCAAAATAAGTCTTTTGTGTCTTACCTCAAACTCAAACTAACACCTATCATTATGAAGTGGCTCATTATGATCTACATCAATGTTGCATTCAAATGTATGTTTCCCTAATTGTCCAGATGAATGAGGGGCAAATAGAGTGTGATGAAGATGGGTTATAGACTGTCTTAAGGATGACATGGGTACACTGAGGGGAGCAGAAGGGTCTTGATGTGTCCATTCTGAGTCTACTTTATTAGAATATATGTAGTGCCAATTCTTTGGAAACAGCATAATTTTGTGGGGCCTTGCAAACCTGTATTACTAGTGTGACAGTAAAATAGGGTATTCTAATGCATACTGCTATTTTATTAATTAGAAAATGTGGTTAATACCCGGTCATGTATGAAAAAAAAATATTGTCATATGCTGTGAAACCAGTATAATTTTGAAAAATACTGTGATGTAAATTTTTGGTCATACCGGCCAGCACTAGTGCTGTCTCAGATCACAAGACCCTACAGCAGATAGTGAGGACAGCTGAGATGATCAGGGCCTCTCTTCCCTCCATCATGAAAACACAACATGCTGCACCCGCAAAGCCACCGTATTGTGGCTGTTCACACACTCTTCACACTCACTCTGTACCCTCATGCTGTCCAAAAAGTTTTTGCTGAAGTATTCTGCCCCTCACAGCCAGACTCTGGATTGTAGATTGCACACATTGCTGACAAATTTATTTGCACCATCACACCTCTACTGTACTGCAATGTCGATGCTACCGTGTCCCTGTGTTTTTTGTTTTACTGTTGTGTTGTTTGCACTAATGTGCATGTGCACTTTATGTAGTGTCCTAGTTAGTTTTGTGTCTTTGCATTATATTGTGCAAATTTATGTTGTGTTATTTAGGACCTTGGTCCTTTAGAAATGTTGTTTTGCTTCACTGTGTACAGTACTGTATATGGCTAAAATTACAATAAGGCCTTCTTGACTTGACTAATATATTCTTTTTTAGCTATTGCTGCCCAAAGCTGGAAACACACAGTTGTCTTTGTATGCTGTAGCATTACAGTTTCCCTTCACTGGAGATAAGGACCCTAACTATGTTTCTTCATGGCAAGAACTGTAAAAAATGAAGACCCTATCCCCAAAAAAGAAAGAAAGAAAACCCCTATATTTATGCTCATATTTTTTTAAATGGAAAATCTAGAAATTGATTGTGCAATTGTAAGATGTTCAAATACTTTTGTATATTTGGTTTATTTTGATTTAGGGTAGTAATTGCAGACTACTTAAATTGCTGTCCATTTCTCTGTAAAGATTATACATTTTATACCCAAGATTTTGTTTATACACATACAAAGTACTTTCTAATAGGCAGAGGTGGCAAAAGTACAGATAATCATGTTTTAAAAGTACTTTAAGTACTGACTATACTTTTTTACTCAAGTTAAATGAAAGTAGTTTGGGCTCTGAAATGTACTTAAATAAAAATAGCCACTACCTTTTTTCAGTGTAACACTGGTAACTGGACGGTCATATTAATATTAGGGCTGTCAATCGAATAAAATATTTATGCTTGGTTGTCATGAGTTAACTATGCAAATCATTTAAAAGTAGATATGTCAAGCTTTCTATACATATAAGTATTGTATCTGTGAGGCAAGTATTGACTGAGATTTAGGTTGTTTTATTCATGTGTCTGTGAAGAGAGATAATAGCAGCACTCTCTGTCAGTTTTCTTTATTTTACAAAAGCACAACATTTTGTTTAAATTATAAACGATCAAATAAGATAAATATTTTTAAAGAGTAATTTAGGATTGTTTCCGTGTTATGAGGAAAAAAAATGCCCCAAAACACGTGTTTGTTGACCCCAAAGGGTTCATTGTGTGCATGATGCATCAGTGTGTGTATGTATATATATATATATATATATATATATATATATATATATATATATATATATATATATATATATATATATATATATATATAAAATTGATTAAAGAAAGGACGTTGTGAATAAATGTGTGTTGCAAAGAAGGTTTTAATTTTGCCCTTTTTTATATTTATTTATATTTTTTTTATAAAAATAGTCTAACAGAACTGCATTAATCACAAGTAAATAAAATTGGTGTCGTTAAAATAAATTTGCTTTAATTGTTATTAAATTGTTAATTCTGACAGTCCTAAGTAATATATTATATATAAAACAAAGAATAATATAACAAAGAAACACATTTCTAATTTTGTTACCTGATGAATCTATCCTGGCTGAACATTCACCGTATAGAACACAAGCAGACAGAAGATTATGATGATGGTCCCTCTCTCTTATCCATGTTAGCCTCATACTCTGCTTTGCTCATTGTTAACTTCATAAACTAGCCTACGTCTGTGATGTGTTAGAGCCAGGAAATGATACACCAGTGGTAGATTGAAAATGCCGTGCAATGACAGGAAATAGGTTGAAGGGCTGAAAACACACAATGAGAAGAAAGAATATTGACATTTTACCAAATAGATTTTAAACTAAAGTAACAAGCCTGTTTTAAAAATGTAAGAAGTAGGAAATACAGATATTTGTTTAAAAATGTAATCAGTGAAAGTAAAAAGTATTGTCCAAAAAATATGTAGTGAAGTAAAGTATTGATTCCAGACAAAATGTACTTAAGTACATTAACAAAGTATTTGTACTTTGTTACTTATTAACCTTGCTAATATGACTCATCTATGTGGTTCATTTTGGGACTGACCAATGTAATTCCATAATTTTTATCTCTTTGTGTCTATCTCTGTCAATTTAAATTTTTTTCTCTTCCTTTGCTACTATCAGGTTGGCTGAAATGGAAAGCCAGAGCTGCTCCTTCTTCACTGACAGCCTCTCTCCTGATGAAAGTTTGTGAGTATTCTCCCTGCCACCCCAAACACCGAAGCCTCTTTATGTGTGTGTGTGTGTGTGTGTGTGTGTGTGTGTGTGTGTGTGTGTGTGTGTGTGTGTGTGTGTGTGTGTGTGTGTGTGTGTGTGCGCGTGTGTGCGCACACATATATGCACCCTTTATGTTTTGAAGTGACTGGGCAGTCACACAAATTCAGAAGGATAAAGGAAATGACCCATGGCAATGTGCACAGTCTGCTCTGCTCTATAAAAGTCTTTTGTGATTAAAGTGTGCAGTGTGGAAATAAATAGAGCCAGTGGCTCTCCAATAGAAAATAGAGTGAGGAAAAAATGCACTAAAATATTATGTTTGGAGCTGCATGGTGTGGTGAAAGTACACATAGATAGTAACCTCTGAAATTATTTGCATGCATGGCATGGCCTTTCTTTGGTTGGGTGGACTGAAAGATGAATGTAAGATGATCTACCAGAACCCAGAACATGGTAAACATCTCATCAATACCCAACCCCTAAACCTATACATCTATGAGGTCTGATTTTTAGTGTTCTCCCACAAGTGTGGGATTGGCAAGCATGTTTGTCAGATAGATGTGTACAGCAATGTTGTGACAGTTTTGAAATTAAAAAGGTCTGCTCTCATGGAGATCTATTAAGAAAAAGAAAGAAAGAAAGAAAGAAAGAAAGAAAGAAAGAAAGAAAGAAAGAAAGAAAGAAAGAAAGAAAGAAAGAAAGAAAGAAAGAAAGAAAGAAAGAAAGAAAGAAAGAAAGAAAAACTGGCCCTATGTTTTGCCAAAGCTGGAGTGGAAGATCAAGATTCAAGATCTAGAAGACCTGACCTCAACCCCGCTGAGCACCTCTGAGATTAATTAATCTCTGTCAACACCAAGTTTTTCTAAAATGTGTTAGGGGCAGAATATTACTTTTGTTTAAAGTCCAGAATAATAAAAACGTAGTAGTATTGAGACAGATGATCCACTGTGGCATCCCCTAACGGAGCATCCGAAAGAAGAGGAAACAGAAGTCCACACCTGTTATTATCTAAGTGTGTTTATTTGATTCTGAGTCAGTATGTTTGGTGGGCCTGCTTTTTTGTTCACTTAAAGTAAAGGTAGTAAGACTTTGTTTACACATTGTTGCAGTGATGCGCTTGATATTTGGCTTAAACTGTACCTTGCAATTAGGTCTCACTATATATGGGCCATGCATTTCATAACTCGGCCTTCAGTGGTTTCCTACCTGATCGAGTCCACCTCTTGATACCATCATTATTATGCTACGGCTATAGAAACGTCTCTAGGTTACATATGTATCCCTGGTTCCCTGAAGGAACCACATGTGTAATCAATCCAATGGAAAAGAAACCAGAAAGCTAAAAAAGCACATGCCATTAAGATGGTACCAGCATCAAAAGTAAAGGAAGCGCTGCAGGGAGTTTAGCCTGGGGACGCAGCATTTTGTTCCATCAGGGAACCAGGGTTACATACGTAACCTAGAGACGTTCCCTTTCCGAAACGTTAAAGACAGATGCCCCCCTAATGGATTGGGGGCAGTCATTAGAGGTCAGTCACGGTAACTCCACTTGGTCAGTCTGAAGTTATTGGACACTCATTCCCAAAGCGTTGTTGACACAGTTAGAGTTCCTGAAAGGAAACCATCAATACACAGTATAACAGAGTGCTTAATCACTGACAGGTATCTCATGCACAATCCTCTCATGCCACAATCATCCCTCAGCACCTGATTGAGAAGCTGAGCCTACTGGGCCTGAACACCTCCCTCTGCAACTGGATCCTGGACTTCCTGATTGGGAGACCTCAGTTAGTCAGGATTGAGGACAGCATCTCCAGCACCACCACACTGAGCACTGGGGCCCCTCAGGGCTGTGTGCTCAGCCCACGCTGTTCACTCTGCTGACTCACAACTCTGTAGCAATGCACAGCTTGAACCATATCGTCAAGTTTACAGATGACACAACCGTGGTGTGTCTCATCACCAAGAACGACGAGTCAGCTTACGGAGAGGAGGTGCACCATTTAACAGCTTGGTGTGGAGCCAACAACCTGTCTCTGAATGTTGACAAAACCAAAGAGATGGTTGTGGACTTTAGGAGAGCACAGAGCGGCCATTCTCCACTGATCATCGATGGATTCTCAGTGGAGATTGTCAAGAGCACCAGATTCCTTGGTGTTCATCTGGCGGATAACCTTACCTGGTCACTCAACACCAACTCCATCACCAGTGTTGTGCTCGTTACTAAAAAATAGTAACTAGTTACAGTTACTCGTTACTTCATTCAAAAAGTAACTCCGTTACTTTGTTGATTACTTACACCAAAAAGTAATGCGTTACTGTTAAAAGTAACTTTTTAGTTACTTTTTTAAAGAACCTTCTTTAATGTTCCCATTAATGCCCTTTTATGTGTTATGGTCTATACAAACACAAAACTCACTTAAACACAAAGTCATTTTTAAACACTATTTTATTGAAGGCAGACCAACACAAACTGAATATATCACAAGGATTTCTGAAATAAATAACAAAACAAGCTGAATAATATATTCACAATTAAAAACTAAAGTGGCTTCTGCTGTTGTGTTGAGCTCTTAAACATGTTCCTTTCACAGCTGAAGTATGAAAACTATTAACAATGTAGAACAGAACACCGGGTTAGCTTCTAGCTACTAGCTTCTAGCATGGAGGTCCTGGAGCAGCTTCAACAGATTGGAGTTGCTGTTTATCGCAGTAGATACGAGCTTCGAACCAGAAAGACACAGCTTACATTTGACTTGAAAGTTTTTGTCTTTATACTCAACTAAAGTGAAATAATGAGCATATTTCCACTTTGAGAAACTCGTCTTGCTCTCGCCTCTACTCGCCATTACTGCCGCACAGACCTGAATAAACGAAGACACGCCCACACAGTGCGTCTTCTTTGTGTTTACAGTGGTTCATCCACCAATCCTACAATGCGTCTTCTTCGTGTTTACAGTGGTTTATCCACCAATCCTACAATGCGACGCTGCTGTAAGCAAGTTAGGCTGTAGTCTACACTTCAGCCAAAATTAATTCATTTTAAAAAGTAACGGGTAACGCACCATGCGGTAACAGTTACTTTATTTTTAAAAGTAACGCGTTACAGTATTAGTTACTGTAAAAAGTAACGCGTTACCGGTAACCAGTAACGCATTACTGCCCAACACTGTCCATCACCAAGAAAGGCCATCAGCATCTCTACTTCCTGAGAAGGCTGAGGAAAGCTTATCTCCCTTCCCCGATCCTGACCATGTTCTACAGATGGACCATTGAGAGCAACCTGAGCAGCTGCATCACTGCCTGTTTTGGGAACTGCACCGTTTTGGATCGCAAGACCCTACAGAGGATAGTGAGGACAGCTGAGAAGATCATCAGAGTCTCTCTCCCCTCTATCACAGATATTTACACCACACGTTGCATCCGCAAAGCCAAACGCATTGTGGACGACCCCACACACACCCCTCACACACACTCTTCACCCTCCTGCCATCAGCAAAGCGGTTCAAGAACTGAAATGGAACTTACACACACACACACACACACACACACACACACACACACACACACACACACACACAGCCTGTGTGGAAAGAAATGGTTAAATCCTGTGGATGTTGTAGAGAAGAAATCGACAGGAACGAGCCACATTAGTGACATGTGAGAAGAACGACAGTTTAATGTTTACATGCTGTTTTTTGCACCTCTCGACTGCTGCTACAGCTGTTTATGCACTACATTGTGTTTGTTTACATATAATCTTGGTTATAGTTTTTTATAGTTCTCTTTGTACAGTATTGTATATTCAAAGTGTACAATAGGTTTACTGGTCTGCGCTATCTTGTGTTATGTGTATTGTCTTGTGTTGTCTTGTGTTGTCTGTCTGTCTGTACTGTTGTCTGTCCGTTTGTACTGTCTGTACTGTCTGTTTGGTACTGTTTTTCGTCTGCACTGTTTGCACTAGGTTGCACTCGATGCACTTTATGTAGTTTTGTGCTGTGTTGTAGCTCTATGTTGTTTAGTGTAGCACCAGGTTTCTGGAGGAACATTGTCTCGTTTTTACTCTGTACTGTGTACCACTGTGTATAGTAGAAATGACAATAAAAGCCTCCTGACTTGACTTGATTTGACTTGCAGTGAGAATATATGCCATTACTAAAGCAAGAAACCCAATGAACACAATTCAACAAGTCTCCTTTCACTGCAGCCACAGCTGCACCGCCCCCATACAATATATCTAGCAGAAGCATCAACATCTTATTAACTTCATTAAATGAGCCTTGGGTTTTCTGTGCATTTTTGTCCATTTTGTTCATGCATTATGGTCTTTCTGGGGATTTAAAATTGAGGCAAATTGTGTGTTTTTGTGCAAATTCTATGACAAAGAAAACCACAAACCCACAAAAAAAGCTTAACAACTCTTTTTCTCTTAACTATTAACAACTGTTTTGGCTGACCGTTCCTTACGATGTCCAGCTTTTCTTGAAAAGTCCATTTTGTAAATGTGAAAGTGTATCTGCAACCAAATCAATTTCTACTTCTCGTCAGCCATTGTGGGAAGGAAAAAATAGCTATTAAATACACACAAATATATTGTGTTTCTACTTCTTGTTTCTTAACCAGAGCCTGCTCAGGCCCCACTAAAGTGGTGAGACTTCAGCTGAATCGTATAGAATCTCTTTGAGATACATCTGGCAGGCGTGGGGAAAAAAATAGCTATTAAATACACAAATTTATATTTCAGCTTGTGCAGCTTTCAACAGATGTGGGTTGTAGTTGTCTGCTCTCTGACCATCCAATTAAAGTATGTGAAAACACTGACATGTTAAAAAACACTTTCGAGGTGGCCTTGAAGTGACCAAATTGGAGTCTGATTGGTTACAAACCAACACAATCTCACAGCATTTCGTGTATTAGTCACAAACTTTAATCTATTGATTTGTGTACATGGACATGAATTTCCCTCTTTTTTTGTGTCACTCAGTATGACTGCCTCCATCTGGCTCGTCTCCATTGCAACATAGGCAGAGGATCATGGATAATGTTGACAGAAATGCCAACGGTATTCTTTTTTCCCCCATTTTTATCAGAAAATAAAGCAGAAAATATACAGTTAGGGTTAGAGTAAGGATTGAGGTTATACTGTAATAAATGTGTGTGTCTGTAATTAACGCAGTCTCCTTAATTAACCAGGAGAATATACAGTGTCCGTCCAAAAAATGTCACATAGTGCAATATTTCATTGGACCTCCTTTAGCTTTGATTACAACAAGCATTCCCCATTGCATTGTTTGGATAAGCTTCTGCAGTGACACTTTATTTATTACTGTCCAAAATTGCAGTTATTTTTCACTGATGGGAGAGTCAGACCGATGCACAAAGTTTTCTCCAGAACATCCCAAAGATTTATTGGGGTTAAGGTTGGGACTTCAAGTGTGAAAATTATGTCTCATACTCCCTAAACCTATCTTTCACAATTTGAGCCCGATGAATCCTGGCATTGTCATCTTGGGATATGCCCTTGCCATCGGGAAAAAGAAAAAATCCATTGATTGAATAACCTGGTTATTCAGTATATTCAGGTAGTCAGCTAACCTCATTCTTTAGGCAAATAACATTGCTGAACTTAGACCTGACCAACTGCAGCAACCCCAGATCATAGCACTGCCCCCACAGTCTTGTCCGGTAGGCACTAGACATGATAAGTGCATCAGTTCATCCACCTCTCTTCTTACCCTGATGCGCCCCTCACTCTGGAACAGGGTAAATCTGGACTCATTAGACCGCACAACATTTTTTCCATTGCTCTAGTGTCCAATCTTTATGCTCCCTAGCAAATGTAAGCCTGATGGAACCACTGATGATGGTTTATAATATAGCGAGTAGCTTACTAAATATAAAGCAATAAAAACAAGGATAAAATCTCCTGCTTAAAAGACAAGTAATAGTGTTTAAAGATTTAAAAAAATTAAAAAAAGGAAAATTCATGTCTTTGAACACAAATCGATATTTGGTGTTCCACAAATCCACATTTGGTGACTATATCACGGAATGCTGTGAGACTGGGCCAACCACTGATATGATCATATGAAAAGGAATAATTAATAATAGTACTTACAAGTACTAATACTGATATTATTATTAAATTAGTAGAAGTAGTAGTAACAGTATTCCATAATTTTACATGCTTTATGTGGAAGAAACACAGATGGACTATGTGTGTGATTTTTCTGGTTGAAATTTCATTATGCTGTTTGATTCAAAGCATTAGTGGCAGTCCAAACATTCCCTCCAAAAAGCTGATATTACAATGTTTTGATTGACCTCAGAATTGTATTAAACCTCTTAAATCAAAGATGCAGGCAGCCTTACTGTTCCAGTGTACATAACATTATGTAGAGCATTGCTAACTTGACATATTAATATATCATTTTCTAGCATCTAGCACAATCGCATTGTGTAAGTGTATTTTATAGTGTATAAATATTGCATATATGTTTATGTTCTGTCAGTTTGCTAAATGCTACTCTGCTGTGCACACTGATACGCATTTGTTAATGTTCTTTTGTCCTCTGTTTCCATTGTCAGTGTGTGCCGATGTGTATCAGTTTCTGTACATAGTTTACATGGCCATGTTGTCATATCCTTTATGCATACATTGCCCTAGTTTGTGTTTATATACCCCAAATGTTTGAGGTATCTCAACAATGTGAAACAGAAAAAAAAAACATTTAATGCTCTTCAAGAAAATTCTGATTCTTTTTTAAAAAAGGAACATGGTGCAATGCTTGATGATTTAGTGGAACAAAAACTTTCAATTCATTGTGTGTTATCTGTTGTTTATAATAACTCAGGGATGAAGATCAGTATCTCCTACGTCACCCGAGCCCTGCTCTGCAACAAGACTGTCCACATGGGCCACACTTCCTCACCCACCTTGACTGCCACAACAAAGAGGAACTGCAACGAACACTAGCCCGCCTGGAAAATGAGAACAGGTAAGATGCACTCATGCATACACACACACATTTACTGATTTATTTATTTCATGTATTTGTTAGTTTAGTTTTGGTATAAAAATTATTTCTATTCTACTTATTTATGAGCATTATGAGCATTTACTTATGAGCTATTTATACAAAGAAGCTAAATGAAAACATGTAATTCATGCTGATGTCTGTGAATTCAAGGCCCATATAATGGCTGCCTCTTTAAAAGACTATTAGTATTGTAAGAAGAATTTGAAGCATTGTTATAGCTATTAATATGCAGGCCATTTCTATAATTTGTACCTTTTTGTTTTCTATCATTTTATAATGCACTTTTCTGCTGTTTAATAATTAATATTTGCTTCACTACATGTTGCTGGTTATAAGAAAAATTATTTTAATAATACATTTTCTCTAGATTAGATGGTGAAAACAAATCTAGAAAAGTGATCAGGAATCTATGTATTAGGTAATTCTGTAATTGTACATTTTAAAAAGAGATTGAAAGTCATATGTTTTCCCCTAATTATTTATCATTTGGAGCCAGGAAGCTTGATATAGATAAAGATAGTACATGTTCAAAGAAATAAGAATTTTATTAAAGCCCTATGAACATCCAGCTTAGTAAAAACAAACATTTACAATGTTGTAAAAAAGAAAGAAATATCTCACTACAAATTGCTAGTTTTTTGTTTCCTGATTCAAAAGAAAATATCTTTGGAGTCACCGCAGATGCGGCATTAAACAGCAAAAACTATTCAGAACTGCACAGTTCATCAGGAAATGAAAGAGTAAAATGTACAAAGGATGTCAACCAATGCAATCTGTAGATTTAAAACCAATCTATTGCATTTCACAATATAAATATAGCAGCTGATGAAAGCAAATGGAAATGAGGTGCATAATGATGTGAATAGGGAAAGCTGGTAGTGACACACTTGCAGTGTACTTATGTTTACACTGCTTAAACACTCAAAACAATACATACATATAAAAAAAAATCATCACAAATTGTATTTTTGTGACAATGCATACTTTTTATTTGCTTTGTTTAATTAAAATTAAAAGAGTTTTTAAGGACACCAAATTGGTTTGCATGCATTGGCCTTTCCCCTTTGGTTTTGGTCATGCAAATGAAATTTTCTTTTTATCTTCTTTTTTTATCTTTTTATAGTAAAAAACAAGCGTAGTCTTATTGGCTTTAACTAGCTAATAGTAAACAGATATTATCTATAGTTCTATATGCACTTATAGAGTTACTTTTGTCAGTTGTAACAGTCCAACAAATTGCATTAACAGTTTTTAATGTTTCTACATGAGCTATCTTTAATATTTCACATCTACAATGTTCATTGTATTTAAACAATATGAGGGCAAACTAAATATAAACATTCATTTACATGTGGTAAAGAAATGAAAATATGCTCTTCAGGACAAGGTGGTCTTTCCTTCTTTTCAAGGTGGCATTATTTTCCATATATATATATATATATATATATATATATATATATATATATATATATATATATATATATATATATATATATATATATATATATTAAAATTAAAAAAAAGATTCAGCACATTAGCTC
This sequence comes from Silurus aristotelis, assembly GCF_946808225.1. Classification (NCBI taxonomy): domain Eukaryota; kingdom Metazoa; phylum Chordata; class Actinopteri; order Siluriformes; family Siluridae; genus Silurus; species Silurus aristotelis. The sequence continues at coordinate 13,163,845 of NC_139587.1, read as the reverse complement.
AGCATCCGTCCTTTTCATTGAGTCATTGAGTCTACATGTCTACATTGAGTCATTGAGTCTACATGTGCTTTTTATGTTCCAGTCCAAAAGCAATAAAAGTCATAATATTAAGTAAAAATAGTCCTGGTATTAGGTAAAGACTAGCATTGTAATAAAAAAAAAGTGTGCAAGTAAGAAAATAAGTTTGAAATCACAATCTGCATTTAAGCATCCATAAAACTGTGACTACATGTAATGATAAAATAAGAAAGCTGGTCTGATAGTAATGGATAAGTATTTTCAGGATGCTGCAAGGTGAGTACCGGAGGCTTAAGTGGAAGCATGAGGAGGCTGCAGCAGCAACACCTCTGGTGGAGGGCATTTCAGGCTTGGGCTTGTCACTTGGACAGCAAGATGAGGAACTTCTGGCTGAGGCTCGGATACTTAGACAACACAAGAGTCGCTTGGAGACCCGCATGCAGATACTGGAGGATCACAACAAGCAACTGGAGTCACAGCTCCATAGACTCAGAGAGCTACTGCTGCAGGTAGGTAAATGTAAATGTTTGAGGGGGATGAAAATCTGATTTTGCCTAAATCAAAATGTAAGGAAATCAGTAAGGAGGAAGGAAAAGTCATGGGTTATTTTAAGAGAAGAGTGGCAATTGGGACTGTCTGGGTAAAATTGAGGGGAAAAAAAAGTTCTGATAAAGAGATTTAATGAGAAAGAACAGGGTGAATCTAAAAAAAAAATCTACATAGAGAATGAAAAGACAGTGATTTACAAAGTCTGAGAAAGGAGAATATTTGTTGAAATTACTGTTGCAAGACTGAAGGTATAATTGTGAAGATTAAAGGTAAATCATTTCCAAGTTAAGGAGACAGGCAGCTGGAAAGTAAGGACAATTTCAGGATTTATTTCTGCTAGATAAAAGAAACAATGAGAACCAGAACAATGAAAGACTGAGAACTCTAGTGCAGCTGTGCAAGGCTAAGATGAGAGATGACAGATAAAAGTGAATTATAGAGAGGGCATTAGAGACACAAAAAGAGATATAGAGAGATATCTGAGGTCAAAGTAGGATGATTGACAAAATAAATTGTGACAAAATGATAAAAGAAAAACAGCTATATCTGGTGGGGAAAGGCTGATTGGAGTGAAAATACAAAGAGCTAGCATAAAATATGGGAAATGTGAATCAGAAATTACATAATGCACTGTGATTTAGTAAAGCAAAACCTGATGTGCTTTACAGAAGATTCTGTAATTGAGCTGCCTGGAGCTGCTTCAATAGAATAGAGTAAGCAGTATATATTGAAGTTACATTTTACATTTTCTCTCCATAGGTGATATAATATGTGAGGTATTGTGACTCTTATGCTCATAATATGGGCCCAAAATTTTTGGCTTGGTAGTATGCAGTTGTAGAAGAGATCTGGCATCACTAAATTAATACTTAATCATATAAATTATATTAAAGCATTTGAAAATTCAAGTTCAAGTTCTTTTTCAAAGTAGTTTTAAGTAGTTTACCAACAGAAATCATATAGTGCACCAATATTACAAATTCAAAATGTTTAAGCTTTTGACTATATTTGGTTTTCTCCACTTATTCAGCTTGTATTTGTTTCATGGTTTCTAGCCCAAAGATGACTCAGAGGCCAATGGATCAGCTCCCTCCTCTTTGTCATCGCCTGTGTCAGTAGTGCACCAGGAGAAAGCCCTGAGCAAAGAGATCACAGTTACTGAGGCTTCAGGTAGGAAATACACATAAAACATGTACTTAATTTTTTTTTTTCCCTTACATACCATGTTAGACACTGGTACAGCAAATAAAGTTCAAAATCAAGTTTGTGTAACTGCAATCTGATGGTAACTACCTAGAAGGTGAAGATTTGGAGCCAGAACAGGACACAGTGCTACAGCTACAGCAAGTGATTGAGCAGCTGAGGAATGTCTTCCCATCTGAACCAGGTCAATGAGGAGGCACACAGGTTAACATATATTTGCATATCTTACAATTAGTTTTTTTTAACAGCCTTTAAGCAGCAGCAACTTGAAGAAAATGGCAAAATAATTAAACAATAGTCGCAGATTTATTATTCTCTCTTTTTTTTTACTAACAACAACATATTTGCTAAATAAGTTTATTAATAGGCTCATATTACATAGAACTTGCTATGCAGGTCCCAGTGACTATAAATAAAAAAATATATTAATATGATACATTAATACATTAATATGATACATATTTGTCAACACGCCATGCTATTATACAATATTAATTGTATAATTAACTACACCTTCAGATCTAATCATTTAAAAGCAATGCTAAAATTAGGAAACCCATTTTTATCCTTATTTTAAACTGATAATGATAATGTTTTTATTGTAATGGAAATATTTGTTAATGCCTTAAAGAAGTTGTTGTACGGTGGCCGAGAAGTGCAAAACACATTATTGAATCAGAAAACAAATTAACAACTAAGAAAACACTACCAAATCCGAAAACAAAATAACAAATGCAAAAACAAAATATAAAATCCGAAAACAAAATAACAAATCCGAAAAAACAAAAACCAATGCAAAAACAAATGAACAAATCCGAAAACAAGTTAACAAATCTGAAAACATAACGACAATTCAGACAAACCGAAAAAGGTAGGTATAGTTTGTGAATGGAACACTTACCGATCATTGGATGAGACACCTGTCATTCATGGTATACAGGAAATGAAATTTTATAACTTTGTTTCTTGTACATGTGTAAAATTCTCTGTTTATTTTAAACAAATTTTTTTTTAAATATAAGAAAATAACAGAATGAACCATTGGCAAGCAGGGAGAAACTGTTGTACTTAGTGTATATCTTGAATGACAGGCGTCTCATCCAATGATTGGTAAGTGTTCCATTCACAAACTATACCCACCTTTTTTCGGTTTGTCTGAATTGTTGCAAGAAAACACATTAACGAATCCAAAAACACAACAATTCAGACAAACGGAAAAGGTGGGTATAGTTTTTGAATTGAACACTTACCTATCATTGGACCAGACACCTGTCATTCAAAATATACAGGAAATATGAAATCTTAGAACTTTGTTTCTTGTACATGTGTAAAGTTCTCTGTTTACTTGAAACTATTTTTTTTTTCTTTCGATTAGTGCACCTTTAAATATAAGAAAATAACAGAAGTAAACATTGGCAAGCAAGCAGAAAATGGAATTTATTCAAAGCTACTTTAAGGAAGGACTTTCATATGCAGTGATGTTGGAGATTCTGCAGTATAACATGACATAAAGATTAGTTTGTACACTTTTACACATACATTACAACTTTATCCTGCCGCAGACTGTTGTACTTCAGACGCTTTATGGTCTGATATCCATAACTGGCTTTACCCAAAGGTTCCCTATCTAAGAAATTTTACTGTGAAGGACATTATCTTTGGACCTGTCATGAACAATAACAAAGACGACTTTCTTGTTAATAATATACTTCTAATGGGAAAATGTTATATACACAAATCGAACTACTTGAAAGTGAAAACACAGTTTTTTGCATTTTATAATGAGTTTATTTCTTTCACAAAAGCCCTTAAAGTGATTAAAAAGAAAAATGCAATGAATCTTTTGTCCTTTATAGAACAATATGATTTACAGAATAAACCATAGTTCTGTATATCTTGAATGACGGGTGTCTTGTCCAATGATCGGTGTTACATTCAACTAAACCAACCTTTTCCAGTTTGTTTGAAATGTTGTGTTTTCAGATTTGTTATTTTGTTTTTGCATTTGTTATTTTGTTTTCGGATTTGTTAATGTTTTCTGATTTGTTAATGTGTTTTGCACTTTTCGGCCATGGTAATTTTGGGCATGTATAAGCCTTCATAATTTTTTTTTTTATCTCTTTTTGCTTCCATACTTTCCAGATTCAACATTGCTCAGTTAAACCTGGACTGGGTCCAGAAAATGCAAGACGGAAAAAACCATTGGTTCAGCAGATTTGGAGGACACTTTCTTTTTTTCTTTTTTTTAGCTCCAGCTCAGTTCAACAGAGGGAGCTGGAACATTTTTGAGTGATTCACTAATGTCTTGTGTTGCCAAAGGCCAACACTTAATCGGCACACTGTGTTAACCAGCTCCCTGTAGTAGCAGCAGGAGTGTGTGGCTTCTCAAGTACACCACAATGACCTCAGCACCAACCACACACAGGGAGAAGAGTGGGATTTAATGTTTCTGTTCCAACTAGTTTGTGTTTCCTTTTTTATTTTGTTAATATTTTTCAGTTTATTTCTTGTTCATGCTCAAACTTATTGTCATACACATATGCAAGCTGTCCTGGTCTTGTATAGCCTCTGATCTCTGGAGCAAGTGGGAGCTATGGACTTGTTTTTTTCTCAAATATAAGGTTAATACATCATCAGCAGAAACTTATATTAGAATCATTTATTTAATATAGAATCTGGGAGCACAGCACCTGTGCTCTGACAAAGCCAGCTGAGCCCTTTTTACTTTTACTTCTCAGTCTCTCTTTCTCTCTCTCTCTCTCTCTCTCATACACGCACACAGAGTAATACTCATACAGTATTACATTTACCAATTTTTAGCAAACAATCACGGGGACAATTGTACACAAATAAAGGTATAGAATATAAAAAGGCATGTGGCACCAGAGAGGACCTTAGACGAAGACTGCTGAATAGCTATGTGGCGCTAAGATGGCAGATAAAGAAAGTCCCACTTTTAAATAAGCCTGTCAAATAAATTATACTAAATGGCTGGAAATTGCCAAAAGCAGATACATGTGACCATCTTAGGAAAGTGTCCTTGACTATTTAAGTGAATTTTTTTAATGTTTGTAGCACTTTTAACAATGGACACTGTATTAAAGCAGCAAGTCTGTTTACTTTGTTAATATGCAATACATCCTTTTTAACCAATTTGAACACTACAAATCTGGTCCAGACATTTTCACAATAATTTGCAAATATTTTGAATCCATCTACCTTATCATCCTTGCAGTCAACATCATGAACTTCAATAATAGTTCATAGTACCAACAAAAGTTATTTTTGCCAAGCTGTGTAACGATGAAGAGCATCAGGCCTAACTGTTACACACAAAAATGCACTGGCTGTCGCTTAGCCAGTTCATGCACTCTGGAATAAAAAATAAGTGGAAAGAGATTTAATATGAATAATCTTAATAAGCTGAAATATGTCAAAAGATATTTCAAAATATCAAATATTTTCTATTATAAAATTAAAATAAAAGATATGATCTTATGAGTATTATTGTTTGATTAGTGATTATTTTGCTTTTTTTTTTTTTAGCATTATTTATTAAAGGAAGCAGAAGGGCATCCAGCGTAAAACATGTGCCAAATCAAACGTGCGGAGGATCCGCTGTGGCGACCCCTAACGGGAGAAGCCGAAAAGAAAGTTTTTATTAAAGGAAGCAGAAAATAATAAGACAGTTAAAGATTATAAACCTACCAAATTTAGAAGTAATCTTATATTTGGTTGATTGCAGTCATATTACTAGATAGATTTGTGAAATGTTGGCATTTTTTCAGCATATTTTTTTTAGAACTAAAATATAACTTTAAAGATGGATTCCTTTTTTGTCCTTTAATCATGTGGGGCCACAACAGTGAACTGGCAAAAAGCTTACTGCTTCCTGGATTAGGTGTGCATACAGCCAATAAATTCCATCTGTGACAAGCAGCTGCAGGATTCCGAATCTGACATTGTTGTCATACAAGGTAAAAATGCCCTTGATGCTGTCATGTAGAAAGAAGACTTTGAAAACAGAAATATAGAGACTGTACCACAATATGCAAACTTCCTATCATCAGGAGGAAATACTAAGATTTTGGCCACAAAATTTTGGGAAGAAAGATTTTCAAAGAAAGGCTTTACAATAGGATTAAATAACATCAGAGTTTCCACAAATAATACAGTTGCATGTATGCCCTAGGAGCCCCAAGGAAGTTTGATATAAATCACAATAAAAAAATATATTTTTATATATTGTCGGCTAACTGCAAATACATATTGTAACACAGTATAACTTATTTGAACAGGAAAAGGACCAACCTTGTTGTTATGCTTATCTTGAGACGTTAGTTCCCCTCTGCAGTTTTGTGGATAATTTGTGGAATACATAACAAATATAAAATTCACATTCTTTTTTGTGTGTGAATATAACCCTTGCAATGAGTGATGCAGAATGACTTTACAGTAAGCATCAGATATGGGGAGATCTTTTTCCTTGTAAGATGTTTTCTTGTTGAATTGTTTATTTGGGGTGTCCGATTTCTGTGAGATGAAAAGCTACTGAAAGATTGCCATGGTGGAATACTATAAAAGGAGTCAGAGAAAAAGAAATAGATGCCAGTTGGAAGGAACAGATTGTCTGTAGATTTTTTTGCTGCATTCCTGTAGAGTTTACTGCTGCGAGACAGACAGAATAACAGATAGAGGATGATCTGCGTAAAGGAAGTCATTATAATCATGTGAAAAGACATGGTGCCTATTGCTTTACCTTTCCTTGGAAAGAAATCCCTCTAAAGCCTGGTTTACAGAGCATGTACTGTAGATATCTATAAATGCTATTCCACCTTGCCCAAGCCTCTTCATAAACAAACTATCCAATAAGACCTGGCATTAAAAATTTCTCTCTGGTAAGGTAGATTTGTTTTTTATAAAAAAATAAATAAAAATGCATACTACTTTATGTGGAGAACTTGGAATAGTTTTAGAGTCCATACCTTGATGCAATATATTAAAATCAACATCTGCTTCATCCAACTGGGCTACCCTTGTCGCATTAAGAAGAAATAAAAATATTACAAGGAGGCAAAACAAACACAAATTCTTATTCTTTATATAAACAGTAAAAGCATATGCATTTTAGCACACGTTTTAATTAAATCCATAAATCATTTCACATCCTAAAGCATACTGGTACAGGGAGCACCATGCACTCACAGATGGTGAAATTGTCAGAACTGGCATAGTAGCAAATCCTTCACATCATAATATGGCTATGCATTCTTGCATCTACCATAGATTTTTTGTTTGTTTTTTTTTGTCTAACATATTAGGTATAATTATTTTGGTCAAATTTTTTTTTACGGATACTCATTTAATTGAACTTGATATATGAAAACTCTGGACTCAGTAATGTGGGTGAATGGTGTGGTTTTAGTGGTACTACATACCATTGCTAATGACTTTCCGTTAATGAAAATGCTTTTTGTTGAGAACAAGCAGACATGTGGTCTGCAAAACAAGTTGGTTTTATTTTACTTTATAAATGCAGAACATATGATTTATTTATGGACCTGTGGCATTAATGAAGTCTCATGCAGATATGTTGATAACTTGATAACTCTAAACATTGCTCTGTCAGACCTCATTCCTCTGTCATAAGGCTACATTTGTGTTTTCACTTCATATTCACTGTAATTTATTAATTATGACATAATATATTCACTATCCATTTCCCATGGAATTAATTTATACAATACTGTTTGTGAAAAAAGCTTTTAAAAAGTAAATGGATTACTGGCTGCTTTCTACTCATTGTATACAGAGAAATAAATTTGTATTTCTTATACACCATGCCTTTTGGGTTTTATTACTGCTTGAGCATATGCAATTGGAGGATTAGGTATGTGTTAAATTCTTTTTAGGTTTATTTAGAATTCCTTAAGGTTTTGCTGAAGTTTGCATATATAGAACAGAGTTTTCCAGTATTCTTTCTATGTGTACTCATGACATATCTATCCTTGTTGATTCGTCTGTATTTTCTTTCCACACCTTTGCTGTGACTGAATATCCTTCTTTATCTGCAGGCTCAACATTCCCCTCTTGTAGAGGAACAGAGCTTATATGCTCCTTATTCAAGGTGTTTGTCTTTATATTCTGCCCTTCCAGGCTGAGTGAGTTCTCTGTTCCATTACTAGAAATGCCAATCTTCATTTCTTGTGCATCATTATAGCTCTCTTTGGTGGAGTTTCTCTTGTCAGCCAATTTCAACTCCTTTATGTTGCTTCTTCGGGCCTGGAGTTTCTGTTCCCACTTCGCTTGGCTGCTGGCCCAGTAGTTCTTGTTCTCGCTTACATGCTTGGCCCGGAGATTCTCACCTAGCTTCTTTAGTTCCTGCTTGACGATGGTTTTGAGCTTGGGGTCAAGGCGCTCTGCTCTGATGAAATCCTGTCGAGCTCTGTCCTCGTTGTACAGGGCTGAATAGGCACAAGCCCGCTGATAAATAGCTTTTAGGTTGTCTATAAGATGAATGCATAATGACATAGAGGGAGTTAGAGATGGTGATTAAAAAGACCAGTCAAGCTTCATTCATCCAATTAATAATTCAAAACAATTCTACTCATAACATAGGGCTCCTGGTAAAATGTTTAAACTGAAAATAGTTTAAACTGCTTCGAAAAAATGATAATTTTTTTTTAGAAAACATCAAGGAAAAATACAGAAAAATAACTTTAGGTTATGACCTTAACCCTGGCTCTCTGATACTCTAGCATAGATACTCACTATGGTATATGCTCCTTCACACAGTGTGAAGTTATATTATAAATGAACTGTGATTTTAGTTATAACCTAAAGCATTCTCTATTAAGCATTCATTTAAGTATCTCTCTATGGGACACACTATGCGATCATATCATGACTGAAAGACAGAATATACCAGTGTGGGTTTAGTTACATCAAACCTTTAAAACCTTTTAAAAGTGTGTAGTGATGACCAACTTGCTGGAGTGCCTATGTCTTTATCTTTATCTTTACTATATATACACTGAAACCAGGCCCAAGTTGTGGCCATTCCCCATGTGGTCAGCAAGAGGCTTCAGTCCCTTCTGGATATTAACTGAGACTATGACTTCCAAAATTAAATTTAATTCAGTTCGTTTTTATTTGTATAGCACTTTTAACAATGAATATTAAAGCAGTTTTAAAGCAGATTTATACAGATAAAGCGTTAATAAAAGAATGTATAATTTTGTAATAAGCAAGCCGGTGGCAACTGTGGCAAGGAAAAACTTCCTGATATAACATGAGAAAGAAACTTTGAGAGAAACCAGATTCAAGAGGGAAACCATGCTCATCTGGGTGGCACTGAGTGTTCATTCATTACAGTTCATCTTTGCTGAGGTGTGAAGTGATGTGCAATCCATTGTGAAAGACATTAAGTCAAGATCAGCCTTCACAAGTGAGGCACAGCCCATGAAGTAATATTTACTGAGCCTTGCTGTGAACGTCTGTTCACAGTGCACTGTATTTAACTGTTTTTGGTTTTGAGATTTGAGAATTTCTGTCAAAATAGTTTTACAGAGTACAGTATTTAACTACCTCTGCTTGTCAGGGAATAATCTGAGACCATGGCTTTCAAAATCTATTGTGAAGGGCACAGCCCATGACATGAGCGTTCCTGAGACCTGTCTACATAGGCTTAACATGAAGCACAATATTTAACTTATTTTGCCCTTATAGAAACAAAATGAGGCAGTTTCAGCATTTCTTTCCCATAGGAATTCCATTCCTGAGAGGTGACATACTGTGTTGATACCAGTACCTGTACAAAGAGAGTCTTTTTCAAAGAGTATAAGATCTAGCTGATCCCAAAGCTCAAATTAATTCTGAAAAAGCTCCAGTACTATAGCCAACAAGGAGATTAAGATTAATTAACCTGTGATAAAAGTAGTTTAAATAAAATTTGTATAAAAAATTTTTTACAACGGATATTGTGGATAAAGAGCTGACTTGTAGCTGGTGTGAATGTATGAAATGTGAGGGGTTCTTCTATCCACTCTGGCAGTCTGTGTGAATTCACCTTGATGATTTTTTAGTAATTTGCTGTTGAGTTTGACCACCTCTTGATACTCCCGAAGCTCAAACATGCACTGACTCAGGTTGAGGGTTAGGGGCAGGCGCACTTTCTCCAGGGACTCCCAGTCCTCTCCCTTACCGTCTATCTCCTACACAAAAACAAACATAGATATGCATGTAATACAAAGGTCTTACCATATATTTATATCTTGCTGTAAACAAGCTTCACAACAACAACCGAAGATAGTAGTTAGTCATGTCTATTTTATGGGATATTAACTATTAGCAGGCTTACCTTGGTTTGAAGGTAGTCTACATACTCCAGGGCCTTTACAAATTTAACCACAGCCTCTGGGAAGCGTTGCTCTTTTATATAGAAACTCCCTTCGTCCTGGAAAAGCATAATCAGTCTTAACAACTGCTGCCGATCCATTCCCTTAGTTGGAGCAGCAATTTGCTGATTAAATTCTGGTTTTGCCTCTTTCAGTTGCCTGTTTTGTGTGTTTGCCTCTGTACTATCACACTCTTCTTCTTCTTTGACCTTTGTTTGAAACCTTTGTTTTAGATTAATATTTTCATCATGTTTTGCTGCAAATCTTTCCTCTTTTTTCTCCTCAGTCTTGTTCTCATTCCCAATTTTGTTTTTCTTCTCAAATATGTTCCAGTATTTTTCTTTGTCCTCCCAGTATTTCTCCTTCATTTTTTCTGAGAGGATCTTTAGTTCTCTTTGAACCAGCCTCGCCAGAGTCTCATCCAAGTTGGCCACCATTAGGAAGTCCCGTTTGGACTCCTTCTCACTCCAGACAGCAGCATAAGCTTTGGCTCGCTTGTAGTAAGCTTTTACACAATCTAGTGTGCAGAATAAGAATGGGTGATACAGTGATTCTAAACAAATTATAATCTTACCTATCCCACTTGATGTTTTCACTAAGAAAATATATGGTCCAGTTTTTGCTATTGCTCCGTTAGCCTTTGTAGTTAAGTATTGTGATTGTAAAGATAAAGCTTGCAAAGCATGAAGGGATTACAGCACAGGGCTTATTCCTATATACAGTATCTCACAAAAGTGTTGTGATCTTATGGCCTCTGCCATCTTTGTGGAGAGCAACCATTCTAATTCTCAAATCCTCAGGAGTTCTTTGTGATTAGGTGCCATTTTGAACTTTCTGTGGTCAGTATGAGAGAATTGTACTCAAAGCACTAAATTCGAAATGCTCTAATACAAGATAGTATTTTCTATAGTCAGTGTTGTGCTCGTTACTAAAAAATAATAACTAGTTACAGTTACTTCATTCAAAAAGTAACTCCGTTACTTTGTTGATTACTTACACCAAAAAGTAATGCGTTACTGTTAAAAGTAACTTTTTAGTTACTTTTTAAAGAACCTTCTTTGAAGTTCCCATTAATGCCCTTTTATGCGTTATGGTCTATACAAACACAAAACTGACTTAAACACAAAGTCATTTTTAAACACTTTTATTGAAGTCAGACCAACACAAACTAAATATATCACAAGGATTTCTGAAATAAATAACAAAACAAGCTGAATAATATATTCACAATCAAAAACTAAAGTGGCTTCTGCTGTTGTGTTGAGCTCTTAAACATGTTCCTTTCACAGCTGAAGTATGAAAACTATCAACAATGTAGAACAGAACAACGGGTTAGCTTCTAGCTACTAGCTCCTCAGGCATGGAGTTTCTGGAGGTGTTTCAACAGATTGGAGTTGCTGTTTATCGCAATAGATACGAGCTTCGAACCAGAAAGACACAACTTACATTTGACAAAAAAGTTTTTGTCTTTATACTTAACTAAAGTGCCATAATGAGCATATTTCCACTTTGAGAAACTCGTCTTGCTCTCGCCTCGACTCGCCATTACTGCCGCACAGACCTGAATAAACGGAGACACGCCCACAGCACGTCTTCTTCGTGTTTACAGTGGTTCATCCACCAATCCTACAATGCGTCTTCTTCCTGTTTACAGTGGTTTATCCACCAATCCTACAATGCGACGCTGCTGTAAGCAGTTTAGGCTGTAGTCTTCACTTCAGCCGAAATTAATTCATTTAAAAAAGTAACGGGTAACGCACCATACGGTAACGGTAACGGAGTTACTTTATTTTTTAAAGTAACGCGTTACAGTATTAGTTACTGTAAAAAGTAACGCGTTACTGGTAGCGCGTTACCGGTAACGCGTTACTGCCCAACACTGTCTATAGTATTGTCCCTTGAGAAGATATACTAAAATGGTAGCTGAAATATAAGGGGTGTACTCACTTTTGTGAGATACCATAAGTCACTTCATCCCACATAAATAGTACACTCATATATACATCCTAATCCTTACTTTATGGCTTAGTGATCTTCGAGTGGCTAATAAAGATTCTCCTACAGAATGTTCTCTGGCACTCCAGTTTTATTTGATCTTATTAATCTCTATGCCGTTTATTTTGCCTAGATTTAAATAGAGTTTGAGTTTATGTAGTCCCTGGTAACAAATGCCACACCTGCTGTGCAGAAAGCAGAAGGAGATCCACTTTGCTGGTGATTCATGAAGGAAGTGTTAAAGTGGGATGGAATAATTAAGCTGATAAAGAAAGGAGGTATGGATGACACATGGGAATTAGCCCGGATGGAAGGAGAGAAAATCTATGGAAAATGCAAGGAAAGGTGTTTTCATAAAAACACTGTGACACTAATTTATGGCCTCATAAGGTTCATCACAAGAGCTGTGTGTCTACCCACTAGCATTGTTTCATTAGCTGCAACAAAACATGTTTATTCATGTTTAATTAATTACTAAACAATTTAAATAAAAATTCTAATTGTTATATGTGCACATGGATTATACAAGACATTCCTAAAGCAAGTTTAATTTATACCAAACAAATTCTAAGGCTAACAGTATATACAAGCTAGTGGGCATAAATTACTTAGATATTAATTGCAAAATAACGGCCCAACTAGCTTCAATTTAAATCTAATGAGACAGGCTACAGGCTTTTTATTTTTTATTTATTTATTTTATATAAAATTTTCAAAGTTTTTATGTTTGCTTCAGTTTGAGGTCTTACCTTTATGCTTCTCAATCAGTTCTGTGGTGTGTTCTATTACTTCATAGTATTCTTCAAGTTCTAGCATGCACTGGCAATAGTTGAGGATAAGAGGGATAATAAGCTTGCTCAGCCTAATATAGTCCTCATCTCCTGGCATCTCCTGCAAAAAAAAGCACCAAATAACATCATCGGCAGCCATTGTAATATCTTGGAGGAGAGTTATCTGAATGACCTCTCAAAGCATCTGCTAGTCTGCTCTGTCACATTACACCATAAACTGATATGATCTCTATAAAGACTTGAGCGAGGTCAACAATGAGTGTCAAAGTAGTTTGAGCAAACAGAACTCTTACGGTTATTCAGATAAGTACTCTGTACAAATGTGGTAAGCAGAAAAGCATCTCAGAACGCACTTTGTCAAACCTTGAGGCAGATGGGTTACAACAGCAGAAGACCATGTGTAGTTTCATTTCTGTCAGCAAAGAACAGTAAAGCTGAGGTTGCACTGGGAACAATCTCACCAAAACTGGGTGGCTCAAGAGTGGGAATAACAAAGATTAGTCTTTGAGGCAAGCAAATTCACAGAATTCAGAATAAAACCGAACTTTAATATTCTTGAGAATTTGTGTGATGCAATTATTGGAACCTGGACCATAATCTCAAAACATATTTCCAACATCTAGTGGAATCCATGGAATGAAGAAATAAAGCTGTTTTGAAAGCAAAGGAAGGCTCTGTTTAATTATTAGTATAGTATTCCTAATAAAGTATTAGGTGAATATACTACAATATAGGGATGAAACTCATTTGAAATAATTTGTGAACATAACTTATGCAGCTTTAAAAATAATTCTAAACGTTCACTTTTACTCAGTAAATATAAGACATTTGGGACTTTCTAAATTGCTACAAAAATCTGCAAGCTTTCTGTTGAACCTAGTTGTACACCCTAAGTGATAACAGCTGCGCGTCGCTTAACCAGGTAAAGTCACGTCCTATTTATGTTCATGTTTTTGTTTGCTTGACAGGACCATACAAATATGTGTATTTTGTATTAGAGCAGTTAGAATTTGGTGCTTTGAGTACAATTCTCTCATTCTGACCACTGGATGTTCAACATGGCACCTCATGGCAAAGAACTCTAATTTGAAAATTAGAATTGTTCCTCTCCACAAACTGAGTTACAGTACAGTGGACAGGGTCCCACAGAGGTTTTCCAAGACGGGTTTCACTTAAAACAGGCCTCGCAAGAAGCGATCAAAGGAGTTGAGTCCTTGTGCTGTGTGTTGGGTGCAGAAGCTGGTTTAAAAAATGAGACGCATGAGTGCTGCCAGCATTGCTAAAGAGTTTTCAGAAGCGGATGGTCTGCTTGTCAGTGCTTAGACCAAACGTAGCACACTGCAACAAGTCGGTTTGCATGGCTATTGTCCCAGAAGGAAGCCTCTTCTGAAGCTGGCTCACAAGAAAGCCTGCAAACAGTTTGCTGAAGACAACCTGTCCAAGAGCATGAATTATTGGAACCAGTGTCGTGTGGTCTGATGAGACTAAGATAAACTTGTTTGGCTCAGATGGTGTCCAGCATGTGTGGCGACGCCTGGTGAGGAGTACCAAGCAAATTGTGTCTTACGGTCTGGGGCCGCTTGAGTGCTGCTGGTAGTGGGGAGCTGTGGTTCATTGAGGGAAACATGGATTTCCTTCAGAAACTGTGCCGAACGGCAGTTTTCCAACATAATAACGACCCCAAACACACCACCAAGATGACAACTGTATTGCTGAGGAAGCTGAAGGTGATGGAGTGGCTAATTATGTATCCAGACCTGAACCCTATTAATCACCTGTGGGGAATCCTCAAGCAGAAGGTGGAGAAGTGCCATGTGTCTAACAAACCAGCAGCAAGATGAGAAAGATCAGCTTAACAATGTTGAGGAGTGTGTAAAGGACATTAGACAGTGGATGCTTGATAACTATCTTCTGCTCAACTCAGATCAGATAAGATATTTACTAGGACCACATGCAGCTAGAAGCAAACTTTCCGATTACATAGCATCTCTGGATGGTGTTTCTGTTTCAGTGTGTACAGCAGTCAAAGACCTTGGTGTGATTATTGACCCTAGTCTTCCCTTTGAGGCTCACGTGAATAATATTATCAGGATCGCCTTCTTTCACCTTAGAAATATTGCTAAAATTTGAAATATGATGTCGTTACAGGATGCAGAAAAACTAGTTCATGATTTTGTTACATCTAGATTAGACTACTGTAATGCTTTACTGTCTGGGTGTGCAAGTAAGTGCATAAATAAGCTTCAGTTACTTCAGAATGCAGCAGGAAGGGTCCTCACTAGATCTACAAAATATGACCACATCACCCCTGTTTTAATCAGTCTACACTGGCTCCCAATCAAATAGCATTGATTAAAAAATACTACTACTGACGTATAAAGCACTTAACGGGCTTGCACCGCATCCTTAATGCCTACTTAGATTAAAAGGTGCAGGATATTTGTTGGTACCTCAAATAATGAAGACTACAGCAGGGGGCAGATCTTTCTTTTATGGAAAACAGTTATGGAAAAACCTTCCAATCACTGTTCGGGACTCAGACACAGTCTCAGTGTTCAAGTCAAGGTTAAAAACGTATTTATTTAGTCAAGTCTTTTATCAGTATATTTTTCTTAGGTAAAGGAGCAGATCTGGAGGGATCATGGATATATAGTGTTTAGTAAACTGGGATATTTGTATGCTGTTGTCCCCTCACTCTCATGTGTTCACTCAGGTTTGTTGACGGTGGTGTGGTGGGTTGTCTCCTATCCCAGAGATCCCTCATGTTGGTGTTACCTTCTGCTTCTCCCTTTTAGCTATGCTGCCATAGCGAGTCCAAACTGCACAGTGACATTAACTTTCATACAACAATGACACAAAATAATCCATATCCTTCTCCTCCTGTCATCTCTCTCTCTCTCTCTCTCTCTCTCTCTCTCTCTCTCTCTCTCTCTCTCTCTCTCTCTCTCTCGGTTGAGTTAAACATGCTCCGGAGGTTCCATTGCCCACTTGTCCTTCCTCTTCCCTCCATGGATCTTCCCACTTCGTCCAGGCATGCCTCTGAATAGGTTTCTCTTTGATTGGAGGCCACTCTTTGCAGCTGGGGATGGTTTCTCATCAATGCCATGGGTGGTTCAATGAAATTCCCGAGTAAGAACGGATTTGGACTGTAGTTAATGTCAACAGTCTGCTACATTGACTCAGGACTACAGTTTGCTTCTGATCACCATCACTGTACCCCGCAACATCGTATATCTGCAATAAATGGACATTCTGTGCAACCCACATTAGGATGGGTTCCTCTTGAATTTGGTTCCTCTCAAGGTTTCTTCCTTATGCCATCTCTGGGAGTTTTTCACTTGCCACAGTTGTCACCAGCTTGCTCATCAGGGACAAACTTACTTTAAAAGAAAGTATAAATTTTTTATCACCACATTATCTGTGTAAAGCTGCTTTGAGACAATGTTCATTGTTAAAAGCGCTATACAATAAAAATGTATTGAACTGAATTGAAGCTCTGGGATAGTCCGAAGAGGATCCCAGCAACAACCTATGCAGCTCCAGTGAATTCCATGCCCAGGAGGATTAAGGCAGTGATTAACAATAACAATGATAATGGTGCTCACTCAAAATACTGACACTTTAGACAAAGTTTTGACTTGTTTACTTAGGTGTACTCACTTTTGAAAATGATGGCTGTATGTTGAGTTATTTTAGAGGACAGTAAATCTGTACTGCTATACATGCTACACATTGATTACTTTAAAATATATTCAAGTTTCATTTCTATAGTATTATCTGTTGAGAAGATATAATAAAACGGTTGCTGAAATGTGTGGGGTGTATTTACTTTTGTGAGCTACTGTATAAAGTTGTGTAAATTATCAAAGAATGTTAGCTCTGGCCCCATCCCAATGCAGCGTGGTGATGTAGCTTACAGCACTGTATGGTTGCTGTACTGCACCAAGTGGTGCTCCAAAACCAATGTGGACTTTATAGATAATTGGAGCAATTTTGAGTGCAAGGCTGGCTTTTTAGGGTGGGACGGTATCCATCCTACGCAGGAAGGTGCTGCTCTCATTTCTCACAACATAGATCATAGACTCAGAACAATGTTAGTTGACCAGTGACTATCCAGAGCCAAGGCAAGTTATTTTCTCAACGTTCCCCATATTGAGACTGTGTCTGTTCCCTGAGTGAAACCAAAATATAGAAATCCTAAGAAAGTTTGTATTAGTAACAACATTAATTTAAACAACATTAAAACACTAAATAAACAGCCAGCACCTTTGATCTGAAGATAAGACTGTTAAATATTAGATCTTCTATGTCAAAAGGGCTGATTATAAGTTAAATTATTATTGATTAATAGCTTAATGCACTGAATTTAATGGAAATATGGATTAAACCAAACAAATATTTAGCATTTAAACAAGTTAGTCCTCCTGGGTATAATTATATACACTGGTGTTGCAGTTATTTATTTATAATAATGATAAATTTATAAATCACACAAAAAAAAACATTAATCAAACTTCCTTACACCAACATAATGTATGTAACTTTCAAAAATAAGTTGTCAATCGATTTCATTAATTATTATTTAAAGACCCACACAGCTCTCTTTTGATATGTAGTAGAGCGATCGGTTCAGGGGAAGAAAGAACAGGTGGAAGATGACCAGGTTTGGGTCAACTTTATTTCTTTATTCTTATGCGCTTTCTCACACACATGCACATGCCACACGTCTCTCTCTCTCTCTCTCTCTCTCTCTCTCTCTCTCTCTCTCTCTCTCTCTCTCTCTCTCTCTTATTGTTTGCCCCTGTTTACTGCAAAAGAGAGACAATTGATTGTTACCACTTGTCTCCTCCACGCCGCCACTGCCACATAGCCCTACCACCGAACCCAGGCCGAAAAACCGTCCGGCCTGCAACCGACTACTCTACCAAAACTATCACAAAGTGATGCCCTCGTGCAGTCCCCACTAATGGCCCGACGAGGTCCATTCCATTTATCCTAAAGGGGACCTCTATTAAGGCTAATGGGCACAAAGGCGTTTTTGGGATGGCCAGTGGGTTTACCAGTTGACATTTGTGACATGCCGCACACTATCTGCGCACATCTATGTGAATGCCCGGCCAATAAAACCAGGCCACTAGGCAGTCTAGGGTTTTCTCGTGTTCCAACTGACCATTGATTTCTCTCACTTGGTTGAAAGTGTGACTAAGTGTAGCGCACTTGTCTGAATTTACTTTTCCTTGTCCTCCTGCTCACTGCAAAAGAGAGCACTGATAAGACAAATACCCAACAGGTGTGTGATTCTTACCGCTTTTCTCCTCTGGCCTCAACCTTCTTTAACAAACTGGCACTCGGCCATGCCCCAGCTGCCACATGATATTCTTGTAGAATTCGGGGATTCTATTTAGAACCTGGCCACTACTTTAGACATGTGTTACCTCTGGCTCCATAGCTAGTCTTGCCAGACTCTCTTCTTGCACTCTAACCATACTGCACAGTGACCTTAACTATTATGTAAAATGTCTAATAATACATGTTTCTCTCTCCCATCACCCTCTTTTCCTCTCTCTTATTCTCTCTCTACTCTACTGGAAATCAGGAAAATGAATTTGAATTGTAATTAATATAAATAGTCTGCTACAATGGCTTAACCCAGCCATTAGGGTTGCACAAACCAGTGCATTCTTAGTGCCAGTTCTAAACCCAAAAGAACTGGCACTACGTGTTTAAATGTTGGTACTATGACTAGTAAAGGGAAAGAGGTAGCTGATATGATGGAGAGGAGAAAGGTAGATATGTTGTGTGTTCAGGAGACCAAGTGGAAAGGGAGTAAGGCCAGGAACATTGGAGGCGGGTTTGATAGGGTGATGATCGTGAAGCTGGAAGTTGAAGGGGCAATAATAAATGTCGTCAGTGCTTATGCTCCACAAGTGGGTTGTGAGATGGAGGAGAAGAAAAAATTCTGGAATGAGTTAGATGAAGTGGTTGAAGTTGTACCCAGGAATGAAACATTGGTGATTGGGGCAGATTTCAATGGGCATGTAGGTGTAGGGAACAGAGGTGATGAGGAGGTGATGGGTGGGTATGGCTTTAAGGAGAGGAATGTGGAAGGCAGATTTCGCTAAAAGGATGGAAATGGCAGTGGTGAACACTTATTTTAAGAAGAAGAAGGATCATAGGGTGACGTATAAGAGTGGAGGAAGGTGCACACTGGTGGACTATGTTCTATGTAGGATATGCAACCCTCAAGGAGATTGGAGACCGTAAAGTGTTGGCATGGGGCAGTGTAGCTAGACAGCATCGGATGGTGATCTGTAGGATGGTTTTGGAGGTGAAAAAGAAGAGGAGGAGAGTGGGGACTGAAAGAAGAATAAGATGGTGGAAACTGAAGGCGGAAGACTGCAGTGTGAGATTCAGGGAAGAGGTCAGACAGGGGCTCGGTGGTGGTGAAGAGGTGCTGGATGATTGGGCAACTACTGCAGAAGTGATAAGGGAGACAGCTAGAAAGGTACTTGGTGTGGTACATCTGGAAATAGAAAGGAAGACAAAGAGATGTGGTGGTGGAAGTGGTGAGGAAGTGCAAGAGAGCATAAGGAGAAAGAGGTTGGCAAAACAGAATTGAGATGAACAGAGTAATGAGAAAAGTAGGCAGGAGTACAAGGAGATGTGGCAGCAGGTAAAGAGGGATGTGGCGAAAGCCAAGGAAAAGCCATATGAGGAGCTGTATGAGAAGTTGGACACTAAGGAAGGAGAAAAAGATTTGTACCGATTGGCCAGGCAGAAGGTCCGAGCTGGGAAGGATGTGCTGCAAGTTAGAGCAATAAAGGCTGGAGATGGAAATGTGTTGACTAGTGAGGAGAGTGTGTTGAGAAGATGGAGGGAGTATTTTGAGCAGCTGATGAACGAGGAAAATGAGAGAGAGAAGGTTGGATGGTGTGGAGTTGGTGAAGCAAGAAGTGGATAGGATTAGTAAGGAGGAAGTGAGAGCAGCAATTAGGAGGATGAAGAGTGGAAAGTCGGTTGTACCAGATGACATACCGGTAGAAGCATGGGGATGTTTAGGTAAAATGGCAGTGGAGTTTTTGACCAGATTGTTTAACAGGATTTTTGAAGGTGAGAGGATGCCTGAGGAATGGAGAACAAGTGTGCTGGTACCGATCTTTAAGAACAAGGAAGATAGGCAGACCTGCATTAACTACAGGGGAATAAAGTTTATCAGTCACACCATGAAGTTATAGGAAAGAGTAGTGGAAGCCCGGCTGAGACAAGAGGTGACCATCTGTGAGCAACGGTTTTATGCTGAGGAAGAGCACCAAAGACACAGTATTTGTTTTGAGAATGTTGATGCAGAAGTATAGAGAAGGTCTAAAGGAGTTGCATTGTGTGTTTGTGGATTTATAGAAAGCGTACGACAGGGTGCCAAGAGAGGAGTTGTGGTACTGTATGAGGAAGTCAGATGTGTCAGAGATGTATGTGAGGGTGGTGCAATACATGTATTAGGACAGTGTGACAGCAGTGAAGTGTGCAGTGGGAACGACAGACTGGTTCAAGGTGGAGGTTGGACTGCATCAAGGATCGGCTCTGAGCCCTTCACTGTTTGCAGTGGTGATTGACAGGTTGACGGACAAAATCGTACAGGAGTCTCTGTGGACTATGATGTTTGTAGATGATATTGTTATTTGTGGTGAGAGTAGGGAGCGGGTTGGAAAGAGACTAGAGAGGTGGAGGTACACGCTGGAGAGAAGAGGAATAAAAGTCGGTAGGAGTAAGACAGAGTACATGTGTGTGAATGAGAGGGAGGGCAGTGGAGTGGTGCGGTTGAAGGGAGAAGAGGTGGAGAAGGTGGAGGAGTTCAGGTACCTGGAGTCAACAGTGCAAAGTAATGGAGAGTGTGGTAATGAAGTGAAGAAAAGAGTGCAGGCAGGGTGGAGTGGGTGGAGAAGAGTCACAGGAGTGATCTGTGATAAAAGGGTATCTGTGAGAGTGAAAGGGAAAGTTTATAGGACTGTGGTGGAACCTGCGATGTTGTATGGTTTAGAGACAGTGGAATTGAGTAAAAGACAGGAGGTGGAGCTGGAGGTAGCAGAGTTGAAGATGTTGAGGTTTTCGTTGGGAGTAATGAGGATGGACTTAATGAGTTTATTAGAGTGACAGCGCATGTAGGACGTTTTGGAGACAAGGTGAGAGACGCGAGATTGAGATGGTTTGGACATGTTCAGAGGACGGACATGGGGTATATCGGTAGAAGAATGCTGAGGATGGAGCCACCAGGAAAGAGGAAAAGAGGAAGACCAAGGAGGCGGTTTATGGATGTGGTGAAGGAAGACATGCAGGTAGTTGGGTTGAAAAAGGCAGATGTAGAGGACAGAGGGGTATGGAGAAGAATGATCCACTGTGGTGACCCCTAATGGGAGAAGTCGAAAGAAGAAGCAGAAGAAGTCTGCTACAATGTCTTAGGTCTGCAATCATCATGGAGTGTTTCACACTTTCACACAAGAGTTTCAAGAGTCAGCAACAATGAACAGTTAATAACCTTAACGAGGCAACTATAATGAATGGATGTTCGGTGTTACCAAGAGGAGGATGGGTTCCCTTCTCGGTCTGGTTCTTATGAAGGTTTCTTCTTCATACCGTCTCATACCAACTCACAAATAGAAGCAGATATAACTAACAAATGGTTAATTGTTTTTTTCTAAACCAAGCTTGAACTATGGCTGTCATTTTTTTTTTTATCTTAATCTATCATCTAATTAACATTTTATTGATATTTTTAAAAAAATATTTACATAATGATAAATTCAGCCCGAGACTAAAATGATCTCAGCTCAGCATATAATTGAATTTTAATTTAGTCTCAATCATGATATAGGCTATGATCTTCTTGTTCACTACTCCAGTCTGCATGCAATCATCTTTTCTATTGTATGTGATTTAATTAAAAAGTATATGTGAATTGAAGAAAATTAACTGTACTCCAGTAGTGAAAGCGTAGCAGGAACACACACTTGCTTCAGTGTTCACACTATACTAGCTTCATTTAAAATCTTCATTGATTATATTACTAATGATGTCTAAAGCACTTAATGTTCTTTCCCCCAAAACACTTTTTGTCTGATGATCTGATAACCCATCTTGCAGTTTTACAATACAGTTTCTCGATGATTATTAAAAGCCTTTCCCTTATGAGTCTTGAAATGTCAATGTAAGAGAAGTTAACTATATGGCATTCACTTTTCCCCCATGCATCTGATTACATTACCCGTGACTGGATGGTACGTAACAGCAGCACAGCCTCCTTGTATTTCTCTGATGCTTCACGGTAACTTTTTTCCTGGACAAGAGTGTTGCCTTGGCAGTGAAGGGTGGGCACAAGCTGCATCTTCTCATCCTTCTCCATGAGCCAAGACTCACGTATGTAGGAAAATGGCTCACCTACCTGAGCAAAAACAAACAATTTGGGGAGGGAGCAGAGAGAATAGCAGCAGAGTAAGCATGTCTGTTGTGCTTGGCTGAAGATTGGAAACAGCTTTTCTCCCCAGTGTTTTTCGCACGATTGCCTAACATTCTGCTGTTTTTGGCCTTGAGTGGTTTGTGCAGCAGCAAGAAATCTGTTGTAGGTGGAGTAACAGGATTGCACTGCTGGGTTTAAATGCAGTGTGTGTGCTTGTGTGAATGTTTTTTTTTGTAATCCTACCGAGATTAGCTCCATGATGAAGATTAGAGGCTGTGGCACCCTCATCAGCTCATCAAGCTCAGGAAAGCCTGTGGAATGGTACGTGAACACATTGCCCATTCCACACATGTGCTTCTGTCCTTCAAGTGGGTCTTTGCCCTGTGCAGCTAAACGAATCCCTTTAGCAACCAGGGGATAGAGACCTGTATGCTGTACAGATTACAAGATTTTGAAAAAGCTATTTTAACAGGACAACCAATGTTTTTTCACAATCCACAATTATGTCTCTGTTTTATGTATGTATTTGATGTATTATGTCTTTGTTTTACCATATTTGCAAAAATACAAAAATATTTTAAAACATAAAGTGGACCTCAGGAATGTATCTAATAAGTACCTTATTAAAATTTACATTCAAGCAAACATAAAACGGAAAGATAAAGAGAAAAGACTGGATTTGTATGAGATTTTGCACTTACAATAGCATCACACCAGAACTCTGCCACCTCACCAACCCTCATGGAGGTTAACAGCACCTCCCACACCTCCATCTTAAACATTTTTCCCACAAAAATCTCTGTAGGCTGCTTGTTTTTGCGACTGTCATCGATCACAGTCCTCTCAAAATTGTCCTGTAGTGTCTGGAAATGAAACACCAACTTTGTGCAAAAGGAGAAAGACAGAGAGGGGAAAACAGAGTTGATTGAGATAAAAGGGAGCATGTTGTTTTCTAGCCTTGTATTCCTCTCACACTCTGTGCATTACTAAACAGAATGCATATTTTTAGTTCAGCAAGACCCTTCTGAAATGACATTTAAATGTGTTGTCCGTTTAAACTCTGGGATGGAGGCACCATGACAGAATGAGAGCATACTCATACACTAGGGCTTTTAGCTGAATAAAAAAGACTGATATTTGCATTGTCATGAAAAATGTTTGGCACTATCTCTAAGCCTAGCGCCAGACAGCTGGACAAAACAAAAAAGTAAAAAGAACATTCACAGATAACAACTAAGATAACAACTAAAGTGTTGAACTAAAACAGTGACTAAAGGTCTTCCTTTTAGTAATTTTATGGGCCAAATGTTTTGTTCCACTAAATATAATCAGCATTTAAATCATTGGGGTGGGGGAAGCATATACAAGAGGCTAATTGATGTTAGCTGTAAGAAATAAAGTTATACATATTTAATTTAATATAATTATATAAAATAATTATAACCAGTTTTCTTTAATCAAGATAAAATGTATCCTACCTTACTACCATTTGGAAAGTGAGGCAGAGGACCCCGGCCACCATGTAGAATAACCTTTTTCACTCCAGGATGGTTGAATAGATATGTTTCCTCCATTTTTAAATACTTTTAAATACAATAGATTTTGGAAAGCACTTAATCAGAAAGTCTGGGTATGTCAGTGTGCTGTGTGTGTCTGTGTTAAGTCCTTTGCACTATGTTAATTAACATTCAGGGAAAAGAAAAGTCTAGAAAAAAGGCTGCTTTCTGACAGATGGCTGGATTAGCAGGTCGAGTATGGCCAGTTTAATCTGTTTCAGTTAATCCCCAAAGACTCAGATGTAATCCCTAGAAATAAGTAGAGGCCTGGGTGACCATAAAATCTAACTCAGAAGTTTAATTTTCTTCTAGAAGTCAACAATTGTACAAAGACCTAAATGTGTGGTTTCAAAATAGCACAAAGTAGTTAGTTACCAGTTAGTTGGAGAGTTGGTTTTCTGTTAGTGATACATATAATCATGTTAACTCATGATAAACAATTATATGAATGTAATACTTGCTTTGGCTTCATTTCAGGTGCAACTTCAATATATAAAAGTATAAACATATAACACATTTTGAGATACAGTCTATATTATTTTACAACAATTATTGTGCCAGGGGAAAAAATAAAGATATTAATTTAATATCATATTATGGTAATATTTTATAAACAACCTTCAAAAAAAGAGCCCATAATATTAAAATGGTAGATGGTGGAGGTTAGTCTAAAGCCTAAAGCCTTTCGTACCCTCTTCTGAAAACTATATTGATTTCCCCCGCAATATTAACATTTAGGCTATTTTGTGCAGATTTATTACAATACATTCCCAGGCATGTGGAAAAGTTATAAAAAAATTTGGAATTTATTGTATATTCTTCTTGTATGCAAAGGTAAAATCACGATAATTTTTAAAATGTAAAATTCTCAGTTCACAAAACTTTCCTACTTTTTGCAGGCCTACAACAACGAATGGAACAACACTGACTTCTTTCTGGAAAAAGGTGTCCACAGGTTTACAAATAAAGCTTAAACATGTAAAGATTATAACTGTTCTCTTACATTTTTTGTTCTTATTTTCTGATCAATGATTTTTTGAGAACATTAAAAGATATTTTGAGATATATATATATAAAATTCTATTTGTTTTATGTTGTAGCACAAAAAGATTTGTAAATGTTACATGCAACTATGAAAGGCAAATTCATACAGTGCCTTCAGGAAAAAGTATTAAGACCGCCTTCAATTTTGTTATGTTGCAGCCCGATATTACAATCAATAAAATGTATTTTTTTCTCATTTACCGACACTCAGTACCCTAATAATGATATATTATAAAGAGCATTTTAAATACATAAGCCTCATAAGTGTCAGACCCTTTACTCAGTTCTTTGCTGAAGCACCTTTA
The DNA here is from genome assembly GCF_946808225.1 of Silurus aristotelis. Taxonomy (NCBI): domain Eukaryota; kingdom Metazoa; phylum Chordata; class Actinopteri; order Siluriformes; family Siluridae; genus Silurus; species Silurus aristotelis. The sequence continues at coordinate 13,138,540 of NC_139587.1, read as the reverse complement.
GCAACAATAAGCGATGCCCAATTTACTCCAGATATAATGTTTCGGGATTAAGGACAATAAATTCAATCTTATTTTTTATCAGACCAGAGAATCTTCAAAACCATATGAGAGTCCTTCAGGTGCCTGTTGGCAAACGCCTTTACACTGAGCTTGAGAATGAGTAGTAAATTAACAAGACAACAGGAAAACAGAGAGGCTTTAAGGCACCTAATGACCAAATACCAGTTTATAAATTTATTTTTTTATTATTATTATTCATTTGCAATGAAACTGGCAAAACCTTCAGAAAACCCTGCTTTTTTTTATTACACTTTTAAAACATGCATTTAATAAACGAAGAGACCTCCATAAAAGAATCCATCATGATCTGAAAAAAGAATTAGATTAACATTTAATAACATTACACTAAAATAATTCAATAACAAAACTCCTGGTTACAACACGGTTCATTCAGCAGTGAGTTGAGATTGCACTGCCCTCTGTTGGTCATTTCTCCATCAGTGAGTCCAGCTGTTCTTGCAGGGAAGCCAGCTGTTGCAGAAGAAACAAGAAATAATTAATGGCTAGATTTATGTGTCAACATATCTGTTCAAGAATAAACAAACCCCAGTGGCCAGTCTTAGTAGCAAGGGTTTACACATAACACTTGACCGTCTATTATTCAGATTAAGTGCATCAATTATGCATTAGTTGTAGTGGAACATTATAGGCATTTGGTTATGCAGCACTGTACCTTCTCCATTTCACGCTCTTCCTGGTGGATAAATTCATTTAGCAAAGCCTGAAAGCGAGCCTGCAAAAGAAAGTGACAAAATGTAAAATACTTGACAAATAAATCAAATAACAAAGGATAATGAAAAAAAAATTATGTATTTAAAGGCATATACAAAGAAAAAAACAGAACATATTTGTACAGCATAAAATAAATAGTACTTTGTTTCAATGGTGTTATTTGCAATTACAGCTTTTATCTAGAGTAGCGAATAATTAAGTTTAAGAAGCACTATGGTTCAGTTTTGGTCCTTTTTTTGCTTTTACTTTACTTAATTGAGGCCGTGCAGGGCATTCTTGAGTTATCTTGGCTGATGTTTGGAGTCAAGTGTGTTATAGAATTATCGAATCTTCTTTACAGATTCAGTTTATTTGATGATGAGAGAATATTCCTCTAATATGTACTTGGAATCAAACATTCAATCCTTCTTTCTCCAAACATGATAAACTGAATTAATGCAACAGTTCTATTTCTATTTGGTGGACCACTGAATATATTTCTAAAAGGGTTTTGATTTGTCTTAATATTTTTAGACAAGCAGCTTTGTGCTTATTCTTCAGAGAGAGAGAGAGAGAGAGAGAGAGAGAGAGAGAGAGAGAGAGAGAGAGAGAGAGAGAGAGAGAGAGAGAGAGAGAGAGAGAGAGAGAGAGAGAGAGAGAGAGAGAGAGAATTAGAAAGAACACTGTGCATAGTTCATGTGGTACCTCACCTTTAGTGCCTGATTCTCCACTTTCATGATCAAATCTTCCTGCTGCTTTTTTCGTGCTCGTGTCTCCTGCAGTTTAGCCTTGAGATTGTTGATCTGCATCTGGTAATCCATCACTGCAGATTAATTGCAAAAAATTAAACCCTTTCTCCAAATGTCTAGTCATAATTTAAGGAAATTTGTCATGTTATGGGCCATCAATTTTCATAAAATACTGTAAATCAATCATATTCCAAAGACACGCCTTCTTGACAGATCAGAACTGTGACAAGAGTAACTCTTTCTGAAGGGTTTTAATTTGTGCCATTTGTAGAACAGCAATAAGTCAAAGATTTCAGAGTGCTCTCTGGTGCCCAGCTGGACCGATTAGGACTGTCAATCACTGAAGGACAACGTGCTCCAATAGATGCATACTACAGGCACATGATGTATATAAAGCTGTTTAGTCATCAGATGGGTTCTTGTGCCTTTGGATTATCTACCATTAATAGAACTCTGATCTTAATTGGCCTCTTGCCCCTACTGCTAAAAGTGCACAACCATCGTACCCATTTGGTTGTTCCGGTTGTTCTCATCTCTTCCCCCATCAGACTCGTTAAGCTTCTCGTTGAGACGACCCACCATGTCGTCCTCTGTGTCCATGATGTTGAGGTCTTCATCTTCATGCCGGTCACCATCATCATCCTCATCTTCACTGCTACTGCTAATGTCATTAAATATCTCTCGCAACTCATCATGTGGCACTGAACAAAAGAATACAAAAATAAATCTTTTAGACACATACAGTAATGAGTACTGAACTCAGGTTAACTGAGCATTTCTATTTTAAATAAATGTTAAACAGCTGCTAATAACAAAAGCATGTGTTTATGGTTTGTCCTTTGTAAGTGGAAATTACCTGAAGAGTCATGACCCTTGTGCCCAGAGGTTCCAGGTGAATCCAAATTCGATAGTGACAAATTATTGTCAGTTTCTTTAGTCTCATCTTCAGCAATCACTTCCCATCCTAAGGGCCAAGTCAAGGTAACACACTAGAACTTCCATTCATACATTGCTGTATGAAATAGAATATACAATCAAATACTGCATGAGCTTTCTCATACTTATTTCTGGTACTTAAAGAACTAAATAATATTTGACCTGGCTTTGACTTTTGACAAATCTTATTAAATTTACAGCATTTAGTAGAAACCCTTATCCAGAGCGACGTACAAAAGTGCTTTTAGCCTCTATCAATGAATAAATCAACACTGGTTTGCTCAGTGGCTCTGGTGGTCAGGGCCAGCAAAGCCTTCTCTGCTAGCCTAAACACTATCAGAAGCACTGACCTATATTTACAACCTAAATTCTAATATTTGTTTCATGCAACTGTATTAATTTATTCCCAACAGTTTATTATCTTCATTTCGTAGTGTTTCTGATGGCTGCACTGCTTCCAGTATATGTATGTAAAAAATTGTGTCCAATCAGATTTCAGCCTATATATGCTACTGTATCAATCTAATCTGCCCAGGGCCTTCAAAGTCAATACTGCTGGCCCTTTACCATAGTGAATCTTTCTTTAACCAATTAGATTTTAATTTCGCCTCACAGGTCCTCTAAATGGCTGAAGAAAAACAAAATGAAGACTTTGGAGTGGCCTAGTCAAAGTCCTGACCTGAATCCTATTGAGATGCTGTGGCGGTTCATGTTCGAAAACCCTCCAATGTGGCTGAATAACAAAAATTCTGCATAGATGACTTATTGCAAGTTATCGCAAACGCTTGATTGCAGTTGTTGCTGCTAAGGGTGGCCCAACCAGTTATTAGGTTTAGGGGGCAAACACTTTTTCACACAGGGCCATGTAGTTTTGGATTTTGTTTTCCCTCAATAATTAAAAACCTTCATTTAAAAACTGCATGTTGTGTTTATTTGTGTTAACTTTTACTAATATTTAAATTAGTTTGTTCTGAAACATGAAAGTGTGACAACATGCAAAAAAAAACAAAAAACAACACTGCGTGTGTGTGTGTGTATATATATATATATATACACACACACACACACACACACACACACACACGTGTGTATGTAAACAGTGGAGGAAATAATTAGTTGATCCCCTGCTGCTTTTGTGAGTTTACCTCTACCAAGTAATTCACAGTCTAGAACTTTTATGATAGGTTTATTTTAACACAGAGAGAAAAAATCTAAAAAATATCCAAAAAAAATTATATGATATATAAATTAATTAGTATTTGATTGATTTTATTTTTTTATAATATTCTGTTTCTCTGTGCGGAATTATCTGAAACAATCAGAAAAATTATAAGTACAGCTCATTTGGTGGTGTCCTGAGTGGCTTGAAAGTAAGACATGACAAGAAAAGACAAGACAAGTAAAAATAAAATAAAAAAGACACAAAAGGATACGGACACTGACAGCTTCAGCATCTGTGCTTAGGAGCCTCTTCACCTCTTTTTCCACATCTGGAGATTCAATGTACTGGAAAACATTGCAGATTAGACAGTTAGTGTGTAGGTGTATACGCGTGCGCACACACACACACACACGCGCGCACGCGCACACGCACACTAAATACACAACAATAAAGAGAACAAATGGATACCAAAAAGCCCTACAGGATCAATGCACAGCTACCTTCTTCTTTGCAGTCTTCCTAAATCGCCTTTTTCTTGTGTTCTTCAGAGGGCAGGTAACTGGAAAGAGAGACAAAACACAATATTAAATAACTTCAATCCAGCCATGATATGTGAAGCTTTTTGCCACATCAGACAAGTCAGTGATGTTCATGTTGTGTATATAGACTTCATCAGAACATTCAGCACAGGAAGAAGAAACTTACTGCCATGATTCCAGATAAACTTCTTGTCTTTGTCCTTATCCTTTTTCTTTGTTTTGGAGTCTACAGTTCCCGTAGGCTCCTCTAGAGGAGGGTAAAGGTCTCCATCCAGAGTGCACACCAACATCTAGAAATAAGATAATTAAAACTGCTCAGACTATTTGGGCTTGTTTCTTGTACTTGTGATCAGTTGTGACCCAGGCTCCCATGCTGCTGTCTATGTCTCTGTGGATAAAAGCACTGTTTATTGGCTGTATTGGTTTAGAAATCATATCTGGTCTACCCTGATGTGTATGGACAAAGTATGTTTAATATCGTAAGGATGTATTGTGTATCCTCCGCTATACTGCCTCTATACTGTTAATCAGATTTGCACCAATGAGTCTGTCAAGAAAAATGCATGCATCACAACTTTAGAAAATTACCAGCTTGTTAAACTATAGAGACTAGGAAATTCTTACATGCAGGAGAAGAGAACTGCATCAAAATCTTATTTAAAACGGAAGCATCATTTTCCCCAAGAACAAAAACACAAGTATAAAATTAACATGTTGGCTGATTCGCTAATGAATAAAGATTTTAGTATAAAGGTAGCTGGTATTACCTGACAAACATCAGCAGTCTTATAAAAGGTCTTCTTGTCAACTGTTTTTAAGGACTCCAGGATGCAGGGCAGATCTACTAATTTACAAGCTAAAGGGACACGGTCCACTCTAACAATTCCATGACGGCCATCAGCTAAGAAGGTTGAACAAACAGGGTTGGTTATAAAAAGGTGGTTTGTACCTGTTAAACATTTTGTCAGAAATTATTATAAGAAATACATATTTTAATGAAACATTTTACATTATTTTCACATTATTATTCGCCTCTGAATAACAATTACTGCTATATATGCATTTTATCCTTGTTTCTCAGAGCCATTTTACTGAACATACCATGCAACTCTATAGTGAGTCTGTCCTTAAGATTCATGCTGCCAGATTGGGCAATTCTTCTCACTGTGGATGCATACTCCTTAAAGTGAGGCAGAATTAGATAGACAGACAGTTAGACAGACATATTGATCGATCAATCATGGGGGAAATTAAATTCTCAGGTTTTAGGCAATGATTTGGGTCTATTTTATCTAGCAGATGACAGAAATGCACAAATATTATATAACAACATTCAGATGCAATCTATTCATGTTAAGAGAACCCAACATTTCAAGACTACTATAAAACTAAGCTGAAAGTCTGCACTTTGAGCTCATAACATTTACTGTGACAAACAGCAAAAATAACAACACAGTCATGTACAAATATTTATAGAGCTGACTATATGTGTATTTACTATATACTTTTAGAGAAGGAAAGAAAAAATTCCATTTGGTTAATCATTTCCAACATGATGCCACATAGATTAAACAAAAGCTTCAGGAATGTGAGAGTAAGAGAATAGATGTTTTACTCTATAACTCCAGTGCTTTGATTCCAGTGGTGCTAAAATATTCTCCTATCTGTGTATCATCACATTTGAATAAGCATATGAATATACTATATTAAATGTTTATTAATTATAAATGGAACTTAACTGTCCTTAGGCTATTACTGTATTTGAGTTTTAAGTAAACCAATCTTTTATTACAGAGATCAACATACAAGACAAACATTCACAGATGAATATAAATTAAACAAGGTGCAACAGACTAGAAAAAAAGAGAATCTAATAAAAATATATTAAGGGGAAAGGGAATGTGTCTATACAAAATACAAGTGTAAACAAACCACAGTACAATTGTGCACAAACGTTAGGAGGTTTTTATTTTAGAATGAATATATAGTAGGGATTGTACATTATTACTCAGACCACTTCATATTTAACCATATATGTAGACTAAATATATATTTTTATATATTTTTTAAAATGCTTACCTGAGGTAGCCGCAGAACAAACTGGTTTTCTAGCTCATGAGGAGCATCTTCTTTGCTTTTGGAATTAACTTTCCCAACTACAAAAGAAAAAAAACTTTTTAAAAGTCATGTATATGTAAAAAAAAATAAACCTTTTATACTGCACAGGTCAATCTGATGCCTATTCAAGATGCAAAGATAGTCCATGGTTTGACAACACTTTATTGGACACAATAGTTAACACATGGGAGCAAATTTAGAATGAGAGTAACCCCACGCAGGAATGCACCCAGAGCACAGGGTGGAGCTGTGACTTAACCTTCTTTTTATCTCTCTCTCTCTCTCTCTCTCTCTCTCTCTCTCTCTCTCTCTCTCTCTCTCTCTCTCTCTCTCACATATACAAACATACATATACACACATTATATATATATATATATATATAAAATTCAATTTAATTGCCTTTAAGTCCTCCCAGAGGAGCAGACATAGAATGTCCACTACAAGGTTATTTTCTCTCTTTCAGAAATCACAGAGAGAGAGAGAGACTTTTTCTTTTAAACTTTTCACATATACATAACAGCACAATAAAATACTTTGTCATTTCCCAGCGATGTAAGGAAGCGGGGTCTGAGCGCAGGGTCAGATATGATTCAGCACACCTGGAGGGTTAAGTGCCTTGCTCATTTGCCCAAGAGTGGCTACATGCCTGTAACACAGAACTTCCAATCAGTAACTTAGATCAGCCTTACCACTGAGGTACCACTTCCCAATAAAACTCTCTTGCCCTATGGGAAGATTGAACTCACAACCTTCAAATTATGGCACTACCTACTGCACTAATGAGGGAGCAGGGGAGGTAGAGTTCCTCTAAATCATCCAAGCTCAAGCACCAAGCAAACAAATATCGCTGAAATTAGACCAAACATCATTAAATGTACAGAAAATATTCCTTTTTTCCCTTTAAACTTTATCATAACCCCCCCCCCAAAAAAACAAAAAAACACTTGCATAAAATTGTAATAACAGGATACAGAGTGTCTTCTTTCGACTGCTCCTATTAGGGACCACATCCATAAACCTCCTCCTCGGTCTTCCTCTTTTCTTCCTTCCTGGCAGCTCCATCCTCAGCATTCTTCTACTGATATACCCCATGTCCCTCTTATGCACATGTCCAAACCATCTTAATTATGCTTCCCTCACTTTATCTCCAAAACGTCCTACATGCGCCGTCCCTCTAATAAACTAATTTCTAATCCTGTCCATGCTTTACACTCCCAATAAAAACCTCAACATCTTCAGCTCTGCTACCTCCAGCTCCACCTCCTGTCTTTTACTCAATGCCACTATCTTTAAACCATACAACATATCAGCTCTCACCATAGTCCTATAAACTTTCCCTTTCACTCGCACAGATACTCTTCTATCACAAATCACTCCTGCCTCTTTCCTCCACCCACTCCACCCTGCCTGCACTTTTTTCTTCACTTCCCTAACACACTCTCCATTACTTTGCACTGTTGACCCCAGGTACCTGAACTTCTCCGCCTTCACCACCTCTTCTTCCTGCAACCACACCGCACCACTCCACTGCCCTCTCTCTCATTCACACACATGTACTCTGTCTTACTCCTACTGACTTTCATACCCCTTCTCTCCAGCACATACCTCCACCTCTTCAGGCTCTTCTCAACCTGCTCCCTACTCTTACCACAAATCACAATATCATCCACAATCATCATAGTCCATGAAGACCGCTGTCTAACCTCGTCTGTCCACCTGTCCATTACCACTGCAAACAGGAAAGGGCTCAGAGCCGATCCTTGTTGCAGTCCGTCGTTTCCTAATGCACACTTCAATGCTGCCTCATACATGTCCTGCACCACCCTCACATATTTCTCTGCCACACCAGGAACATGAATTTCTCATACAATACCACAACGCCCCTCTCTGCACCCTGTCTTACACTTTCTCTAAATCCAAAAACACACAATAGAACTCTTTCTGACTTTCTCTATACTCCATCGACATTCTCAAAAGGGTTGAGGGTTAAGCATTTTCTACTTGAGTTTAAATATAAACGATATATAAAAGGTTCTCCCCTACCTTTCGTTTTAGACGCCATGGTGCTGTTATCCTGTGCCAACCTCCTCCTGAAAAGGAATGTCGTTGTTATCGCTCTGGTGCCAGGTTAGTGGTCAGATTCTAGCAAAGTACTACAGTTATTGCTAATTATTTATTTTCTAATGGCTGTACTGGTCTTACGTGATAACGTTAAGTATGCATATTTAGCTAACTAGGTAGGTAGATTAGCATTTGCTTTAGCTACTTTAGCCAGAAAATATTAAGCCAAAATGTTTAACATTACCTGAAATATATTTATCAAATGTGTGTTAAATGACAGGAGCTTGCTTAATTGTCAAACCTGGGCAATTATCTAAAATAATCAGGTTATTAAAATAAAGCGGGAATTTACTGAAATAAACCCAGTTTCTTGTGTTCTTGGGATCCTTGTTCTTCTTTTTGCTGCAGGAGTGCTCGGAGTGAACACCTTCACATTACTGCCCCCTGCTGTTTCGGATCCCAATGCTAAATTGACTTCTTTTTGTGAATAAGATAGTTCGGGTTATTATTTAAAAGAAAAACAATCGGAATTCTAATCGGAAGGTCTGGGGTTCCAGCCCCAGTATGGCCATGCTGCCACTGAGCCTGACCCTAAGCAAGGTCCCCATCCAACTTTGAACAGCTTGAGAGGATTTGCCATGAAGATTTGCAGAAAATTCCCAATTCCAGGTTTGCAAAGCTTGTTGCTTTATACCCCAAAGAGTAGAAGATGTAATGGGTGACATGTGCTTCAACTAAACACTAAGTAAAGGGTCTCAATACTTATGTGCGCGTGCTATTTAAGTTTTATAATTTAAAATAATTTACAGAAATTTCTATAATTCTGTTTTTACTTTGTCTTTATATGGTACAGTGTGGAGATTAATGAGAAATGTAAACGATTGTAGTGTCAGACTCCAAAACTAAAAAGATAAAAGGGTACATTTAATGATAATGTAATGGTTCTTTAAAATGGTACATTTCCTCAGTTTAAACGTGATATGTTTTCTATTTGCAAATTATTGCATTCTATTTTTATTAACATTTTACTCAGCGTTCCAACTTAGCTTGTGACCTGATGCAGTGAATATCTTTTTTTTTTTTTTAACACAACCTTGTGATAAGACACATCTTGTGGTTGTGGAAAAAAATGTTACTCTGTTTCAGAATGATCAAATTATTGCCCTGCATCAAGCAAATAAAACCACTACGGAGATTGCTGAAACTACTAAAATTGGGTTACTAACTGTCCAATGCATTATTTAACCATGGTCAACCATCCTTTTTGAGGAAGCAGTGGGGTTGGAACAAATAAGTCTTAAATGTTCGTGATCAGAGATCATTAAATGTTTGGTAGTAGCAGCAGTAAAGTATGTTTAATACATATGTTCTTCCACATGTTTAATAGTAAAAGTAAGAACGTTCCCACATTACGAAGAGAACTAAAGGGATTGAGATTAAACAGCTGTGTAGGTTTATGAAAATCATCTATAGATAGAAAGATAGATAGAGAGAGAGAGGGAGAGAGAGAGAGAGAGAGAGAGAGAGAGAGAGAGAGATATTGTACAGGTACACAGCAACGAAATGCAGTCTGGCATCTACCAGAAGTGCAAAATGTAGCAATAGTGCAGATACGTATGTAGCATATTTACAGCATGTGATATATATGTAAGCATATGTACAGTGAATAAATATAAAGGCTATAGCCTTTAGTGCAGAGATGTGTGGACATCGTTGAAGTACAGGTAAATGTTCTAAGTCTGATGCAGAGAAGCTCGTCCATGCGTTTATGACCTCTAGAATAGACTACTGTAATGCATTACTAGGTGGATGTCCTGCATCATTAATAAACGACTTCAGTTAGTTCAGAATGCGGCAGCAAGAGTTCTTACTAGGTCAAGAAAATACGATCATATAACCCCAATCTTATCGTCCCTACATTGGCTTCCTATTAAGTTTCGAATAGACTACAAACTACTGCTACTCACTTATAAAGCACTAAATGGTTTGGCTCCCATGTATCTATCCAGTCTTTTAACATGCTACAATCCGTCACGCTCCCTGAGATCTCAAAACTCTGGGCTTCTAGTAGTTCCTAGGATGGGTTCCCCTGTCGCCACGACAGTGGCAAGGAAAAACTCCCTTAGATGATATGAGGAAGAAACCTTGAGAGGAACCAGACTCAAAGGGGAACCCATCCTCATATGGGTGACATCAAGAGTTTGGTCATAAATCTTTCAACAATACAGAACAATTTGTGATCATCATAGATCCAGCATCAGCTTCTCCATGCCAGGGCCTTTAAACACTCGGCATCTACTCCTCCATGATCATCCATAGGTCCATAATCTTCACGAGGTGGGACATGACTGGAGCTGGCCAAACCTCAGGATGCCTCGGGATGGGGAGAGAAAGAGAAGCAGTGGAGAGGAATTAGCGTAGCTGCTGTTCATGATATTAACAGCACAAGTTGATAATGTGCATGTGATCATATATTCTAGAGCACAAGGTTGTGATGTGATGTGTGTGATGTGTGTTATGTGTAGGCTTTGCTAAAAAGATATGTTTTTAATCTACACTTAAACTGGGAGAGTGTATCTGAACCCCCAACACTGTCAGGAAGACTATTCCAGAGTTTAGGAGCTAAATGTGAAAATGCTCTACCGCCTTTAGTGGACTTTGCTATTCTAGGCTTGCTCATCAGGGACAAACGCACACCATTCACCTTCACTGTTGTTTTCTGTAAAGCTGCTTTGAGACAATGTCTGTTGTGAAAAGCGCTATACAAATAAACTTTACTTGACTTGACTTCTAAGGCTATGGCATTGAAGAGGAAATGTGCAGAAGTGGAAGGTCATTTAAGAAATGTGCAAGCTGAATAAAAGAGTCTACAATATATATATATATATATATATATATATATATATATATATATATATATATATATATATATATATATATATATTACACACACACACATACATACATACACATTATATACACATATACATGAATGTGAAATGTTGGGCAGAATGTACAGTAAGGATATAAAGACACATATAGATAAAAATAGTGCAGATGTAATGAGGAGTAAAAAAGATATACTATGTAATATGTACATGTATTGTACAGAGGTTATATACAGTGTTTTTATTTTATAATCTTTTTTTAGTGATCCAGCAGTGTAGTGTAGAGTTCAGTAGTGTGATGGTGGATGGGAAAAAGCTGTCCCTTAACCTGCTGGTTCTTGTACGTATGTTTCTGTATCTTCTTGATAAAAGGAGGTTAAACAGTTTGTGACTGGGATGTGAAGAGTCCTTGACAATGTTGTGAGCTCTGTGCAGACATCTGCTGTGGTGAAGGTGTTCAATGGCAGGTAGTTGGGTGCCAGTGATGCGTTGGGTGGTTTTGACCACCGTTTGCATGGCTTTACGTTCACACACAGTGGAGCCTCCGTACCATACAGTTATGGAGTTGGTCAGGATGCTCTCGATGATGCAGAAACTAGAAACTAGTTAAAATTCCTGGGGACAGATGAGCTTTCTTGAGACTTCTCAAGAAGAACAGGTGTTGTTGTGCCTTTTTTACCAGAGCTGAAGTGTTCTGGTGCCAGAACAGACCCTTAGAGATGTGAACTCCCAGGAACTTAAAGCTGGAGACTCGCTTTACCTCAGTTTCATTGATGTTGACTGGGGAATGTCTCCTGCTGTTGGATTTCCGAAAGTCCACGATGATCTCTTTAGTCTTCGAGGTGTTGAGGGTCAGGTTGTTGGTGGCACACCATGCTGTCAGGCTTCGGATCTCTTCCCTGTAGTCCGATTCATCGTTGTTGTCGATCTGGCTGACCACGGTGGTGTCATCTGCATACTTGATGAAGATGTTGGAGTTATACAGTGGAGCACAATCATGGGTGAACAGGGAGTAGAGTAGTGGGCTCAGAACACAGCCCTGTGGGATGCCAGTGTTTAGAATGAGGGTTGAGGATACCTGGTTGCCTAACCTAACAGATTGAGGTTTGTTGGTGAGAAAGTCCAGAATCCATCTGCAAGTGGAGGTGCAGATACCCAGGTCACTAAGCTTAGTGATCAGTACACTGGGGAGGACTGTATTGAACGCAGAGCTGAAGTCAGTAAACAGCATTCTGATATAGGTGTTGCTTTTATCCAGGTGGGTGAGGGCTGAATGAAGAGCTGTGGAATCTGCGTCCTCTGTTGACCTGTTCGGGCGATAGGCAAACTGGTGTGGGTCCAGTGTAGGTGGTAGGCCCACAGTGAGGTGATTCAGGACCTGTTTTTCAAAGCACTTCATAGCGATAGGGGTGAGTGCAACTGGGCGAAAGTCATTCAGGCATTTGGCAGCTGAGTGCTTAGGCACAGGTATGATGGTTGTGGTCTTCAGGCATGTAGGAACCGTGGCTTGGGCCAGTTGTCCAGCGCATGCTCTGAGAACACGTCCCGGTATGCCGTCCGGGCCAGCTGCCTTGTGCGCATCCACTCTGCTAAATGCTGAATAGACGTCTGTTGTTGAGTGTGAAAGTGGGCTGTAAGCAGTAGAAGAGTCCGTGGTTGAAGTGAAATGTCCTATGCCTTGATTGAAACGGGAAAAAATCTGATTGAGTTCATCCGGTAGGAAGGGCACTGCTGGTTGGTTGAGCTGTAGGTTTGTAGTCCGTGATGGTCTGGATGCCTTTCCACATGCGTCTGGGGTCAGAGTTGTGGAGTGCTCTTCTATGTGGAGTTTGAATGTGAGCTTGGCTATCCTGATGCCTCTTTTCAGGTTGGCCCTGGCTTTGTTGTAGTCCTCTACGTTGCCAGATTTAAAGGCAGCATCTCTTGCTTTCAACAGGAGACGGACTTCAGAGTTCATCCACGGCTTCTGATTAGGAAAGCATTTCACGTGTTTGATGGTAGTGACATTGTCAATGCACAAGTGTAATATGGTCCAAAACAGATGATGTGTAAATGTCCATGTCTGTGTGAGAGTCCAGTGTGGCCTGTGAGGCAAACATGTTCCAGTCAGTATCCTGAAACTGTTGCTGCAGAGAAGAAATGGCCTCCTCTGGCGATACCTTTACTGTCCTCACAGCTGGTTTCACCCGTTTGATCAGTGGTGTGTATTTGGGTAGCATGAACAAAGAGAGGTGTTTAGACTGACCCAAGTGGGGGAGGGGAATGGCCGTGTATGCCCCAGGTATGTTTGTGTATACCTGGTTCAGTGTTTTGTCCCCTCTGGTAGAGCAGGAGACCTTACAGTGAAATTTTGGTAAAACAGATCTCAGGTTGGAGTGGTTGAAATCTCCAGTAACAACGATAGCTCCTTCGGGATGTGCAGAGTGCTGTTTGCTGATAGCTGTTTGCAGTTCCTTCATAGCTAGTTTAGCGTTAGCATCCGGCAGAATGTACATCGCAGTCACAACAATGGCTGAGAATTCTCTTGGTAAATAAATGGGTCTGCACTTAATCATCAAATACTCTAAATGAACAGAGCAATGACTTTTAGTAACAGTAGAGTCCGTGCACCATGATTAAATGAGGCGAATCTGGAAAAAAATCTAGAAAAATGTTTGCTAGGTAGCATACAGATTGGAAAAAAAGGTCATGCCTCCAGATTTACCTTATTCCAGACTGTGTGAGCACCTCAGAGTAAGAAGAGAGACAGATGAAGTAATGCACCCATCATGCCTACTGCCTTTCATACCAGCCTGTGCGGAGTCCTAGGGTTCCTAACACTAATCCTATGCACTAATTGTTAATTAACAAGGTATTTAAGACCTGCCACATGGTTTAAAAGGTTTTACCGTAAATGTACTTCTAGACACTCCCCAGTCACAAACCTCTCTGGATAGCAATTTTTAAGGCAGTTTAAGGTGTTAGCTCTATTTTTACAGAAACCATTGTTCTGTAAACCAAACATTAGAAGCATTCTGTTCTCTTTATTACATAGAAAAATAAGGAAAATCCTTAACAATTATTTAAAAAAGAAAAAAGATGGATGTTCATCATTAACAGCCTGAACCTTAACCATTACATTTTACATAAAAAACAGAGACAAAAAAGAACCATGCGATAAAATAAAAGATATATATGTGAAGACAGAATATTTAACAGTTTTCAAATGATAAAATATGGCTTTGAATAGCTGTTAACTGTGGAAATATCACAGAGCTGGATCTGTGGTAAAAAAATTAGCTACACTAAGATCATTTATTTAAAAAAAAAAAAAAAAAAAAAAAAAAGAACCTGCTCATTCCAAGCCTTTTTTTTTTTTTTTTTTTTTGCATGTCACAGGAGGTTTGAGTTTTGCATATGAAGGTGTTCAGAGACCAGAGGTCATTCATAAAATATATAAATATCAGCAAATTTCCAGATAACTGATGCTGCTAAACACAGTAGAAGAGAGGTAGAGCATCTCTTAATCTCTCATTACATTATCATTGGTGCACTCACAAAGGTCATTATCTTCAGCTTAGTTTTATTTATTTATTTATTTCTATCTCAAGTGGTTGAATTACAGTTTGCCTGAAAATGCTAAATTTTCTTAATTGTTTTGGAGTGAGGAGATTATCACTATATTATTATCATATAACCATAACATTCCTGTTGAGCTGTGCCCCATCTCCTTATGATGACTGAAATTCACTTTGTAGGCAGCAGAGGGGTCTCAAAATGACAGACTACTTTTTTTTTGCAAACAGGTAAAGCATTTCATAATATTTTTGTTGTTTGCTTTATTAAAACATTAAACTATACATGCATGAAGACCTTTATTTTTATTATATTCAAATAGATTCATCTTTATTGTCACTGAGCAATTAGGAAGTGCAAAATCCAAAACACTTGTAACTAGAAGTGAGAAACAACATATGGCATCTCACCTGGAACATTTGGCTCACATACTTTGGTATTTTAGGCCAAATAAATGTTTGACCTATGTGCAATAAACTAACAAATTGTAAAAATGTATATTATTCCCAATGAAGATGTTATGCTTCTACAAGGGACTGTTGAATCACAAAATCCTTCATCTGTTCAGATCCACTTAAAACCCCTGTAAGGAAACTGTGCTTTCTCTTGTGTCTTTGCAAGTTTGCGATTTGGTCTCTTTTTCCAAAAACACTAAAGTGTTGCTTAGTTTCTATAATGTGAACAAACAAAACAAAATAAATGAATAAATATTTTATCATTATTCTTTTATTGCTTCTTGCCAAATTTTTACCTTAATCATAGTTAATTCAGTCATCAAAAGCCCTATTTTCCAAGGTGATATTTTATTATAATTCCACATATCTATTACTAATATAATTTATTTAGCCTCATTTCCTTATTATGTAACTGGCAGTGGTGGGCCGTGCATTTGGTACCTGGGCCTTCAGTGGGGACTTATATAATAACATCTTGTGGCATTACAGAGAGGGAAGCATTTTGCATATGGAGGGTGAATACCATTATACTAAAGCTCCAAACCTCTACACTACAACCCGCAACTGTGCCACCTACATCACCTGGAGCAGTTCAGAATCAATATTTGCTCCGTAGGCATGAAAAAATCTAACTCAGATGTATTCATGTGTGCAGCGTGCTACAGACGTGTTTTGCCAGTCGAACTTGGCTGTAACAGTTTCCCTTTGATCAACCAATCAGAGGACAGCTGATGTTATTCTGGGCCAGCTAGCCAGCGAGGCGAATTTGAAATCTGATTGGTTGAAGAAACAGAGCTATTTCTTATGAAGACTATAGTAAAAAAGGCCAGCAGAACAGACTTTGAAGGCCCTGGGCAGATTAGATTGACATAGCAGCACATGGAGGCTGAAATCTAAGTGGACAAAAAAATCTAACATACACGTACTGGAAACAGTGCAGCCAGGAGAAACACTACGAAATTAAGAGAATAAACTGTTGGGAATAAATTAATAAAATTTCATGGAACAAATATTAGAATTTATGTTCCAAATGTAGATCAGTGCTTCTGATAGTGTTTAGGCCAGCAGAGAAGACTTTGCTGACCCTGACCGCCCGACACTGGTAGCTGGTGCTTTTAATTCTTGGTTGCATTATGCTATATCTATAAATATTTTAAATATTTTATTATATCTACTAATAAAAAGCAAGCAGATACACAAACAAACAATCAAATAAAATGGACGACTCAATGCACACCTTTTAGCAAAAAGATAACCAGCTAACTGGGATAAGTAATGTATATGCTTTTTCTTAACCAGCAAGTGTGGCATATAATGCAATTATTGATATAACCTTTTGTTTGATACAGTGCGCAGCCATGTTTATATGACGTCACTCCGTAAACAGGGAAGAAACCGAGAAGCCAGCCCAAAGGTGACTAGTAAGAATTTCAGAGCTGGGAGTGGGTGGGGTTTTGTTATTAACTTTTGATAGTTAAATATAAAAATTGCTAAATGACAATGACCACACAAATCACATTTATAAGCAGATTCGATTAACCATTTTGTATATTCCCATATGGTCTAGCGGTTAGGATTCCTGGTTTTCACCCAGGCGGCCCGGGTTCGACTCCCGGTATGGGAATCTATATTTTTTTTTGTCTCCATTTTTCCTTATCAATGGCACTGTTTTTAAACAGTTTTTGTTAATGTTAAACTTTTCGTGTTATTATGTATTAGAAACTACGTCTATCTTTATTTAAATAAAATGAGACTGCATAATACAGCAAACAAAAATACAGCCCGTCAAAAATAGAAAAGCTCGTTAAAATGCTTACAAATTCGAATCATCATGCAAATGGCGTGATGCAGAGATTACTTATAGTCTACTTATGGAGGCGAAGTGTGATTAACTTTACTGAAAACTGCATTCGAATTAGTATGGTATATAGCTTTGGTTTTAGAGGTTTTCGATGTAGATTTGGTTTCAGTTTTACTCCGTGCCTGTAAGGTGAATGACGGACTTTTCCATTATAAGCATAGGCTCTTACTAAGTGAACGTTAGCCAATGGGTTCCGAGGGAAACTGTGAGTGCTCGGAATTCCCCCCACAGTCCCTTTAGCGAAAACAGTGGAACCTTACGGCAGGCACGAGTCCGCACAGAGAAGTGAACTGCTTGCCACAACCCGAAGCAAAGAGACCCAACAGCCGTACAGACAGAAGAGTGATTTTTCCCGAATCGGACAGCGGGGACAACACACAGCGCAGCATGGATGCATTCCTTACAGCGGCTGCATTAAAGTGGACAATGTGTCCATCATTAGCAGCACAAGAGGCTTGAAACAATCCACTTTACAAGAACCTACATAAAATGGTAAGTAATGTATTTAAAGTGTATGTAGAGTATACAGTATTAATTCAAGTGTTTTTGGACATTTACTTTGTTAGCTTTGGTGTTGCAAAGTTTCATGTGAACATGTTCAACATACCCTGCAGATTTAATTCCTGCACTTTAAATCAGTCAACACATGAACTTCCAGTTGATTTCTAAATTGACTGTGCACGTTTATTTTTAAGTGGAATTGTTTTTTGAGCTAACGAGGTTTGGATTAAACTTGTCAAGTGGTCATCAACCAGGTTAATTACTATAAGAACTCAAAAAACAAGCATAAGACATTGATTGTGATGTTCACCTTTGATAAACAAATGCATTTCACCTTTGGTAATGCTTCACAGACATGTCACCTTTGGTAATGCTCCACATTGAGAACCACTGCTCTAATCACTCAGTAATGATAGGCTAGATAGTCTCTTCATTATTCAACACTCATATGATTTATAAATATGAATTGTGCTTGTTTTTAATATTTTGTCAGTATTTATTGTTCAGCACTGGGCACTTAAAGATTAGTGAAAGTATTTGTGTTATCTCTCTCTTGCTTTCTCTATATGTCTATGTCTCTGTCTGGTAGACACACACACACACACAGAAAAGGAAAGAGAAAGAGGCCACAGCCCACACATGGTCAATATAATTTATGGTTAATATGTGTTCATATAATTTAAGGCCATCTACTTTGTTGCTGAGTTTCCTTACATCTGTTAATGGTAATGTTTGCTAAATGTTGAACACACAAGTTGAATGTTTTTTTTTTTTTTGGAGGTGAATATGAAATGGCTTGTTGTTGTCTTTTTTGGGAGTTTTCAGTATGACTCAGAACAGCCTGCCTGTCCAGAAGGGATATTATCCAGTTTTCATGGCCCCACCTTTTCAATGTCCCAACACCCCAGTGGCCAGAAAGCTGGAGATTTTAGTTTTCTGAAACCAATTATGTTCAGTGAGGAGGTCTAAATATACCAACAACAGGGTAGTTGCTCTCTAAACCAATTTAAGCTGGGGGTTTTCCTGTAAAAAAAAAAAAAAAAAAGTATATTAGTGTATTAGACCTCTTACTTTTTTCTTGTACATTCAAAATGTGCATTTTTACTGTTGCTTCATTACCAAAGTAACATCTTTGCACACTTTGCACAAAGGACCTTCATTAGATTCAGGATTTTCTGTTGCTGGAAGACAACAGCAGGCATGTGGGACACATTTGTGTAAACTGGAAACTGAAATTCTTTGTGCTCATTTCCTTGTGCTCAGTGTGATAACTATGACTATTGAGTCATATTCAGCTGAGTACAAACTGAGGAGTAAAGGAGTGTCAGAAGAGAGAAGATGGCCCTGACTCATTGCACTCTATTCGAGTGCTCACTCTTGGCGTCATAGCCTTGGACTGATGGTTTGAAAATCATATAAGACGTGATTTAATGGGGTGGTTATTGATTTGTCTGCTCAATTTGAGACATTTTTCTTTCTTCAAAACTGCATCAGCAGGGCACTGTGGGCTCAGGCCAAAAAGCAACATGAGACAAATCCTACTCGCAGAGCAATGTAATTTAAATATCTTGAGCTAAAAAATAAGGAATATGTTGGGGTGTGGCTAGGGGTATAACAGCCTCCCTTCTGATTGTTTTAAATAAAAAATGTTTTATTTATTTAAGGTTGCCTGCTTGTTTGTTTGATCTATAGATAAAAAAAAAAAGGTGAAAAAAAGAACAAATATGAGCTAATTCCTTTGATATTTTATTTAACTGAGGAAGACAAAGGCCAAGTTAAGACTCTATCTTCCACAAGGTGGCATTGTTCATATGGCACATGATTTGTCACATGAGCAAATTATAAAGAGCATATGACATTACTTGTGCTGAAAGGACACACTGTGGCTCAGCTACAACCGACATACAATTTTGTTTTATTTTATAATTTGTGTTCAACATGTGATTTTTCTTAATTGTCAAAATATTTATAAACTGTGGTCCTGGTCAAAGAAATAAAGAGATTGTCAGTGGTTAATGCTTGCTTATTATATTTTTGTTAAAGAAAAGATTACAAAGAGAGAAAATTTAGTAACAGTTAAATATGTAAAAGTGTCCATCTTTGTTTAAGCTTAATTCCAGTATTTTGTCATGGTTCATTAATACAAGCAAAAGAGAAAAGAATAACATAAGCAATGCATCATATTTGACCTTAAAGCAATAGTTAGTAAAAACATTTTCAATAGATAAATAATAATAAAAAATTGCAAATAAGCAATAGATTAAATTACATTTTAATAATTTATGTAATGTAAAGTAAAATGTAAAAAAAAAAAAACTGCACTAAAAATAATAGCACTGAGCTTCATGTTATGTGTAATCCAATTGTAGATCACATTGTATACTCCTTGTATTTGGTGTGCACGTGGACCACACATTTTCAGAAGCTCTTTGTTTCATGAACAATTCTGTGCATTTTCAAAAGTTCATCCGACCACATCACACATTAGGTGAAAGAATTGCCACTGTATAAAAAGAGGATGTGCTCTAGTTCTATTTTGCCACAGCATTTATTATTATTATAAATTTTTTCATTTTAGATTTTATTTTTCACTCATTTATATTCATGAGTATGAGCAGTTTTGTATAAAAGTATTTAAAATGTAAATAGCATTTAAACATACAATTATTTCAATAATGGAATAATGCTTTAGAGTTGACATTTATTTATATGCTGTTTTACATTACCGACATTGTGATTGTTTCTGAGTATGTGAAAGAGAAGGTAATATGTGTGATCCTGCAGGGCTAAACTGGCCATTTTAACGAACTAGAGGTATTATAAAGCCTTACATTTTTCATTCATATAACACCATGATTGTAGTTTTCCATAAAGAAATTATACATTAATTAGCAAACTTAAAAGGAACGAATAAAACCAGAGTGAAAATGTTCTCATAAACAAGGAGTGTTGGTGCTGTCTAAAGCTGAGCAGCATAATCAAGTAAATTCCAAATTTAACTCGAAGCTTGTTGCGGTGGCAGCATTTCATCTCAGATTATGCGGCTTCTAAATCAAGTTACCGTCATATCAAAAAAAAAAAAAAACCCAACCTTGATAAGTGATGACTTTATCACTTACGAAGGCTCTCACAGCTGCCACATCCCTTCTGCAAACCTTGGAATTGCACAGACATATCTCACTTGTCTGTTTTACTTTACTTAATTCATAAAGACTTAGGCTATATTTCCAAAAACACAGCCTAAAAAAAGATTATCATTATATGCTATGGGAGACTTAGTGTTGAGGTGATTTGAACACAGTGTTGCTTTTTGGAAAGCAGGCTAAGGACACTGTGGATATATCAAGGCAGTGACTGCCTTCCCAGTGGCTGCTTCCTTGGTACATCATGAATCTCATCCGAGGTATTACAAGGCTTCAAGACGTCAAGGCTTTGCTGCTCAGCCTTGAATTGCTTTGTTGTGACTGATGAGAGACATGAGCCACTTGAGTGCCATTTTAAACACAATAACCAATGACTAATGATGTGCACATGGTGCAATTGTCTGTTGAAGAGCACTGTATCCGGTAGTATTACACAAAGTGTACATTCACAATATCTTTTGCTACATAATATATTTCCATATATGTAGATTGATGTAGCACAGGAGTCCAAATAAAAATATGTTCTAATTTGGTCTGGAATATTTAGAATGTTGCATACACCGACCAGGCATAATATTATGACAACTAATAGGTGAAGTGAATAACACTGATTATCTCTTCATCTTTGCACCTGTTACGGGGTGGGATATATTAGGTAGCATGTAAACAAATTGTCCTCAAATTTGATGAATTAGAAGCAGGGAAAATGGGCAAGTGTAAGGATTTGAGCAAGTTTGAAATAGGGCCAAATTGAGATGGCTAGTTGACTGGGTCAGGGCTCCCTGGTGGTCTAGTGGTTAGGATGCGGCGCTCCCACCGGCGCGGCTCGGGTTAGATCCCCGGTCAAGGAACCAACCCCAGCCACTTTCAGTGCCGGTCCCAAGCTCGGATAAACTGGGGAGGGTTGTGTTAGGAAGGGCATCCAGCGTAAAAACATGCGCCAAATCAAACATGCAGGGGATCCGCTGTGGCGACCCCTAACGGGAGAAGCCGAAAGAAAGAAAGTTTAGTTAACTGGGTCAGGGCAACTACAAAACTCTTGTGGGGTGTTCCTGGTCTGCAGTGCTCAGAATCAATACAAAGGGGTCTAAGGAAGGAACAGTGGTGAACCAACAACAGGGTCATAGGTGCCCAAGGCTCAGTGATGCATGTGGAAAGCGAAGGCTGGAACGTGTGGTCCAATCCAACAGAAGATCTTCTATAGCTAAAATTGCTGAAGAAGTGAATTTGATTTTGATAGAAAGATGTTAGAATACACAGTGCATTGTAGTTTGTTGCGTATTGGGCTGTGCAGCCACAGACCAGTCAGGGTGTCCATGCTGACCCCTGTTTGCATAGTATACATATTATAGTCACACTTACTAGAAGGGAGTAAGAGATTATTTAAAAATTATCTAAAGGGTAAATGGTTGTTTAGGTTCCACTTAAAAAGTACAAGACATTAATACACTAGTTATATATATATATATATATATATATATATATATATATATATATATATATATATATATATATATATATATATATATATATATATACATACAGTGAGGAAAATAAGTATTTGAAAACCCTGCTATTTTGCAAGTTCTCCCACTTAGAAATCATGGAGGGGTCTGAAATTGTCATTGTAGGTGCATGTCCACTGTAAGAGACATAATCTAAAAAAAAAATCCAGAAATCACAATATATGATTTTTAAACTATTTATTTGTATGATACAGCTGCAAGTAAGTATTTGAACACCTGTCTATCAGCTAGAATTCTGACCCTCAAAGACCTGTTAGTCTGCCTTTAAAATGTCCACCTCCACTACATTTATTATCCTAAATTAGATGCACCTGTTTGAGGTCGTTAGCTGCATAAATACACCTGTCCACCCCATACAATCAGTAAGAATCCAACTACTAACATAGCCAAGACCAAAGAGCTGTCCAAAGACACGAGCAACAAAATTGTACACCTCCACAAGGCTGGAAAGGGCTACGGGGAAATTGCCAAGCAGCTTGGTGAAAAAAGGTCCACTGTTGGAGCAATCATTAGAAAATGGAAAAAGCTAAACATGACTGTCAATCTCCCTCGGACTGGGGCTCCATGCAAGATCTCACCTCGTGGGGTCTCAATGATCCTAAAAAATGTGTGAAATCAGCCCAGAACCACACGGGAGGAGCTGGTCAATGACCTGAAAAGAGCTGGGACCACCGTTTCCAAGGTTACTGTTGGTAATACACTAAGACGTCATGGTTTGAAATCATGCATGGCACGGAAGGTTCCCCTGCTTAAACCAGCACATGTCCAGGCACGTCTTAAGTTTGCCAATGACCATTTGGATGATCCAGAGGAGTCATGAGAGAAAGTCATGTGGTCAGATGAGACAAAAATAGAACTTTTGGGTCATAATTCCACTAAACGTGTTTGGAGGAAGAAGAATGATGAGTACCATCCCAAGAACACCATCCCTACTGTGAAGCATGGGGGTGGTAGCATCATGCTTTGGGGGTGTTTTTCTGCACATGGGTCAGGGCGACTGCACTGTATTAAGGAATGGATGACCGGGGCCATGTATTGCGTGATTTTGGGGAACAACCTCCTTCCCTCAGTTAGAGCATTGAAGATGGGTCGAGGCTGGGTCTTCCAACATGACAATGACCCAAAGCACACAGCCAGGATAACCAAGGAGTGGCTCTGTAAGAAGCATATCAAGGTTCTGGCATGGCCTAGCCAGTCTCCAGACCTGAACCCAATAGAGAATCTTTGGAGGGAGCTCAAACTCTGTGTTTCTTAGCCACAGGCCAGAAACCTGACTGATCTAGAGAAGATCTGTGTGGAGGAGTGGGCCAAAATCCCTCCTGCAGTGTGTGCAAACCTGGTGAAAAACTACAGGAAACGTTTGACCTCTGTAATTGCAAACAAAGGCTACTGTACCAAATATTAACATTGACTTTCTCAGGTGTTCAAATACTTATTTGCAGCTGTATCATACAAATAAATAGTTAAAAAATCATACATTGTGATTTCTGGACTTTTTTTTTTAGATTATGTCTCTTACAGTGGACATGCACCTACGATGACAATTTCAGACCCCTCCATGATTTCTAAGTGGGAGAACTTGCAAAATAGCAGGGTGTTCAAATACTTATTTTCCTCACTGTATATATTTGTGTTTATTTTGTGGCACTGTGGAGGCTTCTTTCTGTTTATTTCATTTAGGGAAGATAATGCTTTATTAGAGGGGCAGCCCATGTAGGATGTTTTGGTGACAAGGTGAGGGAGACCCCTAATGGGAGCAGCCGAAAGAAAAGAAGAAGATTATATTTAAAAAATGTTTTAATGCCGGTCGTATTATTTTATTTTGTTGCATTTATCCACCACACTTTAAAGGCCGGTCCGTGAAAATATTGTCCGACATTAAACCGGTCCGTGGCGCAAAAAAGTTTGGGGACCACTGCTTTATGGCATCATCAGAGAACGATGACTGGATCTTGCATCTAACAGATGAAACTTAAAAATCAGCTTTCTATTCCTTCTGAAATCCAGTGCCTATTGGTGTTTTGTCTCTTTTTTTTGTGTATATTTACGTTCTGGTAATTAATGTTGTCAAATTGCTTTCTATTTTAACAGATTGTTCGTTTGAATTGGACTGTATAAAAAATGTACACAAATCTACTTCTTAATCATACTAAAATCTTGAGAGCACTGCATGAGGGAGTGTCTCTGTTTACCTGTGCAGAGCTACAGTTCATTTATCATAGTGTGGGCCATGGAGACAGTGACTCAGCACCTCAAAGCAGTTTCCAGTGAAACACTACCTACTCGGGGCTTCGAGAGAATAGTCACTTTTCAGCAGGCTAACATGGTTAATCTTTTAAAGGTGAAAGAATTATGTTTCATTTTTGCTATCCAAATGATAGATTAAAATTTAAATAAATGTTTTAAAAAGGGTTGTTTAGAAACAACGTAAAAAAAAAGTCAACAGCACCACTAGTGGTCACTTTGCTGTAGATACATGTAGTGTATCAGTGATAGTCAGGTCAGGTGATTACACTGCTTGACCCACCCTTGGAATTGATCTCTATTTTGGCTAATGTGTTAATATATTTCTGCCTGCATCAGCCAATGTATGTTGTACATCATGCAGCAGACTAAGCTGCAGATGTAATTAATGTGAACAAGGTGAATTATTTATTCTACACATTGATAGACTGACCACGTCGTCTAATCAAGGTGCAAATTACACAAAAGTAAATTACTTTGCTTTTAGCTGAACTTTCCACATGCTTGTTAATGAAAAATGTTTGAAACATGGTATGAAGGCATTTGAGTATTACTGATAAATGTAGCTGTCCTTTGTATCTGACTTCAAGTGTCTATGTGTACATGGTGAAGACCACATTACACATGCCCTTATCCAGAGTGACATAGAATTTTCAGTCCAATCCTTTCAGTACCATCATGGCAGCCCCTGAGGTTGATGTTAGAGTAAATATTTTAAACTTTATTTAAGTAATAGATTGAAATTTTATATGAACAGCTCACTCGTGACATTCCTGGAAGTTCGTTTTGCAAGCAAAGCAAAATGTGATTAGTTTTAAGGGCAAATGGATGCTGTTTTATTTGAACAATCCACACTGGCTATATAAGAGGAATGATAGACGAACACAAGCATATCTGCTTTAAATACCAAATTTTACTAATATTTTTTAAAAGAAAAGCTTATTTTATCATCTGTATGTCCATATTATATAAATGGATTCAGCATTCATGTTGTATATAACTTTGCACTGCTGAATACTTGTGGTACTTGTCAGTTTAGGCCTCATGAAGTCTAGTCTACAATTTTTTCTTTACTGTGTATGGAAAAGAAAATCTGTTAAATCTTTTGTTTTGTTTAGCCTAGTCCTTTCCTATCTGTAGTAACCGTGTATAAAAAGGATTCACTTTTTTTCCCACGTGTTCTTAAGCAACCAGTCATATCTTGTGGTACAACCAGGCATAAGGTACACCGGATTGTTGAACAGGAAAGATATAAAACTAATGAAATATGCTCAGTAATAATACAAACTTTATTGTTCATGAACACATTCAACTAAAATGATCTTGAAATGCAAAACCAACTAAAATGCTCAACAACCTTTCCAGCTAACCAGCTCTCAAACTATGCTAATTAATTATTAAACATTCAATAGTTAATGTCTGTCTCAACAAAAATAAATCACCAGAGATATACATTATCTCACAAAACGTAGTACATCACTTGCATTTCAGCAACAATTTTAATATATATTTTCAAGGAACAATTCTATAGATATGAAACTTGGATAAATTTTTAAATGGTCAATATGCAGCTTGTATAGCAGTATAGATTTACTGTCCTCTGAAAACACCTCAACATACAGCCATTAATGTCAAAATAGCTTTTAACAAAATTGAGTACACCCTAAGTGAACATGTCCGTTGTGTGAGAACTATTGTTATTTACCCCCTCCTGGGCATGGAATTCACCAGAGCTGCACAGGTTGTTGCTGGGATCCTCTTTCAGTCCTCCATAATGACATCACGGAGCTGCTGAATGTTAGACATAGGCGCTTCTCCACCTTCCTCATAAGGACGCTTCACAGGTGCTTCATAGGGTTAATCTTTGGAGATATACTTAGCCACTTCATCACATTCACTAGCATGGCAGTTGTCATCTTGGTGGTGTGTTTGGGGTCATTAATATGGTGGAAAACGGCCATTTGGCCTAGTTTCTAAAGGGAGTGTGCCATGTTCTGCTCGGTTACAGTACATGTTGGAATCCGTGTTTCCTTAAATGTACCGCAGCTCCCCAGTACCAGCAGCACTCATGCAGCCCCAGATCATGATGCTACCAGACGCAATTTTCCTGGTACTCCTCACCAGGTGTCGCCACACATGCTGGACACCATCTTAGCCAAACAAGTTTATCTTAGTCTCATCAGACCACAGGAAATATTTCCAGTAATCCATGCTTTTGGACAGGTTGTCTTCAGCAAACTGGGACGACGGCAAATCCAAAATGACTTTTTGCATTGTGCAACGTGTGGTCTGAGCACTGACAAGCGGACCATCGGCTTCTGCAACCTCTAAAGCAATGCTGGCAGCACTCATCCGTCTGTTTTATGAAGCCAGCTTCTGCACCTGATGCACAGCACGAGGACTCAACTTCTTTGATCAGGCCTGTTCCGAGATGAACCAGTCTTAGAAAACCTTTGTATAACCACTGTACTGTAATTTAGTTTCAGAGTGTTACCGATCGTACAGCCTAGGCCATCTTTGTAGAGAGCAACAGTACTAATTCTTTGCCATGAGGTGTCATGTTAAACATCAAAGCACCAGATTTTAACTACTCTAATACAAGATACACAAATTTGTATGGTCCTATCAAGAAGACAAAAACATGGACATTGTGGCTTTGCATGTTTAAGATACAGCTGTTATCACTTAGGGTGTACTCTATTTTGTTGCCAGCTATTTTGACAGTAATGGCTGTATATTGAGTTATTTTCAGAGGACATTAAATCTATACTGCTATACAAACTGCATGCTAAGTAACTTCTGCTATTGTTTTTGCTTCGATTAAAGCATGAAGCGGTTATGAAGTTTGTCATATGTCAGTTAATAATAGTGATCTTTTTAATAAACCAGCAGCCTTAAAAGTATCCTAATGTTGTGGAATGTGCATGTTCATTAACATTTGTGTTTCTCAGCATTCTCAACAATATCATTTGTACAAAAATGTTTTGTGTGTTTGATGAAGGTCTTAGTTTAGTTACTGTTTTGTGCTGACCTCAGAGGGTTTTAAATTCTGTTATCCCCCCCCTCCCACATGCTATCACTTCAGTGTGATCCCTGAGGTTTGTTATCACCCACTCTGGTACACAATGTAACTGTAATAATAAGCAAATGACATCACAACCAATGCAGCTTTGTTTCTAAGCTTTATCTCTGCCTAGTTTAAAACTTTCTTTTAATCTTAGATTCTTTCAGTGATGAACTAAACTGCAAAATTTGTATATATATATTTGCATATGTGTGTTCAAATAACACAATGTCTGTTTGGTAACTCATTTAAGAAGAATTTGTTCATGTGGAAAAAATAATTCATCACATGTGTAATACACCCATATGAGTTGGATTCAAATTTTTTTTTTGTGCCTTTAAAGCGATTTGCAGGTTTGTCAGGCTGTAACAATTTGGGCAAGTGATTATTTATTTGTTTGTTTTTTGGTGGCTAAAAAGGAAAGCTATGAGTTTGCACTTAGTCAGCAAAAACCAAGACCAAAAAAGGCCTTCATGAAGACAATCACTAGAGCCAATTGGTCTTAGAGACTGTGTGAAGTTTAAGTCTAAATGACCTCTAAGCCTTAATAAGCAGATTTTCATTATGCCGTAAAAAACATTTTCTGTGAAATGCTCCAATTCTGTGAAAAACTCAATTTGCAGCACTTGTGTAAAATAACAAACAAATAAAAATTCTATATCTATATACAGTATATGATAACTTTCAAAATATTCCTATTTTTTTTATATTTTAATATAAACATTCCAATTTTATGAATATAATGTAGCCACTGATATAAAGTAAACAACAAAATATGTAATTACTAAGATAAATGTATTGCTTCAATGAGCTTCCTCACTATCACCATTTCATACATTCATTAATACATTCGTTCGCTTGCAAATAAATTTCAACTTTTAACAATGCACATTGTCCCAAAGCAGCTTTACAGAAATAAATAGATTATGGATATAGAGTGTAGCATTATAAATTAATCTCAATAAATTTATCTCTGATGAGCAAGCCAATGGTGACATTAGTAATCCCTGAGATGGCATAAGAAAGAAATCTTGAGGAGAACCGTCCTCAAAAGGGAACCCATCCTAATCAAATGTTTATTCATTATAGTTGAGGTTATCAGCCATTCACTGATGCAAAACTGCCCATGTGTCACGAAATACCAGGCGTCAGAAACCGGGAGTAAAACAAGGTGAAGTTTATTGATCTTGGAAGAGATCAAACACAGGAGAATCAGAAAAGGGAGTGTGGGAAATAATAAAAATAGCTGTCATGAGCTGCACAAGAAGAATAACAAGGAACACAGGGAACTCAGGAGAACGCAGGAGCGGTAGGTAGTCCGGATGATCTAAGGTAGGTATACGGTAGACCGGACGGTGAGTGAAAGGGTAGAGGGATCTGTTAAAAGGTGCTAATGAAGGGGTAACAGGTGCAGGTGATTAATAGGAGGGAGAGGCTGAGTGGGAGTGTTGGGTGTTAGAGGGGGGTGTGGCTGGTGGTTCTATCACACCATGGCATTTGTAGCTCAGCGTTAAGTGTCCAGTGTGTGCCTGAATGTTTTTTGCTATATTTTGGTTTGCTAAACTGCCTTTAAATTTGCCCTGGAGGCCTCTAATTCTTTTATCAATATTTAATAATCATCCAGTTCTTGGGGTAAATCTCATGTTTTACTAATTATTATTATCCCTCTCTTGAAGAATGCTTTTGAATAATAAAATCTTGTACATGCCTTTTTAAGCTCTTTATGAAGCATGTACTTAACAAGATTATATAAATAAATATTTTTATAAATAGCTGTTTTTAATTTGGGTTGAATCAGAATCACTTCACTGATGACACCTGTATGATTATTACTTTTGAACAGACTTTTGAATTTAAATGTGATTAGTTTGTTCTGAGCACACTCACATGCACCATTATAAAAGGGTGTGCATACTTAGATTTAACCAGATTAAAATGTTTCTATTTATTTTTTTACTTAAATTTTGTTTGTTAATCTGACATGATTTCTGCTGGTTTAATGCCATTATGTCACAAAAACCTGCAATTTAACATGGGTGCATAGACTTTTTGTATTTTGTGTGTGTGTGTGTGTGTGTGTGTGTGTGTGTGTGTGTTAATTAGTGCAAAATTCTATATCTGTGCATAATGATGCAAAACTTTGTGTATATTTTTCAACATAGTTTGTTCAAATCGATAGGAAAAATCCTGAAACAAAATCTCTTCCCCATTCCCCTATTCACTGGAATATATTTTCTCATTCACTCAGGCAGGTCTTCACTTGTAAAGCTGTTTTGGACTGCAACAAGCATTTTCTGTGCAATACATAATATGCTTAATCTGGTTGACTCATCTATATCTGTGGCATTTGAAGAGTACAACCATCAGATTTCAGTTTGCCTAAGATGTTTGATGGTCTTTACCTAATTAGTGTGTATATTTAAGTAAAACAGAATCACCCACATGTCTAGAGATTGAATAAGGTTTGTATTAAACCTTTGCAGGGTGCATTTTTACTCCAATAAACTCTCTCACTCACACACACACACACACACACACACACACACACACACACACAAACTTGATGCATCTCAGTTCTCACTAAGCCCCACGTCAGACCCCTAGCTTCCTGTTTGTCAGCTGAATAGTCTCAGAGAAAACTTACATATGTGCTACACACATGCTTAACATTTATGTTTGAACATGCACAAACAAAACACACATAACACGCTCACATAAACAAAAACAAATATAAACATGTTTATGGAAGCTCTAAAGTCAGTGAGTATTGCCATTATGCAGAAAACAATTGCTGAGCATGACATTTAAAGACTTTGAAATATTTGCATGTAGTGTGACACTTGAACCAGGTGGCGGAGGTCTGTACTCTAAACAAGTATTATTTAGAACCCCCCTACACCTTATAACAAAGGGGCAGGAGAACACGTTATTTTTGTTATTGTTACTTTTCACGGAGGTCAGGTGGCACTATCTCTCTAGTTTTATAACCTCTTAATTCTTTATATGGTCCTCCTGTCAGACAGAAACTCTCCTTTGTGGCCTCTTCTACAAGCAGATGAGGCCACACCTCTGCTTTTACCTTTGTGCTACCTGTCCCATTTCCATTGCTGGATGAGTGAAAACAGGGAAGGAAGGAAGGGTTTTAGTGGCTATGATGCCAAATGTGTCATTGGGACTTGAAATAGTCTAAAATAATCTCCAAGCTCATTGCCCTAAATGTTCCAATCTTGTAGAAACTAGTCCTTTTTTTGTTTTTGTTTCATTGTTCAGCGTTGCTGTTTGCCGAGGTCAGATATTTGCCCCAGTCTCCCCTCCCCCACTGGGTTCTCAGCCAATCGAAACCACCCCCGAGCTCACCTGAAGGGATTTGCTTTTACGGCCCGCCCTATCTGCCGATTGGCTAGGTGAAAATGTTCTGCTCCAGAGCTTAGCGTTGCAGTGGTTGCTTACACCCTGACACTGAGAGACAGTGTGCGAATTAGTTTCACCATACTGCACTGGCAAAAAAAGAGAAATTACTTGGGTGCCGTTGCTCACTTTTTTCCAATTCATTTGAACTTTATCTCTTGTTGATGCGAGTGGGAAAGGCGGAAGGTTATTCGGTTTTTGGTACTTTCAGCATGTCTTTCTGGTTGCTCTAGACACACCCCACCCCTGGGTATTTTTTTCGCCTGCCAACCTTCTGTTTTAGTGTAATTCAGATCTGACAGATCCTCCACCGCAAACATGGAGTGTGACAAAAAGACCTGTTCTACCGAGGTTAGTAACTAAAATCTAACTTTGTTTAAAGTAATTATGTAGTTTTACTGATCTTTAAGACTCTTTGAATCTGTATTTACTAAAATTATTTGGCAGTTATCCGTTTATAACACTTAATTAACGTAATCGTAATATTAGTGACTAAAGTTAGAAAATACTTTTACCTTTACTGAAATAGATATATGTTTAAATAAGGTAGTATAAGATCTACATTATGGCAAAGTTGTGAGAACCAGGCATACGTAGTAAATATAATTTTTGATTAGTTTGCTTTTTGTCACATGTAAAAAAATCATTGCCTTATATGGGTTGCTCAAGCAAGGCAGAGAATCATGTTCTGCAAGCCTGTTGACCAATCCCATGTGACAGTTAGAATGGCTGATTGTGTGAACACAAAATTTCCTTTTGCCTTGGGGCCTAGAATCTACTAATGTAAAACTTGTACAAACTATATTGGCCTTCTAATGTCAAATAAAATGAAAGCATATCTACCTTGTGTGACCTTTGGTCAGGTATAGTGATTCTCCCTGCTGTTATAGTTGATTATTGCCTCTTTCTCATGATCCCCCAAGACTTCTGATCTTAGCTTATCTGGAATCATCTGTTCATTGGAGCCTTGCTTAAATGTTGTTCATCCTGTTGTGCTTGTGGTGGTGTGCTTCTAAATAAAGCACAACACCATTTGAACATGTATTTGACATATATGCTAAATTAATTTATATAATCCCCTATTACCACAAATAGATGAATTCAGTTTTGCTTCCACTTGCATAACCTGTTCCTCTTCTGTGAATGTCTGGCTTCAGTTCAGTTTAGGCCACAATGTCTTCTTCCCACATGACATTCTGTTTATACTCAATGGGTTTATAGGGCAGAATTTGTCATTGCTTAGAATATATACATACTGCTACTACTCCTAGATCTACTGGTTCCACTCTGAGGTTGTATTCAGACATGGACAACTTGTTCATCCTTGAGGCATATATAAATGAATTTCTGTGAAATATGTTGTGGTTAAACATTGTTACTCTAACAAGTTCAGGTGATAAAGGTTTACCAAGCAGTAGTGGATTAGCTTTGTTTACCTCATTAAACCTTTAATAACTTTGGAAGTTCTAATGGCCACAGCTCTCTAGCCATGTCCCCCCACCTTTTCTTGTCTAATTTGTGTTGTAAATGAGCTGCAGTACCTAGAATCAGGCAGCAGCAAAATACAAGCCCTGCAGTTGAGAATGGCTTTGTTTAGTGTTTCTCTTTGAGGCTGAGTTTCTGTCACGATGGGTGGAGTGGGCAGCAGTGTCAGGTTGGTTCCTCACACAATTCACCGTCAACAAGTCCCTGCCTGTAATGGGATCATTAGGCCTTGATAAGCAGGAGGGGTGGGTTTTACACTGCTCCAGTTCACTTGGCATGACAAACATTAGAGGTCTAGGTAGATGAAAATAGTATTTGTTTCCTTTTATGGAGCAATATTGTTACATGGCTGGATTTTGTAGGATATCTGTAGTGATATAGTAAAATCAATATGTAGATTTAAATTATGACTTCCAAGGATTAATGAAATGGATTTGGAGTTAAAATTTTGTTAAAATAAAACAAAAAATTTCTTATAGTTTTGGTCTATAATAATAATAAAAAAAAAGAATGTTTAAAATAATATTACTTTAGAATATGTTTACTTATCCCCAGTTATATCTCTTATTGTCTTGAGGTGTGAGTAGCCAGGCAGTCTGGCTTGATAATTTTTTTAGACGTTTGCGAGCGTGCTACTTGTGTCTGGAGGCAATTTGCATCACATTTCCATAATGTTCTCCCTCACTTTCATTGAGCAACGCACACTCTTAGTGTTGCAACTGTCTGAACACTGAGCACCTTAAGCAAGCTCAGACTGGAATACCTCTACCGTCAGGTACCCAAAGTACAAGAAGAAGGTACCCATGGACTAGTCATTAATTTTCTTTTATTGTTTTTATATAGATTTGTAGATTTTTCCCCCTCTAAGGTTTACATGATGGTCTGGTAGTTTCCGGACTCAAGCAGGCTAATAAATGTCCTGACCGTTGCCCTAGCAGGCCCGGCCAAGGCATAGGGAGTTTATTGTTAGAATAACTGGTCACAGCTTTTGATAACACTTTATGGTAACGCAACATTGAGATGGTGAAATAGGTGTGGTCAGGGATAAGCTCTGCACCATTAGAAAGGTATTGGTTGACAATGGCAAGCATACAGGTTTCCAGGCCTCAGGATAAGGCTTAATAAAGTGTTTTTCTTTAATTCTCTTGCCACTTTGGTTATGCTTTCCTGAAAGGGAAAGAGATGTTGTAAAAGAGTTGTAAAACAAAGAAAAGTATTATCTTTAAATTTGGTTGCAAATGTACTCATCATTGCCACTGTGTTTGATATGTGTCAGAAGGTAGTTGACGTGCTAGACCACTTCCCATGTGTTGCACTGCATGATATACTGCTTAGATAGTATATGTCATGTCAGTATCACAAAGCCTTGAATCTAGTATAATTTTCATGTTACTTGATTATATACAGTAATTTGGAAATTTATTGCTGACAAACATTATCCACTATCCTTGTTTAACATGTATTGCATTGAAAATTAAGTTACAAAAGAAGTAATGTTTCCATACAGTATTAATAAAATGTTAATGTACTGTTCATGTACTGAATCCTATTGCCCAAAGTTAAAAATATTTTATTTATTTCTTTTTTTGTACTGCAGAAATATTTACTGCAGCTAACTATGTAATAGAGTTTCACGGTCTTGGTTATTACAAACATGGGTCTTGGCTCTAATCCAAAGGCTGTGCTTGAAGGCTTTCCTTCAGAGTTTCACCTGCACAGGTAAATGATCCTGGGGTAATCATTAGTAGGGAAAACCTGCAACTAGATTATTATTCCCAAGGAAAATGTAACAAGTAAACCTGAAACTTGATTTTGGCATTGTGAAACATATCAAAAATCAAACCCATCACAATTCCTGTGGAATCAGACAAGAGTCAGTTTATCAGGTTATATTAAGAAACGCTCCAGATTTTGAGCACATCCTGTATTTAAAAAAACATTTATGTAACACTTTACATTTACTACAGTTTGACAGACTATAAAGACCCCCAATCTCCGCAATCTCATGCTCCAAAAATAGAGACGCTTATGACAAAGTTTCTGATATCTTGAAAGTGGCATGATAGCTATATGCTTTGTAATCAAAACAATAACTAAACAGAACATAATGTTTCCTTACATACCAAATGCAATGAGGTAAAATACAATATTAAGGGTCACCTACTTTGCAATTAAGTTAAATATATTTTGCTGTATTATTTTGTGTACAGTGATGTAGGTTGCCTAATATTTTAGCTGATTACAGATTCAGAAAGAGCCAAAACTGAAAGTAATGTTACTGATTGATAGTTATCCAGATAGTTACTCATTGTCAGTATGTATGTTGTGGAAATTGCATAGTTGATGCCTGTCTGTTTATTTCCTGTGTATAATGCAGGCAGCTGTTACAGTTTTAGCCACTTTAACAATAGAATTAATGTAGTCCAATTCCCTTTGTACCTATAAAACACAGTACATCACTGAACTTGTTGTATAAATGTAGTAATAAATGAATGGTGGAAAGCACCATTTTAGAATCACCCTGGGAAATTATATGCCTTTGTCTTTTGTCCTGCATTTATATTCTCTATACACACTGATTTGAAGATTTCACTTAAAAATTATAATGATGTAAAGCTTAAATTCACAGGATATTGACATTTTACGCTTTCTGGTAGATTCTGGTTATTGAACATGTAGATACTCACAAAATATGGGTTGTGCTGTGGCATTGTTAATGTTGTGAACTAATCTTGCAAGTGCAAATTAATCCATTAAGAAAAAATTCAGTCCTCTGTCCCAAAAAACATATTGCATGCAATCTGCTATTTAGTAACTATTTAGCATGCTTATTGTGCAATTTGGGATGTAGTGTAAATATTCATGGCTTACAGTTAAATGCTGCTTGATTACAATTATATGCATTATTACTGTGAGTCACAGAAACTGAATGCCAGGAAAATAAACAAAACCTCTATAACCTGCCTCTCTAAAACAAGCCACCTAAATCAAACGAAGTAGCTAAAAAAACACCATAGATAACTAAACTTTCACATCTCATTACTTCTAGCAGACACCCCAGACGAATCAGACCTAACCATGTCAAAAATAAAGAGAAAGCCTCTAAAACCTCCCCTTTAGTCACCAGCTTTCTTCATTCTCTAGCTCACAACTGGACAATACATATTCCATAATGATTAAATTAGCTGACTACAATCTATCATTCATTAGCTTCCCCAGTTCTGAAAATAACTAGCCTCTTTCACATCTGCTTAAGTGATTTGTTTATATGTCCATACATCTTAAAATGCAGCATCCAATTTACAAATGAGAAGTAAATTGTGTAGACATAATTTTACAAATGAAAGTGTGTTTACTGCGTAGACCTTTTACCACATGGTTGACACATATTCATATATTTTGAATAGTTTGTCTATTCCATAACCTTCTCTATATCTATTAATCTAGTGCTTTATATTTGTAGATTAAACTGATATGAGGAGACATGTTAAAAAAAAACATAGAATGAGTTCACTTGTGCAATAAGACAAATTATGTTTGACTTTATAGCATATAAGCCATTTTGTTAAACCAGTGGTTTATGACCTTGCGTTAGATTGTTGGTCTTTGTGAGCAAAGAATATGCTCTACTGAGCTCAACATCCCTTCTCAAATATTGACCTGCTCTAATATTGAGCCCCCACAACTAGAGAACACTAGAGAAAAACACATAAGTAATTTTCTTCTCTCTTAAATGAATGTGAAGTTAAAAATAAAACAAAACATTTTTATACTATGTAGTTGTTGTAGCATTGGCATAGTTTGATGTCTTTATAAGCTTCAACATTTTCACTTGAGAAATGAGGGCTGAGACTTTAATGTGTTGTGCTTTATTGTCCCAGTGTTTGTCAGTGATTACAAACCTGTCTCTTTTTGAGCAGCTTTATTAAAAGCACAGGTGATGCTTTTATCCAATTTCTCCTGTGCTAATTTTTCATGGTGTGCCGCTTGATTAATGGTAGTAGTTAAGTAGTGTAATAATGGCTGTATGTTTAATATTTTTTTATAAAAGGTACAAAAGTTCTATAATAGAGTTACACATCATAAATACAATTAAACCAGTAGGAATGTGATTAAATAGAGAACAACTTTCCCAGAGAAATACTATACTGAGTGGTCTAGTGCATTATAGTGTACAATGCCAATAGGTGTGTTTTTATATCATGACTCCTTATGTTGATTACACCATTACATTATCATAGATAACACAGTCTATGTGGATAGTTCTAAGGAATTCACAATATCAGTGCAATGCATTCTTGCCATATTGGTCAAAAGCTTGGGATTACTATTATTAAATGTATTATGCAGTGATGCATTATCACAGTGATACATTATTAGGTAAGATGCTTGCTAATTTGCTACAATTCAGTGTTAACAGAAATGGTTATCCTGTTGACCCAAAATATAGTTGCACATCCAGCAGTAAAAGGAAAAAAAAAGAAAAACAAGTACAGGACAAATCCAAGATTTTTTCAAATGAGCCATCCTTGTTTATGAAAGCATTGAATCAAAGTGGTTTAAGATAATTTGTTGATTAAGTTACTGATTTGAAATCTGAAATATATATATATATAAATATATATATATATATATATATATATGTGTGTGTGTGTGTGTGTGTGTGTGTGTGTGTGTGTGTGTGTGTGTGTGTGTGTGTGTATATATATGTATGTTTATATATATATATATATATATATATATATATATATATATATATATATATATATATATATATATATATATATATATATATATATACAGTACAGACCAAAGGTTTGGACACACCTTCTCATTCAAAGAGTTTTCTTTATTTTCTTGATGATGAAAATTGTAGATTCACACTGAAGGCATCAAAACTATGAATTAACACATGTGGAATTATATATGGAATTATATACATAACAAAAAAGTGTGAAACAACTGAAAAATGTCATATTCTAGGTTCCTCAAAGTAGCCACCTTTTGCTTTGATTACTGCTTTGCACACTCTTGGCATTCTCTTGATGAGCTTCAAGAGGTAGTCACCTGAAATGGTCTTCCAACAGTCTTGAAGGAGTTCCCTGAGAGATGCTTGGCACTTGTTGGCCCTTTTGCCTTCACTCTGCAGTCCAGCTCACCCCTAAACCATCTCGATTGGGTTCAGGTCCGGTGACTGTGGAGGGCAGGTCATCTGGCGCAGCACCCCATCACTCTCCTTCTTGGTCAAATAGCCCTTGATGCCTTCAGTGTGACTTTACAATTTTCATAGTCATGAAAATAAAGAAAACTCTTTGAATGAGAAGGTGTGTCCAAACTTTTGGTCTGTACTGTATGTATATATATATATATATTTGATTTTTAGGTCACAGTTTGAAAATGATGTAGGATCAAAGATTTCGGTATCGATTACTGTTCTGGGATGCATTCCATAGTTTGGCAAGAGTTGAAGAGTTGCCTGTTGATAAAGTTTTATAATCTAATAGTAAGTTCAAACTGGAACCACACTAACATCTGAAATTCTTTTTACACACATGTAACCACTAATGCAAATACAAGCAGTGTGAGTTTGCCAGATGTCAACACTTTTGAAATTAAGCCTTTTGGCTTAATTAGATTTACCGTGCTAGACAGGTGTTTGACAGTGTGTCCTGCCTTTTTACTGTGTTGTGACACCTTTGCAACGCTTACATTTTTATATTAAGTAACAGTACTTAGTAGATATAGCCACCTGAAAACTATATATATGTGTGTGTGTGTGTGTGTGTGTGTGTGTGTGTGTGTGTGTGTGTGTGTGTGTGTGTGTGTGTGTGTGTGTGTGTGTCTTAGATTGCTAGCTTAAGGTGACAGCCTTAATGCCAATATCACTGGTGCTATTGGAATAAGTTCCCTTTAGTTTGTTCTAACCTAGTCAACTGGCTAGCATTGTGTAAAGGCTAAATCTATATGCAAAAAACGAGTGCTTGCTCAGGCTAAGGAACAGTAGGAATCCTGCATTTACTTAACCAGATCCATGTTGTCATTCATCACTTATTTATTGACCATGTAGAGGAAACTAATTTTTAAATTTTATGTTTTATTTATTAAACATTAATAATACTTAATATTTCTTCTTTAATATTTCTCTAGTTTATGGTTGGGCATGGTCAGCTTTGATCTGACTAAAATCTGTTTTAGTTGAAACTTTGGTATTTCTCAAAGAATGACAAAAGGCAGTAATGCAAAAGAAAATATAAAGTCTCCTGTAACAAGTTCAAGTCAAGTCAAGAAGCTTTTATTGTCATTTCAACCATATATAGCTGACGCATTACACAGTGAAATGAAACAATGTTCCTCCTGAACCCTGGTGCTACATAAAAACAATCACAGAAAACACAGGGTTAAGGACTAGTGTCCTTGCCACATAAAGTGCATTGTGTGCAACCTGGTGCAAACAGTGCAAAGACAACACAAGACAGTGCAAGAGAAAACAAGACAGTGTAAGACAAATACACAAAATACAAAATAGCGCCGCCAGTACACCTGTTGTATATTGCACACTGCGGTGTGTAAAAGACATAAAGTGAACATTGTGAGTGACAAAAAATTTAAACAAAATGTTGTGCAAAAAAGCGCTAGCAGCAATCCAAAAAAAGATGTGCAAAAACAGCATGTAAACAGTTTATGGTAATCAAGTGATGTAATATGAGTGTGCTGAAGACATGGATGTGTGAAGTGAGTACAAGTGTGTGTTGAGTCCCGGTTGTACAGATCAGTCACACAGTTCGTCCACAATGCTGTTGGCTTTGTGGATGCAGTGTGTGGTGTAAATGTCCATGATAGAGGGGAGAGAGACTCTGGTGATCTTCTCAGCTGTCCTCACTATCCTTTGTAGGGTCTTGCAATCTGAGACAGTGCAGTTCCAAAACCAGGCAGTGATGCAGTTGCTCAAGATGCTCTCAGTGGTCCCTCTGTAGAACGTGGTCAGGATGGGGGGAGGGAGATGGGCTTTTCACAGCCTTCTCAGGAAGTAGAGATGCTGCTGGGCTTTCTTGGTGATAGAGCTGGTGTTGAATGACCAGATGAGGTTATCCGCCAAATGAACACCAAGGAATTTGGTGCTCTTGACGAATCCATCGATGATCAGTGGAGAATGGTTGCTCTGTGCTTTCCTGATGTCAACAACCATCTCTTTCTATTTGTCAACGTTCAGAGACAGGTTGTTCGCTCCACACCAGGCTGTTAACCGTTACAACTCCTCTCTGTATGCTCACTCATCGTTCTTGCTGATGTGTCATCGGCAAACTTGATGAAGTAATTCGAGCTGTGCATTGCTACACAGTCGTAAGTCAGCAGAGTGAACAGCAGTGGACTAAGCACACAGCCCTGAGGTGCCCCAGTGCTCAGTCTGGTGGTGCTGGAGATGCTGTTTACGATCCGGACTGACTGAGGTCTTCCAGTCAGAAAGTCCAGGATCCAGTTACAGAGGGAGGTGTTCATGCCCAGTAGGCTCAACTTCTCAATCATTGCCTGAACAAGTTGATTAAGTATTAAAATTTAGGTCCAAAATGTACATTAGATTTTTATTCTACTCTTCGTTTTCTTTTATTAGATTGCTAAAATTAATAAGGTTAAGGGTTATTCAATAGAATACTAAAAATAATTAGAAATAACTGTTAGTTTGAAGTCAAGTGTGATTGATTAAATGCAAATGGTGTAATTGATCTGTTTCACTGAAATATTGCTTTATTAAATGGGAAAACTAAACGGACATCTCATGAGTATGTCCTTATTTTAAAACTGTTGTTTGATTTGTAATGTCACATTGAGATGAATTTAGTAAAATAGTTTATATCTGAAATATGCAACCTGTAAAAAATATATGAAGAGGAAAATATATAATTGATAGTGTTTTTGCTTTAACCATGCAGACTGTTTGGCTGATGTGTGTGCAGACATCGAGTGGCTTGTGTCCAGGCCTGTTCGGTATGCATTCAGCATTTTGCAGCCAGCTTCAGCTCTTCTGTGGCTTCAGTCTATAGATGTAATTCCTCAAAAAGCTTTAAGTGTCCCACAGAGTGTTAAATCTAAAGTTTAATTTGAGCAATTTATTTTGCCTAAGGCTCTGATGACTAAGCATCTTGAAATTGCTGAAAATCAAAGGTTCACAAGTCCCTTCTATTTGATGTAGACAACCAGGTATGGTGTTTAAAACACTGTTTTATGCAGCAATGTCATAGTGTACTTTTGTTTTTGTTGTAGCTGGAATATGTGGGTGTGCGGCAAGCTGGGTGTGCTGGTATATTCGCACTGCCTTCTTTTCCCTCCTTCAGTAGACATATGCTGTAACATGTTGGTATTGGTATGACAGTAAACACATTGCCTAGTCAAGATGGCGGGGGTGGCGCTCTTTTACAATAGCACATTCGCTGCCTGCAGACACAGCACATGGCTAATAAAATCTGAGAAGAGTAGTTGTACAATCCTTATACATTGTGTATTCAACCTATCAACAAGGCTTGTTGAATATTAAAAGTAGATAATTGATTAGAAATTGGTGGATAAATACATAATAACTTTCTGCAGTGTTACTCAATTTATAATATACAATACTATAAGACTTTACCAAGAAATGATGAATATATGTGGCTTAGAGTGTGAAAGAATCATAATGTGCATAGCATCTGGCCATGGTTTGAAGTCTGTGTAGAGCTGTAATAGTGTGTTCCACCAGTTCTGTCATGCACTGAATAGGTTTTTATTTATTTATTTATTTATTTATTTATTTATTTATTTATTTATTTATTTATTTATTTATTTATTTATTTTTTATTTATATATATTTTTTTTGCTGAAGCCAAAACATTACCATCTTCACACCAATATAGCTCAGT
Organism: Silurus aristotelis; assembly: GCF_946808225.1. Classification (NCBI taxonomy): domain Eukaryota; kingdom Metazoa; phylum Chordata; class Actinopteri; order Siluriformes; family Siluridae; genus Silurus; species Silurus aristotelis. Next base: position 13,097,182 of record NC_139587.1, on the reverse strand, counting down.
TATTTTTGAAAATGCTCTGTCATTGTCTTCTTCAAATACAATTATTTCATTTATTTTTCTTTACAAATGTACATGCTATTGTAATTAGCGAGCTAAATTACAGTAGCATCAATTGCAAGATTTATTTTAGATTTTAAATATGTTTAGCCTCAATGCATAGTTATAATAAAGTATTTCTAATAAGCCTCTTCACAGTCCCACATGTCCTGACTCTATCTTGTGTTTCATCAAATTGGAGAACACATCTTTACAGCGTTCTGCAACAATTTCCTGTCTTGTTTTCACAACTTGGGTAGTTCTTCCTATCTGTGGCATGTGGCCTGTTGCCACATAGTAGAAATAGATCACTGAGAATGTTGCTAAGCCTGTTTCTGTAGAACACAGCCCTGACTTATCGAGATCATGGTTTGAGAGTTGACTGAGTGTCTGCTGTTAAGAAATCTTCTTTATATAAAACCAGTGGAAAAACAGTTAAATCAATTCAGATATTCATATTTTCTAGGGCATGAGGACATTGCATCCATTTAGAGGAAGTAGCTGAATGTTATGGAACAAAAGATCTAAGCACTCAGTAAGATGTGCTAGAGAGGAAGTGAGTAGTGGTGCACCATGCTCTGTTCCTTTTCATCTGTTTCTCAGTACATAGTTTGTGAGAAGCATGATGTATTCTGACTTAAAAGCATTCAAACTTTCTTCATTGGTTTGTTTAATTATTGCCCATGTTTGCACTACAGTAATATTAGAATATTTCTTGTACATCATTTTATTATTAATTAAGCTATGTAGCAGGTATGCAATAGAAATGCATAGCATTATCCTCTGAAATAATATTTAACAAAAATTCAATGAGTGATATTAATATCAATTTGATGCAGATGCCAGCTTACAGAACTAAAAAATATTTTGTTGTGTGTATATATAAGTAAGGTTTTGTTAAATATCTTCCTATGGGACACCTGTGAGATTTTGTAACATTTTCTCATAAAGATAAAACATTTTCAGTTTACATAGTGGTTCAGCCTAAAGCAGTAAAACCAAAATTAAAGCTGCTGTGTACCTCCATATTCGATATTTTTCATGGATATTTTAAATATTTCGTTTCACCACGTTATTTGCTAGACCTAAAAGAAGTTAATATGTGGCAACAACATAGAAGAATTTAGCGTTAACTTTGACCGAACCCCTCTATAAAGCAGCAGTAAGAGAGGAGTGCAGGAGAACTTTCCATTCTTGTACAGAGAGAGAAGTGTTCTGCTGTCTGTGGTCTAACAGTCAGGAAGTAACAAGAAACCCATTGCTCAGTGATGCATTTCCTGTCACTGCAAAATTCACAGGTCAGTTTGTGGCTGTCCTCATTTCTTTTAAATTTATCATCAACTTCTTTACCCCACTCTTTTTTTTTTCCTCTCACCCTTTTACAATAAAAAATATATTTATCAGATGCCTGGTTTTGCACATATTTAAAACAGTACCTCAAAGACTATTAGACAGGGCAAATATGTTATTTCTCACAGTTTATTTTTTATGTTATATAACTTTTATTGGCAAATGGTAAATGTGCATTAATTCCATGCATGTATATGTTTCAGCAATTCCGACAATGACGTTTTAAAAAATCTCAAATTTTGTGTGCAAGTGTTTCTTGGCTCTTTTAATACTGCTCTAATTCCACTTCTGTTTTCTGCTAATTTAATACATATATCAAAACATTTGTAATAAGTAACAACCCCTGTCTCACTTGGGTGTGGAGCTCAGTTTCAAAAGTACTTTTTTTTTTTTTTTTTTTTTGTCTGTGCTTCTGCCTATAAAAAAATTCTATCTGTGTTGTATGCACAACTTTGTCAAACAACAACTGGTACTCATTAGAGGATGCTGTGTGTAAAGAAACAGTATGAAGCCCACGTTATATGTCTTTTTGTTTTTTTGCCTTTCTCTGGGAATTGCCTAAATACTTTTCTCACTAAATTTGATGCCAAGGCTACATCACAACTACTGTCCTCTTATTTGGTTGAATTAGCACCTACCCACATGGTTGATTTATGACCTTTCTCTATATTGTATTATTCACTTTTCCAATCTTGTCTATCGCATGGTGTGGATTTTGTTTTTAAGAAAAAAAAAATTTTTTATGGGTGTATGAATCTGAAGCTGACAAATTATTAGTATTTTCAGAACAACTTATCATTATAAAACATATTAAATAATTCGTAATGATTAGGCAGCTCCTCTACTGGTTCATGCTCACTATCATGTTGTGGCAGTAGTTTACATTGGCAGCAGATTCGTGAGTCACATCCTCACAGGAACTGTGCAAAAGCAGCATGTTCATCAGGACCTGATGACCTTGTGAAAAGGGGCTGTTTTATTTTCTTTCATTAATTGCTTTTCATCTTTTCTTTGTTTCCTGGGCCACGAGTAGCTGCTCACGGGTAACATTGCTCAGTGGACTTTTTAAGCTCTCTGTTTTGGATGTTGCAATTTGGATTCTGTAGTGAACAGGGAAGGTGTAGGGAGTTTGATTTACACTCCTGTGTCTTGTTGGAAACATTCTTTATCCAGACATCTTTTTGCAAAGGGCGTAAGTTTTGCAAAGCCAGTGAAGCCGTTTCTGAGTCTTTCCCAAACTGGAAAGACCTCTGTGCCCTTTGCAAAAACTGTTCTTATCTATTTTAACCATTACCTCTTGATTTCTTTCTCTCTTATAATGTCAATCCACTCCCATGCTATTCTGAGAGCTATACAAGACTTGTTTTTCTCCAAAACATATGACATCACTGTGGTCATGATGTCAGTTTTTATATATAGCAACTGTGCCAAATCTTCCACTTATGGCTTTTTTTTTTTTTTTTTTGCATTAGCTTATGATCATGCTATATGTTATATCTAGTTGTTTTGTTGTATCTGTGTTTTTCCCAAATATATTTTGTTCTATATGATGATGCATGCATAGGCTTTTTCTAAGCAAGAATTCAACTGGTAGGGTGACTCATGGTTCAGTCATTTGATTGTTTTAAATTGCCTCCTTTCATGGTCAACAGAATCCTTGGCAGAAAAAAAATTACTTGGGTTTGGGACTACAATTTTCTGGGGGGAAGCAAACTAGCACTGTATAATTCTGGTTTCTGACCAGCTTACCTATGCAGAAGCTTCCAGTGGATACATATAATATTTACACCTTTGGTAGAATGAACGCTTTCAACGCTTGCTCTCAAATGCATCAAACAGCTAAATTGTCCCTGCTTTGTTTTAAGCTTTGACATTCTATAGATTCTGAGTCTATCCATGTGAGCCCCACCCTGGATAATGTTTGCTCACTGGAGTTCTGTGTATTGAGTAACAGATGCACTGTTCCTCCCTCTCAACCAGCCTGAATGACGTGTTGCAATGCAGTTCATGGAATAAAACAAGGCTGCTCTCTGCAGTCAATTATAGGCTGCTGTTCTGGTGTTAAAGGCCACTCACTGTTTGCTCCCCCTGCTGAGCCGATTTATTGTTAAGATAGCAAGATAAATATTACATGCACATTTGTGCATGGTGCTTCATCAATGTTGTGATAATTGTAGTCATACATTGATGCACACAATTCCTTATGATTTTATACATATCAGAAACACAAAAGGCTCTCCAGCTATTAAAGCTTAGCAAATGATGTTCAGAAACAAATTAGAACACTGTTGAATCTGGAGCAAGTTCTTTAAGTAGAAATGTCAAATTTGTATTTGATATGTTATAGTGGCTGATGACTGTTGTGCTTCATTTTTCACTTCTGATAACTGGAAGAATAAAAAAGGAGAAGTGAAAGCATAAAGTGGAACTATGTTAAATGATGCAGGGCTAAACTGGTTCATTTTTTGACCTATAACTGGGGAGACTGCACCCCAGGACCTCCCATTTCTCTTCCTCCTTCCAGACACCATGGCCTCCTACTAATCTTACTACTACACAGTTTACCCATGTTGGGATATATATCAGAATGTTTGAGTATTATTTTATATTATTATTTTTATAAAATAAGTGTCTTTTAGAACAAAGTTGTATTTGTAGTTTAATTAAGCAGCCTCTCCTTCTTCTTTTTCAGATAGACAATTTGATTTGAGCTTCATGTTATGTGAAATTAATTTCTGCCTATCTAAGAGAGTATTTAGACTCAAATCAGTCTCAAAGAGGAAAAACAAATTGGTCCCCCAAGGTAGGCAGGCTACATTCGCCATTTTACTGGGGCAATGGTGGCACAGTAGTTATTTGCCACTGTTGGGCCCTTGAGCAAGGCTATTAACCCTACCACTCCAGGGATGCTGTATTATGGCTGTAACCTGTCAGCTGCACTCTGAATCCCACTTTCTAACAAGCTGCAAGCTGAATCCCACTTTCTTCGTCACACACATGGCAGCTGAGAATATTCTGAGTTTGTTTTCACAAACGTCATGAACTTTATTTCGCACAAAAGAATACCATGACCACTTGCTGCTAATGGAAGTTGCATGCACAGAGCAGAATTAGCTGAGGACTGTCTCATTTACAGTCAACCATGAAATTCATGTACTGGTCAAATGGACTCAAAAAACATGGCATGCCATTTCAGGCCAATGTCAAACATATAAATATGACACTATTATTTAATTATTTAGTTTGAATACCACTCTGGAGAGTTTATACTTTTATACATTTATACTAGGAGATCAAGTTTCTGAAATACTCAAACCAGCGTGTCTGTAAATAGGTAATAAAGGGCAGGTGAGGATTCTTTTTTCTTTGATATTATTATGCTTAGGTCTCTATCCAGTTAAGGACAAGGATACACATAATACATTAGATTAGATGGACTATAATGGATGTATCACCGACTTCCAAGGGCACATTTATTGACATTCTTTTCAGATGTTGGCTCTGTTTAGCATGAATGAGGCATCTAAATCTTCCCTGAAAATAAAATTCCTTCCAGGGACAGACAGCTACAAATTGGCCATTCTGCCATTCTTTCTCCTACAACCCAAAAGTCTCATTCCTAGGATTGTCCACCAAAGCCTTTTCTCTTGGTGATAACACAAATATACAGCCAATTTTAACTATTACAACATGGCCAATATTGTGATTTCTTATGTCCTTCTCTCTATTTCTCTCCTTGAAGGTGTAGATGCCCTGGACTGAGCCAATAAATTGAGGGAGAAAGAAAGAAAGGGTGGACAAGACCCAAACGGACCTTTCTATTGTTTTAGCATCATTTCTTTCCGTTGAAGCGGATCAAAATATTTTCAGCTGTGTGCCTGCCTTGAAGCTCTTCCTAATTTGAAGAGTGTAGTCCAGAGTGGTGTGTGTGTTTGTGTGTATGTGGGGAGTCTCTGGAGCGGCAGGAGAGTGCCCATCGGTCTGAGTCTTCCCTGTGTCTGCTGTTGCACCATGACCACTGCAGTCCAGCCCAATGAGCTTGTCTTCGAGTTTGCCAGCAATGGCATGGATGAAATCAACCAGGTACCATGCAGCACACACACCCACAAACATTTAGAAGACATACATATATCTATCTATCTATCTATCTATCTATCTATCTATCTATCTATCTATCTATCTATCTATCTATCTATCTATCTATCTATCTATCTATCTATCTATCTATGAGACAACATGCACAATGTCTCTATCTGTCTTCATTTATATATATATATATATATATATATATATATATATATATATATATATATATATATATATATATATATATGCACAACGTCAGGGTAATAAAAAAGAAGTAATAGTTTGCACATTGCCGCTGTTGCTACTCACTCTATACCATGAAATATGATTTGAAATGTGTTGTTTTGCACATGCGCAAAATCATGGAACTTCCAGTTTTACGACAGTCGATATGGATTTTTTAGAGCTTTAAGGATTTCTCTTAAAAGAAGAAAATCCTCACAATTCTGCATATTGAGGGAGTGAATGATGAAGGATAGAAGGAAAGAAGACATTTGTTAAAGTATGCTGAAATAAGTACAACAGTTAATTAGAACATGACTTTAGTAAATTAATTATTAAATGTTAAACACACACACACACAAACTTATATACACATCTGTATTACCCAAATAGGGTGCAACAAGTGTAAAATATTTTATTTTTTCATTGATTTAATTTTATTTAATGAATATAATGTGGCAATTTAATCAATTACTCAATTGAATCAGTATACTAAAAAGTGTATTGCATTAATTTGATTTATTCTATTCTATTTTGATAAGATATTTGAAATATATTATTTTACCAAGCAGGCATTTAAAATTGTTTTAGAAATGTGAACTGGTGCTGTTCACAAATGTTATTAAAAATAAAACCTACTCCTTCTGTGGTCTTTACTTCTATTATTTACAACATTGTACATTAATACTAAAGATATCTAAACTATGAAAAAACATGTATGGAATTATGTAGTAAACAAAATATTTTTAAACAACTCAGAATATGTTTTATATGTTTAATTCTTTAGTGTAGCCACTCATTTAAATGACGGCTTTGCACATGCCACACATTCTCCAAGTCAGCCTCATAAGGTAGTCAATCTTGATGAGAATCCTTGTGTTTCGTGGCCCATGCAAGTTTGTCTGTTTGCTATTCTTCCGAAGTAATGTTTTTTGCTGCATTTTGACCATGAAGGCCTGTCAGTCTCCTCTGAAAATATGTTGAGAAGCATTTATGTAGTGCTGCAAAATAATTGTATCGCAATTGCGATGTCAGCTTTTGCGATTATATGACGTCAAATGTTACGATTAACAAAGCAAAAAAGACCAGATCATCACGTGACTTTCCGCTGTGCAGCGTTGAGACCAGGTGAAGGTGAACGCTGAGCAGACAGACACTGCACTGGTAGCCAAAAAAACGTTTCCTCTGTTATATGGCGATATTTTACACTTGAAGGTGACCAACAGTGAGCAGAGAGAGGAACTGTGCAAGATTTGCTAAATTAAAGTTGCAACATCACATGGCAATATGACAAATCTGTAACAGATCTCACTGGTTCCAGGTTGGAAGAAGGAGACGACAGGAGATGGTTCATCAGACAGAGTTTTTTATTTTTATTTTCATTCACTTTTTCCCCGTCGCTTTCCTTTTCTCAAACTCGCACCGGGACAGACACCCACTCGCGGTAACTTACATCTTTCCAATGCGTACCCTCCGCACAGCCTTTGGCAGATTGGCAAGCCTTTACCTGTCATCCTCCGCCTTTCCCACACACATTCCCATACACGTCGTGAGCTCTGCCTGGTGTGTGTGTGTGTGTGTGTGTGTATATATATATATATATATATATATATATATATATATATATATATATATATATATATATATATATATAAATAAAAATAATCTCTGGTATCTTTTACATCCTGCATAAACAGGACAGTTTCTAGCCTTTTGGAACCCTGGGCAAGATTCATATTTTCACCCCCATGGCTCTGCCCTCACATCACAATGCCCCACTACCACTTCCCCAAGTCACTCCTCTGCACATGTCCAAACCAACTCAATCGCGCTTCTCTCACTTTTTCCGCAAATGTTTAAGGAGACTTGTAATGGATCCAGGAGAGGCTCTGTAATCTCCTTGAGGTAGGACAAAACGAGGCGCTCAAAAGACTTCATGGCCACAGAAGTCCGGGTGACAAGGGTCTGTAATTACTAAGAAGTGTGATCCTTGTCTTTTTGGGGACTGGGACAATGGCTGAAGTCTTAAAGCAGGCTGACACATGGCAGGTCCCCAGTGAAGTATTAAAAATGTCTGTAAACACTGGGGACAGCTGATTGTCTTCCTCTTTAATGGTGAGAGGTGTGAGGGTTGCTGAGGTGCAGAGCTGTGTGGGTAATCCAGGTATCGAAATGTAGGAGGGGGGTGAGGGGTTACTGCTGATCAATGCCTGGTGGGGGAGGACTGGGGAGGTCAGGTTTGTCCCATTTTCTTTCAAAGCGAGTAATAATGGTCTGACGTTTCTATTTATGTAACTGAGTGTTTCTTGTCATAATATAGATTATTGATATTGACTCTGAACTAACCCTTTCCTCTACACAAAACAACTGATGGCCCATTAGCACATTAAAAAGGCAAGAAATGTCACAAATTATCTCTTGTCAAGGCACTCTTGTGAATTGAAAACCATTTTAGATGACTACCTCATGAATATGATGAGAGAATGCCATGAGTTTGCTAAGCTGTCATCAAAGCAAAATGTAGCTTTGGGCGATCCAAAGTATTAAACATTCCTGGGTTGTTTACCACTTTTTTGCTTACCTAATAATTTCATACATTTTCTTTCATAGTTTGAACTTCAAAGTTTGTCTTCAGTATTCAAGTTTCTCCAAACATTGGCCAAAGTGTTCCTATACATTTTCTTACATAAGTTTATTTGATTGCACAAAATGTCCAATTATTGTGATTTTGCCTATTACCTATTTTGTTTCATCTAAACAAAACACTATATATATATATATATATATATATATATATATATATATATATATATATATATATATATATATACACACACATATGAATGAATCGTCATGAGTATGCTCTTTCAAAGGTGCTTCCAAAGAGCATTTCATTTGAAAGAGCACCTCTTTCCACCATTTGAAAGAGGAGGTTTCTAAGTTTTAAATGGCTGCCACAGGGGCAATGTAGTCGCGTCGTTCTTCCGGAAACGTTCAGTTGTTATATTGCGTGATGAAATCAGTTCATTTATTTTGTATAAACCTTTATATTTGTTTTTTTTTTGTTATTTTACATATACTATAACTACTAAGCGCTTGTTGGGGTTATGATTTTGGATTAAGGTTTGGGACTTTGATATCTTATCTTATGACCTGACAGGGTGTGGGAAGGGAAAAAACTGAGTGCAAGGAGGAGATGTTACTGTGGCTTTCTGTTAGTGCTCAAATGGAAAGTTTGTGTGTTTTTTGTGTGATGGGTCTTCTTCTTCTTCTTTTTCTTTCGGCTTCTCCCATTAGGGGTTGCCACAGTGGATCATCAGTCTCCATACCCCCCTGTTCTCTACATCGGCCTCTTTCAAACCAACTACCTGCATTTTTTTCCTCACTACATCCATAAACCTCATCCTTGGCCTTTCTCTTTTCCTCCTTCCTGGCGGCTCCATTCTCAGCATTCTCCTACCGATATAACCCTTATCCCTCCTCTGCACATGTCCAAACCATCTCAATCTCACCTCCCTCACCTTATCCCCAAAATTACCTACATGCGCTGTCCCTCTAATAAACTAATTTCTAATCCTTGTCCATCCTCGTCACTCCCAACGAGAACCTCAACATCTTCAGCTCTGCTACCTCCAGCTCCACCTCCTGTCTATTAGTCAATGCCACTGTCTCTAAACCATACAACATCGCAGGTCTCACCACAGTCCTATAAACTTTCTCTTTCACTCTTGCAGATACTCTTATATTACAAATCACTCCTGCCACTCTTCTCTGTCTTACTCCTACTGACTTTCATTCCCCTTCTCTCCATTGTGTACCTCCACCTCTCCAGGCTCTTCTCAACCTGCTCCCTACTCTCACCACAAATAACAATATCATCTGCAAACATCATAGTCCTGGGAGACTCCTGTCTGACCTCGTCCATCACCACTGCAAACAGCAAAGGGCTCAGAGCCGATCCTTGATGCAGTCCAACCTCCACCTTGAACCAGTCTGTCGTTCCTACTGCACACTTCACTGCTGTCACACTGTCCTCATTCATGTCCTGCACCACCCTCACATACATCTCTGATACACCTGACTTCCTCATACAATACCACAATCTCCTGGGTGAGGTGGAGATTACTCAAGATTATTATTTTTTTGTTTGTAATAACTAATAGACAGACCTGTTGGGTCTTTGTTTCTTGTATGATCTTAACCAGTATTTAAATGTAACTTTTTCAACAAGCACATTTTTGTAAACTCTTTCTAAAATGAAATGGTCACATACTGAATGTGTGTTCTTTATATTTTGTACTGTGCAAAAGTTTTAGGTAGCTGTGAAAAATGCTGTAAAGTAAAAAAAATTCTAAACTAAGTGTTAATAATTTGTTTAATAAATTGACAAAAGGAAAACAACAGAAGAGAAATCCAAATCAAATCAATAATTGTCATGAACACCCATCGCCTCCAGAAGCTATACTTGCAGACTGTTTTTGATGGAACTCCGCAGGTAGGTTGTTCCAAACATCTTGGAGAACTAACCATAGATCTGTGAATGTAGGCCTCCTCACATCCTTCTGATTTTTCATTTAATCCTAGACAGCTCATCAGCAAACAACTTGTTTTTTTGTTGCAGCCACATTTTTTTTTACATTTTTTACAGCCTGGAGCACTGGCTGCCATTTTATTGCACCCCAGACCCCATTGTTTTTGTTCATAGTTGGGTTGGTTAGCTTGGTTTCCATGTTGAGGTATGGCTTTTGGCCGCAATTCTTCTATGAAGATCACTTCTGAACAAACTTCTCTGGACAGTAAATTGGTGCATCTGGGTCCCATAGGTTTCCACCAGGTCTTTCCTGATGGCATCGCTGGACAGCTTAAAAATGTCGAAGGGTAGTAAGCATGTTGTGTCTTTTCATCCACTCCATTAAGTTTTATTGACTGACCACTGCATCTACAGTCCTCAACATGGCCTGTTTCCTTGTGGTTCGTGAAAAGAGCTAGACCTTGCTGATGCAGTATAACTACCTTGTGTTTTCTTGCTGTGCTCTGACTTGCTATGGTGTGTGACAGTTGTCTTCCACAATCTCACCTTACTAGCAGACTTTTGCTGTTTCTTAACCAGTTTTAAACCTCTTTACATGGCTGTTTCTGTTTGTTAATGACTGCATTTTAGCCTACATTTAAAACTGATTATTAGCACCTGCTTGGTATAATTGGTTAATCATACAACTGACTTTTGATTCTACAAAATCCCACCAAATATTGATTTGACTTAGATTTTTCCTCTGTTCATTCATTTTTACATTTTGTTACTCAATAATTAATTGGAACTTCTATTTTTGAAAGCATTTTCACAACATTTTGTCTTTTTAAACTTCTTTTAAACTTCTTAAGACTTTTTTACACATCCACTATTTAACCATTGAATTTTAGAAAGGTTATTTGTTTTGCCTGCAGCTGGAGTCATCTTTTGAATGCTGTGTATTTTTTTTGGTTTGCGTTTGCATTGTTTGTGTGCTTTTTCCACTAGTGTGTTTGTGTATGTGTGTGTGTGAGAGAGAGAGAGAGAGAGAGAGAGAGAGAGAGAGAGAGAGAGAGAGAGAGAGAGAGAGAGAGAGATAATTGGCTAGAGTGCAGCAGTTCTCTGTTCAATGTAGTCAGTCTTTCAGTGGTTCACAGATTTCAGGCCTGACCAGCCTGACCTGTTGGTAGTGCAGTCACTGGGCGTGTTCCTACTATTGTTCTAAAAAAAAAACGACACTCCTCACTATTCCTGCATTACTGCACTATTCACACTTACTGGCATTGTTTATGTCCTCCTGATGTGCCATACATTCCAAACATTTCCCTGTTAGAAAAATATATTCATAGTATTACTTAAATTCCTATATTTGTGGGTATATGTATGTGTTAAAAATTTGTGCCTGTTGATTTTTCTTATCTGACAGGGGAGTAGTGTAGGTGATTGTCTGGGCTCTAATTATCAGCTAAATTAGCCAAAGTTGTGCAGTCAACCATGAAATAATGTTAGGTCTGGATGTCTGTGTGCAGCTACTGTGAGCCTGTCTTAATACTTACAGTATGAACTTAATATACACACATGATCGTTTAACTAAAGTCAAGCTATAACTTGTTCATTCTATGTTGAATAAGTAAATAAGTCTACATTAAGTAATTGCTCTAGCTCTGGACATAATCAGGGCTAAATTAGAGTTGGCTTCAGATAAGGGCAAAATGTTGGGAGTATTGTATGTTGTGTTGCATCAGCCTTTCAGTTTGCTGAAGATGACAGGTATAAAAGAAAAAAGTTTACAAGAGAAAAATGTTTTGTTCTGACAACAAGAACAGGGAACTCAGTTATGCAAATATGTGATCTTATCGGCTGTTTCCCTTTTAGAAATTCACTTGATTACAGCAAAGAGGAAGGACCTGCATTTGCAGCTTCACGTTGAGACAATTCTTTCTAGTTCTAATTTGTAAAGAACACATAAAAATCATGAAATGCTCATCAGAATAACATGCACCAGAGCTAAAAAAAAAAAAAAAAAAAAAAAAAAAAAAAAGATTACCTTTTAATCAGACAGGAACATTTCACTTTGTTTTTTGCAGCAAAAATATAATTGCCAATTCTATACCTAATATAAAGACTCCTGAATGCAGTATGGGGGGATGAAAAGAATTTGGATTTTTGTCCCTAGCTGGATGTAGAGTATGAAGAGTAGAAGGCTAGAAACATGTATAGATACTGACTTGTTCAATGCATTGGGATTTACCTTGAAAACTCTGCAATGTCATTGAATACTGCTTGACCACAATGATGCTAGGGCTCGGTTATTGGTATATTTATAAAGTTATTATCGTTTACAAATAAAACACCTCTGATTACTGTGAAGATACCATATGACACAGCAATTGTGACTTATGTAACAAAGTGCTAAAAGCAAAGAAACTTGAATTCGCTTTTGTTTTATTGTTGATAGTGCATCTAATTTATGGTAATCTAGTGTAGCCAGGTCCATGTGTATACAAACCAATGCGACTTTATGTAAAATGTAAAACTTTTTATGTTTGTCTGTTTGTTTAGTACTTTGCACTCTACTACCATCTCCTGGTGGTATAATGCAAACGTATACATGCATTTATAGTATACCTCAAAATACATTATTTTTCAAATATTTTTGACTTTCATAATAGGTCTAAATTCTGGTGCAGTCATTGTGTTATTTACATCAATTAAAAGGTAGGCTGTTATGTAAAATGTAAACAATAATTAATTCATGATCGAACATACCAAATGTTTTAGCTGAGGTAATTTACCATTTTAAGGAAAAACTTCGATAATTTAGAATTGTATTGCTGCTCAAAGTTATCCGGTAAAGTAATTTTTTTCTATAATAGAAGGTACCAGAAAATACAATGCAATCACTCTTTTACTGTGTATGTGGCTGAGTGCCCTTGCAACAGAACTGGCCCACAAAGCAATGGAAGAATGTTGCCTGAAATATATGATTGGCTACATTTATGCGAGCCTGCATAATGACTATGATTCTGTGTTCAGTGCTATTTGTACTCAAAAGTACATTCTATCAAATATTAAGTATAGTACACAAAGTTTCGAGAGAAGCTAGGTGTTGCTAACAAATGTCTATCAACTATGCAACTAGAGTGCTTCTATACAGGGTACACAGGGTAAGCATGCCACAAACAATGATCTGTATACCATCATAATAAAGCAGCAAGCTGTGATTGAAATATAGACTTCCAGCTTTAATTCAAGATTTGTAACAAACAGACGTAACAGACGATGTGAACGGTGTAATGGCCTGTTGTGCGCAGTTTCCTCGTTATTTCAAGGCAAATTAAGGAGATAAAAGGTCTGAATTGTTTTCCAAAAATTCCATCAAACTCACGGAACTATTTCATTAGTGAGAAAAACCCCTTCCAAAACATCTAGCCAAGTCAAAAACATTCATATAGTCAAGGCATAGCTTAATGAAGATAAATACAGAAGATTTACCTTCATGTGGCATGGTTTTGGTGTCAGTTGGACTGGTTTGAGCAATTCAGAAACTTGCAATCTCCTGAGTTCCTACAAAATAGTCTCTAAAAAAAATGTATTGAGGAAGGAATGGTGTGAAAAACAACAGAAAAAAACCCAGAAACACCTTGCCAATACGAGAGGTCAGAGAAAAATGGGCAAATTGGTTTGAGCTTCATTGAAGGATCTCTGCACATCATTGTGTAAACATCTTAGTAATTGTCCCTGCACTTAAACTACTTCCTAACAACCTGGAGTATGCCAAGAATATTTTCTTCTTTTCTTTTTACACACACACACACACACACACACACACACACACACACACACACACACACAATATCTATCAATCTATCTATCTATCTGTCTGTCTATCTGTCTGTCTGTCTTTCTGTCTGTCTGTCTGTCTGTCTGTCTCACATAACCACACAGAAGGTACAGAATGTAGATGCATATGTTTCTGCACTATTTATCTGGTACATTTACATTAATATGCTGATGCCATTTCTCTGCATGTGTGTTTGGCAGCTGGATGATCCATCTGTGTTTCCAGCTGTGATCGTAGAGCAGGTGCCTGCTGCTGACCTCATGCAGGTGTATTCAGGGCTGGAGGCTGATGAGGTCACCAATGGCATTATAGTGGATACTTTACAGCATGAAGTGGAGGAGAACATTATGGTGGGAGATGTAGGGCTGTCTGGTGAGTCTGCCATTAAATGACAATAGTCACATGGCAATGATAAATATTATCAGCTGGGATTTGGTTTGCATCAGTATTCAGTAGAATTAACTACATAACCCAATAGCATTTTTTACTATTTGAAATATTTCAAAGAAAACGAACAATACTAAAGCGGAGGGAAAAAAAGTGCTTTAGATGTCTTTATTGGATTATCGAAAAATGTTTTTATTTATTTTTATTCATTTTGGTATAGAACTATTAGCTTAGTTTTGATGTTTAAGGTTATTCTGTATAACATATATACATATTTAGCTCTAATGTAAACTCCCATTTCTTTGGCTCTAGAGACTCCAGTCTCTGGAGGAGAAGACAATGTAGAGACCATTGAGGCAGCTGAGGCATTGCTGAATATGGAGTCCCCCAACAACATCCTGGATGAGAAACGCATGAGTATGTCATGACATGTTTTATGTTGGTCTAGGCATGTCTGATTTTTCCATAGGATTATGTTGGTCTAGGCATGTCAGATTTTTCCATAGGATTATGTTGGTCTAGGCATGTCAGATTTTTCCATAGGATTATGTTGGTCTAGGCATGTCTGATTTTTCCATAGGATTTTTTTTGTGTTTCTTAAGTGAGAATGTAAGAATTCAGCATAATGCATTTGTTTACATTTTTTTAACTAAATGTATTTACTATGTACAGTTTCTCACAAAAGTGAGTACACCCCTCACATTTTAGCAACAATTTTATTTTATGTTCTCAAGGGACATTCATTCTATTGCAATATAAAGGAAATTTGGATATATTCTAGTCAATGTGCATCTTGCATAGCAGTACAGATTTACTGTCCTCCAAAAATAACTTTCTCAATATTTTGTGTGAGCACCAACGTTATGTAGAACTGCCTTTATTCTCCCGTGGGCCTGGAATTCACCAGAGCTGCACAGGTTGTTGCTGGGATCCTTTCTCACCATGACATCACAGAGCTGCTGCATGTTAGACACATGGTGCTTCTCTACGTTCTGCTTGGGGATGCTGAGTCCTCAGCTCAATAGGGTTCAGGTCTGAAGACATACTTGGCTACTCCATCACCTTCACCTTCCTCAGCAAGGCAGTTGTCACCTTGGAGGTGTGTTTTGGGTGGTTATTATGTTGAAAAACTGTCGTTTGGCCCAGTTTCTGAAGGAAGGGATTCATGTTCTGCTTCAGAATGTCATGTTGAAATCCATGTTTACCTCAATTTTAATGGCAGCTCCCAATACCAGCAGCACTCATGCAGCCCCAGACCATGATGCTACCACCACCATCACCATGATTGACTGTAGGAAAGACACAATTTTCTTGGTACTCCTCACCAGGGCATCAGCACACATGCAGGATCCCAGCTGAACCAAACAAGTTTATCTTAGTCTCATCAGATCACAGGGCATGGTTCCAGTAATTCCTGATCCTAGACAGGTTGTCTTCAACAAACTGCTTGTGGTGACAGTTTCAGAGGAGTCTTCCTTTTGGGACGATGGCCATGCAAACCGACTTGTTGCATTGTGCAACTTATGGTTTGAGCACTGAAAAGTGGACTTTCCACTTCTGAAACCTCTAAAGCAATGCGGGCAGCACTCATGCGTCTGTTTTTTTTAAGCTAGCTTCTGCACCTGATGCACATCAGGAGGACTCAACTTCTTTGATTGACCCTTTCGAGTAAAACCTATCTTGCAAAACCTCTGCATGACCCTGGCCAACGTACTGTAACTCAGGTGATCTGTGTGGAGAGCAGCAATTTTAATTAAGTCCTCAGAGAGTTCTTAGCCACAAGTGCCATGTTGAACATCCAGTGGTCACTATGAGAGAATTGTACTCAAAGCACAAAATTGTAACTGCTCTAATACAATGTACACAAAATTGATAGGGTCTTGAAAATCAGAAAAAAAAACACGAACATGAAATAAAGAACATGTGGATTTGCATGGTAAAACAACATACAACTGTTGTTCTCAGCTATTTTGACAATAATGGCTGTATGTTGAGTTAATCAAGTTAATTAAGACAATAAATCTGTACTCCTTTACAAGCTGCACATAGACTACTCTTAAAATATATCCCAAGTTTTTTCTATAGTATTGTCCCTTAAGAAGATCTAAAATAGTTTCTGAAATGTGAGGGGTGTACAAACTTTTGTGAGATATTGTAATTTTTTCTCACTTTTGAATCCTTAGTTTTTGATAACACACTGGCTTGTCCGTTATATCTACCTTGACAATGTGTAGTTCACACATATGGAGCTCTGCTGGAACCAGACCTGACCTACATATCTTTGCGGCCAGAGCAACTTTCTGCTGACTGCATGGATGTCTCTCTGGATGAAGAAACGTCCTCTATGGATGAGATTCCACAAAAGAGTCCATCCAAACCACCTAGGAAAAATAAAGGTACTACAATAATACATACTTTCCAGTAGGTAGTGTTGTAAAGCCACCCTAGCATTTGTATTTTCCGTAAATGAACAAATAACCAGATAAATATGCTATCTCAAATACAAAGTAAACAGCATCACTTGGTTAAAACCTGATCAAATTTGGCTACATATTGTAGT
This sequence comes from Silurus aristotelis, assembly GCF_946808225.1. Classification (NCBI taxonomy): domain Eukaryota; kingdom Metazoa; phylum Chordata; class Actinopteri; order Siluriformes; family Siluridae; genus Silurus; species Silurus aristotelis. The sequence goes on along the minus strand of NC_139587.1, from coordinate 13,080,187 downwards.
GTAGTGTAGTAATGTGGTAAAGGCAGTTTTATATAGAATTAAGAGAATTCTTTTTCTATATAATTTTGAAAATTAGAAACTATTTTAGATCTTCAAATGGACAATCGGTGCAACCCAGATGAGGATGGGTTCCCTCTTGAGTCTGGTTCCTTTCAAGGTTTCTTCCTTATGCCATCTCGGGGAGTTTTTCCTTGCCACAGTTGCTCATCAGGGACAAACGTACTTACAAAGAACATATTTACTTTTAATCACCACATTATCTGTGTAAAGCTGCTTTGAGACAATGTTCATTGTTAAAAGCGCTATACAAATAAAAATGAATTGAATTGAAGTAGAAACATTTTATTAACATTTATTAATGTTTTTTTTTTGCAGTGCGCAAACCTAGGGTAGTGCGACCTTGTTCCCCTATCACCAATCCTACACTTCCTCTAAAGAAAAAGAGTAAAGAAGGAAAAGGTATGTCCTGCCAATAGCAAGATTTACATGTGCTAAAGTTATTATGCCTTGTCTGCTTAGCTTCATGGCTGCTTAACTGTTGAGGTGAGTGCTGTGTTTGTGAGTGAAATAAAAGTTGTAGTGGGCCAGAGTGCATGATGATGTCACTCTGTTCGAGCCCCTCATGGACAGTGAAGAGGTAATCCACATGCAAATACATCACTCTGACACAGCTGCTTAGACTATGCTTCTGGGTTGCTGTTTTCAACCAACTCTGGCCAAAGCACATGACAAACAAGAATAATGTCCTGCCTGGCCCTTCAAGTTAATTCTAGGCCTGGTGCAGGGCTGGCGTACAATTGATTTATTATGGTTAAGCGCATAAATATGAAAATTGTACCTCTGGTCCCATTTCTTAAATATATCTTGAGAGGTGTGAAGATAAATATGGAATTGTAGATAAGTTTGAATTTTACTTTTTTCTTTTCCTATTTCTCCTGATAGGTAACACAATTTACCTGTGGGAGTTTTTGCTGGCTTTGCTGCAAGATAAAAACACCTGTCCTAAATATATCAAGTGGACACAGCGAGAGAAGGGTATCTTTAAGTTAGTGGACTCCAAGGCTGTGTCCAAGCTGTGGGGAAAGCACAAGAACAAGCCAGATATGAACTATGAGACTATGGGAAGGGCTCTCAGGTAACTGCTGGAGCAACCCAATTAAAAGCAAATATGAAAAAAAAAGTCCTATTTTCTGACACTTTTTTTTTTTTTTTTTTTTCTTAGGTATTACTACCAGAGGGGCATTCTGGCCAAAGTTGAAGGTCAGAGGCTTGTGTACCAGTTTAAGGAAATGCCCACCGATCTAGTAGTCATTGATGAAGATGATGGGCAGTGTGGAGACTCAGGCACTGGGTTTGGCAGCCAGCGCTCCAACTGTCACAGCCGTGTCATTAACCGTGGAGCATCACGTACCCAGGGCAAAGGGTCAGGCCACACACAGACCAGGGCATTAAAGAAGGAACCAGGTGCCAGTGTGCTCTACCAGAATGCCAAATGCAAACAAAGTGAGCAGCTGATGCAGACTGTACATGTGCTGCAGCCAAACCAGGGAGCTGCTGTCCCTGCTCCTGCACACACAATGAGGTGAGTAAAACCGATGTGCACAAAAAAGCTTTGTTTCTATTCTAAAATTTTCCTATCTATAAAGCTGCATGCAATATGCTCTATAAATCCTACACTGCTAAATGGTGAATAGAATTGTCTAAATAGTAAGTGGTAAACTGAGATGACCTGGTGACTGCTGGCAGGGCATAAGACTCCCATTCCTGCTTAAATTGATAATTTAATTTAATAAATTTCCAATGTACTTCATTCATAATATTATCATAATGAATACTCTACATCTTTCAAAATATAGTACTCTTTGCTTTTGTGAATAAGGCTATATACTGTAAAGGTTTATAATTCCACTACCTGGGAACCATTATTGCCCTTGGTTTGCTTATCCACAGCAACCCTTTACATAAATCTATTAACATCCAGATTTATGTAAAGCTGCTTTGTGAAAATGTCTCCTACACTATAGTATACAAAATGAATTGAATTGAACATGGCAAAATAGATTTTTGGGCACTGAACTCTGCATCTCTCATGATTTAGTTCTTGCTGACTTTCTCTGTCTTTTTTCAGAACTATTAACATGCCTGCCACTGTTCCCATGGTCCTTACATCTGGATCGCAAGGAGGAGCATCAGTCACACTGCAGACGGTACCCTTATCCTCTGTACTGGCCAACGGCGACACTCTGAATGGTCTGACACGTGTGGTTACTCTTAATGCCAATGGGCAGCCTGTGGTAGCGCAGCAGCCTGGTACTGTAATTGCTACCGTGCTAAAGCCTGGAGAGCTTCAGAAGCTGCAGGTAAAAGAGGAGATCCTGGAGCCACAGTTCCTGCAGTCATTGGTCAATGGCAATGCACTATGTAAGGAGGAGACAGATGGAGGGTTATCTGAGCTTGGCCATAGGACTGTGATTGTTGGTGTTGCCGGCCAAGGAATGTGCCAGTTTTCAAATGGACACTCAGAGGCAGGGGCAGAGCTGGCAAGCAGCCCCAGTGAGGGTCTAACCCCAGTAGAAGAGCTGGAGGTGAAGAGTGAAATTGCTGGAGCCAAAGAGTTGCTAGGATGCCCGCAAGTGCCTGTTCCTGTACAAATACCAACTTCCCAGTTCATTCAGGTGAAATCGGAGCTCTCTGAAACCTAAAGATATACCAAGGTCAGGAGACCACAAACTGTGCTTAAATAATCCAGTGAAAGTCACCAAAGGACTGTTGTTTACTCACAATATTGTGACATCGTGCCTAAATTTGAATATTAAGGGACAGTTATATAAACCTCTGCTGAATAGCCCAGTGGCATCACCTTCAATCCATTTTGCTATCCTGTAATCAGAATTCAGCCATTTCTTGGACCAGGAATTGTTCTGCCTTTTGCCTTTTTTTTTATTCTTTTTTTTTATGAAATCTCCATGGACCTGCAATTTTTTATACTCCTCCAAAAATGGAGCCAAATAGCACATTGAAGTGTTGACAGACAGCTGCTATGGAATGAAACAAACCCAATAAATAGTAGGTTCGAGAATATTTTCACTTAAGCAGGGTGAAGTGTTTGCTTGAGGTTTATTGTTGCCCAGACTGAAAAAGTGCCTTCCGTTACTGGCACAAATGGTTCAAATTATTTTTTATATCTTAGATTAGATGCAAGAATATGCAGATAAAAAAATTTTGGAAACTAACAGACTTTGCCTACACCAACACATTGCTGATACCTGGTTATTTTCATATTGTAAAACAAAGTTTCTTCAAGGATTTGTTTTGTTACTATGGAAATGGGCATTCTCTGTCATAAAAGACAGTTTATTTAGACATGCCTTTGTACATGTACTGAATACAGTAAATACAATGACAAATTCCCCAATTGTCTGCTTTAGAAGCAGAGTATTTCTCCATTACCCCTTAATCAATGTTTATATAAATCAAATGCCATGTAAGACAAAATATACAGTATATAAATATATGATATACCACTGAGATTTGGTTAATGGCCACACATTTATTTATTTTGTGAATTTCTAAATTATGTATAAATGGTTTAATTTTTTTATTGTAATTAATATTGGGAACATGCAGTATATATAAAGTTATTTCAGTCTACATGTTAGTTTTATTGCAAGTTGTATATTTCAGTTTACTTGGCACCCCTTATATATTTTATGTATTTTCAATATAATAAGTAAAATTTTTACATATATAGAGCTTTATGAGATTGACCTCTGGCTTGTTATCTACTGTGATGTTTTTTAAAGCCTTAAAATTGTACAGAGCTTATTTGTTTATGTTTCTAATCTTAAGCTGACATGCTCTTACTCTTAAAAGTAGACAAACCAAAATGGGCCTTTTTTTATACCTTGTCATTTCAAGTGCATTGAGTATCAGGATTATATTAGATCGATATTATGGATTTGAAAATAAAAAAAGTAATGTGAGGTCTGAGATATTTTAACCAAATGTTTGTGTGTGTGTGTGTGTGATATATATATATATATATATATATATATATATATATATATATATATATATATATATATATATATATATATATATATATATATTATACACACACACACACACACACACACACACACACACACACACACACACACACACACACTATATAGGCAAAAGTATTGCACCTGACTTTTTCCAGCTATATGTGGTTCTTTCCCAAACTGTTTTGCAAAGCTAAAGGCACACAATTGTAGTATTTTTGGATGCAGTAGCATGCCATTTTCCCTTGAACAAGAAGACCCAAACCTGTTCCAGCAGGGCAATGCCCCTGTGCACAAAGCAAATTCCAAGAAGATATGCTTTGCATGGGTTGGAGTGGAAGATCTGCTATAGAGCTCTGACCTCAACCCTAGTGAACACCCTTGGGATGAATTGAAATGCTGACTGCACCCCAGGCCTCCTCACCTACATCAGTCCCCGACTTTACTTACACCCTTGTGTTTGAATAAGCATAAAATCACCACAAGAACACATTTCAAAATCTAGTCGAACATTATTTTTAGAAGAGTGGTTTGAATTATAAGAGCAAATTGGGACTGAATGTGGAAAGCAATGCTCAAAAAGCACATACCAGGTGTCTAAACTATACTTACGACCATTGATGGGTCATATACAAAACATGCGATGCTTTCGGTTAAAAAAAAATAAATTTGCAAAATATTTGCATTAAATTAGAATTTCTGGACACAGTCCAGAAACACAGTGCATGAAATGGCCAGGTATAATGGGGCTCAGTCATTCTCTTCATTTTCTTCTCTTCAATCAAATATTTTATGTAATTATTTTATTGGGGTCTAGACCTAGTTCTGTGCCTAGTTATATAAATTCATTGTATCTATTTGTAGCCTTCTCACACCTGAGTTTTTGATGTATGGCATACTTTCTAAGTATACCATATGTAATCTCTGAGACAGGTGCTTTTAAAAGATGCATTTCCCCCAGTAGATAGTGTGCATGTTGTTGCTATATTGATCCTCAACTCAATTTGTTCTAATTTACTAGTGGTGGTGCAGCCAGAACTGAAGAGTTTTAAGTGCAGTAGCTATATTGGGCATAGAAAAACAAACATTGCTTTGACAATCAAGCCAGCAAATGATATGCTGCTGAAATAAATATCTTAATATTAATGTGACAGAAATCTACATCCCTAATACACTGTACACTATAGAAACAACTGCCTGAACTAGCTAGGGGTAAATGTATGCCAGCTCTTTGAGGTAATTATACCCCTGCCTATGTCATAATATCTGCTTTTGGGGCTCTCCTGTTTTCCATATGTTCAAGGCAATTTAGATTTTTCTTTTACAATAAGAAAGTGATGCAATAAAAAATGTTTTTTTTTGCTTCAATGAAAAACCACTGAACTTCTATTCACTTATGCTACAGCAATTAAATCCTTAGCTATCAGGATCAGCTGCACAGGTGACTGCAGACCCTGCAGGAGGGATATGCTCATTGTTGCATGCATTAAAAACAGGTTGTTCCTCTGTGTGTGTCCTTACATGTTTTATCTAATAATGTGAATTATCACAAATCCTTTCTGTGAGGTCAGACCTGCCCTGAGTGTTTACAAACATCATGCTAAGAGTCAGATTTGTTGGAGGTTGTTAATTTCCTAGCCATATGTGCTACAAATCATCCCATCTATTCAAATAGGAAATAAAAGTGTGTTGAGATCGCTTCAGATAAGACTGCAATCTGTTAACATTACTAAGCAAAAAGGAAACTAACATGAGCAACTGTTTGTTCATTAGTGTAAGATAGTCATGTGTACAGTTTATGGGCTTTATCTCTGCTATAGGTGTGTAAAACTCAAATGCACTCAAAATTATTAATTAGGCGATGCAGGTGATTAGCAAAAGGCCATACATTTAAGAACATGTTTTCTTAAAATGTTAAACTAAGTTAACCTATTGTGTTTATACATAACCCAAAATCTTTGTTAAACTGTTTGTTTATGTTTGCAGCTCTTAAGATGCTCCTGCTTGTGATGGAAACATCATTGTGTTACTCGAATGGCAGGCCTTCTGAGGCAAATTCCAGGGGTGTGTACAATAATGGAGCCATCTGGCACATGGTCCATGTTGTAGCTCCCTGCCCTCAAGTATCCTATTCATACACATCTGCAGAATACAAAGCACTTCCACTGGCAAAGCAAACAAATATTTAGACTAAATAAAACAATAACAACCAACACAAACAATAGCCATAGAGGGAGGTAACACCATGCACAGATGAATAAAAATAGCAAAACGGGGTGCTGCTTACACGTTTTAAATACGAAATGATATCCGATCAATTTGCTGGTTTCAAGTGCCAATGAAGCTGAAGTAGACTAATTAGAAGCTACACATTTCATTTAATAAATCCATAACAGGTCAGCAATATATGGTACGTGAAGCTCAATTTTCCAGAAACAAATCAGAGATTAGTGAATACAACTATTTTAAATTTGCATTTGATTTACTCTAAGAAAAGATGATGGCTAAAAAATGGTAATGAACAGTGTAAGGATCCCAGTATATTTTAAGGAAATTTTGAAGCTATGTGTTGTCAGAAAAATAAATCCAGCCTTGACATCTACTGCAGGAATATTAGCTCAGGCCAATGAGAGAGAGAGAGAGAGAGAGAGAGAGAGAGAGAGAGAGAGAGAGAGAGAGAGAGAGAGAAATAGACAGGAGGAGAGATGATGGGGGGGTGGGTTTATTAGAGTAGATATAGAGCATAGGCTTGATTTAGACATCCTTAGTATTATAGGATTCAGTACCGGCCTTTTAGACACTCAAAGACACAATGAGCTATAAATAAATAAATAAATAAAAAGGCTTATGCTACCGAGACATTGATTATATTGTACAGACGCTTCCCAGCATGTGAAAATATGTGGTTGTTTGCACAGTGTGCCACTTGATGGCAATAGTGCTTCATCTCACTACGGCACTATAAACGCAGTAGCACAGAGCATACCGTTTAGTACGGTAATGTCGTATGCTGGTTTGAATGTAAGCCTTTACACAATCCGTTCACTGCATACATGTAATAGCACGCATGCTTTATTTTTCACCAAGCAAGCATTTTAAAAGATATTTAGAGATATTTACCAGAAATGTAAATAATAGTCAGATTAATGCGCAAGTTTTGGGCGCTAATGTCAGCCGACAGTTTCGGCCATCTTAACCTCGCAGCCGGTTGTGTTTGCTTTAACGAGGGTGCCAGGTGTAGCCTTCAGCGGCAAGGAAGAATCCCAAATGGCTTCCTGTCGGATACAGAGTGCACTAGCGAGGTGGTAAGGCGCCGTTATGCCCCATTTCTTCACATTTGTGGATTAAAGAATCGTTTGATGTCTATCCGAATGTACAGGCATATTTCTCAAACTTTCAGAAAAACGGCATACTAAAGCAGCATGTTTATTAAATAAAATGATACCTATTCGCCTATATCAAACATTACACTGCAAAGCATTATGTCAGACATACAATGAGACATTACTTGCTAGGCTGGCATTCTCATGAGGCTCCTTCACATTGCAAAATGTATAGTACAGGTGGAATCATACCAAGTGTTTGTTACATCAGAATATGGGCAGACTAGAGAATTTTTTTCCGTTTTTATACCTCACTTTGTCACCCAGTTATCCTCTGTGTGTTTAAATGAAAGATAAGCACGGGTGACTGGTATCATTTGTAATAATATTGCATTTTTAAATTAGTATTATTCAATAATAATAATGATAATAATAATATATTGTAATATTTTTGAGGTTTACAGCTGAGCCCAAATCTGCAGCTCATTTCCAAGATATTTTTCATCACACAGAACGTAGATCAGAAAGCCACTTGATCCACAACTAAAGCAACTATAATGTCTAGAGTGCACTTAAAATACTGTATGTTAAAATGCTCCTTGAGCTCAGCTTTTTCTTGACACCTTATATTATGAATCCAGCAGCTGGAGTATCCCAATTTGCTTTTTTTTTTTTTTTTTTTTTTTTTTTTTAAAGACTGCCTTATTATTAAGCCCTTATCCTTTCCTTTTAAATTGTATTTGTAAATTGAAAGTAAACATTTAAAATATTCACATGAATATTTGTTATCTAACAACCTACTTCATAAATTCCAGTTAGGTTTCCATAGTAATCAAACCACAAAACAGAGACAGCATTTCATTGTGCTGTGAATGGACGTAGGCTTATTTAAGATGCACATAAAATATCTATTCTGGTTTTGCTTGAGCTCAGTGCAGCATTTGAGACAGTTGGTTACAAGATCCTGATCCATCATCTTGAAAATTGTGGGTCTCTCAGGGATAACTTTGGAATGGATAAAGTTATATTTAATGGATAGACTCATTAAAAATAAATGATTTGCTGTGGAGTTCTACAAAACAAAATGTTAAACCTGTGGTCTTGTAGTTCATGTTAAACAGTGATTTTCAGGCTGTATTTGCTGTGTTTAGGAAATACAACATTAAAAAAGTTTTATAAAAATGTACATTTAAAAATAGACTGCATTAAGGTAAAAAAAAGAGAAAAAAGAAAGAAAGAAAAGAAAAACAGAATGCAATGATTTGCAAATCTCATAAACCCCATATTTTATTTAATTTAAACACAGAAAACATTTAAACTTTTTCAAATAAGAAAATTTACCATTTTAAGGAAAAATTAAGGTTTAATTTGATGGCTACAATAAGTCTCTAAATGTTGGAAAAGGGGCAACAAAAGGCTGGAAAAGTAAGTGTTACTAAAAAGAAACAGCTTTTGTAACTAATTAGGTTAATTGCAACAGGTCAGTAAAGATGGGCAAAAGTTTACCAATCTGAAAATAAATGCATCTACAAATTGTGAAACAATTGCAGGCAAATGTTCAACATAAAATTGCAAATAATTTGAATGTATCATCATCATCTACAGTACAAGATATGAAAAGATGTAAAGAATCTGAAAGAATGTCTGTATGCAAAGGACTAGGCAAAAATCTATAGTAGATGCCCATGATTCTTTTGGTATCAGTACTTTACTTCTCTATTTATTTTTCAAATAGCTTGTTACTTTCACCTAATAATTTTTTTTACACAAATATCTGTACTTTCTACTTCTTACATTTTCAAACCAGACTCATTACTTTAGTTTTAATCTGTTTGGTGACATGATCAATATTTTTTTCGTCTCATTGCGTGCCGTTTTCACCCTATCAACCTATTTTGTTTGTACCGCTGGTGTATCATTTCCTGGCTATCATGCCCCACAGACGTATGCTAACCTACAAAGTTAACAACAAGCAAGGCAAAAGGCAACAAGAAGTATGAGGATAACGTGGATGTGACAGCGATGGTGTTTAGGAATGTTGCTACTTTTTACTTACGTACAAGTAAGTGCCCATAATTCTTTACTTTAATTGAGTAAAAAGGTTTGGTCTATATTTAAACTTTTTATTTTACTTCTTTATCCATCTTTCCTTATCGGTCTTTACCTGTAATTCTACATGAGTGAAGGATGTGTGTACTTTGCCATCTCTCGTGGAAGAACAAATTTTTTTGTCTGAACACCTAAGTCACTAGCAGTCTTTAGACAGCAAGCAGTCTTTAGACAACATTTAAAGATCTACCTCTTCTTAAATGAGCATTTAATGGATTAAAAAAAACAAAAAAACTTTTTTTTATTTTTATAATGGTAATCATAGTTTGTGTTCAAATGATCCATTATTAGAATGTATTGATAGAGACTCCAAATGGCACAAATGTAAATGTTTAGTAAAATCTGCTATTGTCACCCTTCCTAAAATTTCCTCTGCAGAATAAAAAAACCTTTGTCTTTGTGAACTCTATAACTTTGCATTAAGCAGTCAAACTTAGTACAATTAAGCAGTAGAAACTGTTTTTATCTTGCCATTTAATTGCCCTCTGTTTGGTATTCATAGTTAAATTCTTATTCATACAATTAAAAAGAAAATTCCATTCTCCTCACTTTCAACTTACTTAAATGCAGGTTTGTAATAAGGCTTTTATTTTTCCGTTTTGGTGTTGTAATGATGATTACTGCCTTAGGCATATTGGACTGAAATAATGTAGCAAGTGTTACCAGCTATCAAACATTTAAATATTTATACACACATACACAAAATACACACACATTGTGTAAGCTTATTTTTAACTACGTAGAGTCAACGACTGTGTTTATTGTTTTGTTGCATGGCAGTTCTCGGAGTCTGGCCTCATGAAGTTGCATGGCAGTTCTCAAGGGTCTGAGATTATGAAGGGATCTGACCATCCTTACAACTGTGAATCTAAATGTACATTTAAAATCATATAATTGGCATTAATTACCAAAATACTGCACATTTTTAAATGATGGATTGGTTTGTCAAGTATGAATAACATTTATTTGAACACACAAATTTTAATGAGCAATTTATTAAACCAGTTGAAATAAGACAAATAAGACTAGCAATTAAAAAAAAAAGGAAAAATTGTTATTTCAAAGTACTATTTCACCCATCTTTATATTTGATCATTAGGGTTATGGCAAGACCTTCAATAAAGTCATGAAGCAATCATACAATTTAGAAAGTGACATAAATACATAGTCACAAAGCCATCTACCCATTTTATCCTTCCTTCTTATCCGTCACACACACTTTTCACACTCCTACCATCAGGGAAACGGTTCCGAAGCATTCGGGCCGTCACATCCAGACTGTGCAACAGTTTTTTCCCGCAAGCCATCAGGCTCCTCAACAAAGAACTGAACTGAACTCTCTTTCACACACACACACACACACACACACACACACACACACACACACACACACACACACACACACACACACACACACTTACACACAACTGTGTGACTGATCTGCACAAACCGGACTCAACACCCATCATACACTTCGCTCACCCAGGTTTCAATACCAATCACACTTTTCACTATCGCAAAATGTTTACATGCCGTCTGTTGCTGATTCCGGGACTTGTTATTTTGCACAATATTCTGTCCAAATCCTTTGGTCACTGTTCACCTTATTTTTGATTGCTGCTACTGCTGAATTGCACAAATTCTGTTTACATTTTTCTGTTTACACTGCACCTTATTCTGTTACGACAGGTCTTACTGGTGGAGCTATTTCCATTTTTATTTTTATATTTTGTGTATTGTGTATTGTCCTGCACTGTCCTGTGTTGTCTTGCACTGTCTTGTGTTGTCTTTTGCACTGTTTGCACCAGCTGCACACATGCACTTTATGTGGTGAGGATCTTAGTTCTCGGCCCTGTGTTTTTCTGTTCTGTACTGTTTGTTTTATGTTGTTTTATGTAGCACCTGGGTTCAGGAGGAACTTGTTTCATTTCACTGTGTACTGCATCAGCTATATATGGTTGAAATGACAATAAAAGCTTCTTGACTTGACTTGACTCTTGACTTGACTTCTGCCTCGTGGAGGTCAGCCCTCACTTGTACCTTGGCACATTCTATGCGAGTATGGCCAGAGCTAAGCAGAAGGTAACCTGTCATCAGCAGTAAACTAATTTCTTTTCTAAGTTATCATATCCTTGTACTTAGTTCTCTCATTTATTCAAAGCTTCACAGTATTTTATAAGTTTTTGTTTTTTCCTGGTTAGTAATTAGTTTGCTGCACTTGTTAACTTGCTGGATACAGTAAAATCTGTACTTTAATAGATCTGTCAAAATATACTGCTTGTGTGGTTGAGTGGTTTTCCCCTCCATAATGTGGTATCCACCACTGGGCTTATGAAATTAGCTAGACTCTGCAAACACACAAACAGTGAGTGGAGTTGGTTTTCTCTCCATTTCCACATATGTGCTTCTTCGATGCCTTTGTTTTGGGTGTTTTTTTCCTCGCTACCTCTCCAAACAGCAGACCTGTGGTTAAGCACTGCTTGTAGCTAACCCCCAGCCAGACAATGGTGAAGCATACTGATGTTTCAAAAAGCCTTTATTTTGTGTTCAGCCGTCAGCCTTTCCTTTGGGAAACACAAAATCTACCTTTCCTTGATGAAAAACCTTTTCTTAGGGAAACACCGTAAGAGCTACAGAACAAATCAATAACAAATAATACAATCAGCTCTTACAAATATAAACATGAATAGCCATTTAAAGGAAAAATCCTTTTGTGATGTCACACAAGAATGTCACAGATGTGACAGTGATAACACATTAAAACACTTCTTCACAGTTAAATAGATTAACCCACATATTAATGCATATACACATTAAATCAAACATAGTACCTTGTTCCCGTTCCAGCTAGGTGCTTAATTATCCCTTACTTTCCTTAAGAACCTTGTACGATTTCAGAGCATTTTAGCGACATGACTTTCCTTTTCCATGTGTGCGTCACACTAACTAGTGGGGGCAGAGTTAAAGGACTATACCGTATGGGGGCAGGGTTAAAGGACTATACCATATGGGGGTGGAGTTGAAGAATTACCTTATTTACTATTTTCTTAGAGTTAGTTACACTGCTAGCTTGCAGAAGCACCACTCATAACAAGCATACTACATTAGCCTGACTACTAACAGCCAAATGTGTATATTCCTATATTGTTTATTATAACCTATGCGACCAGTGAGATGCAACCTCACAAGTTCCCCTCTGAGCGTGCAAAGGTGGCGTTTCTGATTTTCCTACTTTCCGGGAGGTCGTTGGATTGGGCGAGGGCACTATGAAGCGCAAATAGTGCCGTGATCTCTTCCTACGCACTATTCACTAATTACTTTACGGAGGTGTTCGGTACTGCCAGAGGAGCCCTCACCACCGTGGATCAACGACGCATTGGGATTAGAGCCATTTATACAACGAAGCATCCGCATCTACCAATGCATGGCAGACTGTCGGTCCCTGGAGCCTGAACCTGCTCAGGCTCACATCATCCCTCCCATTCCGGAGCCCGTACCCATGCAGGTTGATTACTTGATTACTAGGTTGAGTACTGCGGCAATCGTGGACATCTTATCGCTTAATGTTCCTCCAGACCCCCATGCCCCGCGGTGAGTACAGTAGATTTCACTTACTAATAGCCAACAATCATCCTCCAAGTCGGCCTATTCCATTGCGAGGAGATACGGTTCTTGTTACTGGAGAACTCAACAGTGAGCGATATTCTGGGCCAACCCTGGCTGACCAAACACTCTCCAAGGTGCTCCTGGGACCCCTGTGACATCCTCGAGTGGAGCCCTTGGTGCCAGGGACACTGTCTACAACACCTACCTCATCCACTTCCTAAGACACTCTCCCTGGCGGCCACACGCGTGGAGGGATCCCCAAGGCCATCCAAGGTGGAGATCCCCGTGGATTACCAGTCCTTCGCAGACGTGTTCAATGAACAGGCAGCGACTCGTCTGCCTCCTCACCGGCCTTGGGACTGTGCCATCGATCTGGTCCCAGGAGCCAAGCTACCCAAGGGATGGGTTTACCCTCTGTCGGAACGCACCGCCATGGAGGGTTACATCCAACAAGCCCTCCGGCAGGGCTTCATTGTCCCGTCATCTTCACCCGCGGCCTCCAGTTTCTTCTTTGTGGAGAAGAAGGACGGGGGACTTCAACCTTGTATCGACTACCGGAACCTCAACACTCAGATCTCTCCACTCCCGTATCCGCTCCCTCTGGTCCACTATGAAATTGAAAGACCACTATGAGTACCGCGTCATGCCGTATGGTTTTTCCATCTCCCCAGCGATTTTCCAAACCTTAATGAATGAGGTGTTCCGACCCTTCCTTCACCAATTTGTGATTGTTTACATAGACATCCTCGTCTTTATCCGTACATCGCAGGAACACCACAACCACGTGACCCGGGTCTTAGAACTGTTACGGAACCATCGCCTCTATCTAAATCTTCTTAAGTGCGAGTTCAATCGATCTGAGGTATAGTTCCTGGGCTATGTGATCAATGCAGCAGGTATTCGAATGGATGAGGGGAAGGTGAGGGCGGTACGGGATTTGCCGAATCCTACCTCGGTGAAGGAACTCCAACGCTTCATGGGGTTCGCAAACTTTTTTCAATTCAATTCAATTCAATTCATTTTTATTTGTATAGCGCTTTTAACAATGAACATTGTCTCAAAGCAGCTTTACACAGATAATGCGGTGATTAAAAATGAATATGTTCTTTATGAGTAAGTTTGTCCCTGATGAGCAAGCCGGTGGCGACTGGCGACTGTGGCAAGGAAAAACTCCCCGAGATGGCATAAGGAAGAAACCTTGAGAGGAACCAGACTCAAGAGGGAACCCATCCTCATCTGGGTTACACCGAATGTCCATTTGTGGCGTGGATCTTCCCACTTCATCCAGGCAGGCCTGGATGAAGTGGGAAGATCCACGGGGGGGAGAGGGGCAGGAACAGTGGTCACTGGAGCCTCAGGAGCATGTTTAACTCGACCGAGAGAGAGAGAGAGAGAGAGAGAGAGAGAGAGAGAGAGAGAAGAGGGTGACAGGAAGAGAAGGATATGGATTATTAAGTGTACCTATTGTTGCATGAGAGTTAAAGTCACTGTGCAGTTTGGACTCCGGCAAGACTCGCTATAGCAGCATAACTAAAAGAGAGAACCAGAAGGCAACACAGACATGAGGGATCTCTGGGATAAGAGACGGCCCACCACACCACCATCAACAAACCTGAGTGAACACGTGAATGTGAGGGGACGACAGCGTACAAATATCCCAGTTCACCAAACACTCTATATCAATGTTCCCTCCAGATCTGAGCCTTTACCTGAGAAAAAATCTACTGATTAAAGGCTTGACTGAATAAATATGTTTTCAACCTCGACTTGAACACTGAGACTGTGTCTGAGTCCCGAACACTGATAGGAAGGCTGTTCCATAACTGCGGGGCTTTATAAGAGAAAGATCTGCCCCCTGCTGTAATCTTCATTATTGGAGGAACCAACAGATAGCCTGCACCTTTTGATCTAAGTAGGCGTGGAGGATCATACTGGTACAGAAGTTCACTCAGATACGGTGGTGCGAGACCATTAAGTGCTTTATATGTCAGTAGTAAAATTTTATAATCAATGCGAGATTTGATTGGGAGCCAGTGTAGACTGATTAATACAGGGGTGATGTGGTCATATTTCCTAGATCTAGTGAGGACTCTTGCTGTTGCAAACTTCTACCGCCGGTTCATCCAGGGTTTCAGCCTGGTCACGGCTCCACTCACCTCCCTACTAAAAGGGAAGGCCAGACGATCATATTGACAACCGAGGCAAAGGAAGCCTTTAACGAGCTACGGAGCAGGTTCTGCGTTGCTCCCGTCCTGCGACTCCCGGATCTCCAGCTCCCATTTGTAGTGGAGGTGGATGCTTCTTCCACCGGCATAGGGGCCGCCCTGTCCCGACAGTCAGGGAATCCATCACGGCTCCTGCGCCTTCTTTTCCAGGCCACCTTATATAAATATATTATATATATATATATATATATATATATATATATATATATATATATATATATATATATATATATATATATATAATATACAGTGAGGAAAATAAGTATTTGAACACCCTGCTATTTTGCAAGTTCTCCCACTTAGAAATCGGGGAGGGGTCTGAAATTGTCATTGTAGGTGCATGTCTACTGTGAGAGACATAATCTAAAAAAAAAATCCAGAAATCACAATGTATATTTTTTAAACTATTTATTTGTATGATACAGCTGCAAATAAGTATTTGAACACCTGTCTATCAGCTAGAATTCTGACCCTCAAAGACCTGTTATTCTGCCTTTTAAAATGTCCACCTCCACTACATTTATTATCCTAAATTAGATGCACCTGTTTGAGGTCGTTTTCTGCATAAAGACACCTGTCCACCCCATACAATCAGTAAGAATCCAACTACTAACATGGTCAAGACCAAAGAGCTGTCCAAAGACACTAGAGACAAAATTGTACACCTCCACAAGGCTGGAAAGGGCTACGGTGAAATTGCCAAGCAGCTTGGTGAAAAAAAGGTCCACTGTTGGAGCAATCATTAGAAAATGGAAGAAGCTTAACATGACTGTCAATCGCCCTGGGACTGGGGCTCCATGCAAGATCTCACCTCGTGGGGTCTCAATGATCCTAAGGAAGGTGAGAAATCAGTCCAGAACTACACTGGAGGAGCTGGTCAATGACCCGAAAAGAGCTGGGACTACCGTTTCCAAGGTTACTGTTGGTAATACACTAAGACATCATGGTTTGAAATCATGCATTGCACGGAAGGTTCCCCTGCTTAAACCAGCACATGTCCAGGCACGTCTTAGGTTTGCCAATTACCATTTGGATGATCCAGAGGAGTCATGGGAGAGTCATGTGGTCAGAGGAGACCAAAAAAGAACTTTTGGGTCATAATTCCACTAAACGTGTTTGGAGGAAGAAGAATGATGAGTACCATCCCAAGAACACCATCCCTACTGTGAAGCATGGGGGTGATAGCATCATGCTTTGGGGGTGTTTTTCTACACATGGGACAGGGCGACTGCACTGTATTAAGGAGAGGATGACTGGGGCCATGTATTGCGAGATTTGGGAACAACCTCCTTCCCTCAGTTAGAGCATTGAAGATGGGTCGAGGCTGGGTCTTCCAACATGACAATGACCCGAAGCGCACAGCCAGGATAACCAAGGAGTGGCTCTGTAAGAAGCATATCAAGGTTCTGGCATGGCCTAGCCAGTCTCCAGACCTAAACCCAATAGAGAATCTTTGGAGGGAGCTCAAACTCCGTGTTTCTCAGCGACAGGCCAGAAACTTGACTGATCTAGAGAAGATCTGTGTGGAGGAGTGGGCCAAAATCCCTCCTGCAGTGTGTGCAAACCTGGTGAAAAACTACAGGAAACGTTTGACCTCTGTAATTGCAAACAAAGGCTACTGTACCAAATATTAACGTTGACTTTCTCAGGTGTTCAAATACTTATTTGCAGCTAAATCATACAAATAAATAGTTAAAAAATCATACATTGTGATTTCTGGATTTTTTTTTTTTAGATTATGTCTCTCACAGTGGACATGCACCTACGATAACAATTTCAGACCCCTCCATGATTTCTAAGTGGGAGAACTTGCAAAATAGCAAGGTGTTCAAATACTTATTTTACTTATATAATTTACTTATATACTTATACTTATATAATTGCACTGACTTGAGACAGGTGTGTCCTAATACAATCATAATGTAGTCATTAATACACAAGTCATCCATTACAACAAGATCCTGATCTTATAGAAGTCAGTGACACTGACAAAGGAGGCTTGTGAATTAAAGCCTGAATTAAGTCCTGAATTTATCCATTTTTTATTTGTATAGTTTAGATGTACATCTCATGTGCTTGCTGTTTTTGTGTGTTTTAAACATACAATATTGCATATGCAAAAGTGCAGTAATAGTAAACATCAGAATGATTTACACTAACTTTATATGAATAATAAAATAGGAAAAAATCTTAAAGTAATACAGGATAAGTGATCATTTAGACAGGCTTTTTAAAGCCACTATTTTGATCACTTATGGGTGGATTGCCCTGTGTGTTATTATAACATGTTCCTGGTTTAGTTTATTAATCCGGACTACACTGTGTAATGCTCCTACACTGAATGCTAGTAGCACATGTAACTGTGTTGCTCTAAATATAAAATGAGCAAAAACCATTTAGAACATAGTATCTTGAGTGGCAGACCTCTTGCTTTTCTCCCATAGAAAGTTCCCTGGTCCTAATGTTGGTCCTCAGAGCTCAAAAATAAGTGGACACTAAAAACTATTCAATAAAGCAATTAATCTAATGGGGTGAATATGGCAAACAAAATACATGTCAGTCAGATTTTTCAATATTTTTGGAAAAAATCTAGATGAAAATATCAGGAAATTAAAGCTGAATTTATTCATCTTTTGAGCTAAAACCCCAAATACCTTCATTGTATGGCAAGAACAAAATAATTGGCCTTGGTGTTCCAATAATTACAGAGAAGATTGTATTTAAACTGAATTTTCTGGAAAACGATAAGTGCAACAATAAAAAACACCAAAAAATGTTGATTTTTATTGCTCTTTGTATTTGGTTAAAATTCAAAAATGTAAAAAAAAATGGGATGCTTTTGAGACAGTTGTTTTTGTACTAGAGAAAAAGAGTAACAAAAGCAAAGGACCACAGTATCTGTGCAAGTTTTGCCTTGATTGAGTTTAATAAACTTTACTGCAATTATAGGTAAATCAATACAGTCTATGCAAGCTTATACAATGCCTTTCATCTAATATTGACTAGGACATAAACTAAACAGGGCCATTTAAGACAAAGTGAAAGCCATGCAGAAGATGCACCTTTATAGAGCACTCTATTGACACTTATGATTGATTTCTCAATAAAGAGCCATTGAGATTAAATTCCTCACAGGAACACAGATTTTTGAATGGTTGTTGCATTAACACAATATATTTCACCAAAATCATGCATTAGGAACATTAATATGATTACTTAATGCAAAGATTGAATATTAATATTGAGAATAATGATTAGAAAATTAGATAGAATAGACACACAGTGGAGTTCTATGTTTATCTTTAAGCAACACAGCACTATATTTATGTGGTACCTTGCTCTCTTACACTCTGCCCAGCATCCGTGCAATCCACCAGTTACATGGCATGACAATTTGACAGATGGCCCTGCCTCCTCTGTAAAAGTAAGGGTATGGCCAGTAGCCACCCAGTGGCTCATAGTAGCGACGACAGTAGCGATACCCTCGCCGGCAGTCCTGACAGCAGTAGCCCTGTTCCTCTAGGCTGCTGTCCAACTGAAGACCAATTTCACTCTGTAAAGGGTGATGAAATGGTAAAGAAGGGAGTCCAAAAACAAACACACAGACTATTGATGTTAACTAGTTTTGCAGGTGTTATGACTTTTTTTTAGAGTCTCAGGGCAATGGTATTGCTTTTAAACACATTACTTTTTTTATCTGTGACTTGACCACTGAGCCACCACAACTAACTCAACTTGCTTGCATTGATTCAATCCAGCATTTATGTTAATTCAGTGGTAGAAATTGTTGAATCAATGCAGCAGAGTTGCAGTGTTGCAGCCTAGTGTCTAAGACTTTGAATCAAACAGCAGATATTTGTGGGTTCAGATCTCAGTACCACCAGGATGTCATGAGGACATTCATATGAGTTGTATTCTGCATCAATCAAGTGAGCAAGTGTATTTACTCAATTTTGCTAAAATGTGTGACTGTTTAGTTGAGTGGACTTAAAAATATCATGTGAAGGACAAAAAATTATTTGATGCAGTCTCTGTCTGTGTTAGATACATGGCTTTGTTGTTGTTGTAGTTTAACACTGCAAAATCTAGGAATCTTCATAGGTGTTAAAAAAAGTACAGTGTTGTGTAAATCTTAAAAAAAAAAAAATAATAATAATAATAATAATAATAATAATAATAATTAAGTCATATATGTTTATAATTACCACTTTTTTTCAACCAACAATTAATTTTACAGAAAAAAGTATTTGTCTGCTTAAAATAACTTACCAGAAAATGAATCTATGATGTGTACCTCTCAGAGCCAATAATCTTTTACTATTTTTAATCTTTAAACTATTGCAATGGTGTCAGAGAACCACCAGCCATTCCATGCCCCATCAAGCTCTCACCCCTGCACTCTCTCTCTCTCTCTCTCTCCCCCCCACCCGCCACCGTCCAATCTACCGTGCTCTCACCCTAGATCGCCTGGACTTCTTGCTGCTTCCGTGCTTCCCTGTGCTCCTCATTACGCCCGCTTCAGTTAAGTTCTTTGTTCTTTGCACTCTACTTTCATAGTTTCCTTTGTTTGAATTTTGTGGGTACAATAAAACTACACTTTGTTTTACTCCAGGTTTCCACTGTCTGTTAATTCCTAACAAATGGGTTGTCATGCCAGATATTGACTTTGTTTAGTTTAATGGTGTGTAAAACTGCTTTTGGTGTAGTTTAATTAATTTAGAAAAATGGCAGAAACATATGAAGTAACAGGGAGAGATGGATTGCTACATTAACAATTTCTAGAGAAAAAGAAAAATATTTCTGAGGCTTTGTTAAATATTACAACTCTCTGCATGTAAAGTGATTAAATGTCAGTACTGGTTTATTCAGTTTATTGTTTTGAATTTATTAAAAGTATGTGGGCATTGTAAGTATTTACAAAAATTCATAAATAATGCACCATGTGTCTAAATATCTCACTGTTCTTATAGTGTAAAACCTCAGTTCCAGAAAAAAGGTTGAATGGTACATTTCCTCAGTTTAAATATTTGAGGTGTTTTCCATTATATTGTAAATAAAATATACATTCTCTTTTCATGTACATGTTATGATTCCCCCAAACCCAGCCATTATGGATGCACAAGCCAGTGCACTCTTAGGCCGGGTAAATGGGGAGGGTTGCGTTAGGAAGGGCATCCAGCGTAAAACATGTGCCAAATCAAATATGCGGATCACAAATGAGAATTTCATACCGGATCGGTCGAGGCCCGGGTTAACAACGACCGCCACAGGTATCGTTAGCCGACAGGGTACCGGTGGAAATTGGGCTACTGTTGGCCGAAGGAGGAGAAGGAGAGGAGGAAGATGTCTACAGAGACGGCAGGGAAAGGAGCAGTGCAGGAGAGTGGAGGTTCGGGTTGGTACTTTAAATGTTGGTACTATGACAGGTAAAGGGAGAGAGGTAGCTGATATGATGGAGAGGAGAAAGGTAGATATGCTGTGTGTTCAGGAGACCAAGTGGAAAGGGAGTATGGCCAGGAACATTGGAGGTGGGTTTAAACTGTTTTATCATGGTGTGGATGGAAAGAGAAATGGTGTAGGGGTGATTCTGAAGGTAGAGTACAGTAAGAGTGTAGTGAAGGTAAAGAGAGTTTCTGATAGGGTGATGATCGTGAAGGTGGAAGTTGAAGGGATGATGATAAATGTCATCAGTGCCTATGCTCCACAAGTTGGCTGTGAGATGGAGGAGAAGGAAAGATTCTGGAGTGAATTAGATGAATTGGTAGATGGTGTACCTAGGAAAGAACGATTGGTGATTGGGGCAGACTTTAATTGGCATGTAGGTGAAGGGAACAGAGGTGATGAGGAGGTGATGGGTAGGTATGGTTTTAAGGAGAGGAATGTGGAAGGGCAGATGGTGGTGGATTTTGTTAAAAGGATGGAAATGGCAGTGGTGAACACTTATTTTAAGAAGAAGGAGGATCATAGGGTGACGTATAAGAGTGGAGGAAGGTGCACACAGGTGGACTATGTGCTATGCAGGAGATGCAACCTAAAGGAGATTGGAGACTGTAAGGTGTTGGCAGGGGACAGTGTAGCTAGACAGCATCGGATGGTGGTCTGTAGGATGGTTTTGGAGGCGAAGAAGAAGAGGAGGAGAGTGAGGACTAAAAGAAGAATAAGATGGTGGAAACTGAAGGAGGAAGAGTGTAGTGTGAGGTTCAGGGAAGAGGTCAGACAGAGGCTCAGTGGTGTTAAGTATGTGTTGGATGATTGGGCAACTACTCCAGGAGTGATGAGGGAGGCAGCTAGAAAAGTACTTGGTGTAACATCTGGAAATAGAAAGCAAGACAAGGAGACGTGGTGGTGGAATGAGGAAGTGCAGGAGAGCATAAGGAGAAAGAGGTTGGCAAAACAGAAGTGGGATAGACAGAGTGATGAGAAAAGTAGGCAGGAGTACAAGGAGATGCGGCAGCAGGTTTAGAGGGATGTGGCGAAAGCCAAGGAAAAGGCATATGAGGAGCTGTATGAGAGGTTGGACACTAAGGAAGGAGAAAAGGATTTTTACTGATTGGCCAGGCAGAGGGACCGAGCTGGGAAGGATGTACTGCAAGTTAGAGCAGTAAAGGATGGAGAGGGAAATGTGTTGACCAGTGAGGAGAGTGTGTTGAGAAGGTGGAGGGAGTATTTTGAGCAGCTGATGAATGAGGAAAATCAGAGAGAGAGAAGGTCGGATAATGTGGAGTTGGTGAAGCAGGAAGTGGATAGGATTAGTAAGGAGAAAGTGAGAGCAGCGATTAAGAGGATGAAGAGTGGAAAGTCGGTTGGACCAGATGACATACCGGTAGAAGCGTGGAGATGTTTAGGAGAGATGGCAGTGGAGTTTTTGACCAGATTGTTTAACAGTATTTTGGAAGGTGAGAAGATGCCTGAGGAATGGAGAACAAGTGTGCTGGTACCGATCTTTAAGCATAAAGGAGATGTGCAGTCTTGCAGTAACTACAGGGGAATTAAGTTGATCAGTCACACCATGAAGTTATGGGAACGAGTAGTGGAATCCAGGCTGAGAGAAGAGGTGACCATCTGTGAGCAACAGTATGGTTTCATGCCGAGGAAGAGCACCACAGATGCCTTATTTGCATTAAGAATGTTTATGGAGAAGTGTAGAGAAGGACAGAAAGAATTGCATTGTGTATTTGTGGATTTAGAGAAGGCGTACGACAGGGTGCCAAGAGAGGAGTTGTGGTATTGTATGAGGAAGTCAGGTGTGTCAGAGAAGTATGTGAGGGTGGTGCAGGACATGTATGAGGACAGTGTGACGGCAGTGAAGTGTGCAGTAGGAACGACAGACTGGTTCAGGGTGAAGGTTGGACTGCATCAAGGATCGGCCCTGAGCCCTTTCCTGTTTGCAGTGGTGATGGACAGGTTGACAGACGAGGTCAGACAGGAGTCTCCCTGGACTATGATGTTTGTGGATGATATTGTGATTTGTTGTGAGAGTAGGGAGCAGGTTGAGAAGAGCCTGGAGAGGTGGAGATATGCGCTGGAGAGAAGGGGAATGAAACTCATTAGGAGTAAGACAGAATGCATGTGTGTGAATGAGAGGTAGGGCAGTGGAGTTGTGCGGTTGCAGGGAGAAGAGCTGGAGAAGGTGGAGGAATTCAGGTACGTGGGGTCAACAGTGCAAAGTAATGGAGAGTGTGTTAGAGAAGTGAAGAAAAGAGTACAGGCAGGGTGGAGTAGGTGGAAAAGAGTGACAGGAGTGATTTGTGATAGTAGGGTATCTGCAAAAATGAAAGGGAAAGTTGTATGGATTAGAGACAGTGGCATTGAGTAAAAGACAGGAGGTGGAGCTGGAGGTAGCAGAGCTGGAGATGTTGAGGTTTTCGTTGGGAGTGACGAGGATGGATAAGATTAGAAATGAGTTTATTAGAGGGACAGCGCATGTAGGATGTTTTGGTGAAAAGGTAAGGGAGGCGAGATTGAGATGGTTTGGACATGTGCAGAGGAGGGACATGAATTATATTGGTTGAAGAATGCTGAGGATGGAGCCACCAGGTAGGAGGAAAAGAGGAAGGCCAAGGAGGAGGTTCATGGATGTGGTAAGGGGAAGACATGCAGGTAGTTGGTGTAAAAGAGGCAGATGTAGAGGACAGGGTGGTATGGAGACAGATGATCCGCTGTGGCGACCCCTAAAGGGAGCAGCCGAAAGAAGAAGAAGAAGAAGAAGTTATGATTTCCCCAACTTTTGGAAGGATGAATTGAATTCGGGTTGTAAAACAAAAAGAATTTTAAGAATATTATAGAAATCTATTGTATTATGTGGAGGGTAAATCATGTTCAAATCAGATGATCATTTTAAGACTGTGTGTTAAATTCACATAACTGTATTATTGTATATAAACATATGGAATTCTATTTAAAAGTTTTAGGTACATGTAATAATCTAAGGCAAAGATGCCATCTAATGTTATATAAACAATGTTTATACATTTTTGTAAATAAAAAAAAATCTTTATCACATGTAGTAATAATAATAATAATAATAATAATAATAATAATAATAAGTTTAATTTATATAGCGCCTTTCCCAAGCTCAAGGATGCTTTACAAGGTACAATAGTTAATATTGAGGACAGACGGTATCTAGGAATACATAAAAGTTCAGAATTTGAAGACTGGAGTGATCGTGAAGGAACATAGGATGAGAGAAGATCGGAAAGATAGGGTGGGGAAAGAACATTTAGTGCCTTATAAGTGAGCAGTATGATTTTATATTTTATGCGAGATGAGACTGGCAGCCAGTGAAGATCAAATAATATAGGGGTAATGTGGGCAGATTTTTTATTGGAGGTTAACATTCTGGCAGCCGAGTTTTGTATGTACTGTAAACGTGAGATTGAGTGAGCTGATAGACCAGAGAAGAGTGAATTGCAGTAGTCAAGACGGGACGTAATCAGAGCATGCACTAATGTTTCAGCGTCATTTCTGCAGATAAAAGGTCGCAGTTTGACAATTCGTTTTAAATGAAAAAAAGACATTTTAGAGAGGCTGCGAATATGGGCATCAAAGGATAGTGAGGGGTCGAATATGATACCTAAGTTTCTAACAATAGCTGAGGGGAAAATCGTAGTAGCATCCAGATCAAGACTAAAGTCCACAGATTTGTTTTTTATTAGAGATGAGGGACCAGTTATCAGAATGTCGGTTTTACCCAGATTCAGGCTAAGAAAATTTGAGTGTAGCCATTGTTTTAACTCGCTAACACAAGAGGAGATTGAGGATTTTACATTAGGAGAATCTGGTTGACAAGCAGTATATAACTGAATATTATTAGCATAACAATGATAACTAAAACCATGTCGACGAATTATGTTGCCAAGCGGCTGAATGTACAGAATAAATAGTAGTGGGCCAAGAACAGAGCCCTGTGGGACACCCTGTTTAAGTAAGACAGTAGGAGATTTGGAATTGTGTATGGAGATGTGATATTGCCTGCCCGTTAGATAAGAGGAAAACCAGGATAGTGCAGAGCCTGATATGCCAAATTCTGCTAAGCGGGAAAGTAAGATCTTATGACAGACAGTATCAAAGGCAGAGCTAAGGTCTAATAACAGAAGTATAAAGAGACTACCTGAGTCTCCAATGAGTAAAAGATCATTAACAACCTTTACTAGCGCAGTCTCCATGCTATGCTGTTGGCGGAAGCCAGATTGAAAAATATTGTAGAGGTTGTTACCAGCTACGAATGACTGCAGTTTAGAGGCCACAGCCTTTTCCATGATCTTTGATAAAAATGGCAGGTTGGAAATAGGGTGGTAGTTGGATAAGTCTGCCGGGTCCAGATTAGTCTTTTTGAGCATGGGAGTAACAGCAGCAGTCTTAAGTGACACAGGTACAGTAGAGGAGATAAATTACATATTAATGAGGTGGGAGATGGGGGCAGAAATCGCCGATGTACAGTCTTTTAGCAGGAAAGTAGGTGCAGGATCAAGAGTGCATGATGAGGAGTTAGATTTTTGTATTAACTCAGTGATTAAAGAGGAATTGGTTAAGGCTAGGGTTGTCATAGAAATATTAGATTGAGATTTAATATGCACATCGGTAGTTGGTTCCTCACCAAATGTCGCATACAGAGTATCTAGCTTACCCTGAAAATGGTTCAGGAAAGAGCAGCACATAACCATGGATTCAGAGTCACTAAGGCTGTGCTTTGGTGCTTGAGTCAGTTTATTAATTGTGCTAAATAACATTTTGGGCCTATTGCTTGCTTTGTTAATGATGCTGGAGATATAGGAAGAGCGGGCTGTATTTAAGGCCAATTTATATTGCTGAAGGCATTCAGCGTATATAAGAAAATGGCCGGTTGAACCAGTTTTCCTGAACAGACGTTCATGTTGTCTACATTTTACTTTCAAACCTCGAAGCTCTGCATTGAACCAAGGGGAGGAATGGGACATAGGAACAGACCTAATCTTAGTTGGGGCAAACTCATCCAACAATTTTTCAACAGTACAGCAATACTTGTCATAAATCATAGATGGGCAGGTTAAATTTCGCACATCAGAAAGAGCAGAGGAGGCAACAGAATCACAAAAGGAGCTAGTGTCAACAGTATTTAAATGACGATAATGTATGGTTATATTTTTTATGTGATTGACTGGACAGATAGATGTAAAATCAAAGGAGATGACTCTATGGTCAGAAAGATGGGTAGCTAAACTGTACATAAGTATTCAGACTGTTTGCAACCACACTTGAAAATTAGCCTACGTGCCTCCCATTTTACTTGATTGTTGCTGATATTTTGTACACATTGACTGTAGTCTACCTGTGGAAAGGTTTATTAATTGATTTGGAAAGGCATACACCTCTCCATAGAGGGCCTCACAGCTGACAATGCATATCAGACCTAATTACTTGCAGGAGCTTAGAGACAGGATTGTTGCGCGGCACAGATCTGGAGAAAGTCACAAAACATTGCTGCTGTATTATAGAATCCTTAAATACAAGAAGTGTGGCACAACCAGGACTCTTTCAAGAGCTGCACCACTGCACTCAAGGCCTCAGTCTGTGTCAAACGTTCCCGTCCATACATGACCTTAAGCACACAGCCAAGACAGTACAGGAGTACAAACGCTTTGAATGTCCTAGAGTGGCCCAGCCAGAGACCTGACCCTTTTGAATATCTCTGGAGAGAACTGAAAGAAATTCCAGAATCCAGGTGTGCAAAGCTTTAAGCATTATACCCAAAAAGACTTGAGGCTGTAATTCTTGCCAAAGGGTGCTTCAACTAAGTACTGAGTATAGGGTCTGAATCCTTATGTACATTTAACCTTCCAGGTTTTCTAGACTTCTAGATTTCTAGAATTCTGTTTTATGGGTGTAGATTAATGAGGAAAAAAAAAACATTAATGATTGTAATATCGTTACATTAATTCTTTACACATTAATTCTTACCTAAAACTAGCTTAAAACCATTAAAGATCAATATTAGGAAACAACTGATCTAAATCAAATCAGATAATTTAATTAAAATTCCATCACTACAAAACTGTGTTTAAACCAAACAAAGGCACCAACACATCTGAATTGTTATAATATAATTAAATGGACACATTTTGTTGAAAGAAGGCCTGTTAAATGAGGAAAGATCCTAACTGGGCTTCCTGTTGGTCTTGTTAGCTTGCAGCACCTGTACTTACATGTAGTGGATTGATTATTGTTAAAGCTTTCAAGTCAGACAACCAGTGCCAGCATAGTCTAAGATAGTTTTTCACACAGGAGCTAATGATATACACCTTCGACAGTCAGAGGTTACTAAGAGAAATATTATAGAGGTGTGTAAATTAGCGAAGGCAATGTCCGATGCTGTAATATGCTCTGGCCCCATCCCAATACGACGTGGCGATGTAGCCTACAGCAGGTTATGGTCGCTGAACTGCTGGATGTCCGAGTGGTGCTCCAAAAATAATGTGGGCTTCATTAATAATTGGAGCATTTTTGAGGGCTGGCCTGTTGGGGCGGGACGGTGTCCATCCCACTCGGGAAGGTGCTGCTCTCATTTCTTGTAGTATAGGTCATAGTCTCAGAACAGCACTAGTTAACAAGTGACTGTCGGAACTCAGAGCCCGTCTCTGAGGCGACACATCGAGGGTGGATTCTTTTGTTCAGAAGATTCCCAATAATGCTCAGCCAGCTCTAGAAAAACTTAAATATAATAGACACAAACTGCCAATGAAGGATCCTCAGTCTCAGATGAGTAAAATCAAACTTCTTTATTCCATACACGTTCCAATGAGCTCAATAGAAGATGGGTACCTCACATCAAAATGAACAGCACATCAAAAATGATAGAGCACGCCAAAGTGAGGAAGTACAAGTACTGTCTGTTTCACGCTTGTAGTTATACTCTGTAGCCACCGTATCTTTCTATTTTTTCAAATTTCTTCACCTTGAGTAATTCCCCTTATTTTCCGATCTTGCCCTCTTTTTTTCAATTCCCCTTATCTTTGACCTTGGTGCTTATTCCTCCAAACAACACCATATTTGGAGTTCCTGTTTTTTACCAATTCCCCTTATATTCAGCCTTTTCCTTGATTTTATATAAAAAAAAAATAATTGAGTATAAAGCCCTTATTTTTCTGGATCCAACCATACGCTGTTTTCAGTCCTCCAAGTGTGAACACCATTTTTGCGGCCTATTTTGTCTTCCTGCACCTGCAATGGGTAAGTGTTATGCTTTACTCTTTTTATAATGCTGTTTGCTATTCTACATTTATTGAATTGAGTAATCTCAGTGTATTAGATTGTCTGTATACATGTGCTTGATTATATTATTTTATTTGATAGCTGCAAGTGCCCAGGTTATATTTTAATTGTGCATTCTGAACTGATTGTTTCATAGTATATAGAATTTTCTCTTGAATGTGTGTTATCCTTTGCCTACACCTAGCAGTCACCGTGATGTTACCCTGTCTAACATCTTATCTCTGTTGGTCTCTTTTGCTCAGCTCCGCCACGCAAACGTTCTGGAATATCTCCAATAGGTCTTCTTCGCAGACAATACCGCCAGTTCCAGCTCTCCTCACTTGCTGCTGAGCTTGCTCATTTCCTTGAACAACTCTCTGGCCTAACTGTTCCAGCGAATCCCTATCTGCCTCCTCGCATAGTGCAGACATGGGCACACAGACCTCTCCTGATCTCTCTGCTACCCGCTATCGAGCTTATGATGACAACTGCAGTGAAGGCTCCTGTCCCCCACCGTTTTCTCCCTATCCCTCACACTGGTCTCCCAATGATTATTCCCCTACATCTCCTGCGCCAAACCAACGTGCTCCTGTGCCTTCACCTACTCTGATTTTCTCATGGAATTTGCAGATTTCATCACAAATTTAGCTACTTCTCTAGACAAAGCATTAATTGTTGGTGATTTTAACATTCATTTTGATAATCAGGAAAAATTGATATACATATAAAATATTATTAAATTATTTTATCATATTATATCATATTATATAATTAATATAATTGCCAAAGAAGGACCTATTTTTTTGTAGGATGATCATAGAACAGCTAAATGAAAGCTGTGCAAAAGGTATATTGGGTAGAATTAATGCTTCCTGGTCTACTCCACTATAATCATGAGTGCATGCTAGGGTTGAGTGCCATGCCTTTGATCAGCAACTACACTGAGATGGAGTCAGAGAAGGGCCACTTAATTCTAAAGCACTGCACAAGCAGATAGTGCCCTCTACACGACTCTGTTTCATCTGACTGCATTTTAATCTCTAGTAGCCAAAGACTCTTCTGAGACAATGCAGTTCTATTTGTCTGATTAAAACACTATTGCACAACCAGTTAATACCACTGACCTAAAAGGGAAATATAGTGCAAATAATACTATTTGTCATGCTGATCTAAGTATAATTTACATTTCATGTAACCCAAGCAATTAAAATGACCATTGCTTTTATAGTCATACAACAACCTTTTCATCTTTCTATACAGTGGAGTCTTTGCGATTAGTGTCACAGATAAATAGTCTGACAACTGTATTATTTTGACCATTAAAAAAAAGTATGAGAAACCATGCTGATCCCCTTTCAGTTTGATTTGTATTACTCTTTTAAATCCATGTAAGCAATTACTGATACTCATAATGTAAGGTTGGATTCTGTAGTGCAGAGCTATAATTCATTTTACAGGATGAGCATGAAATGCTGTCAATTCACCAGTGATTATTTTATCGGGTACACAGAAAGCCTGAGAGTACATATCACTGTAAAATATAATAAAATATGATCAAACACAATTAACAGTGCTTTTTTATTTACTGTAAAACAAAAGATAAATCACACCAAATTTTGAAAACACATCAATCACATCATACTTGAAGCTTTGCTTTATAGATGGCACTGTTCTGATGTGAAATGCAAAAGAAAAACTTACCTGTCACAATTAAACAAATTCATTATACTAGAATGCCATTAATATAGATATTCTGTCAGTAAAGGTAAAGAGAGGGACAACATTTTTTTGTATTTTATATGATCCAGACAAAAGCAAAATAATGGCATTTAACAAAAACAATGCATTTTTATTTGTTTCATTCTGTCAGGGTTTATCTTGCTATCATTTATTAACAGACAACATTACTGCATACAGTTAAATTAAACATCTCTTAAACATACCTTTAACACATTTTATATGTCAAGACTAATTAACATTTTAAATACATGACACTCAGTTGCTCCTGCGTACTAAATAATGCATGCATTTATGCCTGAAACAATTAGTTCTGCTGCATGTAAGTTTTAAAAATATGCCCTAAAAGGAACACTGAGCTGTCTAGTGCTTTTACAAATTGCTCCTTGATAAAGCAGTGCATACCCATCAGCCTAACCATTCTTATACCAGGACAAATGTTTAGCACAGTGTTATTTGGACACTGATGTACAAACCAGAGTAAATAAGAGAATTCACCTGACACAGCAACAAGCTCCATCATATACTCAGAATTTTGAAGGTTGATCAGGCTCAAACTAACTCATCAATGACTTATTCTGGGAATTTAGGTCAAGGACCTTAATGCAATTTCCTCTAAGCTGTTGGATGATAGTTTCTTGTGTGAAAGTTATCCAGGGCTGTGCTGACATGAAACACATCAGCATGACAGAAGTGAGAAAGGTCAGCCTCATATGTCTTGAGCCATCTGTCACAGAATCTTTGATGATTATTTATAAATTTTGTGTGATGGTTATAGGATTTACTGCATGAAAATGATCCTGCCTAAGGCTAATAATAATAATAATAAAAAAAAGGGTAGATTGAAGGTTTTTTTCAATTGGTACTGACATTACTATAGCCACCATTAACATAGAGCCATATCCTCACCAGTGGAATTTGTTATCATCCTGTCCACAATCATAAACCTAGTCTTGAATGTGCCTTGCCTGGAATTTATTACAAAGCTGATTGAAGTAGATGTATTTCAAACATGGAAGAGGTTTCATCTCTGAGTTAACTTCACTTAAGCCAAACACTGTAGCTCTGGCAATTAGATGAGGCAACTAGGTAAAGCATTCCTGGTCCTCTGAAGATAAATGTGCCTGTTTTTAAGGTTCTTTCTTGTTACACTCCATCTTGTTTCTAGTCTCAGAACAGACATTAGACAGTAGTTAGGGGGCTATTTCAAAGCATTTATATACGTAAAATGACTAAAGGAAAGGGTTATTTAATGATTGAATGTCTGCTTTGCCTTTGAGGAAGAAAAATGTAATTCAATTTGTCTAGCCCAGTTAATTAAAGAATGCTTAATAAATATTAAGATCTATTCATTAATGAGTAATCTTGGAAGGCAATCTTTGTACATTTCATGGTGCAATATAGGAAATGAAAGGCAAGGCAAGAAAGGCTCATGCAAAGGCTTTAGGGAACTGTGCTGACTTTGAAGGCTAAATATCCTCTTCTATTACTGCTAGACACTATGGGAAGAAACTGGCCTAGTTTAAATCATATATATATATATATATATATATATATATATATATATATATATATATATATATATATATATATAATATAATATAATATAATATAAAAAGAGAGAGAGAGAGAGAGAGAGGAGAGAGCGAGAGCAAAGCTGATGCCCTGTGGTCGACACAGAATGTTTGAAATAGGAAAGTCCAGTTAATGACCAATATATGAAAAAAAAAAAATCAGGAATAGCCAATTCAGTGTTTTGAGCATGTCTCTTCAAATGTCTCTCTTGAAAGCTCATACTTACATAGTCGTTTACTGGCAATTCATCCATGATGTCCCTGACCTGGCGTACTGCATGAGCCTGTGCTTCTACAGTGCCTTGCAATTTTACCTTGTTGATATCACTGAATGTTGCATCTGGAACAGAAAGAGACAGGTTTAGGTATGTGAAAACAACTAAATCCACCTTCCAGTAATCTTCCTATGGTAGACTTAATAGTGAGTTTATTGTTTCCATGTGAGATAATATTAACTGAAACATGGAAACACCATGGAAAAAGAGAGACGAGAGAATCTGCCTTAAACGTCTGTTCACTGTTTACGTTTACTTGTTACAAGGTCTTATACAACTAGGTTTTCTACTGGTTTGGAATGTATGACACAGAGCACAATTAAGTGGAAACTAGTCCAGAACTCCTCGATTAAAAGTACCTCTAAAAGGAGACAGGTGCATCCAGTGGATGGGCAGCTCTTGGCAGATTTCCCAGATCTTGGAGTTTTGCAAAAATTCTCTGTTATTGATAGGCTGCTTAGCAGGTATCCACACATAAGAGTCCACCACCTGCATAGTCACCTCTCCTGGCTCACCACCCTGCAGACAGGACATAAATTACATTTATTTTTCAGTCTCTCTTCATAGGCCCGACTTGGATGCACTTGTAAAAAGAACTTTATTATACATTAAATATACTAATTACCAGCAATGCCTTCAATATACCATTTATTCATATGACTTTAAAACTATATACATTTTTTTCAGAACTAAAATTGTTTTGGAGAATAAAACACTTTCCTACCCTCTTTTCTGATATCTAATTGTGTTCTAAAATATATTTTTTTAATTTATATTAATTATCTGGGCGACGGGTCAGACTAAGAGCGGTTTAAAACCCCTTATGAGAGATACTACATCAGGGACCGTGACGTCGCCCGGTATGGCGCAGCCGGGGCCCCACCCTGGAGCCAGGCCCGGGGTTGGGGCTCGTATGCGAGCGCCTGGTGGCCGGGCCTTCCCCCACAGGGTCCGGCCGGGCTCAGCCCGAAGGAGCGACGTGGGGCCGCCTTCCAGTGGGCTCACCACCTGCAGGAGGGACCGTAAGGGGCCGGTGCTAAGAGGATCGGGCAGCAGTCGAAGGTGGAGGCCTCGACAACCCGATCCCTGGACACGGAAGCTAGCTCTAGGGACGTGGAATGTCACCTCGCTGGCGGGGAAGGAGCCTGAGATTGTGCGTGAGGTTGAGAGGTTCCGACTAGAGATAGTCGGGATCACCTCTACGCACGGCCTGGGCTCTGGAACCACACTCCTCGAGAGAGGATGGACTCTTTACAACTCTGGAGCTGCCCATGGTGAAAGGCGTCGGGCTGGTGTGGGTTTGCTTATAGCCCCCCAGCTCAGCCGCCATGTGTTGGAGTTTACCCCGGTGAACGAGAGGGTCGTTTCCCTGCGCCTACGGGTCGGGGATAGGTCTCTCACTGTCGTGTGTGCCTACGGGCCAAACGGCAGTATAGAGTACCCGGCCTTCTTGGGGTCTCTGGGAGGGGTGCTGGACAGTGCTCCGACTGGGGACTCCGTCGTTCTACTAGGAGACTTCAATGCACACGTGGGCAGCGACAGTGACACCTGGAGGGGCGTGATTGGGAGGAACGGCCCCCCTGATCTGAACCCGAGCGGTGTTCAGTTATTGGACTTCTGTGCTAGTTACAGTTTGTCCATAACGAACACCATGTTCAAGCATAAGGGTGTCCATCAGTACACGTGGCACCAGGACACCCTAGGCCGTAGGTCGATGATCGACTTTGTGGTCGTTTCATCTGACCTGCGGCCGTATGTCTTGGACACTCGGGTAAAGAGAGGGGCGGAGCTGTCAACTGATCACCACCTGGTGGTGAGTTGGATCCGATGGCGGGGGAGAAAGCTGGACAGACTCGGCAGACCCAAGCGTACCGTGAGGGTCTGCTGGGAACGTTTGGCCGAGCCTCCTGTCAGAGAGATCTTCAACTCCCACCTCCGGCGGAGCTTTGACCAGATCCCGAGGGAGGCCAGAGATATTGAGTCCGAGTGGACCATGTTCTCCACCTCCATTGTCGAAGCGGCCGCTCGGAGCTGTGGCAGTAAGGTCTCCGGTGCCTGTCGAGGCGGCAATCCCCGAACCCGGTGGTGGAAACCGGAAGTAAGGGATGCCGTCAAGCTGAAGAAGGAGTCCTACCTGGCCTGGTTGGCTTGTGGGACTCCTGAGGCAGCTGGCGGGTACCGGCAGGCCAAGCGAACTGCAGCCCGGGTGGTTATCGAGGCAAAAACTCGGGCCTGGGAGGAGTTCGGTGAGGCCATGGAGAAGGACTATCAGCTGGCCTCGAAGAGATTCTGGCAAACCGTCCGGCGCCTCAGGAGGGGAAAGCAGTGCCCCACCAATGCTGTTTACAGTAGAGGTGGGGAGCTGTTGACCTCAACTGGGGATGTCGTTGGACGGTGGAAGGAATACTTCGAGGATCTCCTCAATCCCGCCGTCACGTCTTCCATTGAGGAAGCAGAGGCTGAGGGCTCAGAGGCGGACTCGTCCATCACCCAAGCTGAAGTCACCGAGGTAGTAAAGAAACTCCTCGGTGGCAGGGCACCGGGGGTGGATGAAATCCGCCCTGAGTACCTCAAGTCTCTGGATGTTGTGGGGCTGTCTTGGCTGACACGCCTCTGCAGCATCGCGTGGCGGTCGGGGACAGTGCCTCTGGAATGCAGACCGGGGTGGTCCCTCTTTTTAAGAAGGGGGACCGGAGGGTGTGTTCCAACTATAGGGAGATCACAATTCTCAGCCTACCTGGGAAAGTCTATGCCAGGGTACTGGAGAGGAGAATACGGCCGATAGTAGAACCTCGGATTCAGGAGGAACAATGTGGTTTTCGTCCAGGCCGTGGAACACTGGACCAGCTCTATACCCTCTACAGGGTGCTGGAGGGTTCATGGGAGTTTGCCCAACCAGTCCACATGTGCTTTGAGGATTTGGAAAAGGCATTCAACTGTGTCCCTCGCGGCGGCCTGTGGAGGGTGCTCCGGGAGTATGGGGTCGGGGGCCCTTTACTAAGGGCTGTCCGGTCCCTGTATGACCGAAGCAGGAGCTTGGTTCGCATTGCCGGCAGTAAGTCAGACTTGTTCCCGGTGCATGTTGGACTCCGGCAGGGCTGCCCTTTGTCACCGGTTCTGTTCATAATTTTTATGGACAGAATTTCTAGGCGCAGCCAGGGGTCGGAGGGTGTCCGGTTTGGTGACGACACGATTTCGTCTTTGCTCTTTGCAGATGATGTTGTCGTGTTGGCTTCATCAGACCAGGACCTTCAGCATGCACTGGGACGGTTTGCAGCCGAGTGTGAAGCAGCTGGGATGAGATTTAGCACCTCCAAACCCGAGGCCATGGTCCTCAGTCGGAAAAGGGTGGCTTGCCCACTTCAGGTTGGTGGGGAGTTCCTGCCGCAAGTGGAGGAGTTTAAGTATCTTGGGGTTTTGTTCACGAGTGAGAGAAGGGTGGAACGGGAGATTGACAGACGGATCGGTGCAGCTTCTGCAGTAATGCTGTCGTGGTGAAGAAGGAGCTGAGCCGCAAGGCGAAACTTTCGATTTACCGGTCAATCTACGTTCCTACTCTCACCTATGGTCATGAGCTCTGGGTCATGACCGAAAGGACAAGATCCCGGATACAGGCGGCCGAAATGTGCTTCCTCCGCAGGGTGGCTGGGCGATCCCTTAGAGATAGGGTGAGAAGCTTAGTCACTCGGGAGGAGCTTGGAGTAGATCCGCTGCTCCTCCACATCGAGAGGGGTCAGCTGAGGTGGCTCGGGCATCTGTTCCGGATGCCTCCTGGACGCCTTCCTGGGGAGGTGTTCCGGGCGCGTCCCACTGGGAGGAGACCCCGGGGAAGACCTAGGACACGCTGGAGAGACTATGTCTCCCGGCTGGCCTGGGAACGCCTTGGTGTCCCCCCGGAAGAGCTGGAAGAAGTGTCTAGGGAGAGGGAAGTCTGGGCATCTTTGCTTAGACTGCTGCCCCCGCGACCCGGCATCGGATAAGCGGGAGAAGATGGATGGATGGATGGATCTTTTGTGGGTAGGAGAGACATTGTACGGTTGTGCATGTTGTTGACCACAATTGTATCGAATGATTATGTATAAAGTACCTTATACAATGTAATTGTAAAAAATATTTATTTTATTTTCCTTCTGTATATGTAAATACATTACAAACAACAACAACAACAAAACAATCCCCAATTCCCTCTAATTTGCAAAGCACAAAGAGAAAAGGCTTACATGAAAAATGTTTTTGCCAGGTTATTCCTTCTAAATCTAATGCTTAATTGTATATTAGTTGCTTGATTTATAGTCCTGGGGCTAATGATTGATGTATTATTTATTTTAGGTCACATACATACATATTTTTTATTCTACTACATTGGCTCTAGCAGAAGTCACTTATGTTGCCCAAATATGTTTGTTGTGAATTGACACTCATATTAAAATGGCAGTATAGAAGCCACAAAAATTCAGCTTTATTCTAAACACCATTCACTCCAACAATTTTTTATACCCTTATCACCTCTGTTCTAACTCCTTACTTCCCAGCATCACACTCTCCAGCATAACACTACACTAATGATGACTCAGAGGACAGTTTGTGCAGAGCTACAGAGTCTGCTGTTTTAAAGCTGAAATTTAAAGTAGCACAGGAGCACTCACATCCCCCAAACTTGCTCTACCCCAAACCTCTTAATTGGGTCTCTTAACTGCTCAAGCGAAGCACACCACCCTCATAAGTAAATAGAGGGATAGGCTGCTGGTCCTGAAGCATAACACCAATAAATTCAAGGGGTGATTGTCTCCTGGGATTTAGGTACATTTTATATTTGCCTTATTTACATTTACATTTTTTTTCTAATTGTCTAACCCAACCACATCATAAATGAATAAACTCTTACTATTGATGCTCAGAATAAAACATTTAACAATTTGGAATTTAGACATTAGATCTTTTTACATATTATTTCAAACACTGATATATTGTATAAGACAAACCCTATATTTAAAATAGTTTATTGTCTTATGTAGAAGGAATTAATAGCAAATAAGCAGGGAAAAAGCTAAGACACTGATGCACCAGCTCTGCCATAAACAGAACTACGATTTCATCAGTTGCATTTAGTCTGTAAGTGACTGTAGGGAAATTATGGGATTACTTCTTTCAACATTTCCTTGAATAACATTGGGAATTTGTAAAAATGCAGGCAGAAAAATAGTCATATTTTCACCTGGATGTATTTGGAGACTACTTTATTTCCTTATCAACAGTGTGCAGACTCTTCTTAGTTTGTATTGTTTTGCTGAGCTGCAGTGTGACTCGGGAATGCAGCTGCCTGCCCTATGGACTGCACTAGCAGCTAATAATGCTAGTGTTAATCCATACCTACTTCACAATTTTTTTCTCTCTCTCTCTCTCTCTCTCTCTCTCTCTCTCTCTCTCTCTCTCTCTGACACTAACTCTAGGCTGCTTTCTCCCACTCACTCACTCACTCTGTTTTTATTTTTACCCTTGTAGCACTTTGGCAGTTGATTCCTCATGTTTTTGCTAAATGTATTTTATTGCTGCAAGATTAACACAGGGTAGGAATGTTAACTAAAGCTATCTTTGATTACCATTCCATTAGAAAGTTCACATTTTTAGCCCATCATAAATGTGGATGTGTCCTAGTTTAGTTTTAAAAGGTTGTGTGCTGTTCTATAATTTCTATAATCCTTCATGATCTCTGTCTCTTCCTCTCTGTCTCTTGCTCACTCAATAAGACTGAACTGAAGTCTAATTAGGATTTACAATGTGTGAAAAGAAGAAAATGGCAGCGACATATGGTGCATGCTTCCTTAATTAGTATCTGTAAACAGGGATTAGCATTTCAAAATATGAGCCAGAGAAATTGCATGCTGTTTTTGTCTGTAATACCTTCTGCTCATAGAATCAAAGAGACTTGATATGACAATGGATCTGCTCATCTTCACTGCAGTATAGGAAGGTGCACAGAGTTTGATAAGATGCCAACAAATGTGAGACCTGTGGTTTGTTGAGACTAAAGCCATATCTGAAAGCTGTTGCCTGTTATTTTCAGTGCCACAAATAAATTGTCTGTCTGATTGATAGAACTTGAGCATCACAGACAGCCATTAAGTCCCAAGAAAGAAATGAATCACTTCAACCCTGAGTCAAGTGAAATTTACGGAGCAAACATCTTCAAATACCATTTTAATGGCTTACCTTTCTGAAGGACCTCACTCTTTCCTTAAGGCTATTTGAGCTGAGCCTTCAGTGGAGATGATTAAAAATTAATATTAGCTCAGGATTGACGGCAAACACCATTTGATGTGTGCCACAAAGGGGTTATGGGATTGTGGACTTTCTGATGGTTTCATGTACACTGGAGACCGAAGTCTATACTTTTTTGAAAAATGCTGGAGGCAAGATGAAGGGCGAAGAGTAGAGGTGTGCTTGAGGAAAGATGAGGGAAAAAAAAGGGTGGAGTTGATGTAGACTAAATTCATTTTTGCTGCTATGGGATCTGCTTCTGCTTATTATTCTTATTGCAAAACTATGTTTTTTAACCAGTAGGAACAACTCATCAGTTCTAGTGCATCCAAACTTGGCAGGCTTTATCATACCTCAAACTCACTCTTCAGGTCCACTTCAGTCAGTTTGGGCAATTCCCTGGTCTGAGTCCTCATATAGCATCTTTGATGTTTGGCAAAACGGATTCCCATCAGTCCCTTCACAAGATGTAATAAAGTCAAGAAATATGTATATGGAAATCTTATCAATTAAAATTCAAAAGGGATATTCTGAACAATAATGTGAAAAGCTGTTAT
This sequence comes from Silurus aristotelis, assembly GCF_946808225.1. Taxonomy (NCBI): domain Eukaryota; kingdom Metazoa; phylum Chordata; class Actinopteri; order Siluriformes; family Siluridae; genus Silurus; species Silurus aristotelis. The sequence continues at coordinate 13,041,748 of NC_139587.1, read as the reverse complement.
GGACACTTGAAAGCAACTTCATTTTTGAACACAAGCATGAAAATGGATCAGTAAGGTTGGGAATGTGGTTTATATTTATAAAATTTTTCTATAGGGACCAAAATTTAATGATTAGATCACACTTTTCTTGTGTGTATATGTGTTAAACATGGCTGTATCACACTGTAGAAGGAGAATTCCTCCTTGTATCTTGTTATTTCTGATACATCAGGATGACAAACTATTACTGGAATATCCAGAACATCCCTGATAAAGTATTGGATAATACCCTAAAAGTGATGCAGGCCACTTTACAGGTGATGGAAAGCTAGGAGCAGACTGTTGTCATGGAGCTTGCAGAAACTCATTATAAGGATAAAAACAAGTCTGTCTAAATACTGTATAAACACAAGTGTGAGTAAGACCAAAAATAAGGGAATTACAATAATCGAGGTAACAAGACTATGAAAATGGGTAGCAGTAACATGGCACTAACAGTTCACATGTGGGCAAAAAAACCACATAATTTCCAAACCTAGGCATAATCTGAGAAAGCATGATTATAAGTAACACAATCTGGACGTGCACTTATTTAGAAAATGTGTCAGAACACAACAATTACTGAAAGTTAAAAGATTTCCAGTCAGTCTGCATTATATTTGATATTTGTGTGTTTGGTTCGGCTTATGATGTCTGCTGCCCTGAAACTGTTAAACAGGCAGGGTGATTTAAACAGAAGTAATCAATAATATTTGTCTGGAGTTTCATGATCTGGTATAGACCTACATATTTAGTCCCAATAAATCTTATTGCAGTGTTGCTTTTCATAGTTTATGCCTGCTTCTCATTTACACATTTCTATTTCCCTTGGGTACAGCCTGGGTGCTTTCAGTTTTTACACACATATATTCTGAATGGTTTTGAATTTAATGAGACTCAATAACGATACATTTCTTCTGGTTTGAAACAGTAAAATCTCAACCACTAATGTGAAAAATATCCGAGATGAATCTGGTCTTCCATATGGTTGTGTGTTTTGGGGCTTTTGTTTGACAAACATGTTACTATTACATAAGCCAGGTACACTTACATTTTGAAAATCATGTACCTCCATGACCTCTTCACTGCCATTGCCCACTCTGAAGATTTCCAGTTGTTTAGCAGAATTGATCTCCATCATGCTCTCGGTCTCCACACCATCCAGCAACGCTTTGTACTCATAATTGTAGATCTGTGGAAACCAAATACTCGGTTTTCTGAACCAGTACATTCATTATACACAAAATGCTGGATCACTACATTGTATAGACTAACTCTATTTCCCGCAGCATTACACAGTATATCTGCTATGATTAAAAGCATAAATATGCAACCGAAATGGCTGTAACTTTAGACATGATTTGTCCAGCTGACAGAATTGGTGACCTGCACTGCAGTGGCTAATTGAAACTGATGAGTATTATTTAAGGTGTTATCCATTTTATTAAAGTGGAAAAAGTACAAATAAAAATAAATTGTGAAGATGTGTAAAATGTAAATAAAAACAGAATATAGTTATTTGTAAATCTTATAAGCCCATATTTTATTTACATAAGAACATACAAAAAATCTAATGTTTAAACTAAAATGAAATGTAACATTTTAGGAAAAAATAAGGCAATGTGGACCTTGATGGCTGCAACATGTCTCAAAAAATTTGGGACAGGTTTATATTTACCACTTTAATAGCATCCCTTTTTCTTTAAAAAAAAGACTGCACATGTCTGGGAAAGGAAGAGACCACTTGCTTGAGTTTTGGGAGAGGAATGTTGTGCCATTTGTGTCTGATAAACTTCTTTTCTTGTATTTTTCTTTCATGATGCACCAAGTTTCCAATTGTTGAAAGATCTGGACTGCAGGCAGGCCAGTTTAGCACCCAGTCTCTTTTACTATGAAGCCATGCTGTTGTAATAGATGCAGTATTCTGTTTAGCATACTGGGGCCTTCCCGGTATACTGGGGTAAGGCCTTTCCTTAAAAAGATATCATATTAATGGAAGCATACATTTCTCTGTATCTAATAATCTTAATATACCTTTCAGCATTGATGGTGCCTTTCCTGATGTGCATGTTGTCCATTCCTTAGGCACTAATGCACTGCCATACCATTGGAGATTCTGGCTTTAACTAAGCACTGATAGCATGCCAGATGGTCCCTGGTTTCCAAAATGAGACTCTACTTTTCCAAGATACTCTTTCATTCCCATGTTACTGACCTTTTGCACATTACCCTAAGTAATTACAAAATTATCTAGTCATCTAACTGTTTCTTTTTATTAACTCTTTTGTCAGCAAATACATTCTTTTTTTGAAATGCATTGTGGCCATAAAATTTTTTATTTCTTTATTCGTTTCTTAAAATGGTACATTTCCTCAGTTTAAACGTTTTCTATGTTCAATTGTGAGCAAAATATCACTGCATTCTGTTTTTATTTACATGTTACATTTTTTCAACTTTTTTAGAATTGGGGTTGTAATTGGTGACAAAAAGGTGAAAAACTATGTTTTCCTGGACAAAATTGTTGCCTTTTCAGTGAGTACTTGAGGCTTAAGGGTTGTGAACCATCTTACAATGGTTAAAAAAAACTGCCTTATAAATTATTTTTCTTTTCTTTTTTGCTTTTACACTCTCTTTCTCCATCACATTTTTCTTCTTTTGCACTGGTACAGTTGTGTGACCCCGTTATTCTTTCATCACAGATTTCTAATAGCAGTCTGACTGTGAGTTAAAGTAGTTTTATCTTGTTAAGAAATGCATTTAATTAGCTTTCAGTGAGTTTGCCTCTAAAAGAGATTAGGAATATTTGAGAGAAAAAAAAAAACATGCAGGGTAGTGGTTCAAGGCAAATAGATAGGAGAGATTTATTTATTCGTGTTTATAAGTATATACATTATAAGGATACCTTGAACAATGTATTGATTTGTGTGCTTCCATGTTTACTGTTCAGCTTCCTTGGCCTATGAACCTCTTACAGTATATTTGATGCTGTTTGCCTGTTGAATAGCTTAGATATTTTCATTTAGGTATACACAAAATTCAATAGACAGCCATCTAATACAAATATGTCTGTCATATCTTTTAATGTTTAAAAATATAAAAGCTTTTGATTGAATTTGTTCTATCAACATAAGATCTAATTTATATTTTAATCAGAAGATTAGAGAAAAACATTAAGTGCTATAAACATGCAAAAAAATTGCTCATATATCAGTAGTTGTAGGAAACAACATTTTGGGTGGTGGTGAGGGTGGTGACGACTTGTAGTAGACTTGTACTAACCTATCGAATTGCAAAGGAATCTTCCAGTGAATAGCCATCTTCATGTTGTTCCAGATTTTTTATAATATTTAGTTTTGAGCTTTGACTAAGGATTTCTAATATGTAGAGGTTATGTGAAGCTATTCCTTGGCTTTTTGCTTTTAAAAATTGAGATCCTGTACATGCTTTGTGAGCTCTTTGCAGATGACATAAAAAGAAGCATAATAAAAAACAAAAGTATTTTAGAAATGTTTTTTTATTTGAGATTAATCAGAAAAACTTCCACAGGCACATGATGTTTTCTGCTTAACTTCATTTGGCATGTAAATGGGTAACGTTGGGCCTACTTAAACCACACACCCAATGCTCTTCAATTTAGTTGTGTACTAACTGCAATTCATAATAAGACAGTTGAAATATACCTTGTGGAAATAGGGAGTAATGGCTGGGGATGAGGAGAACAAACCAATGGAAAGAATTTTTAATTGCATGATTGTCATAAGTTAACTCATAATTTGTCGCAACTTAATTGTACGTTTTTATCTGTTCTAAATACTTTTCTATTTTCTACTTTTTGATACTCTAATCAACAATGGCATGGACATAGAGCATAGCGCATGAACACAAAATATGGTTTTAAAGTAATTATGGTGTTTTAAATTACAATAATCATCAGGACACCAAACGGAACCTTTGCTATGTTTCCACACAGATGGTTTTAATTTCTGGATGTGTGCACCATGGCATTTTTTTTGGTCTAAGGAATAGGGATATAGGTCTCTGATCCATTACCACAGTAGTTGGTAGTAATGCTCTACCTAAGAATGAGAACTGCCAAAAAAGAAGAAGAAAAAGGAGGAGAAGAAGACGACGACGAATCATGGCCGTTTTTGGTTCTTTTGGCGCATAAGTAAAACAAATGTTCAGTGTTGGGCAGTAACGCGTTACCGGTAACTTTTTTACCGTTTTTTACAGTAACTAATACTGTAACGCGTTACTTTTAAAAATAAAGTAACTTCATTACCGTTACCGTATGGTGCGTTACCCGTTACTTTTATAAATGAATAAATTTCGGCTGAAGTGTAGACTACAGCCCAACTTGCTAACAGCAGCGTCGCATTGTAGGATTGGTGGATAAACCACTGTAAACACGAAGAAGATGCTCTGTGGGCGTGTCTCCGTTTATTCAGGTCTGTGCGGCAGTAATGGCGAGTCGAGACGAGAGCAAGACGAGTTTCTCAAAGTGGAAATATGCTCATTATTTCACTTTAGTTGAGTATAAAGACAAAAACTTTTAATTCAAATGTAAGCTGTGTCTTTCTGGTTCGAAGCTCGTATCTACTGCGAAAAACAGCAACTCCAATCTGTTGAAGCTCCTCCAGGACCTCCATGCCTAAGGAGCTAGTAGCTAGAAGCTAACCCAGTGTTCTGTTCTACATTGTTGATAGTTTTCATACTTAAGCTGTGAAAGGAACATTTTTAAGAGCTCAACACAACAGCAGAAGCCACTTTATGTTTTTGATTGTGAATATATTATTCAGCTTGTTTTGTTATTTATTTCAGAAATCCTTGTGATATATTCAGTTTGTGTTGGTCTGCCTTCAATAAAATAGTGTTTAAAAATGACTTTGTGTTTAAGTCAGTTTTGTGTTTGTATAGACCATAACGCATAAAAGGGCATTAATGGGAACATTAAAGAACGTTCTTAAAAAAGTAACTAAAAAGTTACTTTCAACAGTAACGCATTACTTTTTGGTGTAAGTAATCAACAAAGTAACTGTAACTAGTTACTATTTTTTAGTAACGAGCACAACACTGCAAATGTTTAGTGATAAAAAAAGATTTAGCTGGAGTTCTTTTTTTTTTAATAGTAAATAAAGGACTTTTGAAAATGTGTGTTGCGTTATAATTTACTAAAATATTTTTATTTATTTATTTTTGTAATAAAAAGGGTCAAACAGAATGCTGATGTTAATGATATTAGTGCAGTTAAAAAAATTTTTCATTAATGCATTAACACGTTAATTTTGACCCGTGTGTGTGTGTGTGTGTGTGTGTGTATATATATATATATATATACAGTGAGGAAAATAAGTATTTGAACACCCTGCTATTTTGCAAGTTCTCCCACTTAGAAATCATGGAGGGGTCTGAAATTGTCATCGTAGGTGCATGTCCTCTGTGAGAGACATAATCTAAAAAAAAAAATCCAGAAATCACAATGTATGATTTTTAAACTATTTATTTGTATGATACAGCTGCAAATAAGTATTTGAACACCTGAGAAAGTCAATGTTAATATTTGGTACAGTAGCATTTGTTTGACGTCAAACGTTTCCTCTAGGTTTTCCCCAGGTTTGCACACACTGCAGGAGGGATTTTGGCCCACTCCTCCACACAGATCTTCTCTAGATCAGTCAGGTTTCTGGCCTGTCGCTGAGAAACACAGAGTTTGAGCTCCCTCCAAAGATTCTCTATTGGGTTTAGGTCTGGAGACTGGCTAGGCCACACCAGAACCTTGATATGTTTCCCACAGAGCCACTCCTTGGTTATCCTGGCTGTGTGCTTCAGGTCATTGTCATGTTGGAAGACCCAGCCTCGACCCATCTTCAATGCTCTAACTGAGGGAAGGAGGTTGTTCCCCAAAATCTCGCAATACATGGCCCCGGTCATCCTCTTCTTAATACAGTGCAGTCGTCCTGTCCCATGTGCAGAAAAACACCCCCAAAGCATGATACTACCACCCCCATGCTTCACAGTAGGGATGGTGTTCTTGGGATGGTACTAATCATTCTTCTTCCTCCAAACACGTTTAGTGGAATTATGACCCAAAAGTTCTATTTTGGTCGCATCTGACCACATGACTTTCTCCCATGACTCCTCTGGATCATCCAAATGGTCATTGGCAAACTTAAGACGTGCCTGGACATGTGCTGGTTTAAGCAGGGGAACCTTCCGTGCCATGCATGATTTCAAACCATGACGTCTTAGTGTATTACCAACAGTAACCTTGGAAACGGTGGTCCCAGCTCTTTACAGGTCATTGACCAGCTCCTCCCATGTAGTTCTGGGCTGATTTCTCACCTTCCTTAGGATCATTGAGACCCCACGAGGTGAGATCTTGCATGGAGCCCCAGTCCGAGGGAGATTGACAGTCATGTTTAGCTTCTTCCATTTTCTAATGATTGCTCCAACAGTGGACCTTTTTTCACCAAGCTGCTTGGCAATTTCCCCGTAGCCCTTTCCAGCCTTGTGGAGGTGTACAATTTTGTCTCTAGTGTCTTTGGACAGCTCTTTGGTCTTGGCCATGTTAGTAGTTGGATTCTTACTGATTGTATGGGGTGGACAGGTGTCTTTATGCAGCTAACGACCTCAAACAGGTGCATTTAATTTAGGATAATAAATGTAGTGGAGGTGGACATTTTAAAGGCAGACTAACAGGTCTTTGAGGGTCAGAATTCTAGCTGATAGACAGGTGTTCAAATACTTATTTGCAGCTGTATCATACAAATAAAAAGTATAAAAATCATATATTGTGATTTCTGGATTTTTTTTTTTAGATTATGTCTCTCACAGTGGATATGCACCTACGATGACAATTTCAGACCCCTCCATGATTTCTAAGTGGGAGAACTTGCAAAATAGCAGGGTGTTCAAATACTTATTTTCCTCACTGTATATATATATATATATATATATATATATATATATATATATATATATATATATATATATATATATAAAAAGCTCAAATACCACTGACTGACTCACTTACTCATCACGAAATCTCAAAAACCACTGAACGGATTGCAATGAAATTTGGAACATACCTTCCTCCTGGGTCTTAGGTGCTCACTAAGAAAGGGTTTTGACCCTTTCCGCGGCTAACTCGCGAAAAACATGATTTCTCACGCATTGTAAACTCTTCGAAATAACAGTACAGATCCTCATGAAACTTACTACATTGTTTCTTATTACATGTTAGATGCACGATAAAAATTATTTTTAAAGTAGTTTGCCCTGTATCGGTACTACAAGGGGTAGTACGTTATTTGTTGACGTTACGTTCTGAACTCTGATCATCCAGTCCTGCTCAGTGCTTACTGCTTATCCAGTCCTGCTCAGTGCTTACTGCTTATTGCCATATTGCTTAGCGTTCTGCCTTCCATAGCGAAGCACGGGTACTTTCAGCTAGTGTATATATATATATATATATATATATATATATATATATATATATATATATATATATATATATATATATAGAGAGAGAGAGAGAGAGAGAGAGAGAGAGAGAGAGAGAGAGAGAGAGAGAGAGAGAGAGAGAGAGAGAACGGAAAGTATTCAGATCCCCCTTCAATTTTCACTCTTTGTTATATTGCAGCCATTTTCTAAAATCATTCAAGTTAATTTCTTTTCCTCATTAATGTACACATAGCACCCTATATTGACAGAAAAACACAGAATTGTTGACATTTTTGCAGATTTATTAAAAAGGAAAAAATATCACTCATATATTTAACTCAGGTGCTATCCATTTCTTTTGATCATCCTTCATTTGAGTCCAGCTGTGTTTGATTATACTGATTGGACTTGATTAGAAAAGAACCCAAAGATCACTGTGGCTGAGCTCCAGAGATTCAGTCGGGAGATGGGAGAAGGTTGTAGAAAGTCAACCATCACTCGGGGCTTTACCATCACTCGGGGCATCACTCGGGGCTCCACCAGTCGGGGCTTTATGGCAGAGACACATGAAAGCCTGCATGGAGTTTGCTAAAAAAAAAAAAACATGTGAAGGACTCCAAGATGGTGAGAAATAAGATTCTCTGGTCTGTTGAGACCAAGATAGAACTTTTTGGCCTTAATTCTAAGCGGTATGTGTGGAGAAAACCAGGCACTGCTCATCACCTGTCCAATACAGTCCCAACAGTGAAGCATGGTGGTGGCAGCATCATGCTGTGGGGGTGGACGAAAACCTTTTCCAGAGTGCTCTGGACCTCAGACTGGGCCGAAGGTTTACCTTCCAACAAGACAATGACCCTAAGCACACAGCTAAAATAATGAAGGAGTGGCTTCACAACAACTCCATGACTGTTCTTGAACGACCCAGCCACAGCCCTGACTTAAACCCAATTGAACATCTCTGGAGAGACCTAAAAATGGCTGTCCACCAACATTTACCATCCAACCTGACAGAACTGGAGAGGCTCTGCAAGGAGGAATGGCAGAGGATCCCCAAATCCAGGTGTGAAAAAGATGTTACATTTTTCCCAAAAAGACTGCTTCTACTAAATACTACTAAATAAATAAAAAGGGTCTGAATACTTAGAACCATGTGATATTTCAGTTTTTCTTTTTTAATAATCTGCAACAATGTCAAAATTCTGTGTTTTTCTGTCAATATGGGGTGCTATATGTACATTAATGAGGAAAAGAAAGCAAATGGTTGCAATATTACAAAGAGTGAAAAATGTAAGGGGGTCTGAATACTTTCCGTACCCACTGTATATGTATATATATATATATATATATATATATATATATATATATATATAATATAAAAGAACAAAGAAAAAAAAGTGTGTGTGTATATATATATATATATATATATATATATATATATATATATATATATATATATATACAGTACAGACCAAAAGTTTGGACACACCTTCTCATTCAAAGAGTTTTCTTTATTTTCATGACTATGAAAATTGTAAAGTCACACTGAAGGCATCAAGGGCTATTTGACCAAGAAGGAGAGTGATGGGGTGCTGCGCCAGATGACCTGCCCTCCACAGTCACCGGACCTGAACCCAATCGAGATGGTTTAGGGGTGAGCTGGACTGCAGAGTGAAGGCAAAAGGGCCAACAAGTGCCAAGCATCTCTCAGGGAACTCCTTCAAGACTGTTGGAAGACCATTTCAGGTGACTACCTCTTGAAGCTCATCAAGAGAATGCCAAGAGTGTGCAAAGCAGTAATCAAAGCAAAAGGTGGCTACTTTGAAGAACCTAGAATATGAAATTTTTTAGTTGTTTCACACTTTTTTGTTATGTATATAATTCCATATATAATTCCACATGTGTTAATTCATAGTTTTGATGCCTTCAGTGTGACTCTACAATTTTCATAGTCATGAAAATAAAGAAAACTCTTTGAATGAGAAGGTGTGTCCAAACTTTTGGTCTGTACTGTGTATATATAATATATATATATATATATATATATATATATATATATATATATATAATTGTATTTTTTTTTTTACTTCACAGAAGTTCTGTTTATTTCCTTTTTTATTTCCAGAACGTGTGATCTCCTAGGTATGCTGTGTGCACAGCATGTATATGCTTTCAGAGAAATGAAGAGAATAGAGAATTAATGACAGGCAAATAGAATTATATATGACAGACAAATAGAAAATAATGACAGCAATAAAGCCCCATGTGTTTTATTTACAACACAGTGTGTTCCCTGGCAAGACAGTAAAGGTCATAGAGACACTATCTCAATTGAGTGAAGGGAAGATAATATTATGCTCATGACAGCATGATGTCCTGTTTCTCCTTTAGGCCCTTGAGATATGCAAGGATGTCAGAGCTCAACACAACAGCTGTCATTCAGAAGCTGCACAATGCTTGAACATTTGTACCCCAACTATAGAGAACCTGAGGGTCAGCCTGTAACATCTTGGATGGATCTGAGGTGACAATGGCAATATCCGTCAGGACTACAATAGTGGATTGAGAAAAAAGAGGGAGTAATTGACTTTGTCTCTTTCTGGGTACTTAGATTTCAGTTATTATATGGTTGGATGTAATATAATGCTGGAACATTTAGCATTAAGAGTCCTTTAACTGACTTAAATAATCAATTAGCATGAACAAACTACAGAATTGATAAAAATAGAGATAAATTAACAAAGCCGTTTATTTTTTAAGTTAATAAAAAGGCTTCTTTAACCCCATTACTTTTGAATGACAGAAGGTGTGAATTAATGTTCTAACAGCAAATATGACATTAAGTCTAAAAAATAGGGTAAGATACATCAAAATCTCTGGGTTTAGATAATCAACAATGTTTAGTAAATTTTTTGATCTATAGTGTGCAGATGTGTTATTTTGAGTGTGTTTAGTAATTTATTTAATTTGATAAAGTTTAATAAAATAAGTAATTGCCAATCAATTAAATATCTTATCCTCTTATCAGGCCATACTGTTATGCAACTAGTAAAAGTTATGTTTTTTTTGTTTTTTTTATCTTATTTTCTTAAAGGTTACAAATTCTGGATTCAAAGGCAACAGACCATTTCTCATAACCTAAGAAAGTAGACCATATTGTCTCCTACTCTTCTTTACCACTGGCTCCCTGCACTCCTGCAGATCATGAATGAACTACTGTTGAAATGTAGTCAAAAGTAAAAATAAAACAAAAAACCCAAGGCTTAGTGATATATCATCATTATCATCAAAGATTCAAACTAACAGTGGCTACTCTTACTGAACTTAACAGCTTATCCTTTGGCTCAAAATGTATAATGACAAATTCATATGCTCTAAAATGCCTGACCTTCATCTCTCAGATGCTTACAGAAAGTGAAGCAAAATAAGGCCACCTCTGCAGGTTGTTATGGAACTATTAGCAGTAATTTATAATTTCCATTGAAGGACAGATAAAATAAGTCCAAACCACAGTCCAAAGCTCAGACACAATCAAGTTCAAAACAACAGGCAAATAAGTCATCTAAAGGCAAGTGCGAAGATAAGTATTGTTACGGTTAAAGCTCAGAGCAATGTATTTTTTTGGCATATGTAAATCGGAGCAGCTGCTTGTAATCAACAGGGTTAGAATAGTTGGAGAGAGAGGCATTGTAGTGAGGTGGTTGTGACCGTAGAAGCAATAAAAGCAAAGGAAGATTTAATCTCTGAGTTATGCAGTTGTTATGAAATATTGAGGCTCTTTGGAAATCACTTTTTCAGATCAGTTATAGACTGCAGATGGCATTCAAATGTGTTAAGTCCACAAAGTGAGCTACTGTGTGCATCTGTCCTGTGTTATCTTGGGAATGAAACTTTATCCCTGCTGCTTGTCACATGTTTTTCAATATATCCTACCCCCAGACAACCAATGATTTCCAGATGCTAATACTTCTAATTTTACACCAATGCATTTATTGTATTATTGTATATGTTACATATAGTACATTTTAAGTGTGAAAATATCTTATGTAACACATTAAATATAGGATATGCTGCTCTAAATCTACTGCATAGAACCCTTCAGTGGCAACTGTAATTCACTCAGGTGGGTGTTCTTCACAAAGTTTCTATTTTTTTAATCATCTGAACATGTAGCGCTGGATGTACTTGCAGTTAGCTTAGTTCTCACTTAGGAGGTCACTGAGACATTCAAAAGTGCATTTTGCTTTGACCTCATTATAACATATATAATACATGAAAATAGAAAATGTTACTATTGCTTATATTCATATGCTATACAAAAATAGGGCTTATGCCAATGCTTTACCAAAGCCTATTTGAATGAATTTCATGTGAGGAAGACATATTCAATTTAGGGAACAGACCTGATTTGGCTAGGGGCCCAAATCTATTGCTTGGTCTGCTTTCCTTCTAATGTTTAAGAAAATATATATGGGTAAATTTTAGTCTTAAAAAGCAAGCCTTTCTGTAGTCTTCTCACTAAATGCTTTGCTGCTGAGCTTGTAGAGACAAATTTAGCTTTCTTTTTATCTTCAGAGATAAAACGAGTTATGGATGGGGACATTGATGACAAGGCCTGTCAGCCTGCATGTACATTATATTTAAAGTAAATGGGGATTAAATGCTTTCAGGGCTGCCAGACTCATTTAGTGGAGCAGCTTGTGATGAACACAATGAAGACAGCCAGCTGTTTTCAAACAGAAATTGGCTTTATAAATGAAAGTAAATGGTCACTAGTTAATTTACAGAATCATCAGCTAAGGGAGTTCTACTTCTTTTAAAATATTTCATATATATTGTTTCTTTGTAAGGTTATAGTTTAGATTCAGAAATAGTTTCAGGGTTCTTCTCTTATGGTTTTAAATTGATGGACAAAGGCCTTCAAATATTTGGTTTGAATATTTCTTCATTTACTTAAATTGAGGGTTGAAAATATAAAACATACCTATTATTTAAATCACAATACCAACATTGTAAACAAATTGTATAAAATTTAATTATTTAATGTATTTTTTTATTTTTTTTATTCACAAATATGTAACGTCTTGACAGGATGACCAAAATAGTTTTGTATGTAATACATATTCTGTCCTACACTTTGGCTCTATTACAGTGTAATCAAAAGCTGAGCTAAATTACCTTTTCACTTAAACCCCAAAAATAAAGATATACATTTAACTGTATAGATAAATTTCACGGACCTAGTGAAAACTATTTTGGAGGTGCCATCCTTTTGCTCTATATTTAAGCTTTTCAAATGAGAACTTACCTCTCAGGTCCAAGCATGCATCTTTCATTGATGCAAACTTTTAATAAACAGGGGTAAGAAATTACCTACTTTCTCTCCCTTTTCCCAATGTGACCCATGCCTTGCCGTGTTTTCAGTTGTGGCTGACCAGCATTTTCTTTCATTTGCTTAAATATATCAGTATTTCATTTTTACCAGCACATACATGGCTTCTCACACATCAAAAAATTACTGTAGTCATAAATCACACTTAACTATGTGGGGAATAGGGCTACATTCAGGAGGGGGAAAATGGTCTGCTTAGAACTGCTAAGTGACTAATACCAGTGTAAACAAAACTCAATGGATTCTATCACTAACTCTTCTGAATAAGTTAGCAATGTGAATACAGATCAATCTTCTCCCATGGAAATGGCAGTGGGGTTCACACAAAGTGTTCAGCATTTCCTAAGTACTCAGGAAGCTAATAAGGAAACAATAAATATGACATGAAATACTGAGCTAAATATCATTTTAACAATGAGTGGGCAACAAAATTACCACAAGTCACCTCTACTGCAGGCAGAAACTATTGTTCTCATTGGTTCCCAGGTCCATTGTGCATAATTCTCCCATGTATGCACAGGACCTCAAGTGGTTAAGTGGCATTTAGAAACAGCTTGTGAGAGCAGCAGGTCTCTGCTTTCAGCCTTCTAGATGCATATAATAATTTGGTTAGATGAATGGCATTAGCTACTAATGAGGACAAGAATAGTCTTTTTGCTACTAAAAACATTAACAATCCAATTCCATCTTAAATTGCATACTGGGGTTAGGGTTTGTGTCGGGAAATTGCAGTGACTTTATTCTAAGACAACAATTTGTGCTATAGCTAACGATTGTGATGATTTTCTAAATTCATATAAAAACACTATTTTGAATAAAAAATTACATTGATTATTGATTATAAAAGAACTGTGTCCTTAGGCACTCCATTTAAGTTATGCTGTTACTTGTCTTCGATCCTGCTTGCACGTTTTTACCAATATTCAGCACATCCATGCAAACATCAGTGGGAAACAAGCACACATAATAATATTTTTTCCTCCCTTTGTTTCTCTTCCATCTTTCTGTCTCTATCTTGTGCTTTTGCCATACAAATAAATCATGTTATCTAATGCTGGTGGCTCTGACTCTGTGTCATCAAGGAATATGTCTAATATATTGTAAAACATCTGTTAATTTATCCTACCAGTGCCAATCATGTGGCAGCAACACAAATCATACAATCATGCAGATACAGGTCAAGAGATTCAGTTAATGTTTACATAACACAACAGAATGAAGAAAATTGTTGGAAACTGCTGATCTCTGTGTAGAGACTCATCAATCTCTACACAGAATGGTGCAAAAAACATCATGTGAGTGACAGCTCTGTTGGTGAAAATGACTAGTTGCTAAAGGAAGTCAAAGGAAAATTGCCAAAGTGGTCTGAGCTAGCATGAAGGATGTAATAAATTAAATAATCACTTTTTACCACTGTGATAATCAATATCAGCTTGCATCAAACATCGATGGGATACTTAACGGAATCCCAGGTTCATTGATAACAGAGTGAGGTTTTTCACAACAGGAATTGCTTTGGGCATGACCAACTACAGAAGCTCCTATGACATCATGTCTTTCTTGACAGACACAGGTCGACCCCTTACAACGTCATTGTAGCGAGATTTCTTCCCATCCCTGTGCAAGGAGGGAAGTGTTAGTAAAACACCTCACTTTGTTATGGATTACGTTAAGTAACCCATCGTTCTTTTCCTACTTTGCATGGTGTTTCACAATGGGAGATATAGACCACTCCCAGATTGCAGGTAATCCCACTATACCTAATTACATGGGCTCTGACCTTCTGGCCTGTCTATAAAATTGCCAAAAGTGTGTAGCGTAGCCCAACTAGCTGCTGCACAAATATCCTGAACAGAAACTTCTCTAAGTAAGGCCAATGATGTTGCTATGCCCCTAGTAGAGTGGGCCCTTACACCTTCAGTTGTCTGTGAACCTCTGCTATGAGGTTAACGGAAGAGATATATCTCTAGCTATAGCATCAACAACAGCCGCTGCCTTGACAACGGCTTCCCCTTGTGGGCAGTGGCCTAAGACACAAACAGCTGGTCATTCCATCTGAAGCCTGCTGTTGTCTCGACATGTATGGGGAGCACACACTGGACATAAGGAATTCAACCTCTCATCCTCCAGAGAAAAGAATGAAGGAAAGTGGAAAGCTAAAATATCTGTAATAGGACATCTATAAGAGTAGACCACAACTTTAGATACAAACGCCAGGTCAGGGTGAAAGGAAACCTTTGTGAGCCCTGGCTTGCAGCTCACTCACACACTTAGCTGTCACCAGAGTTTCAAGCAGCGCTGTTTTAAGAGAGAGAAACTTTAGCTCCGACGCCATTCAATGGCTTGAAAAGGTGTTGAGGATGAGCCTCTAAGATTATAGACAGATCCCACAGTGGGACCATCATTCTGGACATCAGCCTCTTATGGCACGCTCCCTTTATAAAACTTATGCGTATGCCTCCTTACCAGTTGATGTAAGTGACCATTGTGAACCGTTTTCACTTAAACATGCTGGACCTTTATGAAGGTCAGAAAATGTTTTATCGCTAAAAACATTGGCAACAACCCTAAGTAGTTTATATGCCTTTAGATCAGCTGTGGAGGCCAAACGTTGTTCACAGATCTAACCATTAGAGTTGCTCCCCGCACTTTAAGGACGCGTCTATCATCAGAGTAATTTGACGACACCGCCCCTAAGGGAATCCCCACCCAGAGTCGCTTTTTTTCAATACAGCATTTTGATGTACAGATTCATTATGCATACACAGCCGCAGATGTGAAACCCATCCCTAAAAATCCCTCATCATGAGAAGTCTCAGATGTACTACAGAAATTACCAGAGCCATTAAACTTAGCATTCATAAGCACACCCTGGACTGAACCACTGTCCCCGTCTGAACCTGGCGCGATTCTCCTCGCTGTCAGCGGGAATCTATACTGAGCTCCAGATATTCTGTGAATAAAATAAAATAAAACGACCCACATAAAAACTGGTATTTTCTAAATATAATAAGAAATGTGAATCTGCTGTGTTATTTTTTTTCCCATTTTGCTAGCTTGGGGGTTTAAATTTAGCGCTAATGTATTATGTGTTACCAGCAGCAGATGTAGGTAAGACATGTAACCGAGGCAAGCATCTTGACATGCATTAAGAGTGAGTCATAGACAGATGTGGCGGAGAGATTCTGTAATGTTTCAAAATAAAACATCATTCAGAATCAGATAATAAATAAAACAGAAATAATGTAAGTTATGTATTCTTTCTGTGGGCCCGGTGATTTAACGATAACACAAGTGAACACAACATGCAGTTTTTAAATGAAGGTTTTTATTATTGATGAAAAACAAAATCCAAAACTACACGGCCATGTGTGAAAAAGTGTAGATGCTGACCCCGCAAACATCCCGAACCATCTAGACACGTACCAGTGCCAATTGGATCCCACTTCATGTGGAGTTTGGACACTGTACCTCCTTGAGTGTTTAAAGGCTCTTGCATGGAGAAGCTGGTGTTGGATCGCAAATGTTGAGCTATTTTATGAGTTGCTCAGTAGCTCCTAGTTTTATAACCACAAATGACTGTAAAAGCCTGTAGAAAGAACATTAATCATAATTGTACATTCCAGTGCTCATGTTAGTTCTCACTCTCCAGTGTTCTGTATATATTTCAAGATTTATAATCACACTCTTGATGTCAACCAAATGAGGATGGGTTCCCCATTTGATTCTGGTTCCTCTCAAGGTTTCTTCCTCATAACATCTAAGGGAGTTTTTCCTTGCCACAGGCTTGCTCATCAGGGATAAATGCACACTATTCACCTTAACCCTCAATGTTCTGTAAAGCGGCTTTGAGACAATGTTTGTTGTGAAAAATGCTATAGAAATTGACTTGACGACTATTTTTTATTTTTTTCTCTATTGCTGCTCAACAGGTTGGGGCTTAAAAAGTATAACTCCCATCAGAGCAGTGAGTTCCCTCTTTCTATTTGTGTGGAGTGGAAACAGGCCCCCACTAAGTGGATAAATGAGCCTGATGTGGGAAATCAAGTAAGATTATCCTTTAATTATAGTCAGTGTGTTTCCCCTGACTTTAGTGTGTCAGTGAAGTTAGTGTGTTTCCCTAAGGGAGTACCTAAAGCAGCTGCTTATTTAGGCCAGTCACTCCACTATGATAAATATTCTTCCTAAAGACTCCATAAAAGTCTGGTTTACCAAAGAATACAAAGAAATAAAATCTGAAGAATTTGTAGAAAAAACTTCAGATTTCAGAGTGATTTATAGAAGGGCATTATAGTTTCTTTTAAACTATGAACTATAAATGAGCAAGTTTATTTTTAGGTGCTTATTGAAGTGAAAAGGCTTTTATTTAGTATTTATTTTCTGGCAAATAATGTCAAAGGGAAATGGACCACAACAAACTACCTCTCTGTTATTGTTTATGCAAAGGTCTGACAATCAGTGGCGGGCGGTCAGGGCCAGCAAAGCATTCTCTGCTGGCCTAAACACTTTCAGAAGCACTGACCCACATTTACAACCTAAATTCTATTATTTCTTCCATAAAATTGTATTAATTTATTCCCAACAGTTGATTCTCTTCATTTTGTAGCGTTTCTCTTGGCAGCACTGCTTCCAGTACGTGTATGTTAGATTTTTTTGTCTAATCAGATTTCAGCCTCTATGTGCTGCCATGTCAATCTAATCTGCCCAGGGCCTTCAAAGTCAGTAGTGCTTATGTATATAATGAATGTATCTGCTTCTTTATCCAATCAGATTTCAAATTCATCTCACAGGGCCAGCTACTTGGCCCCAGCATTTTTTCTTCCTCTGATTGTTTGGTCAGAGAGAAACTGTCACAGCCAAGTTCGACTGGCAAACAATTGTGTAGCGTGTTGCACACAATAATACATCAGAGATAGACTTTTTTATACCTATGGAGGAAGATAAATTGATTTGGTCTCAGACATACTTAAAAATAAATTTTCAAGAAAAGCTAGACATTGTAAGAAGAGGTCAGCCAACCCTGAAGCTAGCTAGCTTGTCTAGGGAGTGCTCGCCACTTCCAGACCAGTGAATACGAGTCGTACCACTGGCTTACAGCCTCTGAGGAGCGGTGCAAATTATGACTATGCATCTCTGGTGAGTAGGATGTATTTTATTTAAATTTTAATGTTTTTGGAGGGGGGAATACATTTTAATGAGTGTTGTTCCAAGAATTTTCTCTCTGCCATCCAATCACTGAAATAAATGATATTATGATATTAGGTACGAAAAGCCTTTGCTATGGAGGACTGTGGGTCGACAATATATGTTGCATTATACTAAACATTATATAAAATTTAGAGTTAATATGGTTCATATAATTTTTTTGTTTTTTTATATTATAAATAAATACATAGAAAACATTACTCTGTAATTTGTAATACAGTTAGTCTGGTCTTTGTTTTTCCAAATGGCATTTTTTTTTCTTCTTTTTCCCTCTTCACATATATAGAATGGTAAGCCCTAGGTTGGTCATCTCTGATATAGACAATGCGTACCAGCTGTGCACGAGTGGAGGGCGTAGCCGGCCTGAACGAACGGTAAGAAACACCTGCAGCTGACGAGACTAATCAGTGCGCTCTGTTTTAGTCTGGCGACGGCAATAAAGAGGAGAGAGACGCCAACTTTGGGGGAGAGAGAGAGACACACCAAGCAAAGAGATGAGCGGAAGGGTCACTGAAAGGTGATTAAGCACGGGCGGGCGCCGGTGAATGAGACGTGTCGGCCAGCGAGTAAACTCGAGTGGACGCGAGAAAAGGCGTGGCGGTCTGCGAGAAAACTCGGCCGGGCGCTAAAAGAGAAAGTGCACCGATCCGCGGGTGAGACGGGCGGAAGCCGAAGGAGTGCGTGCCGATCCGGGAGGGACTGCCAGCGAACGTTGAGAAGGAAAGACATCCCGAACCGCGAGTTTGTGGATGAGCCCTGCCGTGAGAACTGGAAAGGTAAGCGCCAGGGTGAAAATAAAAGTAAATAAAGAAAGCTCTGCTTGGTGAACTATTGCCTGTCTATCTTTTTTCCAGTGCGGTGCCAGTGAATTTGGTAGAGTGGTGCTGAAACCCTGTGCTGGAAGAGGGGTATGACTCCAGGGAGACTATGCCAGGAAGGGGAGTAGGACCAGATCAACGAGGAGTGCTGCAGCCGCTGTGGTGCCAACTGTGTCCTGTGCGGCGAGATGGGATCGGCAGCAAAAACAGGCACTGCATGGTCTGCCATGCCTCTCCAGGAAAGTCCAAATGTTTGAGTACACAGGGACAGGCAGTTTCTTTCTCTCGCTCTCCCTCTCCGTCAACACCCACATGCCCGCCCATCCGGAATCTGGGAGCATTCTCCACCATCTTCAAACCAGGAGGGACTGCGCACAACTAGAAGGAAAGGTGTCCCAAACCGCAAGTGTGTGGTAAGTCCTGGCGTGAGTACTGGTAAGGAAAGCGCCAGGGTGAAAATGATAGTGAAGGCTCTTTTCTAATGAAAGCTCTGCTTGGTGTAGTATTGCCTGTCTATTTGTCTTCCAGTGTGGTACCGGTGAATTTGTTACACAGTGAGTCATACACTTTGGGTTCAATCTTGTTTATCTGTCCTTTGATTTATTTATTTTTGTTCTTTCTCCTAATAGTAGACTAACTTATTAAAATTACAGTACATCTGTGCAGATTTAATTAATTTTAGGACTAATAATTCAGAATAAAATAAAGTCAATTTAATTAAAGGTTTTTAAATATAGCCAATCCAGGAAGGTGTTGCTAAAAAGAAACAATTAGAGGAAGATTTTGCAACCAATTAAGTTAATTGGCAACAGGCCAATAACATCATTGGAGATAAAATGAGTTTCCTAAAGCAATATCATGCAAAAAAGAAGCTCTTTGGAACATGATCCAGAAACACAGAAGACAAATTCGAAATCTATTCTGTGGTCAGATGAATCAATATTCTTTTTGAAAAATAAGGATGCCACATCCACTGGACAAAATAGTAGATGGACCAAAACTGGCAGTTATCAACCCCTTAATAAAGAAACCAGACCCATTCAGCTGTACAACTATAGGCCAATATCAAGCCTCCCCTTTGTCTCCAACATTCTAGAAAAGGATGCATAGAAGTTATGCTCACACCTAGTTAGGAATAACAATTTTTAAAATGTACGGTATTAGTCAGGATTTAGGCCTCATTGTAGCACAGAGACTGCGCTGGTTAAAGTGGTAAATGACCTGCTATTGGCCTCTGATCAGGCCTGTGTCTCTTTGTGTTGCAGTTTTTTTTAGACCACTGGGGCAAAATATCGTCCATGCTAGACTAGAAAATGCTGGAATATAGGAGAGTATTCCAATTAGTTTTCAGGACTCAGACCCAGCATCATTGTTCAAGTCAAGGCTGAAAACATGTTTCTGTATACATCTGTGTAAAGCTGCTTCGAGACAATGTCCATTGTTAAAAGCACTATAGAAATAAAAAATTTTAATTTAATTAAATCATGAATGACCAAGACTTGATAGCTCCTCAGGCAAGAGTATCAGTATTGTTTGTATCAGTGTTGAACTCCATATTGAACAAATTAGAGACACCTCCCAAATCCCTATTTAATTACTAAATTTTCCATACTTACCTAAAAGACTTGTAATAAGAACATGGCCTAGTTTTGTACCAACACATTTATCTGACATGCCATTTTGTGTTTTGCATACTAATCTTTATATAACATTTATCATGAAAGCATATAGGAAAGATCATTTAGATGCATGGTCTGATTATCATCCCAATTTCTAGACAAATGGACTATCTTACCTTTTCAGGGTTTGCACTCCAAATGTACCTCAGGCTAAAAACGCAAAGGGCCAGCATGAGGAAAAACAAGCCTAGAATTAGGGCAACACAATGGTAACTACAGCATCCAGGATTTTTCTTTTTCCCTAGCTCAACCTAAAAAAAAAAAAAAAAACAAACACAGACAGTATATATAAAACCATATGGAAACAATAAAATAATGAGCCCTAATAAGGTTATAATAATCAAGTAAAATTAAATAGTAATAAGTAAAACAAAATAAATAGATAAATAAATTTACATTTATTAAGTAAAATATAATAAAATGTTATATTTAAAAGGCAGTGTGGGAACACAATGTCCCTGTGTAATAAATTAAAGCTATAGTACAATGGAGCATAGTTAACATCAAATAATAATTAT
Organism: Silurus aristotelis; assembly: GCF_946808225.1. Lineage (NCBI taxonomy): Eukaryota > Metazoa > Chordata > Actinopteri > Siluriformes > Siluridae > Silurus > Silurus aristotelis. The sequence continues at coordinate 13,020,678 of NC_139587.1, read as the reverse complement.
CTGTTCTGTCCATAAAGATTCAATGATTTAAAATAAAATAAAGTTTACACAATTACTCCTCGTCCAATGCCTAAAATTTGGCTGTTGCTCAAATATAAGTTCCATTAAAAAAAAGCGTAGAAATCAATATTTGCAGTGGCCATGTCTCTCTTTATATAGACATGAATGTATTTAAGAACAGTTGAGAGTTGAGAAGTATTTATTCATGCTGCACTACTTTATCTCATCAGCAGAGACGGAGACGACAGGAGAACTTTCTATCAATAATTTACTGTCTCTAATATTTACTTTATCCCTAAAGCTAAAAAAATAATAACCATTTATAAGCAAATAAATAACAAAGACATTGACACATACAATGAAATGAACATTTTGCATATATTTATATTCTTTGAAATACGACAGCCTAGTAAAATTCTTAGTGGAAAGGCAAGGAAACAGAAGGGCAAATAATCAGAGGGGCCAACATTACTTTGAGGATGAATGTCTCTCTGCATGGAAACCTGGTTAAAATGTACCAAAGCTGTAATAAACAATCTAAATCCAAAACATACAGATGCCTGAAGAAAGCATGAACAGAAAGAAGTTGGAAGAACGAAGAAATGTAAACTTTCAAAGAAGTGGGGGACATACAATTATTTAAAAAACACATCAAATACATCAAGATTTTAATATTTTATGTTCCATAGATTAAACGGAAACATTCCAGAAATAGTACATTTAATAAATTTTATTTTATATATATATATATATATATATATATATATATATATATATATATATGGAGCATAGTTAACCATATATATATATATATATATATATATATATATATATATATATATATATATATATATATATATATATATATATATATATATATATATAAAATGGTATGCCTTGCCATAAAGATATTAATCATGCACTTATCAATGTTGATACTTTAGGACCACGTTCTCTTTTTCTTTTTTTTTTTTTTTTTTACTTTTTTCAATCTTGTTTCGGATTTTTTACATTGAGGCTGTCTGCTTTTTTGCATTTAATTGCAAAATTAACCAACTTGTTTTTGTTTTTTTAGCATTTTAAATAATGTAACTAATTGAAATTTCTTTAAAGCTGTCTTTTTGTAAACAGTCATATATACAAACAAATGTGTAGAAATAGTCTCAGATGGTATGCACTGTTTTTTTGTTGTCTTGAACCAGTAAGGAAACGTGAAATTATTCAGACTTTTTGAGTAACTAAACAATCACTAGTACATAGTTATATTTTACAGTTTGCACTATATTGTTAACATAAAATTTTTTATAATCACATTGTTGAAGTAATGAAATCAGCTGGATTAGAAATAATTATATGACTCACATGTGTGCATAGCTCCTGCTGACTGCAGGAAAAAGAGCCCTTCTCCATGATTGCAGTTCCAGTCCTCTAGGAAGTCTCAGTCAGACAGAACACTGGAATGCATTTCATAGAGCACAGAGGAAAATGTTGTTATACTGGCAATTTAGGAGAAGTATCAAAAGGGAGGGCTGATTTCTTTGGAAAAACTATTTTTGTGGGTTTCTTTCCACTTGAAGCACTTGGGTCTGGTAAAGAGTATAATTTGCTCAGGAATAAAAACATAATGGAATGTGGGTGGAAAAAGAGAAATACAATAACGTGTATGCTGACATAATGTACATTAGTGTACACATATGCGAACGTGCATTTTTAGAATTTACAAATGAACCCATTCCACCTAGATATACAATTAAATTTTTATGTGGGAGAAAGAAAAAACCTAGGAAAACATCAATTAAAAAAACGTGTGATCTCAAAATGCATGGCATGACTAATGTTTATTAGAGATGTAAAGTATTATCTCTATCTGTTTAGTGCTCTTATAGTTTTTCTCAGTTCCTTTGGAGTATTTCTTAGATCAAAAATAAAATTATCAAAACTACTTGTTCAAACTTCGTCATTTCCTTGGTTCATCTCTCAAAAGTAGTCACTTGTGCACATCTTAAAAACAATTCTTGTTGCTTTGATCAAATTGCAAATGCTTCGGTACATTCATATAAATCGATTTTGTGCAATTATTAAGGTTTTAACTGGTTTGCAAATATTAAGTGTTTTTGAAAAAAAAAAAGCTCAAAAACAGCTTTTGAGCTTTTCTCCAAAAACCTTTAATATTTGCAAACCAGTAAATGCATGTTTGTACAAAGCACAATACATTGGATTTCTTGCAAAAAGCCTATACTTTTCTCAAAATCCTTGGTTCATCTCTCAAAAATAATTATTTGTGTCAATGAACGTCTTATTACCATCAGAATAAAAAGTCTCTTTAAACATTTTGACGATCGTTTTTGTGAACAATGACAGTCATGTTGCCAATACGAAGGCACACAGTTTCAGTATTTCTTGATCTAAACTACAGTTTGTATTACAATGATTAAAAATGCACAAATTTGTATGTCTTCTATTTGGCATCTATGAATTAACAGCAGAAATGTATTTATTTGATTACCGGATTGTTGCGAGGCACAGATTCGGGGAATGCTACAAAATATTTCTACTTCACCGAAGATTTCCAAGAGCACAGTGGCCTCCATAATTCTCAAATAAAAGTAGTGTGGCAAAATCAGGCATCTTCCAGGTGCTAAGCAATCAGGGAGGAAGGGCCTTAGTAAGAGCGGTGACCAAGAACCCAATGGTATCCTGATTGAGCTTCAGAGATCCAGAAGGACAACAAACACTGCAGCCGTCCACTAATCAGGGCTCAATGGCAGAGTAGCTAGACAAAAGCCTCTCCTTAGTGAAAAACCCTTTGAAGGCCACTTGGAGTTTGCTAATAGGCATCTGAAGGACTCTCATACTGTGTGTGGAAAAAGATTCTCTGGTCGTTTCGGGAACAGCTCACATTGTCATGTCATTCAGGTGGCGTGTGCTGATGTTCCTGAAGAAGACCTTATAACAGATCTCCTTTAGAGTTTTTGCCTGGCCTTCAATGCTTCCATGTTTGGACTACTTGAACCTTTTGACTGTGTTTTTAAACTGTTTGTTGGGATCTACACCGTTGTTTTGATTTGTGCTTTAAAACTGCTCTCCTGGGTGCCCCCCGGTTGTTTTCATTTAAGACTTTCATCCTAAACTCTCAGCTTGCGTCCTGCATTTGGGTCCCAGTGTGTCAGAGGTTACCAATATGGATGATGTGCTGGGTGCTGTCTATACACATTAGAGGAGATAAACAACTTCCTAGATGAAACCTTAAGAAAGATTGTGGATGTTGCTAACTACCTCCCAGACACAGATAGATTCCTAATGTCAGTTTCAAAACTACAAAAAGATGCTACATTAGAGGAACTAAGCAAACAGAAATGATATAGCTTGTGAAAAATGGCAACTAAGTTACGGAAAAAAAAATAACAAAAAGACCTTTCAAAAGCAAAATGAAAAATGGCTAAATCAAATCACATGGGTTTTTCCTGTCTCTGTACACCTGTCCTTCTCTGTTCTCTCTTTCTTTTCTAATTAATTCTTATGGAGAAGCTGAGAATAGGAACTTTTAACATTAATGGGGGCAGAAATAATAATAAATGAGTGAAAAAAATATAAACACATTGATGTACTTTTCCTACAAAAAAAACACACAGAGACAGAGAAAATAGAACTGAATGGGGGATGTGCTGGGAAGGCCAACACTTACTTAGTCATGGGACAAACCTCAGTGCAGGGGCAGCATTTATTTTTCCAAAAAGGGTAAAAGCAAATATCACACTGCACATTGAGCTAGAGCAGGTTTGGGTTTTAATGCTACAAGCAAAAATCAGAGGGACACAGTTTTTATTTGTAAATGTTTATGATTTAAACCTCAACAGTGAAAGAGTAAAAATTTTTAATAAACTTAGGGATGCAATAATTAATCATGGTAACCTCACTACAGTCATGGGCCAAGACGATTTTACAGTGGACCGATATTCTGAAGCAGCACACATACAGTCCAGTTAAGTATTAGACAAGGTTATTAAAGAATGCAGTCTGTTAGATGCCTGGAGAGAAACGACTGTAGGTGTGAAACAATACACATGGCTAAAGACAACCACGGCAAGAATAAGTTATGCAAGTTTCAACATTATTCTATATAATGCTTTTTACGACTGTCCAAATTGTAAACATGAAAGAAATGCAACATAAACATAATTTAGTAACATAAAAATAAATAATATAAGTATAATAAGAATCTAATCTAATAAAAGTATATTAAAATATAATCTGACTATAAGTATGAATAATATATTATACGTTTTATATATATATATATATATATATATATATATATATATATATATATGTATATATGTATACGTATATATATATATATATATATATATATATATATATATATATATATATATATATATATATATATATATATATATACACACATTATATACATACATACATACATACATACGTGTGTATATATATATATATATATATATATATATATATATATATATATATATATATATATATATATATATATATATATGTGTGTATATATATATATACACACATATAATAGACACTAGCAAAAAAAGCATATAGATGTATATACATACATGAATTAACAGAAGGGATGGATGGATATGTATGACAAGTAAAGATTAAAGTGACTCAGTGTGACGTAATTGTCATTAAAGTGTTCATGTGCTTGTAAAAAGTGACGCTGTGCTAGTCCATTCCAGTTAGAGTTCCAATAGTGCAAGTAATGCAAATTCTTGTATTGACTATTAATGTGAATAATAGTGTGCAGCGAAGGAAGTGAGACACAGAGAGAAGTCCAGATACTAGTTTTGTGTCTCCTGGTTTAAACTCCAATCACAGTAGGTTTTATGTTATTTAACAATGTAAAGCCCAGATCTTAGTGGTATTTTAATGCTAAACTGCTCCAAGACCAGGACTTCTGTGTTAATTTTAAAATTTTCTGGGAGAAATGGAGACAGAAAAAGGTGGCGTTTGATTCCTTAGGAACGTGGTGGGAGGTCAGGAAATCATAAATAAAAGATTCTGACGCCACACACAAAAAGCACTGATAAATAACACAGGGAGATAGAAATATTAGAAAACAATATATTCACTAAAAACTGAATAGAGAGGAGGAACCCACATCTCCAACATCAAAGACATTGATGCCCCAACCTCCTACTTCTTAAATCTAGAACAGAAAACCAGACGAAACTGCAACTATGACACCAAGGGGAATGAGAGACATTGCAGTAAACTTCTACAAAGAACTGTGAGGATGTCACTAATCTGCTTTGCAGAGAGGAGATATTGAAGGAACTACCAAAACTAAGCAAAGGACAAGCAGAAACACTTGAATTGGACATTGAGTTCCAGGGACTGGCTGATGCAGTACAACTAAGCATCAAGAATCGACGGACTCTCGGAAGAATTTTATAAATACTTCTGGTGAATATTGGAAAAAGATTTGTTTAAGATTTTTAAATGGTCTATGAACAATGGGAAATTACCTACCAGCTGTACATGGGCAGTTTTATCTCTCCATTAGGCCCCCAGCCCTCAGTGTCACCTGATGGCGGTGGCCGGGAGAGGGGACGTCAGAAGTGCTGATCGTCCGGTTTGAGGTACAGAACAGCGTGAAGGCGAGGAAGACCACCCCTCCTCCCACTGACCAGGTGCTCTGTCTAACCACAGCTAAAGTGAGGAAAACTCTATGCAGAGTTAACCCACGGAAGTCTGCTGGACCTGACAACATTCCTGCCAGAGTGCTCAGGGAATGTGCAGAACAGCTAGCAGATGTCTTCACTGACATCTTCAACATCTCCCTGAGCAGCAACGTTGTTCCCACGTGCCTCAAGACAATGACCATTGTTCCCGTGCCGAAGGTATCTACTGTCTCCTGCCTCAATCACTATCGTCCCGTCGTGCTCACACAAATCTTGATGAAGTGCTTCAAAAGGCTCGTCATGAGGCACATTAAGACCCAATGTGTAGCAACGCACAGCTCGAACCACATCGTCAAGTTTGCCGATGACACGACCGTGGTGGGTCTAATCAGCAAGAGCGACGAGTCAGCATACAGAGAGAAGGTGCAATGGTTAACTGCCTGGTGTGGAGCAAACAACCTGTCTCTGAACATTGACAAAACCAAAGAGATGGTTGTGGACTTCAGGAGAGCACAGAGTGACCAATCTCCACTGATTATTGATGGCCCCTCAGTGGAGATCATCAAGAGCACTAAATTACTTAGTGTTCATCTGGAGGACAACCTCATCTCTTCACTCAACACCAGCTCCATCACCATGAAAGCCCAGCAGCATTTCTACTTCTTGAGAAGGCTTAGGAAATCAAATCTCATCTCCCTCCCCCCATCCTGACCACAGAGGGACCATTGAGAGCATCTTGAGCAGCTGCATCACTGCCTGGTTTGGGAACTGCACCGTCTACAGAGGATAGTGAGGACAGCTGAGAAGATCATCAGAGTCTCTCTCCCCTCTATTATGCACATTTACACCACACGCTGCATCCGCAAAGCAAACCGCATTGTGGACGACCACACACACCAGTCACACACACTTTTCACTTTCCTGCCATCAGGTAAACTGTTCCGAAGCATTCGGGCCGCCACATTAAGACTTTTTTCCCGCAAGCCTTCAGGCTTCTTAACACACAGAACTGAAACTCACTCACACACACACACACACACACACACACACACACACACACACACACACAATGTGAGTTACTGAACTGTAAAACCTGGACTTAACACTTAACACACACTCATTACTCATCTCAGCCCATTCCATTATTATTTATACTATACAGTACTGCACTGTTTACATGCTGTTTTTTGCACCTTTGACTGTTTCTTATTATACTATACTATTATTATTACTATACTGTTTACATGCTGTCTTTTGCACCTCTTGACTGCTGCTGTTTTTTGCACTACATTATGTCTGTTTATATTCACCCCCAGGTATAGTTTTTACAGTTCTCCTCACACAGTACTGTATATTTAGAGTATACAGTAGGTTTTCTAGTCGGCGCTATCTCAGGTTTTGTGTCTTGTCTTGTGTTGTCTGTCTGCACTGTCTGTCTGTACTGTTTTCGTCTCCACTGTTTGCACTAGGTTGCACTCGACGCACTTTATTTAGCTCTATGTTGTTGTTTAGTGTAGCACCAGGGTTCCGGAGGAACGTTGTCTCGTTTTTACTGTGTACTGTGCACCACTGTGTATAGTAGAAATGACAATAAAAGCCTCTTGACTTGACTTGGATTCCTGCGCACATGATTTGGTGGCAGAATCCCCACAGCTGGTCTGCCGCCGTTGCCCCCTGCCGCCCCGGTACTTCAGGCACCCGCGGCACCGGCCCCCGCTCCACCAACCTATGCATGAACCTCAGCTCACGTCGCCAGCCCGATTTTCGGGCGAACTTCAAGGTTTTCGGCTCGTCTATGCCATGGCAAGATGCCGCCCGCTCCCTGATCTTGGCCACACAGGGGCATTGCTCTGTGGCAGAGTTTGCGGCTGACTTTCCATTCGCCATTGACAGTGGATGGGATCACACGGCACTCTGACAATTTTCTCCAGTGCCTCTCCTCTGCCGTTAAGAACGCAGTCAGCACCAGTAATCCACCGCGAGATCTGGATTCTCTTGATCCTTACCGTCTGTCCCCTACATGCAGTTCCCCACCTGATGCTTTAAGTCCCCGCACTCTCTCTCTCTCTCTCCGCCACAGGCAATGGAGATAGGGTCTATGCCTCTACTGCGGAGGCAAAGGTTACATGCCCATTATTAGGCCTGCCTAGTAAAAGGCATGGCTCGTCGGTGAAGGAGCGATGAGCCCCTCTTTCCCGCTCACTCCAAACCCACCATATTGGTCCACCTTTAGGCAGGCCCCGGAGGCACAGAATTGGCTGCCTTCATCGATTTGGGGGATCCAAGATGGCGGCGCGGCAGTAGCTCGCAGCGGCCGCTCCGGACCCAAAATGGTGCTAACTTTATTTTGTAGCCCGCCTTACACAACACATGGACATCGGAGCAACCGGTGTGCCTGTGTACAACCGCAAAACACTGAAAGAACTCAAAAACAACCCAAACAACACCATAAATGATGACCTGCGGCAGAAACTACGCGACCTCTGCGTGCTCCGAGAACCAGACCTCCAGACCTCGGCATCGCCTGCGGAGGACGGACGGAGGAGGGGGAATCGGAAGCGCTGCGCGAGGAAGCAGAAACGCGGAAAGCGAGCGGGTGCTAATGCTAGGCTAAAAGCTAACCCTAGCCGGCCCGCTCAACCATCACTACTGCTGGCAAATGTCTGCTCCCTGGACAATAAACTAGACTACATCAGACTCCAACAAGCTACTCGGCGTGAGTACAGACACTGTTGCGTTTTTGTGTTTACGTAAAACGTGGCTGAGCGACAGAGTTCCGGACGCCGCCATCCAGCTGGACGGGCTAGCCGCGTTTCGTGCCGACAGAAATGCAGCTCTGTGCGGTAAGACTCGCGGCGGCGGTCTGTGTGTTTACATCAACACGGAATGGTGTAAGAACTCTGTGCTTGTTTCTACCTACTGCTCATCGCTGCTGGAGTTTATTGTTGTGAGATGTAGACCTTTTTATTTACCCCGGGAATTCACCACCGCTATTGTGCTCGGAGTGTACATACCACCTAGCGCTAATGCTAAGGAAGCGCTCAGCGTGCTCTACGGGACCATTAGCGGACTTCAAAACTCACACCCTGACGGATTGTTTATAGTCGCCGGAGATTTTAATCACGCAAATCTCAGGACTGTGCTTCCCAAATTCTATCAGAATGTGGACTTTGCAACCAGAGTAGAAAACACGCTGGATGTTGTTTACACAAACATCCGGGGCGCATACCGGGCGAAGCCCCGCCCCCACCTCGGTTACTCAGACCACATCTCTGTTATGCTGATCCCAGCATACAGACCACTCAGCAGGCGTTCAAGACCAGCTCAAAAACAAGTGAGAACCTGGCCAGCAGGATCCATGTCTGCACCCAGGACTGGTTTGAATGCACTGACTGGGTCATGTTCAGGGAAGCTGCAACCAATGGCGATTTCATCAACTTGGAGGAGTACACGTCAACAGTGACCAGCTATATCGGCAAGTGCATTGATGACGTGACTATTTCCAAGACCATCACTACACGCTCCAACCAGAAGCCGTGGATGACCGCCGAGGTGCGTGCGCTGCTAAAAACAAGAGACTCTGCCTTCAAAGCAGGGGACAAGACGGCCTTGAAACCAGCAAGGGCCAAACTGTCCCGTGCCATCAGAGAGGCGAAGCGCGCACACGCCAAGAGAATCCATGGCCACTTCCAGGACAGCGGAGACACCCGGCGCATGTGGCAGGGCATCCAGGCGATCACGAATTACAAGACCACATCACCTGCTTGTGACCGTGACCCCTCCCTCCCGGATGCGCTGAATCACTTCTACGCCCGGTTCGAGGTGCAGAACAACGTGGTGGCGAGGAAGACCATCCCTCCTCCCAGTGACCAGGTGCTCTGTCTAACCACAGCTGAAGTGAGGAAAACTCTATTACCCACGGAAGTCTGCTGGACCAGACAACATTCCTGGCAGAGTGCTCAGGGAATGTGCAGAACAACTAGCAGATGTATTCACTGACATCTTCAACATCTCCCTGAGCAGCACCACTGTTCCCACGTGCCTCAAGACGACGACCATCATTCCTGTGCCGAAGAAGTCTTCTGTCTCCTGCCTCAATGACTATCGTCCCGTTGCACTCACACCCATCATGATAAAGTGCTTCGAGAGGCTCGTCATGAGGCACATAAAGACCCAGCTCCCACCCGCACTGGACCCCATGCAGTTTGCGTATCGTCCAAACCGCTCCACGGACGATGCCATCTCCACAACCCTCCATCTGGCCCTCACCCATCTGGATAACAAAGACTCTTATGTAAGGATGCTGTTCATAGACTTCAGTTCAGCATTTAACACAATCATTCCTCAGCACCTGATTGAGAAGTTGAGCCTACTGGGCCTGAACACCTCCCTCTGCAACTGGATCCTGGACTTCCTGACTGAGAGACCTCAGTCAGTCAGGATCGGAAAAAGCATCTCCAGCACCGCCACACTGAGCACTGGAGCCCCTCAGGGCTGTGTGCTCAGTCCACTGCTGTTCACTCTGCTGACTCACGACTGTGCACCAACGCACAGCTCGAATCATATCATTAAGTTTGCTGATGACACGACCGTGGTGGGTCTAATCAGCAAGAACGACGAGTCAGCATACAGAGAGGAGGTGCAACGGTTAACAGCCTGGTGTGAAGCCAACAACCTGTCTCTAAACGTGGACAAAACCAAAAGAGATGGTTGTTGACTTCAGGAGAGCACAGAGAGACCATTCTCCACTGATCATCGAGGGATCTTCAGTGGAGATCGTCAAGAGCACCAAATTCCTAGGTGTTCATCGGGCGGATAACCTCACCTGGTCACTTAACACCAGCTCCATCGCCAAGAAAGCCCAGCAGCGTCTCTACTTCCTGAGAAGGCTGAGGAAAGCTCATCTCCCTCCCCCCATCCTGACCATGTTCTACAGAGGGGCCATCGAGAGCATCTTGAGCAGCTGCATCACTGCCTGGTTTGGGAACTGCACCGTCTCGGATCGCAAGACCCTACAGAGGATAGTGAGGACAGCTGAGAAGATCATCGGAGTCTTTCTCCCCTCTATCATGGACATTTACACCACACACTGCATCCGCAAAGCACACAGCATTGTGGATGACCACACACACCCGTCACACACACACTTCACCCTCCTACCATCAGGGAAATGGTTCCGAAGCATTCGGGCCCTCACAACAAGACTGTGCAACAGTTTTTTCCCGCAAGCCATCAGGCTCCTCAACAAACATCTGAACTGAACTCTCTCTCACACACACACACATACTCACACACACACTTACACACAACTGTGTGACTGATCTGTACAACCGGACTCAACACACATACACTTCGCACACCCAGGTTTCAACACCATTTACACCTTTCATTGTCGCAATAATGTTTACATGCCGTTTGTTGCTGATCTTTCGGGACTTGCTCTCTTTGCACAATATTCTGTCCAAATCCTTTGGTCACTGTTCAGTTTATTTTGATTGCTGCTATTGTAGAATTGCACAATTCTGTTTACATTTCTCTGTTTACATTTTTCTGCTACTGTGCACCTTATTCTATTACGACAGGTTTTTACTGGCGGAGCTATTGTTGATTTTATTTTTATATTTTGTGTATTTTGTATTGTCCTGCACTGTCCTGTTTTGTTTTGCACTGTCTTGTGATGTCTTTTGCACTGTTTGCACCAGTTGCACACATGCACTTTATGTGGCGAGGATCTTAGTTCCTGGCCCTGTGTTCTTCTGTTCTGTGACTGTTGTTTACTGTTGTTTTATGTTGTTTTATGTAGCACCTGGGTTCAGGAGGAACGTTGTCTCATTTCACTGTGTACTGCATCAGCTATATATGGTTGAATGACAATAAAAGCTTCTTGACTTGACTTGACTTGACACCGAGTTCATCGACCTCGAGCTTGCCAAGCAGCTACAAGTCCCCATGAAACCCCTACCCGAAGCCCTGCTAATCAGAGCCCTGTAAAAGCAGCCTTTTAAACTGGGCCACCCACTGCACCAAGCTTTTACTCATGTCAGTGGGGGAACGACACCAGGAGTGGCTTTCCTTCCTGGTCATCTCCTCGCCCCAGGCCCCATCATGCTCGGGTTCCCTTGGCTGTGGAACCTCGTTCCTGGGATACCTGCTTTTCCAGAATGGCCAGCCCTCACCTCCCGCAGCCAACTACAAAGGTTCCTAGGCTTCGGCAATTTTTTTACTGCTTTGTCAAGGACTATAGTTCTATTTTTCTCCCGATGCCTTAGCCCCTCGAAACGCAACTACCCGGTGGGCGAGAAAGAGGTTCTTGCTGTCAAGCTGGACTTAGAGAAATGGTTGGAGGGGGGATGGATCACCGCAACCTTGAGTACCTCAAAGAACCCTTGTGTCCATCCCCAAGGTCTCCTTCGGCCCCTTCCATTCCCCAAAAATCTGCCTCACCATAGACTTCGTTAACGGGCTGCCCCATTCCAATGGCAACATGGTCATCATGACTATCATTTATTGGAAGATCGGCCACTTTATCGCCGTACCCAAGCTGCCATCCCAGAGATTTTCCAGAGATATTGTCTCAGACCGTGGACCCCAATTCTCAGCCTAGTTTTGGAGAGACTTCTGCCACCCTCAGGCAAACAGACAAACCGAGAGGCTCAACCAGATTCTGGAAACTGGTCTTCACCTCCTTTGCAGTCAAGAACCTGCAGTCAAGAGTCTCCTGGTTGGATAAACTAGTACATAGTACACCCATAACACCCTTCCCACCACTGCCACAGGGCTTTCGTCCTTCCAGGTGGTCCACGGTTACCTGCCACCAACTTTCTCCAACCAGGAACCCCGGTCCACCTTCCCCTTTGCCACTCCTTACTTCCGCTGTTGCGACAGAAGAACCGCCCGAGCTGCCCTGCTCAAAAACGGCATAAGATTTTGCCAGGGGGCCAACTGCAAGCAGCGCCTAGCCCCTCATTACTGTGTTGGATAGTGAGTATGGCTCTCCACTTGGGACCTTCCCCGTAAGGCCACCTGTCGGAAGCTCACCCCACACTTCATCGGTCTATTCCCCATTTCCTAAGCCGTCAATCCTATGGCCCTCCGACTCAGGCTCCCCAGAGCACTCCGGATCCACCCTACATTTCATGTCTTCAGGGTCCGACCCGTCCGGGCCTGCTTCCTACTTTCTGCTCACACTCAATGCGCTCCCGTTCTCAGCTCTGCTCTGCTTATGCTCAATGCGCTCCAGTTCTTGGCTCTGCTCATGCTTAATGCGCTCTGGTTCTCGGCTCTACTCTGCTCACGCTAAACGCACTCCAGTTCTTGGCTCTGCTCGGTTCACGATTCCGCGGCGATGCTAACCGGGCCTCCTTCGACCCAGGACGGATGGCATAGCCCTCCTCCGAGTGCCCTGGCCCACCAGGCGTATGTGGGTTAATGTCAGGAATCCACCTGCCACGGCCCCTTCGGCGGCTGTCATGCTGCCGCTATTGGCGCTCCCGGCCTTGATCTCAAACACCTAAGACTCGTTAACCAATCACCTTTATAAACTCCCGTTCTAGATTCACTCGCCGTCTGTTAGTGTACGCTATGCGTCAGATAGATTGGACTGTCCTACGACAGTGTGGACCGCGCTTTCTCCCAAGTGCACCACGGATATTCTGGACTGCACTTTCTCCCAAGCGCACCACTGATATTTTCCACTCAGTGGCAGTCCCGTAATAGGACGTTGTGGACCTCGCCCTTCCAGGGCGTACCACGGATACGCATTGCCTTTCGGCACATCACCGGAATCTTGGACCCTGCTACATTGAACCCAGCATCAATCCAGTCATTTCTGTTTATGGTGTGTCATTTTCATTCAACTTTACGAGAGTTGCACTTCGGCTTCCGCCTCCGTTTCTCTTGGCATAACAATACTGTATTATGTTTATACTTTTTTTATATATATTTGCACATTTCTTTTTCTTTGCTGCTGTAACACAGACATTTCCCCACTGTGAGATGAATAAAGGTTTATCGTATCTTATCTTATTAAAATAAGATAAGATACGATAAACCTTTATTCATCTTATCTTATCTAAAGGCACGACAGTGCACCTGGAGTTTGCCAAAAGGCAAATGATGAATTAGTTTGCCTAAATGGCAATCATCATGTCTGGAGGAACCTAGGCACCGCTCATCACCTGGCCAATACCGTCCCTACAGTGTAGCATGGTGGTGGCAGCATCATGCTGTGGGGATGTTTTTCTGTGTCAGGTACTAGTCAGGATCACGGGAAAGATGAATGCAGCAATGTAAAGAGACATCTTTGATGAAAACCTGCTCCAGAGAGCTCTGCACCTCAGACTGGGACAATGGTTCATCTTCCAACAGTACAACAACCCTAAGCACACAGTCAAGATAACAAAGAAGTGGCTCTGAGAATGTCCTTGAGTGGCCCAGCCAGAGCCCAGACTTGAACCTGATTGAACATCACTGAAGAGATCTGAAAATGGCTGTGCAATGACGCACCCCATCCAAACTGATGGAGCTTGAGAGGTTCTGCAAAAAAAGAATGGGAGTAACTGCCCAAAAAAAGTGTGCCAAGCAGGTAGCATCATATTTTTAATCAATTTGCACAGATTTTAAACAAACCTCTTCAATGTTGTCACTATGGGGTATTGTTTGTACATTTGAGAGAAAAATAATTAATTAAATCCATTTTGGAATAAGACTGTAACATAAAACGCACTGTGAATACTTTCCATATCTAGTGTATGTTTATCAAAGGACGTCCTGTTCAATTAATCTTTTCTGTCCTTTACAAAAAGCTAACAGCCACTTCAAGTCAAGTCAAGTCAAGTTTATTTGTATAGCGCTTTTCACAACAGACATTATCTCAAAGCAGCTTTACAGAAATCAACAGTCAAGGTGAATGGTGTGCATTTATCCCTGATGAGCAAGCCATGGCGACTGTGGCAAGGAAAAGCTCCCTTAGATGTAATGAGGAAGAAACCTTGAGACCACTTCACTTAGGTTGCTAAAGAAAACAGTTCTAATGTTGCTGTTCATCAAAGCCACAAACTCATTTAACCTGTTTAAATAATTTGTCTTGATGCTTCGTTTAGTCCATGAAACTACACATGTAACATTGTGTTTCCCCACAGACCAGTATTACTGACGCACCACCTGCTAAACTCTGGACTGCTCTTAACCGTTAAATAAAGTCAAAATTGAAATCTCAATCAATTACTCAATTAATCGATGGAATAATCGGAAGAATACTCGATTACTAAAATAATTAATAGCCCTAATTGCTATTTTAATATGACATGGTCATAAATCGGAAGACACTGGAAATTGTCAGGGATCTACCTCCCTCGGAGGCTCTCATGCTGCCTCTCACTGCTCCAATCGGCAGCACCTGTTCCTCATTACCTTTCCCCTTTAAAAGGTCCCGGTTCCACCTCACTCGCTGTCGGATCTACTGAATGACTACAGTGATCAACCAGATTCCTGACCGCCAGCATTCCCCGCTGGTTCCAGCTCCTAGTCCCGATCCGAAGGATTACACCCGCTGTACGGATTATTTATGCATCCACATATGGAAAACGCAATTGCAAATATTCAATATTCAAAAGCAATTAATTTTAAATATTGTCTGGAATATCCTTCCATGGAAAGATCAAGTAAAGTTTGGGAGCTTAAGTGTACTTGGCTCACTGCTTACCTCTTAATAGACCAAGTCCTTGAATCCAGACTTGACTGAAGACAGGTTGTGACAATCTCAATTAAACAAGGTACAATGTTCAGGAAACTGGAACTTTGATCCAGTGGTAATTTTTTTTCTCTTCAAGAAACTAGCAAAAATCTTAGAGGACTATTAAAAGATTAGCCTATTTAACACATCTACTTATCCGACACAGTCATTAATGCAGGGCGGCACCAGTTAAAAAATTCAGTTCAATTCAATTCTTCCCACTTCGTCCAGGCCTGCCTCTGGATAGTGTTCTCTTCGACTGGAGGTCACTTTGTGCAGTTCGGGACGGTTTCTTATCAACGCCTTGGGTGGTTCCATGAAATTCCGGAGAAAGAACGGGCGCTTTGAGAATGGATTGGACTGTAGTTAATGTCAACAGTCTGCTGCATTGACTCAGGACTACTTTTCACTTCTGATCATCATCACTGTTCCCTGCAACATCATATATCTGCTATATGGACATTCGGTGCAACCCAGATGAGGATGGGTTCCCTCTTGAGTCTGGTTCCTCTCAAGGTTTCTTCTTTATGCCATCTCGGGGAGTTTTTCCTTGCCAAGGTTGCCACCGGCTTGCTCATCAGGGACAAACTTACTTATAAAGAACATATTTACTTTTAATCACCACATTATCTGTGTAAAGCTGCTTTGAGACAATGTTCATTGTTAAAAGTGCTATACAAATGAAAATTAATTGAATTGAATTGAATTGAATTAAACCAGCCTGTTGTTCCTACTGCACACTTCACTGCTGTCACACTGTCTTCATGTCCTGCACCACCCTCACATACAGCTCTGACACACCTGACTTCCTCATACAAATACCACAACTTCTCTCTCGGCACCCTTTCGTACGCTTTCTCTAAATCTACAAACACACAATGCAACTCCTTCTGACCTTCTTGATACTTCTCCATCAACATTCTCAAAGCAAATAATAATCTGTAGTGCTCTTCCTCGGCATGAAACCATACTGTTGCTCACAGATGGTCACCTCTACTCTCAGTTTGGCTTCCACTACTTTTCTCATCACTATGTCGATCCTAATACTGTTTTGCTAACTTTTTTTTTTTCTTTTATCTTCTCCTGCTTATCCGTAATTCGGGTCGCGGGGGCAGCAGTCTAAGCAGATTCCCCAGACACTTCTCCGTGTCCAGGGATCGGGCTGTCAAGGCCCCCGCCTTCGACTGCTGCCCAATCCTCTCAGCACCGGTCCCTTACGGTCCCTCCTGCAGGTGGTGAGCCCACGGGAAGGCGGCCCCACGTCGCTCCGACGTCACGGTCCTTGGTTTAATTTCTCGTAAGGGTCCCCTGGAGCATAGAGGGTTAAAGGGCCTTGCTCAAGGGCCCAAGAGTGGCAGCTTGGCGATTCTGGGGCTTGAACCCCCGACCTTCCGATCGGTAACCCAGCGCCTTAACCGCTGGAGCCACCACTCCCCCTGTTTGCTAACCTCTTTCTCCTTATGCTCTCCTGCACTTCCTTATTTCACCACCACATCTCTTTGTCTTCCTTTTTATTTCCAGAAGTTACACCAAGTACCTTTCTAGCTTTATCCCTTATCACTTCTGCAGTAGCTGCCCAATTATCCAGCACCTCTTCACCACCACCGAGCCCGTTTGACCTCTTCCCTAAATCTTACACTTCAGTCTTCCTTTTTCAGTTTCCATCATCTTATTCTTCTTTCAGTCCTCACTTTCCTACTCTTCTTCTTCACCTCCAAAACCATCGTACAGACCACCATCCGATGCTGTCTAGCTACATTGTCCCCTGCCAACACCTTACAGCCTTACAGTGTGCACCTTGCTCCACTCCTTTTTTGCCACCTTATGATCCTCTTCTTAAAACTATTCTTAAAATAAGTATTCACCACTGCCATTTTCATCCTTTTAGCAAAATCTACCACCATCTGCCCTTCCACATTCCTCTCCTAAAGGCCATACCTACCTCATCACCTCTGTTCCCTTCACCTACATGCCCATTAAAGTCAGCCCCAATCACCAATCGTTCATTCCTAGGTACACCCTCTACTACTCAATCTAACTCACTCCTAGGAAATAGGGGGCAACAGAGAGGGCCTGCAAATCACCTACTCAGAGAGCAGATGGCCAGCAAGAAAGCGGTTGCATCCACAAAGTCTCAGCCAAAGGCTCGAAGGGGGGCTCGGACAGAGCCTCCAACACTATAGCCAGGTCCCAACCAGGCACTCTGGGATGCACTTGAGGCCTTAGCCATCGGGTGTCACGGAGAAAACGCATCAGGAGAGAATGCCCGGACACAGGGGTGTGATACGCCAAAACGGCGGCTGCATAGACTTTAACCTTTTAGTCTTTGGGGTTGCGCCAGCGCAACTGATATCCCATTGTTCTCAGGTGTTAATGTTTAGCAATAGATTAAATAAAAAAGGAACTAGAGTAACTATTACCAACTATACATCAAGGTCTAAGCCAAAAGCAGCGATTTCAGATCACTGTATCTCAATGGAAAACATATAACAAATGTATTTGCTGAATTTGTGTAAGCAGTACACACAATATAAGGATGGTCAGATCTGTTCATGGTACCAGACTCAGAGAACTGCCATGCAACTTCATGAGGAGAGACCCCAAGAACTACCATGCAATAAAACAATAAACCTTCTAATCTGAGGAGAGGATCTCTTTGATCTGAGGAGAGAAAGCCATTTGTTCAGCTGCCCAGTCACCCATCCTTGATTCCCCCCTCTTTCACTCCTGGGGAGATGGCCAGATCATGGAAAGGTGACTGAGAAGGTCCCGGAATTCAACTACTTTACTTGCATAATGTAATAATCACAATTTAGGAATGTATATATTTTACCTTCACATGTTTAGTATCATTTTAAAGGTATCAATGTGATTGGAAATATGATCTCAGTCCCATATCAGTAGAACAGACCCCAGGTTTGGAGAAATTCTGTCCTACTGACATAAGGGTTGCCCTGGAGAAGATCCTTACCAGGTGGTCTAGGTGAAATTTAGTTTTTAGGTCAGATCCTGTCCCCAGAAAGGGTGTGCAAAGCTTTTATCACTTTGAATTTACAAGTGTTTACGATGGTTTGGGTATTTAAGGAAATTTGGTGAGACACTCAGGAAAGCATTTGATAGTCAGAACTTCCCACACAATCTCTGTGTTTCTCTGTTGCCAGGTATAGTGATTATTTAACATTTCCTTAGTAAACTGTATTGCTAAAATATTTAGTTTTATGCTGCTCATGTTATGTAACTTTTTCTATTATTTGTTTTAGATGTGACATTTGTTTATTGCCTGGCAAATAAATGTAAAATTCTTGATTAACTTTGAAATTCCCTGAAATCATTTATATCTAGTTAAATATGTAGTATGGCGTTACCGCAGATCTGTGACCAGGATAGTACAAACTAAAGGCTTATGAACGGATGGAGCATAGAGCACAACGTCACAGAACTTCAGTTCCTGTTTGTGTATATATTTCGAGATAACTTTCGCATAAAAAATGACATCTTGCTGGCAAAACGCAACTATGGCTGGTAGAAAATAATGCTACAAAAAAAATAAGACCACAAAATAAAAGAAAAAAAAGAAAAAAAAAACGTAGTAAAAGGCAGAATCTTGGGTTCAGTCTCCATGCTCTCTGCAGGTGTCATGTTTTTATTCTGCACCACCTATCATTTCAATATTTTATTTCCAGCCAGTAGCATTATGGAAACAAACTGATTAATGAAATATGTAGCCAATAAATGCAGGATTCTAATAATATATGGGAGGATTTTATTCCCTATGTGTGTGAATCTTAGGTTTTTTTTTACTCTTTACAAACTCTTACTGATTGAAGCAGCATGTGGTGTAATGAACCAGGAAGTTAAGCAGCTCTCAGGTCAGCACAAACAGCGTGCTAAATAGGCTTTGTTTACAACAAAAAAAAGAAAACAAGGTAAAAAATGGACAGTCAAAAAAGTTGTTTTATCAGAGATTTGCACAAAGCAGCGATGTGGAAAATATTCTTGGGAGCGGAGTAACAACAGAGACTTGGAGATCTGATATTTTACATCTGTAAGTTATATTTCCTTTTACAGTTTTATACAATGTTATTGGTTTCATTGCCCTTTTGTTTTTATAAAAGAAATGTTTAAAAAAAAAGGTGTGTGCGCGTATTGTTAAGATTAAAATTGCTGGACGTCAATATGAATAGCCTCTTTTTCGGCCTCTTTTACTTTTTTTTTATTATAATTTTTTATTTTGTGGTCTCAAGCGTTTTGTAACACTATATTCTATCAGCCATATTTGTTGGTTTACCAGCAAGATGTCGTTTTTATGCAAAAGTTATTCGGAAACATATACACACAAACACCAGCCGAAGTTCTGTGACATAAACAAAGGAATAACAACCCAGATTACAACACTATTGTTTTGGTTGGAGCAAAAATGCTTTACGGCATGTTGTTTAGTGGAGCCTTATCTTTCCAAATAAACCGGGATTAGCAGCAGTGTTTGTGACTCATTATTACAATAATAATGTAAGTAGTGCATTTTCTTTATGCGTGTTGTTGTTGTGTACTGCTTAGACAAATTCAGCAAATACATTTGCAGCGATTTCAGATTACTGTTTTTCAATGGAAAACGTATAACGAATGTATTTACTGAATGTGTGTAAGCAGTACACACAAACAACATGCATAAAAAACCGCACTACTTACATTATTATTGTAATAACGAGTCAAAACACATCCACTGCTGCTAATCCCAGTTTATTAGGAAAGATAAGGCTACAGTGAACAACATGCTGTAAAGCATTTCTGCTCCAAACAAACAATAGTGTTGAAATTTAGATGTTTATTCCTTTGTTTACGTCTGTAGCAACTGGGGGATAAGAGGGACAAACTTATAATACAGATAAATTGAGTAAATAGTTGGAAGCACAGTCTGCCCGCATTCTCCACCATTATATGTAGCGAATTTAGCTTGCAAAGAAAGGTAAATATTTATAAGTAATTATAACGGGTTATAGTTACTCCTAAATATTAAGTTGATCAGTCACACCATGAAGTTATGGGAAAGAATAGTGGAAGCCAGGCTGAGAGAAGAGGAGGAGTTGTGGTATTGTATGAGGAAGTCAGGTGTGTCAGAGAAGTATGTGAGGGTGGTGCAGGACATGTATGAGGACAGTGTGACGGCAGTGAAGTGTGCAGTAGGAACGACAGACTGGTTCAGGGTGAAGGTTGGACTGCATCAAGGATCGGCCCTGACCCCTTCCTGTTTGCAGTGGTGATGGACAGGTTGACGGACGAGGTCAGACAGGAGTCTCCCTGGACTATGATGTTTGCGGATGATATTGTGATTTGTTGTGAGAGTAGGGAGCAGGTTGAGAAGACCCTGGAGAGGTGGAGATATGCGCTGGAGAGAAGGGGAATGAAACTCAGTAGAAGTAAGACAGAGTACATGTGTGTGAATGAGAGGGAGGGCAGTGGAGTTGTGCGGTTGCAGGGAGAAGAGCTGGAGAAGGTGGAGAAATTCAGGTACCTGGGTTCAACAGTGCAAAGTAATGGAGAGTGTGTTAGAGAAGTGAAGAAAAGAGTGCAGGCAGGGTGGAGTGGGTGGAGAAGAGTGACAGGAATGATTTGTGATAGTAGGGTATCTGCAAAAATGAAAGGGAAAGTTTATAGGTCTGTGGTGAGACCTGCGATGTTGTATGGATTAGAGACAGTGGCATTGAGTAAAAGACAGGAGGTGGAGCTGGAGGTAGCAGAGCTGAAGATGTTGAGGTTTTCGTTGGGAGTGACGAGGATGGATAGGATCAGAAATTAGTTTATTAGAGGGACAGCGCATGTAGGATGTTTTGGTGACAAGGTGAGGGAGGCGAGATTAAGATGGTTTGGACATGTGCAGAGGAGGGACATGAATTATATTGGTAGAAGAATGCTGAGGATGGAGCCACCAGGTAGGAGGAAAAGAGGAAGGCCAAGGAGGAGGTTCATGGATGTGGTGAGGGAAGACATGCAGGTAGTTGGTGTAAAAGAGGCAGATGTAGAGGACAGGGTGGTATGGAGACAGATGATCCGCTGTGGCGACCCCTAATGGGAGCAGCCGAAAGAAGAAGAAGAAGATAGTTACTCCTAAATATTTAAATTAAGTTGAATTGACGGTAATGGAATTAACATTACACTTATTTGTCTGTTCGTCCAGTATAATTTTATATTAATTCTATAAAAGAGGTATCTCCCTGGCCAAGAAAGACATAACCCCCTTTTACTTTATACCGTAAATTAAATTTAATTAAATAGAGCATGTAGTTCAGACCTGATGTTGCAGGAACTTCGCATTTATGGAACGTACTCAGAGACAATCACTTATGAAAAATACGGCATTTAATAAATGAGACAAACACAACATAAAACTAACTACACAAACAAACAAACAAAAATAAATAAAGAAAATTAAAATAAAATAAAAGTAAGTTGAAATTAGGAAAGGAGGAAGAGAAAGGAAAAGAAGAAGGAGATAAAGAAAGGAAAGGCAGCTTACTTCAAATTAATCACATCCTAACTGAGAAATCGTCACGGAAATTTAAATTTGCCTTAATATTAAGGGGTTCAAACTTAACACGCATCTAAATTAGTTGGTAAACCTGTTACTTGCATTGACTTGCTGCTGAGCTGTTCCCCGGGGGTCCGAGCCTTTCCGGTCGAGCCGAGTGAGCGAGTTGCTTCCTTGACTGAACTCTGACTGGACCCGACTGAACTCTGACTGGACAATGATTAGTTGGGTTCAAGATGTTTTAAAGGTCCTGAACCCCACCCATCCTTGGGGGAATGGCCACTGCTATGGCCTGAAATTTTGAAGGGAAAAACTTCCTTTGTTCATGCATCTGTGGGCATGGTTTCTGGGCTATACTTGCTTTTGGAGGACTTTAAAGTTTTATTTAAAGTGAATTAAGACGGTATGGTACATTTCATGATCAAATAAAATGCACCATTGTTTGAAAAATAAAGAAACAGATCATTTTGCGGTCATTTGGATACTAAACATGAAAAGGAATGACAGTATAAGGCAGAGGTACATTAACTTACAGAGATCAGTAATTAACTGATGTTAATACAATGTTGTATTCTGATAAATAAAATGCACCCTTGTCAGGAAAGTAAAGAACAGATAATTCTAAGTCAATCAAGCCTTAAGAAGAGAAGAGACAACATTTAACACAGAGTTATATTGCTAAACATTTTAAGGTTTAAATATTATTGATGTAGAGTTAACCACTTGCTTTATTTATAGTAGAACATGTATGTTTGTATCATGTGAAGTGGGACATTCTATTTATTAAATTAATAAAATAATGCTCCCTTTTAGTGTGTGTGTGTGTGTGTGTGTGTGTGTCTGCATATGTGTGTGTGTCACAAACACACGTACTGGGGCCGAGTTCCGAGAGTGAATTGTTTTATGGTCTGGTAAAAAATATGGCTGGTAGAAAATAGTGTTACAAAACGGTTGAGACCACAAAAAAAGTAAAAAAAAAAATTATAATAAAAAGTAAAATAGGAGAAATCTTTGGTGGAGTCTCTACTCTCTCTGCAGGTGTCGTTATGTTTTTTTGAAATAAAAATAATGTTCAATGCAGGAAATGTATATCTATGGGACTTCATCATCTATAACTTAATATCTTTTAAAAACAATATCAACTTTGATGTTTGACAGTAAAGCTCAAAGTATTTTCTTTCCAAAGACATCTAAATTGTGTATGTAGCACATTTCTATCAGGAACTGTTAAAATTTAAAATTAGGTAGAGCATTTCAGCTGTGAATCCTAAAATTTGGGTGGGGAGGAGCGAACCAGACATAGTCTCAGAAAAATGTTTGTATGAATCTCATTTTTTATGATATCTTCATTCAATTTAAAATATAAACTCATGAGACATGTGGCTTTGAACCCATTACTTTTCTGGATTGCTCCAGGACTGATTTCATGTATTTATATATGAAGGAAAAAAAATTATTTAACAAATTTATCTTAATCATCTATAAAATATTTTTTTACAATATCAACAGTAAATATTGGACAGTAAAGCTCAGTTTGAGCTTTTTTTTTCTTGTTTTCTTTTTTTAGAGATATTAGGAACTCTTAACATTTATAGTTAGGTAGGGCATTTCAGCTGTGAGTCCGAAAATCTGTGTCGAAGGCTAACAGGTTAAAGCATAAGAAGGAATGACATAAAGGGAATATAAAGGGTATAAGGATATAAGCTTCTCTGAAGGAGAGGAGCTTCCCCTGAGCCCACAGGAGTAGGAACCCGGGATCTCTCCACGCATCTATGGCACGTAGGCATCGCCGTGTGATCTTGATTGTGCGGAGGGGATTGCTCCTCCAAAAGAACCCCCGGGGAACCCCCATTGAAGGGGTCTTATGTACAGAAGGCCAAGTGAAATGACACTGGACACTGCTGCCATGAGCCCGAGGAATCTCTGGAACTGCTTGACAGTGAGTGACTGCACTTCTCTGACCTTCCTGACTGCCGTAAGTCTGAACGCAATGCGGGCAGAGGAAAGCTGCGTGCGCATAGTCATCAAAACCCCCAAATAATGCCAAGATAGGTTGTTCTTCGTAGAGAGGACACTCTTCCCGGTATTCAGCCGAAACCCCAGCTCCTTCATATGAGCGAGAACGGCATCTCGATGCTGGACCACTAATTGCTCTGATTGAGCTAATATCAACAAATTGTTGATATAATTAAGGATACGAATGCCCTGAAGTCTCAGGGGCTTGAGGGTCAGCATCTTGAACCGAAGCCTCATCAAAGAGTGGTTCAGCTGACGTAGATCTCGGATAGGACACAACCAATTGTCCTTTTTGGAGGGAGCTTGGTGAAGCTGGCCGTGCCCTGAAGCACATTTCGTGGCAGGGTTAACAACGGCAGCCTTCTTCTTGGAGATGACAGTTCTCAGATCTGTCACCTCACAGGGCTTTGACCCAGGGTGCTGTGCAGAATCCCACACAGGGGAGAGCACGTCACAATGTTCTGTCTCTGCACTTTGCGGTACGAAGTGCTGGGTTGGGGTTGCGCCCGCCAAGTAGCCCCATCAGAGCGGCATAGGAGATACCACTGGAATGCTGCCGATTGTCTCTTGGACTCTTGGCCGCTGTACGGCAGATCTCAGAAAACTGGCTGCCCAGGGTATCTCCCAGATCCAGCTCCTGCAGCGGGTCGGCTTGGTATGTCTGCAGTACCGACATAGTGTGCAGACATCCAGCGGCCTGACCTGCTGAGGCCTAAGCCTTACCCACCAGCGCCGAAGTAGTGCACAGGGGCTTGGTGTGTAATGTCAGGGGTTTTAGGGAGGATGCCACACCTGGGGAGAGATAGCATGCTAGTGTCTCTTCAACCCGTTGCATGACACCATAGCCATAATCTCTAAGCCCCGAGACGTTGGAATAAACCGCAGTCTTGGGCGGGATGAGAAAGTCCGTGCCCAGGACCAGGACACCTTGGTGTGCAGGTCAGGGAAAAATTGCAAGCCCTGACTGCAAAAAACGCTCATCAAGCTTGCCCGAGGGAGGGGCTTTATGCTCACCGGCCGGCCAAGCTATATTGAGCTTCTGAACGGCATGTGCCACAACCTTTAGGAGCTCCTCGCTATCGGGTTCGATTTCCTGAAGGGGAATGTCTCCAGGTTACGTATGTAACCAGGCTTCCCAGAGAGAATGAGATGCTGCGTGTCCATGCCACACTGCCGGCATCCCTGCAGCGTTTCCTTCCCTTTTCAGAAGCTAGCGCAGGTTTAACTCTATGTGCATTTTATAGCTTCCTGGTCACGATGTCACCCTGCCGGTGATGCCACATTTTTCATTAGACTGATTACACACGTGATTTAGAGCGCAGAAGCGTTTCCAAAGCGTTGTTGACGCAGCGTTTGTTCCCTCTGGGAACCATGGTTACATAGTACATAACCTGGAGATGTTCTAAACTATCAAAAATATGTGCTTATGGAACATTTTATTCCAAAATATGTCCCACATTTGCTGCTACAAACGCCTCCACTCATCTGGGATTTACAGATCGGTTGGAGATGTGACGTGCCCAATGTTTTAAGTGACATACATTTAAATAACAAGCAGCACAACTAAACAAGAGCACAAACATAAACTAGACAAACATACATTGATGCACAAACACACATTAATAATGCTACTTACATTACATACTAGTTCTATAGAAACTTTACTTTAATACTAGTACTCATTAAATCAAAACATGGCTCAGATCCATACAGTTATGTGGCATGAGTATTGTGATCAGGTAAGGTGCAGTAGTGTGAATCCTGAAAAATATTTAGCACAACCATGACATAACCCCCATTTAATTCATGGCTACTGATGTGCTCTTTGTGGCTTTAAAAAGGTCCTGCCTCCCTCTGACCTACAGGTCCAATATGGTCTAATCTATATGGCAATGGCCCCAAATCACTTCCATGTGCTCAGGAGGACAATAATAATATTAATAATAAAAAAAACTTACTATTAAACTCTTTCACCTTTTAAATGGTTTTGGTATACTTGCTCTAGGGGGAGCCATTTGTTGTACAGATGAACTGAACAAACACAGCCATTAGGGAGGCACAAGCCAGTGCACTCTTAGTGCCGGTCCCAAGCCCGGATAAATGGGGAGGGTTGCATTAGGAAGGGCATCCAGCATAAAACATGTGCCAAATCAAATATGCGGATCACAAATAAGAATTTCATACCGGATCAGTCAAGGCCCAGGTTACCAACGACCATCACAGGTATCGTTAAACAACAGGGTACCGGTGGAAATTAAGCTACTGTTGGCCAAAGGAGGATAAGGAGAGGAGAAAGACATCTACAGAAACGGCAGGAAAAGAAGTGTAGGAGAGTGGAGGTTTGGGTTGATACTTTAAATGTTGGTACTATGACTTGTAAAGGGAGAGAGGTAGCTAATATGATCGAGAGGAGAAAGGTAGATATGTTGTGTGTTCAGGAGACCAAATGGAAAGGAAGTAAGGCCAGGAACATTAGAGGTGGGTTTAAACTGTTCTATTATGGTGTGGATGGAAAGAGAAATGATGTAGGGGTGATCCTGAAGGAAGAGTACAGTAAGAGTGTAGTGGAGGTGAAGAGAGTTTCTGATAGAGTGATGAACGTGAAGCTGGAGGTTGAGGGGATGATGATAAATGTCACCAGTGCTTATGCTCCACAAGTCGGCTGTGAGATGGAGGAGAAGGAAAGATTCTGGAGTGAATTAGATGTAGTGGTAGATGATGTAGGAATGAACGATTGGTGATTGGGGCAGACTTTAATGGGCATGTAGGTAAAGGGAACAGAGGTGATGAGGAGGTGATGGGTAGGTATTGTTTTAAGGAGAGGAATGTAGAATGGCAGATGGTGGTAGATTCTGCTAAAAGGATAAAAAATGGCAGTGGTGTGTCATCTGGAAATAGAAAGGAAGACAAAGAGATGTGGTGTTGGAATGAGGAAGTTCAGAAGAGCATAAATAGAAGAGGTTGGCAAAACAGAAGTGGGATCAACAGAGTGATGAGAAAAGTAGGCAGGAGTACGATGAGATGCGGCAGCAGGTAAAGAGGGATGTGGCGAAAGCCAAGGAAAAGGCATATGAGGAGCTGTATGAGAAGTTGGAAGTAAGGAAGGAGAAAAGGATTTATACCGATTGGCCAGGCAGAGGGACCGAAATGGGAAGGATGTGCTGCAAGTTAAAGCAATAAAGGATGGAGATGGAAATGTGTTGACTAGTGAGGAGAGTGTGTTGAGAAGGTGGAGGGAGCATTTTGAGCAGCTGATGAATGAGGAAAATCAGAGAGAGAGAGAAGGTTGGATAATGTGGAGTTGGTCAAGCAGGAAGTGGATAGGATTAGTAAGGAGGAAGTGAGAGCAGCGATTAAGAGGATGTGGAAAGTCGGTTGGACCAGATGACATACCGGTAGAAGCTTGGAAATGTTTAGGAGAAATGGCAGTGGAGTTTTTAACCAGATTGTTTAACAAGATTCTGGAAGGTGAGAGGATGCCTGACAAATGGAGAAGGAGTGTGCTGGGACCGATCTTTGAGCATAAGGGAGATGTGCAGACCTGCAGTAACTACAGGGGAATTAAGTTGATCAGTCACAGTTATGGGAAAGAGTAGTGGAAGCCAGGCTGAGAGAAGAGGTGACCATCTGTGAGCAACAGTATGGTTTCATGCCGAGGAAGAGAACAACAGATGCCTTATTTGCTTTGAGAATGTTGATGGAGAAGTATAGAAAAGGACAGAAGAAATTGCATTGTGTATTTGTGGATTTAGAGAAAGCGTACGACAGAGTGCCAAGAGAGGAGTTGTGGTATTGTATGAGGAAGTCAGGTGTTTCAGAGAAGTATGTGAGGGTGGTGCACAACATGTATGAGGACAGTGTGACAGCAGTGAAGTGCGCAGTAGGAACGACAGACTGATTTGTGATAGTAGGGTATCTGCAAGAATGAAAGAGAAAGTTTATAGGACTGTGGTGAGACCTGCGATGTTGTACCGTTTAGAGACAGTGGCATTGAGTAAAAGGCATGAGGCGGAGCTGGAGGTAGCAGAGCTGAGTTGTTAAGATGTTCGTTGGGAGTGACAAGGATGGACAAGATTAGAAATGAGTTTATTAGAGGGACAGCCCATGTAGGACGCTTTAGTGACAAGGTGAGAGAGGCGAAAGTGAGATGGTTTGGACGTGTGCAGAGGAGGGACATGAGTTATATTGGTAGAAGAATGCTGAGGATGGAGCCACCAGGACGAAGAAAAAGAGGAAGGCCAAGGAGGAGGTTCGTGGATGTGGTGAGGAAAGACATGCAGGTAGTTGGTGTGAAAGAGGCAGATGTACAGGACAGGGTGGTATGGAGACGGATGATCCGCTGTGACGACCCCTAATGGGAGCAGCCGAAAGAAGAAGAACATGATGAACTGTTAGCCGCAAAAGATGATGGTCACGTAAATGAAAACAAAGGCCAGTGGATCTGGCTGATGAGCTAGGCCAGATTGCAAAAGAAACTGGGTAATAAGATGAAGTAGATGTTGCAAAGCTCTACAAAACTCTAAATATGATAATAATCATAATAATTTGTAACTATTTTAATCGTTTACATTTAGTTTCTTGTTTCTACATTTTGTTCATTTTCAACACCCAATCTGCACTTTAGTCAAGTCAAGTCAAGTCAAGTTTATTTGTATAGCGCTTTTCACAACAGACATTGTCTCAAAGCAGCTTTACAGAAAACAGTGAAGGTGAATGGTGTGCGTTTGTCCCTGATGAGCAAGCCGTGGCGACAGTGGCAAGGAAAAACTCCCTTAGATGATATGAGGAAGAAACCTTGAGAGGAACCAGACTCAAAGGGGAACCCATCCTCATATGGGTGACATCAAAAGTTTGGTCATAAATCTTTCAACAATACAGAACAATTTGTGATCATCATAGATCCAGCATCAGCTTCTCCATGCCAGGGCCTTTAAACACTCGGCATCTACTTCTCCATGATCATCCATAGGTCCATAATCTTCACGAGGTGGGACGTGACTGGAGCTGGCCAAACCTCAGGATGCCTCGGGATGGGGAGAGAAAGAGAAGCAGTGGAGAGGAATTAGCGTAGCTGCTGTTCATGATATTAACAGCACAAGTTGATAATGTGCATGTGATCAGATGTTCTGGAGCACAAGGTTATGATGTGATGTGTGAGATGTGTGTTATGTGTAGGCTTTGCTAAAAAGGTATGTTTTTAATCTACACTTAAACTGGGAGAGTGTATCTGAGCCCCGAACACTGTCAGGAAGACTATTCCAGAGTTTAGGAGCTAAATGTGAAAATGCTCTACCGCCTTTAGTGGACTTTGCTATTCTAGGAACTACTAGAAGCCCAGAGTTTTGAGATCTCAGGGAGCGTGACGGATTGTAGCGTGTTAAGAGACTGGATAGATACATGGGAGCCAAACCATTTAGTGCTTTATAAGTGAGTAGCAGTAGTTTGTAGTCTATTCGAAACTTAATAGGAAGCCAATGTAGGGACGATAAGATTGGGGTTATATGATCGTATTTTCTTGACCTAGTAAGAACTCTTGCTGCGGCATTCTGAACTAACTGAAGCTTGTTTATTAATGATGCAGGACATCCACCTAGTAATGCATTACAGTAGTCTATTCTAGAGGTCATAAACGCATGGACGAGCTTCTCTGCATCAGATATAGATAACATATTTCTTAGCTTAGAAATATTTCTAAGGTGAAAGAAGGCTGTTTTTGTAACTTGATTGATGTGATTTTTGAAAGATAAGTTGCTGTCTAAAATAACTCCCAGGTCTTTTACCGTTGAACTAGTAGTTACAGAACAACCGTCTAAATGCAGGCTGAGATGCTGGAGCTTCTGTGTACTATTTTTTGGGCCGATGAGCAAAATCTCCGTTTTATCAGAATTTAATAGCAGAAAGTTATGGGTCATCCAATCTCTTATTTCTTCAACACACTCAGTTATGCGAGCTAATTGAGCTGTATCGCCTGGTTTGGATGAAATATATAGCTGGGTATCATCAGCATAACAATGGAAGCTAATTCCATGCCTTCTAATAATATTTCCTAATGGAAGCATGTATATTGTAAAAAGCAGGGGTCCCAGAACTGACCCTTGTGGCACGCCATAATTTACTAGCATTATCCTGGATAGCTCTCCATTTAAATCTACGAAATGGTAACGATTGGACAGGTAGGATTTAAACCAGCTTAATGCCTGTCCCTGAATACCGATGTAATTCTGTAAGCGATCGAGGAGAAGATCATGATCTATAGTGTCGAACGCAGCACTAAGATCTAGTAAAACTAATAGGGAGATGTAGCCTTGGTCTGAAGCTAAAAACAGGTCGTTAGTGATTTTAACTAGAGCAGTTTCTGTGCTATGATGGGGCCTAAAACCTGACTGAAACTCTTCAAAGATATTGTTCTCCTGCAAGTGGTTACATAGCTGGGCAGCGACAATCTTTTCTAAAATCTTAGACATAAATGGGAGATTTGAAATTGGTCTGTAATTCGATAGCGTGCTTGGATCCAGATTAGGTTTTTTAATGAGGGGCTTAATAACTGCTAACTTGAGGGATTTAGGGACATGACCTAACGATAGTGAGGAGTTAATAATATTTAAAAGAGGCTCACCAGCTGTATATAACACTTCCTTCAGTAGTTTAGTGGGAATTGGATCTAACTGACATGTTGTTGATTTAGCTTTCATAATAGCATCATACAGCTCTTCCTGTCCTATACATGTAAAACAGTGTAGTTGTGGGGTTGTAAGTACGATTGTGTCGGGAGATGCTGTCAGAGGTTGAACTGCCACAATTGTTTTTCGAATGTTATCTATTTTTTCAGTGAAGAAATTCATAAAGTCTTCACTACTAAACTGTGATGGAACACATTTTTCAGATCCCTGATTTGTTGTTAATTTAGCGACTGTACTGAAAAGGAACCTGGGATTGTTTTTGTTATTTTCTATGAGTTTGCTCAGGTGTTTAGCTCTAGCAGCTTTTAGCGCCTGTCTGTAGCTAAGCATACTGTCTTTATACGCAATTCTAAATACCTCCAATTTAGTTTTCCTCCATTTTCTCTCCAGATTACGTGTTGTTCTCTTTAGGGCATGCGTATGACTATTATACCAAGGTGCAGGTGCTTGTTCTCGAACCTTTTTTAACCGGATGGGGGCAACAGTGTCTAAAGTGCTAGTGAGGATAAGGTCTATGTTGTTCGCCATCTCATTAAGATGATCAGCAGTTATGGGTTTAATGTGAAACTGAGATAAATCAGGCAGGTTATTTATGAATCTGTCCTTAGTGGTTGGAATAATAGTCCTACCAAGTCGATACCGTGGTGAAACACGGTTAATCTGCTCTACCGGTAGTGTGTACAGTAGGAGATAATGGTCTGTGATGTCATCACTCTGGGGTAAAATATCTATATCAGTGACGTCTGCTCCGTGGGATATTATTAAGTCTAGTGTGTGGTTAAAACTGTGGGTTGGTCTGGTGACGTTTTGTTTAACTCCAAAAGAGTTTAGTAAATCGACAAATGATAATCCTAGGGCATCGTTTTCATCATCTACATGAATATTAAAATCTCCTACAAGCAGCACTTTATCAAAGCTGATCAAGAGGTCTGAGAGAAAACAAGCAAACTCATGAAGAAAATCAGCGTAGGGTCCTGGGGGTCTGTACACGGTGACCAGAGCGAGTTTTCTGTGCATGTCTGAAAGTGCAATTTTAAGAACGAGCACTTCAAATGATTTAAAGCTGAATCCTAATCTCTGACTAACATTAAGAGAAGCACTATAAATGGTTCCTACACCCCCCCCACGACCAGTCTGACGGGGCTCATGCTTATAAACATATCCTGACGGTGTAGACTCGTTTAGACCCATATAATCACCTGGTTTAATCCAGGTCTCAGTGAGACAGAGTGCATCGAGATTATTCTCTGTGATCATCTCATTTACAATCAGTGCTTTGGGTGCAAGTGATCTAATGTTTAAAAGGTACTTTAACTTGTACCTTAAGCATTTTCCTTCCATAGAAAACAATTATAAAGAAAATACATTAAGCCACTTTAAGCATTATGACACTGATATTAAAAGACCAGATTTAGCAAATCGCTTATTAATAAAAGGTACTATAAAAAGGCAAGCAGATGATGAGCCAGAATACAAAAACAGCACAAAAAATTGACCAAAATTATTACTAGAACAAACGCAGTACACATCTCATTAATAAAACGTAACTATTATATACAAGCAGATAAGCCTACATAAAAAATATGGATGCTTTATGCAAATTCATGTCTATTATTAGTGAAACCATACTCAACATAGAGCACTAGGACAAAATATTCATGTTAATGTTTTAAAGTAATTATAATTGTTTGGTCTGAGGAATAGGGATATAAATCTCTGATCCATTACCACCGTGGATGCTGGAAATGCTCTACTTAAGAATGCGAACCGCCAATAAAGAAGAAGAAGAAGAAGAATCATGGTGGTCTTTGATGCTTGATTTGAGACTTGGGGCATTAGTAATTTATTACTAATTACTTTTTTTCTGATTTCTTTTAATCTTTTAAAGAAAGAACATGGTGAATAAATGTGTTGGGTTGAAGGTTTTAATTTAGCCTCTTTTATATATATTTGGTGATGGAGCTGGTGTTGAGTGACCAAATAAAGTTCTCTGCCAGATAAACAGCAAGGAATTTGGTGCTCTTGACGATCTCCACGGAGGATCCATTGATGATCAGTGGATAATGGTTGCTCGGTGTTCTCCTGAAGTCAACAATTATCTCTTTAATTTTGTCAACGTTAAGAGACAGGTTGTTCGCTCCACACCAGGCTGTTAATTGTTGCACCTCCTCTCTGTATGTTGACTTATCGTTCTTGCTGACAAGACCCACCTTGGTCTTGTCATCAGCGAACTTGAGGATGTGAGCTGTGCATTGCTAAACAGTTGTAAGTCAGCAGAGTGAAAAGCAGTAGACTGAGCACACAGCCCTGAGGTGCCCCAGTGCTCAGTGTGGTGGTGTTGGAGATGCTGTTTCCGATCCGGACTGAACTAAGGTCTCCCAGTCAGAAAGTCCAGGATCCAGTTACAGAGGGAGGTGTTTAGGCCCAGTAGGCTCAGCTTCCCAATCGGGTGCTGAGGGATGATTGTGTTGAAAGCTGAGCTGAAGTTTATGAAAGGCATTTGTACATATGAGTCCTTATTGTCCAGGTGGGTGAGGGCCAGATGAAGGGCTTCTGGCTGAAGTGTGTGGTGATGGTCTTGGTGATGGTCACTTCATCAACGCACTTGCCGAAGTAGCTGGTCACTGTTGACGTAAAATCGCTGTTGGTTGCAGTCCTGAGATTTGCATGGATGAAATCTCCGTCGAGAATAAACAATCCGTCAGGGTGTGTGTTTTGTAATTTGCGAATAGTCCCGTAGAGTACGCTGAGCGCTTCCTTAGCATTAGCAATAGGTGGAATGTACACTCCGAGCACAATAGTGGTGGTGAATTCCCGGGGTAAACCACGAGTCTTTCCGCACAGAGCTGCATTTCTGTCAGCTAGAAACGTGGCTAGCCTGTCCAGCTGAATGGCGGCGTCCAGAACTCTGTCGGTCAGCCATGTCTCAGTGAACACAAAGATGCAGCAGTGTATTCCCAAGCTGTACTCATGCCGAGTAGCTTGTTGAAGTCTGATGTAGTCCAATTAATTGTCCAGGGAGCAGACATTAGCCATCAGTAGAGATGGTAGAGCAGGCCAGCTAGGGTTATATTTTAGTCTAGCACTAGACCCCGCTCGCTTTCCTCACGCAGCACTTTTGATTCCCCCTCCTCCGTTCGTCCGACAACGATGTCTGGAGGCCTGGTTTTTGAAGCACGCTGAGGTTGTGTAGCTTCTGCCGCAGATCATTATTTATTTTGTTGTTGGCGTTTGCTTTGTGTTCCTAGAGTGTTTGACGATGGTACACAAGGACACTGCTTGCGCCGATGTCCATATGTTGAATAAGGCCGGCTACAAAGTGAAAGTAGCACTTTTTTGGGTCCGGAGCGGCCGGTACAACTACTGCCATGCCGCCATCTTGGACCAATCACCATCACTGCATACCTCGACATTGTTTATCTGTAATAAATGGACATTTCGTGCAACCCAGATGAGGATGGCTTCCCTCTTGAGTCTGGTTCCTCGCAAGGTTCCTTTGCGTTTTTCATTGCCACAGTCACCACCGGCTTGCTCATCAGGGACAAACTTATAAAGAACATCTTATTTATTTTTAATTACCACATTATCTGTGTAAAGCTGCTTTGAGACAATGTTAATTGTTAAAAGCGCTATACAAATAAAAATGAATTGAATTGAATTGAATATCAGTGGTGGATGAACTGCAAGTAGAGTTACAGTTAAAGTAGAGATACACTAGGTAAAATATTACTCCAGTAAAAGTAATGGTGCTCCCTTTAAACTATCAATTGAGTAAAAGTACAAAAATATTTGCCTTTAAATGTACTTAAGTATCCAACATCCTATGATTTATTATGGTTAAAATGTCCTATTATAATTTTTGCCAAAAGTCTCTTGCTTAATCAACTAAGTTTGTGTTTCCCTTAGCACACCAATCTATTAGAAGAATGAAAGTAATTAGTCAAACACTGATTGATATCTATTAACATTATTATGAGGCCTCAGGTGTCATGGCAAGTTAGAGTCAGGAGTTTCTTTTTATTACTCTCATGTGAGAGTTTATTACTCTCAAAATGTTCTGCTTGCTGTTGAACTGACACTGAACTGTATACCACCAAGCCTTCAGCCAGTATCTTCTAAAAAAATATATAGTGCACCTGAAAGACCCGGTGCTTTTTTCTTGTCGTTTGCTTTGTTTACTAATTTAATAAAATGATAATTAAAGGTAAATATTATTATTAATATTTTAAAGATAATTTGATTGTGAATGCTTTGTGGCTTTTACACAGTAATACTAGATTTTCTCTGTTTTCAAAAATACCTATTTTCAATTTCTATTTTTTAAAAACATTTATTGGCCCTGACTTTTCTTTCCAAGCTTTTGGCATCTCTGTCACTGTGCATGAAGAAATATCTTGCATGGTTTTGCAGGGGTAATAAAATACAGTGTAGCTTGGTATTCACAGTTTCTATTTTTTCATCATGAAATTCAAACATGATGCAACATGTGTATGTATCTTAGGAAAGAAGGAGGATGTGGAGGAAGGTGGCAGCTGTTGGGTTTTGGAAAAAGCATATTTTAGTTCCTGAAAGGCACACATGATGGATTCATTATTTGCCATACATCTGACCCTTTGTAAAGAATGGTCAAGTTTTTCTGGCCTAGCTCACAGAAAGTCAACTGAGAGGCAACTTTTTATTGCTAAAAGCCGTTTGTTTATTTTAGCCAGCATAAACAATAATCAGTCAGAAGGCAGCACTCAGTTAGGTTTTTATTCATAACGAGAATTCCTGAAAATTAGAAATATTACATATAAATCTAAAAATTAACTATGCAATAACCAAACAATTAGTTGTGGGCCAGTGTTTATAACCCTGTGAAGCAAGACATATAAAATAATTAACAGAAAATGTAATTTCTTTTGGTAATTTAAATGTTTATTGGGTCTTTGAACAAAATATTAAAACCATTTACAAATGTGCTTTTTTGTATCTTCTTCTAACTGCTCTAAGTCACTTGATTTGTCTCTTTACTTGTTTGCTTGACCTTAGTGCAGCTTTTGACAACATTGAACACACTATACTGCTTGCTAGACTTGAGAACGTTGTTGGTATAAAGGGAACAGCTCTCTCTTGGCTCAGGTCTTATTTGACTGATCGCTATCAGTTTGTTGATGTAAATAGTGAGTTCTCCACACTCTCTGAGGTAAAGTTTGGTGTCCCTCAGGGATCTGTCTTAAGCCCACTGCTTTTCTCGTTATATGTGCTGCCTCTGGGTGAAATTATACATAAACATGGTATTCGCTTCCATTGCTATGCTGATGATACACAGTTGTAAATTTCAGCAAAGCCAGATGGGAGAGATCAGCTTAACAATGTTGAGAAGTGTGTAAAGGACATTAGACAGTGGATGCTTGATAACTTTCCTCTGCTCAACTCAGATAAGACGGAAGTACTTTTACTAGAACCACATGCAGCTAGAAGCAAACTTTCCGATTACGTAGCATCTCTGGATGGCGTTTCTGTTTCAGTGTGTACAGCAGTCAAAGATCTTGGTGTGATTATTCACCCTAGTCTTTCTTTTAAGGCTCATGTGAATAATATTACCAGGATTGCCTTCCTACACCTTAGAAATATTGCTAAAATTTGAAATATGATGTCATTACAGGATGCAGAAAAATTAGTTCATGCTTTTGTTACATCTAGATTAGACTACTGTAACGCTTTACTGTCTGGGTGTGCGAGTAAGTGCATAAAAAAGCTTCAGTTAGTTCAGAATGCAGCAGCAAGAGTCCTCAGTAGATCTAGAAAATATGAGCACTTTACCCCTGTTTTAATCAGTCTTCACTGGCTCCCAATCAAATCTCGCATTGATTATAAAATACTACTACTGACATATAAAGCACTTAACGGTCACGCACTGCAGTATGCTAAAGTGAACTTTTGTACCAGTATGATCCTCCACGCCTACTTAGATCAAAAGGTGCTGGCTATCTGTTGGTTCCTCAAATAATAAAGACTACAGCAGGGGGCAGATCTTTCTCTTATAAAGCCCCACAGTTATGGAACAGCCTTCCAATTAGTGTTCGGGACTCAGACAAAGTCTTAGTGTTCAAGTCGAGGTTGAAAACGTATTTATTTAGTCAAGCCTTTTATCAGTAGATTTCTTTCTTAGGTAAAGGCGCAGATCTGGAGAGAACATGGATATAGAGTGTTTGGTGAACTGGGATATTTGTATGCTGTCGTCCCCTCACTCTCACACGTTCACTCATGTTTGTGGTGTGTCGTCTCTTATCCCAGAGATTCCTCATGTTGGCGTTACCTTCTGGTTCTCCCTTTTAGTTATGTTGCCATAGCGAGTCTTGCTCGCTAAAGTCTTGCCGAAGTCCAAACTGCACAGTGATACTAACTTTCATACAACAATAAAGACACATAATAATCCATATCCTTCTCTTCCTGTCACCCCTCCTCTCTCTCTGTCTCTCTCTCTCTCTCTCTCCCTCTCTCACTCGGTCGAGTTAAACATGCTCCTGAGGTTCCAGTGACCACTGTTCCTGCCTCTCTCCCCTCCGTGGATCTTCCCACTTCGTCTAGGCCTGCCTCTGGTTAGTGTTCTCTTTGACTGGAGGCCACTTTGTGCAGCTTGGGACGGTTTTTCATCAACGCCTTGGGTGGTTCCATGAAATTCCGGAGTAAGAACGGGTGCTTTGAGGATGGATTGGACTGTAGTTAATGTCAACAGTCTGCTACATTGACTACTTTTCGCTTCTGATCATCATCACTGTACCCCGCAACATCGTATATCTGATATAAATGGACATTCGGTGCAAGCCAGATGAGGATGGGTTCCCTCTTAAGTCTGGTTCCTCTCAAGGTTTCTTCCTTATACCATCTTGGAGAGTTTTTCCTTGCCACAGTCACCACCGGCTTGCTCATCAGGGACAAACTTACTTATAAAGAACATATTCACTTTTAATCACCACATTATCTGGTTAAAGCTGCTTTAAGACAATGTTCATTGTTAAAAGCGCTATACAAATAAAAATGAATTAAATTGCCATCCATAAGCATGCCGATGACAATTTCAACACAATTTTTTGACATCTGAAAATACATACAGAGAAATTATGTTTGTGTATTCTGAATTTCTTCTCTAAATTGGTAAATATAACACATACATTATGATAATTGTTTATTTGTTTTACTGAACAGACAAATATAAGCTAGCTACAACATTAGTTTGGATGTACAAAAATCACAAATATTTCATTTCCACTAGTTTTGAATCAGTTAGAAAAGATGACCATTTAATTTTTAGTTAATTTATTAAAAAATAAAACATTATTTATTTGTATTGCATTTTGTATTTGATATTGTGGCAGGAATAATGCAGATTGCATAATGAAATGCAATACATTGATGACTAAGCTAAATAGACCTTATACTTGCTGTTTATATTTGATGCACATATTTTCAACACAATTTTACTATAGCATTCTTTAAAAATATAATTAATATAAATTAATTATTAGTTGCATCAAAAAAGTACATATTCATTTAAAAAAAACAGTACCAACATAAACTTTATTCTTACCAACTTTACTAACTTTTTCAAAATCTGCAAAGATAGCCCTGCAAAAAACTAGCAAGTCAATTTATGAAGGCAGCCTGTGACGTCGGCATCACGTCCCGTACACAACAACAGGCAAGCACTTCGAACACGACAGCCAGGCTGTTGTGGAATGCTGCGGCTCACATGGCGGGGGGGGGGGGGGGGTTGTAGGGTTAGGGTTAGGGTTAGGGTTACAGTTTCCTTACAGGAAGCAGCGACAGCGATGAGAGCAGTGTGGGTTGCCTACTTCCACGACTATCTAAAGGTCCCTACGTGCCGAGGACACCGAGCACCCACCCATACAGACAGTTCCTGATAAAAGTGAGCTTCATACACAATTGAAATATCTCTAAAAAGAAGACACTTTGAGCTTTATTGTCCATTATTCACTGTTGATATTGTTAAAAAAAATAATAAGTTATAGATGATTAAGTACTGTAGAAAAAAAATTCCTTAACTCTTAGTGTCAGTCCCAAGCCCGGATAAATGGGGAGGGTTGCATTAGGAAGGGCATCCAGCGTAAAAACATGTGCCAAATCAAACATGCAGATGATCCGCTGTGGCGACCCCTAATGGGAGAAGCCGAAAGAAAGTTGTTCCTTCATATATAAATACATGAAATCTGTCCTATAGCAATTCAGAAAAGTAATGGGTTGAAAGCCACATGTCTCATGAGTTTATATTTTACATTAAATGAAGATATCATGAAAAATGAGATTCCTACAAACATTTATCGAAGACTATGTCTGTTCCGTCCCTCCCCACCCAAATTTTAGGACTCACAGCTGAAAACACGTACCTAACTTTAAATGTTCACAGTTCCTGATAAAAATGTGCTACTTACACAATTTAAATATCTTTGGAAAGAAGACACTTTGAGCTTTACTGTCCATCATCAAAGTTGATATTGCTCAAAAAGATGTTGAAAGTTATAGATGATGAAGTGCCATAGATATACATTTCCTGCATTGAACATTATTTTTATTGCATATATAAATACATGAAATCAGTCCTGGAGCAATCCAGAAAAGTAATGGGTTGAAAGCCACATGTCTCATGAGTTTATATTTTACATTAAATGAAGATATCATGACAAATGAGATTCCTACAAACATTTATTTGAGACTGTCTGATACTTTTCTTCCTCCCCTGTTTAAGAGACACCTGCTAAACACAGGTGATCATTCATACTCTATTCATACAGTCTGCATATTAATGAATGGCTGACCATTAAAGGCTTTTGTTATACATGTTTGGGGCTATTGATATTGATTCGGCATTCATATTGATGGCCAGGTAGCCAGACAAGCTATTGTTCTACAGTCATGGCCATTCATATTGATGTCTGGCCATTCCGATCTCAACAACACACACACACACACACACACACACACACACACACACACACACACACACAAACTTACTTTTCAAGCATTTCTCTTATAAAAACAAACATGCAATAAAACCAATAAAATCGTATAAAGCTATAAGGGGAGATTTATTGTAACTTACAGATGTAGAGCTCCATGTCTCTGTTGTTACTCCTCCCCCATTTTTTTTCATTGTTTTCTTTTTTTTTTGTAAACAAATCCAGTTAGCACGAGCTATACACAGCTGTTTATGTTGACCTGAGAGCTGCATCACTTCCTGGTTCGTCACTGCTTCTTCGCTGCTTCAACCAGTAATAGTTTGTAAAGAGTAATACAACTAAGCCTCACACACGTGGGGAATAAAATCCTCCCATATATAGTTAGAATCCTGCACTTATTGGCTACATTGTCCATCAGTCATTTTGTTTCCATAATGTTACTGGCTGGGAAATAAGGTTTGAAAATGAGAGGCGGAGCATAAAAAAACATAACGACACCTGCAGAGAGAGAGGAGACTCCACCCAAGATTTATACTCTTTTTACTTTTTTATTATC
Organism: Silurus aristotelis; assembly: GCF_946808225.1. Lineage (NCBI taxonomy): Eukaryota > Metazoa > Chordata > Actinopteri > Siluriformes > Siluridae > Silurus > Silurus aristotelis. The sequence continues at coordinate 12,980,535 of NC_139587.1, read as the reverse complement.
ATTTTTTTTTTTTTTTTGTGGTCTCAACCGGTATGTACCACTATATTCTACCAGCCATATTTGTTTTTTGTCATCAAGATGTCGTTTTTTATGTGAAAGTTATTCGGAAATATATAAACACAAACACCAGCCGAAGTTCTGTGACAAAAACAAAGGAATAAACATCTAAATTACAACAATATTGTTTGTTTGGAGCAGAAATGCTTTACGGCATGTTGTTCACTGGACCCTTATCTTTCCTAATAAACCGGGATTAGCAGCAGTGGATGTGTTTGTGACTCGTTATTACAATATTAATGTAAGTAGTGCGGTTTTTTTTATGCATGTTGTTGTGTACTGCTCACACAAATTCAGCAAATACATTCAATATACGTTTTCCATTGAAAAACAGTGATCTGAAATCGCTGCTTGATGCTTGGTTACTCTTCTCCCTATTTATTTAATTTATTGCTAAACATTAACACCTGAGAACACCACGAAGCCTAAGTGGTTATCCTCTTAGCCTTTAGAGTAAATTATTATTGGGTCCACTGAACAACATGCCCTAAACCAAACCAAACAATAGTGTTAAAATTTAGATGTTTTTATTTTTTTTGTTTATGTCACTGTACTTCAGGGGTATTATTGTTTGTATATGTTTGGGAATAACTTTTTATGTAAAAAAACGCCATCTTGGTGGTAAAAATAAAATAAAATGGCTGATAGAATATAGTTACAAAACCCATCTAAATTTTGTTAATTTTTAAAAGGTGGTATCTCGGGCTGCAGCATACACTCTATATGCAGGTGTTGTGACGTTTTGTTATGCACCACCTATCATTTCAAACCTTTTATTTCCAGCCAGTAGCATTATGGAAACAAAATGATTGATAGAAAATGTAACCAATGAGTGCAGGATTCTAACGATAGATGGGAGAATTTTATTCCCTACTGGGTGAGTTCTTAGTTGTATTACTCTTTAAAAATCTCAGTGGTTAAAGAGGGGAGCACGGGCACTGTGACAAACCAGGAAGTGGATGCAGCTCTCGTTATGCACAAACAACTGTTTCCAGCTTGTGCTAACTGGGCTTTGTTTACAAAAAAAGAATAGAAAAAAATTACCTGTCAAAAAAGTTGTTTAATCTGAGATTTGCAAAAAGCAGCAATAAGGAAAATATTTTGGGGGCGGAGTAACAACAGCGACTTGGAGAGCTGCATGGAAATGGAAAATCTGAGCCTATTTTACACCTATAAGTTACAATATATCTCCCTTTACAGTTTATATGATATAAGTTTTATTGTCTGTCTGTTTTTATAAGAGAATTGCCTGAAGTGTGTGTGTGTGTGTGTGTGTGTGTGTGTGTGTGTGTGTGTGTGTGTGTGTGTGTGTGTGTGTGTGTGTGTGTGTGTGGATATGAATGGCCGGATATCAATATAAATGTAAAACAATTGCTTGTCTGGGGACCTGGCCATCAATTTGAATGTCAAATCAATACCAATAGCCAAACATGTATAACAATAGCGTTAACGGTCAGCCATTAATGTGAATAGAGTCTGTGTATGAATAGAGTATGAATGAGCCACCGAGAGCCACCGAGTCTATCAGGTGGCTCTCAAACAGGGGGAGGGAGAAAAGGATCAGACATAGTCTCAGATAAATATTTGTAGGCATCTCATTTGTCATGGCATCTTCATAAAATTTGAAATATAAACTTATGAGACATGTGTCTTTCAATCCAATACTTTTCTGGATTGCTCCAGGACTGTTTTTATGTATTTATTTATGAAAAAATAACTTTCAATGCAGGAAATGTATATTCAAGGTACTTCATCATCTATAACTTATCTTTTTAAGCAATATCAAATTTGAATGATTGACAGGAAAGCCCAAAGTGTCTTATTTCCAAAGATATTTAGATTGACATTTAAATGTAGGCAGGGGATTTTCAGCTGTGAGTCTCAGCTGAGGGCTGTGTGGGGCAAACCAAACATAGTATCAGATAAATGTTTGTAGGATTATATTATTATATTTGAAATAAATTCATGAGACACGTAGCTTTTAATCCATTCCTTTTCTGGATTGCACAAGGACTGATTTCATTTATTTATATTGTCTTTTTCCAAAGATATCTAAATTGTGTATGTAGCCCACTTTTTTCAGGAACTGTTAACATTTAAATGTAGGTAGGGCATTTTCAGCTGTGAGCAGGCTCAGATGCGAATGCCCTAATGTCTCCAGGGAACCACAGCCACATCCACACACTTTGTGAAGAAGCGGGGTGAGAGGGCAAGACCAAATGGAAGGACCCGATATTGGTACGCTTCTGCCCTGAAAGTTAACCTCAGAAACTTCCTGTGAGATGGGAGGATGGATATATGAAAGTATGCATCCTTTAGATCTATTGTGGCAAAACAGGCCTTGGATCTGATCTGAGAAACAAGCTGCTCATAAGTGAGCAGTCTCATAAGTGAGCAGTTCAGCTGATGCAGATCCAAAATAGGACGCAACCCTCTATCCTTTTTGGGAACTATGAAGTACCACCTCGATGGCCTCCTTCCTCAGGAGAGTGTCTACCTCTTGTTCCATGACCAGAGCCTGCCCGAACTGAATTGTTTAGCCTTTGTCTAAAGTGTGCAGGACCCACTGAGATATGTCTGGCAGAGCTTCCCAGGACAGTCCTCAGATCTGTCATTTCACAGATCTTCAGCCCAAAGCATCACACAGGATCCCTCACAGGAGAGTGCGCTCTAGTTCTGTACCTCCTGCTGATTGGAGGTGGTGGGTTGTGCTTGTAACTGCTGAAATGCCGCAAACTGTTTCTTGGCCTACTGGAATCGGTCGACTACTGTGATCACGGAGTCGCCGTACAGGCCAGTCGGCATTAGACGGGCGTCCAGCAGCACAGGCCTGTCCCTATTGGAAAGATCCAACAGGGTGAGCCATAAATGCCTTTCAGTGTAGGCTATGGCATCCATAGACTGGCCAATGGCCATTGCGATTTCTTTAATGGGACTGAGAGCTAAATCCACTGTAGGTGGAGCTACTGGACCTCCTGGCCGCCCAAGATGCCCCCCACATCTAGCTCATGCGGCTTTATACGCTAAAGCATAAACCTTACCCACCAGTGCCGACGTATTGCGCAGGGGCTTTGTGGGCAATGTCGGGGTCTTGAGGGACGATGCAACAACTGGGGAGAGATAGCTGGCCAGCGTCTCTTCAAAACGGTGCATCGGCCCATAACAATGTTCTTTTAGTCCCATTAGGTTGGAGTACAATGCTGCCTTGGGACTAAAGAGGCAGGCCGAATACCTCGGTGTGCAGGAAAGAATGGCCGACCCTGACAAGGAGGTTGTGATGTGGGCTGCAGGAAGCATTTGTCAAGCTTGCTGGACGAATTCTCTCTCTGCTCATTGGCCAGCCAAGCCAGATCTAGCTTGGGAACGGCCGAGTCATAACCTCCATGAGCTCCTCAACTTCCGACTTGCACCCCCCCCATGGGGAAGAGAGGCAGAGTTGTCACATGAGGAAGAAACCGTCAAAAGGCGGGCTTCAGAAGCATGTGAACGAATGCTGGACCTGGCAGGAGAGGCAGGAGAAAGGGACGAGACCATCTCAAAAGGTCCATTTGCGTCCACAGAACGTGGACAACGTGAATGTGTTCCCAAAGCGTTGTTGACGCAGCTCAAGTTCCAGAAACAGAATCATGGTTAAAGAACAGGCAATAGTTCAGGCAGTCAAAAAAACAGGATACAAGAATTAAAAACACTGACAAACAAAGTGAGATCAGAAACAAAATGGGCAGATGCAGATAGAAAAAAACTTAGTATGTTAGTTAATTATGACACTGAGAGAAACACTGCAACATTTCCTCAGTGTTTTCAACATATGCCCTTCATAATGTTATTCTTCATTCATTCTGTGTCATCAATATATTAAAACATACCTTAGATTGTACCCATCAACTTTAAATTAATTTTTTTATGTTTTTTATTTTACAAGAGACATTGTGCAGGAGTTGAAAGCATTTCAGTCCATTTCGTACACTGTATGTATGTGTATGTGACATAAAATTTGATTTGATTTGAATTTGATTTGGAGTTGAGGCAGGTTATAGAGATTAATTTAATGTTTATTAATCTATATATCATATTAACAAAAGTCATCTGTCAATGATGGGTGTAGCTTTATTAATAAAACATTAATTGCCATTATTGTGATAGGAAATTAAAAGGAATTATCATAAATTGATGCTGGCCATTGTTTTTGCAATTCCTTAACACTTGGCTGTTTCTCCACAACTTCTTGTAAGATAAATGTCCTAACCATTTTTTCTCTGATAACACTGGTTAGCTCTGCTGTCTCTCTAGCTGGAAAGGATAGCATGTGATTAGCTTCACCACATTTGAAGTTTTGTTTGAGAATTTACTGCATACTTCCCAGTCAGCAAACAAATTTGGCCCAGACTTGGCATTCATCTGGCACAGCTGGCATTCATCCGGCACTGGCATACAGCAAACAGGTTTGGCAGAGGTGGTACCGATTTTAAGGCGGCTCACAAGACATGGGCCAGATGTCATTTGTAGTATTCGGCCCAGATGTCAAGTATACATATGTGGGCCACATACGTATGGCCGATCTTAACCCATATTTAAAATCCATTTTAAATACCTTTTTAAATAAAATCCCAATGTTTTAATTAACAAAGATATTTCCATCTTTCTGTGTAAAATGCCTTCAAGTTAATCCAGGCAACAATAAAGATTTATATTTCTAAATTATGAAAATCAACTAATTGTTTGATTTCAGTTGATAAGGTTTTTGCGATAATTTAAACTTGTAGACAAATAAACCACCAATTAATACAGTCTAAACATTTTCATTATATTTAATCCTTAGCTAAATATAAAACTACTGGGCATGCGCACATCAGTTTACCGTAATTCTTGTCACACTGTATAATAATAGTAAAGGTGAAATAGTGGAACACTTATTTTGGTCATGTCATTACACTCAGGAATTTTGGTATGATATTGGTGTTTTTGTTAAATTGAAGATTTTGCCAGAATTTTCATTACAAATGAGAAATGTTATATTTGGGTATTTTGACTCAGACCCCACAAAAAAAATTTGTTTTATTATACATGTAATTCTTTTCTTAAGCAAAGTTTACCTGTCTTTGTGGTCTTTTTAAGAGATATCGAACATTATATTATTTTTTGATTTCAATATCTACTGATAAAGCTATAAAGACTGTTAAAATTTCTACTGTACTAAAAGTTTTTGTGTAAGGAATTTTATGTAAAACAATGGCCCTTTTTTGATTTATATTATTTAATGATTTATTTTGTATTGTTTTTTTTTACTGTTGTATGTTTGTTGTTGTCTTTAAAGTATCATTACTGTTGATATTTTTTATTTTGTACTGATTTGTATGTTAAAAAAAGAAAAAAAAGAAAAATACTGTGAAGGGTTGGGGTGAAGACTTTCATAAAATAAAAAATAGGCCGATTTTTTTTTTTTTTACCGGAATAACTTTTACCCAGCGTGCAGCAATCATGATTTTAAAAACCTGGAAATGCGAAATTGGCCTATCAGAGCAAAGTTGGCCAAAAGGTGCAATTATAATTTGCAATGCTTCATGGGATTGTACACACACATTGTGACACACACAGTCTCGTATTGCCTTTATGACAAATTTTTAAATATTTGTATTTCATATCGAATATTTTACATGTTGTAATTCAAGTTGTAGATGGTTGTTATGATTCAAGGCTTATAATGCTTTGAGCAACAAATCTCCAACAAGAAAAAGTGAATGAAAATACTCCAGGAAGTGTCTGTTGAAAAAAGTGGGCGGACGCGGTGTTGCTCGGAAACAGCCGCTCACACTGAACCCGGGAAAGTTAGCAGAGTTGGTAAGTGAGAACATACATATGTATCAATAAACAAATATTATATTCTTCTTAAATTTAGCCACGGTCACATGTGGACTTAATGATCAATCGATGCATTCACGTGCTATCGGTGTCCTTTGATGCAAACGGGGGGTGAAATAAAAAAAATACACCTGTACGTGTCTGAAAAAACGGACGACGGCAAAAAAAAAATTAAACCAGCATGCACTTAAACGAGTGCTTCTATTTGCTTCTCTTTTTCTGGTATTTTATTTTCATTATAGTCTATTAAAACTTTTTAATAATCTGTATTTTTTTTTTTTTTAGGAGGAAGAACAAAAGGCTTCAGTAAAGACACAGTATGGAAAAGGTTTGGAAGTACAATGATAGGAGCAATTCCAGAAGGAGCAGAAACATGGACATTTAAGCGTCATAGTTCAAATAAATATTGTTCCTGACCAGAAACATGGACGTTCAAGTGTTATACATAGTGTGAAACTTGTTAATGACCAGAAACCTGGATATTCATGTGTTAAAGGTACAGTAACTCTTGTTCCTGACCAGAAACAGGGATGATCAAGCGTTACATGTAACTTCGTGAACAAAAACATAGCGGAGAACTTCTGCTTGTTTTATTTTTGCTTTTATTTTAATTGCAGAACTGACGTGGTGGTATTTTATTGGGTTTGTTTGTACAAGTGTATATGTCTGGTTTCAATGTTTTGATGTTAAATATAATTAAATATTTGTTCAGAATACTGTCGTTGTTGTGACTATTCATTTGGGAGGGGTGTGGATCAAGTGGCCTGGTTATGGTTTTTTTAAGGCTGACATGTGAAACCTATCTGGTCCAATGTATAGGACCACAATAGGGCCAACTATGGTCATACAGGTGGGTGAGCTATGGCTCTGTCATGGCCCTTTTATGGCCCATATTTTGGCTGCCAGGTTTAGTTAACCTATGGATTATGCTCAGGTGTGGCTAAGTGTTGTGCTTTTTGCTGTTGATATGGTTTACTTATGGTTGTATTTTGGTTCCAATGTCATATTTTGACCTGGCCCAATTCAGGACCAGTTATGGGTATTTAACTTGGTTATGGCCCATGTGTGGCCCTTGTCTGGAATCCAGACCTGGTCCACACTAGGACCGTCATTTATTGCGGTATGTGGGCCAAGCAAAAGCTGGTTGTGTGGGCCAGAGCTGGGCCAAAGAAAAAATGCTGTGTGGGTTAGGGCATCCAAGGGCTTTTAAAGTTGTACAGAGATTTCCCATCTTCATTTTCAATCTCTGAGTTCAGCCATAGCACCCATTAAACAATCCCTTTTCTGCCAAGCAGGGGTGCCTTTGGACTAGTGCCTCTGAAACTTGGCAAAAGTCTGCACTGATGGTATAAGATTTTGAATTATAGATCTCATCAAACACCTTAAAATGTCAGATTTAATGTCAATTTTCTTGAATCATCTGGACTCAAAATTACTAACAGCTTAGCAGATGCTTTTTCTGCCATAGTTGATCGAAAGTCTAAGGAGAAACAGCATTGATTAGTGTAAGGAATCAGTGGGTGTGCATCTGAAAGATTATGATGCTCAAGAAGTAAAATATTTTTGGTAGATGAAGGGATCAAGACATAGCCTCTATAATGTACCACGGATTAAGTCTTTCGACAATAAACAGTGGCTTGTCTTGCAGAACAATAATCTGAATAATCTCACAAAACTCTGGAAGACCTAGAAGCTCCCTTTAGGCAATGACCAAGCTTTCCCTTTATGTGTGGCCTTCATATGTCACTTCCTTGGTCATGCACAAAACATCCTAGTTTGGGTGGTCCTGCCTTACATCATGTGATATTTTATCATTAAGAACATCAATGAAAAGATGAGAAACATGTGACACTTCTAATTTAGATGTGAGTGAGTTGCAAAGATAGAGATGTGTCATATGGACTGATGCCTTTGTGAACACATTTTTTAAGCATTTTGAATGGCACGCAACCCTTTTGAAAAAGCTTTGCTTTGCTTTAAAACGCATATTTCAGAGAGCAACTAGAGGACCAAACTGCTGAATGAGCTGAGGATAATGCTCCATAAAATAATAGTTTTTGGGCAAAAGTCTGGCATTAGGAAAAACCTTCTGATATCTTACTGGACAGATAAGAAATCGATTCCTTGGTCTGCAAAGGGGAAACAACAAGGTCTACATTGTCTTTTAAGTCATTTAGAACTCGCCAGGCAGATTAATACATAGGAACTTTGTCTCCAATCTAAAGAGTTAAAAATTCCAACAGGCTCCAGTTTTCATGGGCATTCCCCGCAACGGTTTGTCTAGCTGAAAATGTGAGAGGAATGGCATTGGGCGATTTGTTTTGTTATACCATTTAAAAGGAAATTTCTGAATTAGTTAATTGACGTAAACTAAGGTAAAAAAATTTTTAGATACAAAGACAGTCAAGCACAATGCTAACTTAAAAATGACAATGCCTTCGAAGAGTTCATGAACAATATCAGGTGGGAAACCTGTTGTAACCTTGAAGTGCGAATTTTTTTTTTAAAAACAAACAACCATCTTTCACACCACAATAATAAGCTAAGTCATTGTGTCTGACAACATAAAGATGAGCAGCATGAATTTCTTCAGTTATCTGACAGAATATTCCTGATACAATTTCTGCAGTTTGAAATTCTTCTTTCTTCGCTGTACAAAATCTGCACACATATGTTCCTGAAAAATTTTCTACAAACCCTGCAAGGCCTTGAGCGCTCAGGTTGTCAGCGACAACACACAGAACTGTGCCCCTTATTGTCTTTCCCAGATTTGCAATAAAAATTACACATTGCTCCAATGGGACGAGATCATCCATCAATGATTCTAACACAATGATTCTAGCACTATATCCATATTGCTTAACATCAGTACATACACAATGCAGTTAAATGTATAGCAGACAGAGTCGACTGACAATCTGAAGGTAAATTACCTAATTTCTAATAAAACTTTCTTTCAGCTTCTCCCATTAGGGGTCGCCACAGCATTCATGATCCGCATGTTTGATTTGGCACGTTTTTACGCTGGATGCCCTTCCTAACGCAACCGTCCCCATTTATCCGGGCTTGGGACCAGCACTAAGAGTGCACTGGCCTATGCAACCCCAATGGCTGGGGTTGGTTCCCTGATCGGGAATCGAACCCAATAAACTGCAAAAATTTTATGTTTTCTCTTTTACATAAGTCATTCATGTAAAATAACAATGAAATAGCAGTGTCTAAAAGTAGGGCATTCTGTTGGAAGTTAACAGAGTCAAAAAAAAAAAAAAAAAGCATATTTAGATGCATCAGTTCTGTAAACAGATTTTAAATGTATTATTAAGTATTGGTTGGCAATTTAGAATCTGTTGCAATGATTTAAGTATAGGAACATAATTAAATATTCTTCCCCCTTTTCAGTCAAGAACATATTCTATATGTGGGGATTATGTATTATGATGTTTCTGTTTTGAAGAAAAATAATACCCCCCCAGATTTTTTTTCGTTTTGCATTATGTAGTTAATTTAAATGGTTGTGTTTTGGATTTATGATGGGTTTAATGCATAAAGTCTGGTTTGGAGAAATGTTTGTGTAAATGCATAAAACTGCTCAATCTGCTGTGATGAATGTTCAAGAATGTGCAAAAAATTTTCAAAAATGTGCAAGCGAGGACTGAAAAAAGAGTTAAGAATTGAAAAAAGCAGTTTTGAAGTGTAAAAAAAGCTTGGAATTAGCGCTTCAATTTGTAAGCAGAGAGAGAAAATAAAATACAATAAACGAACCCATCAAATCATGCACGTCTGGAACTTCATTTATTTCAGCATGCAACATATAGGTGTTCTTCATGTGCTTTATAGTATGCCTTTTGTTTCCATGTAGTAGAAAGGGGACCTTGCTCTCCAATCGCTGTATGAAATGGATGTGACCGGCAGATAACAGATGCTAACTCATGCAAAAGAGCTTTATCAATCTGCTGTACTTGCAGTAGCTGGATTATTGTGTGATTGACAACTGGAACAGACACCCTACTAAATTAATTCCTGCAGAAGATCACTGATGGGCACACTTTAACAACAAAGAGGCTATTTTGTACGTTTAGCAAATCCTCTGTACCTTCTGTTTCATGGAAATAAGTAGTTGTCTCATCAACTAAAACACTGTCATTAAATTCAGTGTTATCTATGGAGTCTTCAACATCTGATCAACATCTATCAACAATGCCAGGCTTCTGTAAGGCCAGGCCTTACTCGTGTGACCTGAATGATCCATAAATATTGATCTTGTATGTGCATCCATTAAAAAATACAGGGAACAGTTCCTTGATTTTTCAGATGATGCCCAATGTGTTGAAAATCTTTAAAAAAAGGGGGTGTGTTTATATCCACACAGTGTGCATTGAAATGTTTTCAAATCTTTTTGAGAATCAGTGCTGAAAGTGGCTTCTTGACAAATGACTCTTAAGGGCATTCCAGCTTTTAAAACAACAAGGGCAGCTTGAATAAGTGCAAGGATAAGAACGATGTCCAAAATGTCTATGATCGAGCCTAAAATGCTTGAAAAGTTTAGATCTCTTCAGTTTAGTGACACCACAGTTGTCATTCAGTATCTTTATCCTAAAAACAAGAGATAATGACAGCAATTACCAACTAAATTAAAGTAAAAAAGATAAAACTACTTCATGATAAAACCAGGAAGGCCTAAAAGATATACTACAGATTAAAAAGTTATTTTATAATATAAAGACTACACATTTATCTTTAGGTTTTTTATTTTTGTTCTTCCAATAAAAACTGCTTAAAGTTTAGTTTGTCTAAATTCATACAAAAATAAAGGAGAAAATAAGAAGCAGTTGTGACTGCTTGTCTCCACATCCACTTAAGATAGAACAAAATGTCTTCACTTGAAAACTTCCATAAATCAACATCTTGAATGAATAATGTGTTTTTTCATTTAAAAGCTATCTGCCATGCAAGAATTCAATTTACTACACTCATGCTGAGACATTTGACAAACACTTACACTATCAGTTAACACAGACTTCTGTGCTCAGAAATTAATGTCAAGAGTACTATTAAATTCTTCCTTTTTTTTGCACTATTAAATTCGATACTTGCACATAATGGCAGCAAAACCACAAGGTCGCCAGACAGCGAATAATCCGAGGAACTAGTGGCATGCACATACAGACAATTAGCAGTTGGTTGGAAGAAAATCGTCACACTTAGCATCTTAAGTTTTAAAGAATAAAGCACATTTTACCCTACATTGTCTTAATAATTGCAGTCTTGTGCAATAATACATGCATGATCTAACATTGATGGAACATTAGGAATAACATTTTAAACGTTTAAATGTTTCGACTGACAAATTTGACAAAAAATGTAAAACACACTATTGTATTATTCATTTTAAGTGATAAATAAATCATGTATGTCCATTACATTACATTGATGGTCTGGGCATCTCGCACCATTTTACTAAAGTGAACAGCTAGGAATTTAAAGGTGCATGTAACAAATTCACTGGTACCGCACTGGAAAAAAGATAGACAAGCAACTGTTCACCAAGCAGAGGTTTCTTTATTTTCTTTCATCTTTCACCCTGGCACTTTCCTTTCCATTACTCACACCAGAGCTCACCCACACATTCGCGGTTCCGCACACCTTTTCTTTGCGTCCACCCGCGTTCACTCGCTGGCCGACACGTCTTCCACCGGCGCCCGCCTGCGCTTAGTACCCGTTCGGCGACCCTTCCGCTTGTCTCACTGCTTGGTGCCTCTCTCTCTCGCTGAGGTTGGCGTCTCTCTCCTCTTTATTGGCATCACCAGACTAAAACAGAGCACAGTCTCATCAGCTGCAGGTGTTTCTTACTGCTCGTTCCATCTGGCTCCGCCCTCCACTCGCACACCGCTGGTACAGTGCTTACACCCTCAACCTCTTTCTTGAAGCACAAAGCTGTGTGCTGCTCTCTCTTTCTTTGTGGATTAACAATCATCTTTATTGTTTTATTAAAAGAGTCTTGTGTTATGGTATTAATACAACAAAACACTTAAAAAATTAGCTATAACGTTTATAACACAAGGAAGTCTGGTTAGAATGTTCAAACTAGACAAATAGAGCTGATATTGCCCAAAGTAAATTCAAATACAAATTTATTGTAACTATTGGTTTTGGAAATGTACATTTTTGAGCACAGACAAAGATGGCATTTATCATGAGAAATTAAGCAATAGAGACACTTGAGTCAGTGATTTTACCATGTCAATTTATTTGGCCCATATTTTTGTTAATTATAGCAGAATTTATAAAATTTTATTTGCCAAACCATGTGCCTTTAATTTAAAAAATAAAAAAAATTATTAAAAATGCCTAAGAATGAATAATACTGAGTTGCCCACAACTGATGTACAAATATTACAATGATAACAGAGCTACAAAACAGAGCTTTTTTTATTCTATATAACTCTAAACTATAAATGTCTGTTTTTAAAGCCAGTTTCTGCTTTTGACCCGCAGCATGAGGATTGAACTTCTTTAATTGACCTCTGAATGGCCTGTGAGAGGAACCCGACTTGGAAAACCTCAGTATGACCCTGGCCACTGTACTTTACTTGGTTTTAGGATGCAAGTGATTTTCTTATAGCCTAGACTAGTGGAGAGCAACAATTCTAATTCTTAAACCCTCCAAGAGTTCTTTGCCATGAGATGCCATGTTGTACATCCAGTGGTCAGTATGAGAGAACTGTACTCAAAGCACCACATTTTGACTGCTCTAATACAATATATATAAATTTGTATGGTCCTGTCAAGCAGACAAAAACATGAACATGTCCTGACCTCAACCCCAGTGTACACCACTGGGAGGAATAGTAACAACAAGTGTAGCACAGGCCTTTTCACTGAACACTGGTGCCCAAGCCAACTAATGTTCTTGGGAGTGAATGAGAAATCCCCACAGCCTCATTATAAAATGTATTTAAAAGTCTTTCAAATAGAGTGAATTTTTTTTCTACAGAAAAGAAAGAAGGAAGTCTGGTTAGAATGTTTAAAAAGCATATTTGTATATTATGAGAGTGAGATGACCACAAAGTTATTCTTTGACAAAAGATCATTTACATTTATACGATGTTTTAAGACCACATACTGTTATACTGTAATTGTTTGTCCTGATTGTTGGTCTTGCTTACCAATTCCTTTGTATGGTTATTTTAGTTGTGTGTTTTGTTTGTAATACAACCCCAATTCAAAAGAATTTGGGTCAATTTGTAACGTAAATAAAAACAAAATGCAATGATCTGCAAAATCCTATAAACCCATTTATTCATAATAGAACATAGAAAACATTAAATGTTTAAACTAAGGAAATAAAACTACAATTGTAAAAACTACAACTACAATTTGAATTACCGTAATTTCCGGACTATTAAGCGCACCCAAATATAAGCCGCACCCACCGAATTTTACGAAGATTTTTATTTTGAACATAAATAAGCCGCACCTGTCTAAAAGACGTGTCTACACTGAAACTAATAACCTTTACACAGGCTTTAACGAAAGACAGTGTCTGTTACAACGGGTGAAATATGTTGTGGCTCCTTTAAGAGCAGAGCGGCATTTTGGAAATAACCTGACGCCGCATTTTTCCGGTAGTACTGCATGTGTGCAAGACCGAGGAATATGTCCTTATTATTTTCCGATGCTCATTTCTACGTTTCTTTGACTAACCCCGTTTCTGTTGCCAAGAAAAATACAAAAGCACGAGTTTTGGAAACCTGTCTGTGCTTGTATAATTTCTGTTGCAACTGGAGTTAGCAAGCTATCCCATGACCCAGATTCAACGCATTACAACGGCTTGTATCTAAACAGTAGCCTACCAAGAAAGTCATTGTTCACTGTCTTCCTCCTTCCTTTCACAACTATTTCTCTCGAGAGTTTTTCTTTTGGCATCGTCGTGCGTTTAAAAATCACCATTGGTGAAGCTTTTCTCCCAATGCCGTGCAGCTCAGAACACAGGTGAAGTGCGTTTTTTCATGCCCGGTTGTTTTCAGCGTGACGAATAATTCACATTTCCTGTAGACAGTCCGAGTGAGCGGCAGGTCAAACATCAGAGGAACCTCATCCATATTTATGATGTGGTGCTGCCTGATTCAGTGGGAGCGCATCTGATTTAATATAAAAGAGAGTTTTTTCTTGGGTTCACCTGAACCCATTCGCAATTTCATTGGTCTAATGTTTTGGTGCTCAGTTTTTTGGCTTGAAGTTTGTGGAACTGGGAAAAACCCAGGAAAAATCCATAAATTAGCCACTTTGTTGTTTAAGTCGCGGGGTTCAAAGCTTGGGAAAAAAAGTAGCGGCTTATAGTCCGGAAAATACGGTAAAATTTTAAGGGAAAAAACAAGGTCATATTGAATTTGATGGCTGGAACACATTTTTAGGGCAACAAAAGCCAAGAAAAGTAAGTGTTGCTAAGAAGGCACTAATTAGGTTAATGGATCACAAGTCGGTAATATCCCCTGGTGGTCTAGTGGTTAAGCTGCAGCGCTCTCACCGCTGCGACCCGGGTTCGATCCCTGGTCAGGGAACCAACCCCAGCCACTCTCAGTGCCGGTCCCAAGCCCGGATAAATGGGGAGGGTTGCGTTAGGAAGGGCATCCAGCATAAAAACATGTGCCAAATCAAATGTGCGGAGGATCCGCTGTGGCGACCCCTAACGGGAGAAGCCGAAAGAAAGAAGAAGATCACAAGTCAGTAATATGTTTGGGCATAAAAAATATTATCTTGGAGAGTATCTTCTGAGTCTCTCAGAAATAAAAATGGGCAGATAATCACCAATCTGCAAAAAAACAGCATCTACAAATTGTGGAACAATTTCCAAAATAAATGTTCCTTAACAAATAATTGCAAAAACTTTAAATATATCATAATTTACAGTACATAAAATCATCAAAAGATTGGAGAAATCTGTGTGCAAGGGAGAGGGGTAAAACATGGATGTTAGTGATCTTCGGGCAATACACAGATGATTCTGTAATGAAAATCAGAGGTTCTGTAGGTTCAGAAACACCTACAGAAATAATTGTCTGTGAACAGCCATATGTAAAAATGATCCAAAAACATGCTTGTCTTCTCTGGTACAAAGCTCAATTGAAATGGACTGAAGTCAAAAACTGTTCTGTGATCTGACTAATTGGAATGTTAAATTATTTTTGGGTATCCTTAGTACTAAAGATGAGAGTGAGCATCCAGCTCATCATAAACTAAGTTTGAAAGCCTGCATTTTTGATGGTATGGGGGTGCTTTAGTGTCATTAGAATGGATAGCTTGCACATTTGGAAAGGCATCATCAATGTTGAAATGTATATACATTTTAGAGCAACATATGCCATATGAATCCATCCAGATAACGCCTTCTTTATGAAAGTCCTTGCATATTTTAGCAACTCGATACCGCATACTGCAGCTATTGCTACAGCATGGTTTGTAGTGTAGCCATACATTTGGAAACCTGGTTATTACCAACCATATGTGCACATTTATTCTCTATTAATTTTGATAGCTTCTGATCATATGGCTTTCGAATATCATCCTCCCTTTGGATAGAGTCTTGCACAATTGAGACCTTTCTGTGCAGCTAGGTATGGTTGCACAAACTTTGTGGACTGATTCGGACTATAATTAATATCTGCATTTGAGCACCTATTACTATACACCTGTAAGAATTACAGACTGCCTCAATCCAGATTCCACCCCACGCTATATCAAATTCAGCTCATCCTCAAAACGGCTTAAAATGGATAAAAAGTAGTTATGTAGTTTGATGTAGAATTTCAGTTGTATCAATCTTAATCATAGACTTAATTGAATCAGTCTGGGAGAGGCAGCAAGCCATCAAGAACTATCTCTAACCAAAAGGTATCTGAGACCATGCATCCTGACCTGCTGGGGGGCCGGTGCCAGTAAAGGTGTGAATAATAACAGTTTTGTCCGACGGACTGCGACACTGTTTTTAACACATAGTGTGGTTTTGTCTTGTATTGTGACAATGTTGCATTTATAACTGTTTGTGTTATATTGCTGACGTTTAACAACTATTGTTACGGTAAATAAATAGACTAACAGGTATCTTAAAGTATCTACATAACGGGTAGTTGTAACTTTGGAGTATTTTGGAAATGGAAGAGCTGATTATTAAGCACATCGCTAAACACGGCTCACAAGGGATGTTTGATGGAATAGAGAAGGTTGTTGATAAGCCTTATGAATGGGCTGTTTCTAAGTTTGAAACATATCCTAAGATACCTAGGAACAAACAAAGAAAAATTTTAAATGCCCTTCAGGGAGTTTTTGCCTCATATAAAGTAACCAGGAGGAAGCTAGATGAGCTTGAGGCTGAAAATAAGCAGCTTCATTCTAGAGTCAGTATCGGAGACGTTTATACAAAAAATTACCAAGTCAGTGAAACTATATGGAAAGAAGAAAAGGACAGAATGCAGAAGGAGATCGCATTTCTGAAAACTAACAACAGTATGCTGAAAGCATCTGTTGAATCCTTGTTTAATGATTTGGAGGAATCTAATGCTGCCTGTCAGTTTCTGATAAAGAATGGCAGAATTGAGGAAAATCCCAGTAAAAGGTTGGTAGATGTCAATAGTGAAAGCTCTGACTATACAGTTAGATTTCCAGTAGCACCAATTCATGTAACTACGACTGTAAGAGCTAATGAAAGGGGGGAGGAGCCAATGGTCTCTACTCTGGTCAGAGGGTTTAGCCCCAATGAACTAGAAACTGTGATTAAGAATATTGGGAAATTTGATCCTGTAAAACAGGATCCCTCAGATTTTTCAGAAAATCTAAGGGATCCTGTTTTACTGTTTGAAGTGTTAGGGCTGATGTCAGTTAACTGGGATAAAATAGCTGACATTCACATGCGAAAAGGGGAGCACCCAGTGTCATTTTCTGAGCGATTATTTGATGCCTTTAAAACTTTCAGTGGCAATCCTGATATTACTCAGAATGATGTCAGATTCAAATCTGCCTTGATTAAGAAATGTGATCCCCTCACCCACTCTGCTATAGCAATGCATGTGACACATTTATCTGAATACAATGACATTATTACTAAGATGATACAGTTTTACAGTAGTAATTCTAGTTCAAAGACGTCTCATCCTGTATCGGCACTAGGTGTTGAGAATCCAGATTTTAAGACCACGGAAGAATGTGAGCAATTGAAGTTGCATCATAAGCAAAGTAAATTTTGTTCCTTTTGCCACAAGATTGGCCACGTAGTCCACAAATGCTGGTCTTTAGGAAGGGGACGTCCACCACCCTATTTACTTCGACGCAGAAATATGCATTCTGATAACCCAGATCAGGTAACTGTGCATCTAAAAGAAACTTTATGTGAACTCACTGCAGTATTCAATAAGGCTATGGGGTCTGTAGTAAAATGGTTAGCTGTCCCCTAAGAGTAAAAACTCTGTTTGCTAATGTTACCTTGGTTAACGACTTACTGCATTTTATGCATTTCGGTCCCGACAAAGGTTTCTGTGATGTCCAAGAAGTATTTAGTTTAAAGTAACTTCGAAATTAGCTTATATTGTTAAAATGACAGTCCTTGCAGTTGTTCTTATGGAAACATATGCTATAAGTTACACGTGTAGCGAACATAGATTAACGTAGACTAATGTGAATTTAGCTGGTGTTGAACAGTTGTTAATGTGCTCAAGTGCATTTAGGCTAATATAGCTAAAGTTTTTACTGTTGTGTATTCATTTCGACTATTGCAGGCTTTGTGATGCTGTAGTTGTTAATGCACTGTAATACATTTACACCAAAGTAGTTAAAAATTGTCGCATAAGACTGGATTTGGGGTAGAATTGTAGCATTTAGGCCTTTCAGAGCTGTAAATGTTAACCATAATCAGTAATCTTATGTTGGAGATTTAAACTACAATTTGATAATGATCTAGCTAAGTTTTGTCCTATTAGCCATGTTTTAAAGTGACTGCTGACAAGCTAAGATAAGAGGAAAGGTCTAAGTTTGTATGTCGATAGAAACCGCTGAGCTAATAGAACAATTGTTTAGTCATTAGATTATTCAATGTGTGTGTGTCTTAACTATGTTGAACCAATCTCTCAAGGTGGAATTGTATGGGTTATTTCTACCATAAGTAACACGAACAATGCCATAGTAAAGAATAGAGTTAACTGCTGAATTTTAACATGTAATGCTTCTCCCACAGCATTTAGAGGTGCTGCACCTTCAACTTAAGTGATGCTTTGGTAATGGGCTTTCATCCCATTCAATATTTATTTATTGTTAATGTGCCCAGTGTTTTCAGAGGAAACTCCAGATACACTGAGAACTTTTATGTGTGAAAAGGGGAGGGGGGCAATTCTTTCTGTTTCCCTGAGTTTTTCAGAATCACCAAACAAAAATGGCTGAACGGATGGTAGCATTGTCCTTTCCAGTGACGAGAATAATGCAAGAATATGCAGAGCTACAACCAGCACTTCCTGCTGGTTCGGTGAAGACGAGACCATATCAACAGACATCATTCGAACCAGAAGAGCAATTAGTTTGATAAAAAATATCCCAGAATTGTATTTTTTCTATTCCGGTTTAATTTGGGATATAACTTTTAAGATCACTGTATGTATGTTATATTCCTCATTATTGGCCAAATATTATGTTGTATGTGTTCCATGTTAAGATTTCAGGCAGTTCTATGTTTACTATAGGACATTCCCATCGTTTATGAAAGACTTTACTGTTTGTGTATGTAATTTTACTATTTTTATGATATCGTATTATGTTCCATGATATTCATTTTGTGTTAAGATGTCAGATTATTCATTGTTCATGGTAAAGATGCCTCTATTGGTTATGATGGTTCCTGAAGGCCTCTATTCCAAACCCAGTTTAAATTTTACATATAGCCAAATATTTTATAGAGATATGTCTAATACGTTTGATCAATTGGATGAAACAGGTGTGCCTAAATTGATGACCCAATGATGGATAAGATTTTACATATAACAAAAATTTTAGTAGAAACCTGCATTGTAAGCATGCCGAATAGGATGAAGCGATAACCGGTGTCCATGAGGTGAATGTTCCAATGACGGGTAAGATTCTCTGAGGGCCGAAGGAGGACAACCTAAGGCAGGGCTTCACCGCCACTGGGCACCTGCCTAAGACAGCAGGTGTAATCTGTGTAAAGGGAGTGGATGTGATGCTTCAGGGCCAAAAGCATCAAAGGGGGGACTGTAAGAATTACAGACTGCCTCAATCCAGATTCCACCCCACGCTATATCAAATTCAGCTCATCCTCAAAACGGCTTAAAATGGATAAAAAGTAGTTATGTAGTTTGATGTAGAATTTCAGTTGTATCAATCTTAATCATAGACTTAATTGAATCAGTCTGGGAGAGGCAGCAAGCCATCAAGAACTATCTCTAACCAAAAGGTATCTGAGACCATGCATCCTGACCTGCTGGGGGGCCGGTGCCAGTAAAGGTGTGAATACCGGTGATTACCACCTGCTGACCTCTGCCCTGAGAGTGGTATCCCCCAGCCTTTTGTCCCCACATGCATGTCCTACATCTAATTTACATTTAAAGGATAACTCCGGTCTATACTTCAAAGGGAAGAACAATATAAAATATCTGGGCAGAGTTTGCTCTGGGTTCTTTCTGACTCCGATGAACCCAAAGTGCTTCATGTATTTTGTCACTGCTACGCTGTTATAAACTTCTTTATTACGATCTTCGTTGTCCTCATAATTTTTTCTTACACACCTCACCAATGTAACTACAATAAATGTTCATTCAGTGCCACACAGATAAGGGATAGGTTCCCTTTTGTCTCTGGCTCTTCTCAAGGTTCCTTCCTTATACTATCTCAAGGAGTTTTTCCTTGCGACAGTCACCACTGGCTTGCTCAACAGGGACAAACTTACACTTATAAAGAACATCTTATTTTTATTACCACATTATCTGTGTAAAGCTGCTTTGAGACAACATTCATTATTAAAAGCGCTATACAAATAAAAATTAATTGAATTGAAATGAATATCGACTCCAAGCACTGATGATGGTCTCTTTAGGGTTGGAAAACGTTTGAAACATGCTTCAGACGAGTCAGAGGTAAAAAGCAATGTCATGTTGCTTAACCTCTCACGCCAGCGTTGGCCGATATCCCATTGTTCAGAGGTGTTTATGTTTAGCAATAGATTAAATAAAATGTGAGAACAGTAATGTTAGTGTTAAGATGGGTCTCACACTAGTTCTCTAAACACATTCCAAAGATGGGCAGGAAAGGAGAGGCAGGAACAGTGGTCACTGGAAACTCAGTAGCATGTTTAACTGGACAGACAGAGCGAGAGAGAGAGAGATAAAAGGGGTGACAGGAAGAGAAGGATATGCATTATTATGTGTCCTTATTGTTGTATGAGTTAAGAGTTAAGTACACTGTGCAGTTGGGGACTCAGGCAAGACTCACTATTGCAGCATATCTAAAAGGAAGAACCAGAGGGTAACAAAGACATGAGGGATCTCTGGGATAAGAGACGACCCACCACACTACCGTCAACAAACCTGAGTGCATGTGTGGGAGTCAAGGGACGACAGCATATGAATATTCCAGATCACCGAACACTCTATGATCCCTCCAGATCTGCTCCTTATTAGTTTTTTACACTCAATGAGTGTTGGAAAATCAATATATATCTTACCATCCAGGCTCTCTACTTGGAAGTCAACCACTTTCCTTCCAGACATTTTCATGGAACCAGCACATGTTCTCAACAAACACGGAGAGGGGTTACTTTGGCTAACGAACAGTCGAAAGAGTTCTTTTTTGGCCAGTGAGCGGTTAATGAGCTTAAGGCAAACATCTTGATAGCTTGTTTCCATTGCTCTCGAGAAAATACACACACCCTGCACATTTTTGCACAGGACCACATTGGAGCACTTTCTCCACGAACTTCCGTACACCTTGAGGTGATCTCAGCTGTAGTGACATCCAGTTGTTCTGTGTCTGGTTCTTGCATTTGAGGTGTGAAGAAAGGCAGAGCTATGACTGTACAATGTCCATCAATCACATTAAGCACATTTTTGGATTGCAAGACATTCTCTTGCTACATGATTCAGAGAGCACCTGAAACACCTCATGTTCTTTCAGTAGGTTCTTGCAGTTTATCAATTACCTTTTCCTAAAGGCTGTACAGTTCCACAGGGGATATGATTTGATGTGAATCAAGCAGTGCTTCGTCAAGTCTCTCTTGACCTGTTAGCCTTCGCCAGAGATTTTGGGACTCACAGCTGAAAATGCCCTACCTAAATTTAAATGTTAACAGTTCCTGATAAAAGTGGGCTACATACACAATTTAGATATCTTTGGAAAGAAGACACTTTAAACTTTACTGTCAATCATCAAAGTCAAAAAGATATTAAGTTATAGATGATGAAGTGCCATGGATATACATCTCTTCCACTGAACATTATTTTATTTCATATATCAATAAATGAAATCAGTCCTGGAGCAATCCAGAAAAGTACTGGGTTAAAAGCCACATGTTTTATAAGTTTATATATTTCAAATTATTTGAAGATGTTCATGACAAATGAAATGCCTACACACACACACACACACACACACACACACACACACACTTTAAGCATTTCTCTTATAAAAACAAACAGGCAATAAAACCTATAAAATCATATAAAACTGTAAAGGGAGATATATTGTAACTTACAGATGTAAAATAGCATCTCCATGCAGATCTCTGTCAGGCGCAAAGAACGTACTGGAAACCAACTGAATTCAATGACGGCCTTTTAATGAGAAAACAAAAGGGCAAGGCAGAAAGCACGAAAAAAAAAGAGCACCCAACTAGGGTAAACTGAACCAGGAGAATAACTGTGGCAGAGTGAGGACAGATAACACACAGAATCTTGTATGCTACGCGAACCCAACCGGCGTCGGTTGGGTAGTCCTGAATGTTCATAAGCCTAAGCTGTAGAACAGACAATGAGCTTGTGGATAAACAGGGTTCTTATAGTGTGGTGACTGATGTGGACCAGGTGTGGATGATTAGTAAGTTGGTGAGCTGCTTGGAGTGATTTGAGGGTTTGGTGAGGGTGTGGCTGGTGGATCCCTGACAATCTCCAAGTCTCTGTTGTTACTCCGCCCCCAATAATATTTTCCACATTGCTGCTTTGTGCAAATCTCTGATTAAACAAAATTTTTGACTGTCCATTTTTTTCTTTGTTTTCTCTTTTTTTTTGTAAACAAAGACCAATTAGCACAAGCTGGAAACAGCTATTTGAGCAGAACTGAGAGGTGCATCCTTTTCCTGTTTCGTCATTATGCACGTGTGCTGTTTGACCACTAGGAGTTTGTAAAGAGTAAAAAAAACTAAGACTCACCCATGTGGGGATTAAAATCCTCCTATATATCGTTAGAATCCTGCACTCATTGGCTACGTTTTCTATCAATTTTGTTTCCATTATACTACTGGATGGAAATAAAAGGTTTACCTGGACACCTGCCTATGAATTGTAGACTTAAGCCCGAGATTCCGCCTCTTTTACTGTTTTATCTATTTATTAATTTTTTAGTGCGTGGTCTGATTTGTTTTGTAACACTCTATTTTACCAGCCATATAGTTTTTTTCACCAGCAAGATGTCTTTTTTTATGTGAAAGTTATTCCGAAACATATACAAAAAAATACACCAATAAAAGTTCTGTGAAACAAAACAGTACTTAGAATAAATGTGTAAGTACTGCATTTTTTATGCATGTTGTTTGTGTGTACTGCTTACACAAATTCAGCAAATACATTCGTTATACGTTTTTCATTGAAAAACAGTGATCTTAACAGCCTGGTGTGGAGCCAACAACCTGTCTCTGAACGTCGACAAAACTAAAGAGATGGTTGTTAACTTCAGGAGAACACAGGGTGACCATTTTCCACTGATCATCGATGGATCCTCAGTGGAGATTGTCAAGAGCACCAAATTCCTTGGTGTTCATCTGGCGGACAACCTCACCTGGTCACTTAACACCAGCTCCATCACCAAGAAAGCCCAGCAGCGTCTTTACTTCCTGAGAAGGCTGAGGAAAGCTCATCTCCCTCCCCCCATCCTGACCATGTTCTACAGAGGGACCATTGAGAGCATCTTGAGCAGCTGCATCACTGCCTGGTTTGGAACTGCACCGTCTCGGATCGTAAGACCCTACAGAGGATAGTGAGGACAGCTGAGAAGATCATCAGAGTCTCTCTCCCCTCTATCATGGACATTTACACCACATGCTGCATCCGCAAAGCACACAGCATTGTGGACGACCACACAGACCCGTCACACACACTCTCTACACTCCTACCATCAGGGAAACGGTTCCGAAGCATTCGGGCCGTCACATCAAGACTGTGCAACAGTTTTTTCCCGCAAGCCATCAGGCTCCTCAACAAACATCTGAACTGAACTCTCTCACACACACACACACACACACACACACACACACACACTCACACACACACTTACACACACACTTACACACAACTGTGTGACTGATCTGTACAACCAGACTCAACACACATCATACACTTCGGACTCAACACACATCATACACTTCGCACACCCAGGTTTCAGCACCATTCACACCTTTCATTATCGCAAAATGTTTACATGCCGTTTGTTGCCGATCTTCCGGGACTTGCTCTTTTTGCACAATATTCTGTCCAAATCCTTTGGTCACTGTTCAGTTCATTTTGATTGCTGCTAATGTTGAATTGCACAATTCTGTTTAAATTTTTCTGCTATTGTAGAATTGCACAATTCTGTTTGCATTTTCTGTTTACATTTTCTGCTACTGTGCACCTTATTCTGTCACGACAGGTTTTACTGGCGGAGCTACTGCTGTTTTTATTTTTATATTTTGTGTATTGTCCTGCACTGTCTTGTGTTGTCTTTTGCACTGTTTGCACCAGTTGCACACATGCACTTTATGTGGTGAGGATCTTAGTTCCTGGCCCTGTGTTCTTCTGTTCTGTGACTGTTGTTTTATGTTGTTTTATGTAGCACCTGGGTTCAGGAAGAACGTTGTTTCATTTCACTGTGTACTGCAACAGATATATATGGTTGAAATTACAATAAAAGCTTCTTGACTTGACTTGACTTGAAATCACTGCTTGAGGCTTAGACCTTTAGAATGATGTACAGTTAGTCATGGTTACTCTTGTCCCTTTTTATTAAATCTATTGCTAAACATTAACAGCTGAGAAAAATGGGATATCGGCCGCGCTGGCACTGCGCTGAAGACTAAGAGGTTAATGATCTCTTTAAGGCTCACTGAATCAGACTAAATTTTTAGAAACATCTGTCTTATGAACTGACACAGGAACTCTGCTAGCACCATGTTTATAGAGGGGTCTTTCATTTTGGATGCATGTGTGGCTACTGTTAGAAAGCTTGAAACTAGGATCATTCTTTGCCTAAACTTTACTGCAATTTTTTTTTCTTTTTCAAAGCGTGAGCCAGCGAACAGCCATTTCCCCATGCTAACTTCTCCACTATAGGATTAATACCACAAGGGGTATCAAGGTAAGACAATCCAGGTGAATATGCATATCTTTTTGCTGCAAGTATCTCCAGTAACAGGTCTGCAAGCTCCCTGAGTTTTCAATTGTCCTACGGATATAGACGTGGAAAGTTATCCAGGCGTTTATATAAGGCACTTTCAATCACTTCCAGTGTGGCATAGCATAAAGTCTCATCCAAGACAATTGGAGAGCAGCTTGTAAATTAGTAACATACACTGCTCAAATCCTTCTCACATGATCTGACAATTCCTTCCCCAGCCACTTAACTAACAGATCTAACTCTTCACTCGCTGAGAGCTGCAAGTTTTGATCTAGTTTTCTGGATTATCATGAAACTTGGTAAGTTCTGTGGTGACTAGCTCTCTACGTGCTATGAATTTAACAAAGTCTAACATATGTGTGGCTTGGCTTTAAGAATAATGCTGTGTATTTGAATGGACTGCATACTTTTTTGAAGCAGGATCTTGATGTGGGGATGACTTAAATGCAGTAGTTGGGTTGGAATGAGGCAGATTGTATGGGGCATCTAGAAATCTTGTGCTCTGTAGATGTTCTGTATCACTTAATCTACTTCGCTCCTGAACTGTGTCTGTGATGCCATCATAGGGAGGACTCTTACTCTGATGCTTATTGATCAAATGTGGAGTTGATTCTTGTGCACAGGTTGATGAAGAGATATTCAGGAGTAGTGTAGAACAGTCGGAGCTTATCTGACTCTGATGTTTTAGATATTCCTTCTTTCTCTTTGAAATCAAATCATGACAGTGTGCTAATTTCACTGTGATTGTCATGGCATTCAATTGCTGCTGCTGTCTCTAACACTTCCGCTTCTGCCAAAGCAGCTGCAGCTTTTTTTTTCTAATTCTAATGCTTACAGATTTGCTTCTAACATACCTCTTTCCTGATTTAGCCTTGCTTTCTCCTTTTTTAATTTCAATCTGCCTTTTAGCAAACCATCTACAAAGGAACTGTCCACCATCTACAAAGAAACTGTGGAGCACATCCTGGCAAGCTGCATCACTGTGTGGTTTGGAAATTGCAAAACCTAGAATGCAAGACATTACAGCACATAGGAATGACAGCTGAGAAAATTATTTGCGTCTTCCTCCCCTCTGTCCAGGACATCTTCCAGACATGTTGCATACGCAGAGCTTCTGCAATTTTTAAGTATCCCTCTCACCCTTTCCACAGTCTGTTCAAGCCATTGACATTAGCCAGGAGGTTCCCAAATGCAAAACTTTTCAAAACACTTCTCCTTTGCCGAGATAATCCCTCCACCTCAAAGGTGTGGCATATCAAGATGCTGATTACACAGCATGATTATTGCACAGGTGTGCCTTAGGCTGGCCACAATTAAAGGCCACTCTAAAATGTATAACCATAAAATATCTAAGTATTTTAGTACTATTTTAAGGAAAAATATGATGTTTAAATGTAATGATGCAACATTTCCAGCAGATCACAACAGGGATGATAACTTTAGAATAGAATAGTCTTTATTTGTCACATATACATTACAGCACAGTGTAATTTGTCCTTCACAACAAGAAATGGGAAAAGATTCCATGAAGCGTGGGATGAGTTTCTTGCAGACGGGCTTGAGAAGAAGGTTTTAGGTGGACAGCCAGATCTTCTAGCCTACACGGTAGCAGTGTGTGGGGTGGTTAGTCCAGTGGGTATAATTGCAGATGGATCAGATTAGGATGGCCCGGGCTTTTCTCCATCCTTTACGGAAGATGGCCAGTACAAACGGGACTAAGACCTATGCTTTCTGAGCAAACAAGGGAGGTTGGTAGCCATGGGTGACCTGGAAGGACCAGTGACTATGCACAAAACTTGTTGCTTACCACAATCTACTCAAATAAGCTTGGAAGCCCAGGTGGACAAATCTTGAGAGCAAAGGAAATGGAGCCCAGTCTCTAATTCTTGGTTGAGTCTCTCTGCCTGGGAAGTCAGAGGATAGGTTGACAGAGATCCCCAGAAGCCGACAAAATCCCCCCCAGAAGATAGCTAGGAATTGGGGGTTCCTGGGCAGACACAATATTGCATGGGAGGTGGTGTAGGTGGAACACATGTTGGAGCAGGAGCTGGGCTGGGCTCCTTAGTGGATGGTAGATTGGCGAGGGGAATAAAGCGAGCTATTTTAGAGAAGCAGTAAATGACGGTAAAGTAATACAAAACATTTAAGCATGTCCAGTAAAACATCATTGACCAGAGCCTGAAACACTGCTGGAGCTTTGGTCAGGCCGAACAACATTACTAATGTAGCCCAGCTAGGGTTTTTATTACACTTATGTCCTATTAACCAGAGGTATTTTTAAGGGTTTGATGCAAACAGAGATTGAGAGAAGGAGAGTTGCTGATTGGGAAAAGGGTTTTGCCTGAGTTTCTAAACTTGAGGTGGAGGCTATAAGGGAAGAGATACATTTGGGCAAAGTTTTTTTTTTTTTTCGGGTAATACTCTGCACAACAGTTGGTTTGTGATTTGTTTGTTCTAAGTGCTGTAATGTCTGGCACAGCTCATTTAGATTTCATGTCCCAGTAAATCCTTTTAACCCTTGACATCTGCATTTCAATCAAAGGATGAGCACCACGGCTTACACTTTTATTGGGGTTTTGTATACCACAGTGTCATACCCCCACCCCGGAAGACACGAAGCAGGACAAACCCTGATCTCTCCAGCTGACTTCAAAGCAGCATTCAACTGATAACACAAGCCAGTCTCTATACCTTACACAGTACACACACACACACACACACACACACACACACACACACACACACACACACACATACACGAACACACACTACATTAACCACATTAAGGTACGTAATTTCTCTGCTATGGCGAACATCTAGTTCATTCAGTGTGTGAAGTGTGACATGTTTAGTCAGTCTCTCTCCGTTGTTAGCGATAATTTTATCTGTAAGAAGTGTAAGCTAGTTTGCTCTTTGACGGAGAAGATCTTAGCATTAGAGGAGCGCATCCAGAGTCTAGAGAGAAGTAGTGAGTGCGAGAGCAGTCCAGGTTCTGCAGGGGAAAGTCTGGATGCCCTAGGTGAAGTTAATATTCCCCCGACTCTGGCATTAGAGCCCTCGCAGCGGGGCGAATGGGTGACGACTCGACGGCATACTCCCAAAGCCAAAGCTAACGCTAAGGCTCGCCCACGGGAGCACCATTCCTCTCCGCTTCACGTGTCCAACAGGTTTGCTCTCCTCAGTGAAGCACCCGCTGAGAAACCTGAAAGAGCTCTGGTTTTAGGAGACTTCATTCTGAGGCACATGAAATTAGCTAGAACTTTAGGGGCACCAGCAGCACAGGTCATGTGTATACCGGGAGCCAGGGCGCCGGACATAGCAGGTCATCTTAGATTCTTAGGAAAGCACAGGTTCTCTAAGATAGTTTTTCACATAGGAGCAAATGATATACGCCTTTGACAGTCAGAGGTTACTAAGAGTAATATTATAGAGGTGTGTAAATTAGCGAAGGCAATGTCCGATGCAGTAACATGCTCTGTGCCCCATCCCAATGCGACATGGCGATGTAGCCTACAGCAGGTTATGGTCGCTGAACTGCTGGATGTCCGAGTGGTGCTCCAAAAACAATGTGGGCTTCATTAATAATTGGAGCATTTTTTAGGGCAAGGCTGGCCTGTTAGGGCGGGATGGTGTCCATCCCACTCGGGAAGGTTCTGCTTTCATTTCTTGTAGTATAGGTCATAGTCTCAGAACAGCACTAGTTAACAAGTGACTGTCTAGAGCCAAGGCCAGGGAGCAGACAGACAGGCTAAACCGACCGTCTGCTAACTGCACAGAGTCGTCACTCAGGATCCACCAAATTGAGACTGTGTCTGTCCCCCGAGCAAAACCAAAATATAGGAATTATCAGAAAGTCTGTTTTAGTAACCTGATTAACATTAAATTAAATAGGACTAAACGCACAGCCAGCACCTCTGATCTAAAGATAGGATTGCTGAATATTAGATCTCTCACGTCTAAAGCGCTTACTATAAACGAAATTATTACCGACCAGGAGTTTAAAATAATGTGTTTAACAGAAACATGGATTAAACCGAATGAATATTTAGCATTAAATGAAGCATCCTGGGTATAGATACATACACCAACCCCGTCTAAATGGCAGAGGAGGTGGAGTCGCAGCTATTTATAATAATAATCTAAGCGTCACACAAAAGACTAAACACAAATGTAAAACATTTGAAGTTCTTTACACCAACATAAAATATTCAGTGTCCGAAAGCAGGTTCAGTCAGTCAATTCCACTAATTATTATTTATAGACCCCCAGGGCCCTACTCTGATTTTCTCATAGAATTTGCAGATTTCATCACAAATTTAGCTACTTCTTTAGACAAAGCATTAATTGTTGGTGATTTTAACATTCATTTTGATAATCAGGAAGACTCCTTAAGAGCAGCAGTTGTGTCCATTCTAGATTCAGTTGGAATTAATCAGAATGTTATAGGACCCACTCATAGTGGTGGACACACTCTCGATTTGTTGTTAACATTTGGATTAAAAATAAAAAACGTAGTCATAATTCCACAGTCTGAAGCTATTTCAGACCATTATCTCATCTCTTTTAAAATCTGCCTCAGTCATTGCATTACTACTTCACCACGTTATCGTCTTAAGCGTACTTTCACGTCAGCTACAGCAGCGTGTTTTATTAACAATCTTCCAGAAATTACGATATTAGATAGATCTCCGTCTGACCCTGCAGAGCTCGACTGGGCCACTGAACACCTAGAATCAACATTACGTTATACCCTAGATGATGTAGCTCCCCTTAAGACCAAAATGATCAGGGAGAAAAAATGAGCACAGTGGTATAATGATCATACACGCACCTTAAAACAGACCACTCGAAAATTAGAAAGTAAATGGCGTCAAACAAAATTAACAGTATTTCAAATAGCATGGAAGGAGAGCCTCCTAATTTATAGAAAATCTCTGCTAGATCAGCATATTTCTCCACCCTCATAGAAAATAACAAGCATAATCCTAGATTTCTATTCAGCACGGTAGCAAAATTAACAGGGAATAAAAGCACTGCACTCACATGCACACCATCAATAGGTAGTAATGATTTCATGAACTTTTTTAATAATAAAATTTAAAACATCAGGCAAAAAATCCAGACGGTTAATATAAATCCAAATTATTTTAGAAGTAACCCTGTAGACAGCAGTGTAATTATAACAGACAATCAATTACAAAGTTTTACACCTATTCACAAGAATGACTTAATTTAATTCATTTCCTCATCAAAATCATCAACCTGCATTCTCGATCCCTTGCCTACAAGTTTCTTTAAACAGATAATTCCAGAGGTAATTGAAACTGTTTTAAAAATAATAAACTCTTCCATTAGCACTGGTTTTGTACCAAAATCCTTCAAACTGGCAGTTATCCACCCCCTAATTAAGAAACCTGACCTTGACCCATGTCAGCTGTCCAACTACAGACCAATATCAAATCTCCCCTTCATAGCCAAAATTTTAGAAAAGGTTGTAGCACAGCAGCTCTGCTCACACCTACTTATAAATAACATTTTTGAAATGTATCAGTCAGGATTGCAGCCTCATCATAGCACAGAGACGGCACTAGTTAAGGTGGTAAATGACCTGTTATTGGCCTCTGATCAGGGTTTTGTCTCCTTACTTGTTTTGCTCGACCTTAGTGCAGCTTTTGACACCATTGATCACACTATACTACTTGCTAGACTTGAGAACGTTGTTGGAATAAAGGGAACAGCTCTCTCTTGGCTCAGGTCTTATTTGACTGATCGCTATCAGTTTGTTGATGTAAATGGTGAGTTCTCCACACTCTCTGAGGTAAAGTTTGGTGTTCCTCAAGGATCTGTCTTAGGCCCTCTGCTTTTCTCTTTATATATGCTGCCTCTTGGAGAAATTATTCATAAACATGGTATTAGATTCCATTGCTATGCTGATGATACACAGCTGTATATTTCAGCAAAGCCAGATGAGAGAGATCAGCTAAACAATGTTGAAAAATGTGTAAAGGACATTTGACAGTGGATGCTCGATAACTTTCTTCTGCTAAACTCAGATAAGACGGAAGTACTTTTACTAGGACCACATGCAGCTAGAAGCAAATTTTCCGATTACGTAGCATCTCTGGATGGTGTTTCTGTTTCAGTATGTACAGCAGTCAAAGACCTTGGTGTGATTATTGACCCGAGTCTTTCCTTTGAGGCTCACGTGAATAATATTACCAGGATCGCCTTCTTTCACCTTAGAAATATTGCTAAAATTAGAAATATGATGTCGTTACAGGATGCAGAAAAACTAGTTCATGCTTTTGTTACTTCTAGATTAGACTACTGTAACGCTTTACTGTCTGGGTGTGCGATTAGGTGCATAAATAAGCTTTAGTTAGTTCAGAATGCAGCAGCAAGAGTCCTCACTAGATCTAGGAAATAGTACCACATCACCCCTGTATTAATCAGTCTACACTGGCTCCCAATCAAATCTCGCATTCATTATAAAATACTACTACTGACATATAAAGCACTTAACGGTCTCGCACCGCAGTATCTGAGTATACTTCTGTACCAGTATGATCCTCCACGCCTACTTAGATCAAAAGGTGCTGGCTATCTGTTGGTTCCTCCAATAATGAAGATTACACCAGGGGGCAGATCTTTCTCTTATAAAGCCCCGCAGTTATGGAACAGCCTTCCAATCAGTGTTCGGGACTCAGACACAGTCTCAGTGTTTAAGTCGAGGTTGAAAACATATTTATTCAGTCAAGCCTTTAATCAGTCGATTTTTTCTCAGGTAAAGGCTCAGATCTGGAGGGAACATTGATATAGAGTGTTTGGTGAACTGGGATATTTGTACGCTGTCGTCCCCTCACATTCACGCGTTCACTCAGGTTTGTTGATGGTGGTGTGGTGGGTCGTCTCTTATCCCAGAAAACCCCTCATGTCTGTGTTGCCTTCTGGTTCTCCCTTTTAGTTATGCTGCCATAGCGAGTCTTGCCGGAGTCCAAACTGCACAGTGACTTTAACTCTCATGCAACAATAGGTACACTTAATAATCCATTTCCTTCTCTTCCTGTCACCTTCTTCTCTCTCTCTCTCTCTCTCTCTCTCTCTCTCTCTCTCTCTCTCTCTCTCTCTCTCGGTCGAGTTAAACATGCTCCATTAGGCTCCAGTGACCACTGTTCCTGCCCCTCTCCCCTCTGTGGATCTTCCCACTTCGTCCAGGCCTGCCTCTGGATAGTGTTCTCTTCAAATGGAGGCCACTCTGTGCAGCTGGGGAAGGTTTGTCATCAACGCCTTGGGTGGTTCCATGAAATTCCGGAGTAAGAACGGGCGCTTTGAGGATGGATTGGACTGTAGTTGATGTCAAAAGTCTCCTACACTGACTCAGGAATACATTTCGCTTTTGATCATCATCACTGTACCCCGCAACATTGTATACCTGCCACAAATGGACATTCGGTGTAACCCAGATGAGGATGGGTTCCCTCTTGAGTCTGGTTCCTCTCAAGGTTTCTTCCTTATGCCATCTCGGGGAGTTTTTCCTTGCCACAGTCGCCACCGGCTTGCTCATCAGGGACAAACTTACTCATGAAGAACATATTAATTTTTAATCACCGCATTATCTGTGTAAAGCTGCTTTGAGACAATGTTCATTGTTAAAAGCGCTATACAAATTAAAATGAATTGAATTGAATTGAATACACCTTCTAAAAATCTTCAACTATAAGAACACGCATACTACAGACCAAATAGTTACAAGTTCACACACAGCCCAGTTTATAGAAACCATATCTATTCCTCGGGTAGTAAAACCAAGAATTACATACTCAAGATCCAGAAATAATCTTATTGCAGTTAAAACTGAAAAATGCCAGATAAACAAACACAACAAAGTTCTAAAGTTCGGTCTTTTAAACATTAGATCACTTGCACCCAAAGCACTGATTGTAAATGAGATGATCACAGATAATAATCTCGATGCACTCTGTCTCACTGAGACCTGGATTAAACCAGGTGATTATATGGGTCTAAACGAGTCGACACCGTCAGGATATGTTTATAAGCATGAGCCTCGTCAGACTGGTCGTGGGGGGGGGGGTGTAGGAACCATTTATAGTGCTTCTCTTAATGTTAGTCAGAGATTAGGATTCAGCTTTAAATCATTTGAAGTGCTCGTTCTTAAAATTGCACTTTCAGAGATACATAGAAAACTCGCTCTGGTCACCGTGTACAGACCCCCAGGGCCCTACGCTGATTTTCTTCATGAGTTTGCTTGTTTTCTTTCAGACCTCTTGATCAGTTTTGATAAAGTGCTGCTTGTAGGAGATTTTAATATTTATGTAGATGATGCAAACGATGCCCTAGGATTATCATTTGTCGATTTACTAAACTCTTTTGGAGTTAAACAAAACGTCACCAGACCAACCCACCGTTTTAACCACACACTTGACTTAATAATATCCCACGGAGCAGACGTCACTGATATAGATATTTTACCCCAGAGTGATGACATCACAGACCATTATCTCATACTGTACACACTACCGGTAGAGCAGATTAACCGTGTTTCACCACGGTATCGACTTGGTAGGACTATTATTCCAACCACTAAGGACAGATTCATAAATAACCTGCCTGATTTATCTCAGTTTCACATTAAACCCATAACTGCTGATCATCTTGATGAGATGGCGAACAACATAGACCTTATCCTCACTAGCACTTTAGACACTGTTGCCCCCATCCGGTTAAAAAAGGTTCGAGAACAAGCACCTGCACCTTGGTATAATAGTCATACGCATGCCCTAAAGAGAACAACACGTAATCTGGAGAGAAAATGGAGGAAAACTAAATTGGAGGTATTTAGAATTGCGTATAAAGACAGTATGCTTAGCTACAGACAGACGCTAAAAGCTGCTAGAGCTAAACACCTGAGCAAACTCATAGAAAATAACAAAAACAATTTCAGGTTCCTTTTCAGTACAGTCGCCAAATTAACAACAAATCAGGGATCTGAAAAATGTGTTCCATCACAGTTTAGTAGTGAAGACTTTATGAATTTCTTCACTGAAAAAATAGATAACATTAGAAAAACAATTGTGGCAGTTCAACCTCTGACAGCATCTCCCGACACAATCGTACTTACAACCCCACAACTACACTGTTTTACATGTATAGGACAGGAAGAGCTGTATGATGCTATTATGAAAGCTAAATCAACAACATGTCAGTTAGATCCAATTCCCACTAAACTTCTGAAGGAAGTGTTATATACAGCTGGTGAGCCTCTTCTCAATATTATTAACTCCTCACTATTGTTAGGTCATGTCCCTAAATCCCTCAAGTTAGCAGTTATTAAGCCCCTCATTAAAAAACCTAATCTGGATCCAAGCACGCTATCGAATTACAGACCAATTTCAAATCTCCCATTTATGTCTAAGATTTTAGAAAAGATTGTCGCTGCCCAGTTATGTAAGCACTTGCAGGAGAACAATATCTTTGAAGAGTTTTAGTCAGGTTTTAGGCCCCATCATAGCACAGAAACTGCTCTAGTTAAAATCACTAACGACCTGTTGTTAGCTTCAGACCAAGGCTACATCTCCCTATTAGTTTTACTAGATCTTAGTGCTGCGTTCGACACTATAGATCATGATCTTCTCCTCGATCGCTTACAGAATTACATCGGTATTCAGGGACAGGCATTAAGCTGGTTTAAATCCTACCTGTCCAATCGTTACCATTTCGTAGATTTAAATGGAGAGCTATTCAGGATAATGCTAGTAAATTATGGCGTGCCACAAGGGTCAGTTCTAGGACCCCTGCTTTTTACAATATACATGCTTCCATTAGGAAATATTATTAGAAGGCATGGAATTAGCTTCCATTGTTATGCTGATGATACCCAGCTATATATTTCATCCAAACCAGGCGATACAGCTCAATTAGCTCGCATAACTGAGTGTGTTGAAGAAATAAGAGATTGGATGACCCATAACTTTCTGCTATTAAATTCTGATAAAACGGAGATTTTGCTCATCGGCCCAAAAAATAGTACACAGAAGCTCCAGCATCTCAGCCTGCATTTAGACGGTTGTTCTGTAACTACTAGTTCAACGGTAAAAGACCTGGGAGTTATTTTAGACAGCAACTTATCTTTCAAAAATCACATCAATCAAGTTACAAAAACAGCCTTCTTTCACCTTAGAAATATTTCTAAGCTAAGAAATATGTTATCTATATCTGATGCAGAGAAGCTCGTCCATGCGTTTATGACCTCTAGAATAGACTACTGTAATGCATTACTAGGTGGATGTCCTGCATCATTAATAAACAAGCTTCAGTTAGTTCAGAATGCCGCAGCAAGAGTTCTTACTAGGTCAAGAAAATACGATCATATAACCCCAATCTTATCGTCCCTACATTGGCTTCCTATTAAGTTTCGAATAGACTACAAACTACTGCTACTCACTTATAAAGCACTAAATGGTTTGGCTCCCATGTATCTATCCAGTCTTTTAACACGCTACAATCCGTCACGCTCCCTGAGATCTCAAAACTCTGGGCTTCTAGTAGTTCCTAGAATAGCAAAGTCCACTAAAGGCGGTAGAGCATTTTCACATTTAGCTCCTAAACTCTGGAATAGTCTTCCTGACAGTGTTCGGGGTTCAGATACACTCTCCCAGTTTAAGTGTAGATTAAAAACATATCTTTTTAGCAAAGCCTACACATAACACACATCACACACATCACATCACAACCTTGTGCTCCAGAATATATGATTACATGCACATTATCAACTTGTGCTGTTAATATCATGAACAGCAGCTACGCTAATTCCTCTCCACTGCTTCTCTTTCTCTCCCCATCCCGAGGCATCCTGAGGTTTGGCCAGCTCCAGTCACGTCCCACCTCGTGAAGATTATGGACCTATGGATGATCATGGAGAAGTAGATGCCGAGTGTTTAAAGGCCTTGGCATGGAGAAGCTGATGCTGGATCTATGATGATCACAAATTGTTCTGTATTGTTGAAAGATTTATGACCAAACTCTTGATGTCACCCATATGAGGATGGGTTCCCCTTTGAGTCTGGTTCCTCTCAAGGTTTCTTCCTCATATCATCTAAGGGAGTTTTTCCTTGCCACTGTCGCCACGGCTTGCTCATCAGGGACAAACGCACACCATTCACCTTCACTGTTGTTTTCTGAAAAGCTGCTTTGAGACAATGTCTGTTGTGAAAAGCGCTATACAAATAAACTTGACTTGACTTGACTTGACACCACCCCAAAAGCCAGATATCCCCCTGGCCTCTCTGGTTGACTTCACAGGGACCCTCAAACACACAAACACACACACACACACCACAAGGAAGCATTCTTTTATTAATTAAATAATAAATAAATGCCTCAGATAACATGACACAAACATACATCTTGTATGTATCTTCTCCTGTAAATAAACCGAGTGTTTAACTCTACCTCAACAATAATTACACTCTAAAGGTTTTTTAATGTACCTCCACTTTAATGCTGTGTTTTCTTTCAAGGCCTGATGTCAAAGTTGATATAAAATTATCTACTCTTTATTTTTATTTTCCTAACAAGGGTGCATTGTATACACCAGAATATAATGTTGTATTAACATAAGTTATACCTTAAATACAGGTCCCGGTACATTGTACCTCTGTTTTATTGAATATCAAAATGAACTTATCTGTTCCTTATTTTGCAAACAATGGTGCATTTTATTTGATCATGAAATGTACCATACTGTCTTAATACACTTTGGATTAAACTTTAAGTTCTCCAAAGCAAGTATAACCCGGAAACCATGCCCACAAATGCACGAACAAAGTAAGTTTCTCCCTCCAAAATTTCAGGCCATAGCATTGGCCATTCCCCCAAAAATGGGTGGGGTTCAGGACCTTTAAAACATCTTGAACCCATCTAATCAAGTCAGTCAAGTCAAGCAAGCTCGCTCACTTGGCTCGATTGGAAAGGCTCTTCGAGAGGAGATCCTAAACCCTTTTTGAGATCTTCCGGCAAGCCTTACCTTTAAGAACAACAACTGCTCTGATCTTCAGGAGAACCTGGAAGAAATCTGACTCCCTCCTAACCGACTCTTCAAGGATTTCTTTGTCTACCGCATCCGGACTCTTGTGCAACAAGCCAATGCAAGTAACCATTTAACCAACCAATTTAGATGCGTGTTTAAGTTTGAACCCCCTAATTTTAAGGTGAATTTTTATCATTTGATGATTCGTTAGGTTGTGATTAATTTAGAAAATTAAGCTTGCCATTCCTTTCCTTTCCGTTCTCTTCCTCCTTTTCCTAGTTTTAACTTTTTTGGGTTTTTGATTTTTTATTTTCTTTATTTCTTTTGTATGTTTGTGTAGTTAGTTTTATGTTGTGTTTTGTCTCATTCATTAAATGCCGTATTTTTCATAAGTGATTGTCTCTGAGGGCCGCTCACATTTGAAGGTTCCTGCAACATTCGATCTGAACTACATGCTCTATTAATTGTATTGTATAAAGTAAGGGGGGGGGGGGTCGCGTCTTTTTTGGCCGGGGAGATACCTCTTTTATAGAATTGAAGAACAGACCAAATAATTATAACGTTAATTCCATTACTGTCAATTTAACAACTTAATTTCAATATTTAGGAGTACTTATAACCCGTTATAATTGCTCATAAATATTTCCCTTTTTTGCGTGCTAAATTCGCTACAGTGCAGCATGTAAATTAATTTATTGTTGTAAGTGATAGCGAGCGAGCATTTGGGTTGACTGCTTTATCACACTGCATTTAGTTTATTGGAGGACTTGACTGAGCGGAACCAGTACCAGATATGACTCTGCACCACATGAGGCTTGGAGTATCATTGGTATGGTGAGAGCTAGTTAGTTAACTGGGGTTTTCAGAAGGAGGAATTATACCCTAGACATTAGTGTCATTGCATTCCTGTCTATTTATTTATTTTGTTGAATTTATTCAAATAATTCCAATATATTAATTGTTTTGTTTGTTTCTTTATAAATAAATGTAATTGGTATTTTGCTTAAACTATTTTATTTGTTAAATTCAGTTTATTATCTGTAGGGTTACTGCTTCCTGGCACAACATTCATTTTGAGAGAGGGTAACACACTGGGGTTATGGTAATAATTAAGTAATATCAAGTAGAGACAAACACAGGTACAACCCGGTGCTCCACCAGTGAGGGTTGGGGCGCTACACTAACTATTTGTAATGTTTAGAGGCAGTGTTAATATCAGTCTTTCACTCATCTCCCTCTTGAATGCAAACAAAGTGGTAGGCATTCCTCAGGTCTAACTTTTTAAAAATGGTGGCTCCATGGAGGAGTTCAAACACAGAAGCCATGAGTGGTAGAGTGTAACGATTCCTGACAGTAATGGTGTTGAGCCCACAATAATCTATACACAGGCAGAGGGTCTTTTCTTTCTTCTCCATGAAGAAGAACCCAGCCCCAGCAGAGGAGTAGAAGGGGTGAATAATAATGTCAGAGAGACTCCTGAATATACTGGTTCATGGCCTCCTGCCTTCCTGTGGGCTCACCACCTGCAGGAGGGACCGTAAGGGACGGTGCTGTGAGGATTGAGCAGCAGTCAAAGGCAGGGGCCTGCTTAGACTGCTGCCCCCGCGACCCGAATTACGGATAAGCGGGAGAAAATGAATGAATGGCCTCCTGCTCGGGTCCATACAAATGGTACAAATGCCCACAGGGAGAAAAGATTCTTAGCATACTCGGCAACTGAGCGACTACCATGGCTGGCAAGAAAAGCAACTGTGCAGCATCCTGCCAATGAGTGGAAGTATCAAAGTTCTTGTTGGAACTAAGCAGTCTAGAGCAGTTTCTGTGCTATGATGGGACCTAAAACCTGACTGAAACTCTTTAAAGATATGTTCTCTTGTAAGTAGGAACTGTGCAGATGCAATCTTTTCCAAAATCTTAGACATAAATGGGAGATTTGAAATGGGTCTGAGAATTTGACAGTGTGTTTGGATCCAAATTAGGTTTCTTAATGAGAGGTTTAATAACTGCCAACTTTAGGGACATGACCTAAATATAGTGAGGAGTTAATAATATTCAAAAGAGGCTCACCAGCTGTATGTTACACTTTTTTTAGTAGTTTAGTTGGAATGGGATCTAACAGACATGTTGTTGATTTGGCTTTGGTAATAACATCATACAGCTCTTCCTGTCCTATACTTGTAAAGCAGTATAATTGTGGAGTTTCAGGTAAGATTGGATCAGGAGATGCTGTCAGAACCCAGCCAACATTGTCATGTGGGCCCCATGTGGGTTTTTGATGGGCTGTCACTTGGGCCCTGCATGGGCAACCCAAATGGGGCCCAGAGAAATTTGTCCATCAGCTCCACATGGGCCCCATGTGTGTTAGCCCAGAAGGGCGACTGATGGGTCCATTGTGGGCTCTAAGTGGGGCCTGTATAGGTGTTCTTTATATTGGCCCATTTGGGTCCCAAATGGGGCCAAAGTGGTCTACATGTGGGCCTCTTATGGGGTTGTTATGGGACCACAGTGGGTGAGAATTGGGTCCGATTTATTAATTTCATCATTGATTTCTGTGGGTGAACTTAATGTGTACTTAAACTTACTATGGAAAATCCACTGTCAAACCATTTCAAACCTCAGTTACAATGTAAAACTGTGCCTGACCAAACAAAGAACTAATATTAGTTGATTTTATGTGCTGCTATATGTTTAAAATTACATGGTTGAGTATTTGAACTGTGAACAAGAAATGACTTCAACTCAGAATGTGTAAATCACATTTAATTTAAATGAATTCAAGTAAAAAAACAGGAAACAGGAATAACAGAATTACTATAGTAGAATAGTTCACTGGTGGGTCTATGCAGATTCCTCGGCTGCACACCTACAAAAGAGTAAAGAAAGCGAAGACAGAAAAGGCAATTTAGTACATTTTAAAATACTACCATTCACAGCAGCATCTAAAAAAACATGCATCAATATAATTAAGACATATCCTAGAATCTCATCAGTGAATTGTTCCCACCTCCGCCTCGCACAGTAATAACTTATGCCGGGGGACCAGTCATGGAATCCAAAACTTATGAATGTAACAATTAAAATATCAATCTTGCGTCTGAACTTGACTCTTAAACGAATATTTGGCTATTGCCAAAAGCCAGTGATTGAACAATGATTCTGATCAGCTGAAAGATGTAAGTCACACCTAGGATCACGGTGGACCAGAAAGTTCAATGCACTGCAACTGAAGAAAACATAGCAAATAGAAAAAAAAACAGTAAATCAAGAAAACATCTTCATCAGTTAAACACTACGTGCTTTAAATCCTCACAAAGCAACTAAATACAGAAACGTCCTGCAAATCCTCACAACACAACCAATTAATTTGCACTGCAAATAGCACAGACCATAAAATAAATGTTTCATGGGGACAAGAAAGCATGAAGTGACAGGACACAGATTTACAGGTAGATTAAACAAATGCATCAAGAACACACACACACACACACACACACACACACACACACACACACACACACACACACACACACACACACAGGCATTTTACAGTGTGAATCTCCAGCAAATTATTACTGAACAAATTGTGAACACTCCCTGGCCAAAAACCAATTTTTTTTATCTTTTAATTGTTAAAAAGAATTTCCTTCTATGTTTACAACATAGCAAACTCGCAGACAGCTTTTTTACTGAAGCAAAAGTCAATGTTGTTCCATTTAAACAGTTGAGTTGTTAGAACATTTTCTGGTTCCTTTAAAGTAAGACTAAATAATATACAGGATTCAAATCTTAAATCTGATCAGGTGAAAACATAAGCCTGATTAAGTGTACCCATTCAACTTTTTGTGTTTTTTGCAGTGTGGGTAACATTGTGAAAACTAACAATTGAGCTGTTTTTCAGAAGGAAGTCATTCTGCAAAATGTTTGTAAGGTATCCATAAGCATTCACTTTATTTTGAACATCTTATTCATTTTTATCACCACATTATCTGTGCAAAGTTGCTTTTAGAAAATGTTCATTGTTAAAAGCGCTATACAAATAAAAATAAGCATTCATTGACTTTGTACACTAAAGCAGCTCACTTTATTTTGAACATCTTATTCATTTTTATCACCACATTATCTGTGCAAAGTTGCTTTTAGAAAATGTTCATTGT
Organism: Silurus aristotelis; assembly: GCF_946808225.1. Classification (NCBI taxonomy): domain Eukaryota; kingdom Metazoa; phylum Chordata; class Actinopteri; order Siluriformes; family Siluridae; genus Silurus; species Silurus aristotelis. The sequence goes on along the minus strand of NC_139587.1, from coordinate 12,939,786 downwards.
TAAAAGTGCTATACAAATAAAAATGAATTGAATTGAAATATACAATTACCTACAGTTGAAAAGTCTCCTACAGTTGAATGAACGTTACTGCACAGCAAACATTTTACCTTCACATACAAAAAGACAATATTAGGGAATTTTTTTGTTCTTTTACGGAAGAGTCCCCGGTGGTCTAGTGGTTAGGATGCGGCGCTCTCACCACTGCGGCCCGGGTTCGATGCCCGGTCAGGAAACAAACCCCAGCCACTCTTAGTGCCGGTCCCAAGCCCGGATAAATGGGGAAGGTTGCGTTAGGAAGAGCATCCAGCGTAAAAACATGTGCCAAATCAAACATGCAGCTGATCCGCTGTGGCGATCCCTAATGGGAGAAGCCGAAAGAAAGACAAGAAAGATAGAAGAGTTCACTGCAGCAAAAATAAAGAAGGAGCAAATGGTCGCACACAAGGTTTCAGCAGTGCATTATTTTATTTAAAGTTTTGCTAATTAACAGACTGATGACTTCTTGTTAAAACCATCAAAAAGCTTGTTTTGCTTTGGCCTTTTTTTTCAGGATTATATAAAGATAATGATAAAGCTTCAGTCCCAGAACCATTTTCATTTTTGATAATCTGGCACAATTGTGAATTAACCTTTGTTTAGTAAAATATTCAGTAAATTCCCTATCATGGTTAAATGATTAGATCTTGTATAGAAAATACCAAGAGACAGTGATTAAAAGTGATTTTAATTTACTTTCATTGAAGATGCATATATACCAGTTAAATTGTGGCCTAATAGTGGTGACGCTAAAAGTTCAAACAAAAAGAAGGTCTGAAATGTAGATGTGTCTAATAACTATAGAAGTGGCATGTCAACAAATAGTCTCTACTAATATAATTTACAGTAAATCAAAGAGCATACATCTGTGCTTTGACCAAATCTTAGGCTTTATGATCAAAACCAATTGAAGTATAAGCAATGGTTTGTAAAGGGAGGATGAAAATGAGGGATATAGCAGTGGTGACAGAAATGTAGTAAATGTAATTTGTTACTGTACTCAATTAGCGTTTTCACACATGTTCTGTACTTTACTGAAGCATTTGGATGCTAAAGTACATTTGAATCAAATACTTTTGAACTTTTACTATTAAAGTGAAAGTTTAAAGGGAACACTTTTACTGGAGTAACATTTTACCTTGTGTATCTCTGCTTTAACTCAAGTACATCCCTTGTGAAAAAGTGCACTTTATCATACTTTTATAAAGTGTACTTATTGCACAAATAATTTTATTTGTAAATAATTTTAAATGTATATTAAATGCAATTAGTAGAACATTTGAGTGATAAACAACTTAAGTGGGACTTTATTGTCCTTTCATTAATTAATTATAGTGTCTTCAAAGTAAAGTTAAAGTTTACTGATCAATGTACTGGCAAGGAATTAATGCGAACTAAAATATACTTCATTGTCAGTTAACAATATCGTTAACGCAAATTTCTAATCAGCCAATCACATGGCAACAACAATTTAGGCATGTAGACATGGTCAAGACGAACTGCTGCAGATCAAACCGAGCGTCAGAATGGGGAAGAAAGGTGATTTAAGTGACTTTGAATGTGGCATGGTTGTTGGTGCCAGACGGGCTGGTCTGAGTATTTCAGAAACTGCTGATCTACTGGGATTTTCACGCACAACCATCTCTAGGGTTTACAAAGAATGGTCCGAAAAAGAGAAAATATCCAGTGAGTGGCAGTTCTGTGGGCACAAATGCCTTGTTGATGCCAGAGGTCAGAGGAGAATGGCCAGACTGGTTCAAGCTGATAGAAAGGCAACAGTTACTCAAATAACCACTCATTACAACCGAGGTATGCAGAAAAGCATCTCTGAACGCACAACACGTCGAACCTTGAGGCAGATGGGCTACAGCGGCAGAAGACCACACTGGGTGCCACGCCTGACAGATAAGAACAGGAAACTGAGGCTACAATTCGCACAGGCTCACCAAAATTGGACAATAGAAGATTGGACAAATGTTGCCTGGTCTGATGAGTCTCGATTTCTGCTACTACATTCGGATGGTAGTGTCAGAATTTGGCGTCAACAACATGTAAGCATGGATCCATCCTGCCACGGTTCAGGCTGGTGGTGGTGGTGTAATGGTGTGGGGGATATTTCCTTGGCACACTTTGGGCCCATTAGTACCAATTGAGAATCGTGTCAAAGCCACAGCCTAAGATAAGATAAGATAAGATAAGATATACCTTTATTCGTCCCACAGTGGGGAAATTTCTTTGTTACAGCAGCAAAGGAAAGAAATAAAAATAATAATAATAATAATAATAATAATAATAAATGCAAATATATAAAAAGAATATACACATACTATAATATACTGTATATACACAGTACAATGTATAAAAACAATAAGGGAAGAAAAAAGTATGCATTGCAGGTAGTATTTCACACAGGTGGTATTGCACATATTGCAGGTAATTATTGCACATATTGCAGGTAATATTTCACATATTGCAGGTAATATTGCACATATTGCAGGTAATATTTCACATTTTGTATGTAATATTGCACACAGGTAATGTTATTGCACAGCTAAAAAGTAAAAACAGTGTTGTATTTTGGTGACTGGTTTTACTGGGAGCAGCTTTGATTGTAAAGTCTAATAGCAGCAGGAAGAAAAGACCTTCAGTAACGCTCCTTCAGACACTTAGGATGTAACAGTCTGTCACTGAAGGAGCTGCTCAACGATGTAACGGTTGCATACAGGGGGTGAGAGGCGTTCTCCTGCAATGATGATAGTTTTGCTACCATCCTCCTTTCTCCCACCTCCTGTACCTAACTGAGTATTGTTGCTGACCATGTCCATCCCTTTATGACCACAGTGTACCCAAATGGCTACTTCCAGCAGGATAACGCGCCATGTCATAAAGCGCGAATCATCTCAGACTGGTTTCTTGAACATGACTATGAGTTCACTGTACTCAAATGGCCTCCACAGTCACCAGATCTCAATCCAATAGAGCACCTTTGGGATGTGGTGGAACAGGAGATTCGCATCATGGATGTGCAGCCGACAAATCTGCAGCATCTGCGTGATGCTATCATGTCAATATGGACCAAAATCTCTGAGGAATGTTTCCAGTACCTTGTTAAATCTATGCCACGAAGGATTAAGGCAGTTCTAAAGGCAAATAGGAGGTCCAACCCGGTACTAGTAAGGTGTACCTAATAAAGTGGCCGGTGAGTGTATCATAGTTAAATTTATATTAAATGCAATACATTTTAGAAAAGGTTTAGCTTTTTCTGGCCTGGGTGCCATCTTGCGGCATACAACCTCCTCGCAGATGGAGCTCTGGATTGGAGAATGGTTTCCATAGTGGAAAGACCGGAATCTCTGAGCTGTGCCCGCTCCAAGGCCACAGCCACAGCCTCCACAAATCTAGGTGGGGGTGAAGTATTGTGCCCCCTGCTTGAGAGAGGAAGAGTGCTTGAAAAGGATAGATGGGAGACGATTCTGCATAAATAGCTGTTGCATCAGAGTCTGAGTCAGCATCATAAAGTGGTGGGGCTGTTTTGGGATCAGGTAATTTTTGGTTTTTTAGGTCCTCCTTCAGAGCAGCCCACCGGCCCTGCTCTGAACCCACTGTCATCCGTGCCTTCAAAAGAGAGCGTCCGCATTGCGGTGCATGGCTTCCACCCGGTGCTATACCTGGAACGAGAAACCTTCCAGTATTTACCTTTTACAGACACAGATGTTCTCATCCACAGAACAGAGGTCACATTGCCAGTAACCTCATCTATCGTCCTCTGTTGTCTCAATCTCAAACAGCAGTGGTGGGTGGGCTCTGGAATTGCCAGTCTGTTGTAAGGAAAGCTGAATTTATCACAGCTTTGTCCCCCCTACGCCTTTGACTTTCTGGCACTTATTGAGACTTGGATATCCCCACAGAACACTGCTACACCAGCTGCTCTGACTTCTGCCTATGCTTTCTCTCACTCACCAAGAGAAACCGTTTGGGGTGGTGGTACAGGTTAACTGTTGTCATAGAGATGGTGTTTTCACTGCCTTCCTGGTCCCCTTGAAGACTTTCTAGAGGAAATGGACACACTCCTCAGTACTTTCCCTTCTGACAGCACCCCTCTGACAGTTCTTGGTGACTTCAACCTCCCATCTGACAAACTTGCCTCCTGACCTTTCTGAATATCTTCTCCTTGACATTTAACAGCTGACGTCCAACACACAAGGGAGATAATGTCCTGGACCTGGTTTTCACCCTCCCTACCCCAGCTACAGACATGACTGCCACTCCACTACAAAATTCAGCTCTACAAATTTCAAACTCTACACTACAAATCACAACTCGATGTCGACCTCGCATCTTACCTTGCAATCCTGACCAAATTTTCTTTGTATGTGACTTCTGCTAAAACTGCCTTCTACAAGGAGAATCTCAAGCCCTCTGCACAAGATCCTTGTTAGCTCCACAACTCAACCCCCCTGCCACACCTGCTCCATCCGCCCTGTCTGCTAATGACTTTGCCTCCTCCTACGATGAAAAGATTAAGGAAATCTGCCAGACCTTTACTTCCCACTCCCCAACAATGACTACACAACACAGCCAGGAATCCACTGCTCCTTTTTGTCAAGCTTCTCAAACTTAACAGAAGATGAGATACTGCAAGCCATACAATCTTGCAATCCCACCACCTGTCCTCTGGATCTCCACAAGATGCCCTTCATCTCCACAATCATCAATGGATCCTTAACATCTGGCTATGTGCCAACTACCTTCAAGCAAGCAAGGGTCATTCCCATCTTAAAGAAACCTGCTCTGGACCCATCAGGCATCAACAACTACAGACCAGTATCACGTCTCTCCTTTCCTTCTAAAATTCTGGAACGCACTGTTTTTAACCAACTATCTGTCTATCTCTCACAGAACAACCTCAATGATTCAAACCAGTCTGGGTTCAAAGCAGCACATTCCACAGAGACACCCCTTTTGGCTGTTTCTGAGAAACTGCATGCTGCTCGATCAGCCAAGCTGTCATTTGTACTTATCTTCCTGAACCTTTCATCAGCATTTGACACAGTCAACCACAAGACTCTCTCGCTACCCTCAAGAGCCTCGGTATCTGCGGAACAGCATGGGAATCGGTTGCTTCCTACTGGAAGGTCGCTCATACCAGTTAACATTCAGGGGATAAACATCTGCCCAGTGCAGACTCACCACTGGTGTCCCACAAAGCTCGGTACTTTGTCCCCTCCTTTTCTCCCTCTATACCCATTCATTGGTGAAGTCATATCCTCACATGGGTTTTCTTACCACTGCTATGCTGCTCTGTTCGGGGTGACCAGAGGACTCGTATGATGATGAAATGGCATCCACAATTCACCTACTGTGAGTCTGCTTAATGGCAGGAAAATATTTTCTATGAGGGATATAGCTGATAAACAGCTGCTCCGACTTCCTCCACAGACTCCTCCTCTGGACCTACGTTTTTAGTGCTCACACTGGACACAGCCAGTTTTGCTTCTCCTAGTCGGGGGCTTGGAAAGGAGGAAAGCAGAATGCCTGCACCAGGAAAGGTCATAAGGGAGCAGCAGGCATCTTAGGTACATTCCCTGATTTAGGGTAAAGAAAGGCACTCGCCATGCCAGGGGCAAACTCCAGGAGAGACGGGGCCATGGAATGAGCCTGTAGGTCCCCGACTCTCCACAGAAATGATATTGCCAGAAGGAAAGCTGTCTTTATTCTTTTCTTTACCTAAGGGCCACCTCAGCCAAGGTGTGTTTTTCCACCCATACGGCTTGTGGTCTGTCTGTCAGGAAGTTAGAGATCCAATGACACAGCTGTAGTCCCAGGACCTCCAACTTAGAGGTGAGTGTGGAGGGAATTATGGTGTTAAACGCTGAACTGTTGTCCACAAACAGCATCTTTTGTAAAATTTCCCTTTTCTGTAGTCCAGGTGGCTCATCGTAGTGTGGAGGAGATGAGCAATGGAGTCCTTAGTAGAACGGCTCGGGCGGTACATGAACTGTAGAGGGTCCAGTGTGTCTGGTAGTGATGAAGTCTCTAACCAGTCTCTCAAAGCACTTCTTTACTACTGAGGTCAGGGCTACAGGGCGGTAAAAAAAAAAAAAAAAAAGATGTTTAGTTCATCTGCCAGAGGAGCGTCTGCATTCCCCATTCTGGAAGGTGGTGTTCTGTAGGCGTGATTGTTCTTAGTCCCTGCCACAGGCTCCTAAAACCCCCAAGTGGGAACTGTGACTCTAGTTTCCTCCCGTAGCGGCGCTTTGCTTCCTTCACCACTCTGTGAACACTGTAAGATGCAGCCTTGTACTCGTCCATGTCCCCGGTGGCAAGCCCCGTCTTGTAGGCAGCGGAGATATCAGTGCGTCGCGGATGGTTTTATCCACCCACGGCTTCTGGTTGGGAAACGTTCTGATGGTGGTTTTCTGCTATATATACATAGCATTATACAATGCTATAGCTGCACTCCTTGAACCCTACTATGTTCGTGTACAGCAAGGTTTGTTGGGAAAAGGTACGGGCCGTGTATGGGGTCTCCCAGGACCTGGACACCTCTGTGTGCAGGTTGGGGAAGAATGGTAGGCCCCAGCATGGAGGCTGTGATGCAGGGTGCCGGAAGCGCTCATCCAGCTGGGTGTGCACTGCTTCCGCTTTTTGGCCGGCCAAGCTATTTCCAGCTTGAACACAGCCCATGTCACTACCTCCAGTAGCTCCTCATACAGCAATCCGTGTGCTTGCTAGCCTCCTAAATCTCTCTCTCCTCGAAGGAAAAATTATGGAGCACCGCGCTGCTTGCGTCAGAAGAAGAAACCGCCGAAGGGCGCACTTCCCCATGGGGAACGAACACTCGACTCAGCAGGAGAGGCCTGCGAGCCCCACAACTTTTGGCAGCGCTTTGCCTCAGCAAGAGTGGGACCTGAGCCGCGAGGAATAGGACTCTTCTCGTAGAGCACTTTCAGGGAGCACATAGCCACACGGGTATAATTGCTACAGTTTACTCTCTTAAGAGCCAACTAAGCATGCTCCTAACCAAAGCAAACAACACATTGGCTGTGTATACAGCCCCACCCTACCCCAATGTAGTGGGGGCAAGAAGGAACACAATCGGAATTCTGCTTGCTTTTAAAGCTCATGCCTGCACAGACACATACAGAAAGCACTTACCTAAACAACTTACCTGTAGCTTCCTGGTCGCAACGTTGCCCTGCCGGTGATGTCACGCCTTGCCGTTGGCCGGATTTTACGTAATTCAGAGCGTGAGCAAAGGTGGAGGTGTTTTCAAAGCATTGAATTCCCGAAAGGGGAACTGCTCCAGATGATGTAGGTGGCACAGTTGTGGTAGTAGTGTAAAGGTTTGGAGTTGTTTTAACTGGGTTTCTTGCTCTAGTAAAATGGTATTCACCCTCAATATGTAAAATTCCTCTCTTTCTGTAATGCCACGTGTTGTTATATTGCATTTTTGTATTTTTGAATCACTTTGTGCGAGTTTTAGTGGATGTCTTCTTCTTTCGGCTTTTCTCATTAGGGGTTGCCACAGCGGAGCATCCTTGTCCATACCCCCCTGTCCTGTACATCTGCCTCTAACACCCCAACCACCTGCATGTCTTCCCTCACCACATCCATAAACCTCCTCTTTGACCTTCCTCTTTTCCTCCCTCCTGGTGGCTCCATACACAGCATTCTCCTACTGATATACCCCATGTCCCTCCTCTGCACATGTCCTAACCATCTCAATCGAACCTCCCTCACCTTGTCGCCAAAACGTCCTACATGCGCTGTCCCTCTAATAAACTCATTTCTAATCCTGTCCATCCTTGTCACTCCCAACGAAAATCTTAACATCTTTAGCTCTGCAACCTCCAGCTCCACCTCCTGTCTATTACTCGAAGCCACTTTTTCTAAACCATAAAATATCGCAGGTCTCACCACAGTCCTATAAACTTTCACTTTCACTCTCGCAGATACACTTCTATCACAAATTACTCCTGCCACTCTTCTCTACCCAGTCCATCTTGCCTGCACTCTTTTCTTCACTTCTCTAACACACTCTCCATTACTTTGCACTGTTAATCCCAGGTACCGGAACTCCTCTTCTCCCTGCAACCACACCACTCTACTGCTCTCCCTCTCATTTACACACACATACTCTGTCTTACTCCTACTGACTTTCATTCCCCTTTTTTCCAGTGCATATCTCCACCTCTCCAGGCTCTTCTTAACCTGCTCCCTACTCTCACCACAAATAACAATATCATCCGCAAACATCATAGTCCACAGAGACTACTATCTGACCTCGTCCGTCAACCTGTCCATCACCACTGCAAAGAAGAAAGTGCTCAGAGCCAATCCTTGACGCAATCCACCTTAAAACAGTCTGTCGTTCCTATTGCACACTTTAATGCTGTCTGTAGCTGCACTGGGTTAATTAATAATGCCCACACATCGTACTGATGTTGTTTGAGTTTATTCACACACTCTCTCACTCGCTCGCTCTTCAAACACCGTGAAAACTATAAAAAATATAAACATATAACATTCAAATACACATCTCACAATCACAATAAACATTCACAAACACAATCCATTCATAATTAGTCCCAATCACGACATTACAATACACAATACACTTATATACAACTTATATATATAATACTTAACACATTCTACATAACTGCACATAAACAACATTATAATATTAGACACAATATTAACAGTTACTGTGTGCGCCTTTTGAACCACATGCAGATAAATGGTAGTTATTTGTGCAAGCCGTTCATATCAGCATGTTCACGTGTCCATGTCTTTGCTACGCTCTGACCCATAATTCCCTATTCCCGCGCACAACCCTGGCATCACGTGTACATCACATCATTTAAAGAAACATGCACATACACATTCTCTGAACATTACGTTTCATTTTTAACCTTTTGTTTAAATTTCCATGAAATGAAATGAACTTGAAATAACAACAAAAAACAATTAAACTGTCTTGCAGACATTTACACTGTCACACTGTCGTTTTTTGAGGGTTTAAAAGCAGTGAGCGGAGGACATTCACCAGAACTACGAACACACACTACAGTAAACACATTAAGGTACGTAATTTCTCTACTATGGCGAACATCCAGTTCACTCAGTGTGTGAAGTGTGACATGTTTAGTCAGTCTTTCTTTGTTGTTAGCGATAATTTTATCTGTGAGAAGTGTAAGCTAGTTTGCTCTTTGACGGAGAAGATCTTAGCATTAGAGGAGCGCATCCAGAGTCTAGGGAGAAGTAGTGAGTGTGAGAGCAGTCCAGGTTCTGCAGGGGAAATCTGGATGCCCTAGGTGAAATTAATATTCCCCCGACTCCAGCATTAGAGCCCTCGCAGCGGGGCGAATGGGTGACGACTCGGCGGCATACTCGCAAAACCAAAGCTAACGCTAAGGCTCGCCCACGGGAGCACCATTCCTCTCCGCTTCACGTGTCCAACAGGTTTGCTCTCCTCAGTGAAGCACCCGCTGAGAAACCTGAAAGAGCTCTGGTTTTAGGGGACTCCATTCTGAGGCACATGAAATTAGCTAGACCTTTAGGGGCACCAGCAGCACAGGTTATGTGTATACCGGGAGCCAGGGCGCCGGACATAGCAGGTCAGCTTAGATTCTTAGGAAAGCACAGGTTCTCTAAGATAGTTTTTCACACAGAAGCTAATGATATACGCCTTCGACAGTCAGAGGTTACCAAGAGTAATATTATAGAGGTGTGTAAATTAGCGAAGGCAATATCCGATGCAGTAACATGCTCTGGCCCCATCCCAATACGACGTGGCGATGTAGCCTAAAGCAGGTTATGGTCGCTGAACTGCTGGATGTCCGAGTGGTGCTCCAAAAATAATGTGGGCTTCAATAATAATTGAAGCATTTTTTAGGGCAAGGCTGGCCTGTTAGGGCGGGACGGTATCCACCTCCCCCGGGAAGGTGCTGCTCTCATTTCTTGTAGTATAGGTAATAGTCTCAGAACAGCACTAGTTAACAAGTGACTGTCCAGAGCCAAGGCCAGGGAGCAGACAGATTGGCTCAGGATCCATCATATTGAGACTGTGTCTGTCCCCCGAGCAAAACCAAAATATAGGAATTATCAGAAAGTCTGTTTTAGTAACCTGATTAACATTAAATTAAATAGGACTGAACGCACAGCCAGCACCTCTGATCTAAAAATTGGATTGTTGAATATTAGATCTCTCATGTCGAAAGAGCTTACTATAAACAAAATGATTACCGACCAGGAGTTTAATATAATGTGTTTGACAGAAACGTGGATTAAATCGAATGAATATGTAGCATTAAATGAGGCGAGTCCTCCTGGGTATAGTTACATACACCAACCCCGTCTAAATGGCAGAGGAGGTGGAGTCGCAGCTATTTATAATAATAATCTAAACGTCACACAAAAGACTAAACAAAAATGTAGAACATTTGAAGTTCTTTACACCAACATAAAATATTCAGTGTCCGAAAGCAGGTCCAGTCAGTTAATTCCACTAATTATTATTTATAGACCCCCAGGGCCCTACTCTGATTTTCTGATAGAATTTGCAGATTTCATCACAAATTTAGCTACTTCTTTAGACATAGCATTAATTGTTGGTGATTTTAACATTCATTTTGATAATCAGGAAGACTCCTTAAGAGCAGCAGTTGTGTCCATTCTAGAGTCAGTTGGAATTAATCAGAATGTTTTAGGACCCACTCATAGTGGTGGACACACTCTCGATTTGTTGACAACATTTGGATTAAAAATAAAAAACGTAGTCATAATTCAACAGCCTGAAGCTATTTCAGACCATTATCTCATCTCGTTTAAAATTTGCCTTAGTCATTGCATTTCTACCTCACCACGTTACCATGTTAAGCGTACTTTCACGTCAGCTACAGCAGCGCATTTTATCAATAATCTTCCAGAAATTACAATATTAGATAGATCTCCGTCAGACCCCGCAGAGCTCGACTGGGCCACTGAACATCTAGAAACAACGTTACGTCACACTCTAGATGATGTAGCTCCCCTTAAGACCAAAATGATCAGGGAGAAAAAATTAGCACAGTGGTATAATGATCATACGCGCACCTTAAAACAGACCACTCGAAAATTAGAACGTAAATGGCATCAAACAAAATTAACAGTATTTCAAATAGCATGGAAGGAGAGCCTCTTAAATTATAGAAAATCACTTAGTGCTGCTAGATCAGCATATTTCTCCACCCTCATAGAAAATAACAAGCATAATCCTAGATTTTTATTCATTTATTTTGTCTCCTTACTTGTTTTGCTCGACCTTAGTGCAGCTTTTGACACCATTGATCACACTATACTACTTGCTAGACTTGAGAACGTTGTTGGAATAAAGGGAACAGCTCTCTCTTGGCTCAGGTCTTATTTGACTGATCGCTATGGTGCACCTTCTACCACTCCATCTAACTCACTCCAGAATTTTTCCTTCTCCTCCATACCACAACCCACTTGTGGAGCATAATCACTGATGACATTTATCATCACCCCTTCAACTTCCAGCTTTACGTTCATCACCCTTTAAGAAACTCTCTTCACCTCCACTACACTCTTACTGTACTCTTCCTTCAGAATCACCCCTACACAATTTCTCTTTCCATCTACACCATGATAGAACAGTTTAAAGCCACCTCCAATGTTCCTGGCCTTACTCCCTTTTCATTTGATCTCCTGAATACACAACATATCTACCTTTCTCAAGCTGGGATCCCAAAAGAGATTCGGACTGATCAAGGCATTACAGACATTGCACAAATTGTACTTGTCCTTTTTTTTTATTTAGAGGAAGAATTGACATGCAAAATCCAAGATAACTTGACACTTTTACCTTAGGGCAATACTCCTTACACAGGGTTAATTGTGACACTGGAGAATTTGCTACAGGCTCAAGAACGGCAGTCCCAGCTGTTTAACGTGGTGTGCATCTGCATGGATTTGCACTAGTAAATAAAAATGCTCATATTATTGCTCATGCTGAGCTCTACATTTCGTGGAAATGACAACGACCCTTTGAGGTTATAATATTTGCATGTGTTTTTGCCTCACGTTGTTGGCAGCAAAGCGGGATCTCAGACCATCATGGATAGTTTTATCTACCAATAGCTTCTGGTTGGAAAATGTTCTGATGATGGTTTTCTGTACAGTGTCATCTGCTAGTTACCTGATAAATCTCACAACTGATTCTGTAAACATGTTGATGTCATCAGAGCTGCACCTGAACATGTCCCAGTCTGCATCATCTAAAATGTCCTTCTGAGTGGCCAACGATTGGTACATCCAGCATGTGACCTCCCTCTTAACCAGGGCTTCCTGTTGTGGCCTTTGTATATGGAATGCCGAACATGGTGGCATGGTCTGATTTCCCAAACAGTGGATGGGATTGTGCCTTGAAGCTGTTCATAAATGTGTGTAGAAGTCCTGTTAAAGTCCCCCCCACCATCAGCGCAGCATCCTAATGCTGTGTTTGGTGTTATATAAGTGCCTCATAAAAGTCCCATATTGCATTGTCAGTGTCCGCTTGAGTTGGAATATAAACGGCACTGACTATGACCAAGCCAAATTCCTCAGGAAGATAGAAAGGGCGCCATTTGATGATTAGGAGTTCCATATTGGGTGTGCAAGAGCGTTAGGGGAGAACGTCTGGTTCCTTTCAAGGTTTCTTCCTTATGCTATCTCGGGGAGTTCTTCCTTGCCACATTCGCCACCGGCTTGCTCATCAGAGACAAACTTACTTATAAAGAACATATTCACTTTCAATCACCACATTTTCTGTGTAAAGCTGCTTTGAGACAATGTTCATTGTTAAAAGCGCTATACAATAAAAATGAATTGAATTGAATTGAATTGAACAATGCACATGCTTTTGCACCAGTGATTGTTCACCATCAGACACCCTCCACATCCCCATAACTTCCTCAACTCCATTGTTTTTTCTTTGTGGTAAACCAAAAAACACTTGGCCAGCTGGATTCAGCCATGTCTCGGTGAAGCAAAGAAGGTTGTAGTCCCGAATGTCTCTCTTGAACTTGACCCTTGCCCTGAGGTTGTTAAGCTTGTTTTCCAAAGACTGGACATTGGCTAACATGATACTAGGTAAGGGAGCACAGCATGCGTGTGCCAATAGCCTGTTCCTGATGTCGGCTTGTGAGTGGCAAAAAGTGAGTGGATTGTATGCCAATAGATATAAGAGTAGCTCTGTCATATTTAATGATGGTCATCTTATATAATATAAGTATATATGTGTATATACAACCCCTGGCAAAAATGATGGAATCACCCCTCTCAGAAGATGTTCATTCAAATGTTTAATTGTGTAAAAAAAAAACAAGCACATATATGTCACAAAACAATTTTCACTCAACAATCCAAACTTCTGGCTGTATAAAACACTTAAAAAACAAAACAAAGAAAGATAACTATAGTCAATTACAACTGTTTTTACAGATCAAACAGAGCAAAAAAATATGGAATCACACAAATCTGAGGAAAATTATATGGAATCACGATGCACTTTGCATTTCTAAAACAAACACCTGTATCTGATTACAACTGCTAATTAGTCTGCAGTTAAAAAAGAGTGCTTGCACACATTAGTGACGTGTTGAACCAAGATGATTGACATAACTCATGGCTCCAACACGAGAGATGTCTGTTGAAACAAAGGAGAGGATTATCAAACTTCTCGAAGAAGGTAAATCTTCACGGAATGTTGCAAAAGATGTTGGTTGTTCCCAGTCAGCTGTGTCTAAAATCTGGACCAAATACAAATCAAATGGAAAGGTTGTAAAAGGGAAGCAACTGGTAGACCAAGAAAGACATCAAAGCGCCAAGACAGAAAACTTAAAGCAATATGCCTTGAAAACAGAAAATGCACAACAAAACAAATGAGGAACAAATGGGCAGAAAGTGGAGTCAATGTCTGTGACCGGACTGTAAGAAATCGCCTAAAAGAAATGGGATTTACATACAGAAAAGCCAAACGAAAACCATCATTAACATCTAAACAGAAAAAAAACAAGGTTTCAGTGGGCTAAAGAAAGACAATCTTGGACTGTGGATGACTGGATGAGAGTTATATTCAGTGATGAATCACGAATCTGCATTAAGCAGGGTGATGATGCTGGAACTTTTGTTTGGTGCCGTTCCAATGAAATTTATAAAGGCAACTGCCTGAAGAAAACATGCAAATTTCCACAATCATTAATGATATGGGGTTGTATGTCAGGTAAAGTTATGGGAGAGATGACAGTCATTACATCTTCTATAAATGCACAAGTTTATGTTGAGATTTTGGACACTTTTCTTATTCCATCAATTGAAAGGACGTTTGGTGATGGTAGCATCATTTTTCAGGATGATAATGCATCGTGCCATAGGGCAAAATCTGTGAAAACATTCCTACAGGAAAGACATATAATGTCAATGGCATGGCCTGCAAATAGTCCGGACCTAAATCCAATTGAAAATCTGTGGTGGAAATTAAAGAAAATGGTCCACGACAAGGCTCCAACCTGCAAGGCTGATCTGGCAACTGCAATAAGACAAAGCTGGAGACAGATTGATGAAGTATACTGTTTGTCATTAGTTAAATCCATGCCTCAGAGAATTCAAGCTGTTATAATAGCCAGAGGTGGTGCAACAAAGTACTAGTAGTGTTTTTATTTGGTGATTCCATATAATTTTCCTCAGATTTGTGTGATTCCATATTTTTTTCCTCTGTTTGATCTGTAAAAACAGTTGTAATTGACTATAGTTATCTTTCTTTGTTTTGTTTTTTAAGTGTTTTATACAGCCAGAAGTTTGGATTGTTGAGTGAAAATTGTTTTGTGGCATATATGTGCTTGTTTTGTTTTCTACACAATTAAAAATTTGAATGAACATCTTCTGAGAGGGGTGATTCCATACTTTTTGCCAGGGGTTGTATACTGAACAAAATTATAAATGCAACACTTGTTTTTGCCTCAACTCAAAGACCTAAGACTTGTATTAGGCGGTCTAGGGCGGGGGGGTCCAAACACCAGTCAGTATCTGGTGTGACCACAATTTGCTTCACGCAGTTCAACACATCTCCTTTACTTAGAGTTGAGCGGATTTCTCCGCTCTGGTGTTCTCCGCAAAGGTTCTCTGGTGGACTTTTTTCCTCCTTTGAACCAGAAAGATCCCCAAAATATAAAAATAATATAATTATCTGCAAGTTGATCTTTGATGACCTGGTTTATAAAAAAAAACATGGCCACTATTGTCAATCAGCTTTCAACATACATTTGACACAGTAAACAGTAATCTAAAAATAAAATTACAATCCTTCTAAAAAAAAATTTTAGTCTTACTTAACTTGGCCTTGAGGTAACCTATTCATGTTTTGCACTTTAAAAATAAGGGGTACAGGGAATGATCTTTGTCCATGTTTTCTTACCTTACCCCATAGAAATGTGCCTTATAAAGTTAGCTCTATGTACTCACATCCTATCATAATCTTTTGTCATGTTGATATTTATGAACAATATGGCTGTCACATATCACTCAGTTCTAATTAGGTAACCCTAATTGACAAACAGCTATAAGGTTACCAGTGTTAATATGCTCTATGTCCTACCCACTATTCAGGCAAAAAATTTCCTGTGGGAAACTGTGTAGGAAAAATGTGTATTATTTCTGATCAGTTCTTTATTGCAATGTTGTTTAATTATTTCTGTCTTATAGATGAGCCCCTCATACCAAGTGCTGCATGTCACATGCTAGCTTGCAGTGCTATATGTGACTTCTGCATTCATGGATGTTTTTATTAGAAAATGCTTTTATTTTGACTAATGTTACAGAATGTCTCCACCCCATCTTGTGATTTGTAATTTCCTTCATGTATCTTAATTGTTTACAGCTGTTTTGAGTTTACTCTTTAATTACTTTCTGTTTAAATACCCAGTTGTGTGTGTGTGTGTGTGTGTGTGTATTTTGGCAAGTAAATTATTTAGTTTGCTGCTATTACCAAGCCATTTATGTTCAATGGTATTCTTGGATTTTTATCCTGTTTTATGTTTTTGATATTATTTTGCTTATGGTTTGATGTTTCCTGATTGCCCCTCCCTTGAAATTCGAAATGTAGCATGAGCAAACCATAACATGTTTGACAGAACATCCTATAATACATTTGATATAATAGAATGTTTGGCCAGTACAGGTAAATAAAATTTTTATAAATGTATTTATTCGCTAGGGTTGGTCTGTTTACACTCGGTTGACCGCTTGCCTCAAATTTCAACGATTTTGCCATATTTTTTTTAACCCAATAAAATATATTTTACATTAATTATGTAAATTAATTATGCTAAAAGAAAAGGAAGTTGGCAATGTTTTATTTAACAACTTTGTTCTTTTTCTAAATAAAACATTTGGGACAGAAATATAGTTTACCAAGAAAATTGCAGTACTAGCAGTACCCGTGTACTAGCACCAAACTCACTAGTATTGTTAGAGCATTAGTGACAAAGAATAATGATAAAGTACTTTTATATATATATATATATATATATATATATATATATATATATATATATATATATATTAATAGCTATTATTCATTGCTTCTCTGATATAACCATGAGAACTGCTAACCACTAAAACATTAACCACATCCGGTCATTACAGTAACTTTTTTTGCAGATTAGATTAGATTAGATTAGATTCAACTTTATTGTCATTACACATGTACAAGTACAAGGCAACAAAATGCAGTTTGGGTCCAACCAGAGTGCAATATTAGCAACTGCAGGATATACAGTGTTTACATGATTTACATAAGTTAAATAGAATGGTAATATAGGACTATTAACAGTAATTTACAGATGTATATGCACTATGAATATAATACACAGATGAATATATATGTACTATGAACATAATACACAGATGAATATATATGTACTATGAATATAATATACAGATGAGTATATATGTACTATGAACATAATATACAGATGAATATATATGTACATGATATACAGATGCTTATTACTATAAACAGAAATTTGCAGAAGGATGTAAACTCTGAACATAATATATTACTATTACTATAAATAAAAAACGGGTACAGTCAAACCCACTTATCTCGACCTCAGTTAACTCGCCAACCCTATTAAGTCGACGTTTTTGAAGTGGAACCGCCAAATTCTCTCTTTGTCTTAGCATTTTCTAATCGGTTATGTCGATTCTTTTATGTCGCTGAACACTAATATCTCGAGCACAAAAGAGGGCTTATTTGTCACTTAACATCGGTTATCTCGATCCCCATGACCAATCGCCGGCTTTTGAAAATGTTAGTTATCGATGCCACTTCACCATCTCACTACCGTATTTTCACGTATTTAAGACAAAGTTATTATACAAAGTACAACTTATACATACGGTAAGTTGTACGTACAACTTATACAAAGTAATATAAGACCCAGGGTGCGTCTTATATTAGAGATCAGCCTGGAATGACGTGAAGAAGGAAACAGAAGATTTGCCACAGAAGAATCAAGCCTTACAGTGAGAACTAACATGAGTACTGGAGTATAAGATTATAAGTAATGTGCTTTCTACAGTCTTATACAGTCTTTATGGTTATAAAACTAGGAGCTACTGAGCTCAACATTTGTGATCATCACAGATCCAGCATCAGCTTCTCCATGCTAGAGCCTTTAACACTCCAGGAGGTCTAATGTCAAAACCACAAATGTAGTGGGATCCAATTGGCACTGGTACGTCTCTAGATGGTTCGGGATGTTTGCGAGATCTACTTCTTTAAAAGTCCATAATCTTCATGAGGTTGGACGTGACTGGAGCTGGCCATGTGCATGTGATCAGATGTTCTGGAGCACAAGGTTATGATGTGAGACGTATGTTATGTGTAGGCTTTGCTAAGATATGTTTTAATCTTAAACTGGGAGAGTGTGTCTGTGCAGGGATGACAAGATTGGGGTTATATGGTCATATTTTCTTGACCTTGTAAAACTCTTGCTGCCGCATTCTGAACTAACTGAAGCTTGTTTATTAGTGATGCAGGACATCAACCTAGTAATGCATTACAATAGTCTTTTCTGGAGGTCATGAACGCATGGACAAGCATGGGCTGATGAGCAAAATCTCCATCTTATCAGAATTTAATAGTAGAAAGGTATGGGTCATCCAATCTCTTATTTCTTTAACACACTCAGTTATGCAAACTAATTGAGCTGCATCGCCTGGTTTTGTTGATATATATAGCTGGGTATCATCAGCATAACAATGGAAGCTAATTCCATGCCTTCTAAATAATATTTCCTAAGGGAAGCATGTATATTGTGAAAAGCAGGGGTCCTAGAACTGAACCTTGTGGCACGCCATAATTTACTAGCATTAGCCTGGATAACTCTCCATTTAAGTCTACAAAATGGTAACGATCTGACAGGTAGGATTTAAACCAGCTTAATGCCTGTCCCTGAATGCCGATGTTATTCTGTAAGTAGGTCTATAGTGTCAAATGCAGCACTAAGATCTAGTAAAACCAACAGCAAAGTGAAGCCTTGGTCTGAAGCTAAAAACAGGTCATCACAATGTGATGTGATTTTAACTAGGGCAGTTTCTGTGCTATGATGGGGCCTAAAACCTGACTGAATATAATGAGATAATGTCAGGAGATAATGTCAGGATAATGTCAGGAGATGCTGTCAGAGGTTGGACTGCCACAATTGTTTTTTTAATGTTATCTATTTTTTCAGTGAAGAAATTCATAAAGTCCTCACTACTAAACTGTGATGGAACACATTTTTCAGATACCTGATTTGTAGTTAATTTAGCTACTGTACTGAAAAGGAACCTGGGATTGTTTTGGTTGTTTTCTATGAGTTTGCTCAGGTGTTCAGCTCTAGCAGGTTTTAGCGCCTGTCTATAGCTGAGCATACTGTCTTTATACGCAATTATAAATATCTCCAATTTAGTTTTCCTCCATTTTCTCTCCAGATTATGTGCTGTTCTCTTGAGGGCATGCATACCAAGGTGCAGGTGCTTGTTCTCTAACCTTTTTTAACCGGATGGGGGCAACAGTGTCTAATGTGCTAGTGAGGATAAGGTCTATGTTGTTAGACATTTTTTCAAGATTATTAGCAGTTATGGGTTTAGTGAGAAATTGAGATAAATCGGGCAGGTTATTTATGAATCTGTCCTTAGTGGTCGGAACAATAGTCCCACCAGGTCGATAACGTGGTGAAACATGGCTAATCTGCTCTACCGGTAGTGTGTACAGTATGAGATAATGGTCTGTGATGTCATCACTCTAAGGTAAAATATCTATATCAGTGACGTCTGCTCTGTGGGATATTATTAAGTCTAATGTGTGGTTAAAGCAATGAGTTGGTCCGGTGACGTTTGTTTAACCCCAAAAGAGTTTAATAAATCGACAAATTATAATCCTAGGGCATCGTTTGCATCATCTACATGAATATTAAAATCTCCTACAAGCAGCACTTTATCAAAATTGATCAAGAGGTCTGATAGAAAACAAGCAAACTCTTGTAGAAAATCAGCGTAGGGCCCTGGGGGTCTGTACACGGTGACCAGAGCGAGTTTTCTATGTATGTCTGAAAGCACAATTTTAAGAACAAGCACTTCAAATGATTTAAAGCTGAATCCTAATCTCTGATTTACATTAAGAGAGGCACTATAAATGGTTGCTACACCTCCCCCATGACGAGTCTGACAGGGCTCATAACTCGCCAATTTAATTTTGACACTGGTAAGCTTTTTGTAAAAACTAACTACACCCCACACGTTTTTTGTGATTTTGTGAGTGATCTTTGTGTTTGCAATGTTGGAGAATATAATAAAGGTTTGTATCGAGAATCGACGGTGGTTTGTATTGTATACTGGTAAATCTCTGCAGTTAGTTGGTGCACATATTGCTTTTGTTGTTAGCAAACATGTATATATATTTTTATAGCATGCCTTCATCAAACAAATCGCGGCAACGCTGTTGCGTAAAAAAACCTCCAAAATCACGTGCATGTACATTCTCATTTATTAACGCACATCATGTACATAAAGAAATTTCAAGCACGTTAATATATTGCCGCCAGAGGTCCCCTGGTGGTCTAGTGGTTAAGATGCAGCGCTCTCACCGCTGCGACCCGGGTTCGATTCCCGGTCAGGGAACCATCCCCAGCCACTCTTAGTGCCGGTCCCAAGCCCGGATAAATTGGGGAGGGTTGCGTTAGGAAGGGCATCCAGCGTAAAACATGTGCCAAATCAAACGTGCGGAGGATCCGCTGTGGCGACCCCTAACGGGAGAAGCCGAAAAGAAAGTTTTTTAAAGTTTAATATATTGCCGCCATATTGGTTTTCGTTTATCTCGATCATTGGTTATCCTGACGCTTTTTGGCAAACCCCTAGGCCGGCGGCATAACCGGGTTTAACTTACAATGGTAATTAGGTAATGGTGAGCAGCAATACAAAGAAGAGCAGTGTGCAAATGAGCATAGTTTTGTGTAAACAGTCCATTAGTACAATAACAAAGTGTGGGGTTAAAAATAAGCAAGTGTCCAAGTGAGCAAGGCAAGTTTTTGTGTAGACAGTCCATTAGCGAAATAACGAATGTGTGGGGGGAAATGTAGTAGTGTATGAGGGCAGTAGGATCAGCGAGGGGCAGAGTTCAGTAAAGAGACAGCTCTAGGAAAAAGCTGTTCTTTAGTTGGTTGGTCCTGGTCCGGAGGCACCTGAAACGCCTGCCGGAGGGCAGAAGAGACAACAGTCTATGGGCAGGATGAGAGGAGTCCTTAAGAATGCTGTGAGCTCGACGCAGACAGCGTTTCCTTTGGATGTCCAGCATGGCTGGGAGTGGAGTCCCTGTGATGCGCTGGGCGGTTTTTATCACCCGCTGCAGTGCCTTGCGCTTTGCAACAGAGCAGCTCCCATACCATACTGTGACACAGCTGGTCAGGATGCTTTCTATTGCGCAGCGAATTTTTCTTTAGTGTCCTCAGGTGCTGGTGAGCCTTCTTGACCAGGCTGGAAGTGTCGGTAGTCCAGGACAGGTCAGCCGAGATGTGGATACTCAGGAACTTGAAACTGGAGACACGCTCAACATCCCATTGATGTGGGTGGTCTCATGTGTGCCTCTTGACTCTTTCCTGAAGTCCACAATAAACTCCTTTGTCTTGGAGGTGTTACGAAGCAGGTTATTGTTATTGCACAGATCGAACCTGCTGGGGTCTGTTGGTCAGAAAGTCCATGATCCAGTTGCAGGTAGAGGTGTTAATGCCCAGATCTACAAGTTTGCCTATTAACTTGGATGGAATGATGGTATCAAATGCTGAGCTGAGTCAACAAACAGCATACATGCGTAAGTGTTCTTATTGTCCAAGTGTGTGAGCACAGAGTGCAGGGCCATGGAAACTGCATCTTCTGTGCTCCTATTGCTGCGGTAGGCAAACTGGTGGGAGTCTAATGTGGATGGCAGAGAGTCCTTCAGGTGTGCCAGGACCAGCCGCTCAAAGCACTTCATGACAATGGGTGTCAGTGCTACAGGGCGGTAGTCATTCAGGCACGTTGGGTTGGAGTGTTTTGGCACTGGCACAATGGAGGTGCATTTAAAGCAAGTGGGAACAGCTGCTTGGGAAAGAGACAGGTTGAAAATGTCAGTAAAGACCCCAGCGAGCTGCTTAGCACATGCCCTGAGTACGCGTCCAAGGATGTTGTCTGGTCCAGCAGCTTTGTGTGCGCTGATCCGGTTCAGTGCATTGCAGACATCTGTGGAGAAGAGTGTGATTGGAGAGTGATTAGCCGAGAGTTTGAGCTTGGTGGCAGTTTCTTTTTTGTCTTTCTCAAAGCGAGCATAAAAGTCATTAAGCTCATTCAAGAAGAGGACATCAGTGGCAGCGGGGGTGGAGTGGGAGGATTTGTAATCACTGATGGCCTGGATGCCTTGCCACATGCGTCGAGGGTCAGAGTTGGAAAAAATTTTCCTCTATCTTTTGCTTGTAGCATTGCTTGGTCTCTTTGATGCCTCTCTTCAGGTTAGCTCTGGATGTGCTGTAGGCCTGAGTGTCGCCTGACCTGAAGGCAGTAGTGCATGCTTTCAGCAGGAGGCGCACCTCCTTGTTCATCAATGGCTTCTGATTTGGGTATGTGATGATCTGTTTCTGAGTAGTAACACTGTCTATGGTGGAACTGATCTAATCCAGTACAGAGGAGGTGTAGCAGTCGATGTCTGTGTGAGTGTCACTGGTGGCCTGAGAAGCAAATGTACTCCGGTCTGTGTGTAAAAAACATTCCTGAAGTGTGAAATCTGCCTCTGCCGGCCACACCTTGATGGTTCTCACGGATGGCTTCACCCAATTGATGAGGAGTGCATATTTGGGGGTGAGGAACAAAGAAAGGCGATCTGACTGTCCCAGATGTGGGAGGGGGGTCTCAACATAAGCTCCAGCCATGTTTGTGTATACATGGTTTAATGTTTTGTTCCCTTTGGTGTGACATAAAACATGCTGGTGAAATTTAGGGAGCACTGCCTTTAAGTTTGAGTGATTAAAATCTCCCGCAACAATAAACGCAGCTACCGGGTAGACAGTCTGTTGTTTACTGATGGCCACAAAGTTCTTTCATAGCAAGCTTGGCATCAGCATCAGGGGGAATGTAAGCTGCTGTAATAATGGTGGAAGTGAACTCCCGCGGTAGATAAAACGGTCAACATTTAACCATGAGAAACCCCAGGTTAGATGAACAATGTCTCAACAATAACAGAGTTCGTGCACCAAGCTTTGGTAACGTAAATGCACAATCCACCGCCTCTGGTCTTACCGGAGCCTTCTAATGTCCTATCCGCCCGGAGTGTGTGTTGTCCCGCTAGCTCAATAGCGTTGTCCGGAATGCCGCTGTGTTTCCGTGAAGATCATGACATTACAGTTCAGAAGTTCCATGCTGTGAGTGATGCCGAGTCGACTCTCCTCCATTTTGGTCACCCTCAGCCTCGTGATGTACTCGCGCCACCATCTTGGGACAATGATGCGGGTATGCTCAGTATTAGCAGCTAAGAAAATTTTTTACCTGAATGTAGATCAGTTAAAGTATATAAACACATTAAATGTTTTAGGTATTATAAGTTATAGCACTATTATGACAGCTGACAATTTTAAGGAAACGGAAAAGGTTAACTCATAAGAAATGAGTTAGCTATCTTTTCTCATTCAGATCTCCAATAACCAATTTTATGTTTATTAAAATTTTTTTACTTTTACCTAAAAAATGTTAGTTAAAACAGCAACAACAACATATGACTAAACTGGTCTCACAACAGTTCAATGTCCGCGGATTATGGAAGGAACAATCCGACGCGGCCCACGCGAAGAGAGAGAGAGGGAGAGAGTCCGAGTCGAACGGTACGTAGCGGGAATAAGCTTACGCGAAACCATAACAACACAAATGCACAGGAACACACATGAACGGGCATGAGCGTGCAATAACCGACGGGGAGTGTGGGTGAATGAGCAGTTTATATTGGAGCTGGGAGTGAGTGAATAACCAGCTCCAGGTGTGCATGCTTGACGCTGAGAGCTAAGGAGCATGCGGAGGCCACTGAAGGGGGTGTGGCAGGTAGATCCCTGACAGTACAGAACCACATTCCATGATTTTGAAGAAGTAAAAGAACTCACTGCACTAAATGGATCTAACATGGCCAAACATGGCTGCACTTTCCAACACCCACTGACTTTGTTCACAGATAATCGACTTAATATATTGTAATGGATAACCAATTTTTTTAAACACTTAAATCTAAAAAACATGCAATTTGTGAAAAATAATCCATTACACAAATGTTTACTATGAAAGTGTCAGGGATCCTCCTGCCACGCCTCCCTCGGCCGCTGTCAGGGATTCCCCTGCCAAGCCTCCCTCGGCCGCTGTCAGAGATTCACCCTGCCACGCCCCCCTCGGTAGCTGTCACGCTGCCTTGTTATCCCTTGTCGGCCATGATTACCGACAGCTGTGGCTCGTTATGGACTAGACTATATAAACTCACGTTCTCGAGTCACAGGCTGTCGGTTCTTGAACGTCATGCTGGTGTTTTACCGTGGCTGCTTTCCCCGCTGGTTCTTTCTCTGAACTCCGTTCCCATGAGGACTATTCTATGTCGTAGGAGTTTACTTTCGTTTTCGGACTCTAGTTTTGTTGAGGATTTCTCGTCCTGTGCGGATACTTTTGGTTTATGGACATTTGCTTGATTTGTATTTGTGTTTAGAAAATAAAAGGACAATGATTGAGATATTTCCACTTCCGCGTCATGGTCGTCAGCCTGACAGAAGAACCGACCTGAACCGAAAGCGGAATCGCCCTCCCGTGATTTCGGCCACGATGGATCGGCAGCCAAACCCAGCTTCGGATTTCTCCCGGAAGTTCCATGCCACTCCTCACGGTTCAGAGCCACTGACACCGGATTATTCAAGCGCGGCTGCGCCACGCCCCTCCGCGAGCGCAAAGGGATTCCTGGTTCGTTTTTCCGGAGAGAGCGGCAAACTGGGCGGATTCCTGAGGAGCATCGGCGAGTATGCGGAGAAGAATTTTTACCAGTTTCCCTCCGAACGAGCCAAGATCGCCTTTTGCGTTTCCCTCCTGTCTGGTGACGCTCTCTCTAAAACCAGCATATTATGGAGCGCCAAAGGGGGCAATTTTGTCTCACTCGCCGAATTCAGCGAGCTTCTTCTGGGGATGTGTGGGATAGAGGTGGCGGATCTCCACGACAGTCCCCTCGTGGAGGACAATGCTTCGTTACAAGGTTCTGCTGAGCACGTGACTTCGTCTCAAGGTTCTCCATCCCTGGGCATCCAAGAACGCGAGGCTCAGTTCCAGGGCTTCCACCGACACATGGCTCTGCCCCTTGGTCTGTACAAGTGCGCTGCTGTGTTCCGGGGTTCTCGTGGACGCTCTGCACCATCTCCGAGCGTCTGCGAGCGTGCCATGGCATCTCAGAATTCCCACGAGCTGACCGTGCCACCACAGAACATCTACAAGTACGCTGCCCTGTTTTGAGATTCCTGTGGGCAAGCCTCTCTGCCACAGTGTCTCCACGGACCCGTCACGAGCGCACCGAGCCGCCACGGACCCGTCACGAGCACGACGAGCCGCCACGGACCCGTCACGAGCACGACGAGCCGCCTCGGACCCTTCACGAGCGCGCCGCTCAGCCTCAGAGTTCCGCTGAGGGTGCCGCTCAGCCACAGAGTTCCGTCGAGGGTGCCGCTTAGCCACAGAGTTTCGCCGAGGGTGCCGCTCAGCTCCAGAGTCCCCCTGTGAGCTCAGCCCCGTCCCAGAGTCCCCCTGTGAGCTCAGCCCTGTCCCAGAGTCCCCCTGTGAGCTCAGCCCCGTCCCAGAGTCCCCCTGTGAGCTCAGCCCCGCGAAGGGGACGTCGTACCGCCGCCTGGCTGCGAAGGGGACGCCGTACCGCCATCTGGCCGCGAAGGGAATGTCTCCCCGCAGGGAGACGGCTCGCCTCCAGGTTCCCCGCAGGCTGACGGCTCGCCTCCAGGTTCCCCGCAGGGTGAAGTCGGGCCTCCAGGTTCCCCGCGCCACCGCTGATCCGGTCTTCCGGTCTTTTCGAAGGCCGTTGTCACGTTCCTAATCCCGACCGAGGACGCCACTTCACCTTGGGCCCCTTCCGATCTTCCCCTGTTCCGCTGCGATGCTCACGGGGCCTCCTCACGGGTCGGTTGGAGAGGCCTTCCTCAGAGTGCCACGGCCCCCATGCCGTTGGTGGGTTTTGGGGCGTCAGGGGCCGCCCCTGGAGGGGGGGGGTACTGTCAGGGATTCCCCTGCCACGCCTCCCTCGGCCGCTGTCTCGCTGTCATGCTGCCTCGTTATCCCTTGCCGGCCATGGTTACCAACAGCTATGGCTCGTTATGGACTAGACTATATAAGCTCACGTTCTCGAGTCACAGGCTGTCGGTTCTTGAACGTCATGCTGGTGATTTCCCGTGGCTGCTTTCCCCGCTGGTTCTTTCTCTGAACTCCGTTCCCGTG
This sequence comes from Silurus aristotelis, assembly GCF_946808225.1. Lineage (NCBI taxonomy): Eukaryota > Metazoa > Chordata > Actinopteri > Siluriformes > Siluridae > Silurus > Silurus aristotelis. The sequence continues at coordinate 12,913,686 of NC_139587.1, read as the reverse complement.
AGGACTATTCTATGTCGTGGGAGTTTACTTTCGTTTTCGGACTCTAGTTTTGTTGAGGATTTCTCGTCCCGAGCGGATACTTTTGGTTTATGGACATTTGCTTGATTTGTATTTGTGTTTAGAAAATAAAAGGACAATGATTGAGATATTTCCGCTTCCGCGTCATGGTCGTCAGCCTGACAGAATGCCTTTGCATCACAATATTTTCACAATCCCATTCAGTGTATGTGAGTCCTGATGCCCTTCTACAAATCAAATATATGAAAGAATTGTATAAGAAAACACAATTCCTTTACAGATTTAATAAAGGCAGGATTAGATAAAAGTAACTGATATTTTTAAGTTACCATTACAACATTTTAATATTATCTTCATCTATGGTTAGTGAATGTATTTATCCCCTGCAGACTATCACTAGCAGCTTTACTTCCTCTTGATTCTTTGCTATAACACTAAAGCCTGTTTAAACCATGAATCATAAAAACACCAAACATTGTCATATGGTACAGAATTCCCACCTTATCAACATGGGCTGGAGGGTTTTTCTATTGTGTAATTATCCTGTATCTGGTGAAACTTCCTCATATTTCCTGTCTTTGTTAAATTAAGCTAGACCCCACTCAGACTTGACCCTGGCACCAAACTATGCGGAAGGATCTGGAAATGTGGTCATTATGAAGTGGGCAGCATACAGGTCAAAGATAATGTCAGAACTGTTTGTCAGTAACAGCAATTTAGATGAAGCTAGGTATGGCTTGCTCAAAAAGATGCGCTTGAATGCCTGCATGCATTGATAGATAAGGAGTTTGAAGTTGGAAGCATAACCACTGAAATGGGGTAGAGTACAATTTAAATACCTGTCTCAAAAATGTAGGTCATGCTGAAATTTGGTATGCTAATTCATCATAAAATATAAATATTTAAAAAAGATGAAAAAAATCTTTGTTTATAAAAAAAAAAAAAAAAAAAAAAAATCTCATTACATTTTACAATTTTTGGATGCAAAGCAGTAAACAAATGAACCCAAAAAAATTTATAAAATGGCATTCAATATATAGCATCACACATACTGTAATCCTAACTGCAGTGCACAATCAAAGGAACAGTGTGCTGGCTCCTATTTAAAAAAAAAAAGAATGTAGTTTTCCATAAAGTGAAAACTTTCTTTCATGTAAATGTAACTAAAACAGATCAGATCTGGTTTTCCACTAAAGATATCGACAAACCAGCAGCTTTATCGTTTGTTTTGACTAAGCTGGATATTATCGTACTGAAAACATTGGAATTATTTGGCAGAAAAAATCAAAGGCAGCATTTACTGAAAACCAAGCCACTCTGTATGTATGTGTATGTGACGAATAAAATTTTATTTGATTTAAATTGATTCAGTGATCACTCAATTTGCTTTAAAAAAAAATGTGTCTATATATTCTGTTTATAAAAAAGAAAAAAAATTTTTCAGGCAAAATAAATATATTTCTGTTTGCTATTGTACTTATATGTATATTTATGTAATTATGAGAACTAAATAAAACAGTGTTTTATTAAAGTGAATTAAAGCACAGCCACAACTATCAGCATGAGAAATGCCTGATAAATACTAAGATGGTGGAAAGAAAAAACTGAGGTCAACAGCTCAGCCTCTTCCATTCTCAGTGGTTCCCAGGACACTACTGTATGTGGATCCAGCAACATCCCCATTGACAACTGTGATCTCTGGCCAAGTAGCAATCTCCCCCTGTCTGTTGACACCCAGCACTTCTTACTGGCATGCCATCTGGCTACTCTTCTTAGCAGCTCAGGCCAAGGCTCTCATGCTTCCATATGTTCCTAAAAATTTTTTTTATTCCTTTAGTGACCACTGACCAGCCAGCTATGTCAGTGTCTTATCAAAAACAGACTTTCTGAATTGGGATGTTTGAGCATATATGACTAAAATATTAAATATGTAATAAGCAAACTGTCTTTGAAAATCATAATTTGGAATGCAAATCTGGCTTCAAAATGGCAATAATAAACCATAGATGTTGGAAGCTGTAGGTGTAAATACTATTAGTGATATTGGTTTGAAGCTACATATCAGTCATTTGGCACCATATAGTGGGCTGCCATTTGAACCAAAACCATAGCTATTGATCAGCTGAGTTATTAAGGGTGTTGATTAAATGAAAATGATATGAAACTTGAGAGCTTTATAACTGAATATATAAGGGAGTGTTGAGTGTTGGAGTGAAGATTTTAATCTAATTTTTTATCCCTCCCCCTTATAGAACAGATACAATTAAACCTGCCCTATTATTTGATAACAGTAACTTAGGGATTGGCAACAACTACCACACATTTTCACAAGATCTTATGCTGTTCATTGATGTCTCTAATGATATAGCCGTTTTATTAATTTAGTCAGCAACTGCCAAGAACCCTGGGAGACACTCTTACTCCACCATGCCATACTTCACCTCAGTGATATAAGGAATAAAAAAAAAAAAAAAAAATCAGTAGTATATATGGTTACATTCATAAATGATTTGCTTTGATTTGTTTCCTAAATGCAAAGCATACCCCTCATCATCTTAAGTTTTTCTCACTCCAGCTAGAGGAACTGCTTCATGCATCTACATGAACCTACAGTAGATGGCAAATTAACATTATGTATCCAATCTTTGGCCTTCTCAAGCTAACTATAAGTAAATCTGTTTTCTTTTTACTGCAAGGATTCACAAAGTGTCATAGATATCAAAACAGCATGACAACACAGGAGTTCAGTGTAAGTGCTGCACTTGAGAGAAAATAAATAAATTCTCCATGAAAAAAAGGAAAATGAAATCGTAAGGGGAGAGGTGTGAAAATTAAATGTCATTTCTTGACAGCTGAGAAAGTGGAATGTCAGAGAATGGGAGTGCCAGTGAAGTGTGACACAGGATTGTAGGAAGACAAAGCCAGAGAGACTTGTCAACACTAACATTCACAGGTATCAAGTGAATGCTTGATAAGGGGTTATAGCAGAGACACAAACAACATAAACAGGTGAACTGTCTTAAAGTATAGTCTGTGTTTCTGTTTATGAAAATATAAACCATTTTTTTGAGTTTCATTGTCACTTTTAACCCCACTGTCTCCAGGCAGAAATTAAGATTTCTCTGTTCACAGTTTACCAAGAGGCTAAGAAACTTTGGATTAATTATTGTCAATAATATTACCAGGATTGCCTACTTTCACCTTAAAATATAGAAATACTGCATGATGTTACCAGATGCAGAACAACTATTTCATGCTTTTGTTACATCGAAACAATGTTGGGATCAATGAAATTAAGAAATGTGTACTGTACTTAATGTCAACAGTCTGCTACAGTGACTCAGGGCTACAGTTTGCATTTTATCATCACTGCACCCCTCAACCACGTTTAACTCTAATAAATAGACATTCAATGCCACCCAGATGAGAATGGGTTCCCTCTTGAGTCTGGTTCCTCTCAAGGTTTCTTCCTTATGCCATCTCAGGGAGTTTTTCCTTGCCACAGTCACCACCTCATTAGAGACAAACTTACAAAACTTATAAAGAACTATCATATTCATTCTTTATTGCCGCATTATCTGTGTAAAGCTGCTTTGAGACAATGTCCATTGTTAAAAACGCTATAGAAATAAAACAACAGAAGCTTGACTTGGAGTACTACAAGACAGGACTTATTCAGGCTTAAATCTTTTGTCTGTCTTGGGCACCCTCCCAATTATGTAATTATTGACATATTCTGTATACACACATAAAAATCTTGTGACAATGTGCAAAATTAAACTAAAAACAGAATGAAATAATTAGCAAACCTTATAAATCCCTATTCTATTCACAATAATACAAACAACAAAAAATGCTAAGAATATAAACTGAAAAAAAAAATTATTTTATGGATATAGGGTCATTTTAAATTTATGGCTAAACAGGTCTCAAAAAAATTGGGACAGGGCCATGTTTACCACTTTGTAGCATAATGTCTTCTGTCTTCACATCTTCCGAATGAGGAATCTAGCCGCTCAACAGTACTAGATGTATTTTTTGTGTCATGATTAGCCAAATGGTGAAAGGTCTAGATTGCAGGTAGGCCATTTCCGCACCTGGACTCTGCTACTAAGAAGTCATGCTATTTTATATATATATATTTTAATTAAGTATGCAGTTAGCATCGTCTTGCCCAAATATTAAAGGCATTTCCTGAAAACTAAATTTTTTGTTTGAAAGCATTTTTGCTTTAAAACCTGTATATACACCAGGGGCGGGCAATACATTTTCACAAGGGGCCACATGAGAAACCTGAATTGTGTCAGAGGGCCACACCAACGATAATATTTTAGGGATGCACCGAAATGAAAATTCTTGGCCGAGACCAAAAAACAAAAATGAGGAAACCAAGGTCAAAACCGAAAACCGAAACTAAAGATTATGTCAATCATTAGAACCATTGCATTTATGGCTATGAGTGTGTACTAACCTCACTAAAATTAATGCATTGCAATTCAAAGAATAAATCAATTACTAAAGTGTTTTATTTATTATTATAAATTATTGTTATTTATTTGTTAACATTCATAGAATTGACAGACAGGCAGTGGTCAATTATTATTAGCAACAGTCTGTTAAACAAAAATAATTGACCGCCGAACGTTTGGAAGCCCATTCAAGTGAATGGAACGTTCTAATCTACAGCATTATAAGAGCCGTGTAATAAATAATATTATATTATAATAATTATTATTTTCGGGATCCACGGGGAATGTTTTAAAGATCAACCCGTCGATCCACTGGCGACCACTGATCTAAGGCAATAAATTCCATAATTTTTTGTGTTATGCCTTTTGCCTTGGCACCATCACTATAAAACCTTTCTGCCTTTTCAAAAACGTCCTCTACAGACGGAGTGCGCATGCTCAGATTGACTTTACTTTTCTGCGCCGCGTTATTCTCATATTTAGAATGGCACTGGGGATGTTTGGATTTTAGGTGATAAATTAATCCCGGAGAAACTCTTTGCAGATACACCCCCTCTTCAAATTTCAGCATTGCATGTTTTGCAAATCGCTATTTGCACACCGCAGACATGTTGGCTCCTATCCAGATAACCATGTGCTGGCTGCGATTATTTTATTGCGTCATTACAATTGTGTTTCTGGCGTGTTGTTTTTAGGTATTTCGGCCCGCGGGCCGTAGTTTGCCCAGGTCTGATATACACTGTACCATTCAGCATTGATAAAACCTTTACAAATGTGCAAGCTGACTATTTCGAAGGCACGTATGCATTTCCATACAATCAGAGATGTGGCTGTTTGAAGTGATCACTGATAACATGCCAGATGATCCCTCTCCTCTTTAGTCTGGGGGACTTGGTGTCCATGGTTTCCAAAAAGAAATTAAGATTCAGATTCATCTGACAACAATAAAGTTTTTTTTTTTTTACATTTTAAATTTGCTGGATCATGTTCACACATGCCTTCCTCTTTGCATGATAGAGATTTAACCTCAAACTTATTTAATAAGTGATTTCCATTACGGAATCATGACTGTTTTAAATAATTTTCACCCATGTTCCTTATGAGATTCCCATTCAGGAACTTGAGCTGTGTCAACACTTTGGGAACGTTTCTGCATTGTCCACACTCAATTTGAATTAATCTGAATTACAGGTGTAATCTGTCGAATAAAAAGCACGGTGACATCACGACCAGGAAGCTATAAAAAGAACATGAAGTAAAGCCACAAACTGTAGTCCTGAATATCCCTGAATAGCTTGTTTGTACATGAAGCGCTCAGTGTGTTTTCTATGTCAATTGTTGTCAATTGTTCATCCAAAAATTAAGGCTGCAAAAAAGACTAAGCACACCTACCGATTGTGTGTTCCTCCTTGCCCCCGCTATATATACCTTTGTGTGGTTTGTCTGGGAGAGGAGCATGCGAAATCATTTCTCAAGTAAGCCGACTGTGCACATTGTGCTCACATGTCGATGCGGACGCTCCCCTCCTGGTGGGCACTTTTCGAAGAGGATGAGCATGCTCTTCGTGGTTCTGGCCCAGCTCTTGCCGAAGGCGGAGTGGCACGCTAGTTACTGGGGCTCATAAATGGACCTTGCAGAGGGTTCCTAGACGGGCTTGTCCCTTGCTCCTGCCTCACTGGCCAAGTCCAGCACTTTGCAACCTTTTGGCGGTTCCTTCCTCGTGCGACGAGAGCATTCAGCTCCGCCTCTCTTCCTCTGAGGAGGTGGCGCTTTGCGAGTCAGAGGTTGAGGAGCTCATGGAGGTTGTGGCTTAAGCAGTCACCAAGCTAGACCTGACTTGGCCAGCTGATGAGCAGAGATTGCTTTCGTCCAGCAAGTTTGACTAACGCTTTCTGCAGCCTGCAACCTTTACGTTGATGTCTGCTTTCTGGGTGAAGACGTATTCGGCCCGCCTTTTTAGCCCCAAGGCAGTGCTGTACTCCAATGGCATGGGTCTGAAAGAATGCGGCTATGAATTGATGCCCCGGGTAGAGCAGACACTGGCCAGCTATCTCTCCCCTGGTGTGGCATCATCCCATCAAGCCCCTGCGTAGCACGTTGGCACTAGTGGGTAAGGCTTACACCTGAGCGAGTCAAGCTGCTGCATGCCTGCACACCATGGCTTATTAGGCTGACCTGCTGCGAGAGCTGGATGTGGGAGAAATATCAGGCAGCCAGAAGGTCCAGGAGCTATGCCGTATGGTGGATTTAGCTCTCAAAGCCACGAAGGAGACCGCTGCTGGATGCCTAAACAGCATTCCAGCGGTTTTGCCCACATTGCTCTCATGGGGCTGCTCGATGGGCGCAGCATTTCCTCAGAGGTCACCATGTGTTGATCCACTCAGACAACACCTCTGTGGTCTCCTACATTAACCACTACGGGGTCTGCGCTCACACCATCTGTACAGTCTGGCATGCTAGATCCTTCTGTGGGCTCAAGGGAAGCTGCTCTAATTGAGAGCAGCGTAAATCCGGGGCCGCCTGAACAAAGCAGCAGATGTGGGAAAGATTCTACAGGGCTTAAGTGAGTTCTGGAGAGAGTTCGCCGGGATGGAGTCTGTCTCCCCCTGGTGGCCCCGCCGTGGCCGGGCAGAACATAGCTTGTGGACCTGGTAGCCTTTCTCGAGCACCCTCCCTGGGAGATTTCTCTAAGGAGAGATCTCCTCTCTAAAGCAGGGGGCACAATAGTTCACCCTGCCCAGAGTTGTGGAGGCTGTGGCCCCTGAGAGGGCAAAACTCAGACATTCCGGTCACTCCACCGAGGTGATAGAGACCATTCTCCAATCCAGAGCTCCCTCTACAAGGAGATTGTATGCCGCAAGATAGCATCTGTTCAGTGTAAGGTGTGATCTGCACTAATTGTATCCAGTTAACTGCCCGGTTGGTTCAGTTCACCTTTATCTCTCTTTCTCTCTCTCTCTCGCTCTCTCTCTCTCCTATATATATATATATATATATATATATATATATATATATATATATATATATATATATATATATATATATATATATATACACACAGTGCAACATTGATACTTGAGGGTTACATTTTATAACCCCCCTTGAGTAACAAAAAATTGAGCTTTTGACTCCCCTTTTGATAGTTCCTTTTTCCAGGGGACTTGTACATGTACTGTACTGTAAACTCAACAAAAATTGTGAATTACTTGTCATAAATGCTTTATTTACTACTTTAAATTAATAATACAATTATGTTTTTTTTTAAACATTTTTATGTAATTTATTAGTACAAACTCTCAACTCTCAAACTGTTTTGAAATGTTACTCCGAACTTTTAAGCCAGTAGCGGCTTCACGCAAACTATCAGATTTTTCCAAATGAAAAGTCGCAAACTATCAAGGTCACGAATATACTGTATATATATATATATATATATATATATATATATATATATATATATATATATATATATATATAATAGACATCCAGTACTCACACAGGGGGGGACGCCTTTCCTCTTTTTGACGTCCACCATGCTTTCACTCTTTAGTGCCCCGCGGTTTCCCCATGGACTGGCACACCTTTTTCTTGGCATCCGCCTGAGTGCACTAGCCGACCTGCACTTAGTCATCTTACGGATACCCTTTTGCTTTCCACCAGCTAGAACACAGTGCACTGATTAGTCTCATCAGCTATAGTGTTGTCTTACCACTCGTTTTCTCAGTTTTCTGCGCCCTGCACTTGCAAACTGCTGCCACAGGCTTGTATGAGGGATTTATGCCTAGCTAGTCAGTCTGTCTGTCTGTCTGTCTGTCTGTCTGTCTGTCTGTCTGTCTGTCTGTCTGTCTGTCTGTCTGTCTATCTATCTATCTATCTATCTATCTATCTATCTATCTATCTATCTATCTATCTATCTATCTATCTATCTATCTATCTATCTATCAGGGATCCACCTGCCACGCCCCCTTTTGTGGCTCTCATGCCTCCCCTCTCCCTAGAGCTCCAGGCCTCCGCTCTCTCTGGAGCCTCAGGCTTAACTATGCACACCTGGGACTCATCATCACTCCACCCAGCTCCTACATAAACCCCTCATTCACACTCACTCCCCGTTCGTTATTGTATGTGTTGGACTTTACGTGCGGTCTATGTTTTTGTGTTTCGGTTTAGCCACAGCAGATCATCCGTCTCCATACCACCCTGTCCTCTACATCTGCCTCTTTCACACCAACTACCTGCATGTCTTCCCTCACCACATCCATATACCTCCTCCTTGGCCTTCCTTTTTTCCTCCTTCCTGGTGGCTTCATCTTCAGCATTCTTCTACCAATATAACTCATGTCCCTCCTCTGCACATGTCCAAACCATCTCAATCTCGCCTCCCACACCTTGTCACCAAAACGTTTTACATGGGCTGTCCCTCTAATAAACTTATTTCTAATTTTGTCCATCCTTGTCACTCCCAATGAAAACCTCAACATCTTCAACTCTGCTACCTCCAGCTCCACCTCCTGTCTTTTACTCAATGCCACTGTTTTTAATCCATACAACATTGCAGGTCTCACCACGTCATATAAACTTTCCCTTTCATTCTTGCAGATACCCTACTATCACAAATCACTCCTGTCACTCTCCTCCACCCACTCCACCCTGCCTGCACTCTTTTCTTTACTTCCCTAACACACTCCCCATTATTTTTGCACTGTTAAACCCAGGTACCTGAACTCCTCCACCTTCTTCATCTCTTCTCCCTGCAACTGCACCACTCCACTGCCCTCCCTCTCATTCACTCACGTACTCTGTCTAACTTCTACTGACTTTCATTCCCCTTCTCTCCAGTGCATACCTCCACCTCAACCTGCTCACTATTCTTACCACAAATCACAATATCATCCGCAAACATTATAGTCCAAGGAGACTCCTGTCTGACCTTGTCCGTCAAACTGTCCATCACCACTGCAAATAGGAAAGGGCTCAGGGCCGATCCTTGATGCAGTCCAACCTTCACCTTGAACCAGTCTGTCGTTCCTACTGCACACTTCACTGCTGTCACACTGTCCTCATACATGTCCTGCACCACCCTCACATACTTCTCTGACACACCTGACATCTGACTTCCTCATACAATACCACAACTCCTCACTTGGCACCCTGTCATATGCTTTCTCAAAATCCACAAATCCACAATGCAATTCCTTCTGTCCTTCTCTATACTTCTCCATCAACATTCTCAAAGCAAATAAGGCATCTGTGGTGCTCCTCCTCAGCATGAAACCATACTGTTGCTCACAGATGGTCACCTCTTCTCTCAGCTTCCACTACTCTTTCCCATAACTTCATGGTGTGACTGATCAACTTAATTCCCCTGTAGTTACTGCAGGTCTGCACATCTCCCTTATGCTTAAAGATCAGTACCAGCACACTCCTTCTCCATTCCTCAGGCATCCTCTCATCTTCCAGAATCTTGTTAAACAATCTGGTTAAAAACTTCACTGCCATCTCTCCTAAACATTTCCATGCTTCTACCAGTATGTCATCTGGTCCAACCGACTTTCCACTCTTCATCCTCTTAATCGCTGCTCTCACTTCCTCCTTACTAATCCTATCCACTTCACTAACTCCACATCATACAACCTTCTCTCTCTCTCTCATTTTCGTCGTTTATCAGCTGCTCAAAATACTCTCCCCATTTTCTTAACACACTCTCCTCACTAGTCAACACATTTCCATCTCCATCCTTTATTGCTCTTACTTGCAACACATCCTTCCCAGCTCGGTCCCTCTGCCTGGCCAATCGGTACAAATCCTTTTCTCCTTTCTTAGTGTTCAACCTCTCATACAGCTCCTTGTATGCCTTTTCCTTGGCTTTCGCCACATTCCTCTTTACCTGCTGCCGCATCTCCTTGTACTCCTGCCTACTTTTCTCATCACTATGTCGATCCCACTTCTGTTTTGTTAACCTTTTTCCCCTTATGCTCTCCTGCACGTCCTCATTCCTCCACCACGTCTCTTTGTCTTCCTTTCTATTTCCCGATGTCACACCAAGTACTTTTCTAGCTGCCTCCCTTATCACTTCTGCAGTAGTTTTCCAATCATCCAGCACCTCTTCACCACCACCGAGCCCCTGTCTGACCTCTTCCCTGAACCTCACACTACACTCTTCCTCCTTCAGTTTCCACCATCTTATTCTTCTTTCAGTCCTTACTCTCGTCCTCTTCTTCTTCGCCTCCAAAACCATCCTACAGACCACCATCCGATGCTGTCAAGCTACACTGTCCCCTGCCAACACCTTACAGTCTCCAATCTCCTTCAGGTTGCATCTCCTACATAGAACATAATCCACCTGTGTGCACCTTCCTCCACTCTTATAGGTCACCTTATGATTATCCTTCTTCTTAAAATACGTGTTCACCACTGCCATTTCCATTCTTTTAGCAAAATCTACCACCACCTGCCCTTCCACATTCCTCTCCTTTAGGCTATACCTACCCATAACCTCCTTATCACCTCTGTTCCCTTCACCTACATGCCCATTAAAGTCTGCACCAATCACCAATCGTTCATTTCTAGGTACACCATCCACCACTTCATTTAATTCACTCCAGAATCTTTCCTTCTCCTTCATCTCACAGCCGACTTGTGGAGCATAGGCACTGATGACATTTATACGGTGGCCGAGAAGTGCAAAACACATTAACAAATCCAAAAACAAAACAACAAATCCAAAAACAAAACAACAAATCCAAAAACAAAACAACAAATTCAAAAACACATTAACAAATCAGACAAACCAGAAAAGGTAGGTATAGTTTGTAAATGGAAACTTACCGATGATTGGACGAGACACCTGTCATTCAAAATATACAGGAAGTACAAAATTTTTTCCCCATTTATTTATTTATTTATTTATTTATGTTTTTATTACGCAATTAACAATATACAAACAACATAGCAATAACATGTACAATTTACATTACAATACACAGAACAGGTGCATGAAAATACAAATATATACACATACATAAATACAATTTATAATAATAATAATCAAATTAAAGTAAAAAAAAGGATAAAAATAAACAGGGCTATGGTTAATTCTGTAAATTATATTTTTCTATAAAGGACAAAAGATTCATTGCATTTTTCTTTCTAATCACTTTTAGGGCTGTTGTGAAAGAAATAAACTCATTATAAAATGCAAAAAAAAACCGTTGGTTTCAAGTATTTCGATTTTGTATATTAAATTTTCCCATCAGAAGCATATTATTAACAAGAAAGTTGTCTCTGTTATTGTTTATCACAGTTTGGGTTCCTTGGTTCTCTAGTGGTTAGGATTTGGTGCTCTCACCGCCGTGGCCCGGGTTCGAATCCCGGTCAGGGAACCGAACCCAGCCATTAGGGTTGCACAAAGAGTGCCGGTCCCAAGCCCGGATAAATGGGTAGGGTTGCGTTAGGAAGGTCATCCAGCGTAAAACATGTGCCAAATCGTACAATTTCTTAGATCTTTATGTCATGATATACTGCAGCATCTCCAACATCACTGCATATGAATTTCCTTCCTCAAAGTATCTTTGGATTAATTCCAGTTTCTCCTTGCTTGCCAATGTTTATTTCTGTTATTTTTTATATTTAAAGGTGCACTAATCCAAATGATATAAAAAAGTTTAAAGTAAACGGACAATTTTACACATGTACAAGAAACAAAGTTATAAGATTTCATACTTCCTGTATATTTTAAATGACAGGTGTCTCGTCCAATCATCGGTAAGTTTCCATTCACAAACTATACCTACCTTTTCTGGTTTGTCTGACTTGCCGTTGTGTTTTTTGGATTTGTTAATGTGTTTCGTGCACCGATTCAGACAAACCGGAAAAGGTAGGTATAGTTTGTGAACGTAAACTTACAGATCATTGGACAAGACACCTGTCAGTCAAGATATACAGGTGAATAACAGGTGTTTTGTCCAATGATCTGTAAGTTTCCATTTACAAACTACCTACCTTTTCCGGTTTGTTTAAATCGTTGCACGAAACACATTAACAAATCCAAAAAACACAATGACAAGCCAGACAAACCGGAAAAGGTAGGTATAGTTTGCGAATGGAAACTTACAGATCATTGGAGGAGACACATGTCACTTACCTGTATATCTTGACTGACAGGTGTCTTGTCCAATGATCTGTAAGTTTCCATTCGCAAACTATACCTACCTTTTCTGGTTTGTCTGGCTTGTCATTGTGTTTTGTGGATTTGTTAATGTGTTTTTGAATGTGTTGATTTGTTTTCGGATTTGTTGATTTGTTGATTTGTTTTTGGATTTGTTGATTTGTTTTTGGATTTGGTAATTTGTTTTCGGATTTGTTAATGTGTTTTGCACTTCTCGGCCACCGTACATTTATCATTTATCAACTTCCAGCTTCACGATCATCACCCTATAAGAAACTCTCTTCACCTCCACTACACTGTTACTGTACTCTTCCTTCAGAATCACCCCTACACTATTTCTCTTTTCATCCACACCATGATAAAACAATTTTAACCCACCTCCAATGTTTCTGGCCTTACTCCCTTTTCACTTGGTCCCCTGAAAACACAACATATCTACCTTTCGCCTCTCCATCATATCAGCTACCTCTCTCCCTTTACCAGTCATAGTGCCGACATTTAAAGTACCAACCTTAACCTCTTCTCTCCTACACTTCTCCTTTCCCTGCCGTCTCTGTAGACGTCTTCCACCTCTCCTTCTCCTCCTTCGGCCAACAGTAGCCCAATTTCCACCGGTACCCTGTTGGCCAACGATACCTGTGGCGGTCATTGGTAACAGGGGCCTCGACCGATCCAGTATGAAATTCTTAATCGTGAACCGCATATTCGATTTGGCACGTTTTACGCTGGATGCCCTTCCTAACACAACTCTCCCTATTTTTCCGGGGTTGGGACCGGCACTAAGAGTGCACTGGCTTGTGCCTCCCTAAAGGCTGGGTTAACATTGTATAAAACTGTAAACGAAGATATTTTGTAACTTACAGATATAAATAAGGCTCAGATTGTCAGGATCTCCCGGGCACACGGCACACACTTTCGGCTTTGCGACGCTCACTTCTGCTGTTTTTCCTGTACCACCCGGTATATAAGGACCTCAATACTTTAGCTCAGGGCCAAAAGATCTTACCTGCTCCCTAGAGACTATTCTTGCCACCCTGCCTGCTCTGGATTCTGTTCCTGACCTCTATACTGCTCTGCTTCTGGTTTAGACTCTGGACTATATTTTCAGTTTTTGCGAATATGCATTGCCCTGTTTGCCTATGTTTTGACCCTGGACTGTTTTATTAGACTTTGTTTTTGCCTTGCCCCATTGCTCAGTTTGTTTTTTATTAAAGCCTGAATATTCCTTACCCATTGTTCCATCCTGCATTTGGGTCCTTCTTGCCAGTTTCCACCCAGTCCCCCTGCAGTTTTCTGACAGAATAACCTGCCTTGCATCGTGTTCTGACTCTCTGACAGAGATTTTCCATCCCCCTGCAGAGCTCCAAGTCTCTGTTGTTAATTTGCCCCCCAATTTTTTTTTCTCATTTATTTATATATATATATATATATATATATATATATATATATATATATATATATATATATATATATATATATATATATATATATATATATAAAATAAACTTATTTGACTGTCCATTTTTTCTTTTTTTTGTAAACAAAGCCCAGTTAGCACGAGCTATAAACAGCTGTTTGTGCAGAACCAAGAGCTGCATCCATTTCCTGGTGTGTCACTGTGCTCACTAAGAGTTTCTAAAGAGTAATAAACTAAGTCCTTGTCCAAGTGGGAAATAAAATCCTCCCACATATCATTAGAATCCTGCATTCATTGGCTAAATTTTAAATCTACATCCATGATTTTGTTCCCATAATGCTACTGTAAAAGGTTATACATAACAAAAAGTCACCAACACCTGCATATAGAGTGTATGCTGAAGGCCGAGACTTTTTTTTAGTGGGTGGTCTCATTTGTTTTGTAACTAGCCATGTTTGGTTTTTACAAGTTCTTCATGTGAAAGTGTCACGGGGTGACGAATAAGCGGAACTGTCCCTCCCCATTCTTGTTTCCGGTGGGAGCGAGTTTAATGTAACACCAGAATGGTTCCGGGTTTTTTCCGTGTAAACAGGCTGACGGAGCTTGCTAATGAGGGAATGAGTGGCAGCTGGGCAATGAGCAGATATTGGGCCACGAGGGGTATGGATTTGTGAGGGGGATTATAAAAGGATCCGGTTGATGTGCAGCAGCAAAGAAGAAACTTTGGAACGAAATCTTTGGGGCTGATGCAGACTGGAGGAAATCTTTGGTTGGTGATCCCGTCGAGCAGTACACGAGAGGGCAGATCGTTAAAGGACGGGAAAGACTATGCAGAGAAGGAAGAGCTGGAGAGCAGTGTCGACCACCTACACAGCTTGGATGTACAGTTTGTCAGTTGAGCGGAGAGAGTCGGCAGGGACCACGAGAAGAGATCCTATTCACTGTGAGTTGATGTGAGTTGCAGTGCCTAATGTGAAGTGAACACGTGTGATCATTTGAAGTGACTGAATTGTGCACTGGTGTGGAAACTGTAATTTTGTGTCTGCCTGTTCCCCAGTTGGCTACTTGTGGGCTCTGAAGGTCAAACTGAAATTAATTAACTGCTGTGTGTTGAGCATATGCTGTACAGGAATGCAGCTCTATTCTGTCTGAGTTGAAGAGGATTTATGAGAGATCTATGCATTGCTGTTCTGTGGTAAGAAGACCCAGTTGTTGACTGTTGAATCCTGTACTCACCACTGTTCTGTGAACCTAGGGAAACTGTCCTTCGCCATTGAATGTTGCTACTACTGCCCTGTGGAAAGAAGACCCAGTTGTTGACCGTTGAAACCTGTACTCACCACTGTGGTTCTGTGAACATAGAGAAATTGCCCTCTGCTATTGCATGCTGCCATCACTGCCCTGTGGTAACGAAAATCTAGTTGTTGATTGTCAAATCCTGTATTTACCACGGTTGTTCTGAGAACATAGAGAAACGGTCCTCTGCCATTGGATGCTGCCACTACTCTCCTGTGCAAAGAAGACCCAGCTGTGGACTGTTAAAACCTGTACTCACCACTGTGGTTCTGTGAACATAGAGAAACTGCCCTCTGCCATTGAATGCTGCCATCACTGCTCTGTGGTAAGAAGATCTAGTTGTTGATTGTCAAATCCTGTACTCACCACGGTTGTCCTGTGAACGTAGAGAAATTGTCCTCTGCCAGTGGAGGCGGCCATCACTGTTCTGTGAGGAAGTTACTGTCCGTCGCTGTATTTCAAAGGCCGTCGGCTTGTGGAAGGGGAGTGGCCCCCAGCTAGCGGGTGCGTCCCGTGGAGGGAACGAGAGAGCTCCCCGGTTGCCATCTACGACGGACTATTGTATTGCGTCAGATGACCCCTGCCCGATCCTTCCCCCCTATCCCAAAAAGAGGTAACACTTAAATGATTGATGCTGTCCTGTGAGAAGAGTAACCCTTTCCCTTGTTGTCAATTTCCTACCAGTGCCTGCCGCTACCCCTATCTCCGGTTGAAGAGGAGCCGCTGTGCGGATCCTTACCTGTGTCTGCTCCCTTACTCATCTTTGGCCGAAGAGGAGTTGCTGTGCGAATCCTTATCAGTGCTTGTTCCATTACTTACTTCCGGCCGAAGAGGAACTGTTGTCTGAACCCTTACCAGTGTCTGCTCCATCGTTTGCTTCTGTCCGTTTGAAGAGGGATCGTTGTGCGAACTTCCCACGCAACCCGGTAGAAGAGAGAGGAGGATCAGTCGGTGGATTTTAGTTTGAGATTGGACTTATTTTAACTAAATAAAATACAAGTTTTTGATGTTAATTACCTTGTCTGGTCTGTTGGTGTCTCTGGGTAACTCCTCGAGGTGGTATGTTGTGAAGGGGCGGGAAGGCCAACCCGGCCTGTGAAAAGTTATTACATAACAATCAAACGTATACAAACAATACACCCATTGAAGTACTGTGATGTAATTTAGATAGTTCTTTTTTTTTTTTTTACAACACTATTGTTTAAATGTAGCAAAAAAGCTTTATGGCATGTTCAGTGGATTTGCAACATTGGATGCGTTTGTAAATTTAAAAAAAAGAAATTTCATGTTGTGTACTGCTTAGACAAATTCAGCAAATACATTTATTATAGGTTTTCATTAAAAAACAGTGATCTAAAAATCAATGCTTGAGACTTAGACCGTTGAAATGATTTTTAGTTTGTCATGTTTACACTTGTCCTTTTTCTTTTAATATATTGTTAAACATTAACATCGTCGAACAACGGGATATCAGTCCCGCTGGTGTGTCGAGGTGCTGAAGTCTAATAGGTTAATATGTAGCAATGTACAATAACATACTTAAGTGAAAGTAAAATGACATTTTTAATAACTACTTTAAAAATGATAAGTACAAAGGGGGCACTGTCGAGCTTGTCATGGACTGTCGAGCTTGTCATGGACGTGGTGTTAGGAGGCTCCGGTGGATCATTGTTATAATTATTTCGAGCTTTTCACTTTTATTTTTGCTCTCAATCCCTCGGTTTACCCTCGTTTGTTTGTATATTTGAACCTAGAGGTAATTATGATGTCTGGTAAAACTACTAAGACCCGTAGCACAACTCAGTCGCAGCTGCGGCTTGGTGCAACATTTGCGGCCTCGCCTTCACATGATTCACCTCCGTGTGAAAGGCCCATCATTTCACAGGCAGCTTCTAAAGCTGATATTGACTCGTTAAAGTCAGAGCTGCTGTCTTCTTTGAGGTCCGAAATCACCAAGGGTTTTAAGGCCAAACTACGTGCATTAGAATGTACATTGGGAGACGATTTACTAACAATAAAGTCGGAGCTGCAGGCCGTGAAGGCGCAGCTGTCCAGCGATAAAGCTGCGAATGAGGCTCCAAAGGGCACCATGGTTGAGATGGAGCGCTCACTTTCTGTTTGCACCGATATCGCTGTAATGCAATGTGACATACAACGTCTTACTACTAAGTTAAATAAACTGGAGACCTAGTGTAAAGATCTGGAAGCTAGGTCACGGCGCGATAATGTCCGGATAATCAGTGTTCCTGAGGGTCCCAATAGCTCCACTGCCGCAAATGTTGCCACACTGTTGAGGGAGGCACTGAGTCTGGAAAAGGAGCCGGTTCTGGACAGGTCACATCGCACTCTACAGCCCGTACCAAAGCCTGGTGTACAACCACGAGCCATTGTGGCCAAATTTCACTATCACAGCGAGTGACTTGATGTCTTACAGAGAATTCAGTTTAAGGGCCTGAACATTTCTATCTTTCCCGACCATACAGTGAAAACACCTGACGAAGCCAGCATGTATATAAAAACTATCCAAACTGTTTAAAGTGTGAACATATTTTATTTTATTTTTATTTGTCGCTGTTGGACGCAATGTTTACTCCTTGTTTTCATATCACTGCACTGTTCACAAACTCCACGTGGTGATGCTGGTCTCTAACTTTACGCACTTTGTGTGTTGTGTTCGTTTTTTTTTGTTGTTTTTTTTAAAGTGTTATTTTTTACGGGAATCAAAGTGTAAGTGATCCTGAAAACTGTTTATTTCATAAATGCTTGGTCAATTTATTTTGGGAATTTATTTTTCTCTAGAAACTTTGTTTATATATTTATGTAGACCAGGGATAAGTAGCCGTAAACTAGATATAGTTGCGCCTAATTTATATTGTGTAAAATCTGCTGGAGCCTTCTCTTTGCTTAGGATAGGCTTGTTCTCCATGTCGTTAGCACATTTATTTGTGTGGGCGGCGGTAGGTTTCTTTTTGATAGTTCATGTTGCTGTCCCCTAGGGTTACTGTTAGAATGGTGACTTTACTTGTGTGTTGGTTATGCATTTGTGTTTGAGTGTCGGATGCGTGTGCACAGGGGTGGGGGGATGGGGATCTCCCTGGCTTCACAGGTCCTGTTTTAATTTTTTTTGTGTAGTTGTTTTTGGATGAATGGCTGACACTAATACCGACCCACGTTTGGCTGGCAGTGGTACACCTGTCCGGTTCCTTAGCTGGAATATTAGGGGCATGGGTAATCCTATAAAACGGTCTAGGGTTTTTACCCACCTGAAGCGTTTATGCACCGACATAGTATTTTTACAGGAAACACACCTCCGAGTCAAAGATCATCATAGGCTTCACCGTCCTTGGGTGGGTCAAACTTTCCACTCTAATTTCAATTCTAAGGCATGAGGGGTGGCCATCCTAGTAAATAGAAGCATACGGTTTTTACCTACCCATATAATTGCAGATAGGAATGGCAGATATGTCATTGTGGCTGGTAGGTTGATACAAATATCAACCTACCAGCCACAATGACATATCTGCCATTCCTATCTGCAATTATACGGGTAGGTTTTACTGGTTAATATTTACCCTCCAAACTTTGATGATCCTGATTTTGCGAATAGTTTAATTTGCATCTCCTAGCAGACAAGGATTTCTGTGCGTCTATTTCTAAAGCTATTGATGAATTCTTGTTGTTTAATCGTCTTGACTCTACTCTGTGCTCGTTATCATGGGAGACTCTGAAAGCCAATTTCATCGGCTATCAGCCAACTCGATTAGAGTTACGCGTCCAACCCTTCTCCAGAGCTATACAAACAACGTTTTGAGTTACAAGCAGAATTCGATCTCCCCCCCACTAAAGAAACTGAAAGCATGCTATTACAAACTCGTGGATCGTATTATGAATACGGTGATAAACAAAGCAGATTGTTAGCTAAGACGGCAGGCTGCAGCACGCCTAATACCGCAGATTATTAATGACTCAAATGTTACCGTTACCGATCCCATAGAGGTCAATGCAGTCTTTAAATCATATTACTCTAAAAATCTGATTGCCTTACTGATAATAAGAGACTGGGTGACTTCCTTCAGAGTGTCGATTTTCCTGTTATTGATACGGTCTCTGTAAGGAACTTGGACTCTCCACTATCACTACCACCCACTTTCAATCAAGCCTCAATAGCCCTTCTCTTGAAAAAGTGCAAGGATCCCAACCTGTGCAGGTCGTACAGCCACCTCACTGCTAAATGCCGATGTGAAAGTGCTGGCAAAAGTAATTGCATCCCGGTTAGAAAATGTACTACCACGTATCATATCTATGGAGCAGACTAGATTCATAAAAGGGCGACACTCATTTTTTAACACTCGTACACTTTTCAATATCATTTACTCTAAGCAGTCATCTCCGTTCCCTAAGATTGTAGTCTCATTGGATGCTAAGAAAGCGTTTGATAGAGTCGAGTGGGAATACTAAAGATATTAAAGAAATTTGGGTTTGGTGATGCATTTGTTTCCTGGATCCACCTCCTTTATAAATCCCCGCAAGCCAGTGTTCATACAAATAATATTAGCTCTGATTATTTCAGTCTCGGGTGTGGAACCCACTGTCACCACTGCTATTCGCCCTTGCCATTGAGCCATTATCCATTAAACTTAAATCCTCATTAGCCTTAAAAGGTATAACTAGCAAGGGGGTGGAATATAAGGTATCCTTATATGCTGATGATTTGTTGCTATATGTGTCGGATCCTGCAGCCTCTGTTCCTATCATTTTATCTATCTTGGATGATTTTGGCTCTTTCTCAGGATACAAACTGAATTTTCATAAGAGTGAGTGTTATCCGGTAAACAATACCACTCTACAACTTCAGCATCTGAATCTGTCATTCAAATTCAACTGTTCAGGCTTTAAATACCTTGGTATTTCGGTGACCTGTTCCTTACCAAAACCTTCTCATGCCAATCTTGCTCCGCTTATGGCAGACATGAAGTCGGATTTTTAGAGGTGGAGCAGTCTACCTCTGTCTTTAACGGGAAAAATCAATGCAGTTAAAATGAAAATTCTGCCCAAGTTTCTTTATTTTTTTCAATCACTTCCGTTATTTTTACCTAAGTATTTTTTTTATTCTTTAGATAGAATCATTAATTATTTTCTTTGGGGTGGAAAACCTCCCAGAATTCATAAGACTCTATTGCAGAGATGTAGGCTCAGTGGTCGGCTTGCTTTTGCCCAATTTTCAAATATACTACTGGGCTGCACATATCCAAAAACTAAACTTCTGGATCAATTCAACGGAATCCACTTGGTGCAATCTAGAGCTACTGTCTTGTAGATCATCCTCTGTATCTGCTCTGCTTTGCTCACCCCTTCCGATCAAACCATCATAATATACTGACAATCCAGTCGTACTGAACACACTTAAGATTTGGTTTCAGTTTAGGCGTCACTTTAAATTAATGCTCTATCAGCACTAGGGCCCTTGAAGTTGGAGAAAATAAAATATACACTGAGGGGTTCTACTGACACCTTTTTTTGCAAGTGGCAACCTGTTTTTTCTTATTTTAGGAGACTACAGGTGTTACCTGATTAAAGTTCTAATTCGGTCAAAAATTGGACTGTATGCATAACCTTTCTTCCGTTTCTTCAGTTGTTTTAACAGGGGGATGTGGGGTGTGTGTGTGTGTGCGTGTGTGCGCATGTATGTGTGTGTGTGTCTTTGTCTGGGGGTTTGTTTGTGTTTTGGTTTGTGGGGTGGGGGTGCTTGCTCTTTGTTGTTTAAAAAGGAAAAGGGAGAATTTCTGTTTACATTTTTGTATTCGTGATTGTTGATTTTTTCAATAAAAAACAAAAATAAAAGTACAAAAATCTACTAAATTACAACCCCGATTCCAAAAAAATTGGGACACTGTACTAATAAGAATATTAGTATATTCTTATATTAATATTAATATTTTATTCTAATAAGAAGAATAAAAAAGGAATGCGATAATTTACAAATCTCAAATTTATATTTTATTCACAAAATAGTGAGACATTTTGAAATGTCATGCCAAATATTGGCTCATTTTGGATTTCATGAGAGCTACACAAAAAAGCTGAGACAATTAGCAATAAGAGGCCGGAAAAGTTAAATGTACATATAAGTAACAGCTGGAGGACCAATTTGCAAATTGCAATTGGCAACACGATTGGGTATAAAAAGAGCCTCTCAGAGTGGCAGTGTCTCTCAGAAGTCAATATGGGCAGAGGATCACCAATTCCCCCAATGCTGTGGCAAAAAATAGTGGAGCAATATCAGAAAGAAGTTTCTCAGAGAAAAATTGCAAAGAGTTTGAAGTTATCATCTACAGTGCATAATATCATTCAAAGATTCAGAGAAAAACCATACTGGGTGCCCATGATCTTCGGGCCCTTAGACGACACTGCATCACATACAGGAATGCTGCTCTAATGGAAATCACAACATGGGCCAGAAATATTTCCAGAAAACATTGTCAGTGAACACAATCCACCGTGCCATTAGCCGTTGCCGGCTAAACTCCGGCTAAAAAAAAAAGAAGCCATATTCAAACATGATCCAGAAGCGCAGGCGTTTTCTCTGGGCCAAGTCTCATTTAAATTGGATTGTGGCAAAGTGGAAAACTGCTCTGTGGTCGGACGAATCAAAAGTAATTTTTGGAAAAATGGGATGCCATGTCATCCCAACTAAAAAGGACAAGGACAACCCAAGTTGTTATCAGCGCTCAGTTCAGAAGCCTGCATCTCTGATGGTATGGGGTTGCATGAGTTCATGTGGCATGGGCAGCTTACACATTTGGAAAGGCATCATCAATGCTGAAAGGTATATCCAAGTTCTAGAACAACATATGCCCCCATCCAGACGTCGTCTCTTTCAGGGAAGACCTTGCATTTTCCAACACCATGCCAGACCACATACTGCATCAATTACAACATCATGGCTGCGTAAAAGAAGGATCCGGGTACTGAAATGGCCAGAATTTTTTGAGATGTGTTGATGCCATGAAATTTTAAATCAACTTATTTTCCCCTTAAAATTATACATTTTCTTAGTTTAAACATTTAAAATGTCATCTATGTTGTATTTTAAATAAAATATTGAAATTTGAAACTTCCACATCATTGCATTCTGTTTTTATTCACAATTTGTTCAATGTCCCAACTTTTTTGGAATCGGGTTTGTAAATTAGCTTCTTACAGCATAATGTCTAGACTTCAAATTAAAACCAAAGCATTAATTTATTAAAAGCTACCCAGACAAGATGTTTTGGCACTTTGGGAAAATTGTCAACCACGCATTTTGAGTATAAACACTCTTTAAAAGGGTTGTAAAAAATGTTTTTTAACTTTGTAATAAGATTAGGTTGTTGAGCAAGGACAGTGTACATAGGCAATATGGGCACATGGCAGTGCCCCTGCACTCATCTCTCAGTCACACACTACAGTTTTATTTAATTCCATCACTTTCCCTGAAAATAAATGGTGAAAATAGATGCTATCCATGTTCAACCACCAATCTCGTGCCCACACAAAGCACAGAAATGTAATTTGCCACCCATTGCTAGGAGCATTCTCAATATCCTAAATGCCTTTAATTTTTGGGGTAGGTCTATATTTAATTAAAACATGTTATATATTGTCTTTTTTTATTATTATTATTATGACATTCAGAGTACATTAATCCTAATTAACCATGTTAAAAGTAACGGAATTGTGCATGTTTACCTCAGATCAAGGTAATTCGGAACAAAGCAGGGTTTGCTAGTTCTTATTCCTTATTAAATAGTGCATTTTATAAAGTTTTTTGTAGGAGTATCATTTAATAGTTTAATTACCAAACATGTGCTAATGTAGTTTAGATGGCTATTAGTGATTATTGAATCCTTATGACCCTAGTCATTGCTAAAGTTGTTCCTGATAAGTCCATGCTTTCAATAACCATTAGCTCATGTTCACTATTCATTTCAATTAATAATGTTATATTTTGGTCAAGTGTTACCAATGCAAAACTTTAAAAGTAAACTAACAATTTTGTTATATAAATTTAGACATATGACTTTAATATAGTCACAATTACCCTTTTTTATTTGATTGTGATATCAATATAAATAGATTTTTAGTGTCACCTTTTTTTCACCTTAGTAGCTGACCGACTATCGCACTTTGCAATTGTTAATTAAAAACCCAGAGTCAGAAATAAAATCCACTCAGTGAGTATTTAGTATTAAAGCTCAGTACTCGGTATTAAAGCTACCAAAAATGTTTAACAATGCATTTGCTTGTAATAGAAAAAAAAGTTAAATAATGTCAATTTATATGTAGCTAGTGATTCGGCGTATCATGGAGGTGATCAGTCTGTGGGGTTTAGGTCTGGTGAGTTTGCTGGCCAGTTAATCACACCAACACCATGGTCATTTAACCAACTTTCGGTGCTTTTGGCAGTGTGGGCAGGTGCCAAATCCTGCTGGAAAATGAAATCAGCATCTTTATGAAGCTAGTCAGCAAAAGGAAAGATGAAGTGCTCTATAATTTCTTGGTAAACAGGTGCAGTGACTTTGGTTTTCAAAAAACACAGTGGACCAGCACCAACAGATGACATTGCACCCCAAATCATCACAGACTGTGGAAACTTAACACTGGACTTTAAGCAACTTGGACTATGAGCTTCTTCACCCTTCCTCCAGACTGTAGGACCTTGGTTTCCAAATGAAATACAAAACTTGCTCTTATCTGAAAAGAGGACTTTGGACCACTGTCTAAGGCGTCTCTGACGTTGTCTTTGGTTCAGGAGTGGCTTACCAAAAGCAATATGACAATTGTAGCCAAATTCTTTGACACGTCTGTGTGTGGTGACTCGTGATGTATTGACCCTAGCCTCAGTCCATTCCATGTGAAGTTCAGCCAAATTCTTGAATTTATTTTGCTTGACAAGCCTCTCAAAGCTGCGGCTCTCTTAACTGGTTGTGCATCTTTTTCTTCCACACTTTTTACTTCCACTTAACTTTGTTAACTTGCTTTGATACATCACTCTGTGAACAGCCAGCTTCTTTGGCTATGAATGTTTGTGGCTTACCCTCCTTGTAAAGGGTGTAAATGATTGTCTCTGGAGAACTTTCTAAACAGAAGCAGTCTTCCCCATGATTGGGTAGCCTAGTGAACCAAACTGAGAGACCATTTTAAAGGCTCAGGAAAACTTTTTTTTTTTAGTTCATTAGCTGATTGCATGTCCATGCATATACATGCACCATATTGTAATTTGTTGAGATAGTGAGTTGGTTTGGTTTTTATTAAATGTAAGCCAAAATCATCATTATTTAAAGAATAAAAGACTTAAACTACTTCAGTCTGTGTGCATTAAAGTTATTTAATAAACGAGTTTCACAATTTGAGTTAAATTATTAAAATAAATGAACTTTTCCATGACATTTAAATTTTTTGAGATGCACCTGTGGGTATAATATATATATATATATAATATATATATATATAAAAAATTTGTTTTCATATACAGTATTGCTTGCAATATTCCATTTTACAAAAACCCAGGATTTTGTTTATGCTGAAGAATGTAGCAAGTTAAAATATCATTGTGTCATGGGCTGACAATTTTGCTCTTGAGGCGTCAATGTCAGTAGGATTGTTTGGCTTCCTTATTTCATTAAGCATTGTGTAAGAATTCATTTATTTTTGTGATGGTAAAAATCTGTCTAACAAAATATTGTAATCTGTCAGTATTTTGGGGGGTATTTAATGTTGCAATAATTCTAAGAATGTGTCAGGTGAACACTAATTTATCTTTAAAAAAGATGTTTACTTAAAGCAATTTTTCATTACATATTTTCAGAATATAATACAATACAAAAAAGAGTGATCATTTATTTTAATTAAAGAGATTGTATGCATTAAGTATAATGTATTTTAGCAAAATGCAAGTATTTAAGTAATCGCACAAGAAAAACAGTGAATGACTGAAGATCTTGAAATTATACTCTAGTCTATAGGTAAGAAACTAAGTTAGAAATCCATATAATTTCTGTTTTAATGATAGAATGTTTTTTTTTGTGTGTTTTCAATAATTTCCCTTATGTTTTTCTTTAGGCATTCAGAGAGCCAGAGCTAAAGTGGTTCTCTCCTCTAAAACATTAGATACAGTAACCAAAGCTTCAAATTGTGCCGATTACACAGTTATCTGAAATTAATGTCTTAGATGTTCCAAATGATTTGTCTTAACATCATCTAAAAAGAAAACAAGTTAGTATCAATATTATACTCTTATCCTCAGATAAAAAAGAATGTCTATTGTAGTAAAATTACTTTTATTTTGCAAACGTTGAGTTAAACTCTTTAATTTGAATGGAAAAAATAAAAAATTAAATATTAGTGGATGAGGCAGTTTTTT
The DNA here is from genome assembly GCF_946808225.1 of Silurus aristotelis. Taxonomy (NCBI): domain Eukaryota; kingdom Metazoa; phylum Chordata; class Actinopteri; order Siluriformes; family Siluridae; genus Silurus; species Silurus aristotelis. The sequence continues at coordinate 12,887,920 of NC_139587.1, read as the reverse complement.
TTCTATGTACCTGTAATACTTGCATAATGAAATTACTTTTTAAACCAATATTTATAATATTTTACTCTCACATTTACATTTTCCTTAAATGTTGTACAAATATGGAGCTGTCAGTTAGTGCCTTGTAGTTATTATAAGAATCAGCTGAACCCTACCTATCAATTTGTATCAGCTGCAAGTAAACAGTGCAGCTGAGATGGTGAGAAGTCCAAAGCTTTCGAGAAAAAGCTAAGATGTTTCATGCTTTAGCATGTTTGCTCTTATTTCTTGCAACAGCTGTGGACATCTCTTGACCAGGCCAATGAGGGTGGGACATTTATCAAACCAAACAGCCTGCTTATAATTGGTACACATTCTCCACCTAATGTCACTCACTGTAACAGCATATGGGTAAAAAAAAAAAAAGACAGATGTAATGCCAAGAATGTACACCTCACAGTAGCAAACTGTGTGCAGACAGAGTCATCTGAATTGCAGATATAGAAAGAGAATGACAGAACCTTGCACTGTCTTTCTCTCTTTGTCTGTTTCCCTCTCTACTTTTCTTTACACGGTGTGGTAGCAAGGATGGTAATGATGTTTCCCATCAGTTTATATGCATCTCAAAATACCCTGAGGCATATGGCAGAAGAGCAGCCCACTTACAATCCCCCACCCCCACCATGACTCACAGTGCTACTTTAGCATCTATTTCCTCAGCTACTTAAAAAGTTTGTGGTGCCAGCTTTATAGCTCTAAGACTTGATTCTTAGTATAATAACCCCTGTCTTATTTAAGTTGATAGTGCATAAGTCATGAATTGCATACATTGGGCCTATCTATTTGCTACCTAATAAGACTTTTATGAGATTAATTTATTTCCATCAGAAAGTAGGTTTATGGACAGAAATATCACACCAATTCTCAGATTGATTTACTTTGAATTAACTTTATTAACTGTTTTGTTCTTCTGAAACTTTTAAAATAATTCGACTAAAATAATTGTCATTCATTCTGAGATGTTCGCAAAACATGAAATGTGAATCAGTGAACAAAACAATTTGGTAATCACAGTGGAGCTGAACATATTCCCTGGCTAACCAGTGGGAAAATAATCTCCTGAATAAATGGTCCAACATAACCATCACAACATGCACCACAATAAATATAAGTGAACCACTGTAGCCGGGTGGAAACCTATATTTTCCAGGACTACAACATATCTGTCAGGGATTCCCCTGCCACGCCCCCTTCGGCGGCCATCATGCTGCCGCTATCTCGGCCACTCCCAGCCTTGATCTCGAACACCTGTAACTCATCAGCCGAACACACCTATCTAAACTCAGGTTCTAGTATCTCTCGCTGTTGGTTATTATATACTATGCTCGTAAGTCTCTCTCTCTCTCTCTCTCTCTGTTTTGTGGACCACGCCTTATTCCCGGCGCACCACAGATATTCCTACAGCGTTTCGGATCCTGGTTCGGACATGGTGGACCTCGCCCCTTCTGGGCGTACCATGTATATACCCATTCGTTGCAAGTTCATCTCATTCACCTGCCCGGCTCGCAGTTCTATCTTCAATAAAACCCGCTTTACCTACTGTGGCTTCTGCCTCCGCTTTCTCCGCGCATGACAATATCCATTTGCTCAGCTGGAATGAGGATGTCTTGTACTGTTTCCAGAAATTTGATGAAAAGATGTAATAGTATGTAATGGCACACCTCAAAAAGATTACGGGCCTTCGAAGAGTAGATGTTGACCCCGCAATCATCCCGAACCATCTAGAGATAGAATTAATGTAAATTTTAAATATTTGACTTCTTTGAACATTTAAAGACTCTTGGGATGGTATGGGAGAGTAGATGTTGGATCTATGATGATCTCAGATGTGGAGCTATTTTATGAGTTGCTCAGTAGCTCCTGGTTCATAAAACACTAGATTTTATAATCTCATCTATTTAATCTATATATAAACTATTAATTATACTGTACATGCTAGACTAGTACAGCAATGTGCATACATCTCTAATTCCAGAAAACTAGAGTATTGTGTAAAATGTAAATCAAAACAGAGTCATGTTTTTTTCTCATACACCTATATTTTATTTTATTCACAATATAACACAGAAAACTAATCAAATGTTTAAACTGAGGAACTGTACCATTTTAAGAACAAAATAATAATTTGATGGCTTCAGCATGTCTCAAAATATTTGGGCCATGTTTTTCACTGAGTAGCATTCCTCCTTTTAACAAGAGTCTGTATATCACTGGGAACTGAGGAGACCAGTTGCTGAAGTTTTGGGAGAGAAATGTTGTCCCATTTGTGTCTAAAACAGTATTATATCTGCTCAACAGTTCCAAGGCCAGATGATTTCAAATGACAAAAGGTCTACACTGCAGGCATGCCAGTACAGCAAACATCTTCCATTGGATGACAAATGCTTACAATTATTGAAGTAAGTATGTCATTCATGTCAGCTGCTGACTAAAAAAGTTTAACAAAAGTCATTGCATTTAATTGTGATTTTAAAATAATGTAGGGCTACACAGAAACTCTATGTGACAACACTACAATATGTAACTGCACAAGTTGCCTTGATGTAAATTTTCCTGAAACTGTCAATGTGACCCTGATGTTTTCTTCTATTATAGAACTGGCTCTGAATATTTCCTCTGATAGACAATGCATGTTTATTTCTCAAGGATACATGCTGAGTGCTATGCTAGGAAGCGTTCTAAAAGCCATTAAGAATGTAAATGCAAAACTGTATATGAATCATTCCATTTTTATGTTTAAACAATTACATTCAGTATTCAGTCGATTCAGTAGTCATTAGTGTTTTATATACTGTATCTCACAAAGGTGAGTACACCCCTCACATTTCAGCAACCATTTTAGTATATCTTTATATATAATATAGATATATTTCAGAGAAGTCAATGTGCATCTTGTATAGCAGTAAAGATTTACTGTCCTCTAAAAATAACTCAGTATACAGCCATGGTTTCACGGCTAACAAGTTGTGCTCAAAGTATTTTCTTTTGCCTCACTGACTGGTTTCATATTGAACTCTTGCCTGTCTTCTCAACGCTGCTTTTGCTTCCTGTTTCCCTGGCCTGAATATTTAATAATGGTGCAAATGGATGCCAACACTACTTACTCCATTTTAGAGTTTAGAGTTACAAGATACTTTTCCTGCCCGGAATCCAGCAGACCACCATCAAATTAAATGTCATGTTGTACCAAGGGGAAATGTTTACAATTGAAGCAGCTAAAGGCTCACCAGGCCGCTAACACCCACTTTCTACAGGCCCATAAACCCTGCCGGCCAGCAGCGGTTTAGGACAATGACGAACGGGTAAGTAATTTATATGCATACTTCTCTAAATTGCCTACAGATTTGTTTGTATACCCCACATGGGGGTCGGATGTGTCCACCTAATTCAGTTGCGCCAGGAGTCAGATTCAGCCGCCAATTGCAATGTAAATTTTCGCAGCCTAGCCACCCAGAATGGCTCGAAAAATACAGCACTCTTGGCTGTGGACCTGAACACATGGCTCAATATATCAAAACCACTATACAATGACCCCATGTGAGTTTTGGTCTGCTCGCCCACCCCCGTACCGATAGAGGCCACCAGTGCACTGTAACTCATACAACTGAGTAGAACACGGGTCTCTCCAGGGGACTGCCAGTGGCGCCATTGTCTGCAACATTGATACCACCATGGAGAAGAGGGTCAATGATGCACCGAATCTTGCTCACTGCCTTCCAAGGTATGGCCCACCAATCCACGTCTCTCTAGCTACATGGTACCAGTCCAGACCTGAAGTAGGTGGTCAGTAAGGAAAGTGCCTACACACTCCCACCTCAGTGACCTTGGGACTGCACTATTGATCTACCTTTTAACACAGCACCCACAAAAATGATGCTTATATCTCACCCCTCCATCTTCTGCTGAGGTGGGGTTCCTCTTTGTTGAAAAGAAGGACAGGGGACTATGCCCTTGTATTAATTATCACGGCCTGAACTCGGTCACTGTATGGTATATTTATTTACTCTTTCTAGTGCCATCCACCTTTGAACTCCACAGAGGTGCACAATGATTCTCAAAACTAGATCTTCACAGTGCCTACAATCTTATCAGGATCAAAGAAGGAGATGAGTGGTAAACCGCCTTCCACACCCCTAGAGAGCACTATAAATACCAGATGATTCTGTATGGCCTGATGCCAGCAGTATTTCATTCATACATGAATAAAATCTTCAGACATAATGAATGAATGTCGTTTTATATATATATATAGTGTGTGTGTGTGTGTGTGTGTGTGTGTGTGTGTGTGTATAGAAATAAACACCTGCACCATGGTATAATAGTCATACTCATGTCCTCAAGAGAGCAACCCAAAATCACAGGAGAAAAAAAAAAGAAAATTATAGGTTTTTAGAATTGCTTACAAATATGGTATGTTCAGTTACAGACAGGCGCTTAATTCTTCTAGGGCAGAGCACTTGAGGAAACTCATAGAAAACAACCAAAACAATCCCAGGTTCCATTTTAGCACAGTGGCTAGATTAACAACAAATCAGAAATCTGAAAAGTGTATTCCATTAAAAATTTAGTAGTGAGGACTTTCTGAATTTCTTCACTAAAACAATTAAACATATCAGGAACACAGTCACGGAGGTCCAACCTCTGACAGCATCTTGTGATCCAGTCTCACCTAAAGTTCCACAATTACATGCCAGGAATAGCTTGTGATCTTTCTTGCTCAAAGTAATACTGTCTTTAAAATATACTTTTAACAACAGTTTTAGCACAGTTGACAGAATTCTCACAGCTGGGATCAGTTCTGTGGTTTTCCCAAGTGAGTCTAACTGCAGCAACAGCCCAAAGACATGGACATCATCCGACTAGTGGATGGAGGCTTGGTGAATCACTGGGGCCGCCCTGGTTACAGGATTCTCGAACAAAAGGTGCGAAAAGTTTCTTGGTATTTAATAAGTTATTTCACTGTGTGTGTTGGGGACTGAGGGGTTCTAAAAGAGGCCAAATTTAGACAGCCGCCACTGCAGCTGAGGTCAAATCAATTGTGCATTGATGTAAAAAGGAAAAAAACACTTACCTCAAAACTAATGCAGGTCATTAATAAATAGGGAACATTGAGTGATAATGGGTAACAACAACAGTAAAACATAAGGGGGATGATTATCTGCAAAGATATATACACCTTAATGTTCAGTTTATGTTGACCAATTATGGGTGTCGTAGTTCTAAAGCTACTCATTGCCAGGCTTAACAGGCTGACCTGCTGCGGTAGTTGGACGAGGGAGCTATTACGATGTCAGAGAGCTGCGTCGTACTGCAGACCCGGCTCTCAGGGCCAATAAAGAGACTGATAGGGCCGCTGGATGGTCAATGTCAGCCCTGGTGGTCACCTTTGGCTCACCACATATGGTGGTTCAGGGCACAGCAATCTCCGGCAAGTGTCTCACTTAGCTACTGCCCAGGAACATAGTCAATGTGGGGGCTTGTTGCCTTCCAAGAGGCCCCTAGATTGGCTGCAGGGCACTGCCTCAGCCACTCTAGGCACACCAGAGATCAGTCTTGAGAGACTGGTTCCCTTAAGAAGCTATCTGGCAGCCTGGAAATGCCTGCCAGATGTGTCTCAATAGGTTCTGTGCACTGTAGAGAGAGGCTATTTGATTCATGTCAGGTCTCGTCCGACCGGATCAACTGGGTGTGTCCCATTGCCTCGAAAGGGCATCTGCTCTCCAGTATAACCGGCCCAGGATGTAAACTGCTCTTTATGAGAGGAGTTTTCCCTGGGACCACAGGAGGATCTGCCACGCCAGCCTGTACATGGGGCAAGACTGGAGAACCCCCTGGCAGGTTGATGTAGGAGACCACCGACACAAGGCGACCTCCCAGGTCTTGGTGGAAGTGTTCCAGTTCCAAGAACACGGCCATCATCTCCAAGCAGTTTATGTGCAGTGAAAGATATGACTTGTCACTTGTCCCACTCATGACCACTCCCCACCCCATGGGGGATGCATCTGTTGTTAGCGTCACGTGACAACAAGGAGTTTCCAGGACTAGACAGGAAGGTAGGTTATCTCCATATTTCTAAAGTCCCCAGGGCTCGCCGCGAGACCTTGATAGTATGGAATGGTTCGCCCTTTCGGGAGAACCTTTTGTCTCTGAGCCACCACTGGAGGGGTCTCAAATGGAGGAGGCTAAGTGAAATCACATTGGCCGCTGCTGCCATGAGACCAAACAGCCTCTGTAATTGCCTTACAGTCAATGACTGGCCTACTTTTACTCTTTTGACTGCAGTGTGGATGACTTCGATCCGGGCAGGAGACAATTGTGCCTGCAACACGGTCGAGTCCCACATAAGGTCCAAGAAGGTGGTTCTCTGTACCGGAGAAAGCACTCACTTCTTTGCGTTCAGTCTAAACTGTCTAAACAATTCCTTCATGTGTTGATATAGTTTAGAATGCGGATGCCCTAAAGCCATAGCAGGGCTAAAGCCGCATTCATGCACTTGGTAAAGGTGTGGGGTGAGAGGGCTAGGCGGACCCAATATTGGTAAGCTCCGCCCCGAAAGAAAACCTCAGGAACCTCCTGTGAGAAGGAAGGATGGCTATGTGGAAATAGGTGTCACTTAGATTTATTATAACAAACCAGTCCAGAGACTTGATCTGAGACACGACCTCTCTGAGAGTGCGCCTCTTGAGCGAGCCGTTCAAAGAGCATAGATGTAGGATCAGCCGCATTCCGCAATCCTTCTTTGGAAAAAATAAGTACTGGCTGTAGTAGCCTGAATCTCTGACCAAGGAAGAAACCACGATGGCAGCTTTCTTTAGGAGGGGGCATACTCCCTGTTCCAGGACCAGAGCCTGCTTGTGTCCCACCATGGTAGGACACAATCCGTTAAAACTGGGTGGAGGGGACCCAAACTGAATCGAGTAGCCCTCTTTTATGGTGCGCAGGACCCACCGAGATGCCAAGCTGACAGGAAATATCTTAGGGGAACCAGCCTCTCCAGGCTGGCATCTGACCCTTTCAGAACAGCTGGGGAGATCCCCTGCAACTGTGTTTGATTCCCAAGCAGGCCCGGTGAAGGGGGACTGCGCTCTGTGGAAGAACTAACAGTCTGGCCTCCTGGTGTTTCCGAGGAGGTATGGCCACCGCAGTGTAAACCACCCACCCCGAAGCAGGGTGCCCTGATTGTCAGGGCCACTGCACCACTGTCCATTTGTTTGGCGGGGTCCGGGTGGCAACGCTCTGTTTCTGGGCTTCACGCCACCCAGCCATGCTCCTCCCAAACAAACCATACACAGCTCATGCGTGTCTCTCCCCATAATGAAACTGGGGGAAAGAGGGACACACATGCGGAGGTTTGTTTGAGTCTTAGCCATGTTGCACAGAATCACACACAAAGCGCTTACCTGAACAACAGAAGCTGATGTCGCTCCCATCGCGCTTCTATTTTGTATCTTCCTGGTTTACGCAACATCGCCACCCAATGACATCAGGACTGCTTATTAGCCAAATTTTACACATGATTCAGAGCATGAACAACGCAGAGGCATTCCCAAAGCGTTTCAACGCAGTTCAAGTTCCTAAAAGTGAACTGGTCTTTCACCTGGATCATTGGCGTGTGTTTGCCCAAAGTCATAATGTCAGCAATTGCCTCCTACCCAAAACCAGACAGGATGTGGATTAATTTCCTTAACTTCACGGAGATAAAGTGGGTATAAAGTTGTATAAAATATCTCCAATACCATCTCCAACACCATCAATACACGCTCCAACCAGCCATGGATGACCTCAAAAGTGCGTGCACTGCTGAAAAAAAGAGACTCTGCCTTCAGAGCAGGGGACAAGACTGCTTTAACAATAGCAAGGGACAAACTGTCCCGAGCCCTCAGAGAGGCGAAACGCGAACATGGCAAGGGACTCCACAGCCACTTCTTGGACAGCAGAGACACCCACTGTATGTGGCAGGGCATCCAGGTGATCACAAACTACAAGACAACTTCACCCATTTCTGACAGTGACTCCTCCCTCCCACATGCGCTGAATGACTTCTATGCCCGTTTTAAAGTGCAGGAGACCACCCCTCCTCCCAGTGAAAAGGTGCTCGGTCTATCCATAGCTGATGTGAGGATTCCTCTATGCAGAATAAACCCACGGAAGTCTGCTTGACCAGACAACTTTCCTGGCAGAGTGCTCAGGGAATGTGAAGAACAGCTAGTGGATGTCTTCAGTGACATCTTCAAAATCTCGTTCTATCAACTTGCCTCAAGACAACGACCATCCTCCTCATGCTGAAGAAGTCTACAGTCTCCTGCCTCAACATCCTGCCTCATCGCACTCACACCCATTGTAATGAAGTGCCTCAAAAGGCTTGTCATGCGGCACATCAAAACCCAGCTTTCACCCTCACTTGGCCCCATGCAGTTCGCGTATCGTCCAAACCGTTCCATGGATGATACCACCTCTACGACCCTCCATCTGGCCCTTACCTGCCTGGACAATAAGGACACTTACGTACGAATGCTGTTTATAGACTTCAGTTCAGCATTCAAACAATTATTCTCCCAGCACCTGGTTGAGAAACTGAGCATACTGGGCCTGAACACCTTCCTCTGCATCTGGATCCTGGACTTCCTGACTGGGAGTCATCCTGCTGTGCTACAGAAGGACCAGTGAGAGCATCCTGAGCTGGTTTGGGAATTGCACCATCTCGGCTCATAAGACCCTTCAAAGGATAATAAGAACAGCCAAGAAGATCATTTGAGTCTCTCTTCCCTCTATCATGGAAATTTACACCACCTGCTGTATCTGCAAAGCCAACAGCATTGTGGACAACCCCAAACACCCTCTTCACTCTCACTGTTTTCTGTAAGCTATATATATTTTGAATGACAATAAAAGCTTCTTGACTTAACACAAGATAAATGTGAGGATAAGGAACAGAGTGGGCCTTATTCCACATGAGAATCTGTCTGAACACGGGATTTGGGTCCCAAATGTCCCCTTCCACTAAGTGGAAGCGCATGTACAGCTGACAAGCTACATTCCTGCATTGCTACATGCTAGATGACTGTGTGCTGCTGTGCTTGATGATATGCACAAACAGGTAAAAGAGGTACTCCCAAAGTAGGTGATAGGTAGATTCTAAAGTATAACCTTTTGTGAATTATGAAAGAAAGAAACTGAAGGACAGTAAACAGCAGTAAACATAGCAGAAATAGTAATGTGGAAACAATTCCACACAAGAAGGTTGACATATACAGTAAATAACCAAAAACACACGCTTTTTTTGACATCCACCTAAATATAACTGTTGTGAATTCAAACCCAACTACTTTCAGGATAAATGGGGGCTGCTCCTCAAAACTCTTTCTGTTTGAGTAGGAGGCTCTTTTAATGACAACCGTATGGCCAATGGTCAATATCTGTATTAAGCTAAAGATGAAAACAGGAGACATCCAATGCGACAAATATTAATTACTTTGGTGGAATCCAGGTTCGATTACCGTATTTTCCGGACTATAAGCCACTACTTTTTCCCCACGCTTTGAACCCTGCGGCTTAAACAGTGAAGCGGCTAATATATGGATTTTTCTGGGTTTTTTCCCGTTTTCACAAGCTTCATGCCAAAAAACTGAGCCCCATAACATTAGACCAATAAAATTGCAGAACAGGTTCAGGTGAACCAATGAAACTCTTTATATTAAATCAGATGCACTCCCACTGAATCGGGCCACAGCACATCATCAAAGGAAGGAGGAAGACAGTGAACAATGACTTTCTTGTTAGGCTACTCTTTAGATACAAGCCGTGTAACAGACACTGTCTTTCGTTAAAGCCTGTGTAAAGTTCATTAGTTTCAGTGTAGACACCTGCAGCATATAGACAGGTGCAGCGTATTTGTTAAAAATAAAAATCTTTGTCAAATTCAGTGGGTGCGTCTTATATTTGGGTGCGTTTAATAGTCCAGAAATTACAGTAAATTCCAGGAAAATCCAGGTTTATGAAAGCCACACTTTGTAAACATGCCATAAAAAGTTTAAGTAAGTAGTTTCACAACAAGATTTAACTTGGTACACGCTGTATTGTTGGCCTTAATAAAGCAGTCCATGTGGTTGGTGAATTTGTTTATTGATTGTCCTATCACTGGGCAGGGAGAAACCTGGAAACAAAATGCAATTAATTGGGTATTATGCTGTGATTTATGTAAAAAATAAAATACTTGGATCTATATACTTTTATATTCTCAAAAGAGTCCAAATATGTCAATACTCTATATGCTCTAATATTTTTATCCATGTTAACCTCCATGTGTCACACACAAATCACGAGTCAGAAACCGGGAGTAAGGTAGGTAGTGCTTTATTTGCCTTAGTACACAGAGCAGAATACTTCCAGAGAAGTAAAGCCTAAGAACAGATAGAATCCAGAGCATTAGGTAGTCCTGTGTAGATCTATAGAGTAACCTGTAGCTCGGATGGTAAATGAGTAGAAACAGGTGTGGCTGATTAGTAGGAGGGAGAGGCTGAGCACCAGAGGGAGTCGTGGCTGGTGGTTCTCTGACTCCATGTTTGATTTCAGTTAATATTTTGGTTTGACTGTATTAATAATTTGGTAAGATAAAAAACCAATAAGAAAAAAGACATTTGAAAATGTTTTGAATATCAGGTTTGTAAGAAATAAATATTTACAATGTTGATCCAATGTACGTGGAATAACAGTAGGGTTCTAGGTGCAGTATATGCGGATATACAAATAAAATTTCCGGATAAACTAAGCAGGGACAAAATCCCCACTGCAGTCTTGATAGGAAATTAAATGAGGGCATTTGAATTGGAGACAGAATAAATGTACTAATTCAGAATTACAACCTTCCAGTATACTCTTCTATACCTGCACATTTATGGTCTCTAAAGAGACCAAATACTGAAATGTGTGGTTTGAAATGTTTGCTATTAAGCACTTAGCATGTAGAGCTAAGAAAGTGTTTTTATAAAAAAAGTAAATGTGTGCAATATTGGTAAGCAAATGGATCTAGGCCTTGAAATTGCATACAGGCATTGGTCGCTAATCATTTGGTTGCCATACAACAAAGTTTTTGTTTATCTTAAAATTTCTGAATATCTACATATATTTTTCTTTTATTATTTAACAGTTTAATGTATTGAAATATTAAATGTTTCTGACAGCTTAATAATAAGTGAAACTTGTGTTGACAAATGTGTACCCTAAATGCATTTAAGCTCAAACTCTTCATCCATTTTTTGTGTTTGAATGTCATCAATTGCAGACAGTGGTAATAGACACTATTACCACTGGTTTAATTATGTTCACGCCGCAAAACAGTCTTTGTGACCTTGTGTTAAAATAAAATTTTGCTGCTTTGTCACCCTCTTGGACCAATATTCTCAGAGTTCCAAAAGGCAATCTTTCCAAATTGACAGAGGCAAACTGCAGTTGGAAAGTGTAAGAAAAAAAATTATGAGGACAACGAAGATCGTAACGAAGAAGTTTATAACAGCGTAGCAGTGACAAAATACACGAAGCACTTTGGGTTCATCGGAGTCAGAAAGAACCCAGAGCAAACTCTGCCCAGTTATTTTATATTGTTCTTCCCTTTAAAGTATAGACCGGAGTTATCCTTTAAATGTAAATTAGATATAGGACATGTGTGAGGAAACAAAAGGCTGGGGGATACCATTCTCGGGGGGGAGGTCAGCAGGTGGCAATCACCGGTATTCACACCTTTGCTGGCGCTGCCCCCCCCCAGCAGGTCAGGAAGGGATATTGTTTAAATGATAATCATGGTCTCAGATACCTTTTGGTTAGAGATGGTCCTTAATGGCTTGCTGCTTCTCCCAGACAGATTCAATCAAGACTATGATTAGGATTGATACAACTGAAATTCTATTTCAAACTACATAAATACTTTTGTGAAATTGAAGCCATTTTGCGGATGAGCTTAATTTGATATAGCGTAGGGTGGAATCTGGGTTGAGGCATTCTGTAATTCTTACAAAAGGTAAACTGAAAATGTGAAGTACAAGCACGAGCAGTGTTTTTTCCATCATGCGTAATCATGACCTGACCGTGCAAGTTATATATATAGCTGAGGTACCAGTGCAATGGCATGCCTACAAGGTCTTTCAGGGAAAAGCAACAATTTATTGAGGCAGAAGTGTCTGAGATTTAAAATAAATAATTATTTAATCATCTATCTCTCCTTGAGCTTCTCCTATAATTGTAGTCCTGAAAAAGGAGGGAGAGTCCAGATTTTGTGTTGATTAAAGAGGTCTGAATTTTAAAACTCACCTAGATGCCTATCTAATGCTCCAAATTCAAGATATCCTAGTGTCAGTCTTCCGGGTTCGAGGCGTGCACTTCCGGGTTGGTGGCCATTTTGAGGTTTTCCCTCGCTGCCCTGTATTTAAGGACTGTATGAACCCCTCTCCCTCTCTGCTGGATTATCTCTTTGTTCTTCCCAGATATTTTCTGAGATTCTCCTGCTCTTTTTCTGGTTTGTCTGCTTGTTTTTTTTGGATGGTTTTTTGCCTTGTGTCTCAGTTTTGTTTCCCTGCTCTGCCTTTTGGTTTTGATTATCTTTGTTCTGTGTTTTTGCCTGAATTTCTTTGCTGCATGCTTGGACTAATTTGATGTGCTTTTGGACTTTTGTGGGGGTTTTGTTTCCTGTATTGTTTGTTGGGATTTGTTTTTTGGTTTTTGTTCTTTATCTATTTGCCGGGTTACTTCACAGTTGGTAATTAAAGACTCTTTTTTTAAGCTCTCTGTTAGTGTCCTGCATTTGGGTTTCTCCAGCCTGCCCCTGACATCTAGAGTGATTGCATGGAGCTACAATCTTCAGCACTCTAGACCTTAAAAGCGGCTAATGGCAGCTTGAGATAGAAACAGTCAGTGTCCAGAATACAGCATTTGTAGCGTCAACAGGGTTAAATAAGGATCATGTCCCAGTTTTCTGGTTCTGGACTGACCAGTGCCAACAGGCATTTGACACACTCAAGAAAAACCTGATGCAAACACCTGTACTGGTAACACCTGATTTTACTAAACCTATTTGTGTATAGACAGATGCCACTGACATTGGTCTAGGAGCAGTGCTTACCCACAAGTCTGAAGGAGAGAAGTATGTTATTGCTTACTCAGAGGAGCAGAGAAGGTATATTCAGTTCCAGGAAAAGAATGTCTTGACATTGTATGGACAGTAGAAATGTCTCCAGGTTACGTATGTAACCCTGGTTCCCTGAGAAAACAAGACGCTGCGTCAACAATACTTTGGAAATGCTTCCGCGTTGTCCACGCTCTGAATGTGTGTAATCTGGCCAATGGAAAGCGTGGCTTTACCGGCGGGGTGACGTCATGACCGGGAAGCTATAAAAGCACATGGAGTGAAGCCGGTGCTAGCTTCTGAAAAGAGAAGGAAGCACTGCAGGGATGCCAGCAGTGTGTCCTGGAGACACAGCATCTCATTCCCTCAGGGAACCAGGGTTACATACGTAACCTGGAGACGTTCCCTTTCAGAAACTTGAGCTGCATCAACAACGCTTTGGAAACAAAAGTTCAATACTGCCAGACTGACCAGTCCCTGCCTAGTGTGTAAGAGCACAGCTAGGTCAAAGGACAGAAAGGTGAGGAATGGCACTGAGGTCAAGGTTATAAAAGCTGACAAGGTCAGGGGTAGACCAGCCCACAGCACTGCAGATGTCATGGAGGAAAACTCCAGAGGACCAAGTCTCAGAGGCTGCCACACTCCAGGTTGAGTGTGTTCTGACCTTGAAAGGAGCAGGATGACCAGAGCATTTGTAGTAGGGTGCGATTGCATCCACAATCCATCTGCTAAGCATCTGCTTGTTTGCAGTGAGGCCTCTCCTGGTGGGCCATAACAGATGAAAAGTTGATCTGACTTTCTTTACCGGCTTGGACTGTGGACGTATATGTCCAGTGCTCGAAAGGTTTAGCCTTTTCTAGTCTAGGAGGAGGATAGAATGCCTGAAGCCTTAAAGGTCATGGGACCCCCGAGGGCACCTTAGGGACATACCCTGTTCTAGGGTTCCAAAAAGGCACTGGCCATGCCTGGAGTAAACTCCAGAAATAAGGGGGCTACCGAGAGGGACTGAAGTTAAGAGAGGAAATGGCCAGGAGGAACACAGTCTTGACTGTGAGAAACCTCCAGTATGCCTTAGCCAATGCCTCGAAGGGGGGCTCAGATGGAGCCTCCCACACAACGGCCATGTCCCACACAGGCATTCTAGGTCGCACAAGAGGCCTCAGACTCCGGGTGCCGTGAAGAAAAGTGAAGGCAGACCAGTAGATGTGTAGACTTTGAGGGTGGATGGACCCAACTCTTTGGCAAACTGTTCTTAAAAGAGTTCCAGAACTTCAGTTAACTGTTTTTAAATGGAAAATGTATAACGAATGTATTTGCTGAATTTGTGACTTACATTATTATTGTAATAACGTGTCACAAGCACTGCAAAAAATTAGAGGTTTATTAGAAAAGATAAGGCTCCACTGAACAACATGCCGTAAAGCATTTTTGCTCCAACCAAACAATAGTGTAATTTAGATGGTTATTCTTTTGTTTATGAAACAGAATTTTGGTTGGTGTTTATGTGTATATGTTTTGGAATAACTTTCGCATGAAAAATGACCTCCTGCTGGTAAAAAAACAAATATGGCTGGTAGAATATAGTGTTACAAAACAAATTAGACCACACACAAAAAAAAAATAACAGTAAATCTCAAGCTTTCGTCTACAATCCATAGGCAAGTGTCCAGGTAATGTTTTTTTATGCACCACCTATCATTTCAAACCTTTTTTTTCCAGCTAGGAGCATTATGGAAACAAAATGATTGATAAAAAATGTAGCCAATAAGTGCAGCATTCTAACGATATATCAGAGGATTTTATTCCCCACGTGGGTGAGTTTTAGTTTTACTACTCTTTACAAACTCTTACTGGTTACACGTGCACACAAATCCGGAAGTGATGCAGCTCTCAGTTCTGCACCAACAGCTGTTCAGAGCTCATGCTAACTAGGCTTTGTTTACAAAAAAATAGAAAACAAAGAAATTAACCATCAAAAAAAGTTGTTTTATCGAAGATTTGCACAAAACAGCGATGTGGAAAATATTCTTTGGGGCGGAGTAACAACAGAGACTTGGAGATCTGCATGTAGATGCTATTTTACATCTGTAAGTTATAATATATCTCCCTTTACAGTTTTATACAATGTTATAAGTTTAATTGCCCGTTTGTTTTTATAAGAGAAATGCTTTAAAAAAAAAAAGTGTGTGTGTGTGTGTGTGTGTGTGTGTGTGGTGTTAAGATTGGATTGGCAGGACATCAATATGAATGGCCATGACTGTAAAATAATAGCTTGCCTGGCTAGCTGGTCATCAAAATTAAGCCAAATCAATATCAATAGCCAAACATGTATAACAATAGCCTTTAATGGTCAGCCATTCATTTATATGCTGTATGAATAGAGTATGAATGGCTACGAATGTTAAAAAGCATTTCACTGCATGTCGTACCCTGTATGTATGTGTATGTGACAAATAAAATTTGATTTGATTTGATTTGATCTGATACCTGAGTTTAGCAGGTGGCTTTCAAACAGGGGGAGAGAGAAAAGCCAGGAAGGGTGTTTTGAGAAGGTCTACCAGGTCCACAATCCATGGTCTGCTCGGCCACAATGGGGCCACCAGGACGAGAGGGGCTGGAGTCTGCTGGACCAGGCGGCTTGACCTCCTGAGTGCTTTCCACTGGCTAGCTCTCTCTCTCCGTGTGTTGCATCTTTCCTTAAGACCCCGACACTGCCCACCAAGCCCTTTCGTAATATGTCGGTGCTGGTGGGCAGTGTCAGGATCTTAAGGGAAGATGCAACACCCGGAGAGAGAGAGCGCTAGCCAGTGAAAAGCGCTCATTGAGCTTTCTGTATGGGTCAGCTTTCTGCTCATCGGCTGGCCAAACTATATTAAGTTTGGCTACGGCATTTGTCACAACCCCCTATAGCTCCTCGCTCACAGAGGATTTGAAATAAAACTAAATTGTGTTTTTGTAAAAAATATCCACAGGATAGAAATTCAACGTAATCAGACACTTCTTCTAGCAGCACAAGTGAGAAAAATTCTATGAAATGAATAGACTAGGTGATTGGGAATAATTGAATGCATATTCATGGTAAAAAATATACATATAAGAGTGGAGGAAGGTGCACACAGGTGGACTATGTTATATGAAATGCAACCTGAAGGAGATTGGGGACTGTAAGGTGTTGGCAATGGACAGTGTAGCTAGACATCATTGGATGGTAAGGAGATGTGGCAGCAGGTAAAGAGGGATGTGGCAAAAGCCAAAGAAAAGGCATATGAGGAGCTGTATGTGATGTTGGACACTAATGAAAGAGAAAAGTAAGGAGTAGTAAGGAGGAAGTGAGAGCAGTGATTAAGAGGATGAAAAGTGGAAAGTCTGTAGGACCAGATGACATACCAGTAGAAGAGTGGAGATGTTTAGCAGAGATAGCAGTGTAGTTTTTAATCAAGATCTTTTAACAAGATTTTGGAAGGTGAGAGGATGCAAGCCATTCTGAGTTTAAACCCGGTAACACCCAGGATCTAGTACTGGACCTCTCTCTCCATCGTCACTCATTTCTACACACCTTTTTTTGCACTATTATGACACCTTAACTGTCATTTCAATTTTGGATTTGAACAGCACAGTGCCACTTTATATCACACCACACTGCACATGGACACTTTAAGGACAATCACACTAAATCACTTTAGGAGAAGGGGAATGAATTTCAGTAGTATTAAGACAGAGAACATGTGTGTGAATGAGAGGGAGGGCAGTGTAGTGGTGCGCTTGCAGAGAGAAGAGGTGGTGAAGGTGGATGAGTTTAGGTACCTGGGGTCAACAGTGCAAAATAATAGAGAGTGTGTTAAAGAAGTGAAGAAAAGAGTGAAAGCAGGGTGGAGTGGGTGGAGAACAGTGGCAGGACTGATTTGTGATGGAAGAATATCTGCAAGAGTGAAAGGGAAAGTTTATAGAACTGCGGTGAGACCTGCTATGTTGTATGGTTTAGAGACAGTGGCATTGACTAAAAGACAGGAGGTGGAGCTGGCAGAGCTGAAGATGTTGAGATTTTTATTGGGAGTGACTAAGATGGACAAGATTAGAAACAAGTTTATTAGAGGGACAGTGCATGTAGGACGTTTTTGGGACAAAGTGAGAGAGGCCCGATTGAGATGGTTTGGACATGTGCAGAGTGCTGAGGATGGAGCCACCAGGAAGGAGGAAAAGAGGAAGGTTAATCGATGTGGTAAAGGAAGAAATGAAAGTAGTTGGTTTGAAAGAGGCAGATGTAGAGGACAGAGTAGTATGGAGACGGATGATCCGCTGTGGCGACCCCAACCCAGCCAACATGTCCATGTGGGCCCCACATGGGTTTTATCTGGGTTAAATGGGCATTACGGGGTCAGAGTGGGCACTTTGATGGGCTGAATGTGGGCCCCAGCATAGTCAGGGTTGTGGGCCCCAGTTAAGTTGCCCATTTTGTTCATTCAAAGGCCCTATTTGGGCTATATTTAGCTATATTTGTCAAAAGAAAACTATCAATCAATTATTCAATTGATGATAAATTTAATTTATATGTTTTTAGCGTGTTTTATAAGATCAATAGATTAACATAAATTGTATATATTAACAATAACATAGTATGACCTTTAGTTAAAAAAAATAAAAATTTATTCGGTTGTGCAGCTCACAGAGCCTCCCATTGGTTCCTGTGGTCCCGCCTTCTCATTCTGAAGAAACGGTCGTCACTTACTACCACTGGAGCACGATAACCTGACATCTCTGTCAGGGTAAGAAATTATGTTTTGTTTTAAATTAATCACATTTTACTGTCGCTTTTATTTAATGTATACTTTGAAAGATTTGGGGTAATTTGGGGAGATCAAGATGGCGGTGCGTACACATCGCGAGGCTCAGTGTCTCTCCAGATTTGCCGTACTGCATTTCATTGGCTCTGTACATGTACCCTGCACAATGACAATAAAGTTGAATCTAATCTAATCTAATTAAAGTTACTGGCACGATATAACGATGGTAAGTGTCGAGATTGAACTGGTTTACCTCAGATAAACACCTATGGAAAACTGAAAATTCTTAACGATTGGCAGATAACTATGAAATTGTCTAATAAAATGTGGAAATAACGAATTTCCAAAACATTTTTAACCGTGTTTTCTTCATATAGTGGAGCGCATAGCATGCCCATAGACACCAAAAACTGATACGTGTTTGACTTGAAGCTGTGCAGTGCAGACCGACAAATTCGAGAGCAGACAACTCCGTATTCTTCTGAATCGCTTTCATGGTATTTTTATGTCATTAAAAAACATTGTTTATAAGTAAGTAACTTAAACTAATGTTACAGTGGTCAGTTCAAATTCACAGTCCAAAGTGTACCAGTACGAATTTAATAATCGATCTGTGTTGAAGGCCCCCACCAATTATTCTAAACATTAATCACAACAAAGCCTGAAATTCACCATATTGATGCATTTAACTTGCATGGTATTGTGTAAATTTAAAATCATTTACAGTTAACAGTTTTGGCAAATGGTGGATTAGAAGGTGCTTACAACCTTGTGATTTTTAGTCTTTTTTATCTTTATTTATTTTTAGTTCTTATAGTCTTTTGCTCATGAAACTTGCATGCTTTATACATAAAAATAATGGGTTGTGCCCTGGTTGATGCAGTAGTATGCTCTATTTTATATACATTCTTTTGCTGTACAGGTAGCCTGAAGCAGAACCCTTTGCTGAAAACTGTCAGTAAGAAAGAGCTGAGAGCTGGAGACAGCGCTTGGTAAATGGTTCACAAATGCAAGAGACAGAGAAGGCAACCATGCTTTGAGAGCCCAGCAGGACCATGATTGGAGGGCAGTACAGCCAAAAGTGTAAGTCATATAACCTATAGCTAGGGCTGCACAATTAATAATATTTTATCCCAATCACTGTTTTTGCCTCTGTTTAATTAAGGGAAAACTCCACCCTGAAATGAAAAAAATATCTTATAAATTACTTATCCTCAAGGCATCCTATACGGTGGCTGAGAGAGCTCAATGCACTGCAACTTAAGAAAACACATGCAAATAAAAAAATTAAATAAAACACCAGCAAATAAAAAAAACAAAACAACGTTAACAGTTTGACAACACGTGCTGCAAACCCCCACAATGCAACCAAGTACAGAAACACGCTGCAAATCCTCACAACACAACCAAATAGCACAGATCACAAAATAAATGTTTCAAGTGGAACACAACAAGTGACAAACCTGTCTGGGACTGCTTATTGTTCAATGTCTATTCGTCAGTGGTGTTGTCGATGACCTGAAAGATGAGTTGTTTGTTTATTTTATCATTTTTTATTTATGATTCCTTAGCCTTTCGGATGATATTATTACCCTAAATAATCTGATGAAATATACAACTAACTGTAAAACGTTATGTTAATTGGCAAAGCCAATGAATCATGATCAGGATGTTGAAATAAACCAAAAAAATCACCTTTCAGATCATCAACAACAGCATTGATGAATAGACACTGAACAAGCAGTCCCGGGTTTGTCACTTGTTGGGGTCCCCACAAAACATTTATTTTGTGGTCTGTGCTATTTGCAGTGCAAATTAATTGATTGTGTTGTGAGGATTTGCAGCACATGTTTAACTGATGAAGATGTTTTCTTAATTTGTTGGTATTTTTTCTATTTGTATATGTTTTCTTCACTTGCAGTGCGTTGAACTTTCTGGGCCACCGTGATCCTAGGTGTGAATTACATCTTTTAAGCTGATCAGAATCATTGTTCTAATCACTGGCTTTTGACAATAGGCAAATATTTGTTTAAGAGTCATGTTCAGACGCAAGGTTGATATTTTAATTGTTACAGTCATAAGTTTTGGATTCCATGACTGGGCCCCCGGCATAATTTATTACTGTGTGAGGCAGAGGTGGGAACAATTCACTGATGAGATTCTAGTTTTGAAGTTTTTTTAGATGCTGCTGTGAATGGTAGTATTTTTTAATTTACTAAATTGCCTTTTCTGTCTTCCCTTTCTTCAGTGTTTTGTAGGTGTGCAGCTGAGGAATCTGCATAGACCCACAAGTGAACTATTTTAATCGGTAATTCTGTTATTCCTGTTTCTAGTTTACTTGAATTAATTTGATGTAAATGTGATTTACACATTCTGAGTTGAAGTCATTTATTTTTCACAGTTCAAATACTCAACCATGTAATTTTAAACATAGAGCAGCACATAACATCAACTAATATTAGTTCTTTGTTTGGTCAGGCACAGTTTTACATTGTAACTGAGGTTTGAAATGGTTTGACAGTGGATTTTCCATAGTAGCACATTAAGTTCACCCACAGAAATCAATGATTAAATTAATAAATGGGACCCAAATCTCACCCACTGTGGTCCCACAACAACCCCATAAAGGGGCCATTTGTGGGTTGACCCATGATTGAGTCATGTGGGCCCCATAAGGGTGCTTTTTGTAGCCCACTTTGGCCCCATTTTTAACACCTATTTGGGACCCAAGTGAGCCCATATAAAGAACACCTATATGGGTCCCACTTAGAGCCCACCATGGACCCATCAGTGGCCCCTCTGGGTTAACACACATGGGGCCCATGTGGAGCCGATGGACAAATTTCTCTGGGCCCTATTTGGTTTGCCCATGCAGGGCCCAAGTGACAGCCCATCAAAAACCCGCATGGGGCCCACATGAAAATGTTGGCTGGGTAATGGGAGCAGTCAAAAGAAGATGATGATCCATGGTCAAAACTATTCAAACATAAGTCAGGGAGTCTGATAGAATTTAGGCTAACAGAGAAGGCCTTGTTGGCCCTGACAGCCCACCACTAGGTTATTGGCTAACTGAGGTAATTTTTTGTTTTTATTATTATTATTAGTGACTGGTTTGATTAAACATATACAGTCAGATTGTAATTATTTTTCTAAATGATCACTCTTTTTTCTATTGGTCTTTGACACTGGTTACTTTTTCTTCTACTGCAGTTTGCTTAATACCACATGCAGAGCTTGTCAGCAGGATGTGTCATGACCAAAACACCCACTGCACCACCTACTCAACACTGTTAATTATGCTGCAAGGGTACAAACTCAATTCAATTCAATACATTTGTATTTGTATAGCACTTTTAACAATGAACATTGTCTCAAAGCAGCTTTACACAGATAATGTGGTGATGAAAATTAATAAGATGTTCTTTATAAGTTTGTTTGTCCCTGATGAGCAAGCCGGTGGTGAATTCTGTTCCACCATTGACATACAACTTCGCAGGCTTACAGTTCAAAACAAGGAGTTTAAATTTAACATTTCTTATGCAAACTTTAAATATGTAAATATATGTATAACAAAAAATTTTTACGTCTGCTATGGGGAGTGAAAATGTGCAGAAGCAGTTGAGTAAGCAACCATAAGAATATACAGTACTGTGCAAAATTTTTATTTATATATTATAGATGTATTATTTACTGGTACATCACACATCACAAGTATAAATGTACAATAATAATAACACAAACTACATTGTGTTAATTAATTAAATTATCACATATTTGGTTTTATTACAAGTTTAATTTTATATTTTTGTTTTATTTAAACCTATGTACAATTATTCATATAGAATTCATATAGAAACTGATTCATCTCCAGGTCAAGATCTCCAAATAACACTTCATGACTCTCTGCTCTCTCCTTCAGCCACTGCTCGTAATTTTGGGGTAAATATGGACAATGAACTGTCCTTCTTCCCACATGTCGTTCTTGTTGATTTCTTCTATACAACATATGCAGGATTCAACCATTTCTGTCCACACAGGCTGCCCAGGTGCTTGTTCAGTCTCTTGTCATTTCAAGGACTGGACTACTGCAACTCTCTGCTGGCAGGTCTTCCCCTGAACGCATGGGCGTAAATCCCGGGGGGGGCGCATGTCCCCCCATCCGAGGGTTGTCGTCGTCGTCGTCGTTTCCCCCAAATTTCCCCAAATAGCACTCTCCATTATATGTATTCTCTATTATATGTAACATATATGTATGTATACCTAAAATAATTGTGTAAGTAAAAAAATATGCAAAAATTGCATTTATAGAAACAGTTGAGTCCCCCCTCTCCTTCCCCACAGTGGTTTGACCCGCTGCCTGCGTTCGCAGTTCATCTCACCTACTCTACTCACACACGAGTCAGGTGTGTGTCTGCGGGTCAATTAATGTTCAACTCCATTAACTAGGGTATTTTATTCACTTTAAATAAAGCGATTCTCTTTAATGTAGTAAATGCAGACTCATTCTTAAATTAGTTGCGGCAAAAATGCTGATTACCGATGTAATTTTCCATGAATCTGCTATATTAGCGATTAAAATGACTTATCTAGTGAACGTTAGCTTGTTTACAATAGCTTGTAGCATAGTGCACTGACACTAACACACCAAAGCTGTTTTCCATTCAGTGTTTTATTTGGGACGACTTGGCATAATGTTAACATTAACACACAATTAGCATGTTGTTTATCTGTGCATTTACTAAATGAGCACTGTGCTACGTCCCCACTGTATTTTTTTGTATAATCAAATTCTAGTCTGTTCTTAAGTGTCTTAATTAATTTGTAAATAAAATGGTAAACATTTTTTCAATTCCTTGTTTTTATTGTTGTGATTATTTTTTTTCATTATAGTTTTACTTTATTTACGTAAAGCACTTTGAATTACTATTGTAATTGCAGCTGCATGGCTTGTGTTCAATCAGCCCAAGTTCTCCCACACAACCCCACTGCTGCGCTCCCTTCACTGACTTCCAGTCGCTGCACGTATCAGATTCAAAACACTGATGCTTGCCTACAAGGCCAAAAAATGGACTAGCGCCATCTTACCTCAGTGACCTCATCACATCTTGCACTGCACCACACTGTCCGAGATCCTCCAACACTGCTCTGTAAAGATTCCAGTTTAAAACTATATTCCCAGTGTTGATTAATTCACATGTAGTTATAAGTGAATTGATAGTTTCTTATATGTTATGTAAGCTACTTGCGATTAGCGCCATAGCGCCTAAACGGCTAATGTTATACACTTCTGGTTTAATGTTTGTGAAGACATTTACTGTTTTCTTTTTTATATTGCTTGTTGAAATATTCATGCAATATATGTTGCTTATAGTTTGTAAAGAAAGTTTACTATGTGTTTATACACAGAGACTGTTCTAGAAACCTGATAATGCTTTATGCATATACGTAATTGTTCATGATAATTTGGGATATTAGCATTATAGGGATTATTATATCTTGATTTATAAGCATATAATTTAATGCTTAATATCTAAAGCTGATGTTTGAATGTTTATAGAAATTTAATTGGTGATGTAAACAATACTGGATTGTAATTTGTGAATCTATTTGGTTTTACAGTTTGACCACACACACACACACACACACACACACGCGCCTATAAACATGAATGTGCACAAAGTACTCAACTAAAATTAAACTACAACAACGACAACGGCCATATGTGAATATTGTGAGTTCGAGTGGAATAAAAGACAAAATCATAAAAGTTAATGTTATCATTTAATGGGTAACATTAAAGTCAAACACAAGGAATTAAGAAGATAAATTACAACATGGAGAAGGATTCACAAATAATTACCACACCTGAACAACAATAAATGGGTCTCAAGCGTCAACGTGGAGTTGCAAAGGCTGCTGTGACACGCTTGATGACACAGATTACAACCGCTATGAACTCTAATCAACCCAACGAAGTGGAGATAAAATTTGTTGCTTTGGATGAGGCTGTAATACGGTTTAATGAGATTCTTGACACATACCAAAAAACATTAGATGATGATGATGATGACCTTGATACTTCTAAGGGCTATTTAACATCGGTCCTGCGTGATGTTCAGGACTTGCAGCACACAGTCTTGATCTGGCTTGATGACTTAAAGCCATCAATGGAGGATCCAATCATAGAATCGTCAGATGCACTTAATTTCCAAGAGGAAGAGCAAGTGCTTGATGAAACTGTTAACCCTCCGATGTCTTCTGTGGAACAGCTATCTACCCAGCTTCAAGAGGTACAAAATCTAAGACAGAAAGAAAAGAAAGTTTTCCATGCTTATTGCTCAACAGGAAGAATGTCATCTTCCATGGCTAAGTTAACAATAAATAAAGACTTTTCAACTCCTATCTCAGGTAACCCATACCTTAACTTTCGTCCTTCACCCTCAACAGTGAATAATAATTCTTTATGCCAACTACTAGAGCTTTCAAAGCAACAATATCAGTCACATGTTGATTCCATGCACCTACCACCTGTTGATATTATTAAGTTCGATGGAGAACCCTTAAAGTACTGGCAGTTCATGAGATTGTTCTCCTCTGTGATTGATAAAGAGACAGTGCCAGATCAAGAGAAACTCACTCGACTGCATCAGAACACTGTCGGTCAAGCTAGAGATGCTATCTCACATTGCTTGTACAACCCCAACTCTAGCCAGGGCTATGTGGAAGCCATGGCTATTCTGAAAAGATGTTTTGGCAATCCATATGCAATATCACAAGCATGGGTTGACAAGGTGCTTAATTACA
The DNA here is from genome assembly GCF_946808225.1 of Silurus aristotelis. Classification (NCBI taxonomy): domain Eukaryota; kingdom Metazoa; phylum Chordata; class Actinopteri; order Siluriformes; family Siluridae; genus Silurus; species Silurus aristotelis. Next base: position 12,863,182 of record NC_139587.1, on the reverse strand, counting down.
AAGACATTAAAGACAACAAGCAGTTGCAAAGCTTCGCTGACATTCTGTGCAGCTGCAGAGACACTTTGAAGGCAATGAAGTGTGAGGAAGAGCTGAATGGTGGAGGCACTTTGCTGCAAATTGTAGAAAAGCTACCTGAAGAATTAAAGAAAAGATGGCTCACAATCAACTATAAGATCATCAAGTCTGGCCGTTTGCCAAAGCTGGATGACATAGTCAGTCTTGTTGAATCAGAAGCTGCTAAGAGAGCAGATCCTATCTTTGGGAATCTTCTTAGTCCTGCTAGTAAAAATTCTCTAGCAAGTTTTAAATCGAGTACTAAGCCAAGTTTCAATAAGAAAAAGCAGACATTTTCAACAGTGTCCACACTTAAGACAACATCAACATTGGTTCCAAAGTGCACTGATGGACACTTTCTGAACCAATGTCAAGCTTTTAGAGCTCTGTCTGTTCAAGAGCGTTTGTTCAACAAAAGCAACTCTGTCTGAACTGTTTTATGAAATGCCATCGCAGCACAGTCTGTACTTGCAGCTGGGTATGCAAGGTGCCTGGATGTGGAAAAAACCACAACAGTTGGCTGCATTCTGCTATCAAAGCTTCTAACAATGACAAAAGCCAATCTACCAATCAAGCTACTGAAGATGAGCCAGCTGCTGCCCACAAGCCATTCAAGCACATGCCACCAGAAAGTGCATTGAAGCCAGTCAAAGGAAGATTGCACTTCCCATCTTGCCAGTAGTGGTTTCCGACAGACACAACCGATTCTCTATGAATGTCTTTGCTTTGCTTGACAGTGGCTCCAATGGGACCTTTGCTTCTAAGAAGCTAGTTCATGCTCTTAAGCTAGAGTCACGCAAAATAAACATTAAACTAAACACCATGGATACCAAAAATCTCAATGTAGTCACGCTAGCAGTGGATCTACAAATTGAAGATGCTCAACAAAGGAACTCTTACCTCATGAAGGGAGTGCTCTGTCGGGATCACCTGAACATAAGTCTAGACAAACTAGTCACACAGCACGAGGTGATGCAGTGGCCACATCTGAGGGAAATTGCAGATGAAATTAGTTTACCTGATGTTGATTTAGCTGATGAAGTTCACCTGCTGATAGGTCTAGACCAACCAGTCATACTTGCTCCTCGTGAGACACGGTGTGGGGGGGTCAGGTGAGCCTTACTCAATTCTGACTGGCCTGGGGTGGACATGGACCAGTAGCTGACGGTTCAACATCTATCTCTGCCAATTTCATTCAATCTGACCATTCTCTACAACAAGCTGTTGAAAGATTTTGGAAACTGGATGATCCAGTGCATGTGAACAATGACTCGTTATCAGTAGTCGACGAGCAAGTTGTGGATCTATGGAACAAGAAATCAGTCAAAGAAGATGGTCACTATACACTTCCAATCCCTTTTAAAGAACATCCACCACGACTGCCTAATAACTACACAATGGCCAAACATCGATTAGACCTTTTAGGAAAGAGGCTAAAGAAAGACTCAACTTTGCATCAGAAGTATATGGAAGGTATCAAAGACTCTTTGCTGAAAGGATACGCAGAAGAGGTCATTGACATAAACAGAAAAGATGGTTGCGTGTGGTACCTGCCACATCATCCAGTGCTACATCCACGAAAGCCAGAGAAGGTTCGTATTGTCTACGATTGTGCAGCACGGTACCAAGGTACTTAGTTGAATGATTATGTTCACCAAGGACCAGACCTTACCAATAAGCTACTATGAGTTCTTCTCAAATTTAGGCAAGAACCTGTTGCTCTGAATGCGGACATTGAGAGCATGTTTTATCAAGTCCGAGTGCCATCTGGTGAAAGAGATGTGCTTCGCTTCCTGTGGTGGGAAGATAATGATCCAGACAAACCACCTAAGCATTATCGTATGACCGCTCACCCTTTTGGAGGTGTCTGGAGTCCTAGTGCTGCCAATTTTGCCTTGCAGCGTGTTGCTGAAGACAACCGTGGAAAATTCTCTGATGTCACTGTAGAAACAGTGAGGCGAAATTTCTACGTCGACGATTGTCTCAAGTCAGTAACAACAGAGGAGGTTGCTATCAAACTTGTTTCCGAACTCCGGGAACTGCTTACCTGTGGAGGCTTTAGATTAACCAAGTGGTTAAGCAATTCTAAGGAAGTGATGAAAGCAATACCAGCTGAGGACTGGGCAAAATCATTGCATGAGGTAAACCTTGACCAAGAGGATTTGCCATTTGAACGAACACTGTGCGTCCTTTGGGATGTGAAAAGAGATTGCTTCACATTCGACGTCAAGGCAGTGGACAAACCTGCAACAAAGAGAGGAGTATTAAGCACTACCAGTTCCATCTATGCTCCTTTAGGATTTGCAAGCCCTTTTGTGCTCAAAGCAAAAGCAATCTTTCAAGAGTTGTGCCGCATGAAAATCGACTGGGATGACGAGTTACCTCTGGACATAGCTGTACAGTAGCGCAGATGGTTAAACGATTTGACTCTGTTGTCAGCACTGACAATTCCAAGATGTCTTAGACCAGCATCCACCAGTTGCTTGTTAGTTACCCAGCTCCATCACTTTTCCGATGCTTCAGAACTGGCTTACGGTGCTGTTTCATACATAATGATTGGTGACACTTGCAGGCTGGTGATGTCAAAGGCCAGACTTGCACCAATCAAGCCAGTTAGTATACCACGACTGGAGCTACTAGCAGCGGTAGTTGCTACAGAGCTGGATCAGCATATTAAGCGCCACTTGGAAATTCCATTTAAAAAGACTTTCTGTTAGACAGACAGTACTATCGTACTTCAATACATCAACAACAAGCATTGTTGTTTCAAGACATTCATTGCCAACCGTATTGCAAAAATACATGAGCGTTCAGAACCATGTCAATGAAGACACATTGACTCCGCTTCTAATCCTGCAGATGATGTCTCTCGAGGAATGAATATGGGAGAGATTCTGTCAAGTGAAAGATGGGTATCTGGTCCACACTTTCTAAAACTTGAGAAGGAACATTGGCCTGCTCAACCAATCATAAATGATTTGCCAGAAGACGCAGAGATCAAACGGGCTAAAGAAGTCTATGCAGCTAGTATAAAACCAAACCAAGTAATTAAAAATGCTGTGGACAGACTACTGGAGCAATACTCCAGTTGGCATCGATTGAAAAGGGCTACTGCTATCCTGTTGCGTGTCAAGGCTTTGTTACACAAGAAAGCAAATGTGCATCTTTCTGACCCCATCACTGTTTGTGAGCTCCAACAAGCGGAGCTAGCCATTCTTAACCACATACAAACTGCATCTTTTGGATCTTCTAAAGCCAAAACCAGTTTACTTCTCAAGCTTAAACCCTATGAGGATGAAAACAACCAACTCCTTCGTGTGGGAGGCAGACTAACAAATGTCCCAATTCCCTTTGATGCTAAACATCCAGTGATCCTGCCTAACAATCATCACGTCACTCAGCTGATAATCAGTCACTTCCATCTTCGCTTGGGTCATGCAGGTCCAGAGCGAGTACTTGCGGAAATTCGTCAAAGTTCTGGATACTAAAGGGACGTGCTGTCATTAACTGAACTCTCAAGTCATGTCTACAGTGTCGCAAGTTAAGAGCTAAGCCACAAATCCAGCAAATGGCAGACTTACCTGAATCTAGAGTGACACCAGGTGAGCCTCCATTCACTCGTGTTGGCATAGACTACCTCGGGCCATTTTTGGTTAAGAAGGCACGCAGTGAGCTCAAGAGGTACGGATGTTTGTTTACATGTCTTACTACGAAAGCCATTCACTTGGAAGTTGCGCACACTCTCGATACTGACACCATCAGATCCTCTACCACCACTCACACCAAATCATCTGTTGCTACTCCGTTTGGGTCCATTTCTACTTCCAGGAGCCTTCGTAAAACAACACCTTTACAGACGCAGATGGTGCCAGGTGCAATATCTGGCAGATGCCTTCTGGTGCAGATGGCTCAAGGAGTATTTACCTGCATTGCAACAACGGCAAAAATGGTTACAACCAAAACTTCGGATAGGAGATCTTGTGCTTTTTCTGCATGAAAACACACCGCGCAATCACTGGCCGCTAGGTCTGATTACTCAAGTCTGGACTTGTGCATACTGTGGAAGTGAAAACACAGGCAGGAGTGTTCAACCGTCCTGCAGACAAAATCTGCCTCCTGAAAGCCAGTCTTCTCAGTTGAATTAGCTTAATTGAGACATCACCCTTATTTTGTTCGAATGACCTGTTTGGGTCATTGCGGGCCAGGATGTTGGGTGCTGCCCCTTTACATAGATTCTGGGGGCACATGTGTTAGCTTAAAAGGTGGCAGATAAAAAATAAAAAAAACACAGAGAGAAATGCATGATGTTCTAATTTTAAAACCTCACTGAACTTCTGTAAAGATTCCAGTTTGAAACTATCATTTAAAACTATATTCCCAGAGTGTTGAGTAATTCACATGTTGTTATAAGTGAATTGATAGTTTCTTATGTGTTATGTAAGCTACTTGCGATTAGCGCCATAGCGCTAAGCATAGGCTAATGTTATACACTTCTGGTTTAATGTTTGTGTAGACATTTACTGTTTTTTTTTTTTTTCTTTTTCTCAGCTTCAAGAGGTACAAAATCTAAGACAGAAAGAAAAGAAAGTTGTTCATGCTTATTGCTCAACAGGAAGAACGTCATCTTCAAAAGGCTAAGTTAACAATAAATAAAGACTTTTCAACTCCTATCTCAGGTAACCCATCCCTTAACTTTCGTCCTTCACCCTCAACAGTGAATAAGAATTCTTTATGCCAACTACTAGAGCTTTCAAGGCAACAATATCAGTCACATGTTGATTCCATGCACCTACCACCTGTTGATATCATTAAGTTCGATGGAGAACCCTTAAAGTACTGGCAGTTCATGAGATTGTTCTCCTCTGTGATTGATAAAAAAACAGTGCCAGATCAGGAGAAACTCACTCGACTGCATCAGTACACTGTCGGTCAAGATAGAGATGCTATCTCACATTGCTTGTACAACCCCAACTCTAGCCAGGGCTATGTGGAAGCCATGGCTATTCTGAAAAGACCTTTTGCCAATCCATATGCAATATCACAAGCATGGGTTGACAAGGTGCTTAATTACAAAGGGTTTAAAGGGCATGTTTGAGATAAATGAAATGAAGGATAATTATACATGTAAATATGTGCAAATCAAAGCATGGTTCCTTTGATTAAAATAGCAACAGGTAAATACATTACAAACTAAAATCACATCAATCACAATAGTTAACACTACTCTCTGAGACAAAATTCAGATATGTATATCAGGTTAATGTGCTATATTATACTTGAAGATGAAATGAATTTTTCTTAAACATAGTCACTTAAAATCTATTGGCACTATATAGAAGGTGCTATATTTAATGCCATTTAACTCCAACTTAAATATATGAGATGGTTTAAAAAAAATTTTTTAAATAGCTCTATTTACATGAAAGTATGTTATTTATCTACCAGAGGTGGGAGACTCAAGTCATATGACTTGACTCGAGTCAGACTCGAGTCACAATTTTCTGGACTTGAGACTTACTTGACTAGATCTCTGAAAAGACTCGACTTGACTTTAGACTTGCTCCTTGTGACTTTAGACTTGACTCGGACTTGTGCCTATTTACTTGAAATGACTTGTGGAAAATATTTTTTTTCAATTATTGTGATTTTTTAATAGTTTTTAAAAAAGTACTATATATTTTCCAATAAGTCGGCGAACCCAAGCTACTCTTCCGCATGCGTAAACCGCTAGACGCTATCCGGAAGCCGCTTGCCGCTGTCAGGCGAGAACGGAGGCAGAAGCCGAAGGGAAAGCAAAACAGTGTTTAATAACACAAACAGGCAGTGCCAACACAAATACCTGCGTGAGCAGGGATAATCCAGAAAATCAGAGTCCAAGTCAAACGGCACGTAGCGGGGTTGAGCAGACGCGAACACACCGGCACACACGCGGACGGGCATGAACATGCAATAACGGACAGCGAGTGTGTGTGAGTGAGCGGTTTATATGGAAGCCGGGAGTGATTGCGTGATGGGCTTCAGCTGTGCATGATTTGCGCTGCGAGCTTGGGAGCACGCAGCGGAAATGACAGTCTCTGACGGAGGTGTGGCAGGCGGATTCCTGACACCCCCCCCCCCCCCAAAGGGGCGGCACCGGACGCCCCCAACCCACCTAAAGCCCGGAGGGCCGGGGCACTCAGAGGAGGGCCTTCCAGATCGTCCAGGGCCTGAAGGGACCCGGTTGGAACCGCCCTGCAGCCGGGGAAAGCCGGGAAGGACCCGATGTGTAGAGACCACCCCTGAGGAGAGCCGGACGGGGACCACGGATCCAGCTGGACCCAGGACCGGAGCATAGCCCAACGCGGCAGCCCGGAACGGAGTGCAACCCCTGGCGTTGACTAGAAGCGGGGAGACGTCACCCACGGAGGCCAGAAGCCGAACAGAGCCCACCACGCAGGTCAGGAGCAGGACGACGCCCTCAGCAGAGACCGGAGGCGGAGCGATGCCCTCAGCGGAGACAGGAGGCAGAGAGACGACCCCCCCTGGAGACTGGTGGCTGGGCAACGACGTCGGCGGAGGCCGGAGGCGGAGTCCCAAATTCCCACTCAGGGACAGAGAGGAGCTCACGGGGTCGCTCAGGGACAGTGAGGAGCTCACGGGGTCGCTCAGGGACAGTGAGGAGCTCACTGGGTAGCGCAGGGACAGAGAGGAGCTCCCTGGCGGAGCCTGGAACTGGGCGTAGCTCTCTGGCGGTGCCAGGAACTGGGCGTGGTTTCCTGGCGGTGCCAGGAACTGGGCGTGGCTCTCCGGCGGTGCCTGGAACTGGGCGTGGCTCTCTGGCGGTGCCTGGAATTGGGCGTAGCTCTCTGGCGGTGCCTGGAACTGGGCGTAGCTCTCTGGCGGGTCCTGGTGGGGCACCGAACACGGTAGTAATTTACGAGGCGGAAAGGAGCTCTCTGACGGAGCCTGGAGCGAGGCTGAGCTCCCTGGCGAAACCTCGAGCTGGGCTGAGCTCTCTGGCGAAACCTCGAGCTGAGCTGAGCTCTCTGGCGACAGTCTCTGACGGAGGTGTGGCAGGCGGATTCCTGACAGCCGCCTGCCAAAACAGCAGATCCCTCCGCGGACAAGACAACATGAACACCGCAACAACAACACCAGCCCCAGCCCTGAGGATAAAAAATTTGGGGTTTAGAGATTACGCATACATGGCCAAGAAAAGAATGGCTGTGTGTAATATCTGCAGTGCATAAAAAAAAACAAAAAAAAAAAAAACACTACCTCTCTTGTACAGTAAGATATTTTTTTTTTTCTGATATTGATATTCTACTTTGAGTATGCAACCCGTGTCTGATAAGATGACAGAGTATACTTTACACTTATAGGTATTATTATTACTATATGTTGAGATGGGGGCATGTGACTGTTCACTCCATGTTTACACAGATACATCAGGGTATTCATAGATAGAAATGATACAGTTTAACAGCTGTAGTTCTGACTCCTCCTGAGAAGGGAACATCAGCACATTCTACTGTCTAAAAAACTTACAATAATATGAAATTCCCAGATATATGTTCTTAGTTTTTTTTTTTAAGCGTGTTCACGTTGGCCTAATTGGATTAAATTGAAATGTTGAATGTTTTTGTTTAGTTTACACTTTCATAGGGGACATCACAGCAAAATAACTGGGCTAGCACAAGATGGGAAAAGTTTTATTAATTCTTGTTTACTTGTTCATTTAATTTATTTTTATTTTAGAGCATTTAAAGTGCTTCTTAACGATATTTTATTACACACAAGTTAATTTATTTATTTTTGTAACCTATCATCAGCCCTCTGTGTCTAAATAAGTAATAAAAGTCCCTGAGTTAAAAAATGTGTCAAACTGTGTGCGACTTGGTATGACTTTGTAAGAAAAAATGATGAGGACAACGAAGATCGTAATGAAGAAGTTTATAACAGTATTCACACCTTTACTGGCACCGGCCCCCCAGCAGGTCAGGATGCATGGTCTCAGATACCTTTTAGTTAGAGATAGTTCTTGATGGCTTGCTGCCTCTCCCAGACTGATTTAATTAAGTCTATGATTAAGATTGATACAACTGAAATTCTACATCAAACTACATAACTACTTTTTATCCATTTTAAGCCGTTTTGAGGATGAGCTGAATTTGATATAGCGTGGGGTGGAATCTGGATTGAGGCAGTCTGTAATTCTTACAGTCCCCCCTTTGATGCTTTTGGCCCTGAAGCATCACATCCACTCCCTTTACACAGATTACACCTCCTGTCTTAGGCAGGTGCCCAGTGGCGGTGAAGCCCTGCCTAAGGTTGTACTCCTTCGGCCCTCAGAGAATCTTACCCGTCATTGGAACATTCACCTCATGCACACCGGTTATCGCTTCATCCCATTCGGCATGCTTACAATGCAGGTTTCTACTAAAATTTTTGTTATATGTAAAATCTTATCCATCATTGGGTCATCAATTTAGGCACACCTGTTTCATCCAATTGATTAAACGTATTAGACATATCTCTATAAAATATTTGGCTATATGTAAAATTTAAACTGGGTTTGGAATAGAGGCCTTCAGGAACCATCATAACCAATAGAGGCATCTTTACCATGAACAATGAATAATCTGACATCTTAACACAAAATGAATATCATACATAATACGATATCATAAAAATAGTAAAATTACATACACAAACAGTAAAGTCTTTCATAAACGATGGGAATGTCCTATAGTAAACATAGAACTGTCTGAAATCTGACATCTTAACATGGAACACATACAACATAATATTTGGCCAATAATGAGGAATATAACATACATACATACATACATACATACATACATACAGTGATCTTAAAAGTTACATCCCAAATTAAACCGGAATAGGAAAAATACAATTTTGGGATATTTTTTATTAAACTAATTGCTCTTCTGGTTCAAATGATGTCTGTTGATATGGTCTCGTCTTCACCGAACCAGCAGGAAGTGCTGGTTGTAGCTCTGCATATTCTTGCATTATTCTCGTCACTGGAAAGGACAATGCTACCATCCGTTCAGCCATCTTTATTTGTTGATTCTGAAAAACTCAGGGAAACAGAAAGAATTGCCCCCCTCCCCTTTTCACACATAAAAGTTCTCAGTGTATCTGGAGTTTCCTCTGAAAACACTGGGCACATGAACAATAAATAAACATTGAATGCGATGACAGCCCATTACCAAAGCATCACTTAAGTTGAAGGTGCAGCACCTCTAAATGCTGTGGGAGAAGCATTACATGTTAAAATTCAGCAGTTAACTCTATTCTTTACTGTGGCATTGTTGGTGTTACTTATGGTAGAAATAACCCATACAATTCCACCCTGAGAGATTGGTTCAACATAGTTAACACACACACACACACATTGAATAATCTAATGACTAAACAATTGTTCTATTAGCTCAGCGGTTTCTATCGACATACAAACTTAGACCTTTCCTCTTATCTTAGCTTGTCAGCAGTCACTTTAAAACATGGCTTATAGGAGATGATCTAACTAATACTAAGTTAGATCATTATCAAATGTAGTTTAAATCTCCAACATAAGATTACTGATTATGGTTAACATTTACAGCTCTGATAGGCCTAAATGCTACAATTCTACCCCAAATCCAGTCTTATGCGACAATTTTTAACTACTCTGGTGTGAATGTATTACAGTGCATTAACAACTACAGCATCACAAAGCCTGCAATAGTCGAAATGAATACACAACAGTAAAAACTTTAGCTATATTAGCCTAAATGCACTTGAGCACATTAACAACTGTTCAACACCAGCTAAATTCGCATTAGTCTACATCTATGTTCGCTACACGTGTAACTTATAGCATATGTTTCCATAAGAACAACTGCAAGGACTGTCATTTTAACAATATAAGCTTAATTTCGAAGTTACTTTAAACTAAATACTACTTGGACATCACAGAAACCTTTGTCGGGACCGAAATGCATAAAATGCAGTAAGTCATTAACCAAGGCAACATTAGCAAACAGAGTTTTTACTCTTAGGGGGCAGCTAACCATTTTACTACAGACCCCATAGCCTTATTGAATACTGCTGTGAGTTCACATAAAGTTTCTTTTAGATGCACAGTTACCTGATCTGGGTTATCAGAATGCATATTTCTGCGTCGAAGGAAATAGGGTGGTGGACGTCCCTTTCCTAAAGACCAGCATTTGTGGACTACGTGGCCAATCTTGTGGCAAAAGGAACAAAATTTACTTTGCTTATGATGCAACTTCAATTGCTCACATTCTTCCGTGGTCTTAAAATCTGGATTCTCAACACCTAGTGCCGATACAGGATGAGACGTCTTTGAACTAGAATTACTACTGTAAAACTGTATCATCTTAGTAATAATGTCATTGTATTCAGATAAATGTGTCACATGCATTGCTATAGCAGAGTAGGTGAGGGGATCACATTTCTTAATCAAGGCAGATTTGAATCTGACATCATTCTGAGTAATATCAGGATTGCCACTGAAAGTTTTAAAGGCATTAAATAATCGCTCAGAAAATGCCACTGGGTGCTCCCCTTCTCGCATGTGAATGTCAGCTATTTTATCCCAGTTAACTGACATCAGCCCTAACACTTCAAGCAGTGCCTGTTTCCTCTCAAACTTATTTGCATTTCTGTCCTTTACTTTCTGAGTTAAGGCTCCAGACAAGGTGTCAGGCAAACAAAGGGTTAACAAAATGCATGTGTCACCATCCGTACATTTGTAAATGTCGGAATATCGTTCCAGATTTTTCAGAAAATCTAAGGGATCCTGTTTTACAGGATCAAATTTCCCAATATTCTTAATCACAGTTTCTAGTTCATTGGGGCTAAACCCTCTGACCAGAGTCGAGACCATTGGCTCCTCCCCTCCTTCATTAGCTCTTACAGTCGTAGTTACATGAATTGGTGCTACTGGAAATCTAACTGTATAGTCAGAGCTTTCACTATTGACATCTACCAACCTTTTACTGGGATTTTCCTCAATTCTGCCATTCTTTATCAGAAACTGACAGGCAGCATTAGATTCCTCCAAATCATTAAACAAGGATTCAACAGATGATTTGAGCATACTGTTGTTAGTTTTCAGAAATGCGATCTCTTTCTGCATTCTGTCCTTTTCTTCTTTCCATATTGTTTCACTGACTTGGTAATTTTTTGTATAAACGTCTCCGATACTGACTCTAGAATGAAGCTGCTTATTTTTAGCCTCAAGCTCATCTAGCTTCCTCCTGGTTACCTTATAGGAGGCAAAAACTCCCTGAAGGGCATTTGCAATTTTTCCTTGTTTGTTCCTAGGCATCTTAGGATAAGTTTCAAACTTAGAAACAGCCCATTCATAAGGCTTATCAACAACCTTCTCTATTCCATCAAACATCCCTTGTGAGCCGTGTTTAGCGATGTACTTAATAATCAGCTCTTCCATTTCCAAAATACTCCAAAGTTACAACTACCCGTTATGTTACTGAAGCCCGTTACTGAAGCAAAGTGCTTAAGTTTCTAAGTTTCTAAAGTAATTGAAACTTTTTGTGAGAGTACTATTACAGTTTCTGACGTAAGTGAAACTGGTAATAGTGTAAAGAGCGCGACGCACAGCGGCTCTGTAAAGTTTAAATAGTGACCCTTTAAGATACCTTTAGTCTATTTATTCACCGTAACAATAGTTGTTAAACGTCAGCAATATAACACAAACAGTTATAAATGCAACACTGTCACAATACAAGACAAAACCACACTATGTGTTTAAAACAGTGTCACAGTCCGTCGAACAAAACTGTTATTACCGCGTTTTTTCCCAACTACACGTTATCTAGTTGCCTAAAAATAGCCGTGAGTCTATTTACCGATTAAACCTCTGAAATAATTCAAACTAACTGTTCAAAATATTACGCTGTCACAGTACCACGTTATAACCTGAACCAGTGTACTTAGCCACAGTACTTCGGGCTTAAAACATGAGTTTAAAACAGTGTCACAGTGCGTCGGACACACCACAGTACTTCGGGTCACTATTTAAACTTTACAGAGCCGCTGTGCGTCGCGCTCTTTACACTATTACCAGTTTCACTTACGTCAGAAACTGTAATAGTACTCTCACAAAAAGTTTCAATTACTTTAGAAACTTAGAAACTTAAGCACTTTGCTTCAGTTACTTTAGAAACAATACAATTCCAATACAACTCTGCCGCCACATTATGTCAGGCTGATTCAGTTCCGTTAGAATCTTACACAGAAATGTACAGAATAGGCTTAAGAACTCCTCCTGCTTATACTGAATAAACTAAATATTTTTCTTGCCCTTAAAATCTTTCTTTTCTAGGTTTTTTAAACGAGAGGGTTCCCTGAAATAAAATAAAAGCATAGAAGAAAGAAACTGTTTTCTTACCTTTCCCAGTTTTTTTTTTTTTTTTCCGGAAATCCCTCGCTGGGTGGCTCGCCAATGTAAGAAAAAATCATGAGGACAACAAAGATCGTAATGAAGAAGTTTATAACAGCGTAGCAGTGACAAAATACACAAAGCACTTTGGGTTCATCGAAGTCAGATAGAACCCAGAGCAAACTCTGCCCAGATATTTTATATTGTTCTTCCCTTTAAAGTATAGACCGGAGTTATCCTTTAAATGTAAATTAGATGTAGGACATGCATGTGGGGACAAAAGGCTGGGGGATACCACTCTCAGGGCAGAGGTCAGCAGGTGGTAATCACCGGTATTCACACCTTTACTGGCACCGGCCCCCCAGCAGGTCAGGATGCATGGTCTCAGATACCTTTTGGTTAGAGATAGTTCTTGATGGCTTGCTGCCTCTCCCAGACTGATTCAATTAAGTCTATGATTAAGATTGATACAACTGAAATTCTACATCAAACTACATAACTACTTTTTATCCATTTTAAGCCGTTTTGAGGATGAGCTGAATTTGATATAGCGTGGGGTGGAATCTGGATTGAGGCAGTCTGTAATTCTTACAACTTGATGACTAAGTTGCAACTTTGATTTGACTTGACAAAGAGTATGACTTGACTTGACTTGACTTGACTTGGCAAAGAGTATGACTTGACTTGACTTGACTTGACCCTTACAACAGAATGACTTGACTTGACTTTGACTTGCAATGTTAAGACTTGGACTTGACTTGAGACTTGCATTTAGTGACTTACTCCCACCTCTGTTATCTACATTCAGACACAAGCACATTCAAGCACAGCAAAACAGCACTGGACCCCCCCTTCTGCCACTTCTGGAATGTGTCCTGTAAGTCTTTTTTTTTTAAGCATGTCAATTTGCTATTTGCACTGGATCTTCATAACGTTGTCAAAGCAGCAAGCTTTGAGCTGGAACTTTGTCTTTTGGAAGAGGAGAGATCTGGCAAGTAAGGTGGGTGTGGAAGTAAGATCATTTTGTTTCCGCTGAGAAACTTACATGTAAGGAGAGTTTGGTGACAGGGTGCACATATTGTCAGAATAGCACCAGTTGTGCAGCTGCAAAGTACACAGGTTGATCTTTTAGTACATTGACTTATGAAGGTTAGTTTTCCCTGTGATTGTGAATGCAGCCTTGCGTGCTATCTGTTGATGTCTTAACTTTTTGATACCGCCTCGAATAGGTGCCATATTTAACTCAGTATGCAGAGATTGGCATTGACATTTTATACAGAAATGTGAAAATAGCAAAATATTTTAATTGGTGTCAAAAATATTCTTAGTGTTTGTCCGCAGAGACAAGACAAAACCAAGGAAAATTTTGTCCATTTTATGACAAGACCAAGACCACTGCTTTGTTAGCCAAGACCATTCTTATAGCAAAGACTGGTCTCAAGTACAACACCACTTCTAAAAAATTATTACATATGCAGCAGTGGTGGAGAAGCAACTCAAAAAAACAACATAAATCAATTTAATTACAACTTTAATTGAGCATATGATTAGACTAGTGTAAATATTTATTAATTTGAACATTAAATAAATGATCACAATTTTTATTCTATATATTTTTTAATTTAAACCTCTGTACACTTATTTATATAGGAACTAAAACTTGGATATTACTGTAAAAATGTATTTACTTATTTCTTTATTTAATTGTATAGGGTAAAGTGTATAGTATAACAAGTAAAATAGTGGCAATAGTCCAAAAGTAAAGTACTAAAGTTCTTTGTAGAAATAATAATCTAGATGTGTCTAAACTGTATACATTATAATAATTATGCAGCAAACATTTTTGCTGTAGTGCAACATAAAGGTGAACTTGACAAATTGCATGAAAATTAGCAATTCATAGAAGTCTAGATGGATATATATTTATATATTGTGATGATGGGACATTGACACGCAACTGCCACAAGAAGCAGGCTCTGAATACGACTGTAGACGAACAAACAGACTGCACCAGTTCAGCACCAGTGTTTTGTAAAACCAAAAAGCACATGGCAGGTGGGCGTGACAGCAAATTAAGAGATGGCTAGTGACTCATCAGGATCTCCTCACCATCTCTGCCCTGCATGTATAAAAGTGCTTTGAGTCTCCTGCAATTAATAAATCTACACTGGTATGCTACATTACAAACTTTATATAAATATAACTCTTGAATTCTACAAAGCAAACTTGGAAAATGCTAAATTAAGTGTTTCAGGAAGAGGTAGGTCTTCAACTGTCGCTTAAAGATAGATACTTATCTCTCATTCTGAGAGAAGGTGATACCAGTTGAGCAGTGCTGGAGGATCTCAGACAGCGTGGTGCAGTGCCAGGTGTGATGAGGTCTCTGGGGTAAGATGGTGCTGGTCTATTTTTGGCCTTGTGGGCAAGCATCAGTGTTTTGAATCTGATACGTGCAGCTACTGGAAGCCAGTGAAGGGTACGCAGCAGTGGGGTGGTGTGGGAGAACTTTGGCAGATTGAACACAAGTCAGGCAGCTGCATATTGGATCATTTGCAGTGGATAAAAAGTGTTTAGAGAAAGACCTGCCAGCAGAGAGTTGCAGTAGTCCAGTCTCAAATGGCAAGAGACTGAACAAGCACCTGGGCAGCCTGTGTGGACAGAAATGGTTGAATCCTTCGGATGTTGTAGAGAAAAAAAATCGACAGGAACGAGCCACATTAGCGACATGTGAGAAAAAGGATAGTTAATTGTTCATAGTTACCCCAAGGTTACGAGCAGTGGCTAAAGGGGAGAGCAGAGAGTCATAAAGAGTTATTCAGAGATCTGGACCTGGAGATGAATCACCTGGGATGACCAGCAGTTCTGTTTTGCTGGGGTTGAGTTTTAGTTAATGAGCACTCATCCATGAATATATGTCTGTCAAGCATGACGAGATCTGAGCAAAAGCTGTGGTATTTGAGGGAGGGAAAGAAAAGATGAGTTGAGTGTCATCTGCATAGCAGTGGTAAGAAAACCCATGTGAGGATATAACTTTACTAATGGAGTGGGTATAGAGTGAGAAAAGGAGGGGACCAAGTACCAAGCCTTGTGGGACACCAGTGGTGAGTCTGCACTGGGCAGATATGGATCCCCTCCATGTTACCTGGTATGAGAGACCTTCCAGGTAGGAAACAAACCATTCTTATGCTGTTCTGCGGATACCGAGGCACTTGAGGGTAGACAAGAGAGTCTTATGGTTGACTGTGTCAACTGCTGCTGAAAGGTCCAAGAAGATAAGTACAGATAAACCCAGACTGATTTGGATCATTGAGGATGTTCTGTGAAAGATAGACAGGCAGGTGGTTAAAACCAGTGCGTTCCAGAGATTTAGAAAGAAAGGAGAGAAGTGATACCGGTCTGTAGTTGTTAATGTTGATGGATCCAGAGCAGGTTTGACCCTTGCTTGCTTGAAGGTATTTGGCACATAGCCAGATGTTAAGGACCCATTGATGATTGTGGAGATGAAGGGCAGGAGATCTTGTGAGATGGTCTGAAGCATAGTTGAAGGGATTGGATCCAGAGGGCAGGTGGTGGGATTGCAAGATTGGATGACTTGCAGTATCTCATCTTCTGTTAAGATTGAGAAGCTTGACAACGAAGGAGTAGCGGATGCCTGGCTGTGTTGTGTAGTCATTGTTGGGGAGGAAGTGAAGGTCTGGCAGATTTTCTTAATCTTTTCATCATAGAAGGAGGCAAAGTCATTAGCAGTCAGGGAGGATGGAGCAGGTGTGGCAGGGGGGGGGGGTTAAGTACTGAAGAAATGTTGTGGAGCTTACATGGATCTGGTACAGAAGCCTTTAACTTTTCCTTGTAGAAGGCAGTTTTAGCAGAAGTCACATACGAAGAAAATTTGGTAAGATGCAAGGTCTACATCGAGTTGTGATTTTTTTCTACTGTATTTCTGCTGATCTGAGTTCTCGTCAATTGCTGCTCAAAACTTCTAACAGCCAGGGTGTGGGACAAGAAGTCTTCTTGGGTTTTGTAGTTAAGGGGCAGAGAAGGTCCATGGTTGAGAAAATAGATTAGAGGAAGGAGTCAGTGGCAAAGTCCAAGGGTAGAGAGGAAAAGGAGTCAGTGTCAGGAAGAGATGAAAGAGTAAAGGAAGTTACAGAGGAGTAAAAGATGGAGTGAAGGTTAGGATGAATAAAAGAGACATATACATTTTCTTTTTGGTAGAATAGGAAAGGAAACCTGGTAATCAGAAATTTGTAGTGGAGTGGCAGTCATGTCTGTAGCTGGGGTAGGGTGGGTGAAAACCAGTGAAAACCCAGGACATTTCCTCCCTTGTGTGTTGGAGGGCAGCTGTTAAATGTCAAGGAGAAGGTTTTTAGTGAAGTCAGGAGGCAAGATGACTGAAGTTTTTCAGATGGGAGGTTAAAGTCACCAAGAACTGTCAGAGGGGTGCTGTGAGAAGGGAAAGTACTGAGAAGTGTGTCCATCTCTTCTAGGAAGTCTCCAAGGGGACCAGCAGGGCGGTAGATGACAATGATGATGAGGTTGATTGGAGAGGTAACTGAAACTGCATGGAATTCAAAAGAAGACATGGTTAGATGAGACAAAGGGAGGGGTGTGAAACATCGTCTCCGTGACAACAATAAACCTGTACCACCACCTCTACAGGTTTCTCTTGGTGAGTGAGAGAAAGCATAGGCAGAAGACAAAGCAGCTGGTGTAGCAGTGTTCTGTGCGGATATCCAGGTCTCAGTAAGTGCCAGAAAGTCGAAGATGTAGTGGTAATCCAAGGCTGTGATAAAGTCAGCTTTCCTTACGGCATACTGGCAATTTCAGAGCCCACCTACCACAACTGTTTGAGATTGAGAGGAGGAGGATAGATTAGGTTACAGGCAATGTGATCTCTGTTTTGTGGATGGGAACATCTGTGTCTGTAAGAGGTGACTACAGAGATAGGTTTAAAACACATAACTGATCTCCCAATTTGAGATCAATGTATGAATTTTAAGAATGCAAAAGAACAATATATGAGATGATAAATAAACAGTAAGCATTACTGGCCTTAGGGGGGTTACCTACAATGCCTTCAATATAAGTGAGTAAGGCCTGCCCACAATTCACACCTCAAGTAAAACTAAAACTACCATTGATGTTTGAGTGCATAGTGGCCACTAATTGTTGTATTGATAAATGATCTCTCTCTGCCTTTGCTCGTAGGGGTAGACAGAACCTGATGACACAGTAGCAGAAGGTAAATGCCACCAACCCTGTGTCCGGTATGTTTCACCAATTCACCCGAGAAGGTAACTTCAGCTGGGAACAGAAGGAGGGTCATCCCAAGTTACCTTTTTGGGTTTAAACACTGCTGCAGGCAGGTGATGCAGATTAAAGGTGAAAACCAGCGAGGCAACCAGACTCACCCGGCCTCATATTTTTTATTAGAAAGGATCTCCAATACTTTCATACCAAATGACTGGGACAGGCATGCAAACTGCTGGTCCCATGCTCTACAAAGGAGCGCTTAATGCACCTCACTCACAAACACATTTGGCAGTGCCTACAATGCCAGCACACAGTGCCCACCAAACCCATCCCAGTACAGTAAAACCCCGTTGTATGAGCAACCTATAGTACGAGCAAACAGAGATACGAGCGACCTCGCTCGCAAAGTTTTACCCTGTTTCACGAGCAAATTTCGAAGGCATGAGCAAACCCACACTGCCAGTTCCCCGTTTTCAGCGGAGGGTCGCATCAGGGGCTTAGATGATGACGTATCACTCGGTCTCTCTCATTGTTCAGTGCAGCAAAAAATTAACTTATTTTAGTTTTATATTTTTATTTCACTAGAAATCTTAAAAAATGTCTTACAAGAAAATCATTGATGGTGCTGTGAAAACGAAAGTAAATAGAATTACCATGCAAACCGAGGAGGTTATGAGCATGGTGCGCGTCTCACACTCGCAATCAACCACTACCACATGGGTAAGTGTTAAATTATGTTCACATTACGTTAATTTGCTGTGTTTTTGTTTGTTAAAATAGGCTACAAATACTTTTAAAGTGCAGAAATAGGCGATCGAATGAGATCTCAGAACGGATTAAATCACTTTTACATTCATTCTTATGGGGAAAATCAGTTCGAACGTACGAGCAAATGAACCTACGAGCAATTTTCAAGAACGAATTATGCTTGTACAACGGGGTTTTACTGTACTGCTAATCACATTATCTATTATTAGGGTACTATTGGAAAGTATAGGTATGGACCGGGTGGGACCACTACCCAAAGCCAAATGTAAGTCACAAATATATATTGGTCATGGTAGAC
Source organism: Silurus aristotelis (assembly GCF_946808225.1). NCBI lineage: Eukaryota > Metazoa > Chordata > Actinopteri > Siluriformes > Siluridae > Silurus > Silurus aristotelis. The sequence continues at coordinate 12,844,391 of NC_139587.1, read as the reverse complement.
TATGCCAGGAACTATCCAGAAGCAAACCCATTAACCTGTTAGCCTTTGCCACTGATTTTGTGACTCACAGCTGAAAATGCTCTACCTAATTTAAATATTAACAGTTCCTGATAAAGTGGGCTAAATACACAATTAAAATATATTTAAAAAGAAGACAATTTGAGCTTTACTGTCCATTATTCAAAGTTGATGTTGCTCAAAAAGATAAGTTATAGAAAGTTATAGATTATGAATTCCTGAACTGACTTTTTTTTTCTATATATATGTGACGCCCCGATTGTCGGTTCTTCACAATTAAAGACACTTAAATGGGTTTTTGCATGTTAAAATGTATTAAGGGAGTGGTGGTTCCACCAGACCAATAGAGGGCACTGTGGTTGCAAGGTGTCTGCTGGACAAGACAAGAGCTAATCACAAGCATGGTTTTGTCCTGTGTTTATTCCACCATTCCAAAGGTTAGCTGACTGTTTAATGTGTCAATCTGCATGGATGTTGATAGAACATATGTCAGTGCATATTAAGTGCTTTTGTACTGTTGTCAATTCACTGCAACAGCCCAAGAAGAAAGAACAGCATTGTCAATGCACGGCTAAAGCACCTGAAAAGAGGAGAAGGCCGGGTTGTCCTAACTGCATGAAACAGGGAAAAGAGGAGACTTGCAGCCACTGTTTCATTTGTGGAGGGGAAAATCACCGGGCGGTTGGCTGTCTAAACAGACAAAAAAGGTCAGTACCTAATGTCAGGCAAAAAAGTACACCAGAGACAGCAGTCCCTAATGCAGGTTCATCCCACCGTTACTATACAGTTAATGCTGGTTTGTGGGATCACATGGTTAGTACCACCAGGAAACCAAGGAGAAGACAACCTGAAGGCTCAAGAGAAAAGATGTAAACATGCTTCTCGACACTAGAGCGCAGGTAAGCATAATTGATCAAGACTGGAGGAAAGAGTACCTACCAACACACAATGTTCGCCCCTTATCTGAAATAGTGGAACCCAGTGGTGGTCTGGAGGTGTTCGCTATCAATGGGGAAGTAATTCCATTTAGTGGGTGGGTCGAAGCTACAGTAAGCTTATCTGGACATGATGGGACTCGCTACTTCATCCAAGTCCCCTTTCTGGTCAGTCAGCTACAGTTGGAGAGGCCGCTGTTGGGGTTTAATGTGATCTCAGAGTTAATCACAGGACCCAAAGATAAGGCAGGCATTCTTACTACCTTACATTCCCTGATGAGTTACACTGGAAATACCCAAGATGACCTGGTTAAAGTGTCAGTTGGCTTCATTCGTGCAGATAAAACATATGCCGACACAGCTCGGGTGAGGGTAGGGTTACAAGGTGTCACCATTCGGCCTGGTCAGGTCACCAATGTAAAATGTAGGGAACCTCCCAACTTTAACATTTCCGGCCCCACAGCCATTTTTGAGCCAAGTGAGGAGGCCCCACCACAAGCAATGTCTTGACCTTGGAGAAGGACTGATTGAGGTTCACAAAAGAGGACAGACATACATATGGATTCCAGTTGGCAACCACACTAAGCATGAGGTGACATTCCAAAAAGAACCATTCTTGGGGAAATAGCAGCCATTGCCAAGATTATCCAGACAGATCAACTTGAGCCATCAAATCCACAGGGAACTGTTTCATCCCAACCAGCACAGTCAGAGGACGGTGACACACAGTGGCATCCCCCTGTAGACCTGAGTCACCTGAAATCAAGTGAACAAGCAGTAGTGAGACAGCTTCTCTATTAAGAGTCGGCTGTGTTTGCTCGTAGTGAAAATGACATTGGAAATATCCCCAAACTACAGATGACACTGAGTTTAAAGGATGATAGCCCTGTGCAGAAGGCCTACACTTCTATAACCAAGCCACTCTTGAAAGAAGTTAAGGAGTATGTACAGGACTTGCTTGCTAAGGGCTGGATAGTATGTAGAAAAATTGCGAGTCGTGCTCAGGGTCCTCCAGCAGCATGGAGTCAAGCTGCGTCCAGCTAAGTGTGAGTTGTTTAAGCAGGAGGTCTGGTACCTGGATCGCCTTGTGTCGGCGGGTTTGGAGTAAGAGTGGATCCAAAAAATCTGGATGCTGTGAGGGTACGTCGTGATAAAATACCTCAAAACGTTGGAGAAGTTCGCCGCCTTGTAGGCTTTCTGAGCTATTACAAAAGTTATATCCAAGTAGGTTAGCTAAACCTATTTATGGGCTGCGCCAAGCGAACACAACAGAAAATCAATCCAAGTTCCAAATTATTATCCGGTATCCACACACACACACACACACACACACACACACACACACACACACACACACACACACAGGGAATAAAACCTATAAAATCATCTAAAACTGTAAAAGGAGATATATTGTAACTTACAGATGTAAAATAGGATTCTCCATCCCCATGCAGATCTCCAAGTCTCTGTTGTTACTCCACCACCAAAAATATTTTCCACATCGTTCTTTGTTTAAATCTCAGACTTTTTTTTTTTTTTTTTTTTTTGAAAACAAAGTCCAGTTAGCACAAGCTGAAAACAGCTGTTTGAGCAGAACTGAGCGCTGTAACCACTTCCTGTTTTGTGTGCACGGGTGCTGCTTCGACCAGTAAGAGTTTCTAAAGAGTAATAAAACTAATACTCACCCAAATGGGGAATAAAATCCTCCCATATATCGTTAGAAACCTGCACTAATTGGCTACATTGTCCATCAATCATTTGGTTTCCATAATGCTACAGGCTGGAAATAAAAGGTTTAAAATGATAGGTGGTGTATAATAGTCACCTGGACACCTGCCTATAGTGTAGATTTAAGCTCAAGATTCCACCTCTTTTACTGTATCAGAATCAGGTTTTTGGCCAAGTGTATTGGCACACACAAGGAATTTGGTTCCAGCTGCTGGAGACTCAAAAGTACAGACATAAATAATTAATTTAAATAATGTATATTATGTACATATTACAGATGAGTGTGTGTGTTTTACAGTTAATATTTAATATTTAGGGATATGTTCTGCTTATCTGTTTTACTTATTTCAGCTTAATTTAACAAATCAATTCACTCCCTCTGATATGATTGTCTTTAAAGTGACCGTGTGCAATGTGGTGTGGTCAGGATTTTCTCCTTTTAAGAGGAGCAAACACTAAAGAAATATTTTGGTAGATTGAATCAGTGTAGTGGTACGTAAATCTTCTTATACATGCACACATGGATAGAGAAACACAAGTAGAGAGACTGAGAGAGATTAGGAGAGGAGAGATGACCAAACTGCAGAAGCTTAAGGTTTTTTGTATGAATTTGAACATTTGGTTTAAGATGTCTTAGGAGAACAAAATACAATATAAAATCACCTATTCTCTTTGTTCTGCAGAAAACAGGCTGAAGGCATCTGAATACTGTCAAACCTGCATTGACTCAGAGGCTTCATACACAAACAACAACAGAAATGAATGCTTTGAGTTTCTATATTTAGTAAATCACGTTGTGAGTTAAAAAGTACTGTCAGCTAAGAACAGTAATCTGAGGTGATCTTAATCAGAAACCAGAAATTCTGTAAAAATGTATTTGCCCTTTCCTTCTTTTTTTTCTTTTTGCATATTGATAATACTTACCAGATTCAGATTATCAAGCAAAATTTCAAATTTAAGTAAAGGTAAAACGAGTAAATACAAAATGCGGTAGATAATGATAATCATTTATTGAGGGGGAAAAAGCTGTCCAAACCTGCTTGGCCCTATGTGAAAAAATAATTTTCCCTCTAAACTTAATAATTTTTGCCATCCAACTGCATTCAACATTCAACATATTTTACATCAACATTTTACATATATTTGGTACATCACTGTGGAGGAATTTTTCAATAATAAAATTGAAAACATCAGGCAAAAAATCCAGATGATTAACATAAATCCAAACTATTTTATAAATAACCCTGTGGATAGCACTATATCAGATAATCAATTACAAAGTTTTACTCATTCAAGAGAATGACAATTTTATTTATTTCCTCATCAAAATCATGAACTTCAAACATAATTACAGAAATACTTGAACCTGTTCTAAAAATAATAAACTCTTCTAATAGCACTGGGTATGCACCTAAATCTTTTAAACTAGCGGTTATCAACCCTGTAATTAAAAAAAACCTGAATTTGACCCCTGTCAGCTGTAGAACTATATGCCAATATTAAACCTCCCCTTCATCTCAGAGATTCTAAAAAGGGTTGTAGCACCTACTTAGGAATAATTTTTTCTAACTTTATCAGTCACGATTTAGGCCTTATCATAGCACTGAGACAGCACTGGTTAAGGTGGTAAATAAGCTGCTAATGGCCTCTGATCAGGGTTGTGTCTCCTTTTGCTGGACCTTTTGGTGCAGCTTTTGATACCATTAATCATAATATTCTCCTTGCTAGAATAGAGAATGTTGTTGGAATAAAGGGAACAGCTCTCTCCTGGCTTAGGTCTTATTTCACAGTTCGCTTATTTGTCGATGAAAAATTGTTGATGAGTTCTTCACACTTTGTAAGGTAAAGTTTTCTGCACGGATCTGTCTATGGCCCAGTGTTTTTCTTGATGTATGCTGCCTCTTTGTAAAATTATATGTAAATATGGTATTGGCTTCCATTGCTATGCTGATTACACACAGTTGTATGTTTCAGCAAAACCAGATGAGAGAGATCAGCTTAATGAAGAGTGTGTATAGGACATTAGACAGTGGATGCTTGATAACTCCCTTCTGCTAAACTCACATAAGACAAAAGTAGTTTTACTAGGACCACATGCAGCTAGAAGTAAACTTTTCCATTACGCAGTATATCTGGATGGTCTTCCAGTCGTAGTGTGTTGGGCAGATCTTTCTCTTACAAAGTCCCATTGTTATAAACAGCCTTTCAATTAGTCTTCAGGACTCAGAGACAGTCTCCGTGTTCAAGTCAAGGTTGAAAACATATTTATTTATCCAAGCGTTTTATCAGTAGTTTTTTTTTGTTAAAAGAGCAGATCTGAAGGGATTATGGATATAGAGTGTTCAGTGAACTGCGATAATTATATGCTCTAGTAAATCACTGTCACACGTTCGCTCAGTTTAATTGGCAATGGTCTTTTATCCCAGAGATGCTTATCCTTTTAGCACTCCATGTTAGTTATGCTGCCAGATTCCCTAACTGCACACAGCCCTTGACTTTTATACAACAATCTTCTTCTTCTTCCAGCTGCTCCCATTAGGGGTCACCACAGCATATCATCTGTCTTCATACTACTCTGTCCTCTACATCTGCCTCTTTCAAGCCAACTACCTGCATGTCTTCCTTTAACACATCCATAAATCTACTCCTTGGTCTTCCTCTTTTTCTCCTTTCTGGTGGCTCCATCTTAAGCATTCTCCTATCGATGTACCCTATGTCTCTCCTCTGCACATATCCAAATCATCTCAATCGGGCCTCTCTCACTATGTCCCAAAAATGTCCTTCATGCGCTGTTCCTCTTATAAACTCGTTTCTAATCCTGTCCATCCATGTCACTCCCAATGAAAATCTCAACATCTTCAGCTCTGCTACCTTCAGCTCCACCTCCTGTCTTTTACTCAGTGTCAATGTCTCTAAACCATACAACATAGCAGGTCTCACCACATTCCTATAAACTTTTACTTTGGCAGATACCCTTCGATCACAAATCACTCCTTCCACTCTTCTCCATCCACTCCACCCTGCCTACAACAGGGAGTTTTTCTTTGCCGCATGCTTGTTCATTAGAGACTAACTGCACTTGTAAAGAACAATCTTATATATTCTTTATTACTACATTATCTTTGTAGTGCTGCCTTGAGACAGTGTCCATTATTCAAAGCGCTATACAAATAAAAATGTATTATATTCAATTCAATAGAATTTTGGCCCACTCTTCTTTGCAGAATTCTTTATTATAGAGGTTTTTTTTTTTTAGCATGAACCAGGTGACTCGAAAACCTTTTTTTTTTCTCTAGCCATATAGAGGTGGACTTGCTGATGTATTTTGGATCATTGTCCTAATGCATAACCCAAGTATGCTTGAGCTTGAGGTCATGAACTGCTGGCTGGACATTCTCCTTCAGGATTTTCTGGTAGAGTGAGGAAGTCATGGTTCCATCAATTATGGCAGGCCATCCAGGTCCATCTTTTTTATTTTTTAAAAAATTTGTATTTGTTTTATTAACTCAGGGTATCTTTGTGTAAAATAAAATTTTAATTGATGATCTGAATTATTTAAGTGTGATAAATTTGCAAAGAAATGTAACATTTAGGGCAAATACTTTTTCATAGAACTGTATGCTATGTCAGGGAACCACCAGCCATGCCTTTTCTCAGCACCCAGCACGCTCGCAGCGCCTCACCCACTTACTAATCACCGTCACCTGTTTCCCATCATCTCTCCCCCTACTTAAGGCCCTCACTCTCATTCACTCATCGTCCATTCTACAGTGCATTCTGGAGATCATTCATGGACTACCCATTCTATGGACTTTACCCGTTTCCTAGTTCTATTACAGACTACACCCCTTTTCCGGGACGGCTACTTCCTGGCTGTTTGTATTCTGTTTAAAGACTATTAAACCTTGGTAAAGTTAGTTCAGTTTCGTCTGCTTGATGTCAGCTTGACAATAACAAATAACATGGACCTTTTTCTATGTTCAACTCTGCAGTTTTAAATCAAATCAAATTTTATTTGTCACATACACATACATACAGAGTACGACATGCAGTGAAATGCTTTATATGACTGTCCGGCATGAGGGAATAGAATGGGGAGAAAAAGAAAAAAAGGCAGATAAATAAAGAGTATAAACTATGTAAAATATATAAAGATATATATGAGGAAAAAGTGTATATACAAGATATGACAGATAACAGTAATCACATAAGGTGGTTGATATGATTGTCTTTAAAGTGACCGTGTGCAATGTGGTGTGGTATAAGGTGCACTGTGCTGTGCAAGTCCACAGTTAAAGTGACAGTCCAGAGATTAAAGTGTCGTAGTGCGAAAAGAAAAATATTTGCAGAAAAGTGTGGCGATGGAGAGAGTGGACCAGTTTTTAGATCCTGGGTGTTTCCTAAACTCCGAATGGCCTGCAGGAAGAAGCTCCTCCTCATTCTCTCTGTGTGGACCCTAGTCCACGGTGCCGCACTATTGTGTTAAATGCTGAACTGAAGTCCACAAACAGCAACTTTGTATAATTCCCTTTCCTATAGTTCAGGTGGCTCATCATAGTGTGGAGGAGATGAGCAATGGCGTCCTCAGTAGAACGGTTATGGCGGTACGTGAACTGTAGAGGATCCAGTGTGTCTGGTAGTGATGCAGTGATGAAGTCTTTGACCAGTCTCTCAAAGCACTTCACTACTGAGGTCATGGCTACAGGGCAGTAGTCGTTGAGGCAGGCGGGCTGAGGTTTCTTTGGGACAGGAACAATGGTGGACTGTTTGAAGCATGAGGGGACAACAGACTGTTCCAGTGAGAGGTTGAATATCTCAGTAAACACTGGTGCTAGCTGGTCAGTGCAGGCTTTTAGAACCCGAACTTGTGATGCCATCTGGTCCTGCTGCCTTCCTGGTATTCACTCTCTTGAATGCCCTCCTCATGAGATGGTAAATGTGTTTACCTCTCCTGCTCTCTCGGCGTGCATGCTGTTTGTGCCGCTAGCACCGCTAGCGTGGTTAGCTGCAGCCTCAAAGGGAGCATAAAAGATGTTTAGCTCATCTGTAAGAGAAGCGTCCGCATTCCCCATTCTTGAAGATGGTGTTCTGTAGTCTGTGATTGTTCTTAGTTCCTGCCACAGGCTCCTAGAGCCACCATGTTGGAACTGTGACTACAGTTTCTACCCTTAGCGCCGTTTTGCATCCTTCACCGTTTTTCGAACACTGTAAGACACAGCATTGTACTCCTCCATGTCCCCGGTGGCGAGCCCCGTATTGTAGGCAGCGGAGTGGGATCTCAGAGCGCCGAGGATGGTTTTATCCACCCACTGCTTCTGGTTGGGAAACTTCCTGATGGTGGTTTTCTGCACCGTATCATCCGCTGGTTTCCCGATGAAACCCACAAACGCTTCCGTAAACATGTTGACATCATCAGAGCTGCGCCTGAGTCCCAGTCTGCATCATCCAAAGCGTCCTGCAAAGCGGCCACCGATTGGTCAGTCCAGCGCACGACCTCCCTCTGAACCGGAGCTTCCTGTTCCAGCCTTTGTTTGTAATCAGGCATGAGGAAGATGGTGGCATGGTCAGATTTCCCGAAAGGTGGATGTGATTGTGCCTTGTAGCTGTTCTTAAATGGTGTGTAACAGTGGTCCAGCGTCCTTTCGCCCCTGGTGGGGCAGGTGATTTGCTGCTGGAAGTTCAGTAGTGCGTGCTTGAGGTTGGCACTGTTAAAATCTCCCACCACAATGAGCGCAGCGTCCCGATTCAGTGTTTGTTAAAGTGTTATTGTCTCGTGTAAGTCCCATACTGCAGTGTCCATGTCCGCTTGAGGTGGAATATAAACGACACTGACTATGAAAGAGCTAAATTCCAGAGGGACGACATTTGATGGTCAGTAGTTCCAGATTTGGTGTGCAGGAGCGTGAAAGAGGAACGATGCTCGCGCTGTGGTTGTTCACCATCAGACACACTCCACCTCCTCCTGACTTCCCCGACAGTGCGGTAAACAGAGAAAAACTCGGCTGGCTGAATGGCGTGGTCCGGTACCGCTGGGTTTAGCCATGTGTTGGTGAAGCAGAGAAGGTTGCAGTCTGGAATGTCCCTCTGGAACTTGACACTTGCCCTGAGGTCGTCGAGCTTGTTTTCCAGTGACTGGACATTGGCTAACAGGATAATAGGTAATGGAGCGCAGTGTGCGCGTGCCCTCAGCCTGTTCCTGATGCCAGCTCGTTTCTCTCGTGGACGCCGGTATGGGTCGCGTCTTTTGTTCTTCCTCAGGATCTCGCTCGGCCAGCATGGGTCCGGGTTTAAAAACGACAAAAGGTAAGTGGATTGTAAACCAATAGATATAAGAGTGGCTCTGTCATATCTAATGATGTCCATCTTGTGTAGATGGAATGGTAACTAAGTAAATAAATATATAAAATAAACAAAAAAAGATAAACGTAGAAGGAGCAGTCGTGACGGCAGCCAACCTCACTGGCACCATCTTACTTAGTTTCACTCATTATAGCTTCAGATTCTTGTTCATAAATGACAGTAGTGGAACCTGATGTGGCCTTCTGTTGTTGTAGCCCACCAACCTAAAGATTTTATGTGTTGTGAATTCTGAGATGCTTTTTGGTTCATCGTGGTAGTAAAGAGGTAAATATTTAATTTAATATCCTGATGGTTTAATATTAAACCATTTGGTCATTGTCCAAAACCTTTGTCACGAACAAGTCTGCAGCCACTTCACTCACAATATCAGGATGGAACTCTTCCATCCTGATCAGAAAGGCACAACAGCGCCTATATTTTCTGAGGAGACTTAAAAAGTCTCGTCTGTGTTACAGGATACTGAAGAACTTTTACCACTGTATCCTCACAAACTGCATCTCAGTGTGGTACAGCAGCTGCACAGTTTCAGACCATAAAGCCTTTCAGAGGGTGGTGAAAACCGCCCAACAAATTATCGGTATTAACCTACCCACCTTGGAGAACATTTTCAAAAAATGCTGGTTGCAAAGGGCGAGGGGCATCATCAAAGATCCCACTCAAGCCAACCACAGACTGTTTACATTTCTCCCATCGGGCGGACGCTACCATTGTCTCAGAGCCAGAAAAAATAGACTGAAAAATAGCTTCTTTCCCGTGGCTGTTTCTGCAATGAACAGCTGATATGGTGTTAACAATCACCACTGCACTGTCACTTTTCTTCTGTGTTTTGCACTATTTTGCACCACTTTAAAATCATGCATCCTTGCACCACCCAAAAACTCATCATTACACTTCTTTATGTCCATCCATATTAATTCTGTTTATTCTGTGTATATATATATATATATATATATATATATATATATATATATATATATATATATATATATATATATATTCATAATGACATTCCTTTTGTACAGCTATATCTGTCATACCAATTCATACTGTATCATACTTATATAAAAAAAAGCACACTATATATACCCTTATTCAGTTATATGTACATATTACTACACCTTCTGTATAACCTCATACCCTTATTTATTACACTGCCACTTGTAAATAAGCTATCTATGCACTTCTGGTTAGATGCTAACTGCATTTCATTGGCTCTGTACATGTACCTTGCACAATGACAATAAAGTTGAATCTAATCTAATCTAATCTAATATTCTATTCGTTTTCTTTTTTTTTTTTTTTTTTACCATTTTGTATAAACACTGGAGACTGTTGTATGTGATATTCCCAGAAGCAGCATTTGCTTAAGTTTTGGGAGAGGAATATGTCCCATATGTGGCTGATAAAGGAGTATGCAGTTAGCATTGCAGCTTTTCGAACTGAGCATTGATAAAAAGAAACATGGTCCCTTTCCCTTATAGTCCGGAGGACATGGTCTCAATGATTTCCAAAAAGAAATTACCACAGAACTGTTAAATGAGCTTTTTCCTGGAGAGTATAGAGGCATTTCTGGATCATGTTCACGCGTGCCGCCTTCTTTGCATGCTAGAGATTTAACCTGCTTTTATAGATGACATGACAAACTGTTTACAGACAATGATTTTTGGAGGTGTTAATGAGCCCATGCAGTGATTTCCATTACAGAATCATGACAGTTTTAAATGCAGTGCTACGGGGCTCAAAGATCACAGGCATTCAACATTTCATTTTCACTTTTGCCCATTTTGCACAGAGTTTTCTCCAGATTCTTTAATTTCTCTGATGATATAATGTATTGTAAATTCTAAAAGTATTTGACTGTTTTGGTGAATATTTTAATTTGTTTCAAATTTGTTATTACAATTATCCAGAACACAGTCTTTCACAGATTCATGAAGCTCTGCCAAAATTTACTTTTGAGAGTTTATTTATACTTCAATTCAAAAGCTTTTATGCATCACCTATTGTTCGTGGGTTTTAATCAACCCATGCTGCTGGTGCTTCAGTTTTTTCAGCATGCCTCTCAACACATAGCTGAACTGACTTATGCACCTTTATTATGTTCATTTCTCTTCCATTAAAATAAACAGAGACCCAATAGATTACAATAGATCCCTTGTTCAAATGTATCACTCACAATTTCAATATTAAAACCTACTTAGTTTTCCTCTGAACAATTATGTCAGTAAGTAAGCTACTGTGTTACTATTAAATTCCGAACAAAAGAAAAATATATATATTTTTATTTTTATTAGTATAGTGCTTTTAACAATGAACATTGTCTCAAAGCAGCTTTACACAGATAATGTGGTGATAAAAATGAATAAGATGTACTTTATAAGTGTAAGTTTGTCCCTTATGAGCAAGCCAATGGCGACTGTGGCAAGGTAAAACTCCCTGAGATGGCAAACTGTAGTCCTGAGTCAAGGTAGCAGACTGTTGACATTAACTACAGTCCAAATCCATCCTCTAAGCTCCTGTTGTTACTCGGGAATTTCATAAAGCCACCCAAGGCGGTGATGAGAAACCATCCACAGCTGCACAGTGGCCTCCAGTCGAAGAGAACACTATCCAGAGGCAGGCCTGGACGAAGTGGGAAGATCCACGGAGAGAAGAGGGGCAGGAACAGTGGTCACTGGAACCTCAGGGCCATGTTTAACTCGACCGAGAGCGAGAGAGAGAGAGAGAGAGAGAGAGACAGGAAGAGAAGGATATGGATTATTATGTGTCCTTATTGTTGTATGAAAAATCACTGTGCAGTTTGGACTCCGGCAAGATTCGCTATGGCAGCATAGCTAAAAGGGAGAACCAGAACACCTACATGAGGGATCTCTGGGATAAGAATTCTCAGAAAGTCTGTTTTAGTAACCTGATTAACATTAAATTAAATAGGACTGAATGCACAGCCAGCACCTCTGATCTAAAGATAGGATTGTTAAATATTAGATCTCTCACGTCAAAAGCTCTTACTATAAACGAAATTATTACCGACCAGGAGTTTAAAATAATGTGTTTGACAAACGTGGATTAAACCGAATGAATATGTAGCATAAAATGAAGCAAGTCCTCCTGGGTATAGTTACATACACCAACCCCGTCTAAATGGCAGAGGAGGCGGAGTCGCAGCTATTTATAATAATAATCTAAGCGTCACACAAAAGACTAAACACAAATATAAAACAATTGAAGGTCTTTACACCAACATAAAATATTCAGTGTCCAAAAGCAGATCCAGTCAGTCAATTCCATTAATTATTATTTATAAACCCCCAGGGCCCTACTCTGATTTTCTCATGTTGGTGACTTTAATATTCATTTTGATAATCAGGAAGACTCCTTAAGAGCAGCAGTTGTGTCCATTCTAGATTCAGTCTAAATTAATCAGAATGTTATAGGACCCACTCAGAGTGGTGGACACACTTGATTTGTTGTTAACATTTGGATTAAAAATAATCTATTTCAGACCATTATCTCATCTCTTTTAAAATCTGCCTTAGTCATTGCATTAGTACCTCACCACGTTACAGTGTTAAGCGTACATTCACGTCAGCTACAGCAGTGCATTTTATTAATAATTTTCCAGAAATTACGATATTAAATAGATCTCCGTCTGACCCCGCAGAGCTTGACTGGGCCACTGAATACCTAGAATCAACATTACGTTACACTCTAGATGATGTAGCTCCCCTTAAGACCAAAATGATCAGGGAGAACAAATTAGCACAGTGGTATAATGATCATACGCGCACCTAAAAACAGACCACTCGGAAATTAGAATGTAAATGGCGTCAAACAAAATTAACAGTATTTCAAATAGCATGGAAGTGTCAGGAATCCACCTGCCACGCCCCCTTCGGCAGCTGTCAAAGCTCCGCTCTCCCTAAAGCTCCCGGCTTCAATTGTGCACACCTGGCACTCGTTTGGCACTCATCAACAGCTCCTATATAAACCCCTTACTTCCACACTCTCACCATCCGTTATTGTTGGTATGTGATGGTGTTTGGTTCATGGTCATTCACGTATGTGGTGTTGTCGCGTATTCCTCCGCATTCCTTTCCTCTCAGACTCCGCACTCTCTCCATGGCTGCGCTTTCTCTCCAAAGCGCACCCCGGATTACCCCTATCCGTCCGTGCATTCATCCCTGGACATTGTGGACCTCGCCCCTCCAGGGCGTACCACGGATATCTCATTTGGGACTATTACGGGGTTGCTGTGTGTTTGTTTGTGTGTCTCACTATTTTCATTAAACCAAAGCGAACTGTGCTCCGGTTTTCGCCTCCGTTCGTTTTCCGCATAACAGGAAGGAGAGCCTCCTAAATTATAGAAAATCTCTTAGTACTGCTAGATTATCATATTTCTCCACCCTCATAGAAAATAACAAGCATAATCCTAGATTTTTATTCAGCACGGTAGCAAAATTAACAGGAAATAAAAGCACTGCACTAACATGCACACCATCAATAGGTAGTAATTAATTCATGAACTTTTTTAATAATAAAGTTGAAAATATGTGCCCAACATGTATGTGAGGGGGAAGTGCATGAGGATCATGAATTATAAAAAGGCATGAGGAAATGTCTTACCCACAGTTTAATCTCACTATTAAGAATTTTTGAAGAGGATAATCTATTAATCCAAGCAGTGGAGCACAACTTTAGCATTCTCTTTTTTTCCATTACAGGGCTAAAATCCTATGCTAACACTGCAGAGTCTTCAGCCGCAGGCTGAGGTAAAATGGTCTGACAGCTTACCTCAAAAGCATTTCAACCTTTTGGCTCAATACACAAAAGCAAACCAGGAACTGCTCAAGGCCAATGAAATATGTGTTTGGTCATGGTGTAATAATGTGCAAGACTTTATACAGACCTTGGTTAGCAAACCCAATAACAATATCTTGACAAACTGTCCAGCTAAAAATATTTATCCTTGTACTCGCAGAGTTATAGAGTTTTACATTAGAATACAAATTTTTTTTGGAAAGGTATTAAAGGAACTATTAGTTAGAACAATTTTGTTATTTTATTTTAGAGAGTGATTTTTTAGGTATGTTTTTTATATTTAATATAAAACAAAGTATCTTCTCCCTACATTGTGGAACACAATGTAGTGTCTTTGTTATTGTTATGGTTCCTTGCAGTGAGATTTTTTGCAGTGAGATTTCAGATATTCCACCATCATCAGGGACGTGTCTAAAGGGGTGGCACCAGTCTTCCACAAAATATGCTCCCCCCTCCCCCTTTAGCAGACTGATCAGAGCAATCTAATGTCATATGCTAATCGGCAGCGTAGCGCCACTTAAAATAGAACACACCTACTTACCGTCTGGTTCACTGGCAATTATTTCCTGTATATTTGCAATGCCATTGGATTAGAGTGCTGTCAATTCTACAGCTCAAAGAGGAAAAGCACGATTCACAGGCTGCAGACCATGTCTTTGTTCATTGTAAGTATTAAATTCAAATTATAGGCCTATATCTAATATATATATATTTATATATATATGCCTATAATTTGAATTTGAATACGTCAAGTATGTGTGTGTGTGTGTGTATATTATATATATATATATATATATATATATATATATATATATATATATATATATATATATATATATACACACACACACACACATTGTTAAAACAACAGAGCAGGATACAATAAGATAAACTTTTAGTTATAAGATTTGAAAGATCTTATATTTTACAGAAGATGGTCCCTGTTTTAATCAGGTTAAGTAAATTAATCGGAAGCCAAGTTTTTCGTCGTAAGCATATGTTGGACGCTAGGTGTCGCCCTTGTGTTCTCTAAAAGCAATCACCCTCTTTTTCCTGCGGCATATTATGTTCTTTTTCGGTCTGTATAATGAAAGCGGGGTAAAAACTGTGACGACAGTAACTAAAAAAAATAGTATCACAGCAGCAAATTTTTCAACAATCTTTATGAAATTATTATTTTTTTTTTATATATTAGATCTCGCAATATAAGCACAAATATCTAATCCACTTATAGGTAAAATAGGTTAACAGCCAAATATTCCAGCCCTTCTTTCTTCACCTTCACCTGCATGCAATTCTAAAGCTGCATACACGAAGCATGCGTCAGAATAACAGTAGACGAATCAATATAAAGCAATAAAAACGACTAAATAAATGAAAATCCAGATAGATGGATAGATAGACAGACAGACAGACAATATACCTGCAAGGCAGCCCTGTGCAAAGATGCATCTGTTAGTGAAACACATTTTCTTTTTAAACCTTATCAATCATATTGTGACCTCAACAATAGGTACCATAAAAAATATTTAATTTTGTAAAATTGTATAACCTATTCTACTCATGCAGATAAAACAGCAACATGTGGTCAAACCTGCTGCTTGTTTTTTTTTTTGGCCTTCTTTAATCTATGACGCTCGAATAATATTCAGAATCATAAAATGTACAAATATCAACATCAGTTCGCAATAACCATGCTTTTACATACGTCAACAATCATGTCATATTTAACAATCAAAAGAAAACTATTTAAGCAGGCAAGGAGCTGTGATTCCTCAAATGACCATTGGTTCACATGAGGAACTACAACGAAAACGTTAAGCTTATTACAACACTGTTTAAAAAAAAAAAAAAAGAAAACATTTTGTATTATTTAGATGTCTGTATTCGTAAAGAAATAAAGAAGCTGCTTTGCGCGCTCTCTCTCTCTCTCTCTCTCTCTCTGTAAGATCCACTTCGCCATCCTGGAGGATCTTGTTGGCCTGGTTTCAGTGCGAATTTTGGCCATGCCCATTCGTCATTGTAAGGTCTGATTGGCTGAGAGGCTTGCGGGTCTTGAGAGTGGTGCGCGCTGGGCTCAGATTGCGTATGGTGAGCTGCAGCTACAGCCTTGTTCGGAACTAACCAGACTCATCCACAGCCTGTATTTTTTTCTAAGTAGCTACATGGACACCATCATAGGCTAAGTCAACAGTGAATTTACTTCTATGTCGTTACTTTAAATGTGGATTGCCTACAGCGACTGGACTGAAACCTGCTAAGACTGCTCATTTTATGTATGAGGAAATTTACGTGAATCTACCAGTCGCTTAAGGCTGAAGTGCTCGGAGCTGACTCGTTTGGAAATACTGGAGTACCATAAAATCCACTTATCACCGATTCCAGCAAGCTCATCTTTACTAGCGTCACCGTTTCTGGATTCGAGCAATATATATTAACCTTATTACTCTCTATCTTGATTCTCCACGGGTTCATTGGATTTGGGCTTCGAAATACAGGCCAGTCACGGACTGAAGAGGAGAGGCATGTTTTTTTTGTTTTTTTTTATTTATTTTTATTTGTATATAACATACTGGTTTTACTTGCCGTAAAAGAATGCCATGAGCAGAATGCAGATCAATTTAATTAACCATGTATTTTGTAGGACGTCAGGTTTTGCGTTCGGATTGAAACATTTAAAAGAATTACTGTATTGTCATTCGAAGCATAATTTGTAGACCTGTATATACATGGCGACTGTTTTTTCTCCTTGTCACAAAATGGTCGTCTCACTGAATGGCTCTCTGGTACGATATTGTTTTTCATATGCGCGGATTTAGCCTTATTTGTATGACTTTTTAATACATTCTTGCTCTCGTTTACAGTATATTCGTATTTCTTGGAGTGCTCAAAATTTTCGATGACGTATAAATGGCCATCATGAAAAGAGCGATGGAATGAATGGAAGTTGTCCTTCAGCATCAGCCATTCCGATGAAATCATTGTCATTTTTAAGGCCGTGTTTCCAAACATCGTTTTATTGAGCAACATAGAAACAGAAATCCGCTGCGATGTCTGTTATGGTTGAATCCTTGTCGGCTTTTAATTAAGAAGAGAAAGACGTCAACAGGTTTTCTTCGCTCTACAGACATGGATTTCGTACAAGTGATGCTGTGCGTATTGGCGTGCTGGAGCACCGCCGAGGCCGTTTTCAATCTGAAATACACAGTGGAGGAGGAATTGCGCGCAGGAACGAAAATCGCTAATGTTACTGCGGACGCGAAAGTGGCTGGATTCGTGCTTGGGAATCGGCAACCTTTTTTGCGTGTAATTTCCAATTCCGAACCACGATGGGTAAATCTAAGCCCGGCAGGACTGCTCATTACTAAACAAAAAATCGATCGCGACTCTGTTTGCCGGCAGACGCCAAAGTGCATAATTTCTTTGGAGGTAATGTCCAACTCAATGGAGATATGCGTGATTAAAATCGAAATCCTGGATGTAAACGATAACGCGCCCCGATTTCCCACCAGTCATATCGACATCGAGATCTCGGAAAACGCCGCACCTGGCACGCGGTTTCCCCTAGAGGGGGCAAGCGACCCAGACTCTGGAAGCAATGGCGTTCAGACTTACACGATCACCCCCAACGATATTTTCGGACTAGAAATCAAGACCAGGGGAGATGGGTCTAAAATAGCAGAGCTCATAGTAGAAAAGACACTTGACAGGGAAACGCAGTCTCATTATACGTTTGAAATAACAGCTGAGGACGGCGGAGAACCACCAAAGACTGGGAGTGTACAACTTAATGTCAAAGTAATTGATTCCAATGATAATAACCCTGTGTTTGATGAGCCTGTTTACACTGTTAATGTGATGGAGAATTCTCCTACAAATACATTAGTAATAGACTTGAATGCCACTGATCCAGATGAGGGAACAAATGGTGAGGTTGTTTACTCATTTATAAATTTTTTGTCCAATCTGACTAAACAAATGTTCAAAATTGACCCCAAAACTGGAGTTATAACTGTTAATGGTATTTTAGACCATGAAGAACTGCGTGTGCATGAAATAGACGTTCAAGCCAAAGACCTGGGTCCAAATTCAATACCAGCTCACTGCAAAGTCATTGTCAATGTAGTAGACGTCAATGACAACGCACCGGAAATTAAGCTTTTGTCTGAAAACAGTGAGATGGTTGAGGTTAGTGAGAATGCACCTCTTGGATATGTTATTGCACTGGTCAGAGTTTCAGACAATGATTCAGGTGCAAACGGGAAAGTGCAGTGCAGACTGCAGGGCAACGTGCCTTTTAGACTCAATGAGTTTGAGAGCTTCTCCACTTTACTTGTGGATGGCCGACTAGACAGGGAGCAGAAAGACATATACAACCTGACTATTTTGGCTGAGGATAGTGGTTATCCCCAACTGAGAAGTGTAAAATCTTTTGCAGTGAAAGTAACAGATGAAAATGATAATCCACCTTATTTCACAAAGCCACATTACCAAGCAATGGTGTTGGAAAACAATGTCCCAGGTGCATTCCTACTTGCGGTGTCTGCTAGAGATCCTGATCTGGGAATGAATGGCACAGTGTCTTATGAAATCATCAAGTCAGAAGTTCGAGGAATGTCTGTGGAGTCATATGTTACTGTAAATTCAAATGGGGAAATCTATGGGGTCAGGGCTTTTAATCATGAAGATACACGGACATTTGAATTCAAGGTCTCTGCAAAAGATGGTGGAGATCCTTCATTAACAAGTAATGCCACTGTCCGCATTGTTGTTTTGGATGTAAATGATAACACACCTGTGATGACGACCCCACCACTTGTTAATGGTACTGCAGAGGTTTCCATTCCCAAAAATGCTGGAGTGGGTTATTTGGTAACTCAAATCAAGGCTGATGACTATGATGAAGGAGAAAATGGAAGACTGACATATTCTATTTCAGAGGGGGACATGGCATACTTTGAAATTGACCAGATTAATGGTGAAGTGAGGACCACAAAAATATTTGGAGAAAACACCAAGCCTTCTTATCAAATCACTGTTGTGGCCCATGACCATGGGCAGACATCATTATCTGCTTCTGCATACATCATTGTTTACCTCTCTCCGGATCTTAACACACAGGAGCAGATTGGGCCAGTAAACCTGTCTCTCATCTTCATCATTGCTCTGGGTTCCATTGCTGCTATTTTGTTTGTCACAATGATCTTTGTAGCTGTGAAGTGCAAAAGGGATAACAAGGAAATTCGCACATACAACTGCAGGTATCTTAGTTACTTTTAAGCATATTCTTTGGCTTTACTAACACAGCATGATGCCTGTTATTGAGTGATTTTCATTGTAAAATATGCATGTGCGATATTTTCAAGTGGAATGTAATGCATGTTTGACCTCATGTGGTTTTGTGTGCATGTGACATAGCCCTACTGGAGTGTAGACAAGCAGTACATATAGGGACATATAACTTTGTAAAACTACTGTGTATTTATAGTATTAGATATATTTCTATCAGTTTTAATGTAATTTTTCAGGCTCAGGAGAATCTTTTAGAAATGTAAACATAAAAGCCTTACAAGTATTAAAAAAGTATTTACAAGTGTTAATACTTTTCAATACTACTCCAACCTGTAAAGAAAGCTTCAGCCAGTTTTCAGTCAATGAAAAGAATGATAATAATGAGTGATTGTTACCCAGTGTTTTATATAGCCATCATTTATTAACTAGGTGCATAAAACAATTAGAAAATTTATAAAGACAACGTGATAATACAGCATATGCTAATGCATACATTCACATATGAGAGTTATTCATTTGAAAAAACCATAAACTAAATATTTTGCATTTTTTTGTAAGCTGATTACCACATTACAATTCAGTATTTTCATGTACATTTATTTAGAACACAATTTTTTTTCACACAGCATCATCAATACTTCTAAAATTTTTTTTTTAACATATATTTTGTTGATATTAAGGCATTCATAAATGTGTGTTCCCAACTTTATTAACAAAGACGTTTTGAATAAAATAATATTGTAGAGCAGGACAGATCAAGCTTTAAGGTTAGAATTGCATATATATATATATAATATGCATTGGATTTGCAGGTTAGAATTGCATATATATATATATATATATATATATATATATATATATATATATATATATATATATATATATATATTCTTTTAATATTTGTGACCCCAAATGCACTAATATGTATTTTTGTTATTTATTAAAAAAAAATTTATTTTCTTCAGGAACAAGATAGGTTCTTTCCACTTGCTAAGTTGGTGTTAATGAAAGTGCATTTGCAGTGTTTTTTGTGATGTGTGAGATGTGTGGGATGGCCTTCATTTAAAATGAGAGAAATGCATAATATATTTACTTTTTATTATAAAACTATAACAAGGCAGAGGCAAAGGGGAAATCATAAATTTTTTAAATATTAGATTAAACAATTAACAATTTTCAAATATATGCTTTTAGCCTTAGACATAAATCAATGTTCAAAAATAAAAGAAAAAAAGCATTTTTTTTTTTTTTGCATTTTTAAGAAAGCATTAAAGCTTCCACAATTTGTTTGCTTTGAATAAGAAGAATTATTATATACATTACTGTAATTTTTCTTTACAAGATCCAACAAAAAATAATGATCCCTTGGGAAAGTAGGAAAGTCAGCTGGGAGAGATGATTTACACTGTTTATACTGTTAACGTGATGGAGATTTCTCCTATATTACATTAGTAATAGACTAAAATGCCACTGATCCAGATAAAAGAGCAAATGGTAAGGTTGTTTCCTTATTTATTAATGAAGAATTGTGTGCATGAAATACACTTTGGGTAAAGGCCAAATATCTGGGTCCAAATTAAATTCCAGCTCACTGCAAAGGGATTGTCAATGTAATAGGTGTCAACAACAACACACCAGAAATTAAGCGATTGTCTGAAAAGAGTGAAATGATAGAGGTCAATTAGAATGCACCTCTTCTACAAGTTAACACTGGCTGAGGGTGGAGGAGAACAACAAAAGACTGGGAGTGTCCAATTTAATGTCAAAATAATTGATTCCAAAGATAATAACGATATGTTTGATTAACCTGTTTACACAGTTGAACACAGTATATATACAATATATACAAATTCATTAATAATAGACTTGAATGCCACAAATCCAGATAATAAGTGCAATAGTATTTAATGAGAATAATGGTAAAGTCAGCTGGGAGAGATGCATACAATACAAGACTCGATATTGGATCATGGCTAGTGTGAAAACAATGCAGATAAATCATGCTCTGTTGTCAGTCATGTACTGCATTTGCAATCTAATGATCGTGGTTATCATGAATACAAGCACAGTTATGTACTAAAAATTTACATCTTAAAAGACACAAGTTTGAAATGAAATTTGAATACTTTGCTTATTTTCCTGACTGTTTTTTTTATCATTTGTTACTTTGTGTGATGCTGTGGTTTTGCATGTTTGCATTTTGCTGCTTGTTTTAAAGTAAAACTGCAGTGCATGAAACTGAAATAAATCACAAATGTTGGCTCCATTGGTGGCTAGAGGTCACTTGACTGTGGCTTTGCCAAATGAATCTCAGTCATTGCCAAGAATAGAAGGAATAGACACCTTAAAGCATCTTTATTTAAAAAAATTTAAATTTTGCCTGCTGTGTTCAGCATAGACTATATTTTTGTTGTCTTGCAGTTTATAGTTTTGGGTGTGGCACAACAGGAGGTGTGGCATTAAAAATTAAATAGAACAGTATTTGTTTTTTTATAACAAAATACAGTAATCTGCTTTACTGCGGTTGGAATCTTGCGCCCTCGGTTTATTGTGGAATTGCATTTGCCACATAACTAATTTGTTTCGCAGATTTTCCCGGTCTCTTGCGGATAACACGATAGACCCAAAAACATACAGTGAATTGTTTTTATGGAGTTTTATGTTGAAATAATAAAATGTATTAATAAAAATATAATTTTTTTACTATAAAATAAAGTAAAACTTTCTTTCGGCTTCTCCCATCAGGGGTCGCCACAGCGGATCATCCGCATGTTTGACTTGGCACATGCTTTTACGCTGGATGCCCTTCCTAACGCAACCCTCCCCATTTATCCGGGCTTGGGACCGGCATTAGGAGTGGCTGGGGTTGGTTCCCTGACCGGGGATCGAACCCGGGCCGCAGCGGTGAGAGCGCCGCAAAGTAAAATGTTTAAATCCGTAAAGTGCTGTATACATGAAATGGCATTTTTGGGGTGCCATCCGTTTATCTCAGTTTTTCGTTTACTGCGGGCGGTTTTGGAACACAACCACAATGTTTATTGTTAAAAGCACAAATAGAAATGAATTTAATTTAATTTAATAAATGGGGGATTACTATAGTGCTTAGCCAAAATGATTCACTGTGATGTGTTTGAATAAAATATACAGTGATTCTTTTAGATATATTCATTGTAACATCTGTAAAATTATACCATTTTCTCCAGTGAGCATGAAAATATCTACAATGCTGGCAAAGATTATTACTGCAAATGCATGGGTTTTTGTGTGTGTGTGTGTGCTTGATTATAAAAATAGGGCCCTGCATGAAGAAGAGCACTGCTTTATTGAGTCTGTTCAGTTTTTTTTACCTGCACAGGGTGACAGAGTACTCATATGGCAACCAGAAGAAGTCCAGCAAGAAAAAGAAATTAAGCAAGAATGATATCCGCTTAGTGCCACGTGATGTGGAGGAGACGGACAAGATGAATGTGGTGAGCTGCTCATCTCTCACATCGTCGCTGAACTACTTTGACTACCACCAGCAGACGCTGCCACTGGGCTGCAGACGCTCTGAGAGCACCTTCCTCAACATGGAAAGCCAGAACTCAAGAAATGCCGCACCGAACCATGGCTACCACCACACCTTCCCTGGGCAAGGGCCACAACAGCCTGACCTCATCATCAACGGCATGCCACTGCCAGAGGTGAGAGCCACTCTAAATCATTTAGTCTGCATGAGATTTTAGAATGCCTTTGGTCAAAAAAGGAATAAGTTTTCTGTGTTAGTGAAACACATGTGGGCAAACCATTTAAGGATCAGTTCCAGGGAAGTGTTTTGTTTTATGAACTCATATAAGAATATGTGGAGTGTTGTTTTTATTAGGGCTGCAACAACTATTCAATAAAATCCATAACAATCAATAATGAAATTTGTTGTCAACAAATGCCATTATCGATTAGTTGGGCTGCTTAAGTTATAGGTAAGCATGACGGCAAGATAACATGGCCGTTTGCGAAATGGCGGAGAGTACAGGTCAACCAGCCAGAAAAAGTGTGTATCTAAAGTCATTCAAGGCATAGGAGCATTTTATATTTAACGCAACAAAGAACACTTTAACCTGCAAGATATGCAAAGCTGAGCTTGTGTGGCATGAAAGTACTACAGTAATGCACCAGCACATATAAAAAAAACACATTGGTGTCACGGATGAAGGCGAAACATCAGCACGGTAAGCAAAAACTGTATATCCTCATCCTGTGAAAATAGTATAGTTGAATTAAGTGTTATTGTGTAAACTGTTTGTTTGCTAACTTCAGGACAGTCGCACTAAATCTGTTCCTTCATGACTCTTGAGCATCAAGCTGCACAATCACCTCGCTCGCAACATAGTGATGGATTAAATTAAAACGGTGCAAGCAAACACTAAATCTTAAAGCAGCAAATAAAAGCAGCAGTAGACGATTACATTTGAATTCATTGTTTTGGTTTTTCAGCTAATGCTTATGCATTTGTACACCATATCTCCTTTTTTTTAAAATCAAGCCTGTTAGCTTGCTGCATTTCTCTGTTCCATTCTCTTTGTATAGCATTTGTCTACTACAACAGTTACCTTATCTGTTTCCAAACGTGATTTACTGCTGCTTTACTATATGTTCAAATGCTTTTCAATGTATGCATATTTAATTTATGCATATCATTTAATTATTATTATATAACATTTAATTAATTATATATTCTAGATGCTTATATAATCAGAACTGAACAAATTGTCTGACAAAATTTGTTAAAGCAATGTTGTATTATATTTTATATTTATTAGTTTAAGCATGGTTGTCAACTTGTCATCTGCAATTATCATTAAAAACAATACAAATGTTGATTTGCACAAACTAAATGCTGAGTTTTTTTCTTTCTTTTTACAGAAGAAACAAACCAGCATGAGTGAATCTGTTCAAGAAGTAATCCCCCATGCACTCCTTAACAAGCAGCCATTATAAGCTTTATAAAATGTCAAAAATAAAGATAGTTAAACTCAGTATGTCGCTTCTGCATTTTTTAAAGGACACTTTTATACATAATACCCTGAATCAGGGATTTATATAGTTATAATAAGCAAAACATCTAATTAAAATTTTAGGTTTTTTATCCAATTAACATAGTAATCATCCGATTAATCGGTTATCAAAATAATCATTAGTTGCAGCTGTATCTTTTATTACTATATTTATTATTATTATTGTTTATTTTTTTTGCTTGCCAGCTTAAAGGATTGGGATTTCTCTGGACAAAACTAAAAAAGTTTTTACCTTTGACCTTGTGTTAAAGAACAGTTTAAGCACATTTTCTACCCTAAACTGCAACTGCCCATGAGCAAAGGCAGAGATGGCAAAAGTACACACATTCTTCTCTCAAGTAGAAGTACAGATACTTATGTTTTAAAAGACTCTGTTAAAAGTTGAAGTACTGACTACACTTTTTTACTCGTGTTAAAGTAAAGCAGTATTGGCTCTTACATGTACTTAAGTAGCCATTAGCAGTACCTGTTTTATTGCCACGCTTGTACCTGGACCTCACATCATATTAATATATGAATACAAAAGAAAATAATTTCATATTTTGTTACCTAATTAATGTTTCCATGCTGATCAACATAAACAGAGAGAAGATGATGATCAGGTGATCAGAATGTCTCTGTTCTCAGTCATGTTTACATTGCTGACTCCCTCTGTCTCATCCACATTAGCCATACTTCTTGTTGCCTTCTGCCTTGCTTGTTGCTCGCTTCATAGCCTAGCCCAAATCTGTGGTGCGTGATGGCCAGGAAATAACGCACCAGGGGTAGGTTGAAAAGGCGGCACAATGACAGGAAATAGGTTGATGGGCTGAAAACGGTGTAGATAAAAACTAAATTAACAAGACTTGTTTGAAAATGTAAGAAAAAGAAAGTACAAATATTTGTGTTAAAAATTTTAATAAGTGAAAGTAATAAGTTGTCCAAAAAAATTTAAAAAATAAATAGTGAAGTACTGATACTTACTACTTAAGTACAGTAACAAAGTATTTGTACTTTGTTACTTCCCATCTCTGAGCAAAGGTAAAATGATAAGTTTTTGTCTGTCTTTATGTGGGAAGCAAATTAACAGTGGTGTGCATTCCCTATTTACAGTATACATCTGCAATTCATTAATATTATACATGGGAAACCTGGCAGACCTGCTCAAGGCACTTAAAAAGAGCTACCGTATTTTCCGGACTATAAGCCACTACTCTTTTCCTACGCTTTGAACCCCACGGCTTAAACAACGAAGCAACTAATATATGGATTTTTCCGGGTTTTTCCCGGTTTCACAAGCTTCAAGCCAAAAAACTGAGCCCCATAACATTAGACAAATGAAATTGCCGAACGGGTTCAGCTGAATCCTAATTATGGATGATGTTCCTCTGACGTTTGACCTGCCGCTCATTCAGACTGTCAACAGGAAAGGCGAATCATTCGTCACGCTGATAACAACCGGGCATAAAAAAACGCACTTCACCTGTGTTCTGAGCTGCACGGCATCGCAAGAAAAGATTCACCGATGGTGATTTTTAAACGCATGACGATGTAAAAAGATAAACTCCCGAGAAAAATTGTTGTGAAGGGAAGGAGGAAGACAGTGAACAATGACTTTCTTGGTAGGCTACTGTTTAGATACAAGCCGTGTAACAGACACTGTCTTTCGTTGAAGCCTGTGTAAAGTTCATTAGTTTCAATGTAGGCACCTGCTTCTTATAGACAGGTGGGGCATATTTATGTTCAAAATAAAAATCTTTGTAAAATTCAGTGTGTGCGGCTAATATTTGGGTGCGCTTAATAGTCCGGAAATAACGGTAGATTAACATGATACGAATATTACCATTATGTTTTAGCCTGACTTTCTGACTGAGCAACAAATAAATCCAAATTTCTAACATTACATTTTTTTGGACAATCAAGAGAAATGTTTTCATTTACTGAGCCACCATATCCCACACTGACTACATGCTGTACACAGAGCTCAATATTACATTAGTTTTCTAAAATATAACGAATACATTGAAAATCTCTCAAAATCTTACAAGCAATATAAAGAAATACTGATTAAAGGATTCAATTTTGACTAGAAACAAGACTCTGAATAAATTTCAGTTTTATTAGGTTCTGATAGTGTTCAGCAAACCTTTTTGATCTTTCTGTAACAAATAATATATCATATACAGTGGTGTAAAAAAGTGTTGTCCCGATTTCTTATTTATTTTGCATGTTTGTCACGCTTTAATGTTTCAGATCATCACACTAATTTAAATATTAGTAAAAGATAACACAACTGAACACAACATGCAGTTTTTAAATGAAGGTTTTTATTATTGAGGGAAAACAAAATCCAAAACTACATGGCCCTGTGTGAAAAAGTGTTTGCCCCCTAAACTTAATAACTGGTTGGGCCACCTTTAGCAGCAACATGTGCAATCAAGCATTTGCGATAACTTGCAATGAGTCTGTTAAAGCGCTGTGGAGGAATTTTGGTCTACTCATCAATGCAGAATTGTTGTAATTCAGCCTTTTAAAGGTCATGCTACAGCATCTCAAAAGGATTTCGGTCAGGATTTTGTTTTGCTGCAAAACCCAAGTTTGCTTCAGCTTGAGGTCAGGAACAGATGGCCAGACATTCTCCTTCAGGATTTTTTGGTAAACAGCTGAATTCATGGTTCCATTTATCACAGCTAGTCTTCCAGGACCTGAAGCAGCAAAACAGCCCCATACCATCACACTACCACCACCATATTTTACTGTTGGTATGAGGTTCTTTTTTTTAAATGCGGTGTTACTTTTACGCCAGACGTAAATGGGACAAACACCTTCCAAAAAGTTTAACTTTTGTCTCATCAGTCCACAGAGTATTTTCCCAAAAGTCTTGAGGATCATTAAGCCTTTATGTTTTTTTTTTCTCAGCAGCGGTTTTCGTCTTGGAATTTTGCCATGCAGCAGACAATTTTTGCCCAGTCTAATTCTTATGGTGGAGTCATAAACACTGACCTTAACTGAGGCAAGTATGCCTGCAGTTCTTTGGATGTTGTTGTGGGGTCTTTTGTGACCTCTTGGATGAGTTGTCACTGTGCTCTTGTGGTAATCTTCTTCTGGAAAGTTTTCCACTGTTCCATATTTTTGGAATTTTGTAAATAATAATGGCTCTCAATGTGGTTTGCTGGAGTCCCAACGCTTTAGAAATGTATTAATAACCTTTTGATAGCTCTCAATTACTTTTTTTCTCATTTGTTTCTGAATTCTTTTGGATCTCGGGATGATGTCTAGTTTTTGAGGATCTTTTGGTCTACTTCACTTTGTCAGGCAGGTCCTATTTAAGAGATTTCTTGATTGCGAACAGATGTGGCAATAATCAGGCCTGGGGGTGGCTAGAGAAATTGAATTCAGGTGTAATAAACCACAGTTTTAACAGGGGGCAAACACTTTTTCACACAGGGCCATGTAGTTTTGGATTTAGTTTTCCCTTAATAATAAAAACCTTTCTTTAAAAACTGCATGTTGTGTTCAGTTGTGTTATCTTTTACTAATATTTGTATTAGTTTAATGATCTGAAACATTAAAGTGTGGCAAACATGAAAAAAAAACTTTCTTTCGGCTTCTCCCGTTAGGGGTCGCCACAGCGGATCCTCCGCACGTTTGATTTGGCACATGTTTTACGCTGGATGCCCTTCCTAACGCAACCCTCCCCAATTTATCCGGGCTTGGGACCGGCACTAAGAGTGGCTGGGGATGTTTCCCTGACCGGGAATCGAACCCGGATCGCATCGGTGAGAGTGCTGCATCTTGTGGCAAACATGAAAAAAAAGAAAGAAATCAGGACACTTTTTCACACCACTGTATATAATATATAAATCAGCTCCCGGACCAACATTTACTGTGACATGGTTTCTGGAGTTGCATGTTCAGTTTTTTAAAAGTATATCTTGTCATAAATTTTAAATGCTGTTTACCATGTGGTATTGCTGGTACCTTGTTCATTGCTGTGTGTAGAGACATGCAATGTTTTATTCTGGTCACCAACTTGACAAGTAATTATGGAGCATTGTATATGCAAACGTGTTAGCATATTTATTTATTTTTCAACCAATAAAAGCAACTGGGAAGCAGGATTACAGAACCTCTATCTGTCTTAGCTTTTTAATATATTAAAAAGAAAAGTAATGCTGCTAATTGTTTAAGGTGAGCTCTAATTTAAGATTGTGTAGTTCTCATATTGAAAGGAGCAAAATAAAAGTGTGTGATATCCAACATCTGGGTATTTTCTGATTTTCTTTTCTTGGCCACTTCATTAAAACTGCTGGTACACCTGCTGACCACAAAATGCATTGTACTTAATCTAATATTGACAAACATCCCTTGACTACAAGCCTGAATTAGTGATGTTGTTCTCAAGACAGTTCTTGGTACCATTTTTTTTACCTGCATTTGTACCTGGGATTTTATGACAAGACCGATCAAGAACACCTCTTGGTGTGTCTAGCCAGTGCATTTTCTGATTTCAGATCTTTGAGGTTTGCAGGCATTTCTTGCACCACTCTCTTTAGACATTCTGTTGTAGATTTGCTGATGTGAATCATTGTCCTGTTGCAGGACCCAGTCTGTCAGACAGCTTGTCTCACATTTGACTCATGGGATACTTTGGTATATAGAATATTTCATGGCCAACTCAATGATTAAAAGTTGCCCAAGACTTGTGGCTGTAAAACAAGCCTAGTTATTCACCTCTGCATCACCATGCTTGACAGTTGGCACGGTGTTTTTGCTGATATTCAGTGTTTGGTTATTGTCAAAAGCGGGGCTGTTCTGGAGCCTATTATTCATCTGTAAGTTAAAACATTTACATATACATTTGCGGCATTTAGCAGACGCCCTTATCCAGAGCGACGTCCATAAGTGCTTTGAGTCTCTAATAATGAATAAATCTACACTGGTACTCCAGATTACAAACTTAATATAAATATAACTCTTGAATTCTACAAACTTGGAAAGTTCTAATTTAAGTGTTTCAGGATATATCTCCCTTTACAGTTTTATACTATGTTATGCGTTTTATTATACGTTTTATACTATGTTATACATTTTATTATTTGTTTTTATAGGAGAAATGCTTAAAAAGTAAGCGTGTGTGAGAGTGTTTGTGTGTGTGTATTGTTGGGATTGAAATGGCCGGACATCAATATGAATGGCCATGACTGTAAAACAATAGCTTGTCTGGCTACCTTGCCATCAATATGAATGCCAAATCAATATAAATAGCCAAACATGTATAACAATAGCCTTTAATGGTCAGCCATTAATTATTATGCAGACTGTATGAATAGAGTATGAATGGCCACCTGTGTTTAGCAGGTGGCTCTCAAACAGGGGGAGGAAGGAGAAGATTCAGACATAGTCTCAGATAAATGTTTGTAGGAATCTCATTTGTTATGAAAATCCATTTTCAGCTGTGAGTCCCAAAAGCTGTGGCAAAGGCTAACAGGTTTAACGGAGAGCCAAAGGAAATTTTTCCAGAAAAACAAACTATAATTGTTTATTCTTTTTATAATTGCATTTACCATTAATCTGACTTTGTAAAACACATGAATGCTTCAGACCAGCAAACTGCTAAATTTGGGCTTTTATAAAAGTGGTCACACTTGCTGATGATCATTTAATATGTATTAAAATTTCTTTATTAAACGTAAAATGTGGCACAATTTTGGTTCATTGTTTTTAAATGTACTTTATTTAGTAGAACAATAACAATATTAATCATAGTCAATGTATTGTTGCACTGTTTGTTCATCTAACACAAAATGTTTTTGGACAGCACAGCATGTGTGGAAAAATTTTTTAGAATCCCCCAACACAATCTGTATAATTAGGTGAAGCATGACTTCTTTTGACTCCTATGGCCCATAGGAATCAAAAGAAATCATGCTTCACCTTAATTAAACTAATTTCTCAGTTGTGGTAGCATTTTCTATTATGAAAGACAAGGCAAACATTTACACGTTTACTTCAAACAATAGCAACTGAGATTTTGCAACTTTTTGCTGCCCAATATATTTGGGAAGAATTTTCTTTGTTTGCCTAATTGATATTGCAAGAGAAATGTTGCAAAATCTCAGTTGCTATTGTTTTTTTCTTACTTAAAACAATAAAAATATTTTTACATTTATTTTTTAATTAATTGGTATTTATTGTGCTAAACATGCAGATTGTATAGGAAATTATATACTGTATTTATTTGGACTATTAGCCGCTACTTTTTCCCCACACATCAAACCCCGCAGCTTAAACAACGAAGCGGCTTATCGATTATTATGAATTTTTCCTGGGGTTTTTTCCGGTTTTACAAACTTCAAGCCAAAAAAAACTCGAGAGAGAAATTGTTGTGAAAGGAAGGAGGAAGACAGTGAACAATGACTTCTTGGTCGCCTACTGTTTAGATACAAGCCGTTGTAACGCGTTGAGTCTGGGTCATGGGATAGCTCGCTAACTCCAGTTGCAACAGAAATCATATAAGCACAGACAGGTTTCCAGGTTTGGCAACAGCGTTACGGGTTAGTTAAAGAAACTTAGAAATGAGCATGAGAAAATAATAAGGACATATTCCTCGGCCTTGCACACATGCAGTAATACCGGAAAATGCGGCGACAGGCTATTCCCAAAATGCCGCTCTGCTCTTAAAGGAGCCACAACATATTTCACCCGTTACACCGTGTAACAGGCACTGTCTTTCGTTAAAGCCTGTGTAAAGTTCATTAGTTTCAGTGTAGGCTTATAGACAGGTGCGGCTTATTTATGTTCAAAATAAAAACCTTTGTCAAATTCAGTGGGTGCGGCTTATATTTGGGTGCGCTTAATAGTCCGGAAATTACGGTAATAGA
Organism: Silurus aristotelis; assembly: GCF_946808225.1. Lineage (NCBI taxonomy): Eukaryota > Metazoa > Chordata > Actinopteri > Siluriformes > Siluridae > Silurus > Silurus aristotelis. The sequence goes on along the minus strand of NC_139587.1, from coordinate 12,813,323 downwards.
AATTATTTTAAATAAATCATATTTAAAGAAAGGAAATTAAACACTGGTTGTTTGCACTATTTGTAAATCCCCTTTTCTTAAATGTGTAAATGTTTGCCTTGTCTTCCATAATAGAAAATGCCACCACAACTGAGAAATTAGTTTATGGTATTCTTAAATTAGAGTTCCTTCTCTGTTTATGGTGTGGCATCAAATCAGAAAGGCATAGCATCGAAATTATTTAAAAAAATTATGTTTTACATTTAAATCAGTTATATGGTTAAATCTAAAACATTGTACAGTTTGCTATATATGTATAAGAAAATATACTGTACGTTATTTGTAAGCTTTCCTAGCATGTTGCTAAAATAATATAAACATGTGGGGGGCTGAATTGTCCTACTTCCTTTGTTGTATAATTCTAATGGCATAATTCTGAGCAGCAAATTACAGCAAAAGATAATGCATCATTATATTTTACAACTTGTTCTTTTGACTTTTCAAAACTGAACCAATGATATACATTGAGGAAAATAAGTATTTGAACACCCTGCTATTTTGCAAGTTCTCCCACTTAGAAATCATGGAGGGGTCTGAAATTGTCATCGTAGGTGCATGTCCACTGTGAGAGACGTAATAAAAAAAAAATAATAATCCAGAAATCACAATGTATGATTTTTAAACTATTTATTTGTATGATACAGCTGCAAATACAGTGAGGAAAATAAGTGTTTGAACACCCTGCTATTTTGCAAGTTCTCCCACTTAGAAATCATGGATTGATCTAAAATTGTCATCGTAGGTGCATGTCCACTGTGAGAGACATAATCAAAAAAAAAATCATACAGAAATCACAATGTATGATTTTTTAACTATTTATTTGTATGATACAGCTGCAAATTAATATTTTTGAACACCTGAGAAAGTCAATGTTAATATTTGTTACAGTAGCCTTTGTTTGCAATTACAGAGGTCAAACGTTTCCTGTAGTTTTTCACCAGGTTTGCACACACTGCAGGAGGGATTTTGGCCCACCCCTCCACACAGATCTCCTCTAGATCAGTCAGGTTTCTGGCCTTTTGCTGAAAAACACGGAGTTTGAGCTCCCTTCAAAGATTCTCTATTGGGTTTAGGTCTGAAGACTGGCTAGGCCATGCCAGAACCTTGATATGCTTCCTACAGAGCCACTCCTTGGTTATCCTGGCTGTGTGCTTCGGGTCATTGTCATGTTGGAAGACTCAGCCTCGACCCATCTTCAATGCTCTAACTGAGGGAAGGAGGTTGTTCCCCAAAATCTCGCAATACATGGCCCCGGTCATCCTCTCCTTAATACAGTGCGGTCGCCCTGTCCCGTGTGCAGAAAAACACCCCCAAAGCATGATGCTACCACTCACATGCTTCACAGTAGGGATGGTGTTCTTGGGATGGTACTCATCATTCTTCTTCCTTCAAACACGTTTAGTGGAATTATGACCCAAAAGTTCTATTTTGGTCTCATCTGACCACATGACTATCTCCCATGACTCCTCTGGATCATCCAAATGGTCATTGACAAACTTAAGACGTGCCTGGACATGTGCTGGTTTAAGCAGGGGAACCTTCCGTGCCATGCATGATTTCAAACCATGACGTCTTAGTGTATTACCAACAGTAACCTTGGAAACGGTGGTCCCAGCTCTTTTCAGGTCATTGACCAGCTCCTCCTGTGTAGTTCTGGGCTGATTTCTCACCTTCCTTAGGATCATTGAGACCCCACGAGGTGAGATCTTGCATGGAGCCCCAGTCCGAGGGAGATTGACAGTCATGTTTAGCTTCTTCCATTTTCTAATGATTGCAGTCCAACTGTGGACCTTTTTTCACCAAGCTGCTTGGCAATTTCCCCGTAGCCCTTTCCAGCCTTGTGGAGGTGTACAATTTTGTCGCTAGTGTCTTTGGACAGCTCTTTGTTCTCGGCCATGTTGGTAGTTGGATTCTTACTGATTGTATGGGGTGGACAGGTGTCTTTATGCAGCTAACGACCTCAAACAGGTGCATCTAATTCAGGATAATAAATGTAGTGGAGGTGGACATTTTAAAGGCAGACTAACAGGTCTTTGAGGGTCAGAATTCTAGCTGATAGACAGGTGTTCAAATATTTATTTGCAGCTGTATCAAACAAATAAATAGTTTAAAAATCATATATTGTGATTTCTGGATTTTTTTTTTAAATTATGTCTCTCACAGTGGACATGTACCTACGATGACAATTTCAGACCCCTCCATGATTTCTAAGTGGGAGAACTTGCAAAATAGCAGGGTGTTCAAATACTTATTTTCCTCACTGTATATCTCTAATGTTGTCAGGGATCCACCTGTCACGCCCCCTTTGGTGGCTCTCCATGCCTCCACTCTCTCTGGAGCTCCAGGCCTAATCACGCACACCTGAAGCTCCTCATCACTCCACCCTGCTTCTATATAAGCTCTTCATTCACTCCCACTCCCCTTCGTTATTGAATGTGTTAGATGCTACGTACTGCTGCATGGTCTCACAGTTGCATGCAGTACTCTACGGGTTCCGTTCCGCTCCATTCGGGACCCTACCCTCCGGTACCGGCTGTGTTTCCCCTCCCCGCGCACAAAGGTGGGAACATGTATTATATTTATTTAGCTTTAGGTTTTATTGATAGCTTTAGTTTGAATGTATCCAAAACGAGAATAAACATCACTGTGTGAGATAACCAGTATACATTTTTAAAAATTGTGCTTCTGTGTTGTATAATTTTGGTGTAAAGTTTTATTAACATATAGTCTCATAAGGGGCTAGGAGCAACTACTTATGATGTGCAAAAATATTAATATATATATATATATATATATATATATATATATATATATATATATATATATATATATATATGGCAAGACCAACACTTTAGGACTCTTTGATCTTCTCTACACCAAATATAGTTCTTAATGACATTGACTGTATTTTTGCTTTTCTTGTCCTGTTGCAGAATAAATTTGGGGGCAATCAGACATCTCCCTGATGGTATTGCATGATTAATAAATATTGGCCTGTATTTAATTTAATTTCCATTAAGGACACCATTAACCCTCACCAAATTTCCAACTCTATTTGCAGACCTGCAACCCCAAACTTGCAAGGAACCTTCACCATGCTTCACTGTTACCTACAGACACTCATTATTGTACAGCTTTCTAGCCATTCAGCAAACACCTTGTCTCCTGCTACAGCCAATATTTAACATTTTGACCCATTAGTGCAGAGCACTGCCAAACATTTTTCTGAACCACAGTTTTTATGTTTTTTGCATAGTTGTGCATAGTCATAGTGCATAGTTGGGTGTCAAAGCTTTGTTTCCATGTCGGAGGTATGGCTTTTTGGCCACAATTCTTTTATTAAGACCACTTTTGGTCAAACTTCTACTCATGGTAATGGATGTACAGTGCCTGGTTCCTACTTGGTTCAAGCCAGTTCTTTCAGTGTTGTAGGGAAGTAAGCCTGATATGTCTTTCATTTGCTTAATTAAGATTCCTTGGCAAACTTCTTTGTGCTTTGTGTTTAAAAATGAATAGCACATGAAAAGCATTCGAATTGCACATCTTGAAACCCCTGTCTGCTTTGAAATATTTGCCTGGGAGAGCCCTTGCTGATGCAGTATAGTTACCTTGTGTCTTGTTGCTGTGCTCAGTTTAGAATAAAAGTGTAAAATTTTTAAGAAAGATGTTAATTGACATTAAGCGCATTAGATTATCTAATTCAGACTTTTGGCTACCTTTGTCAAGATTTTGAAATGCCCTATCATTTTCATATGGATTATCAGCTCTTTTAATACTCAATGTACGGTATTGATACCTTTGGCAAGATTTGGCAAAAATTCTACATAAACACTGACTGAGAACTTTTCGAACATAAATATTGATGTACAATCATGTAGTGTATTAGGTAAATTATAGATCAAAGTGGAAGGAATCATGTAGATATAGGCCAATAGCTTAAGTTAAATCAACATCAGACATCAGAATTAAGAAAAAGTGCACTCTGATTTTGGCATGGATATTGGTACAAAAAGGCTTGGGCAGAGTATTTATTAAAATACTTAACTAATGGAAATTAACATATTTTACACAACATAGTAGGGAAAAAATGAATGAGCCACAGTTCTGTGGGTGAGAATGCCATGTTGTTAGGCTCACCTAAAAAAAATAAATAAATAAAATAAAAAACTCACTTGGTCTTATTCCAGTCTTTACCTGTCCAGTTTGGGTGAGTCTGTACCAAAGATAGCCTGAGAGTTTTGTGTTCAGCTGACAGGAATGAAGCCTTTCATAGAAATTAAGAGTTTGATAAGAAAAAGGATAAGAAACAACATATAGATACCAGTTCTAAGAATTATGGACTACACAAGAACATTGACTCTTATCTGAAGGCTAAGTGTAATTGCCTGCTCCTAATGCTTATATTTTTATACTTACTGTCCTTTACAAGCTCTGTTACTTTTCTTGTTATTGTTTATGGCTTTTCCAAGTTTTCTTCAATGTATTCCTCTACCAGATTCTAGAGTTCTGCTTCATGCTAAACAGAAACGTCCCTTATACAACCATGACAGATGTTTTGTGTGGTTTAGGTGCTCAACATGCACTTGTATTATGGTATATCATAGTTAAAAAAAAATATGTTCCCTGTAAACAGTAATTTGTTTAAATATATGTTTAATATACATGTGCATTTGGAAAGTATTCAGACACCTGACCCTTTTTTTTATTTAAAATTTAAAATATTCTATTAAAAATTTAAATAAAAACCTTACATTTCAACATCATTTAAACAAAAAATATATATGTACCATTTTAAAGGTATATCAAGAAAAAAAAAATTGTTATTTTGAATTTGATGATGTGTCAACAGGTGTCAAAAAAGTTAAGAGAGGGCCATGTTTTCCACTGTGTATCATCACACCTTCTGTCAGTATACGTCTGATAACTAAGGAGACAATTGCTAAAGTTCTGGGAGAGGAACTATGTTGTTCCATATGTGTCTGATACAGGATTTTAGCTGCTCAACAGTTCTCTGTGTCCTTCATTTCATGATGTGGCAAATGTTTTCAAATGGAGGTCTAAACTGCAGAAAGACCAGTTCAGCACCCAGACTATCCTATTACAAAGTCCTGCTATTGTAAAAGATGCAGTGTGCAGTTAGCTTTGTTTTGCTCAAATAAGCAAGGCCTTCACTGATGTTTTCTAGATTGAAGCATTTGTTGCTCTAAAACCTGTATACATTATTCAGCATTGAGGAAGCCTTTTCTAAATGTGCAAACCGCCTATTCTACGGGCACTAATCCACTCTAGTGGTTAAGATGCAGCTCTCTCACCGCTGCGACCCGGGTTCGATTCCCGGTCAGGGAACCATCCCCAGCCACTCTCAGTGCCGGTCCCAAGCCCGGATAAATTGGGGAGGGTTGCGTTAGGAAGGGCATCCAGCGTAAAAACATATGCCAAATCAAACGTGCGGAGGATCCGCTGTGGCGACCCCTAACGGAAGAGACGCCGAAAGAAACACACACACACACACTAATCCACTCCCATACCATCAGATATGTGGCTTTTTGAACAGAGCCTGAACATTTTTTTTAATTAAATTTGGCCCAGAGAGGATGACTGAGTTTCTGGATTATATTCATGCAATCCTTCTTCTTTAAATTAAATAGATTTAACCTGCATTTGTGAATGATATGGCAAACTGTGTTTACATACAATGATTTCTTAAATTGTTAATGAGCCCATGTAGTGATTTCCATAACAAAATGCAGTGCCACCTGAGAGCCTGAAGATCATGGGCATCCAATAATGATTTTTGCCCTTGTCCCTTACGCACAGAGATTATTTGAAGCTTTTGATGGTATAATGTATTGTAAATTATGAGATATTCAACTGTTTTGCAATTTTATATTGAGGAACATTATTCTGAAATTGTTTCACAATTTGTATTTTACCAATTTGTGAAGCTTTGCCCATCTTTACTTCTAAGAGACTCTGCCTCTCTAAGATAAATCAATTGTTTTAATTAGTTGCAAAATATTTCTCTAACTGTTTAATTTTAAAAACACCTTTTTCCAGACTTTTGTTGCCCTGTCCAAAAGTATTTGAGACGTGTTCAAGCCATCATATTCGAAATTAAAATAATAAATTTCCTCAGTTTAGACATTTAATGTTTTCTATGTCCTATTGTAAGTAAAATATGGGTTTATTTTACTAAATTGACAAAAAAGGTCAATAAGTTAAGGTGCTCACTCTTACCCACTCTATGCTGTTTAGAGGTAGTGTGTTTCACTTATAACTGTAAACATTTAAAACTATTTATTTTAAGTAAAGAAAAGAAGCAAAAGAACTGACCGAATGCCAGAGAACTCTGCATGCATTCCCACTTCACTTAATAGATGCACTGAGAAAAAAGACAGAGAGAAGAAAAGATTGTGTGTGTAAGAGAGAGAGAGAGAGCACTTTGTTATGCAGGTTGAATGAATTCTGCTAGATGGAAATGATTTAACAAGGTTGCATTTGTCTACCACTGATTATTGCCCTGCTTCAAATGGTGTTGTAACAGATACACAACATGCTATTAAATCAGAATCGCAAGAGTGCTTACTAGTTAACAAAAGCTCAAATGTGCCAGTGCTAGAGCATGATCATTTACAGTTATTTTACATTTGCATTATAGAGCTTTCCAAGTTGATACCATCAAGGGTTGGGCTCTGTACCGATAAATATCTCTGTGACTTATTGTTTTAATGCAAACATGTTTTTAAGATAAGCTGTTAATGTGTTCTATATTAAAGACTTCCAAGAGTAATGTAGAAGTCCTATCACAGCGTAATTTTAATTTTTTTTTTTTTATAAGAGTAGACATAATTTATCCCATGTATAGGGCTGCCAATCGATTATAATATTTTATCAGAAGTTAACTCATAAGAATCATGAGATTAACCACGATTGAATATTTTCATCGCTTGAAAGCCTTAATACAGTATGTATGTATATGTGTGTGTGTGTATGTGTGTATATATATATATATATATATATATATATATATATATATATATATATATATATATATATATATATTACACACACACACACACACACACATACAGTATATTACAAAAGTAAATATACCGCTCACATTTCAGCCTTACATTTCTCTCAATACTATAGAAATTAAACTTGGATATGTTTTAGCAGCTTGTATTGCAGTGTACTGTAGATTTACTGTCCTCTGAAAATAACTCAACATACAGCTATTATAGTCAGAATAGCTTTTGACTTGAGCCCTGATAAGAACCCAGATGGTCCCTTTAGTCTGGAGAACACAGTCTATGGTTTCCAAAAATAATTTTTAATTTCAAAATTTGAATGTTTGTCTTTGCCTCAATCCATTTTAAATGAGCTTTGGCCCAGAGAAGACTAGCATTTTTTTCTATCATATTCACATACAGTTTCTTCTTTGCATGACATATTTCTGGAGGTGTTTCCAAGGCAGTGCAGTGATTTTATTCCAGAATCATATCTGTTTTTACTACAGCATCATGAATCCCCTTAGTTAATGAATGATTTTCACCCTTGTTTCTTGTTCACAGTGATGCTATGTACTATAAATGATGGGATAAGTCTTCACACTTTTATGTTGAGGAACATTATTTTGAAATTGTTTAACAATTTTTAGATATAGTTATTCATAGATTGGTAAACCTCGGCCATATTTACTTCTGAGGGACTTTTTACCCAATCATGTTACTGATGTGTTGCCACTTATCCTAGTTAGTTGCAAAAGTTCCTCCGGCTGTTTCATTTTTCATCTAATGCTTACTTTTCCAGCCCTTTGTTGACATTTGTTTAACTTTTTTTTTTTTTTGACCCAGCACATTTAAAATGACCTTATTTTTTCTTTAAAATTGTGAGTTTCCCCAGTTTTCTATGTTCTATTGTAAATAAAACATGGGTTTATGAGATACGCAAATCATTGCATTCTTTTTTAAATTTACATATCAAAAAATAATAATTTAAAATAAAAATCTGCTTTGTTTTCCTTTTAATCTATATTGCCTCACAGCAATATACAGTGGGTACAGAAGGTATTCAGACCCCCTTAAATTTTTCACTCTTTGTTATATTGCATCCATTTGCTAAAATCATTTAAGTTCATTTCTTTTCCTCATTAATGTACACATAGCACTCCATATTGACAGAAAAACACAGAATTGTTGACATTTTTGTAGATTTATTAAAAAAGAAAAACTGAAATATCACATGGTCCTAAGTATTTAGACCCTTTGCTCAGTATTTAGTAGAAGCACCCTTTTGATCTAATACAGCCATGAGTCTTTTTTGGAAAGATGCAACAAGTTTCTCACACCTGGATTTGGGATCCTCTGCCATTCCTCCTTGCAGATTCTCTCCAGTTCTGTCAGGTTGGATGGTAAATGTTGGTGGACAGCCATTTTTAGGTCTATCCAGAGATGTTCAATTGGGTTTAAGTCAGGGCTGTGGCTGGGCCATTCAAGAACAGTCACGGAGTTGTTGTGAAGCCACTCCTTCATTATTTTAGCTGTGTGCTTAGGGTCATTGTCTTGTTGGAAGGTAAACCTTCAACCCAGTCTGAGGTCCAGAGCACTCTGGAGAAGGTTTTCGTCCAGGATATCCCTGTACTTGGCCGCATTCATCTTTCCCTCGATTGCAACCAGTCTTCCTGTCCCTGCAGCTGAAAAACACCCCCACAGCATGATGCTGCCACCACTATGCTTCACTGTTGGGACTGTATTGGACAGTTGATGAGCAGTGCCTAGTTTTCTCCACACATACCGCTTAGAATTAAGGCCAAAAAGTTCTATCTTGGTCTCATCTGACCATCTTGAAGTCCTTCAGGTGTTTTTAGCAAACTCTATGTGGGCTTTCATGTGTCTTGCACTGAGGAGAGGCTTCCTTCGGGCCACTCTGCCATAAAGCCCCGACTGGTGGAGGGCTGCAGTGATGGTTGACTTTCTACAACTTTCTCCCATTTCCCGACTGCATCTCTGGAGCTCAGCCACAGTGATCTTTGGGTTCTTCTTTACCTCTCTCACCAAGGCTTTTCTCCCCTGATAGCTTAGTTTGGCCAGACGGCCAGCTCTATGAAGGGTTATGGTCGTCCCAAACATCTTCCATTTGAGGATTATGGAGGCCACTGTGCTCTTAGGAACCTTAAGTGCAGCAGAAATTTTTTTGTAACCTTGGCCAGATCTGTGCCTTGCCACAATTCTGTCTCTGAGCTCTTCAGGCAGTTCCTTTGACCTCATGATTCTTATTTGCTTTAACATGCATTGTGATCTGTAAGGTCTTATTTAGACAAGTGTGTGGCTTTCCTAATCAAGTCCAATCAGTATAATCAAACATGAATGACTCAAATGAAGGTGTAGAACCATCTCAAGGATGATCAGAAGAAATGGATAGGACCTGAGTTAAATATATGAGTGTCACAGCAAAGGGTCTGAATACTTAGGACCATGTGATATTTCAGTTTTTCTTTTTAATAAATCTGCAAGAATGTCAACAATTGTTTTTTTCTGTTAATATGGGGTGCTATGTATACATAATGAGGAAAAGAAATGAACTTAAATGATTTTAGTAAATGGCTGCAATATAACAAAGAGTGAAAAATTTAAGGGGGTCTGAATACTTTCCGTACTCACTGTAATTTAATCTTGAAGACCTCCAGCTGTTCTACTTGGTGGATTTTTTGCACTTTTTCAAGTAGCACTTAATGTGAAAAAAGTGTGGAAGCATTCATGGAAACCATGAATTATTCTCAATTTCTTTCTTTCTCGTAGCCTTGTCTTACAAATGTTGCTGCCAGCATTGAACATTTCTTGCAGATCTCTTGCATTTTTAAATCTTTTATTTTACTTTATTTACTTTATTTAACAGAGGATGTGAGCAGAGCAGCCTTGACACCCTTGTTTAACCACTCATGGCCCATGCAACCTCTCCATTAATATAAAGTAAAAAAAAAAACTGTTTGCTCAAAAAGTGGTCCAACATTTAAATGGAATGATCCAACATTTAAATGGAATAGTTTGGTTTTGATTTAACAATAATCTTTATTTTGTGATATGAGTGCAGGATGCAGATTCAAAAACATGATTGAAAGGCAGACAGTTTCAAATAAAAATCCAAAATCATGACTGGTCAAAGTTATGTCATCAACAAATAACACAAACAAGGCAAACCAAGAATGTCAAGATAAACAAAAACAAGATAACAATTTGAAAATCAAGAAACATGAAAGAAAAAAAAAAAGACTCAGTATTAACAGGCGGTAAACATTAAACAATACTTTGACTACAGTGACAATTTAAACAGAGGGGAAGTGAAAGACAAATTAATCAGAAGGTACACTCAACAACTCAAATAACAGCTGTAGACTATTAGAAGAACAGGTCATAAAACATGAACAGGTCCACCTCCTGCCCTAAACAGGTTACGGAAAGTCGATTGACTATGGAAACTTCTTTAAAGAAAAACTATTCAGAGGGTGAACTCAAAATAGCTGTAGACAATTTGTATGTATTTATGCATTTTTTTAAAGCCTGTTTGATTGACCTTGCCTGCATTCACTCAAGATAAAATACTACATTCTGTTCGATAAAGACACACAGTATGACATTTTGGAAAATTTAGGGATAAAGAAAAAGTCTTTAAATGCCCAAGGCAGGTTAAACTCTTCTGTGTAGACCCTTGGCAAACATGCAATAACTAAAGTTATTATTTATTAAAGTAATTATTTTATAAATTCCTCAAGCTTTTTAATTATTTCAAATTATCTCTGGGTTTTTTTTCTGTGGTCTCTGCTCTGTCAACATTGCAGTTTCTGCTTAATTTACATGCTTTCTTTACATAATACTTTAAAGTGTATACTATAGATAAATTGTCAGATTACAGCCAGTTGGGCAGTCCAGTTCTCAACATCCATTGAGGCCTCTAAATATGGTGCTCGAGCACAGATGTGGTCAATTGCACACATTAACACAAAAAGAAAAAGATTACCATTCATAAACTCTCTGAAGTAACACTAATTACTTGTTCCTTTGACTCACCAACCTTTATGTTTCATGAGTGATATTTAATTCCTGACCTGTCTTTTGCCACTGTTTTTGCACGCTATTTGCTCTTTGGATTTTGTCTGTACATTGCATGACTATCTGGTTGCTGACTACATTTTTTGTGCTTTTGATTCGACTATTTTAATTTTGACAGTTTTTACTGTTTTGAAGACTTAAATTTTTTTTTTTTTTACTGCACTTGCAACCACTCATGTATTTCATTGTATAAAGGAATTTGACCAAACTTACTTATTATTGTTTATTATTTATTATTATTATTATTAGTAGTAGTAGTAGTAGTAGTAGTAGTATTTATTTATTCTAATTATTTTTTTAATAATAATACAGCTTTGAAATGAGTCAGTAAGTAAATAATCCCCATTGGCCACAGTTGGCTGAAAGTGACAGAAATGGAAACTTTGTAACTAGTTATTTTTGTCAAGCTATAAACAGTGAGCCTTTTATAATCTCTTAATTTGAGCAAATAAATAGAAAGAAGACAACAGATCACATTATGTTCCTTTTAGCCATCCTAAGAGAATTCAGTCATGATGTTCGTGACCTAGATTAGTGAATGTTCATTGACCTAGATTATAAAGAATGATGTGCTATGCGGCAAGTCCATTGTGCAAATATAGTAATGAGGAAAGAACTGTTTCAACTAAAATGGCCAAAGTGATGTCCAAAGTCAATTGATGTTAGGTGGTCTTCGTAGTGGCATACGTAGTTAATACACTACCATGTACCATGTACCATGTATCTCAAAAAATGTAAATACTTCATAAGACCAATAAAAAAAATTTTTCTTGAATTGTTGGACTACTGGAAAGTATTAATTTACTGTATATGTAGTCAAGTCAAGAAGCTTTTATTGCCATTTCAACCATATATAGCTGATGCATTACACAGTGAAATGAAACAACCTTCCTCCTGAACCCTGGTGCTACATACAACAACAATCACAGAAAACACAGGGCTAAGGAATAGTAAGTGTCCTCGCCACATAAAGTGCATCGTGTACAACCTGGTGCAAACAGTGCAAAGACAACACAAGACAGTCCAAGACAAATACAGAAAATACAAAATATTTTTTTATATCCAGAAAAGCTGTGCAAAAAAAGGCATGTAAACAGTTTATGGTATAGAAGTTATTTAATGTGAGTGGTACTGAAGACATGGGTGTGCGAAGTGAGTACGAGTGTGTGTTGAGTCCAGGTTGTACAGGTGGTATGGAAGCCCTGGTTTCTTTGACAGTGGCCTTCAGCTGATTTTCATTTTTTGGTCTCTTGTTTCTCAACTTTCTCTTGGAAACACCCCAGAGATTCTCTATGGGTTTCAGGTTTGGTAAGTTTGCTGGCTAGTCAAGCACACCAAAACCATGGTCATTTAACCACCTTTTGGTGCTTTTGGGAGTGTGGGCAGGTGCCAAATCCTGCCGAGAAATGAAATCAGCATCTTTATAAAGCTGGTAAGCAGAAGGAAGCATGAAGACCAACACCAGCAGATGACATTGCACCCCGAATCATCACAGACTGTGGAAACCTAACACTGGACTTCAAGCAATTTGGGCTATGAGCTTCTCCACCCTTCCTCCTGACTCGAGGACTTTGGATTCCAAATGAAAAACAAAACTTGCTCTCATCTGAAAAAAGGACTTTGGACCACAGGCAACTGCCTCTGACATTGTCTGTGGTTCAGAAGTGGCTTAACCAGAGGAATACGACAACTATAGCCAAATTCCTTGACATGTCTGTGTGTGGTCCCTCTTAATGCCTTGACCCTAGCCTCAGTCTATTCCTTGTGAGAGTCACCCAAATTCTTGAATCAATTTTGCCTTTCAAGGTTATCTCGGTTGGTTGTGCATCTTTTTCTTCCACACTTTTTCCTTCCATTCAACTTTCTATTAACATGCTTGGATACAGCACTCTGTGAACAGCAGCTTATTTGGCAATGAATGTTTGTGGCTTACCCTCTTTCTGAAGGGTTTCAATGATTGTCTTGTGGACAACTGTTAGATTAGCAGTCGTCCCAATGATTGTGTAGCCACGTGAACCAAACTGAAAGAACATTTTCAAGGTAAGGAAACCTTAGCTGGTGTTTTGAGTTGTTTAGCTGATTGGCATGTCACCATATAAAACATTTTTGAGATAGTGTATTGGTGGGTTTTTGTTAAATGTGAGCCAAAATCATCACAATTAAAGTAACCAAAGACTTATACTACTTCAGTCTGTGTGTCAAGTGTTCAGTCAGTATATACAAAATGTAAATAAAAACATCTCATAAATTCATATTTTATTCACAATAAAAGTAACAAAAAAACATATTAAATGTTTAAACTGATAATATATTGTCAGGGATCCACCTGCCACACCCCCCCTCGGTAGCTGTCACGCTGCCTTCACTCTGCTACTGCCGGCTTACTCGTTAACGATATAACTATATAAACACACATTTTTGAGTCACAGGCTGTCAGTACTTGAAGGTCATGCTGGTGATCTCGTGAATCCTCAACCGCCAGCATTCCCCGCTGGTTAGATTTACTCTTTTCCTTTGGATATTACTTTCCTTGTGGATTACTTGCAGTTCCGTGGATTACTTTCCTTCCTCGGATTATACTCTCAGTTCAGTGGATTATTTTCGGTTTGTAACTCTTCATGACTTGTGTGTGTTTGGGTTCTAAATAAAGCATTAATAAGTTGCTTCTGCTTCGTGATCGCCACCCTTACATATATACAATTTTAATGAAATGGCAGCAACAGGTCTCAAAGAAGGGCCATGTTTACCACAGTGTCCCATCTTCTGTGTGTATACATCTGGGAACTGAGGAGACAGTTGCTGAAGTTTTGGGAGAGGAATGTTGTCCCATATATGTGTGATACAGGATTCCAACTGCTTAACTGAGTATCCTTCTGAATGTCTTTTGTTGTATTTTTTGTTTCATGATGTGCCAAATGTTTTTAATGCAAGCAGGCTAGTTTAGCACCCAGACTCTTCTACCACAAAGTTATGCTATTGTTATAGATGCAGTATGCATTTAGCATTTTCTTGCTCATATATGCAAGGCCTTCCATGAAATTGATGTAGCCTTTACAAATGTGCTAACTGCCCATTCCACAGGCACCAATGCACTCCCACACCATCAGAGGTTTTTGAATAGCAAGCCAGATGGTCCCTCTCCTCTTTAGTCCAGACAAACATTGTCTCCAACATTGTTGTGTCCATGGTTTCCAAAAAGAAATTTAAATTAAAATTTGTCACAGAACAGTTTTCCACTTTGCCTCAGTACATTTTAAATGAGATTTGGCCCAGAGAGGATGGTGGTGTTTCCGGTTCATGTTCAAGCATGATAGAAAATTTATTTCTGGAGGTGTAAATGAGCCTATACAGTGATTTCCTTTACTATATAATAACTGTTTTAAATGCACTGTCACCCTGTCCTTGTCCCTTATGCACAGTAATTTCTCTATTCTTTCAAACTTTTAATATTATCAGAATCTGAAATAGAATGTGACGGCGACAGGAGCTTCGAGTGCAGGAGAAAGTACAGACATTATGTAACAAAAAAGCAAAACAGACAATTAAATAATGCAATATATACAGAAGTACAAATATTGTATAAATGAATGTACAGATGTTATTTACAAGTGTGCAGTTTACAAATTGACTTGCATTCCATGTATAAATATGTCAGTTATGATGACAATAGCAGATGAAGCGCGTTGTATGGAATGGCTTTACGCAGCCAGGTTTCAGTGAAGCACAATGCAGCAGAGTTTAAAAATCCTTGTTGATGTGGGTGGGGAGAAGTAGTACATTCTCAAGAAGGGAATGGACATTCGCGAGATGAATGCTTGGAGCGCAGTTCGAAAGTTCGAGTTTAACCAGTGTGCCCGAGTGCTTCCCTCTTCTGTGTCTGTACTGTACACACGTTTGAACAGCAGTGCTGTACCTCAGACTAAAATGTCGAACAAAATAATAACAGAAGAAGAATTGCGGGGCTCTGCGCCATGGCTGCTAAATTCAAAATTATTATTTTATTTATTTGTTGAATTTTTTCCTGAAAATGGTGCATTTCCTCAGTTTAAATATATATATATATATATCATCTATGAGAGGTTTATGAGAGATTGTCAGGGAACCACCAGCCTCGCCTCTCCTCAACACCCCGCCCGCAGTGAGTGAATCACCCTCTTACTAAAGTGCCGGCACCTGGCGCTCATCAGCACCAGGCCTACTTATAGCTCTTTCTTCCTCAGACCCTTTGTCCGTTCTTACAGGTTATGCTGGAAGAACAACATGGGACTCTCTTCGTGGATCTACTTGTTCTATGGGACTGTGTGGACTTCGCCATCCCCTGGCGTTCTACGGATTTGCTATACTTACCTTTTTTTTTAAGGGCTTCACGGATTCTATAGACTTTCCCGGTACTACCGCTGCTGTTCTTTGCTCTTCTCTATACAAACTCTCTAAAAATTGTATAGTGCTACTTCGGCTTCCACCTGTGTTTGTTTGGCCTGACAGAGTTGCAAATCATTGCATTTTTTATTTTATTTTTTTTCGGGTTGTATTATTTTATGAAAAAAATTCATTTTATGAATAAAAAAGTTCAGATTTAAAGAAACTGTTAAAGTAACTTTCCTGGTTTCACATTTCTGTTAACTGTCAGGATATGCCCCACAGAGTACGGTGAGATGTGTTTTGTTTCTTGTTCATGCCCATGCCTTGTCTCATTGTTTGCTAATCGCCCACCCATAGCCTATTTAATGTTTATTCATTTGCCCATTTTAAATTTGTATAACTTTATATTTCTTACCCAGTACTTTCATGTACCTCTGCTATTGTGTAGACAGATTACTTCACTGGTATGGATTCAGGTAGTACGAACAAAGGTATCTTATTGCCCCAGCAATTCTTATCTCCTATTCTTAACTGTATGGACTATGCCTGCCTTTGGACCCAGGCAATAGGCACATTTGGGAGGAGGTTATATCAGGTTATATCTTGCAGAGTGTTGCTGTTAACCATATGAATGATCCGTATCTGTACTCGGAGTGGGTGGGGCCTAACCCGGAAGTAGGCGTAGGCGGGGCTTGTCTTTAAATGGGCGGGGCTTTAACCGGTATGTTATTTTAAGCATGCAATTGATATGGGTTGATTAGAAATTGTTATATTTATTGCTGATTAGAAAAATATTTACAGGACAGCATCAGGATTGAGCTTCAGATCAATGGTTTTGATCATGATACAGATACAGATAATGCTCATCCCTAGTGTGTATGTAGCTTAATTAATTTGTAATATTTATAACACTAGCTTACAACCTTTATTTTTTTTTTTTTTATGAAATACAGCAAAAACGTGTCAGGTTACTGGTTAGAGACAGCTGAAGGTTTAAAAAAGAAAAAAAATCTCCGACAGGCAGAGACCCAATGCGAGTCGCATTCTACCAAGCAAGCACCACGTCTAAACAAACCCACGTTTACCAGAACTCTACTGGTTAGTAAGTACGTATTATTAACGTTACAACCCGAAGTAAAAAGCTGAAGAAACCCTAAACGTTAACGGAAAAGACCCGCGAACCCGAGTGACTGAGGGAGAGACAGAGAGCGGTTCTGTGTGTGACTGTGAGTGAGCAGAGCGGGATCTGTATGTGTGTAGGGGAGGGGCGCTGTGACTAGCCTATCACAGAACGCTGACACAATCAGCTACCCAATGATGATTTTCATTCAATCCGAGCACAGATATTGACTCGTATTACTCGTATAATACTCGTACTCGGCAGAAGTGCTTTATCCGTATATCGTTTCAGCCGAGTATCCGGCTCATCTCTAATATATGTATATGTGAGATATATATATATATATATATATATATATATATATATATATATATATATATATATATATATATATATATATAATTAGTGTGTGTGTGCAGTGTTGTGCTCGTTACTAAAAAATATTAACTAGTTACAGTTACTTGTTACTTCATTCAAAATGTAACTTAGTTACTTTGTTGATCACTTACACCAAAAAGTAATGCGTTACTGTTAAAAGTAACTTTTTAGTTACTTTTTAAAAGAACGTTCTTTAATGCCATTAATGCTCTTTTATGCGTTATGGTCTAAACAAACACAAAACTGACTTAAACACAAAGTAATTTTTAAACACTTTTATTTAAGTCAGACCAGCACAAACTGAATATATCACAAGGATTTCTGAAATAAATAACAAAACAAGCTGAATAATATATTTAGAATCAAAAACTAAAGTGGCTTCTGCTGTTTTGTTGAGTTCTTAAAAATGTTCCTTTCACAGCTGTTATATGAAAACTATCAACAATGTACAACATAACACCGGGTTAGCTTCTAGCTTCCAGCATGGAGTTCCTGGAGGAGCTTCAACAGATTGGAGTTGCTGTTTATCGCAGTAGATACGAGCTTCGAACCAGAAAAACACAACTTACATTTGACTTAAAAGTTTTTGTCTTTATACTCAACTAAAGTGAAATAATGACTCGCCATTACTGCTGCACAGACCTGAATAAACGGAGACACGCCCACAGTGCGTCTTCTTCATGTATACAGTGGGTAATCCACCAATCCTACAATGCGCCCTGCTGTAAACAGGTTAGGCTGTAGTCTACACTTCAGCCGAAATTCATTCATTTAAAAAAGTAATGGGTTACCGCCTAACACTGTGTGTGTGTGTGTGTGTGTGTGTGTGTGTGTGTGTGTGTGTGTGTGTGTGTGTGGCAAAAATGTAAAAAAAACTTTGCATTTTTTTGAATATACAATAAACCATTAAAAAAATTAATGATGCTGTCATGGTTAAAAAATATAACATACAACAGCAAGCAGGACATAGTTCTAAGTCCTTTCATTAACGTAAAACAATGTGTTAGGGGCCATTTTACACAAACAAACACCCAGAAGACGCTGGGTAAAAATAGGAAAGGGGATTATTCCCTGAGGAAGCTTGTTTATGATGTCTTGGTGCGTCTTATAACAAATCAATGGAGACAGCGTTCTCTCTGGGATTCATAGGTTCTCCCGAAAGTGCATCATTAATTGTTATTGTGCTTTTTACACTAGTGTATTAGTGTATTTTACACTCTGAAATGCTTAGACAAAGGCACATTACATGTTTTATTTTTCATTATGCTATTTTCATATTAGTAAGCACTGGTTGAATTAGCTACTTTAGAATTCCAGAGTAATCCTGTTGACAGTGGTAGTCTTGTCTGTTCTATTAGCAAGACCCATTGCCTGGCATTTTATCTGGTTTCAAATGTATACATTATTTATACACCGAACAGTGCATTGTGCAGTATGTTGGACTGTAGCACTGAAGGTATTTAATCCTGTCACAGTAAGTTTATATGCAGTATCTCACAAAAGTAAGTACACAGTATCAAATTTTTATATATTTTAAAGTCAATGAGCAGCATGTATAGCAGTATAGATTTACTGTCCTCTTAAAATAACTAAATATACAGCCATTATTGTCAAAATAGCTGGCAACAAAAGTGAGTACAAAAAGTGATAACAGCTGAACATCATTTACCCATGCATAGCCGCATCCTATTAATTTATGTTTATGGTTTTTCTGCTTAACAGGACCATTAAAAAAAAATAATAATTATTCGGTAAACATTTGTTTTACTGATGCGCCAAGTCTCAGTTCAAGCACCAAAATCTACCATGATGCACACAATTAAACCTATGGGGTCGGCAAACACAGCAGCGCATTTTGTCTTTGATCGTACAGATTAAATCAATATATCAATAAAATCTGTAAAGGGTCTACTTTTATTTGTATACACTTATAATTACAACAAAATGCTTTGCTTTTGTAAAATAAAGAAAACAGACAGGGTACGCTCTCTGCCATCTCTCTTCACAGACAGTGAGTATTAAAAACTTGAAAAGTATTAATTTAAGGTACATACATACAGAACAGATAAAAAATTGTGATTAAGTTGGGTGTGTTATCTCATGACAATCGTGCGATTAATCGTAATTAAATATTTTTAACGATTGACAGCCCTAACACTAATATGACAAGAGGTCCCTGTACCAGCATGTCACTAAAACATTTACTTTATTTAAGTAAAAATGTATAGTTAGTACCTCAACTTTTACCAGAGTATTTTAAAACGAGTATCTGTACTTCTACTTAAGTGACAGATGTGTGTACATTTGCCACCTCTGAACATGGCACCTCATAGTAAAGAACTCTATAAAATAAGGATTTGAGAATTAGAATTGTTGCTTTCCACAAAGATGGCCTAGGCTATAAGAAGATCGGTAACAGTGGCCATGGTCATACAAGGTTTTCCAATCAAAGAAGTTGAGTCTGCATGCTGTGCATAAGGTGCAAAAGCTGGCTTCAAAAATCAGATGAATGAGTGCTACCAGCATTGCTTTAGATGTCGCAGAAGCGGATGTTCTGCTTGTCAGTTCTCAGAACATGCACACTGCAACTAGTCAGTTTCCCAGAAGGAAGCCCCTTCTAAAGCTGGCTCATAAGAAAGCCAACAAACAATTTGCTGAAGAAAAACTGTTCAAGAGCATGAATTACTGAAACCATTTCCTGTGCCCTGTGAGACTTAGATAAACTTGTTTGTCTCAGATGGTGTCCAGCATGTGTGGCGATGCCATGGTGAAGAGTACCAAGAAAATTGTGTCTCGCCTACAGTCAGGCATGGTGGTGGTCGCATCATGGTCTGGGGCCGCATGAGTGCTGCTTGTACTGGGGAGCTGCAGTTCATTCAGTTTTCCAACATAATTAACGACCCTAAACACACCTCCAAGATGACAACTGCCTTGCTGAGGAAGTTGAAGGTCAGGGAGTGGCCAAGTATGTCTCAAGACTTTAACCCTATTACATTTACATTTACATTTGCGGCATTTAGCAGGCGCCCTTATCCAGAGCGACGTACAAAAGTGCTTTAAATCTCTAGTAATGAATAAATCTACACTGGTATGCAAGATTACAAACTTAATATAAATATAACTTGAATTCTACAAACTTGGAAAGTGCTAATTTAGGTATTTCAGGAAGAGGTAGGTCTTCAGTTGTCGCTTAAAGATAATCAGGGACTCTGCTGTACGGACATCTAGGGGAAGTTCATTCCACCACCTCGGTGCCAGAACAGAGAAGATCCTTGAAGTGTGCTTACCTCTCATTCTGAGAGAAGGTGGTACCAGTCGAGCAGTGCTGGAGGATCTCAGACAGCGTGGTGCAGTGCAAGATGTGATGAGGTCACTGAGGTAAGATGGTGCTGGTCCATTTTTGGCCTTGTAGGCAAGCATCAGTGTTTTGAATGTGATACGTGCAGCTACTGGAAGCCAGTGAAGGGAGCGCAGCAGTGGGGTGGTGTGGGAAAACTTGGGCTGATTGAACACAAGTCGTGCCGCTGCGTTTTGGATCATTTGCAGTGGATTATTAAGCACTATTAAGCACCTGTAAGGCATTCTCTAATGGAATGTGAAGAAGCATCATGTTTCTACTTACTTTTGTGAGATACCGTAAATGAAATTATTTAATCTAAATAAACGGAATTATTTAATCTAAAAAAAAAAAAAAAAAGTAAATATTCAAACAGTTGTTCTTTGTATGTTCTTAATATTTTATTTGACCTTGTTTTACCTAAAACAACAGGAGTAAGACTGCCTGAGGGGAATGCCTGAAGCTTAGATGTTAGATGGCACAAATTGGCAAGTTATAAAGAAGGTATAAACAAAACTACTGTCACATGGCTACAGGATGCCAGCTGGAAGAAAAAAGCAAAAGCAAACTGTATTTGTTCGTTAAGTGTACTTGCATTTGTACATCCCTAGGCAAGTTGTGTAGAGAGACAAAAGCACAGAGAGAGAGCGAGAGAGAAAGAATCTAATTACAACTCTTCAGTCACTGTGTTGTGGTATCCCATGCCAGTCCAGTTAGCATGAGCATCTGCAGAAAGCTTGTTTTTAATTTAAATTGGATGTGCAAAAAGTTAGTTATATATTAGAGGTCTGCTTGTAGTCATAGTCAGTGTTGCTAAATTGCTTGATTAATAGTCTTTGTCTGACATACAGTCTTCTTCTTCTTCTTTCGGCTGCTCCCATTAGGGGTCGACACAGCGGATCATCCGTCTCCATACCACCCTGTCCTCTATATCTGCCTCTTTTACACCAACTACCTGCATGTCTTCCCTCACCACATCCATGAACCTCCTCCTTGGCCTTCCTCTTTTCCTCCTACCTGGTGGCTCCATCTTCAGCATTTTTCTACCAATATAATTCATGTCCCTTCTCTGCACATGTCCAAACCATCTCAATCTCGCCTCCCTCACCTTGTCACCAAAACATCCTACATGTGCTGTCCCTCTAATAAACTCATTTCTAATCTTGTCCATCCTCGTCACTCTCAACGAAAACCTCAACATCTTCAGCTCTGCTACCTCCAGCTCCACCTCCTGTCTTTTACTCAATGCCACTGTCTCTAATCCATACAACATCGCAGGTCTCACCACAGTCCTATAAACTTTCCCTTTCATTCTTGCAGATACTCTTCTATCACAAATCACTCCTGTCACTCTTCTCCACCCACTCCACCCTGCCTGCACTCTTTTCTTTACTTCCCTAACACACTCTCCATTACTTTGCACTGTTGACCCCAGGTACCTGAACTCCTCCACCTTCTCAACCTCTTCTCCCTGCAACCACATCACTCCACTGCCCTCCCTCTCATTCACACACATGTACTCTGTCTTACTCCTACTGACTTTCATTCCCCTTCTCTCCAGCGCATATCTCCACCTCTCCAGGCTCTTCTCAACCTGCTCTCTACTCTCACCACAAATCACAATATCATCTGCAAACATCATAGTCCAGGGAGACTCCTGTCTGACCTCGTCCGTCAACCTGTCCATCACCACTGCAAACAGGAAAGGGCTCAGGGCCGATCCTTGATGCAGTCCAACCTTCACCCTGAACCAGTCTGTCGTACCTACTGCACACTTTACTGCCGTCACACTGTCCTCATACATGTCCTGCACCACCCTCACATACTTCTCTGACACACCTGACTTCCTCATACAATACCACAACTCCTCTCTCGGCACCCTGTCGTACGCTTTTTCTAAATCCACAAATACACAATGCAGCTCCTTCTGTCCTTCTCTATACTTCTCCATCAACATCCTCAAAGCAAATAAGGCATCTGTGGTGCTCTTCCTCGGCATGAAACCATACTGTTGCTCACAGATGGTCACCTCTTCTCTCAGCCTGGCTTCCACTACTCTTTCCCATAACTTCATGGTGTGACTGATCAAATTAATTCCCCTGTAGTTACTGCAGGTCTGCACATCTCCCTTATGTTTAAAGATCGGTACCAGCACACTCCTTCTCCATTCCTCAGGCATCCTCTCCCCTTCCAGAATCCTGTTAAACAATCTGGTTAAAAACTCCACTGCCATCTCTCCTAAACATCTCCACGCTTCTACCGGTATGTCATCTGGTCCAACCGACTTTCCATTCTTCATCCTCTTAATCGCTGCTCTCACTTCCTCCTTACTAATCCTATCTACATCCTGCTTCACCAACTCCACATCCTCCAACCTTCTCTCTCTCTGATTTTCCTCATTCATCAGCTGCTCAAAATACTTCCTCCATCTTCTCAACACACTCTCCTCACTAGTCAACACATTTCCCTCTCCATCCTTTATTGCTCTAACTTGCAGTACATCCTTCCCAGCTCGGTCCCTCTGCTTGGCCAATCGGTATAAATCCTTTTCTCCTTCCTTAGTGTCCAACCTCTTATACAGTTCCTTATATGCCTTTTCCTTGGCTTTCGCCACATCCCTTTTAACCTGCTGCCGCATCTCCTTGTACTCCTGCCTACTTTTCCCATCACTCTGTCGATCCCACTTCTGTTTTGCCAACCTCTTTCCCCTAATGCTCTCCTGCACTTCCTCATTCCACCACCACGTCTCCTTGTCTTGCTTTCTATTTCCAGATGTCACACCAAGTACTTTTCTAGCTGCCTCCCTCATCACTCCTGCAGTAGTTGCCCAATCATCCGGCACCTCTTCACCACCACCAAGCCCCTGTCTGACCTCTTCCCTGAACCTCACACTACACTCTTCCTCCTTCAGTTTCCACCATCTTATTCTTCTTTCAAACCTTACTTTCCTCCTCTTCTTCTTCGCCTCCAAAACCATCCTACAGACCACCATCCGATGCTGTCTAGCTACACTGTCCCCCGCCAACACCTTACAGTCTCCAATCTCCTTCAGGTTGCATCTCCTACACAGAAGATAATCCACCTGTGTGCACCTTCCTCCACTCTTATACGTCACCCTATGATCCTCCTTCTTCTTAAAATACGTGTTCACCACTGCCATTTCCATCCTTTTAGCAAAATCTACCACCATCTGCCCTTCCACATTCCTCTCCTTAAAACCATACCTACCCATCACCTCCTCATCACCTCTGTTCCCTTCACCTACATGCCCATTAAAGTCTGCCCCAATCACCAATCGTTCTTTCCTAGGTACACCATCTACCACTTCATCTAATTCACTCCAGAATCTTTCTTTCTCCTCCATCTCACAGCCAACTTGTGGAGCATAGGCACTGATGACATTTATCATCATCCCTTCAACTTCCACTTTCACGATCTTCACCCTATCAGAAACTCTCTTCACCTCCACTACACTCTTACTGTACTCTTCCTTCAGAATCACCCCTACACCATTTCTCTTCCCATCCACACCATGATAAAACAGTTTAAACCCACCTCCAATGTTCCTGGCCTTACTCCCTTTCCACTTGGTCTCCTAAACACATAACACATCTACCTTTCTCCTCTTAATCATATCAGCTATCTCTCTCCCTTTACCCGTCATAGTACCAACATTTAAAGTACCAACCCGAACCTCTACTCTCCTACACTGCTCCTTTTCCTGCCGTCTCTGTAGACGCCTTCCTCCTTTCCTTCTCCTCCTTCGGCCAACAGTAGCCCAATTTCCACCGGTACCCTGTCGGCTAACGATACCTGTGGCGGTCGTTGTTAACCCGGGCCTCGACCGATCCGGTATGAAATTCTCATTTGTGATCCGCATATTTGATTTGGCACATGTTTTACGCTGGATGCCCTTCCTAACGCAACCCTCCCCATTTACCCGGGCTTGGGACCGGCACTAAGAGTACACTGGCTTGTGCCCCCCTAATGGCTGGGTTTTGTCTGACATACAGTAAATGTCTAAAAGTACATTATGTAAATTTGATAATAAGGAAAGTGTGTGCCATGCTGCTTCTATTACAATAAAACATATATTTGATTATCCAACTTTTCAAAGTTCAGTGAATATGTGAATAAATTGATTTTGATTATCTGATCTCTGGTTTTCATTTAAACACATAACTTGTGAAGCATCTATAGCCATAGCCAATTGATAATGACACAAATATTACATTTTACAAATTTTTACACTGCTGCTTCAGTGTTTTTATATATTTTTGTCTGATGTTACTATGGCATACTGAAGAATAATTACAAGCATTTCATAAGTGTCAAAGGCTTTTATTGACAATTACATTAAGTTTATGCAAAAAGTCAATATTTGCACGACAAGCTGTCAATTAATTTCTGGGACACATATTGACTGATAGCAGCCGATTCTTGTATAATCAATACTTGGAGTTTGTCAGAATTTGTGGATTTTTGTTTGTCAAGTTCAAGGTTTTTATTTGTCAATGCCACCATATGTGCAGATATACTGTGTCTTTTCTTGTTCAAGTGTTTTCATTGTCAATGCAATATAGAAAGTTTGCATAGGCAGTCAGTGCAATAGAACAGATTTTGTACGCGGTAACAGCAATTTACTTGTGATAAATAGACACGAACTAGTCACGAACTATTGATGTCACGAGTATCAGGGTTCCACTATATTATATATATAGTGGAACCCTGATACTCGTGACATCAATAGTTCGTGACTTTTCATTTGGAACCAGCCTGAGTAACTTGCAAAATCTGGCTTGAAACTTTGGAGTAACATTTGAAAAACCTATTTTATTATTGTATTTATCATTTAAAGTAGTAAATAAAACATTTATGACAACTGTTGTTTTCTGTAAAGCTGCTTTGAGACAATGTCTGTTGTGAAAAGCGCTATACAAATAAACTTGACTTGACTTGACTTGACTTGACTTGACGAAACCTCGCACGAGTTTCAATGTTGCACTGTTGTATATATATATATATATATATATGTATAAAAGCCGGGTGCATATATCTCATAAACATCGAGCAAGTATATAGTATCACAAGCACCACTTATGTAAACATTCTGAAGTTCTGAGTATAAAGGAATTTGTAAGGTGCAAGACAGATAGCAGATAGTACAACAGTGTACAAAAAGACTAATGTGTGATAGTGCAACAGTGTCACATTTAAAGAATTAGTACATGTAAGTTTTAAATAGGTGTTTGTAAACTTTTTTTTGTGCAAAATTCTGCATAGAGTATAAAGTGTCTTAGGTACAATGAGGAATTGTGGGGTGAGCTGTAGATTTTGTTTTAAGTTCAGGAGTAGGTGGGAGAGGGGAAGGTAATGGAGTTCAGCATCCTGACGGCCTGCCGGATAAAGCTGTTTGAAAGTCTTGTGGAGTGAGCCTGGAGGCTCTGGTACATTTGGAAGGCAGGTGAAGGTGAAGTGGAGGTTTTGATGGGTGTGAGCTATTAGCAGCTCTGCTAGTGAGGCGGGTATGGAAAATATGGGAAGGCAGAGAGACACAGATGATGTTGCTGAAAGCATTCACTATGCTTACCCAGTCTCCATACCACACAGTGATAAAGCTGGTGAGGGTGCTCTCAATTGTGCCCCAGTAAAAGGAGCACATGATGGGAGGTGGGACTCATGCTTTTTCCTCAGTTTGTGGAGGAAGTGAAGGCATGATTCATCTTTCTTGGCCAAAGATGTGGTGTTTGTCATCCAGGCGAGGTCCTCAGAGATATGTACTCCCAGAAACTTTCTGCTCACCCTCTCGACTGCAGCACCGTTGATGGTTAGTGTGGGGTGTGGGTAGTTTGTGTCCTCTTAAGTCGATGATAATTTCTTTGGTCTTCCCCACATTGAGGAAGAGATTGCTGTTGTTACACCACTGGACCATTCGGTTCACCTCGATCCTGTAGTTGGCCTCATTGTTGTTGGTGATGAGGCCCACTACAGTTGTGTCGTCTGCAAACTTGATGATGTGGCTGGTGCTGTAACTGGGTACACAATCTTGGGTCAACACTGTGAAGAGCAGCAGGCTGAGCACGCACCCTTGTGGTGCCCCTGTGCTTAGCTTGATGGTCTTAGATGTTTTCCCGCCGACTTGTACATTTTGTGGTCTCTCTGATAAGAAGTCCAGCACCCAGTTACAGAGAGGGGAGTTGAGTCCCAGGTGTCTGTTGGTTTATTGGCTGCTGGGGAATGATTGTGTTGAATGCTGATCTAAAATCCAAGAACAGCATTTGCATTCACAATTTAGCAAAATTTTGCAACCCAAAATTTCCATGTTTTTTTTTTTTTTTTTCCTGAGCCACTTAGTTATCAATTTTTCTTTGTGGCAAGGTGCTCTATAATGCTAAAAAATGCACTGTTCTCACCAAACTGTTCTTGGATGTCTTGGATGTTGCTTTCTGAGAATGTTTTTGTAGCATTCTTTATTCATGGCTGGTGTCTTAGGCAAAATTGTTAGTGAGCCTACTCCCTTGGCTAAGAACCAACCCCACACATAAATAGTCTGAGGCTGCTTTACTGTTGGCATGACACAGGACTGATCGTAGGGCTCATCTTTTTCCTCTGGATAAGCTTTTTCCCGGATGCTCCAATCAATCAGAAAGGGGATTCATCAGAGAAAATGCAGCAGTGGCCTCTTTGCTGCCACAACAGGCCATCCTCCAAATGTCTTTACCTCACTGTTTGTGCAGATGCAATAACATCTGCCTGCTGCCATTCCTGAGCAAGCTCTGCACTGGTGGTGCCCTGATCCAGCAGCTAAATCAACTTTCTGATTAAATCAACTTGCTTGCTGGACTTTCTTGTGTGCCTTGAAGCCTTCTTCACAGCACTTGAACCTCTCTTTTTGAAATTCTTAAATGATCCGATAAATGGTTAATTAAGGTGCAATCTTACTTGCAGCAATATCCTTGCCTGTGAATCCCTTTTTTAAAGGAACAATGACTGCACATGTTTTCTTGCAGGTAACCATGGTTGACCGAGGAGGAACAATAAATTCAAGCAACACCTTTCTTTTAAAGCTTCCAGTCTTCCAGGTTTTTTTTTTTTTGGGGGGGGAGAATTAAGTTAATTTCCATGGCAAAGAGGGACTTTGCATTTAATTGCAATTCATCTGATCACTCTTCCTAACAATTTGGAGTATATGCAAATTGCTACCATAAAAACTGATTGACATTCTTAAAACGTTTGGCCAAAGCTGTAAATGTACATAGGCACACTATTACTGTACCTTTACTACTTCCTCTTATTATTATTATTATTATTATTATTATTATTATTATTATTATTATTATTTCACATAATATTTTCTTTTGGTACAATGAATGGGGTGGTTCTAATAAAGATTCTGACTAAATCATAAATTTTTATACATGTGCTTAAAAATGTGTATGCATTCCCTGGATCAGTGTAAGTTGTTTGACATGTCACTTGTTATGCAACTCATTTTGTTACTCTTGTGGTTGAAAGTTACAATAATCTACAAATGCTTATATCTAACTATAATTTATGATATTCCTCCTCCAAATCTTGTCCAATTTTTACCAAATTTGGCTCAAATTGTTTTGAGACCTGTCTGAACAAAATGTACAAAAGGAATTAAAAAAAAAAAAGTGCAAAATGCACATCGAGTTTCACAATTTAATGAACACATGAACAAAACTATGAAGGGACAAACAAGAGACGAGGTGCAGCAAAGGGTTAATCTATATGCAAGTGTTAAACAGCTATGGGATTCATGCGCACATATAAACATCACCCCATCATTGTCACTGAGAGAAAACAAGCTGTGTTAGTGAATAATTTTGCATAGGCAAACACTGCTGACATTTAATTAACTCTTCTCATTTAACTAACTTCAAAAGTAATTTTGACAGCTTTTAACCACTAATTTGGAAAAAAAAACCAGTAAACATGATTTACATTAGAAATGGCTAAAAAGTAAATGCATAAAAGAGATTACAAAGAAAATCTTACAACTTGCAAAGGTAACAAAATCACTTAATTTTACACTTTATTAGACTAGCTACAACATATATGCATGTTCTAAAATGTATACGTTTTATAGTGCCTACATGTGTGCATGTGTTAAAACGTTATTAAAAGTAAGCTACTAACTATTTGCATATATTTGATAATGGCCTAGAAGAGTATGAGTTGCAGACTGTGGTAAACAAATAAAATCTCTGAAAAGCTTCGCAAGTAAATTACATTCAAATATTGTTTGTAGTAGTGGCCTGTAGTTCACTGATTGCATTCTATACAGATGTGCCAGTGATTTATTGAGAGGCAATGTGTGAAAGGTAATCTGTCTAAAAGTCTGTCTCAAATTTTTAAATTGTAACTATCCACAGTATGGAAGAATCTAGCGTTAAATAGATTTCAATTGTTAAATCATGGGCCTGGTTTGGAAAAGCTTTTTAATGCCAAATTGTTTATTAGATAATAGCCTCTACTCAGAACCCCCTTCCAAAAAAATCTGGCCACAGCTGATAAATCTTGAATACAGATTCATATGGAATCTAGACTGAATACAAACCAGAGAAAGCAGAGGAGAGTGTTTGCTGAGGAGGTCAGAAAGGAAATAATAGACAAGCATGTCAATTGTAAAAGGCTACCTAGCAGATTGATGTTTCTTTGACTACTGAACAAATAATATTAGGAAATGTAATGGCACTGTAGCTAACCTCTCTGAAAAGAGATAAGGAAAACATCCAAATAGATACAAACTGAACTCCTAGGCCTAGGTACATCAGTGTCTGCACCATCAGTCACTTTTTTTACAGCAATGGGAACAAACAGATGAGACAAAACTGATGCATTTTTGTTTTTTGGTGGATTATGTTTCAGGGCTGCTTTGCTGAATCTGTCATAGGAATTCTTGAATCTGTACCAGGCACAATGAAATCTCAGTTGCATTTCATGGGACCACCACCAGTATAACAACCAAAAACATACTACTTTAAGCACCCTAAAATTGCTAAAATGGCCGTGATCCAAATCCTATTAAACAATTATGGGTCAAGTTGAACATGCTGTCTGGAGAAGACAACCCTAAAATCTGAAAAAGTGGAAGTAGTTTTCTCATTAACAGAACCTGCCTGTTGACATGTGCAGAGGTTTAATTGAGAGCTACAAAAATTGCTTATTTGCAGTGATTGCCTCTAAAAACTGTGCAACAAAATAACGTTTTATTCTTTAAAATATTAAATTTAATCAAAAGTCAAAAGAAAAATTTTATATTTGTTAAATATTCAATAAATATTGATGAATTCCAGTTACTTTGAAATTTCTTGTATGATGGACATAGACATGTTTTTTGTTCTGTTATCTAAATTGCCATTTAGCAGATTTACCAGACCAGTATCTAGAAAGAAATGGCTTCCATTTCAGGTTGACAAGTTTTAATGGGTTTAAAGTGAGTTGTTGCTATCGATTATTTTAGTAATCTAGTATTCTACTGATTATTCCAACAATTAATCAAGTAATCGAATAAGAAGTACCTTTTCTTTATTAAAGAGCAATACTAAATATACAAGAGAAACAAGTCATTTGTTTCCTTTTAAGAAAAAGAAAAAAAAATTATTGCTGAAATTGCATACGAGAATATATGTGAAAACTAAACCCATTTAGTGCATTTAATTGCCGTAAATACATTTATATATACACAATATAAATAATAATAAATGATAAAAATAAATGCACAATTTTTTTTGTTTTAGTTCAAAATGATCATAAAATTTGGAAATTTGAAAAAGTTGTCTCTTTCTTTAGCCTGAATCTTATAGAGCCTGTTTCCACAACATAAAAAAAATTCTCGCAATTCTGACTGTATTCACTTGTGAAGCTGTATATTAACGAGGACTCCTCTGCTTCATCTGTCTTGTGCCGTCTCCTGATTGTTAGTCAGAGTTCTCTCCAGGAATCAGAAGCTTAGTTTGATACTATGTGGTTCTATTGATTGAAGCCCATTTCATTTACAATGTGTAAAGATTTCTGACAATATAGGGCGGGTGATTTTACCCTTAACCCACCCCACCACTTATCCACCTCCCACAGCCATTTTCCTTACAATTTTGCTGTTGAGTGGGGAACTTCACAATCTCATGTTCTTTGTTATATGGAGCACTTTGTGAGGTTTGTGTCATAATCCAGGACAGATATGTAATTTCATCCAGTAGTAAGAGTAAAGCTAAAGCATTCCTTTTTCTGCTCAGCTTCCTTGTATTTCCTGAAAGAAAACCTATTCTCTAATAGAAAGCAAATAATTTATTGGAAATTCTAATAATTTGTGTAGGCAACCCAATACCACTAAGGAGTATTTTCACATTCCAAAATTATTAGGGAAAAACAATTAAGCAGAATGATCTTCTTTTGTTGCTATTGTGGTTCCAGTGAGAAATACCAATGATAGCCAAATGAGAAGTAATGGCAATAATGTGCCAGATGTAGGTTAACAAATTAAAGAGAAATACAACCACTATACTCATAACCAGCAGAAATGTTCCTCTCTTTATCTTGAAATAGGTACTACATGACCAGACTCTAATGGAAACACATCCACATCTGAGTGACGATGAATATCCATTGTTTATAGTTCCATTATTGTGGAGGTTATTAACTGTTTGTTGATTAATTACAATTCAAATCCACACTTCACTGTTTTCAAGTTTAACCCTGCTCAACATCTTCATGGATCTTTAGACATGTGGAACCATCCTCATCTGCACATATTAAATTTAATTCTTCCATTTATTTCATTTGATTAAAATCATATGCACCAAACGGTACCAACCGTAACAAAATTGAACTGAACCAAAACTGAAGTATGTAACCAAATGGTGAATTTTATGTACCGTTACACCCTTAATATACATACAGGTGCATTTCAATAAATTAGAATATCATTGGAAAGTTGTTTTATAACGTATATGAAAACGTATAAATAATTTATTTGCTGAATTTGTGTAAGCAGTACACACAAACAACATGCATTAAAAAAATGCACTACTTACATTATTATTGTAATAACGAGTCACAAACACATCCACTGCTGCAAATCCCGGTTTATTTCTTAAAACTTCGATTGTTTATGTGTATATGTTTCGGAATAATTTTCGTATAAAAAACATTTTGCTGGTAAAAAAAAACAAAAAACAAAAGACAAAACAAATGAGACCACAAAAATTTTTTATAAAATAGGCGGAATCTCGGGCTTAAGTCTACAATTCATAGGCAGGTGTCTAGGTGACATTTATTATGCGCCACCTATCATTTCAAACCTTTTATTTCCAGCCAGTAGCATTATGGAAACAAAATCCATCTATCCATTTTCTCCCGCTTATCCGTAATTCGGGTCACGGGGGCAGCAGTCTAAGCAGGCCCCCGCCTTCGACTGCTGCCCAATCCTTACAGCACCGTCCCTTATGGTCCCTCCTGCAGGTGGCGAGCCCACGGGAAGGGAAACAAAATGACTGATGGAAAATGTAGCCAATTAATGCAGGATTCTAACTATATATTGGATTCTAACTATATATGGGAGGTTTTTTTTCCCCACATGGGTGAGTTTCAGTTTTATTACTCTTTACAAACTCTTACTGGTCGAAGCAGCACGTGCTGTGACGTTCCAGGAAGTGGTTGCAGCTCTCAGTTCGGCACAAACAGCTGTTTTCAGCTCGTGCTAACTGGACGTTGTTTACACAAAAGAAAACAAAGGAAAAAAATGTAAAGTCAAAAAAGTTGTTTTATCTGAGATTTGCACAAAGGAAATTATTCTTGGGGGCAGAAATCTGCATGAAGATGGAAAATCTGAGCCTATTTTACAACTGTAAGTTACAATATATCTCCCTTTTTAGTTTTATATGATTTTATACTTTTTATTACCCGTTTGTTTTTAGTTTTTTGAGAAATGATTAAAAAGTAAGTGTGTGTGTGTGTGTGTGTGTGTGTGTGTGTGTGTGTGTGTGTGTGTGTGTGTGTGTGTGTGTGTGTGTGTGTGTGTGTGTGTGTGTATTGGGATTGGTATGGCCGGACATCAATATGAATGGCCATGATTGTAGAACAATAGCTTGTCTGGCTACCTGACCATCAATATGAATGCCAAATCAATATAAATAGCCAAACATGTATAACAATAGCCTTTAATGAGAAAATCTCAAAGGACATGGTGCACGGCTAGATTATTGTCAGTGAACTCACGGGTGACTAGGTGAGTGGATGGGAGGACCCAAATGCAGGACGCACACAGGGGTATGGAGTAAACAGGCTTTAATAAAAGGGCACAGGCAAAGTCCAATAAACAGTCCAGGGTCAAAATACAGGGAAACAGGGCAATGCAGGCAGATACTAAACCAGATCCAAAAAAACAATCTAAAAGAGCCAGCAAACAGAACAATGAAGACAGAGCAAAAATGCAAACCAAAAACAAGTCCAAAGTCAAAACCAGAGCAGAGCAGAACAGGGGTCAGGAACAGGATCAGGAACAGGTACCAGAAGCAGGC
Source organism: Silurus aristotelis (assembly GCF_946808225.1). Lineage (NCBI taxonomy): Eukaryota > Metazoa > Chordata > Actinopteri > Siluriformes > Siluridae > Silurus > Silurus aristotelis. The sequence continues at coordinate 12,780,434 of NC_139587.1, read as the reverse complement.
AGGGTGACAAGAATAATTCCAGGGACTATAGGAAGCTGGTGAGATAATCTGGCCACATGCTTAAGTCTCGGGTGTCCTTAAATACCGGGAGCCGCGGGAAAAACAGCAAGATGGCCGCCCACCTGGAAGTGCGCACCATGGAACTGGAAGTGTGCGCCGTGTGCCCGGAGGATCCTGACATTTAATGGTCAGCTATTTATTTACAGTTGTATGCAAAAGTTTAGGAACCCCTGACAATGTCCATGATTTTCATTTATAAATATTTGGCTGTTTGGACCAGCAATTTCATTTTGATCTATCAAATAACTAAAGGACACAGTAATATTTCAGTAGTGAATTTAGGTTTATTGGATTAACAGAAAATGTGCATTATGCATCAAAACGAAATTAGACTGGTGCATGAATTTGGGCACCCTTGTCATTTTGTTGATTTGAATACCTGTAACTACTTAGCACTGATTAGTTGGAACACACAATTGGTTTGGTGAGCTCATTAAGCCTTGAACTTCATAGACAGGTGCATCCCATTATGAGAAAAGGTATTTGAGGTGGCCAATTGCAAGTTGTTGTTCTCTTTGACTCTCCTCTGAAGAGTGGCAACATGGGGGTCTCAAAACAACTCTCAAATGACCTGAAAACAAAGATTGTTCAACATTATGGTTTAGGGGAAGGCTACAAAAAGTTATCGCAGAGATATAAGCTGTCAGTGTCCACTGTGAGGAACATAGTAAGGAAATGGAAGACCACAGGTGCAGTTCTTGTTAAGGCCAGAAGTGGCAGGCCACATAAAATATTGGAGAGGCAAAGGCGAAGGATGGTGAGAACGGTCAAAAACAGCCCACAGACCACCTCCAAAGACCTACAACATCAACTTGCAGATGGTGTCACTGTGCATCTTTCAACAATTCAGTGCACTTTGCACAAGGAGAAGCTGTATGGGAGAGTGATGCGAAAGAAGCCTTTTCTGCACACACGCCACAAATGGAGTCACTTGAGGTATGCAAGTGCACATTTGGACAAGCCAGCTTCATTTTTGGAATAAGGTGCTGTGGACTGATAAAAAAAGATTGAGTTATTTGGTCATACAAGGGGCATTATGCATGGCGGCAAAATAACACAGCGTTCTAAGAAAAACACTTGCTACCCACAGTAAAATTTGGGGCGAGGTTCCATCGTGCTGTGGGGCTGTGTGGCCAGTGCCGGTACTGGGAATCTGGTTAAAGTTGAGGGTCGATTGTTCCAGGACTGATTTTATGTATTTATATATAAAATAAAAATAATGTTCAATGCAGAAAATGTATATCCATGGCACTTCATCATTTATAACTGTCTATAACTTATCTTTTTAAACAATATTGATATTTAAATAATTAAATAATGTACAGTAAAGCTCAAAATGTCTTCTTTTTAGAGATATTTAAATTGTGTATGTACCCCACTATTATCAGGGAGTGTTTCTGGTAGATCTGGTAGGGCATGCTGGTAAATCTGGTGGGACATCTTTAGCTGTAAGTCCCAAAATCTGTGGCAAAGGCATACAGGTTAACAGTGGCCTTCAGCTCATTTGCATTTTTTGGTCTCTTGTTTCTTATTTTCCTCTTGACAATACTCCATAGATTCTCTATGGGGTTCAGGTCTGGTGAGTTTGCTGGCCAGTCAAGCACACCAACACCTTGTCATTTAACCAACTTTTGGTGCTTTTGTCAGTGTGGGCAGGTGCCAATCCTGCTGGAAAATGAAATCAGCATCTCCGTAAAGCTGGTCACTAGAGGGAAGCATGAAGTGCTCTAAAACCTGATTTTGTGCCTCTCCTCTCTGCTTCCAGACTCTGGGACCTTGATTTCCAAATGAAATGCAAAATTTTCTTTCCTTTCATCTGAAAAGATTACTTTAGCCCACTGAGCAACATCTGACGTTGTCTCTGCTTCAGGAGTGGCTTGACACAAGGAATGTGTCAGTTGTAGCCCACAGATACATCTGTGCATGGTGGCTCTTGAAGCACTGACTCCAGCTGTAGTCCACTCTTAGTGAATCTCGCCCAAATTCTTAAATGGGCCACGTTTGACCTTTTTCTACCACATTTTTTCCTTCCATTAATGTGCTTGGATACAGCACTCTGTGAAAAGCCAGCTTCTTTAGCGATGACCTTTTGTGTCTTATCCTCTATATTCAGGGTGTCAATGATTGTCTTCTGGACAACTGTCAAGTCAGCAGTCTTCCCCCATGTTTGTGTAGCCTGAACCAGACTGAGACACCATTTAAAGGCTCAGGAAACCTTTGCAGGTGTTTGGATTTAATGAGCTGATTAGAGCATGACACCACGAGTCTTCAATATTAAACTTTTTCACAATATTCTCATTTTCTGAGATACTGAATTTTGGGTTTTAATTAGCTGTAAGCCATAATCATCCAATTTAAACAAAATACTTGAAATATATCAGTGTGTGTGTGATAAATCTATATAATATACGAATTTTACTTTTTGTATTTATTAACTAAAATAAATCAACTTTTTAATGATATTCAAATTTATTGAGATGCATCTGTTTGAATGACAGGTTTGTGTCTCTTTAGTTTTTGCAAAGTAACTTGTCTATTTAGCTTTTACCAAGCTTTTCGTTTAATTCATTGTCTCATTTAATTGTGCTTCTGTTGTTGTTTTTTTTGTTTGTTTGTTTTTATGGGATTTACCCCTTTTTTGTTGTTTGCTATTTGCCTGACCTCTGCCTGTTTCTAAAAACTCTTTGGCCTTCGGATTTGTATGCTTGTTTTATAATAAATGCTCTTACAAAGCTTAAATTGAGCACATTTCATGACACATTGTTACATAATAGTTAAGGAAACTGTGCAGTGTGATAAAGGTGTGAGTAAAGACTCCAGCAATACTAGCTATGACATCATACCTACTGTAAACAGGAGAGCCAGACATGAGGGCTATTTGGGAAATAAAACAACTTACCCCACCACATATACAGTGAGGAAAATAAGTATTTGAACACCCTGCTATTTTGCAAGTTCTCCCACTTAGAAATCATGGAGGGGTCTAAAATTGTCATTGTAGGTGCATGTCCACTGTGAGAGACATAATCTAAAAAAAAAAATCCAGAAATCACAATATATGATTTTTAAACTATTTTTTTGTATGATACAGCTGCAAAAAAGTATTTGAACACCTGTCTATCAGCTAGAATTCTGACCCTCAAAGACCTGTTAGTCTGCCTTTAAAATGTCCACCCCCACTACATTTATTATCCTAAATTAGATGCACCTGTTTGAGGTCGTTAGCTGCATAAAGACACCTGTCCACCCCATACAATCAGTAAGAATCCAACTACTAACATGGCCAAGACCAAAGAGCTGTCCAAAGACACTAAAGACAAAATTGTACACCTCCACAAGGCTGGAAAGGGCTACGGGGAAATTGCCAAGCAGCTTGGTGAAAAAAGGTCCACTGTTGGAGCAATCATTCGAAAATGGAAGAAGCTAAACATGACTGTCAATCTCCCTCGGACTGGGGCTCCATGCAAGATCTCACCTCGTGGGGTCTCAATGATCCTAAGGAAGGTGAGAAATCAGCCCAGAACTACATGGGAGGAGCTGGTCGATGACCTAAAAAGAGCTGGGACCACCGTTTCCAAAGTTACTGTTGGTAATACACTAAGACGTCATGGTTTGAAATCATGCATGGCAAGGAAGGTTCCCCTGCTTAAACCAGCACATGTCCAGGCACGTCTTAAGTTTGCCAATGACCATTTGGATGATCCAGAGGAGTCATGAGAGAAAGTCATGTGGTCAGATAAGACCAAAATATAACTTTTGGGTCATAATTTTACTAAACGTGTTTGGAGGAAGAAGAATGATGAGTACCATCCCAAGAACACCATCCCTACTGTGAAGCATGGGGGTGGTAGCATCATGCTTTGGGGGTGTTTTTCTGCACATGGGACAGGGCAACTGCACTGTATTAAGGAGAGGATGACCGGGGCAATTTCAGACCCCTCCATGATTTCTAAGTGGGAGAACTTGCAAAATAGCAGGGTGTTCAAATACTTATTTTCCTCACTGTAAACTTAAGTGAACGTGTGAGAGTGGGGAAACAACAGCACCCAACAATCCCAGCTCACCAAAATATTCCATGATGCATCCAGATCTACTCACTCCATGCAATAACCATGATGCATCCAGATCTGCTTCTTTACCTAAGAAAAACCTGTTCACAAAAGGCCTGATTAAATCAGTAGATCTTTAACCTAGACTTGAGCACTGAGCTTGTGTCTTGAGTCCCAAACACTAAAGGTTGGAAGGCTGTTCCAAACCTATGGGTCTTTTGTAAAAGAAAATTGCTCCCTACTGCTCCTTATTGCTCCTCTTTTTCTGTTTGTGGTACCAACAAATAGCCTGCACCATTTGAAAGTAGGCATGGCAGGTCATATTCTGTGGATCAGGGTGTTGTCATCTTGAAATGGATTACTCCCATCAATTTGAATGTTTCTTTAGAAGTTAGATATTGGCTCAGGATCAGTTATTGTGGCATTGATGTAAAATAAATTGTATCTATGCAGTAAGAAAAGTCAGAAGCTTGTTAGTTAGTTTTTTATTTTAAATTGATTTTCTTTGTGTAACTGCAAATAAATTCATAAATTCCATATGGCACATCGGATGGCATTTAAAATGTGGATGTGTGACGGGTTTGTTTATTCTTTACCCTTGTCTTTGTCACCTGAGGAACTTATGGACCACAGTCTGTGCTTGTAGTCCCTGTGCCTCACACAAGGAAAACACTCATATCTGGACTTTGAAACCAGTTGTCATACTGGCAAATCAAATATCAAAAATTGTCTTACGGTCATATAAGGGAATAATCCTTTTTTAAATGGACTTAAAAAAAACAGGGATGAGGAGAGCAAAATAGAGTTTATTGCAGCTCTCTGTGACACATGGAAGTCGAGGAGCTTTTGGAGGTTGTGACTCATGTTGCCGATAAGTGGAAAGCCCCTCTGTCCAGCAAACTGGACAAGTGCTTTATGTCGCGGGATTCGCAACCTCCACGTCGGGGTCTTCCAGTTCCAGCCCCAAAATCAACGCAGAACCTCATCTGCCCTGGTTCGAAGGGGTTCATCCCACTCTGGTGGGAACCGAGCAGGCTCTGGTCATGGGACAAGAAGTAGACATTCTCCTGAGGAAGGAGGCCATTGAGGTGGTCCCTCCATCAGACAAAGTTAAGGTCCTTCAAAATCTTTCTGGCCCTGGTCCTGCACCTTGTAGTCCTGCAGGTTAGGGAGCTTGGTGCAGATGGTAAGTTTAGCTGAACGCACCACCCTCTGGAAATCTCGCCTGTCCTGCATGGTGCTGTGCCCGAACCAGGAAGTGATGCTACCCATAAGAACGCTCTCAATGGTGCAAAGTGTAAAAGTCAAGTCAAGTTTATATGTATATCGCTTTTCACAACAGATATTGTCTCAAAGCAGCTTTACAGAAAACAACAGTGAAGGTGATTGGTGTGTGTTTGTCCCTGATGAGCAAGCCGTGGCGACAGTGGCAAGGAAAAACTTCCTTAGATGATATGAGGAAGAAACCTTGAGAGGAACCAGACTCAAAGGGGAACCCATCCTCATATGGGTGACATCAAGAGTTTGATCATAAATCTTTCAACAATACAGAACACTGGAGAGAGAGAACTAACATGAGTACTGGAGTATAAGATTATAAGTGAATGTTCTTTCTACAGTCTTTGGTATAAAAAGCTCAACATTTGTGATCATCATAGATCCAGCATCAGCTTCTCCATGCCAGGGCCTTTAAACACTCGGCAAAAAGTGTAAAGGGTCCTTAGCACCTGAGAGGGTAGTTTAAACCGCTCCTGCTTCGTGCTGAAGTCCACTATCAACTTCTTAGTCTTAATGACGTTCAGAAAAAGATTTTTCTTCTGGCACCATCTCTCCAGGTTTTTAATATCCTGTAGATAGGCTGTCTTGTTGGTGTTGGAGATCAGGCCCACAACAGTGTCATCAGCAAACTTGAGGATGGTGGTGAAGTTGAAAGTGGCCCCACAGTCATGTGTGTACAGTGAGTACAGCAGGGGGCTTGAAATCTGATTGGACAAAAATCTAACATCCACATCCACATACTGTAAGCAGTGCAACCAAGAGAAATGCTACAAAATAAAGAGAATAGACTGTTGGGAAAAATGTATACAATTTCATGGAACAAATACTAGAATTTAGGTTGTAAATGTAGGTCGGTGCTTCTGATAGTGTCTAGGACAGCAGAAAAGGCCTTGCAAATAAGTAATTGTTTTTTTTTTTCCCTATCTGCTAGAACAGAGGTCACCAAACTTTTTGACACTGAGAGCTACTTCTTGGGTACCGACTAATATAAAGGGCTACCAGTTTGATACACAATTCTGAAATAACAAATTTGCTCAATATACCTTTAATTATTTGGTATTATTAATAATTAATAATATTCATCTATGTCAGGGGTGTCAAACTCAATTGCACATGGGGCCAAAACTCAAAGCACACTTTAGGTCACGGGCCGAACAGGATTAACATTTATTAAAGACACTAAAACAATGTTTTTTGAACATAAATATGAATAAAAACAGACAGGAATATTATTCCAGAATAAATAAACTTAAACTTTGAATAACTTAAAATACTTTGCTCTCCATAAAAATATCTCCTGTCAAAATTATACAAGTTAGAAATATGAACATACTGCGAAAAAACCCTGAAAAAATCAATAAAAATTTAATTAAACGTTAAAATAACAACAAATCAAACCAATCAGATTTCTTTGCTCTTATGCCATTTTATAAAAAAATATCTTAAACTTTAAATAACTTAAAATATTTTGCTCTCCATAAAAATATCTCCTGTGAAACACAAGACATCACACCTTCATCATGCAGCTCTTCAAAAACTCTCCCTCAGTAAATAACCGGCTGATGTGCCTCTGATTTCTCCTCTGCTTTCACACCAGCTTCACTTTGTGATTTTGCTCTGAAAAAAAAAACGTTTGATGAAATGTCAGATTCTTCTTTAACTCTTCTACTTTCTGTATCTTCTGTATCTGTAGCTTCTCCTGATGTTTTGTCTCGTAGTTCCGTCTTAGATTCAATTCCTTAATTACAGCCACATTTGCTCCACAAATAAAACACATATGTTTACCGGCAGTGTCAGTAAACATCTACTCAGAATCCCATAGGTTTTAAAAGGCTCTGTTTTCAGAATCAACTTTACTCTTCACCATTGTGAGGGGCTTCACAATAACTGTACAATAGGGTTAAATACATCAATAGAAGCTCAACTTGATTAACGCTGGAATGTTCCCAGGTAGTCTAGCGTTGAAGCGCTGCATTATGGGATCTGTAGTTTTTGTTATCAGCGCTATATATCGCCGCGACATTAATAACAATAATAATAGATCTATATAAAATCATCTCGCAGTAAACTTAGACCATGCCTGGAGCGACAGCGAACTTGCTACAGAGTTCTGCTCATTGTGGAACAAAGAGTTGCAGTTACGCTTGCTTCAAATATTAAATATCAATCCATTTTACACATGTTTGGCATCGGCCTCTCAGCAGCAAGTAGTCTCAGCTATTCTAGAAATCCTGAAGATTTCCTACAATTTCCTACAGGAAACAATGATAATAAATGGCTTTACAGACAGGGTGGGCTTTCTCCAATGCACTGGGGCTATAGATTGCACACATGTGCCCATCATAACCCCACATCTTAACAAATCTGATTTCTACAATAGAAATGCTAAACTCCATAATTCTGCAGGGTGTTGTGGACCACAAATTGATGTTTTAGGACATCAATGGCAGGTGGCCTGGTAAGGTCTAGGATGCAAGGGTGTTTTGGAATTCCTCCATCATGTTTCTGTCCCTATATGCTATAGCAGATGCTGCATATCCACTCCTAGCATGGCTTCAGAAACCATTTTCGGAAACACCGGGAATTACATAAGACCAGTGTCTGTAAAATTGCAGACTGAGCATAGCCAGGAAAACCTTTGGCATGCTAAAAGCTAAATGAAATAGTCACAACATCACCAAGATCAACAAAGTTGTGGCATCTTGTTGAACACTTCATAATTACTGTGAGAGCAGAGGTGAAATGCTTGAGCCACTACTGGAAAATTTGGAAGATGAAGTGCACAACGAAATGGGTAAAGCCAAACCCTGATCATGTCACTGGTCAAGATATTTGCAGAGCGTTAACAATACATTTCATACAGATTTAAAATTAAAAGGGAACATTGTGTAAATTAAATTTAACTTTCTTTTATATAAGATAAGTTAGTGACAGTTGAATGTTAAAATGTATTTTTTTTTATTTTTTATTTACAATAGGATATAGATATAGAATATTGTTTATTTTTCAAATGAATTATATAAAAAAGACAATAGAATTATTTTGTATTGTTCCAGTTAAGTTGTTTATTATTTACTTCTTTGAAAAATGTAACAAATGACTTCTGAACAGAATATTTTCAACTTCTGAACATTAAATCTGTAAATAATATAATAATTAAAAAAAATGTTAAGTGCTAAGTTAAACTTCAAGCATTACTTTTTGTGTTTGTCAATACAAAAAACTAATTCACAAATCTAAACGATATCTGAAAATGTTTTAGATACTATGCTTATTAAAAAAAAAAGAACATTCAAATGTATTCTCCTACAAAAAAAAAAATGGTTTATTATCTGCATATATTGCACATGGATTTCATCCCAGGTGCTCGTACTTCTGGCGAAGTTTTGTAACGTGGTTCTGTTATACCCCTTAACACTTCTTATGTTTTTATGGGTTGAGGAGAGTTGATTTTTAATGTGATCATCTTTCCAAAATACAATAAGTGCACAACTCTCCTCCTGGGACCATGCAACCCCACAACCTGCCATGGTAAAAAGTATTTTTCTGTTGTTATAGCAGTGACGTACCTTGGCTGCAGGTATGGCAAGCCTTCAGTTACACATGTCAAAAACAAAATACTAAGCGTAATGAGATCTCATTGCTTTTGCATATCATGAAGATATCAAACCACAAACGGACCCACAAACAAACCGTCCGGAGGTGGTCTGAGTATGGTTAGTTTTTGAGATTTTTTAGAGGGGTCTGAGATCACATATTTTGTTCACATATACCCGATGAACCGCTCCGAGAGCGTTCAAAAGGGGGTAAACAAACTAGGTGTGAAAACACCCTAAGTATTCAGAGAATGTTTTTGTAATTTTGGCTCTGTACACGAGCAAATTTGAAATGAAGCTTTTCAAGGTGTTGAATAAAAATAGTCCATTAACTTTTGGAATGATTTTCATTTGTCATGTAGGTAATTTTTAGCTGTGAGTCCCAAAAGTGAGGGGTGCATCATAACAGTTTAAGAAAATTTTTTTTTTTTTTGCACTAAAAAGCTTTAGCAGAACCTGGGGTGCAAAGCTTTTTGAGGTCAAAGGGGGTGGTTTGATGTTCATAACAGGGCACATCACATCAAATAACATAAGTAAGCATGTCTTTTATTCCCAGGAAATATGGTATTGTCAGGCAAGCTGAAATATAATAATTACAGCAAGCTGTAGACTTGCTATAGAGCTTTAGATTGAAAGATGCTAGTGCAGCTGACTTTAACATTAATAATTACACAGAATTATAGCATTCATCAGTAAGATCGATGTTTAGTCTATCCAGAAGCCCTGGGTTAATGGTGATGCCTGTACCAAGCTAAAAGCATCCAAAAAAATCCATCATTTTAATAGGCTGTGTAACATAGCCTAAACTATAAGAAGATAATGCATGTTTGTCAATTATCATTGTTAAATAATTTTTAGATAACACACCAAAATTTAGCTTCTGTCATTAATCTTATTTTTACTTAACTATGTCCTTGCTTTTTATAAATTCTAAATTCTATATTTTATATATATTATTAAATAAATCAAAACTAAATATAGGGAAGTAAGGCAGACAACAAAAAAACTGTGGGAGAAGGGAGGGGTGTTTGTAAGTGGATGTGGATTAAGGTTAACTTTTTTGCTGAGACTGCATGTGCCCAGAAAGTGAAAAAGAACCTGCTTTTGACAGCTAAGGTATTTCACAAAATTTTTGTGTAATATTGCATTATAACTGAAAGGCAATTTGCTATTTTTTTATTTTATTTTAATTGTATTATTAAATGCACTCCTTCTCTCTACAGACAGAAAACTATTCCATTGACTCCAGCTATGTAAACAGCAGAGCACACCTCATCAAAAGGTTTGATTTTATTATTTTTCTGTTTTATAATCTATCTCATAGTAATAACTGGTAAAACTTACATAAAATCATGTAAGATGTTAAACAATATGAAGATTGGTTGATTGATTGATTGATTGATTGATTGATTTGTTTATTTATTTATTTATTTATTTATTTATTTATTTATTTATTTATTTATTTATTTATTTATTTATTCAGATTTGATTACAAATAATATATTCTACAAGCATGTATATTCTATTAGCAGCATGTATATTTTTTTATATAGTATCAACCAAGTGTCCATATATTTTAATATAGTCAGTATGGGAATTGGACTGTATTAAAATCAAAGGTCAGTTTATTTGTGGAAAAGAAAAGAACAATTTTTGTTTTTTGTGGGGGTATGGTGTTGGGTGCAGGTGCAATTAGGCTGAGAACAGCAGGGTCTGTAGTATCTTCCTCCACTTCTGTAGAGCAGTACTTAGAGCACGTGTTGTGCACAAGTGAGTGTGTTTGTGATTGTGCATACAGTGAGATGGGTGATGGCTACCAAATTTGGGGAAATTAAGCTTGCTTACTGCAGATGTCGATTGCGATCTTTTTCATACATTCTTACATAGACACTTCTTACAAGTTCCTCATCAACTTTTCAGATTTATTTTGTTAATTAAAGATACTGTTGATTTTAATGCTGAAAATATTGTATATAAGAGTACACCTGAACACAATGTTATAGCAAATTGAAAAAAAACATTTTCTTACCTTCCTTTCAGTACATCAACATTTAAGGACATGGAGGGTAACAGCCTAAAGGATAGTGGTCATGAAGAAAGTGACCAGACGGACAGTGAGCATGACGTACAGAGGGGCCACTATGCTGACACAGCTGTGAATGATGTACTCAGTATGACTGTGCATCCCAACAATTGCCAGCTATCAGATCCAGGTAATAATTATAATAAATATAAATATGAGTGAGAGAATACAGGCAAGACAAAAATAGCACAGAACTGGTAAAAGCACAGAGGGGGTTCAGTAGGAACACCGTTTTACACTTTTCCATCACTGATACAATATGATGGCCTCAAAGGTACAGATTAAATCATACACTGGCCTGCTTTTTGAAGTCTCATTAAAATAGAAAGAGCTTGCTCTGTACTCATTGCATTTTGATACTAATTTGACACATTATTAGTAGCATTATTGATTGTAAAAACTGGCTCTTTGGCCTGAATTACATGTTTTTGACTTCCATTTACATAGATATCTGGTTGACCAGCAGGTATTTGTAGGGGGCATGTTTGGTCTCAGCACTTTACTAGAGCAATTAGGAGAGGCACAGCAATGGTTAAAAGTTGGATTTATTAACAAATTTGGGTTCTTAGCTGTTTAATTACTTGATTGCTTTGTGTTGTGATTTTAAATATGCAGTTGAATTCTGTAACAAGAATTAGCAGAACGTATGCTTTTATAAGACAGTAGGCTTAAGGTTAAGGAATTACTTGAGATTTTGTTATAAAAATGAAAGTGGAAACTTTGTGGAGAAGGTCCTTAGACTATAAAATTAGTTTTTTGCCTAATGAAATACTTGGTTACTGAAAGAGGAATAAAGAGACAGGGTAGCTCTAAAACCAGTCAGCTACAGAAAAATTTACAAACGTATATTCTTATAGCCAATCAGGTCATGTGTTTAGGTAGAGCTAGCAAAGGGGACCAGTTAGATGTTGTTTGTGCTGGCTAATATGCCGTATTCTGCATTGTTATTACCCAGTTTTTTTTTTCCCCCAGATTAATATGAAATAATATTAATGTGTACTGGGCAGCCAGTCTGTATGTAAAATTGAGGGATGGCTCAGCAGAATTATTTGAATAATTTCTAGTGTGACTCCGTTTCTGTGAATACTGTGGAGACGCAAGGGAATTGTCAGGCTATTGGTTGCCATGGTTAGAGGTATTTCTCGAGTTCCTCATTCAATATTGAACTGTATAATTAATTGGCTCACCAGCTCTTGGCCACATGTTTAAATTATTTCTTATTTACCCCTAAGGAGCGATTGTTTTGTTAGTGTGCCTATTGGCCTTTTTAAACTGCACACATAACTGCACACATAAAAAATACCATCAGAAATGCTCACAGATGCTCAAAAAAAGTGAATTGAACATGAAATGAAACTAATAGCATTTGTCTACAGTAAAGTGCCTACTGCTTAATAATTACTGCTTAATTATTATGTCACTCATTTTCAGTAACCAATCATAATGCTGCATGAAGTGTTCATGAGTTCACTGTGTGCTGTGTTCTACTGCATGTGTACTGCATGCAGAGCGTAATGTAGCATGACAGATTGTGGTCTTTGATAGAAGTTACAATAAATGAAGAAACTGAGTGGAGAAGATATTTAAACACCAGCAAACTCACAATCCAAGCAATAATTCATTTTAAATGTGGATCATCACTAGCATGGTGGTTTGGTTTTGAAAGGTCAGATGTTAGCCAAAAGATCTGCAAACTGTGCTGAAAAGCGATTGGTGGTCAAGCAGCTTTTGATTGCAATCTCTTTCACCATCTTCAACTCACTTCCACTCACTCCTTCACTGAATATGAGGATTAAGAAAAGCTTTGGAAGTCAGCTGTACATAACATGCTTGCAGCAGACAGAGTAAAATATAAAAATAAATTCAACAAACGTTGGCCAAATCATTAAGCAAGAAAGTTTTGTACAACAGAAAAAAGCAACAGATATACAGATATAAAAAGCACGATATAGCAAACGTTGTCACCAATTACATTGCCAGAAACATACAGTAGTAGCAGTTAACATTAATTGTATAAATCATGTTGCCAAACTCTTGTGCATGAGGTGCACAAGGTTATATGTTTTGCTTGTTGTTTGTACTGCAACTTGAATGTTGCAGTTTTAAATAATAAATACTCTCTCCTTTAATATACTGATTCAATTATTTTGTATCCTATTGTCATTTTAAAGAGGAGCTGGTACAATATAAGAAATTTACAAACATATTTTTGGATTATGCGAAATATCATCTGATTATCGTTATCAGCAAAATTGAGAATAATATTGTTATATATATATATATATATATATATATATATATATATATATATATATATATATATATATATATATATATATATATATAATGTATATATAAAAATATATATATATTTTTTTAATCATACATGCCTAGTGTACAATTTTTTGTTTTAGGAAACAAACATACAGTGCTAATTCTGGCTGGGGCCTCACCTTAGCCATCCAAGTCTTAATTCTTTATGGCAGAGATTCCAGAAGAACCCATCTTTAATGATAACATAATTGCATTACAGAATGCCTACAGACTTTTCATATGCACTCTCATGCTAATAAAGTGCTTAGTGAGTATAAATTAGAGAGAGAGAGAGAGAGAGAGAGAGAGAGAGAGAGAGCAAGCATCTTACTTTTGTCCAGTTACAGTGTGAACATGCGTTTTATACACAGTAAAATAAAATAAAAATGTTCACACTTCATACTTACTCATGCACTGGGTTTAATGACTCCTCCAGAGTGCACAGACAGAGCAGTAACAAGTGGTGCAATTTAATAAAAAGGCTAAAAGGTCCTTACATGTGCAGTAAGCATTTTCGGGGGTTGTGAATTCGCACGTCATAGCTCGGATAGAACACAGATATAGAGCGATGCTGCGGGTTGAAGAGGCGCTTGAGAGCTATCCCTCTCCCCGGATCACCTCCTCCCTCAAGACCCCGACATTACCCATAAAACCCGTGTGTAATATGTCGGCGTATGTGGGTAAGGCTTATGCCTTGGCAGGTCAAGCTGCTGCATCCCTGCACACGATGACAGTCCTGCAGACGTATCAGGCTGACCTGCTGCATGAGCTGAATGTGGGAGGTGACCTAGGCAGCCAGTTCACAAGCTCTGCTGGATGGCGGACCTGGCTCTCAGAGCCACTAAAGAGACCACTAGGGCCATTGGCTGGTCCACGGCCGACCTCGTTTTGACAGAGAGGCACCTCTGGCTCACTCTTTCCGAAATGTCTGACAGTTACAGAACCATGCTGCTGGACGCCCCACTCACTTCTTTATCGTCGCATCACTCACTCCTCCATCAGGTATCCCGCATTGTACCCCAGTATCCCATGCCCGGCCTGCCCCAGGCCCCATGTTAACCCTGCCACTGAATGTGAATTTAGGGCACAGCCAGCTCTAGCGAGCATCCTCCTCTGTCTCATTCCGGTCTCGTAGTGGTCCAGGAGAACTTGTCACCTCCTTCGAGGCTCCTAGAGTCGCTTTAGGGCACTGCCCTGGATCCAGGCACACAGAGGTCAGTCTCAAGAGATCGATACCCCTAAGAGACTTCCTAGCAGCCTGGAAAGCTCTGCCAGACATGTCTCAGTGCCCACTGTAGAGCGAGGCTATTTGATTAATTTCTAGTCTTGTCCGCATCCTCAACTATATCGGCTATTGGTTGATATTGGCTCGATCACAGCAGTTAGCGGTGTGGCATCGAGATGTCGTTCTCGCTCACATGAAGGTTTTGGGGTTTCGGGTGAACGCCGGGAAAAGTGTGCTTTCTCAATTACAGAGAACCGCCTATCTCGGAGTCATATGGGATTTGACTACTTTGCACATGCAGCTTTCCCCTGCCCGCATTGTGACTATCCTTACGGCCATCAGGAAGGACAGAGATAGACCGCCTCTTATTGTCAAGAAGAAACTGCTAGGGCTCATGGCAGCTGTGCTCAGTGTTATCCCACTTGGCTTTTTGTACATGAGACCCCTTCAGTGGTGGCTTAGGAAGGTTCTCACGTAAGGGCAATGCCCACCGTACGCTTAAGGTCACGCAACGATGCCTATGTGCCTTAGATGTTTGAATAGATCCCGGGTTCTTGTCTCAGGGCCCCGTGTTTGTAGTTTCCGGTCATCGCAAAACAGTAACGATAGACGCGTCCCTCATGGGGTGGGAAATGGTCATAAGTGGTCGCTCCGCCCAAAGTCTATGGGAAGGGCCCCATGGCATATCAATTGCCTAGAGATGCTGGCCACGGCATCTCTAGCGTTAAAGCATTTTCTCCCGAACCTTCAAAGATCTCCACATTCTGATTAGTACGGACAACACCGAGATGGTTTTTAACATCACCCATTAAGGAGGTTTGCGCTCTTGCCGCCTGTACAGGCTAGCGCTCCAGATCCTCCTGTGGGTCCAGTGGAAGCTCCTCTTAGTGAGAGCAGCTTACATCCCTTAGCAGGGCAAATTTCTGGGCAGAGACCCTCTTGTGACACTTTTCTTTTTTGTGGCACCCAGAGGCTCCAGGTATGTCCAGTGCCTTCTTGTACCCCAGAACGGCTTACATCTACAGGGTGCCCTAGGGCATCCAACGACTTGTAAGGTTACAGGCATTTTATCCTCCTCCATTTTAGGCCCCAGACCAGGAGAAATTAAGCTAGCCATGTCCGGTATGTGCACTGGACATCTACGTCCACAGAATAAAATCTGATCAACTGCTCGTCTGCTACGGCCCTTCAAGGAGAGGCTTGATCCTTTGGAGTACCCCTCCAAGACATTCGCAAGTAATTTGCATTTGGTCCACCCCGCTGACCTTGACCCTGCAGTCCGGTTCTATTACCTGGACCGCCGTCCCACTCCTGGTCAGTCTGGCGTGATTGGACACTCTTTCAAAAAAGCATTTCGACACAGCTCAAGTTCCTGAAAGGGAACGTCTCTAGGGTATATATGTAAGCCAAGTTCTATAAGCGAATGAGACGCTGCGTCTCTAAGCCACACTGCATCCCTGCAGCGCTTTCTTCTTCTTTACAGAAGCTGGCGCCAGCTTCACTCCATGTGCGTTTTATGCTTCCTGGTCGTTACGTCACCCCGCCAGTGACGGCCAGCATCCAATTTTTAATTGATTACACACATAATTTCAGAGCGTGAACACTCTGGCATGTTCCCAAAGTGTTTTGATGCAGCATCTCGTTCCCTCTGTGAACTAGGGTTACATACGTAACCTAGAGACGTTCTCTCAGCACTACTGCTGCTACAGTATGTGAATATGATATATCACAACACTAAGGCATGTCCTGAGAGTCACATAGAATATAGACTAACATGGCAGACTTACAGCTGCATCTTTCTGTAGCCAGAACAGGAAAAGAAAGCCTGGAGTTCACTTAAGTAAATTTATGATTTGCTGTCTGTCTGAACCAAAGGAATAAAAGCTAACTATCTGTACCATATTGAATTGCATAGCATTTACTAAATTTACTAAATTGTATTACTTTGAATCACATTGTGTTGAATCAAATCAAAATCAGATTGCACCGCATTTAATAGTGGTGAATCATATTGCATCGGTAGCTGCTTTATATATCTTTATAAATATAGCTTCATGTATCTTTGATGTACTGCATCATTGGCTATGCATCAAGATAGTGTACTACACAGGATTGAAGAAACAGGGTCTGGTGAAGAATAATCCCTAGATAAATCATATTGGTTCATGTTTGACAGTAATTGGTGTCGGTTGATTTTGTTATTCTGAAACTTTCGGGATCTAAAGATGGAACATTTGTACTCGTTTTCCATTAGTCTATTCAGTAAGAGTAATGCAACAATGGCTTATCATTTCAAGCTGTAAAATTAGTTGATGTTTTAATGTTTCTTCTTCTTTTTTCGGCTGCTCCCATTAGGGGTCGCCACAGCAGATCATCTGTCTTCATACTAACCTGTCCTCAACATCTGCCTCTTTTAACTACCTGCATGTTTTCCCCCCACCACATAAATAAACCTCCTACTTGGCCTTCCTCTTTTCCTCCTGCCTGGTGGCTCCATCCTCAGCATTCTCCTACCAATATACCCCATGTAATTCCTTTGCAAATGTCCAAACCATCTCAATCGGGCCTCTCTCACTTTGTCTCCGAAACACTATAAATGCGCGATCTCATGTCTTTTAGTGAACGCCACTGTCTCTAAACCATACAACATAGCCGGTCTCACCACAGTCCTATAAACTTTACCTTTCACTCTTGCAGATACCCTTCTATCACAAATCACTCCTGCCATTCTTCTCCACCCACTCCACCCTGTCTGCACTCTTTTCCTCACTTCTCTAACACACTCTCCATTACTTTGCACTGTTGACAGCAGGTACTTAAACTCATTCACCTTCTCCAAGTCTTCTCCCTGCAACCGCACCACTCCACTGCCCTCCCTCTTATTCACACACATGTACTCTGTCTTACACCTAACAACTTTTATTCCCCACCTCTCTGGCACATACCTCCTCTTCTCAACCTGCTCCCTACTCTCACCACAAATCACAATATCATCCGTCCTTCGGCCTGTTCATTACCATTGCAAACAGAAAAGGGCTCAGAGATGCAATCCCACCTCCACCCTGCACCAGTCTGTTGTTCCTACTGCACACTTCACTGCTCACACATACTTCTCTGACACACCTGACTTCCTCATACAATACAAAAACTTCTCTCTCGGCACCCTGTTGTACGCTTTCTCCACAAACACACAATGCAACTCCTTCTGACCTTCTCTATACTTCTCCTTCAACATCCCCAAAGTAAATACTGCATCTGTACTGCTCTTCCTCGGCACGACAGATGGTCACCTCTTCTCTCAGCCTGTCCTCCACTACTCTGTCCCATAACTTCATTGTGTAACTGATAAACTTTTTTATTCCCCTGAAGTTACTGCAGGTCTGCACATCTCCATTATTCTTAAAAATTGGTACCAACACACTCCTGTTCCATTTCTCAGGTATCCTCTAACTTTGTTAAACAATCTTGGTAAAAACTCCACTGCCATCTCATCTAAACATGTCCATGCTTCAACCGGTATGTTGTCTGGTCCAAATGACTTTTCACTGTTCAATCTCTTATTCGCTGCTCTTACTTCCTCCTTACTAATCTTATCATCTTCCTGTTTCACTATCTCCACATCCAACCTTCTCTCTCTCTCTCGCTCTCGCTCATTTTCCTCATTCATCAGCTTCTCAAAATACTCCCTCCATCTTCTCAACACACTCTCCTCACTAGTCAACACACTTCCATCTGCATCCTTTATTGCTCTAACTTGTAGCACATCCTTCCCAGCTCGGTCCCACTGCCTAGCCAATCCTTTTCTCCTTCCTTAGTGTCTAACTTCTCATACAGCTCCTTATATGTCTCTCTGCTGATCTCAATTCTGTTTAGCCAACCTTATGCTTTCCTACTCTTTCCAGATGTCATGCCAAGTACCTTCTTAGCTGTCTACCTTATCACCTTAATGCCCTATTATAGTTTTCCTCCTTTAGGTTCCTCTATCTTATTGTTTTTTTAGTCTTTACTCTTATAGTCTCCAATATCTTTCAGCTTGCATCTCCTGCATAGAATGTAGTCCATGTGTGTGCACCTTCCTCCACTCTTATACGTCACCTTATGATCCTTCTTCTTAAAATAAGTATTTACTACTGCCATTATCATCCTTTTAGCAAAATCTAACACCATCTGCCAAATTTTCATCCATAGGTACACTGTCCACTACTTCATCTAACTCACTGCATAATCTCTCCTTCTCCTCCATCTCACAACCCACTTGTAGAGCATAAGAATTTATGACATTTATCATCACCCTTTCAAATTCCAGCTTCACATTCATCACCCTATCAGAAACTTTCTTCACCTCCATTACACTCTTACTGTACTCTTCCTTCATGATCACCCCTACACCATTTCTCTTTCCATCCATACCGTGATAGAACAGTTTAAATCCACCGTCCACCTCCAATGTTTTTAGCCTTACTCCCCTTCCATTTCGTCTCCTGAACACACAACATATCTACCTTTCTCCGCACCATCATATCAGCTACCTTTTTCCCTTTACCAGTCATAGTTCCAACGTTTAAAGTACCCACCCTAACCTCCACTCTCCTACACTTCTCCTTTCCCTGCTGTCTCTGTAGATGTCTTCCCCCTCTCCTTCTCCTCCTTTGGCCAACAGTAGCCCATTTTCCACCGGTACCCTGTTGGCTAACAATACCTGTGGCGGTTATTGGTAACCCGGGCCTCGACCGATCCGGTATGAAATTCAGGTTTGTTATCCGCATGTTTGATTTGGCACATGTTTTACGCAGGATGCCCTTCCTAACGCAACCCTACCCATTTATCCGGTGTTGGGACTGGCACTAAGAGTGCACTGGCTTGTGCAAACATAATGCCTGGGTTTAGGTCAAGGCTCTGTACAGACCAATTTAAAAAAAATTCATTCTTGAAACACAATGTCTGCATCAAGCGTACATTGTGCATAGAATTGTAATGATTGAGCTTAACATGTAAGAGATGATAGTAGAAATGAATAGAGAGTAGTCAATTAGGGAGAAAAAGACTTAAGAGAGGGAAGTGTAAGAAGGCAGGAAACCTAGGCCTTCTACTGACATTATGATTAATGCATCTAACCAGTTATATGCCAGCCACACAGGACCATTGCTCTCATTTTAATAGTGATTTGACAGAGAATCTTGTAGTAGGCAACAACAATGGCAGATGGCCTACAGAACCCACAGAAATATTGCTGAAGTACATTAACTTTTTCAGAGCAGCTCAGCTGAGTTTGCCAAAACTTCTCACAATACAAAGTAATGCACAAATTTGCAAAAAATATGTAAAATTTGGCCATTCATAAAGAATCTGTTCTATACCGTAACATATTTAAAAAAAAAACACTAAGATGTGCTCATATAGAGGCCTGCCCTGATTAATATAGAGGATAAAAAGAGTTAAGTATAAATACATTTATAAACATATACAGTATGTTGAAATGCCAAACTGAATAAATAAATAAATAAATATATTTTGGTCAATAAAACTGCCATAATTAAAAGGATTGTTTTTTACATTTATGTTTTAATTATGCATTTTAAAATGTATACATTTATACATTTTGCTAATTTTGTGTGTGTCTGTGTGTGTGTGTCTTGTTGAGAGGAATCAGTTGCTTCTGTCTGCATGCTCAGCTTACCAATCCAGCTTTACAGTGATGTTAGGACCACCCACCTTATTAACATATACAGACACAAAATGTATGTCAAAATGTATACAGTATATTTCAAAATACAGAAATAAATGTCATTAATTTTATTTTGCCCTTTTATTGAGCATGAGCCTATATAATGGATGTATTTATTTCTGTATTTTGACATTCATATATTTGTATTTATATTTAAATAATTTTATCCTTTATAGATTAAAGGACAAACATATAGTTTTCTATGTAGAATTGAAAGACAGTCATCACATTGGCAGCATATGTTTTTTTTTAAACCTTTTCTATATATAAATTCAGTGTGCCACTATTACATAGAAGCTTTCTGGTCTGAAATAATGCATTTTATCAGCCCCATTTGTCAGCCCCCTTCATTGTATGTAATTTTGTACATTTGAAATTTCTGTTCTTAATTTTAGCCTCAGTTCTGTTTTTGACACTTATTTTGCTCCAAACTGCTCTGCATCTGTTACAGATAATTGGCATATTCAATTAAAGCCAAGTGACATTGGCACTTTATTTAACAACTTACTATATTCATATATGTTCTGTGTGTATATTTCAATTCAACAATATTTCAATTGTTGTCTTCTTTGCAAAATATTATTTCCTTAAGAGAAGTTGTGTATAAGCCAAAATGGTTCAAGATCTAAGAGGCATTGTGAATCATTGTGAACCAAAATTTCCCAAGATAAGAAGAGGGAGTGACACAACCATGCACAGATGTACCACAGTACAGTAAATGATCATTAATGCTACATGTCTGATTTCTCATCATCTTATCAAGTTCAGGATTAGTATAGAATGGTAGAAAGTTAATTTCAACTGAACCTAGTATCCAGAAAACTTCTATTGATGTATAGAGCATAAATCTCCCGTGTCTTTCTCCGGGGCTTCTGTGACTGCAGAGTCTGTTTATTAGTTAAAGCCCATCTAACTCACCAAAACTTCATGTGCAAATGATCTCCTCAGCATTGTTCTCTTAGCTGAGTTTATGCAAACTTAACCCTATAAAAGAAACTGGCACACTAGCAATAGAATTTATATATTTTTCCTTCTGTAGTTCCTATTTTATTTTCTGTTTTCAAGCCTTCCTGCACAAATAATTGAACCCAGTTGTTCATTTGGGTAGCTATTTAAACTTGTTCCCTTTGTTCTGTGATATTATTGTAAATATGAATGGGTGAAAACATGGCAGACAATTTCACAGGTAACTTTAAAATTACTCTGATTTGGGATGATGAGATTTGGTTTCCTCAAGAGAATGGGAAGGATTGAGCTCTCCAGTCCTTGTTCCTCTAGCTCTGGAACGGCCAAAACCACAAACATAAATGCGATGCCGTCATACAGTCTCTTTTAATGACCCAATGAGATCCATATAAAATATTTTAAAGGGGACCTTGATTAGATTGATTTTTGTGTGACTAGTAGATTTATAAGTTGGCATTCAGTACATGCCACACAACATTTGCAATAAGCACAGGGAAAGCCGGGCCATGAGTTTGTTAGGTGCTTTATTTAGTGTAGTATAAAAAGCTATATGTAATAGGAGAGCCTTGTGATTTTGACTACATTCTTGGACTAATGCTGTTATCTGTTAAAGAATATACTGCAGTGGACTACAACATCAGGTTGGGTCAGAGGGATCAGCAATTATTTATAGGATATACATCAAAATACCACAGTGGGCATTTTAAATCTTTTAGGATCAAGAATATAAAAAGTAATAAATGAATACTCTCATCAAATCACGATCAACAAAAAATCACAAAAGATCTCTATTAGGAACCTTAATAAACCTGTATCTTTATCTCAGCTGACACTGACATTTACAAATTACAATTGGCACCTCATAAAATGTCCTGCTATGTACATTTAACACTGACATAATTATCTTATTTCCATAAAGATGACTTCTAATGGTGTTTAAATGTTCTTGCTACTCCACTTGCATTCCACTCTTTTGCCCATTGAAACCCACAATTCATTTTACAAGACTGTCATGCCAGGCTTAGCTTCATGACTTCAGAGATCATTCAATTTCAACAATTAAATTAAAATAGTGACTGCAGATTACTTCAAGCAAATGGTGACTTTACTCTCCGTTCTTTTTTTACTTTTCTGCCACTGATAGGGGCATTTAATGTCACAGCCCAGCATAAGACTAGGATTGTTCTTATGCATCAGGGAAATCCAATGACTCTGAACTGCTGCCATCTGCCTCACATAGAGTACAAGATCCATGTTCTTCACCTTGAAATAAACAGACATTTGATCATTCAATAACTTAATTAGATTCAACTCATGTTAAGTGTTGATTTCATACAGTTTATGTCTCAAAAACAACTTTTTGCTGACTCCTGAAACATTGCTATGTTAATGGCATTGCATGTTATGCACTGTACATCCAAAGAATTTAAATGTGGCATTTAAATAGTACCTCTGAGGCAAAGCATCTCTGCTTTCTGTAATATTTGAAGTGTTATGTTTAGTAATTTCATGCACAGCAACATTAAAAAATACTGACAAGCTCTGTTTCTTTATGGTCCGCAGTGGATGCGATAGTTGTTATTGGGCTGCACCCTAAATGAAAACCCTAAGGTTTCATTAATAAATTAATATAATTGTGTGTAATATAACTGTGGGTGTATATACAGTGAGGAAAATAAGTATTTGAACACCCTGCTATTTTGCAAGTTCTCCCACTTAGAAATCATGGAGGGGTCTGAAATTGTCATCGTAGGTGCATGTCTACTGTGAGAGACATAATCTAAAATAAAAAAAAATCCAGAAATCACAATATATGATTTTTTAACTATTTATTTGTATGACACAGCTGCAAATAAGTATTTGAACACCTGAGAAAGTCAATGTTAATATTTGGTACAGTAGCCTTTGTTTGCAATTACAGAGGTCAAACGTTTCCTGTAGTTTTTCACCAGGTTTGCACACACTGCAGGAGGGAATTTGGCCCACTCCTCCACACAGATCTTCTCTAGATCAGTCAGGTTTCTGGCCTGTCGCTGAGAAACACGGAGTTTGAGCTCCCTCCAAAGATTCTCTATTTCGTTTTAGGTCTGGAGACTGGCTAGGCCATGCCAGAACCTTGATATGCTTCCTACAGAACCACTCCTTGGTTATCCTGGCTGTGTGCTTCGGGTCATTGTCATGTTGGAAGACCCAGCCTCGACCCATCTTCAATGCTCTAACTGAGGGAAGGAGGTTGTTCCCCAAAATCTCGCAATACGTGGCCCCGGTCATCCTCTCCTTAATACAGTGCAGTCGCCCTGTCCCATGTGCAGAAAAACACCCCCAAAGCATGATGCTACCACCCCCATGCTTCACAGTAGGGATGGTGTTCTTGGGATGGTACTCATCATTCTTCTTCCTCCAAACACGTTTAGTGGAATTATGACCCAAAAGTTCTATTTTGGTCTCATCTGACCACATGACTATCTCCCATGACTCCTCTGGATCATCCAAATGGTCATTGGCAAACTTAAGACGTGCCTGGACATGTGCTGGTTTAAGCAGGGGAACCTTCCGTGCCATGCATGATTTCAAACCATGACGTCTTAGTGTATTACCAACAGTAACCTTGGAAACGGTGGTCCCAGCTCTTTTCAGGTCATTGACCCCTCTCCTCCTGTGTAGTTCTGGGCTGATTTCTCACCTTCCTTAGGATCATTAAGACCCCATGAGGTGAGATCTTGCATGGAGCCCCAGTCCAAGGGAGATTGACAGTCATGTTTAGCTTCTTCCATTTGCTAATGATTGCTCCAACAGTGGACCTTTTTTCACCAAACTGCTTGGCAGTTACCCCGTAGCCCTTTCCAGCCTTGTGGAGGTGTACAATTTTGTCTCTAGTGTCTTTGGACAGCTCTTTGGTCTTGGCCATGTTAGTAGTTGGATTCTTACTGATTGTATGGGGTGGACAGGTGTCTTTATGCAGCTAACGACCTCAAACAGGTGCATCTAATTTAGGATAATAAATGTAGTGGAGGTGGACATTTTAAAGGCAGACTAACAGGTCTTTGAGGGTCAGAATTCTAGCTGATAGACAGGTGTTCAAATACATATTTGCAGCTGTATCATACAAATAAATAGTTAAAAAATCATATATTGTGATTTCTGGATTTTTTTTTTAGATTATGTCTCTTACAGTGGACATGCACCTACGATGACAATTTCAGACCCCTCCATGATTTCTAAGTGGGAGAACTTGCAAAATAGCAGGGTGTTCAAATACTTATTTTCCTCACTGTATATACATACATACATACAGTCAGTACAGAAATATTTTATATTTTATATATTATATAACAGCAAATGGCTGTTATATTGCAGCCATTTGCTAAAATAATTCAAGTTCATTTTTCTTCCTCATTAATGTACACATAGCACCCCATATTGATAGAAAAACGCAGAATTGTTGACATTATTGCAGATTTATTAAAAAAGAAAAACGTCTCTAGGTTATGAACGTAACCCTAGTTCCCCGAAGAAACGAGACGCTGCGTCGAAACGCTATGGGAACGGCCCTGCGTGACCACGCTCTGAACCACGTGTGAAATCTAGCCAATAGGCAAGCCGTGACGTCATAGACAGGCAACGTCGCGTAAACCAGGAAGCTACAAGATGGCTGTGCGGTGGTAGCGACATTAGCTTCTGCAAAGAGAGAAGGTAAGCGCCGCAGGGATGCAGGGAGCGTGGGCATGGAGACGCAGCGTCTCGTTACTTCGGGGAACTAGGTTTACGTCCATAACCTAGAGACGTTCCCCTTCAGGAACTCGAGCTGCGTCGAAAACGCTATGGGAACGAGTGTCCAATCACGCCACACTGACCAGACCCTGCCTAGAGAGTGAGGGCCTCGGCACCAGCACGCAGGACAGAGGAGCCCGGGTTGGCTCTGATGTCAAGGCCATAGAACCTGACAAAGGTCAGCGGGGTGGACCAACCCGCAGCGTCACAGACATCCTGGAGTGACACTCCAGCGGACTCGGCCGCAGAGGCCCCCACACTCCGGCGAAGCGAGCCCTGATCGCAATCGAAACGGGGACCAGGACTCGCAGCCGAACAACTGCACCGACCACCTCCAAGGACACGTCCTGTGGAGATAAGCACCCAGTGCTCGCACTGAACACAGCCGGGTCTCGTAACCCCTGGTCGGGGGCTATAAACAGAGGAGGGCAGAATGCCTGTAACACGACACATCTTGTGGGAGCACCCAGCCTTGTGTAAAGAAACACTCTGGCCATGCCAGGGGGCAACTCCAGGCGGGACGAGGCAACTGCCAAGTCCCAGACAGGCACTCTGAGTCGCGTCCCGGGCCACAGCCTCCGGGCGCCACGGAGGAAACGTGTCACCAATGGGACCTACCCAGCGAACACGGAAAACCTCAGGGTCGAAGGCAAATTAACCCTGTGGCAAACTGTACCTGCAAAAACTCCAGAACTGAACCGACCGGGCAGTAAACTGGGTCCAAGTCATGGTGCTCACACCGTGACGCGAACAGTCGCCATCTTGCGGCATACGACCTCCTCGTGGAGGAAGCTCAGGAGTGGAGAAGGGCCTCTACTACCTCGGTAGAGAGAATAGCCGCTACGAACCATGCCCCCTCAGGGGCCACAGCCTCCACAACCCCGGGCGGGGGTGAACCAGGGTTCCGCCCGCCATCAAGGTACTACCAGGAGGAGACAGACTCCCTCCCGGCGAACTCATCCCAGAACTCCCGAGAGCAGCGCGAAAGGCGTACAGGCGTAGCCTCGGCCAAGACTGTCCCATGACAGCCACTGTCTCGACAGGGCGTCTGCTCAGACATCCAAACGTCCCGGGACATAAACGGCTATAAATGAGAGGACCACAAGAGGACCTCCCGCGCCAGTTGTTTGCAAGGGCGAGACCCTGGTGGTTGATGTACGAGACCACCGCAGTATTGTCCGTGCGGACCAACACATAGCGACCTCTAAGGCAGTGATTTTCAACCAGTGTGCCGCGGCACACTAGTGTGCCGTAAGAGATCGTCAGGTGTGCCGCGGGAAATTATCTAATATCATCTAATTAACCATTGTCGGGTGTCTGTGCTGTAATAAAGTGTGCTGTCGGTGGCAGCAGAGAGCGATAAATGCCTGTAAAGACAATAGAGTTAGTGCTGCACGACACGTGACAGTTTGGGATCTCAGCAAGACGAGCAAGTGACAGTGATGGAGAAGTTTTTGAGAAGGGAAAATGCAAATGCCGAACAGGGCCTTGGAAAAATTCTGACACAGATGAATGCCCTAGTATGAGTGGTCAAAAGAACAAAGCCAAGACAGTGAGCTCGAGGCAATACAGCGAAAGCTATATTTTATTTGGATTTACTTTCACCGGGGATGCGACAGCACCGACGCCGCTGTGCTTGGTGTGTGGTGAGAAGCTATCCAATAGCGCCATGGTGCCAAGCAAGCTTAAACGCCATCTCCAAACTAAACACCCTTCCGTTCAAAACAAGCCGATGGACTATTTTGTACGCTTACGTACAAACAATGAGAAACAGGCAACTTTTTTTAGAAAAACCACAAAGTTAAACGAGAGAGCCCTCAAAGCTAGCTACCTTGTGGCTGAACCCGTAGCTAAATCAAAAATGTCCCACACTGTGGCAGAAACATTAATACTGCCAGCTTGTAAAGCCATTGTAAATGAGATGCTCGGCCCTGACGCGGCCAAAGAAATAGCTAAAGTGCCTCTCTCAGATAACACAATTGCCAGACGTATTGATGACATGTCTGCGGACATCGAAACTGTTGTTTTGGAAAAGATGCGCATCAGTAAGAAATTTGCCTTGCAACTTGATGAGTCGACGGATATAAGTGGACATTGTCAGCTCTTGGCCAACGTGCGTTTTGTGGATGGAGAAACCATTAGAGAAAACTTCCTATTTTGCAAGGCACTGCCAGAAAAATCATCAGGAGAGGAAATATTTCGGGTCACGTCGGAATATCTTGACAAAAGCGGGCTTACGTGGGAA
The DNA here is from genome assembly GCF_946808225.1 of Silurus aristotelis. Classification (NCBI taxonomy): domain Eukaryota; kingdom Metazoa; phylum Chordata; class Actinopteri; order Siluriformes; family Siluridae; genus Silurus; species Silurus aristotelis. Next base: position 12,753,123 of record NC_139587.1, on the reverse strand, counting down.
AACTGCACAGGTGTCTGCACTGATGGAGCCGCAGCCATGGTCGGGCGCATCAAAGGCTTCGTAAGTAGGGTCAAACAAAGAAACCCAGATGTTATTGTTACGCACTGTTTTTTGCACCGTGAGGCCCTCGCTGCAAAGACCTTACCAGCAGATCTAGCTCCTGTGTTGGATGATGTTGTGCGCATAGTGAACTTTGTGAAGACGCGACCTTTGAAATGTCGCTTATTTGCGTCTTTGTGTAAGGAAATGGGAGTGGAACATAAGGTCTTATTGCTCCACACGGAGGTCCGGTGGCTGTCGCGCGGCAAAGTGCTGGCCCATGTGTATGAGCTGCGAGAGAAACTTAAAGTATTTCTGACAAACGAGAGGTCCGATTACTCAAAGCTGCTTGCAAGTGATGAGTGGTGTACAAAGCTGGCATACCTGGCTGATATATTTCATCATCTGAATGAACTGAACAAACGGATGCAAGGCCGAAATGAAAACCTGCTTACAAGCACTGATAAAATGAACGGATTCCGTTTAAAAGGTGCAGCTCTGGCAACAACATGTGCAGCGTGGCAACCTTGAGATGTTCCCGCTCACCGAGAAACGTCATGATGGCAACACTGCTCTAATGTGTGAGGTGATTGGCACACATTTGAAAACTCTTGAGGAGAAGTTGTCATTTTATTTCTCTTCAGCCTTCACAGAATGCCTTGACTGGGTTAGGGACCCATACAGCTCAGCATACGTTGCTGGAAAGGACATGACTTTAAAGGAGCAAGAGGAATTCATTGAACTGAAACAAGATCGTGGTTTAAAGCTAAAGTTTGCTGATCTTTCTTTGGACAGTTTTTGGTTATCTGTTGCCAATGAGTTCCCCATTCTGGCCAACAAAGCTATTTTGACATTGCTCCCGTTTTCAACCACATATCTGTGTGAGCTGAGCTTCTCAAGCTTGACTGCAAAAAAAACTAAAAACAGAGAGAGACTGAGAGCTGTTGAGGAAGAGCTTTGTGTGTGTGTCTTTCTACCATTCCTGCCAGGATATCCATTTTGTGTTCATCGAAACAGGCCCAGGTTTCACACTTAATGAGTATAAATACATTTAGAAACTATATTATTAACTATATGTTTTTTTGTACTGTGTTAGAGTGTCATTTTGGTTGGTGGTGTGCCCCAGAATTTTGTAAGTGTAAAAAATGTGCCGCGGCTCAAAAAAGGTTGAAAATCACTGCTCTAAGGACTGGGAGGAAGTGTTGTAACCCCAACAACACTGCCAGCATCTCCCGGCAACCTATGTGCCACAAGAGATGTGGGCCACTCCACAGACCCTGGGCGGAGTGGCCACTCATGACCGCTACCCACCCCGTGAGGGAAGCGTCCGTCGTTAGCGTCACGCGACGACAAGGAGTCCCTAAAACGGGGCCTCGGGACAGAACGTAGGGTCCTACCATGCAACCAAGGCTCAAAGGGCACACCACGAGACCTTGATGGTATGATACAGACTCCCTCTGGGGGAGAACCCTCCTGCCCCGGAGCCACCACTGGAGGGGCCACATGCGGAGAAGGCCAAGTGGAAATACACTGGACGCTGCCGACATGAGACCCAGCAGCCTCTGGAACTGCCTCACAGTGACTGGTTGGCCTGCTCATACCTTCCTGACTGCAGTAAGGATGACTACAAACCGGGCGGGAGACAACCGTGCCCGCAACCCGGCCAAGTCCCACACCACGCCGAGAAAGTGGTTCTCCGCGCTGGGGAAAGTACACTCTACCCGGCGTTTGAGTCTGAAGGAAACTCGGGCGGTGCTAAGAAAGAAGGCGGCCGATCCGCGAGTGAGACGGGCGGACCCCGAAGGAAGCGCGTGCCGTCGAACGTCAGGAAGGAAGGGCGTCCCGAGCCGCGAGTGTGTGGGTGAGCCCTGGGATGAATACTGGAAGGGAAAGCACCAGGGTGAAAACGAAAGTGAATAAAGATGGCTCTGCTTGGTGAACCATTGCCTGTCTGTCTTTCTTCCAGTACGGGGTCATTGAGTCTGTTACAACAGTCCTTCCCACTGTACTGATCACTAAGCTCACCTGGGTATCTGCACCTCCACTTACAGATGGATTCTGTACTTCCTCACCAACAGACCTCGACAACAACGATGAATCGGCCTACAGGGAAGAGATCCGTAATCTGGCAGCATGGTGTGCCACCAACAACCTGACCCTCAACGCCACGAAGACCAAAGAGCTCATTGTGGACTTTCGGAAATCCAACAGCAGGAGACATCTACCAGTCAACATCAATGGAACTGAGGTAGAACGAGTCTCCAGCTTTACGTTCTTGGGAGTTCACATCTCTGAGGATCTGACATGGCAGCAGAATACTTCAGCCCTGGTTGAAAAAGCACAACAGCGCCTGTACTTCTTGAGAAGTCTCAAGAAATCTCATCTGTCCCTGGGGATTTTAACAAGTTTCTACCGCTGCATCATTGAAAACATCCTGACCAGCTTCATCACTATATGGTACGGGGGCTCTACTGTGGGTGAACGCAAAGCGTTATATATATATATATATATATATATATTAGACTGGTTATTTAGCTTGCTAATTCCTAAATGCCACAATCTTGTAACCTTCCACTTTTGCACATTCCTCTTTAATACCATAGCCTTAGAACCATTTTGTACCTTTTAATGATGTCCACACATCTCTGCACTGTTACTGCCTTTATATTCATTCACTGCACTTAATATACAACATTATATTCTGGTGTATACAATGCACCCTTGTAGGAAAGAAAGAATAAAGAGAAGATAATTTTAAACTTTGAAATAAAAAAGAAGAGACCACATTAAAACAGAAGTATATTACTAAACCTTTTAAAGTGTAACTATTATTGAGGTAGAGTTAAACACTTGCTCTATTTATAGGAGAAGATACAAACAAGATGTATGTTTGTGTCATGTGAAGTGGGACATTCTATTTATTAGTTTATTAATAAAAGAATGTACCCTTTGGGGTGTGTGTGTGTGTGTGTGTGTGTCTGTATATGTGTGTGTCTGTATATGTGTGTGTGTCACAAACAGATGTACTGGGGCCGAGTTCCGAGACTGAATTGTTTTATGGTTTGAGGGTCCCTGTGAATTCGACCGAGGAGAGGCCAGGGGGTTATCTGGCTTTCGGGGTGGTGTGTGTGTGTGTGTGTGTGTATGTGTGTAAGGTATAGAGACTAGTTTGTGTTATCAGTTGAATGCTGCTTTGAAGCTGGAGGGGTCAGGGTTTGTACTGCTTTGTGTCTGCTTGGTGGTGGGGGTGTGACACTGTGGCGTGCACAACCTCCAATAAAAGTGTAAGCCGTGGTGCTCACCTTTTGATTGAGATGTAGATGTCAAAGGTTAAAAGGAATGCCTTGGACATGATATCTAAATGACACGTGCCAGACGCTACAGTGCCTGGTGTTCTCAACACATACTGCTTAGAATTAAGGCCAAAAAGTTTTATCTTGGTCTCATCAGACCAGAGAATCTCATTTCTCACCATCTTGGAGTCGTTCAGGTGTTTTTTTAGCAAACTCCATGCGGGCTTTCATGTGTCTTTCACTGAGGAGAGGTGTCTTTCGGGCCACTCTGCCATAAAGCCCCGACTGGCGGAGGGCTGCAGTGATGGTTGACTTTCTACAACTTTCTCCCATATCCCGGCTGCATCTCTGGAGTTCAGCCACAGTGATCTTTGGGTTCTTCTTTACCTCTCTCACCAAGGCTCTTCTCCTCCGATAGCTCAGTTTGGCTGGACGGCCAGCTCTAGGAAGGGTTCTAGTCGTCCCGAATGTCTTCCATTTAAGGATTATGGAGGCCACTGTGCTCTTAGGAACCTTAAGTGCAGCAGAAATATTTTTGTAACCATGGCCAGATCTGTGCCTTGTCACAATTCTGTCTCTGAGCTCTTCAGGCAGTTCCTTTGACCTCATGATTCTCATTTGCTCTGACATGCATTGTGATCTGTAAGGTCTTATATAGACAGGTGTGTGGCTTTTCTAATCAAGTCCAATCAGTATAATCAAACACAGCTGGACTCAAATGAAGGCCTAGAACAGAGGTGGCCAACCAGTCACGAGACCATTTTTTTTACTGTGTTACCGCAAAGAGCCACATCATACACATGGGCACACATGAACATCACCTATCCCTTCCTCTCACACACATACACACACATACACATACACACACACACACACACACACACACACACACACACACACACACACACCTCTGTTCAGCCAGATTTATTGTAAATGTCACACACCAACATGATAATGATGTAAATTGACTTCTACAAGACCACATTGTGTGCACTGTCTCACACACAAACTCTGAGTTTAACCAAGTTCACAAACAAAAATATAATAATTTACAATAGCTTTTTCCTTTTACTATGCATGTTGCTTAGTGGGACTTCTGGCATTCCAGGTCAGAGTGCAACTGTGATTCAATAGCCGTGTTAATGTCCAATGTTCTGTGTTGGACGTCTGATACCATGCATTTTAGTTTGTTGTTTTCAGAAGACAATATTTCAACAACTTCACTGAGGCATTTTTTAACAAACTCCCCTTCATTGTATGGCTTTTTTAGCCCGTGCAATGTTCCAAGCCAAATTCAATTTTCCAAGCCAAAATTAAAGCAAAATTTTTGGGAAAACTGTATCTTATTTTCTGGCTGACTTTTCAAAGTGACCAACTTGTGCTTGCGAAGTTCAGTCCCTTTTTGGAAATTCCTGGTCGATGTTAGCATAGAGTGAGCTGAAGTGGCGCTGAAGATTTGAAAGCTTTGAAATGCACTAATGACGCCTGACATATAAGGCAGAATGACTTGCTATTAGGTTTAACAAAAAAATATAAACTCCCCCACTCTGTTAAAAACGTCGTGTTCATCTTTATATTTTTGTTTTGCTGTGCATTTTTCCCTGCCATTTTGAGAGCGAACTTGACACAAATTGTTGACTTTAAAGTTAAGTAAACAATTTGAAAATCGAAGTTTGTGTTTGTGTTTTTTTTTAATGTGCGTGTTTGCTTCGCTTGAGTTCAAAACACAAACACAAACTTTGATTTGAACGTAAGACATGAAACCAGCCAAAGAGCTGTGGATTGGCCACACCTGGTGTAGAACCATCTCAAGGATGATCAGAAGAAATGGATAGCACCTGAGTTAAATATATGAGTGTCACAGCAAAGGGTCTGAATACTCAGGACCATGTGATATTTCAGTTTTTCTTTTTTAATAAATCTGCAAAAATTTCAACAATTCTGGATTTTCTTTCAATATGGGGTACTATGTGTACATTAATGAGGAAAAGAAATGAATTTAAATGATTTTAGCAAATGGCTGCAATATAACAAAAAGTGAAAAATTTAAGGGGGTCTGAATGCTTTCTGTAGCCACTGTGTTGGTATATACTGTGTATATATATATATATATATACACACACACACACACACAATATTTATTGATACATATTTGAGTTATTTTGACAACAGAAGTTGACTTAACTTTAAAGTTCAAATGAAAATTGTAAATCTTTTAACACATGAGCATGTGCAGTATTATTCAACCCCCAGCTTCCGTACCTTGTGGAGCGCCCTTTAGTTTTTATAACTTCTAACAAACGTTTTCGATAAGTGCTGACAAGCTTCTTACACCTCTCGATTGGAATCTCTGGAATCACTGATCACTAAATCAGTGATGTTTGACGGCTTCCGTGCTGCAACTGCCTTCTTCAAATCCCACCAAAGATTTTCAATTGGATTTAAATCTGGTGACTAAGAAGGCCACTCCAGGACACTCCAGCATCTTATCCCCAACCAAGCTTTAGTTGACTTGGAGGTGTCCTTGGGATCATTGTCTTGCTGGAAGATCCAATGATTACCAAGGTTTAATTTGTCAACAGAAGGCATCACGTTCTTTTTCAAAATGACCTGGTATTTCTGGGAATCCATGATGCCAGGTACACAATCAAGATTGCCAGTTACTGCTGCAGAAAAACAGCCCCACATAATTATTGACCCACCTCCATGCTTTACTGTGGGGATTGTATTCTTCTGGTCATAAGCCTGACCTTTTGCACGCCAGACATACCGTTGGTCCATATGTCCAAAAAGTTCCAGTTTGGTTTTATCAGTCCATAGAACTGTCTCCCAGAACTCTGTAGTTTTATCCAAATTCCTCATGGCATATTCTAGTCGACTCCCATGTTCCTTGAGGGCAAGAGTGGAGTGCGTCTTGGGGTCCGACCATGAAGTCCTTGATTATTCAGTGCAGGTCTTATAGTTGCCACTGAAGCACTTGTACCAGCCTTCATCATATCATCCTGTAGCTGTCTTGCAGTCACACAGGGGTTTTTCTTAGCTGTCCTGACTAAGTTGCTAAGGGCCCTTGATAAAATTGTGAGCTTTCTTCCATGGCCAGGCAGGTTTGCAGCTGTTCCATAAGTTTTAAACTTCCTTATAATGCTCCCGAAGGTGTCTCTTGGAATGTTAAATCTTTTGAAAATCTTCTTATACCCAAGGCCCTTCAGATGTGATGAAATAATCTCCTCTCTCAGCTTTTGTGAAAGCTCCTTTGTCTTTCCCATGATTACAACTCACCTTGAACACCTTCATGGTCGTGGTTTATATATGCATCACAACTGAAGCAAATGAAGGATCGTTATAGAGTTCCCAAAGGCTTAAAGATGTTTCAGCTCCACTTCAGGCCATAAAAACTGTCAGAAAGCTTTAAAAACAACAATATTATATAGGGGTTGAATAATTGTGACATGGCGATCTTAACAAAATATACTGTTACACACAAATACTACATCATACATTTTCTGTGTTGATTTTATGTATCACTAAACTCATTAAGAAGCCATCCAATGCAGAATCCTGCACTTTGAAAAGATTTTTATTTATAAATCCTTAAAACTTTTTAGGGGTTGAATATTTCTGATTGCATGTGTGTGTGTGTGTGTGTGTGTGTGTGTGTGTGTGTGTGTGTGTATATATATATATATATATATATATATATATATATATATATATATATATATATATATATAAACATTTGCCAATATAGTGTATATACAAGGTGGTATCAAAAAGTTCAGAGACTAGCTCTGTTTACAAGAAAGTATTTATTTATCTATTACACACTATCACCTTAAAAATAGTCAAATTGCACAGCAGTACAGCGCTCCCAGCATTCCTGGAATATGTCATGGAAGTCTTCTTTTCGAAGCATGTAAAGCACCTTCTGCAATCTGTGCTGGATCTCTGCAGTGGTGTCAAAATAGTGACCTTTGAGCTGGTTCTTTATCTGTGGGAAGAGGGCAAAGTCCACAGGCAAGTAGGGTGGGTGGATAAACTCATGCACTCGGACCCGCCACCGTAATTCACTCAGCCGGTGTTTTGGATGGTGGAAATTAACCCCTCATGTCCAGCTTTTGGGTCCTTCCTTCCAGCCATCCCTGACACTATGGGAAGAAGGCAAGTTGGTGGAGGCAGTGTAATGTCAATGTTCTGCTAGGAAACCTTGGGTCCGGTCATCCATATGGATTAAAATTTAGAACATACCTAAGCATTGTAGCAGACCATGTACACTTTTTTTTATTGAAACCGTATTCCCTGATGGCTGTGGCCTCTTTTAGCAGGGTAATGCGCCCTACCACAAAGCAAAAATAGTTCAGGCATGGTTTGAGGAGCACAACAACAAGTTTGATGTATTGACTTGCCCTCCAAATTCCCCAGATCTCAATCGAATCGAGCATCTGTGAGATGTGCTGGACAAACAAGTCCAATCTATGGAGGCTCCACCTCACAATTCCCAGGATTTAAAGGATCTGCTGCTAACAACTTGGTGCCAAATACTACTTCAGACCCTTTAGGGGTCTAATGGAGTCCATGCCTTGACAGGTCAGGGCTGTTTTGGCAGCAAAATTGAGACCAATACAATAACAAACCGTGGTCATAATGGTTTGCCTAATTGGTGTATTCTGGGCTTTATGACAGTGTGGCCAGGTGGAAGCCTCTCCTCAGTGCAAAACCCATGGAAGCCCACATGGATTTTGCCAACATGCACCTAAAGAACTCTGACTGTGTGAAACAAGATTCTCTGGTCTGATAAAAACAAGATTGAACTGTTTAGTCACAATTCCAAAGATTATGTCTGGAGCAAATCAGGTACTGCTCATGACCTGCCCTAAACTATCCCAAAAGTGAAGCATGCTGGGATGTTTTTCTGAGGCAGGGACTTGGCAACTGGTTGGGGTTGTGGGAAAGCTGAAAGTAGCAGAGATACTCAATAATAACCACACACAGTTCCACAGCACACAGAACGTCAGTCTTCCTAAGGTTCACTTTCCTACATTACAGCAACCCTAAGCACATAGCCAAGACAACTAAGGAATGGCTTAGGGACAACTCTGTTAATGTCTTTGAGTGGCCCAGCCAGAGCCCTGCCTTAAACCCTATTGAACATCTTTGCAGAGACCTGAAAATGACTGTCCACTGATGTCCCCATCCAACTTGGCCAAGCTTGAGAGGATTTGCTATTACAAATGGCATGTTTGTGTGTGTGTGTGTGTGTGTGTGTGTGTGTGTGTAATCACTTTGCATAACAAAGAAAATGCCCCTACATTTTGGGCCAAAACCTGCCCTGCCCCCTAGACATTTCAAAAAGTATTTTTATCAGTGCACATTTCACAGCTCATTTCATTCTGTTTGTTTCATCAGCCAATGAGTTTGCATCCTCTCATCCAGCACAGCTTCCCTCCCCCATCATTCTCAATCCTAAAAGCCCAGCTCAATACCTCTTTCTGACTGCTTTTGTTCCTTTTGTCTTCATTTGCACAGGGGTTTAACCACAGAAGGCGTCATGGCCTTCAAACCTGAGATTTGAGATGACAGTGAGACACATGAATGAGTGCCATTATTATAGTAAACTCTCATCAGAGGGTACAATGGTATGGCAGAGATATAATGTATTCATATTATTTTGTGATAAGGAAAAGCAGTAATAAATCACATGGAATATTTGGGCAGATAAATGATAGCTAGATTATCTTTGTGTTAAACATTTGCACCTGCAAAAACTACAAGATTTTACATTGTTTGTCAATAGTTTTATGAAGCATGAACAGACAGAAAAGTTGCACATAACAAGAATAGATTTTTGAGATATACCAAACATATTGATCTCAGAATAAACCTGTTGTAAATAATGATTTGTTTTTAAATAGCATTGACACAAACCGGCAAAGTAAGGCTTCATTTATTTTAATAATAAATTGTAATGAACAGTTAATGAAAACAGCTCACATAGCTGCATCATGAGCTGAGCTTTCTTTGTGTGCCTGTTTATCTTTTTGCTTAGCATCCCCAGAGGGATGCATTTGTTTCGGTCATTATGCAGAAAAGTTAGATTTTGTTAATCACTGTACATGATCTCTTCATGCATCCAGAGGTTTGGGACCCACATTTAAACAGTGATATTTACTGGTTTCACTTCAGGTGAGTAACAGTTATTTACATCCTTTAGACAAAGAGCCTTATCCCAAGTCTTGCCAATGGACAAAAAGGTATAATTTGCAAACATCCGAATATGATAGAAATCACACTAGTGCTGTTTAAAACAGCAAATTGTTATATTCATCTAAAGGTCAAATGTGTTTTGCAGGTTCAGGCAAATTTTATTTGTTGAGAGAGTGGTCTAAATAGCTCTTTTGGTAACAAAGGTTGCAGACCCCTGCCCTAGGCAAGTGTTTGCTCTGCCTAAAAGCTGCCATTCTGAAAATGCTGTTTTGGCAGTGTTGTTTAGACTGAAAACATTTTAAATGAAAAATGTTGAATTAGATTGAAAGATATATATATTCGGCGTGAATACAGACACTGATATTTATTTTAATTATTATTATTATTTTCTTTTATTATTATTTTTTTTTATCATATGACAGTTATGTGACCAACATACAGATAATTACAGTGTTCATATTTTCTTTTTCCAAAAGTGGATAGTATGTCACAAAATTAAAAAAAGACACAAAATATACAAACCAAATTCCAAAAAAATTTTGTGTTGGGTGCTGTTTAAAATGTAAATAAAAACAAATCTCAATGATTTGCAAATTTTATAAACCCATATTTTGGACATAATATTTAAACTAAGGAAATGTAATATTTTAAGAAAGAAATAAGGAAATTTTTTAATTTGATAGCTGCAACACCTCAAAAAAGTTGAGACAGGGCCATGTTTACTAAGGCGTAGCATACTCTATACATCTGGGAACAGTCTGTATTTATCTGGGAACTGAGAAGAACAGATGCTGGAGTTTTGGGAGAGGAATGTTGTACTATCTGTGTCTGATAAAGGATTCTAGCTGCTCAACATGATGTTTCAAATATTTTCAAAAATATAATAGATGCAGCATGCAATTTAGCAATGTCTTACGATGTCAATAAAATATGCAAAAGAAAAGTTGGATGGAAGCATATGTTGCTTAAAACCTGCATATACCTTGCAGGATTTTTAATTGAACACTAAAAATAACTGGAAAGTCCCCTTATTCTTTGGTCGGGAGGACGCAGTGTCAATGGATTCCAAAAAGAATTGACAATTTTTATCCGTCTCACCACTGAACAGTTTTCCACTTTGCCTCAGTCCATTTTAAATTAGCTTTATCAAATAGATCACATTTCTGGATCATGTTCACATATTTATTATTCTTTGTGTGATAGAGATTTAGCCTGAATTTGTGAATGACACAGTGAACTATGTTAACAGCCAAGGATTTCTGGAGGTGTTCCTGAGCCCATGCAGTGATTTCTATTATAGATTCATGGTTGTTATGTCTTGTCTTGTATACACAGAAACATACAAAAATAATATGTAAAAAGTGGTATTGCACAACAGGGAGACCACCTGACTGTCCTTATATTTGGTGCTCTGCGGTATAAACTTCTTAAGGAGTGGGCAGAGAGTAGAACACAAGCAGAGCAAATATAATGATGTTCAGGAATATCTCTGTTCTCTATCATGTTTACATTGCTGACTCCCTTTGTCTCATCCACTTTAGCCATACTTCTTGCTCGTTGTTAGCTTCATTGGCTAGCCTACGTCGTTGGTGCATGATAGCCATAATGCACCAATGGTATGTTGAAAAAGCCACGCAATGACAAGAAATAGGTTGATGGACTGAAAACAACCTGCAATGTGAAAAAAATAAATATTGATCATGCCACCAAGTAGATTGGAACTAAGGTAACAAGCCTGGTTTTCAAATGTAAGAAGTAGAAAGTAGAGACATTTGTGTAAAAATGTTAAGGTTTTCTTAAAAAGTAAATAGTGAAGTAAAGTACGGAAACGAGAAAGATTTACTTAAGTACAGTAACAAAGTATTTGTACTTCATTACATCCCATCTGTAGTTTTGGATGACACAATTGCATATCAAAGTTTTAAATGGATTATAATGAGCATGAAAAAAAGTATATCAAGGCTACAGTTTATTAAACTTAATTAAACTGCCATTTTGTAATAGGGAGCTGCAATGTGGCTTCATTAAGAAGAAAGTGTGTAAGGCACAGCTATTGGTTAGGTTTTCTCAGATTCTTTTTCTGCTACATTGACTGGTACTGAACAGGGATGGACGGACGGACGGACGGACGGACAGACAGACAGACTGACTGACTTTATTCATCCCAGTTTTGCATCTGGTGAATTTGCAACTTTACCAGAAGTATCCACAAACTTATTAAATAAGGTGTGCTATAAATACTAGAAAATAAAGTTAAAAAGAGCAATAAACTCAAGTTTAAAATTACTGAGTGGTTTTTAACAGTCAGAGGAAGTCCTGTGCAAACCGAAGTGTCAAGGTGCACAGTGTACAGTGTGTAGTACAGTGAGGAATGTCAGCACTGATGGCATGGGGGAGGAATGACCTCCTCAATCTGTCATTGAAGCAGGGCAGTGATGGCAGTCTTTTACTGAAGCTATTCCTCTGTCTGGAGATTATTCTTTTAAGTGGATACAGTGGACTGTCCATGATTGACAGGAGACTGCTCAGTGCCCATCTCTCTGCCACTGATGTCAGGCTGTCTAACTCTGAGCCCACAATCAAGCCCGCCTTCCTCACCAGGTGCCTCTTAAAGCACTTCATCACGATGAGTGTGAGTGCGACGGGACAATGATTATTGAGGAAGGAGACTGTAGACGTCTTTGGCAGGTGAACAATGGCCGTCGTCTTGAGGCCGAATAGCTTGTTGGAGTCTGATGTAGTCAAATTTTTCAGGGAGCAGACATTTGCCAGCAGGATTGATGGTAAAGCAGGCTGCCTAGGGTTAGGTTTTAGCCTAGCACTAGTTTCTTTTCTGTGCTTCTGCAGCGCTTTTGATTCCCCCTCTTCCGTCTATCCACCGCAGGCCATGCCTCAAGGCATGCTGAGGTCACATAGCTTCTGCCACAGATCATCGTTGTCGGGGTTGTTTCTGTGTTTCTGAAGAGTTTGGCGATTGTACACAAGGACACTGGTTGCTCCGATGTCTATGTTGCGTATGGCGGGCTACAAAGTAAAAGTAGCACCATTTTGGGTCCGGAGCGGCCACTGTGAGCTACTGCCACGCCACTATCTTGGATCAAGTATATAAAGAATACATACATAAAGCTGATCTGAAGGCAGTGCAGCATTAATGAATCATATTTGAAGGCTGGTATGCACCCAGCAATCCTAAAAGATGTCACTTACATTAATGTGACACATTTCATATTTAATGTAATGTTTTTACATTAGTTATTCAATTCAATTAAATTCTTTTTTATTTGTATAGCGCTTTTAACAATGAACATTGTCTCAAAGCAGCTTTACACAGATAATGTGGTGATTAAAAGTGAATATGTTTTTTATAAGTAAGTTGGTCCCTGATGAGCAAGCCGGTGGCGACTGTGGCAAGGAAAAATTTCCCGAGATGGCATAAGGAAGAAACCTTGAGAGGAACCAGACTCAAGAGGGAACCCATCCTCATCTGGGTTGCATCGAATGTCCATTTGTAGCAGATATACGATGTTGCAGGGTACAGTGATGATGATCAGAAGCGAAAAGTAGTCCTAAATCAGTGTAGGAGACTGTTGACATTAACTACAGTCCAATCCATCCTTAAAGCGCCTGTTCTTACTCCGGAATTTCATGGAACCACCCAAGGTTTTAATGAGAAACCATCCCAAGCTGCACAGAGTGGCCTCCAATCGAAGAGAACACTATCCAGAGGCAGGCCTGGATGAAGTGGGAGGATCCACGGAGGGAAGAGGGGCAGTAACTGTGGTCACTGGAGCCTCAGGAGCATGTTTAACGGCAAGACTCGCTATGGCAGCATAACTACAAGGGAGAACCAGAAGGTAACACAGATATGAGGGATCTCTGAGATAAGAGACGACCCACCACACCACCGTCAACGAACCTGAGTGAACGTGTGAATGTGAGGGGACGACAGCATACAAATATCCCAGTTCACCAAACACTCTATATCAGGGGTCGGCAACCCGCGGCTCCGGAGCCGCATGCGGCTCTTTCATCCCTCTTCTGTGGCTCCCTGTGGCTTTGGAAAATAAATAATGAGTATTTAATTAAAATTTATTTTATTTTAGTTCGCTAGTTTTTAAAATGTAATTCTAAATTTAAAGATTTTGTTGATCTTGTAAAATGTAAATAAAACGTGTTAAAGTTTTTTGTCACTCTTCATTTGCGTCACAACTGCTAATATGCGACACCCACCGGCATGCGACTTCTTAAACTTTGGTTGACGGCACACAGAAGAGGACGGCATTTTTGGTTTGCTGCCAGTGGATAATTTATGTTCGGTGTTCTTTTCATAAATACAAGAAGGACTCAAATAGACATTGAGTATTTTACTTGAAAGTAACCTAGTGTCTTTTTTTAAGGAGTTCAAAATTTTTTTGTTGCATGCAGAAATGTAATTTCATTCTCTCTGCAGTTCATTGATTTCATAAATGCAACACATTATGGTTTGATTATACATAGCATAAAGGCAAAAAAAACCTTTACATATAGTGTTATTTCAATTTAAATGTCAAAAGGGTTTTGTGGCTCCCAGTGTTTTCTTTTCTGTGGGAAATGGGTCCAAATGGCTCTTTGTGTGGTAAAGGTTGCCGACCCCTGCTCTATATCCATGCTCGCTCCATATCTGTGCCTTTACCTAAGAAAAAAATCTACTGATCAAAGGTATATTATATACTGATCCTGGTGATATTATTCACGTGAGCCTCAAAGGAAAGACTAGGGTCAATAATAACACTAAGGTCTTTGACAGCCGTACACGCTGAAACAGAAACACCAGCCAGAGATCCTACGTAATCGGAAAGTTTGCTTCTAGCTGAATGTGGTCCTAGTAAAAGTACTTCCATTTTTTCTGAATTTAGCAGAAAAAAGTTATTAAGCATCCACTGTCTAATGTCCTTTACACACTTATCAACATTGTTCAGCTGATCTCTCTCATGTGGCTTTGCTGAAATATACAACTGTGTATCATCAGCATAGCAATGGAAGCGAATACCATGTTTATGTATAATTTCACCAAGAGGCAGCATATATAAAGAGAAAAGCAATGGGCCTTGAGACAGATCCTTGAGGAACACCAAACTTTACCTCAGAGAGTGTGGAGAACTCACCATTTACATCAACAAACTAATAGCGATCAGTCAAATAAGACCTGAGCCAAGAGAGCTGTTCCCTTTATTCCAACAACATTCTCAAGTCTAGCAAGCAGTATAGTGTGATCAATGGTGTCAAAAGCTGCACTAAGGTCGAGCAAAACAACCTTAACTAGCGCCATCTCTGTGCTATGATGAGGCCTAAAGATGTGAGCATAACTGCTGTGATACAACTTTTTCTAACATTTTGGATATAAAGGGGAGATTTGATATTGGCCTGTAGTTGGACAACTGACATGGGTCAAGGTCAGGTTTCTCAATTAGGGGGTGGATAACTAACAGTTTGAAGGATTTAGGAACATAACCCGTGCTTGTGGAAGAGTTTTTATTATTTTTAAAACAGGTTCAATTACCTCTGGAATTATCTGTTTGTGGAAACTTGTAGGCAAGGGATCGAGAATGCAGGTTGATGATTTTCATGAGGAAATTAATAAAATTAAGTCATTCTCATGAATAGGAGTAAAGCTTTGTAATTAATTGTCTGTTATAATTACACTGCTATCTATAGGGTTACTTGTAAAATAATTTGTATTTATATTAACTCTGGATTTCTTGCCTGATGTTTTCAACTTTATTATTAAAAAAGTTAATGAATGTTAACATGGTGTGCATGTTAGTGCAGTGCTTTTATTTCCTGTTAATTTTGCTACCATGCTGAATAAAAATCTAGGATTTTGCTTGTTATTGTTTATAAGGGTGGAGAAATATGCTGATCTAGCAGCATTAAGAGATTTTCTATAATTTAGGAGGCTCTCCTTCCATGCTATTTGAAATACTGTTCATTTTGTTTGGCGCCATTTACGTTCTAATTTTCGAGGGGTCTGTTTTAAGGTGCACGTATGATCATTATACCACTGTGCTAATTTTTTCTCCCTGATCATTTTGGTCTTAAAGGGGAGCTACATCATCTATAGTGTAACGTAACGTTGATTCTAGGTATTCAGTGGCCCAGTCAAGCTCTGCGGGGTCAGACCGAGATATATTTAATATTGTAATTTCTGGAAGATTATTGATAAAACGCGCTGCTGTAGCTGACGTGAAAGTACGCTTAACACAGTAACGTGGTGAGGTAGAAATGCAATGACTGAGGCAGATTTTAAAAGAGATGAGATAATGGTCTGAAATAGCTTCAGACTGTGGAATTATGACTAAGTTTTTTATTTTTAATCCAAATGTTAACAACAAATCAAGAGTGTGTCCACCACTATGAGTGGACATTCTATAACATTCTGATTAATTCCAACTGAATCTAGAATGGACACAACTGCTGCAGTCTTCCTGATTATCAAAATGAATATTAAAGTCACCAATAATGAATGCTTTGTCTAAAGAAGTAGCTAAATTTGTGATTAAACCTGCACATTCTATGAGAAAATAAGAGTAGACCCTGAAGGTCTATAAATAATAATTAGTGGAATTGACTGACTGGACCTGCTTTTGGACACTGAATATTTTATGTTGGTGTAAAGAACTTCAAATGTTTTACATTTGTGTTTAGTCTTTTGTGTGATGCTTAGATTGCTCTGCCATTTAGACGGGGTTGGTTAGTTATGATAGTGGATGGCTAAATTTGTATTTAGGAATGAGAAATACAAGGTCAAGTTGTGGTCACCTGTAAGAAAACTGATACCATACCATTTATTGCCGAATAGACCTAAATGTTTTTAGACATGCCTCCACATTAAGTTTTGTAATAAAATGACAATGTGCTAACTTCTTATTCATTCATTCATTTTCTCCCGCTTATCCGTAATTCGGGTCGCGGGGGCAGCAGTCTAAGCAGGCCCCCGCCTTCGACTGCTGCCCAATCCTCACAGCACCGTCCCTTACGGTCCCTCCTGCAGGTGGTGAGCCCACAGGAATGCTAACTTCTTAAATTCTAGTAAATATATTTTTTGTATGCTTAAATGAGTATGGCATTGTGTATTGCAATATTAATTGTATTTGAATAGTATAGCATAGATTATGGTAGTTTAGTAATGGTTACTTGTCAATCATAAATGTGTGTCCTGTTGTTAATGAAATTAACACAAATCTTGGTATTTTTATTAGTGATATTGTATGGAACCCTGGTTGTAAGTAACAGTCACATGTATGCATGTGTACATGGGCTTATCAAAATTGGTTTCTGTTTTCTGGAAACTGTTTTCGATTCAATACGTTTTATTTGTATAGTGCTTTTAACAATGGAGCTTTATACAGATAATGCAGTAATAAAGAATGAATAAGATTGTTCCTTATAATTGTAAACTTGCCGGTGGCAAATGTGGCAAGGAAAAGCTCAATTAAATGGCATAAGGAAGAAACCTTAAGAGAAACCAGAACTAAGAGGGAATCCATCCTTATCTGAATGTCTATTTATTACAGATTAAATGTTGTAAAGGTGTGCGGTGATACGTGATCAAATGCAACCTGTAGTCCTGAGACATTGTAGCAGACTGTCAACATTAAGGACAATCCAAATCCATCCTCAAACCTCCTGTTTTACTCTGTAATTTCATGGATCCCCAGGACATTGATGCAAAACCATCTGCACAGAGTGGCCTCTAATCAGAGAGAACTAAAAGGGAAAGCCACACCACTGTCAACAAGCCTGTGTGAATGTGTAAGAGTGGGGAGACAAAAACAAACTAAACATTATATATCCATAATCTCTCCGGTCTGCTCCTGTACATAAATAAACCAAGTCTTGACTAACTAAGTGTGTTCTCAGCCTAGACATAAACACTGAGACTGTGACTAAGTCCTGAACTCTAATTGAAAGGCTGTACCATAATTCTAGGGCTTTGTAAAAGATCTACCCCCTGTTGTAGTCTTGATTATTTGAGGTACCAACAAATAGCCTGCACCTTTTGTCTAAGTAGGTATGGGGGATCATAATGTTACAGAAGTTTGTTCAGATACTGTGGCACAAGACCTTTCAGTGCTTTATACATCAGTAATAGTATTTTGTAATCAATATAAGATTTAATTGGGAGGCAGTGTAGACTGATCAAAACAGGGAAGATGTGGTTATATTTCCTGGTTCTGGTAAGGACTCTTGCTGCTGCATTCTAGACAAACTGAAGCTTAACTTGTAGTGACATCATGTTTTTAATGTTTAAAGTGTAAGAAGGCTATTCTGGTAATTTTATTCACAACCTCAAAAGAAAGACTAGTGTCAATAAAGTAAAAAGGTCTTTTTACTGCTGCATATTATTAGACAGAATAACCATGCACAGATATTCTGTAATCAAAAAGCTTACTTGTAACTACATGAGGTGCAAGTAAAAAGTCTTATCAGAATTTAGTAGTAAGTAGTTAACAAGAATCCATTGTCTAATTTTCTCTACACATTCCTCAACATTTTTAAAATGTCTCCTATCTTTCTTTGCAGAAACAAACTCTGTATGGTCATATTAACAATAGAAGCTAATTCAAATAAAATGTTTGAGTTTTCATAATATTATAGCATAGAAAAAGAAAACAAGCGGTGGGCCAAAGACAGATTCTTGCAGAGCACCAAACTGTAAATAAGTCAAGTCTATTTCTATGGTCCGTTTCACAATGGACATTGTCTCAAAGCAGCTTTACAGAATTTAAGAGCTAAGATAAACGATATATCCCTGATGAGCAATCAATGGCGACTGTGGCAAGGAAAAACTCCCTTAAGTGTTTTGAGGAAAAAACCTTGAGAGGAACCGGATTTAAAAGTGGACCCCATTGTCATTTGGGTAATATCAAGAGTGTGATTATAGTCTTTAAAACAATACAGAACACTGGAGAGTAATAACTAACAAGAGCACCAGAATATAAGATTCAGCTCATAAAATAGCTCAACATTTGCAATAATCCAACACCTGCTTCTAAATGCCAGAGCCTTTGAACACTCAAAGAGGTCCAATGTCCAAACTCCACATGAGGTGTTATCAAAATGGTGCTGGTATATCTCTAGATGGATTGGGATGTTTGCGGAGTCGGCATCTACTACCTTAAAAGTCCAACCAGAAGCCGTTGATGCCGCTAAGGTGCGTGCGCTGCTAAAGAGACTCCAGAGACTCAGCCTTCAGAGCAGGGGACAAGATGGCTTTAAGATGGCAAGGGCCAAACTGTCCCATGAACAGCATTGTGCTGAACGACTTCTATGCCCAGTTCGAGGTGCAGAAGAACATGGCGGTGAGGAAGACCACCCCTCCTCCCAGTGAGCAGGTGCTTTGTCTAACCAAAGCTGAAGTGAGGAAAACTATGCAGAGTTAACCCACAGAAGTCTGCTGGACCAGACAACCTTCCTGGCAGAATGCTCAGGGAATGTGCAGAACAGCTAGCCAATGTCTTTACCGACATCTTCAATATCTCCCTGAGCAGCACTGTTGTTCTTATGTGCCTCAAGAAGAAGAAGTATACAGTCTCCTGCCTCAATGACAATCGTCCTGTCACACTCACACTCATGGTGATTAAGTGCTTCGAGAGGCTCGTCATGAGGCACATCAAGACCCAGCTTCCACCCTCACTGGACCCCATGCAGGTCACGTATCGTCTAAACCGTTCCATGGACGATGCTATCCCCACGACCCTTCATCTGGCTTTCACCCACCTAGACAATAAGAACTCATATGTACAAATACTGTTCATAGACTTCAGCTCAGCATCTGATCGAGAACTGGAGCCTACTGGGTGAGGAACACCTCCCTCTATAACTGGATCCTGGACTTCCTGACTAGGAGACCTCAGTCAGTCCAGTTAGCTGCCTGGTGTATAGCCAACAACCTGCCTCTAAACATTGACAAAACTAAAGAGATGGTTGTTGACTTAAGGGGGAACAGAGTGACCATTTTCCACTGATCATCGATGGATCCTCCATAGAGATCATCAAGAGCACCAAATTCTTTGGTGTTCATCTGGCAGAGAACTTCACTTGGTCACTCAACACCAGCTCTTTTGCCAAGAAAGCCCAGCAGTGTGTCTACCTGCGCCTCTATCCTGACCACCATTGAGAGCATCCTGAGCAGCTGCATCACTGTCTGGTTTGGGAACTGCACTGTCTCAGATTGCAAGACCCTACATAGGAGTGAGGACAGCTGAGAAGATCATCAGAGTCTCTCTCCGCTCTATCACGGACGTTTACACCACACACTGCATCCACAAAGCCAAGAGCATTGTGGATGACCCCACACACACTTTTCACCCTCCTGCCAACAGGAAATCACTTTCGAAGCATTCAGGCCACCACATCCAGACTGTGCAACAGTTTCTTCCCCCAAGCGATCAAGATTCTCAACACAGAACTTAACTGAAACTCACGCACACACTCAACTGTGTGGCTGAACTGTGTTACTGATCTGTACAACCTGGACTCAACACACACTCGTACTTACTTCACATGTCCATGTCTTCAGTACCACCCATATTATATTAACTCATTATTACAAACTGTTTTACATGCTGTTTGCATGCTGTTTTTGCTAATTTTTTTGACTGCTGCTATTGTTGTATTGCACAAACCCTTTTGTTTACATTTTGTTAATGACAAGGAACACTCCTGTACTCAGTTCTCTCTGCACACTGCACTGTATAATATACAGTTGGTTTACTGGCGGCACTATTTTATTTATGTTTTGTGTATTTGTCCTACACTGTCTTGTGTTGTCTTACACTGTATTGTGTTGTCTTTGCACTGTTTAATTGTACACGATGCACTTTTTTGTGGCGAGGGCACTTACTAGTCCGTAGTTCTGTGTTTTCTTTTATGTAGCTGTATGTTGTTAAAGGTAGCACTAGGGTTCTGGAGGAACATTGCCTCATTTCCCTGTGTACTGCAACAGCTATATATGTTTGAAATGACAATAAATGCTTCTTGACTTGAATTGACCTCCACCTTGAACCAGTCTGTCATTCCTACTTCACACTTCAATGTTGTCACACTGTCCTGCCCCACCCCCATACTTCTCTGCCACACCTGACTTCCTCATACAATATAAATCTTACATTTCATTAATGTAATTCTTACATAGGTATGAGCATTATTGCTGTGCTATAAACTTTTCTATGATCTTGGAGTTAAAGGGGAGGTTTGATAACTGACAATTTCAACAATTATATAACCAGTGTTAAGGGAAGAGTTTATTATTTTTAGAACAGATTTATTAAACGGGTTTGATTACTTCTGGAATTATCTGTTTGTAGAAACATTTATGAACATTATCTAGAATACAAGCTGATGACTTTTATGTGGAAATAAGTAAAATGACAAAAACATCATGTGATTCAAAGAAAAAGTGTGAGAGGGCTGTTAATGCTTTTTAGAAAGATGTATTTTAAAACTGCACCAAAGAGGGACTATGAAGGACTTCTGCTCGCTTCATCCCAGCCTGCCTCTGGATGGTCTTCTCATGGAATGGAGGCCACTCTGTGCAGCCAGGGATGGTTTTCTATTAACAGCCTGGGGATCCATGAAATTATGCAGTAACAACAGGAGCTTTGAGGATGGATTTGGACTGTACTTAATGTGAACATTCTGCTATACTGACTCAGGACTACAGTTTGCATTTAATATTCACTGCACACCTAAACATCTTTTTAGCTGTAATAAATTGACATTCTGTGTCACCCAGATGAGAACGGGTTCCCTCTTGAGTCTGATACCTCTGAAGGTTTCTTCCTATTGCCCTCTCAGGAATTTTTTCTTACCTCAGTGGCCACTGGCCTGATCATTAGGGACAAACTTACACTTATAAAGAACAATTTTATTAATTGTTTTTAAACACATTATCTGTGTAAAGCTGCTTTAAAAAAATGTCCATTGTTAAAAGTGCTATAGCAATAAAAATGAATTGAATTGAGGTGACAAAGATATTGTGCTTTGGCAGGAGTTATACTGTAGCTAGTCATTTCTGCTATATGGCACTGACTTTTGGTGGCAAGAACCCTTTTAAACCATGACTGGTGTGTGTTCATCAGGCCTGAGCTAATGTCATTCCCTTGAGCCAACCTTGGCCCAAAGCCTAAAATTTTACTGACTTGTTTTTTTCACATCTGTATTGTGCTATTAATGTGAGCAAACAGTGTCTGAGCATATGTGACAGAATTTCATGTGTATCACTCTATTCTGCTACTTTACTATACATTTTAAAATCACTTTAGATTTTCCAATAAAAACTGTAGGTAAAAACTATTTGTAAGTAGGTTCTCATAACTGTTACATACAATTCTTGAATTATTAAGAATAGTTTATATGACATTCATTTAAATTTTTGCAACGATTACAAACCTTTGCACTCTTTATTGGCTTTTTTATGAAGGTGCAAAACATAACATACTAAAAAAAAACTTTACAGATAATAGAACTTTACAGATAAGATTGAGAGAAAAAGCACTTCTGTGTGCATATAGAAGTATCTTTTACTTTTATATCTTTTTTTCACATACATCATTTTAAAGTGTTTGTTCTCCATCTTTCCATCTGCAATAATAATGTATAACCCAAATTCCAAAAAAGTTGGAATGCTGTGTAAAATGTAAATAAAATTAGAATGTAATGATTTGCAAATCTTGTAAACACATATTTATTCACAATTGAGCATAAAATTATTTTAAATGTACCATTTTAATAAAAAAAATCCTGGGACCACAGGAGGATCTGCCATGCCAGCCTGTATAGGGGTGAGATTGGAGACCCCCCGAGTGGTTGATGTTCGACCACTCGGGGGTTGAACATCACTCGGGGGTGTGTTGTCTGTATGGACTAGCACATGACGATCCCTCAGGTCTGGGAGGACCACTCCTCACCCCGTGAGGGATGCATCCATTGTTAGCATTAAGCTAAGACCACAGAGATTTCTAAAGAGATTCCCAATATCCTTTAATAATATGTACTGTCAATGATGTGATATTTAAAATCTTTACTATTTTAAGTTGAGGAACATTATTTTGAAATAATTAGATATACAAACCCGATTACAAAAAAGTTGGGACACTGAACAAATTGTGAATAAAAACAGAATGCAATGATGTGTAAGTTTCAAATTTCAATATTTTATTCAGAATTCAACATAATGACATATCAAATGTTAAAACTGAGAAAATATATAATTTTAAGGGAAGAATTAATTGATTTAAAATTTCATGGCATCAAAACATCTCAAAAAAGTTGGGACAAGGCCATGTTTACCACTGTGTGGCATCCCCTTTTCTTTTTATAACAGTCTGCAAACATCTGGGGACTGAGGAGACAAGTTGCTCAAGTTTATGAATAGGAATGTTGTCCCATTCTTGTATAATACAGGCTTTTAGTTGCTCAACTGTCTTAGGTCTTTTTTTTCGCATCTTCCTCTTTATGATGAGCCACATTTTTTCTATGGGTGAAAGATCTGGACTGCAGGCTGGCCATTTCAGTACCTGGATCCTTCTTCTATGCAGCCATTATGTTGTAATTGATGCAGTATTTGGTCTGGCATTGTCATGTTGGAAAATGCAAGGTCTTCCCTGAAAGAGAGAACGTCTGGATCGAAGCATATGTTGTTCTAGAACTTGGATATACCTTTTAGCATTGATGGTGCCTTTCCAGATGTGTGAGCTGCCCATGCCACACGCACTCATGCAACCCTATACCAGAGATGCAGGCTTCTGAACTGAGCGCTGATAACAACTTGGGTTGTCTTTGTCCTCTTTAGTCCGGATGACATGGTGTCCCAGTTTTCCAAAAAGAACTTCACATTTTGATTTGTCTGACCACAGAACAGTTTTCCACAGTCCATTTTAAATGAGCCTTGGCCCAAAAAAAAAAACCTGCGCTTCTGGAACATGTATAGATATGGCTTCTTTTTTGACCTATAGAGTTTAAGCTGGCAACGGCGAATGGCACGGTGGATTGTGTTCACCGACAATGTTTTCTGAAAGTATTTCTGAGCCCATGTTGTGATTTCCATTACAGTAGCATTCCTGTATGTGATGCAGTGCCGTCTAAGGGCCCGAAGATCACGGGCATCCAGTATGGTTTCCGGCCTTGACCCTTACGCACAAAGATTGTTCCATATTCTCTGATTCTTTAAATTATATTCTGCACTGTTGATGATGATAACATCAATCTCTGCAATTTTTCTTTGAAAAACTCCTTTTTGATATTGTTCCACTATTTTTATATAATATATTTTATATTTGTATACTCTTTTTTTATACCCAATCATGTTGCCAATTGACCTAATAAGTTGCAAATTGGTCTTCCAGCTGTTCCTTATATGTAAATTTAACTTTTCCGGCCTCTTATTGCTACCTGTCCCAACTTTTTTGGAATGTGTAGCTTTCATAAAATCCAAAATGAGCCAATATTTGGCATTTCAAAATGTCTCACTTTCAACATTTCATATGTTATCTATATTCTATTGTGAATAAAATATAGGTTCATGAGGTTTGTAAATTATTGCATTCCTTTTTTATTTACAATTTGTTGTGTCCTAATTTTTTTGGAATCGAGTTTGTAAATTATATATACATTATATTATACAATAAATAGATATACATTAAATTGCCAATGGTTTGGGGACACCTGGTCATTTAGTATGGTATGTGCTTTTTGAGCATCGCATTCCAAATTAGTCTTAATTTATAATTCCCTCCATTATTCTAGGAAAATGTTCCACTAGATTTTGGAGTGTGCTTGTAGGGATTTGTGCTTATTTAGACACAAGGGTGTTAGTAAAGTCAGGTACTGATGTAGGTACGGTGAGAAGGCCTTGGTGCAGTCAGCATTCAACTGCATCCTAAAGGTGTTCGATAGTCGAGTCGTCAAGTTTATTTCTATAGCGCTTTTCACAACAGACATTGTCTCAAAGCAGCTTTACAGAATTTTAAGAGTTAAGGTGAATGGTGTGCATTTATCCCTGATGAGCAAGCCATGGTGACTGTGGCTAGGAAAAACTTCCTTAGATGTTATGAGAAAGAAACGTTGAGAGGAACCAGACTCAATAGGGCAACCCCTCCTTATTTGGGAGACATTAAGAGTGTGATTATAAATCTTTAAATAATACAGAACACTGGAGAGTGAGAACTAACATGGGCGCTGGAATGTAAGATTATGAGTAATGTTCTTTCCACAGTATTTTACAGTAATTTGTGGTTATAAAACTAGGAGCTACTGAGCAACTCATAAAATAGCTCAACATTTGCGATAATCATAGATCAAACACCAGCTTCTCCATGCCAGAGCCTTTAAACACTCAAGGAGATCCAATGTCAAAACTCCACATGAAGTGGGATCCAACTCGCGCTGGTACATCTCTAGATGGTTCGGGATGTTTGCGGGTGTCGGCATCTACTTCTTTAAAGGTCCACAATTTTCATGAGTTGGGACGTGACTGGGGCTGGAGCAACCTCAGGATGCCTCGGGATGGGTAGAGAAAGAGAAGTGGTGGAGAAGAATTAGTGTAGCTGTTGTTCATGATAGTAACAGCACAAGTTGATAATGTGCATGTGATCAGGTGAACTGGAGCACAATGTTATGATGTGATTTGTGTTATGTGTAGGCTTTGCTAAAAAGATAAGTTTTTAATCTGCACTTAAACTGGGAGAGTGTGTCTGAGACTGAACACAGCCAGGAAGACTATTTCAATGTTCTATGCTCTACCACCTTTAGTGGACTTTGTTATTTTAGGAACTACTAGAAGAAGGGAGTTTTGAGATCTCAGGGAGCTTGACGGATTGTAGCGTGTTAGAAAACTGGATAGATACATGGGAGCTAAACCATTTAGTGTTTTGTAAGTAAGTAGCAGTAGTTTGTAGTCGATTAACTTAACAGGTAGCCAGTGTAGGGATGATAAGATTGGGGTTATATGGTCATATTTTCTCGACCTTGTGAGAACTCTGGCTGCTGCATTCTGGACTAACTGTAGCTTGTTTATTAATGATGCAGGACAACCACCTAGTAATTACAATATTCAATAGTCTAGTCTGGAGGTCATGAATGCATGGACGAGCTTCTCTGCATAAGATATAGACAACATGTTTCTTAGCTTAGCAATATTTCTAACGTGGAAGAAGGCAGTTTTTGTAACATGGTTGATATGATTTTTAAAAGACAAGTTGCTGTCTAAAATAAAAGGTATTTTTCTGTTTTTCTGTTAAACTAGTAGTTACAGAAAATTTTTCCAAATGCAGGTTGAAATGATAGAGCTTCTGTTTACTGGGTTCTCTTTCAAACATTCGTTCGGTATCTCACTATGGGAATCGCCTCGGGCGTGACCAATCCTGGAAGCATCAATCACACCACGTCTGTCAGCTGACAGACCAATCACGACAGTGATGCGGGAGTCCCGCCTCCCTATATACACCGCTGCTGGCGGTCTCTGCCTCATTCTCGTTCTCTTCTCCATGAAGATCCTTTTAGGAAGCTATCCTCAGCAGATCCTCTGGGGGTGGTCGCTTAACTGTTCACAGACAGGCCGTTAAGGTACATCTCCGAGCGCGGCTGCTTCTTGAGGAGAATATCCACTGTCAGAGCGGATATTCCCTTCTGCTGTTTCTTTCCTTATTTTCTTTCACATCGCGTCAAACGAGTATTAGAATATCGTTCGAGACCCGTTTCGAGAAGCACGTCGTGGTGATCTCGTTGTTTCCTTTTTTTTCCGGTGACTGCACCACCATTATGGCGACTGCGAGTTTATCCGGGTGCACGGCGGGAAAAGTTCAATCCCGACCATGTGCATGCGGGTCTACGATCTCGGCAAAAGACTCTCATCCCCTGTGCATCGTGTGCTTAGGAGTTCGGCACGCTCAAACCGTGCTTGCTAACCCCGAGTGCTGCCCGCACTGCGCTCTTTTCCCGTCAAGGGTTCGGGAGCACCGCCTGCGAGTCGCGGCCGCGAATAAAGGGGACCCATGTCTCTCTCCGCTGCCCGCAGAGAGGGACGAAGCTGCTTCGCAAGCACAGTGCAGCTGGGGAGAGTTGATGGACGAGGTTTCTCCTGTCCTTCCTTCACTCTTCGAATCTAACTCTCTACTGGATAACAAGGGTGAGGGAAAGGAAGATGATGAGGTCGCTCATTTTTTGGAGGAAGATTTGGAGGACGACGAGGAGGATGCTATCCTTCCTCCTGATCTTCTCTCCAGGCCTGGGAGTGCTACGGGCCCTTCCCCCATGCCGGGTGAGCTGGACCTCGTGGAGGTGTGTAGGAGAGCAGCCAAGAAACTTTCCATCGAATGGCCCTCTCAGCAGGTGCATCAGGACGCTGAGAGGGATTTATATGATGGGAAGAGGCTGCCATCGCGCGCTTCCCCAGTTAAGCAGCTGATTCCTGCTGTACCGGCGTGTGTCACAGAAATGCGTCGTTTTTGGGACAAGCCCTTCTCGCATAGAGTGCCCGTTAATGGTTTCTCTAGACTGGAGGTGCATGATATGGAGGCTTTGGGAATGTACACCCCCCCCCCCCCCCCCCCCCGTAGAGCTGTCGGTGGCTAGCCACCTCCACCCAAATCGACGAGCTGCTCTATCCTCCTCCTCCCCTTCTCTGCCAGGACGTACAGAAAGGCTGTCCGCCTCCCTTTTCCAGAAGATCTACCGCTCCTCGGCCCTGGCGGTTAGAGCTCTGAATGCCACCTCAATGCTCACGGCTTACCAGGCAGAGCTCATGGAGGAAATGGGGAGGCAGATTGATGCTGGGTCACCAGATTCAGCCTTGTGGGAAGAAATCTGCGTCATTGCGGATCTCAACCTACATTCTTCTAGAGGAGCGGTCCAGAGCTGCGGCCGCAGCATGGGCCTCGCTGTGGTAGGCGAAAGAGCCCTGTGGTTGGGGTTGACGGGCTTATCGGAGAGGGAGAAGGTGGAGTTCCTTGATGCCCCGATAGAGCCGAAAGCCCTTTTCGGGGCTGCGGTGGCGAATATGCGCCAGCAATGCGACCTTCGCAAGAAGGATGGTGAAGCGTTTGAGGCATGCCTCCCAAGAAAGCCTCCTGCTCGCCCTCCCCAACCCGCACGTTCATATTTCGCCCCTGCGCCCAGGGAGAGAAAGCCTGGTTTCGGGGCCCCTAGGCAACCCCCACCCCAGCAGTCAATGCGCGGGGAGGCTCGCCAGAAACAGCCCCAGCCCAGGAAACAGACCTCTTTTGCAGCGGCAGCTGCTAGACATCGAAAGAGAGGTGGCAGCACTCTCTGAGTTTCTGTAGCACCCCTCGACTCATCTCAGGTGTCTTGTCCTCCCCCTCCAGCGAAAAGGCGTTGGGGAGCGTTTCAAAGACTGTGTTCGACGAACAAGATTTCTCCGGTTAGAGTGTTGGCACCAGTTCCCCCAGTGCCCGGAAAGTTACTTCTCCCCTCTCCACTCGCGGGGTTATGCAAGAGAGAGAGAGCAGAATGTTCCATGTTCGTTCAAAAATATTAAAGATTTGTTCTGTGCATCCAGGCAGTGGGCCGAGGGCACAGATGTGTGTAATAAAGGGAAAAGTTAAAAAATCCACACACAATAAAATAACTCGAATCAGAGTTGCAACCCCCGGCTCCGCCGCCAGATGGTGCCACCGCGCCGTCTGTAAGCGAGAGCCACAGAGGTCCGCTCTCTGCTCGCGCAGAGAGTTGGCGCGCATGCGCAGTTCATCATTGGGTGTATTCCACAATACAGCGGCGTGATTTGGTCGACAGCAGAGGTACCAGAGCAATCCGCTCAGGTTTTGGAGGACGAAATAACCTCCTTACTGAGCAATGGGGTAATTCGATTGGTGCCGGCGAGAAGACAGCCAGCTCGGCTTTTATTCCCGGTACTTTGTCGTTCCCAAGAAAGGGGGGGGGTCTCCGTCCCATTCTGGATTTACGGAACCTCAACGAACACCTCAGAAAGTACAAGTTCAAGATGCTCACATTGAAAGCTTTGTACAGTCTTATTCGTCCCAGAGACTGGTTTACGTCAGTGGATCTGAAGGACGCGTATTACCACATAAGCATTTATCCGGCACACAGGAAATTCCTACGCTTTGCCTAACAGGGCACAGCCTACGAATATTTGTCGGGCTAGCTCTAGCTCCGCGGATCTTTACCAAATGTGTCGAAGCTGCACTATCTCCGTTGAGAACGACAGGTTTAAGAGTGTCAGCGTATTTGGACGATCTCCTCCTCTGCGCTCCGTCACGGCAGCAAGCGGAGGTGGATACGGGTGTGCTTCTGTCTCACCTGACTGGCTTAGGTTTCAGAATAAACGAGACAAAAAGCTGCTTGGTGCCCACACAGGAAATAATATACCTGGGTCTCAGATTGAACTCAGACCTGTATCAGGCTTTTCTATCAGAAGAGCGCATCAGATCGATTTGCAGTTGTCTCTCTCTTTTCCAGAGAGGAAGGACAGTTCCATTCAGACTCTGTTTACGCCTGCTGGGGCTGATGGCTTCGTCAGTGTCTGAATACCGCTGGGACTGTTGCGAATGAGAGAGTTTCAGTGCTGGGTTACGGCACAGCGCTTATGTCCAAAGCGCCACCTCAATCGCAGGGTGATGGTGACGTCACTGTGCTTACGCGTGATTTTCTCGAGTCGGGAACCCCGCTGGGGGCTGTTTCCCTGAGAAAAGTAGTGACGACGGATGCGTCACTCGCAGGTTGGGGTCCGGTGTGCGAAGGCAGGATGGCGAAAGGGAAATGGCCCGTTTCACTTCGGTGCGCACACATAAACTTTCTGGAGCTGTTAACGGTGTTTCTAGCTTTGAAACATTTCGTGCAGTTTCTTCGGAGTCACCACGTATTGGTCAGATCAGACAACACGATGGCGGTGGTGTACATAAATCACCAGGGCGGAACGTGCTCTCCTCGACTTCACCGTCTAGCGCGAGATCTCATGGTGTGGGGCATGGAGCATTTCCTGTCGCTGCGAGCGACTCATGTGCCGGGAGTGTTGAATGCGGGGGCGGATCTCTTGTCCAGGGGAAATCCCCTGTACGGGGAGTGGTCTCTCCATCCTCAGGTGGTGAACCTGTTATGGGAGAGATTCGGCTGGGCCGCCGTAGATCTCTTCGCCTCGCATGAAAACACTCATTGCCCTTTGTTCTTTTCTCGTTTGGCTTTGAGCACATTCTCAAAGCCGCTGGTTCCGCCATGGGATCTGTCCGTGGTCCTGAGCGCGCGGATTTAATGGCTTTTCATCCACCTCCTTTTTCCTCAGCGGAGGAGGAGCGACTTCACTGTCTGTGTCCTGTCCGTGCGCTACGTCACTATGTTGACAGGACGAAGGGATTGAGTAATCAGCTGTTTGTTTCATGGGCTGATTCCCGTGAGGGGAGTCCCGTTTCCCGGCAGCGCCTGTCCCATTGGCTCGTGGAGGCTATTATAATGAGTTATAATAGCGTGGGTCTTAACCCTCCAGAAGGACTAAGGGCTCATAGTACCCGAGGCTTGGCCGCTTCGTGGGCGCTTTTTAAGGGTGTTTCGATTCAGGACATCTGTGCGGCAGGATGCTGGGCTTCGCCGCACACTTTTGTCCGTTTTTATAGGCTGGATGTAACGGAGCCTTCGCTGGCTCATTCCGTCCTGAGTGTGTAATACATATATGTATATATATTGTATGTATATATATATATATATTGTATGTATATATATATATATATATATATATATATATATATATATATATATATATGTATATGTATATGTATATATTGTATGTATATATATATATATATATATATATATATATATATATATATATATATATATATATATATATATATATACCTCACTCCTGTTATCAGAGAACCGGGGTTACGTAAGTAACCTAAAGTTTTGGGCCGATGAGCAAAATATTTGTCTTATCAGAATTTAATAATAGAAAGTTATGAGTCATCCAGTCTTTTAATTCTTTAGCACACTTAGTTATTCGAACCAATTGAGCTGTATCGTCTGGTTTCGATGAGATATATAGTTGGGTATCATCAGCATAACATTGGAAGCTAATCCCATGCCTTTTAATAATATTTCCCAAGGGAAGCATGTATATTTTAAAAACCAGGGTTGGTTTGGGATAGGGTCGAGGTCAGAGCTCTATAGGAGAAGATCTTCCACTCCAACCCTGGCAAAGCATTTTTTTATTCACTTTGCTTTGTGCACAAGGGTATAGACATGCTGGCACAGGTTTGGGTCTCCTAGTTCAAGTGAAGGGAAAATTTCAAGCTACTGCATCCAGACACCCTCTACAATTTTGTGCCTTCAGCTTTGCGATAAGGGAAAGAAACACATGTGACTGGAAACATCAGGTTTCCAAATACTTTCCTCCATGTAGGAATCATAGAACAAAAAAGACATCAACAAGGAAATATGGCACTGTGATCTTACAAAGAACAGAACATCCCTGATGAGAAGACAAGAAGAAGACAGAGAGGCTGTCAACAGGCCTACAGCTACATACATTTGACAATTATCTCCCATATTCTTTTCAAATACAAATTGAATTTGTCACATGCATGTTCAGACAGAGCACGACATGTAGTAAAATGCTTTTTTTGGTCCGAGATGTAAATAGAATAAACATGCAATTAAGTATAATATATATATATATATATATATATATATATATATATATATATATATATATATATATATATATATATATATATATATATATATATATTTTTTTTTTTTTTATTTTTTTTTTTTTTTACGTTCTATGATTTATATATACACTATATTGCCAAAAGTACTGGGTCACCTGGCCTTTCCTGCTATATGTGTTTTTTTTTTCCAAACTGTTACCACAAAGCTGGAGGCACTCAATTGTATAGGACGTCTTTAGATGCACTATAATAAAATTTTGCATTCACTTAAACATTTACACCCAAACCTGTTCCAGCATGGTCATTGCTAAAGTGTCCATGTGCTGATTTTAACTGTGCCAGTCAAGAGTTAAAGTGTCAGTTGTGCAATTGTACAAATGTTTTGTGCAAAGGAGGTTAAAGTAAGTCCAGTGGAGAAAGTCCAAGTACAACATATTTTTCTGGTTTAAACTCTGAATGGCCTAGAGGGGAGGAGCTCCTCCTCATTCTTTCTGTGTTTGCATTCAAGGATCGGAAGCGCTTCCTTTAATGCAACAAAGAATATAGTCCATTGTTGATATGGCTGAGGTCTTTCACTCTCTTTCTGGACCTGGTCTGGCATGGCTTGCTCTAGATATCCTGCAAGTCAGAAAACTTGGTGCAGATGGTATGCTCAGCTGACTGCACCAACCTATATAGGGCCTGCCTGTCCTGCATGGTGCTGTTCCTGAACCAGGAAGTGATGCTACCAATTAGGATGCTCTCAGTGGTGTAGGTGTAGAAAGTCCTCCGAAAATCCACCATTTTGCCATTATGGACGTGGCCCATTTTTACCCCAAAATTTTATTTAATAATGCATGTTTATTTAAATAAATATTAAGGTCATGGCTGATATCCTTCTTTCATTGCATGATTTAAAACGTGAGCGTTCCAGAACACCAAACTCAAATGGTTATCTTTTATGAAATTTGTAATACTTCTCTATTCTTAATTTCTTTCTTAATGATTGCAGATTGTGTATTTTTTCCATCTGGTTTGTTAGTTTATGTTTTGGGGAAAAAATACTACACATTGAAATCTGATGTCACTTTAGGTTATTTGTTTGCTTAAAGACATCATTGAGGACCACACAATCAATATTTAGACCCTGAAAAATAAAACCATATAAATTAAACAAATTTAATAAAAAAAAAAAAAAATTTTTTTTCTTTTTTAAGTTTTTAGTTAACAGCGAGGAAACTACAATGCAGAAGTGTTGTATGTAAGCCAAACTTTTTGCAAAAATGTAAAATGGATGTTCTGAGCTGGCAACTTTCTTTGAATCCTTTTTCAAGTTTGCTTTGATAAATAAGAAGAATGAAAATGTAATAATCAACAAAGAAGTACAAGAGCTTTGTGTTTAATTTAACACAAAAACTTCTATTTCTCATTTTTGCAGATCCCTCAGAAGGCTTCCACTGCCAGGATGAGTGTCGGATCCTGGGTCACTCAGACCGTTGTTGGATGCCACGTATGCCAGTGCCAGAGCATGTTAAGTCACCCGAGCGTAATCGTGATGTCATTGCCTTGTCTATTGAGGCTACAGGCATGGATATGCCACATTATGAGGACTGCGGAACCACCAAAAGGACTTTTGCCACCTTTGGCAAGGATGGACCAGAAGAGGAGCCAAAAGACAAAAGGACAAATGAGATGACCACAAGCATCTGCAACGTTAAAGCTAATAGTGGCATCCGTGAGGCTGGAAATGGGCGTGAGGCCATCAGCCCCATCACATCACCGGCACATCACAAGAGCCCACAATCTAAGCCACCCACTGGCTACAATACATTAAAATGCTGTGATGTTGAGCGCATTGTAAACCATAGTTTGCTGCGCCAACCAGAGGGCAAAGACAGTGAGCCGGCCATGCGTGAGATCAACCCACTGCTGCAGGATGGACGGGAGAAGGAATCCCCAAGTAGCAAGCGCCTGAAGGACATTGTGCTTTAACTAGCTTATAGACACTCACACCAAGACTGCAAGTGCTGTTGATATGTGAATGTGTGCTTATATCTAAAGTAGGGGGCACACAGCTTTGTTTCACGAGAGAGTTTGTTTATATTAGGCACAAAGAAAGAGTGTGCTGGACAAAAAAATTTGTTTGCCCGGCTATGACAAAAGTCGTGGCTTAATTGTAACAGAACTGTCTTTTTTTTTTTTTTTTTTTGAATTTTTTCTGTTTCTTTTTGGCAAACAGTGGACAAGCGGGTCAGTGTTAGCAATGTGCATGCTAATTCCTACCCCTTTTTGTCTCGCTCAATCTTTCTTTTAATCCTAAAGAAAATGATTTTTTGGTGGACTAGGGCTACCATCTAAGCACACTCATTGCCTTTTAGACTCATAATAGACTGCTTTTGGAGAATGCCTTTTTTCAGTGCACAGCTTGCCTCAGCTGCCAAATGGTCTCATTGCACCCAGAGAGAATAATCCATTGTTCTGCGGGAGAAATTTCCCATGTTTTGTACTGCCCAGCCCAGCTCTCCCAACATTGGTTGTACATGAGGGTGTGGGAAAGCTCTGCAGATCTCATTCCATTTCCTTATTTCTTTCATCGTCAGCTCTTTAAGTTTCCTCAAGACATTGTTAATATAAAAAGTAAATAAAAGTGATATGTGCTTATTACCACGAATTAAGTTCAATCTCACAAGCCTCCGAAGTTGGTAAAAACATGCTCCATGAGGAAAAAAGACACATTGCCTCTGAAATCTTCTGTGCAAATTCTTGACTGTAGCCAATGGAGCAGTGTGCTCTAGTCTTGTTTTATTCCCTTGTTTTTTTATTTGTTGTTATTGTTGTTGATGTTGTTGTTTTTTTGTTTTTTTTTTACTTATCTAGGATAGAAGGGGTCGTCATTCATGTCTTGCTATCTATAATTTTTAATAACCTGTTGTTTAGTGACAATCCCTTTAATGTTTTGTTGCAAGAGTAAAAAAAAAAAAAAAAAAAAATAATAATAATCACTGGTGTTCATCTAAAGCTACAGTAGCATTTGTTTCACAAAAATGGAAGAAATGTGCAAATATATTTTATAAGTAATTAAAAATATATAATTATAATATTTACCGCTGTTGTTCTTTTCTCAGCAAGATACACTTAAAATTAACAGGCTTTTTTAAATAATGACTTTGCTTTTAACTGATCTTAGATTTCTGTTTAATGTGTTAACCCCCGGTAACTGTTTAATTCAGTCGTGTTGTTAAAAAAATAATTACATTAAAAAAAAAAAATAAAAAAAAAAAAAGGTTTTTATCGGTCAGTTCTTGTGCCATTCAGTTTCTGTGGGGGGAAAATGCAGGTAGAAGTAAAAAAAAAAAAAAAAAAAAAAAAAAAAAAAAAAAAACCTATGTTAGCACCAACAGTAGTGTATAAGTACAGTGAGCTTAGAGGGATATAGGAAAAGAAATGTTAAAAAGGCGACAGGTTAATGTCACAGGTTAACATATTATTGTTTATGGGTAAAATTTAACAATAAACAATAATCTGTTGATTTACAACAAGGGTAACATTTCACATTTGTGAAGTACTTTTTGTTGCACTTGATATATTTCATTGGTAAAGCTTCATGTAGCTTCCTGCAGCTACATGCGTCTGACTAGATTTAAAATGTTTTGATTTATAACTAGCACAGTAATGTCAGTATGTATGTTGTTGACAGGACTATGTAGATTAGATGGAAATGGAATGTGGAATGGAAGGTCATAGTTAAACATTTTTTAAACTGACTACATGAAAATAGATACAAATGGTTAAAATGCAAATTAAATAGATCCTGTACCTGAATGTTTTGCTGGTCTCGCCAACAGTGTCTGGCAACATAAAAACTGACTTATCACTGAATGTACACTGCAAATTATTATTAAACTATTAAATGTTGTCCATATTGTCTCTGTCTCCATTTTTTTTTATGAAATTGTCTCCTCATTGTGTCCTTTTTAAAGAAATTAAATAAAAAAAAATTTCTTCTTATTTAATTTCCCCTTAATGGCTAATAATGCTAATAATTTAATCTGCTTTGACTGGAAAATGAGTGAATGTGCATTTTTGAAAAGTAATAAGCATGATCTGAACTCTGTGCATTGTAGTTACACTATCCTTTCTTAAGTAGTCTGTTGTCTTGCCAAAAAGAAAAGTTAAATACTTAAATGCTATAAGCTAATCTGAATAATATTGAAAGCAATATTTGCAAATTATCTGACAGTTTTAATTAAATGTAGCTGTTCTGGATCTCTATGCCAAGATTAAGACTTAGGCAAGCAATAACATCCTTTATGTTTATATGCTTTTTAAAGGAGAATATTTAATTATGTCACACACACACACACACACACACACAAAAATGTGCAAACTAGTCCTCTATAAATTAAGGATATTACACAAATTCAATTTAATTAAATTAATTTGTGTTTGTATAGCTCTTTTAGCATTTGGTGTAGGGGTGATCCTGAAGGAGGAGTACAGTAAGAGTGTAGTGGAGGTGTAGAGAGTTTCTGATAGGGTGATGAACCTGATGCTGGAAGTTGAAGGGTTGATGATAAATGTCATCAGTGCTTATGCTCCACAAGTCAGCTGTGGGATGGGGAAGAAGGAAAAGTTCTGGAGTGAATTAGATGAAGTTGTAGATGGTGTACCTAGGAATGAACGATTGGTGATTGGGGCAGACTTTAATGGGCATGTAGTTGAAGGGAACAGAGGTGATGAGAAGGTTATGGGTAGGTATGGCTTTAAGGAGAGGAATGTGGAAGGGCAGATGGTGGTAGATTTTGCTAAAAAAAATGGAAATGGCAGTGGTGAACAGTTATTTTAAGAAGAAGGAGGAGCATAGGGTGACGTATAAGAGTGGAGGAAGGTGCACACAGGTGGACTATGTTCTATGCAGAAGATGCAACCTGAAGGAGATTGGACACTGTAAGGTGTTGGCATGGGACAGTGTAGCTAGACAGCATTGGATGGTGGTCTGTAGGATGGTTTTGAAGCTAAAGGAGAAGAGGAGTACTTTTACTAGGACCACATGTAGCTTGAAGCAACCTTTCCAATTACGTAGCATCTCTGGATGGCTGTTTCTGACTTTGGTGTTATTATCTTTCCTTTGAGGCTCCCGTGAATAATATTACCAGGATCGCCTTCTTTCACCTCAGAAATATTGCTAAAATTTGAAATATGTTGTCGTTACAGGATGCGGAAAAACTAGTTCATGCTTTTGTTACATCTAGATTAGACTACTGTAACGCTTTACTGTCTGGGTGTTCGAGTAAGTGCATAAATAAGCTTCAGTTAGTTCAGAATGCCACAGCAAGAGATCTCACTAGATCTAGAAAATATGACCACATCATTCCTATTTTAATCAGTCTACACTGGCTAACATTCAAAGCTCGCATTGATAAAAAAAAAATTCTACTGATGCACCACAGTATCTGAGTGAACTTCTGTACCAGTATGATCCATCATGCTTACTTAGATCAAAAGGTGCAGGCTATCTGTTGGTACCTCAAAAAATGAAAACTACAGCAGGTGGCAGATCTTTCTCTTATAAAGCCCCACAGTTATGAAACAGCCTTCTAATCAGTGTTCAGGACTCAGACACAGTCTCAGTGTTCAAGTCGAGGTTAAAAACGTATTTATTTAGTCAAGCCTTTTATCAGTAGATTTTTTTTCTGGGGAAAAGGCGCAGATCTGGAGGGAATATGGATATAGAGTGTTTGGTGAACTAGGATATTTGTATGCTGTCGTCCCCTCACTTTCACATGTTCACTCAGGTTTTTTGACGGTGGTGTGGTGGGTCGTCTCTTATCCCAGAAATCCCTCATGTCTGTGTTACCTTCTGGTTCTCCCTTTTAGCTATGCTGCCATAGCGAGTCTTGCTGGAGTCCAAACTGCACAGTGACATTAACTTTCATACAACAATAAAGACACATAATAATCCATATCCTTCTTTTCCTGTCACCCCTTTTCTCTCTCTCTCTCTCTCTCTCTCTCTCTCTCTCTCTCTCTCTCTCTCTCTCTCTCTCGGTCGAGTTAAACATGCTTCTGAGGTTCCAGTGACCACTGTTCCTGCCACTCCCCACTTCGTGGATCTTCCCACTTCGTCCAGGCCTGCCTCTGGATAGTGTTCTCTTCGATTGGAGACCTTTCTGTGCAGCTTGGGACGGTTTCTCATCAACGCCTTGGGTGGTTCCATGAAATTCTTGAATAAGAACGGGCGATTTGAGGATGGATTGGACTGTAGCTAATGTCAACAATCTGCTACATTGACTCAGGACTTCTTTTCGTGATCATCTTGATCATCTTCACTGTACCCCGCAACATCGTATATCTACTATAAATGGACATTCGGTGCAACCCAGATGAGGATGGGTTCACTCTTGAGTCTGGTTCCTCTCAAGGTTTTTTCCTTATGCCATCTCGGGGAGTTTTTCCTTGCCACGGTCACCACCGGCTTGCTCATCAGGGACAAACTTACTTATAAAGAACATATTCACTTCTAATCACCACATTTTTTGTGTAAAGCTGCTTTGAGACAATGTTCATTATTAAAAGCGCTATACAAATAATAAGGCATATGAGGAGCTGTATAAGAAGTTGGACACTAAGGAAGGAGAAAAGGATACCTTAAAGGCCTGTTCATGAAAATATTGTCTGACATTAAACTGGTCTGTGGCACAAAAAAGGTTGGGGACCGCAGTCATAATGTCAGCCCGCCTGTGCACTGCTGGCATTACCGCCTCAATCACCGAGGAAACACCCCCTCCCAACCAGCTGCACGGAATTGGCGTCTAATTTTCTGGCACTTATAAGGACGCCTGAATCCTCCAGTCAGTGCCAGATTGTCTTTAGGCTTGCCCTGAAAACTCTCCAGCGTCTTCTCTGTTTTGTTTGTTTGTTTGTTTCTGACCTGACTATTCTGTCCTCCGGTTTCCGACTCGGCTCGGCTCGCGCTGAACGCGCTCCGGTTTCCGGCTCGGCTCTGCTCGCGCTGAACGCGCTCCGGTTTCCTGCTCGGCTCTGCTCTGTTCGCGCTGTACGCGCTCCGGCTTCCGGCTCGGCTCAGCTCGCGCTGAACGCACGTTTAGGTTTCCGGCTCGCGCTGAACGCGCCCCCGCTTCCGGTTTGGCATCCTCGCCCTCCGCGTAGGATCGGCTCCCTGAATCGGCTCCCTGAATCGGCTTCCCGATTCGGCTTCCCGATTCGGCTTCCCGATTCGGCTTCCCGATTCGGCTCTGCACAGCTTTTCTCCCCTG
This sequence comes from Silurus aristotelis, assembly GCF_946808225.1. Classification (NCBI taxonomy): domain Eukaryota; kingdom Metazoa; phylum Chordata; class Actinopteri; order Siluriformes; family Siluridae; genus Silurus; species Silurus aristotelis. Next base: position 12,714,654 of record NC_139587.1, on the reverse strand, counting down.
CTCCTTTTGCATCTGCCTTGGATCCTATAACCTGAACATTCTGACAGAACAATCTGGCCAACATGGATCCCGCGGATGTACCTGCCTCTAGCGCCGATGTAGCAGCCTTGTCTTGCCGACAAGCGGCGCAGGAGCAACAAATCCAAAACCTCTCTACTGGCGTGCAGGAAATCATGGGATTTTTGCGCACACGTTTTGGTGACCGAATCACCACAGGTGCTTCACCACCATCGTTGCCTGCAGCCCCGGCCCGGCCGGCCCCTGCTTGTCCTACCACCCCTTCGGCCATGCGTGAGCCTCAGCTCGCGCAACCAGCCCGGTTTTCGGGCGACCCGGACTCCTGCCGATCGTTTGTTATGCAGTGTGACCTGATTTTTAGCATGCAGCCCTCCCAGTTCGGTACAGAGCGCTCCAAGGTGGCCTACGTCATTTCCCTCCTGTCAGGCCGGGCCCTAAGGTGGGCCACTGCGGAGTGGGAATGTCAATCAGCCAACTGCAGATCGTTCGCCGCCTTTTCTGCCGAACTCCGGAAGGTCTTCGGCACATCTACACCACGCCAAGATGCCGCCCGCTCCCTGGTCTCGGCCGCACAGGGGCATCGCTCTGTTGCAGAGTTCGCGGCTGAGTTCCGGACGCAGGCCACTGACAGCGGATGGGATCGCATTGCGCTTTACGATACTTTCCTCCAGGGCCTCTCCTCTGCCGTTAAGTATGAACTTGCTGCTCTTGGTCCGCCCCGGAGAGGACTGCCATGAACCAGTATATCCGGGAGTCCCTGGCGGCGGGTATCATCCGACCATCCTCCTCCCCGGCTGGGGCGGGTTTCTTCTTTGTTGAAAAGAAGGATGGGTCCCTACGCCCCTGCATCGACTACCGGGGTCTTAATGCTATTACTGTCCGGAACCGTTACCCCTTGCCGCTTATGGCCTCGGCGTTTGAGCTCCTGCATGGGGCCACAATCTTCACTAAGCTGGATCTACGCAACGCGTACCACCTGGTGCGTATCAGGGAGGGGGACGAGTGGAAGACCGCCTTCAACACCCCAGCCGGACATTACGAGTACCTCGTCATGCCTAACCAACGCCCAGGCCGTCTTTCAGGCTCTAGTCAACGAGGTCCTCCGTGACATGCTCAATACGTTCGTGTTCGTCTACCTGGATGATATCTTGAACTTCTCCCATTCCATGGACGAGCACGTCCGGCAGGTGCGTCAGGTCTTGGAGAGACTTCTCAAGAACGGGCTCTACGTAAAACCCGAGAAATGTGAGTTCCACACCTCACATACCTCGTTCCTGGGATACCTGCTTTCAGCAGGGAATATCCGGATGGACCCTGCCAGGGTCCAGGCAATCCGGGACTGGCCGACCCCCACCTCCCGCCGCCAATTACAAAGGTTCCTGGGATTCGCCAACTTTTATCGCCGCTTCGTGAAGGGCTATAGTTCGGTGGCGGCACCCCTCCACCTTCTGACGTCTTTCCTCCGCTTGTTCGTTTGGGGCCCCGAGGCTGAGGAGGCATTTCTGGGGCTTAAGCGGCGATTCACGGAGGCGCCTATCCTCATCTTTCCTGACCCGGCTCGGCAGTTAATTGTTGAAGTCGACGCCTCCGGCGTAGGGGTAGGGGCGGTGCTCTCCCAGGTCTGCCCTGAGGATAACCACCTGCATCCTTGCGCCTTTTATTCCAGGCGCCTTAGCGCCTCGGAACGTAACTACCCGGTGGGTGAGAGGGAGCTCCTTGCCGTCAAACTGGCCTTGGAGGAATGGCGCCATTGGTTGGAGGGTGCGGAGGTCCCCTTTCTGGTCTGGACGGATCATCGCAACCTTGAGTACCTCCAATCGGCTAAGCGACTCAACCCCAGACAGGCCAGATGGGGCCTTTTCTTTGGCCGCTTCCAGTTCTCTCTTTCGTACCGGCCTGGGAGCCGGAATGTCAAGCCTGATGCGCTCTCTAGAGTCCATGCCCAGGAGGAGGAGGAGGAGCCGTGCCCAGAGACCATCCTTGCCAAGTCTGTGTCGGTCCACACCCTTAGCCTCGCTTTGGAGGATCGGGTCAGGGAGGCCCGAGACAGGGGCCCTGTCCCCGAGGGTTGCCCCACTGGTCTCCTGTTCGTCCCCGAGGGGCTCCGCTCTGGAGTTCTTCAGTGGTGTCACAACTCCCTGTTCTTCTGTCACCCCGGTCAGCCTCGCACCTTGTCTCTGGTCAAGGCACGCTTCTGGTAGCCTTCCATGGTAAAGGACACCCGGGACTTTGTCGCAGCCTGCCCCGACTGTGCCCAACACAAGAACCCTCGTGGCCGCCCCCAAGGTCTTCTTCGGCCCCTTCCTATCCCGAAACGCCTGTGGTCGCACATCGCCATGGACTTTGTTACCGGGCTGCCCGTTTCCAATGGCAACACGGTCGTCATGATGGTCATTGATCGGTTTTCTAAGATGGGCCACTTCATTGCCTTACCCAAGCTGCCATCTGCCAAGGAAACCACCAAGCTGGCCCTCCAGCACATATTTCGCCTCCATGGTTTTCCCAGGGACATCGTCTCAGACCGCGGACCCCAATTCTCGGCGCTGTTTTGGAGGGAGTTCTGCCGCCTCCTGGGCATCTTGACCAGCCTCTCATCTGGGTTTTACCCCCAGACGAACGGACAGACCGAGAGACTCAACCAGGATCTTGAAACTGGTCTCCGCCTCCTTTGCAGTCGGGAACCCTCCTCCTGGTCAGACAGACTTTTGTGGATCTAGTATGCCCATAACACTCTTCCCACTGCTGCCACGGGACTTGCGCCCTTCCAGGTGGTCCACGGTTTCCTGCCGCCTATTTTCTCGAACCAGGAACTCCGGTCCGCCGTTCCTTCCGCCGCCCTTTTCTTCTGACACTGCCGTCGAGGCTGGAGGACGGCCTGAGCGGCTCTGCTCAAAAATGGCATAAGGCTTTGCCAGGGGGCCAACCGTACGCGGCGCCTAGCCCCCCACTACCGTGCCGGGCAACGTGTATGGCTCTCTACTCGGGACCTTCCCCTTAAGGCCACCTGTCGGAAGCTCGCCCCGCACTTTATCGGCCCCTTCCCCATTTCCAAGGTCGTCAATCCCGTGGCCCTCCGGCTCAGGCTCCCCGGGGCACTCTGGGTCCACCCGACCTTTCAAGTGTCTAGGGTTCGACCCGTTCGGTCCTGCTCCCTGCTCCCTGATCCTATAACCTGAACATTCTGACTCATAAGGCATGCAAAAGTAATTTCTTGTTCATTGGGGATCCAGGGCATGAAGCAAAAGCTCCTACACTGCTGTCAAATTTATCAATGTTTGATTAATATAATTTATGCACTAAAGTGACATTATAAATGTATAAATTGTGTATAAGCCAATCAAGAAACATACAGTATAAGCTTTTTGGTTGTCACCAGGGACCTATTGCTATAGTTGGCACAAATTACCATTTTTAGATGTTCATTCTTGGAATAAGTAGTAAATCTTAGAAGAAAATGGTTTACTTTACACCACTAGTTTTGTTGCTAAATAAAAAACCCATCATGACACAAATATGCAAATAAGTAGGCTGGTTTATTATTATTAATATAAAAAGAAATTATATTTGCAATTATATCCAAATTTTGAATGGCTTTATCATGAATAAACAATGATCAGCCTCAAGAAGGGTGCATTAGACAGCACTGTTTATTCCCTTTAACATGTCAATTAACCTACTCTTATGTAACGTTCTAACACACTCCATTACCTTGCACTGTTGACCCCAGGTACCTGAACTCCTCCACATTCTACACCTCTTCTTCCTGCAACCGCACCACTCCACTGCCCTCCCTCTCATTCACAAACATGTACTCTGTCTTACTCCTACTGAGTTTCATTCCCCTTCTCTCCAGCGCATACCTCCACACACATGTACTGTCTTACTCCCACTGATAAATATTCATTAGTAAATAAATAAATATATATATATAAAATCGTTTATTTTTACCTTTAGCAATATAGATTTATTCTAAGTTTATAAAAAGAAAGTGATGCTATTCTACATTTATTCATAATTTCATGTGTCAAAATTTCAATGGCTTGAATATTAAACCCTTTCCAAGGTCGTCAATCCCGTGGCCCTCCGGCTCAGGCTCCCCGGGGCACTCTGGGTCCACCCAACCTTTCAAGTGTCTAGGGTTCGACCCGTTCGGTCCTGCTCCCTGGTGCCCTCCGCCAGGCCCCCTCCGCCCGCCCGGGTCATTGGTGGGGGTCCTGCCTACACCGTGCGCCGCCTGCTCTGCTCCCGTCGTCGTGGTCGGGGCCTTCAGTACCTTGTGGATTGGGAGGGCTATGGTCCTGAGGAGCGCTCCTGGGTCCCCTCCCGCTTTGTCCTGGACCCTGACCTGATTGCCGGCTTTAATCGGGCCCACCCGGGCCAGCCTGTTGGGGCGTCCAAGGCCGCCCTGGATGGGGGGGGTACTGTCAGCCCGCCTGTGCACTGCTGGCATTACCGCCTCAATCACCGAGGAAACACCCCCTCCCAACCAGCTGCACGGAATTGGTGTCTAATTTTCTGGCACTTATAAGGACGCCTGAATCCTCCAGTCAGTGCCAGATTGTCTTTAGGCTTGCCCTGAACACTCTCCAGCGTCTTCTCTGTTTTGTTTGTTTGTTTGTTCGTTTGTTTGTTTCTGACCTGACTATTCTGTCCTCCGGTTTCCGACTCGGCTCGGCTCGCGCTGAACGCACTCCGGTTTCCGGCTCGGCTCTGCTCTGCTCGCGCTGAACGCGCTCCGGTTTTGCATCTGCCTTGGATCCTATAACCTGAACATTCTGACTCATAAGGCATGCAAAAGTAATTTCTTGTTCATTGGGGATCCAGGGCATGAAGCAAAAGCTCCTACACTGCTGTCAAATTTATCAATGTTTGATTAATATAATTTATGCACTAAAGTGACATTATAAATGTATAAATTGTGTATAAGCCAATCAAGAAACATACAGTATAAGCTTTTTGGTTGTCACCAGGGACCTATTGCTATAGTTGGCACAAATTACCATTTTTAGATGTTCATTCTTGGAATAAGTAGTAAATCTTAGAAGAAAATGGTTTACTTTACACCACTAGTTTTGTTGCTAAATAAAAAACCCATCATGACACAAATATGCAAATAAGTAGGCTGGTTTATTATTATTAATATAAAAAGAAATTATATTTGCAATTATATCCAAATTTTGAATGGCTTTATCATGAATAAACAATGATCAGCCTCAAGAAGGGTGCATTAGACAGCACTGTTTATTCCCTTTAACATGTCAATTAACCTACTCTTATGTAACGTTCTAACACACTCCATTACCTTGCACTGTTGACCCCAGGTACCTGAACTCCTCCACATTCTACACCTCTTCTTCCTGCAACCGCACCACTCCACTGCCCTCCCTCTCATTCACAAACATGTACTCTGTCTTACTCCTACTGAGTTTCATTCCCCTTCTCTCCAGCGCATACCTCCACACACATGTACTGTCTTACTCCCACTGATAAATATTCATTAGTAAATAAATAAATATATATATATAAAATTGTTTATTTTTACCTTTAGCAATATAGATTTATTCTAAGTTTATAAAAAGAAAGTGATGCTATTCTACATTTATTCATAATTTCATGTGTCAAAATTTCAATGGCTTGAATATTAAACCCTTCTCATCTCATGTCTACCTTGGAATTTTACACTGAGGAGTAAAGCTAAAATGTTAGGAAGATAATGGCAAAAAAACTAGGCATGGCCATTATCATCCCTGCAGGAGAATAATCAGCTTGAACTAAATCCAGTGCTATGGAGTTCCATATTCACTCATACAAATATGGGGTGTGTGGAGTCCTGAAGTGCACAGCAGGTCAGTAGCAGACAGGCTCTCTACTGGAAGGTCAAACCTTTTTTTAACGTGCTGGGACACTGGGAGACTACCAGAAACCAGCAATCTTAATAGGATGAGGTAATACCTTTTGTGAACTATTTTTCTTAGAAATGCTTGCATTGCCCCTGAATTATAGAGCAACACTTAACTTATTCAGTTGGAAATAGCTTTTCTCATTGTGAATATCTAATTTGACGTATTATTGAATACCATTTTTGTGAATATTTACTGAATATTTACATTTTGTGAATAATTTAATTGTACATTAATACTGTAAATCATCCAAACTATGAACAATGTATATGTGAAAACCTATAACATAATCCAGAATGTGTTTTTTATTTCTGAATCTTTAATGCTAGCATGTTATAATTCAGCAGTAAACTTACCATTAACGCTGGCGCTGTTAACTGCCGCTGCTTTTGGAAGATATATGTTTAAAATTTTATGTTGTTTGCTGCACCCGGGTAGTAGTCTAATTACTCTACACTGAAGCTGTCTACTTGACCAGGGTTGCTGTCGGCCTGTGTACTTTATGCTTGTGGCTACAGACGGCTAGTCATAGCTATATATCTGGCAACTGTTTGTGGATTCTTCGCGTCTGTCGCAGATGTTTGGTGGCGGCTCGAGTCCATTGCTACAAAAATAGAGAATATTCATTAATCTCTGCTGGTCTCAGACCCTGCTAAAGCCTCCTTTTCCTTCACTATTACGACACTCACTGAATTCTACTCTCTCTACCTCTCTAAATTTTCTATAGCAGATGAGAATGCTTCATTCATTCGTAAATCTAAATCAACTACCTGTCAGTTAGACCCCTTTTCAACTCATATAGTCTAAGGTGGTCTGTCAGATCTTTTGCCTCGTATCACTGAGATCATCCATTCCTCTTTCACCTTTGGCATTGTTTCCAACTCCTTTAAGACTGCTCCCATACTAAAGAAGCCAGGTGCTGATGCAAATAATTTTGATAATTTACATCCAATTTCCAATCTGCCATTTTTATCCAAAATTAAAAAAAAGGTAGTTTTGTGCTCAGGTGCACAACCACCTAGCAGTAAAGGATTTAAAGGAGCAATTCCAGTCAGGTTTCCACTCTCACGATAGTACTGAGACTGCCCTTGTCGAAATCTCTAATGATCTCCTGGTAGCGGCTGATTTAGGACTTCTCTCTATTTAAATTCTTCTTGACTTAACCTCAGCATTCGACACTATCCCTCATTATATTTTATTAGATAGACTTGAGACTGCGCTCAATTTGTTCAGCTAGGACAGTTCAAATCTAAATCTTCAACCATCAATGCAGTTGATTAAACCTACCTCTGACCTTCTTCCATCTTCTCTTTCTAACTGTTTGGCTAAAGTTAAAGCTTGGTTCTCAAATAATCTTCCTAACTTAGCAGAAGTAAGACTGAAATACTCTTTGTAAGCACAAAAAAAAAAAATGTGTTTTGACAGTTCCACTATTGCCCCTTTGACACAGGTTAAGAGATTGGGTTTTATCATTGATAACACCCTCTATAGCAGTGCTCCCCAACCCCCGGGCCTCAGACCAGCAGCGGTCCGTGGGTCAATTGGTACCGGGCCGCACACAAAGAATACATACTTACATTGTTTCCGTTTTATTTATTATCTGATTTTGAATGATGTTTTATTTTGGAAAATTACCGTATTCTCCCACCACATCTGTCTATGACTCACTCTTGATGCATGTCAAGATGCTTGCCTCGGTCACATGTCTTACCTACATTCGCTACCTTCTTAAAAGGTGCTGCTCCGGCCGCTAACACATAATACATTACCGCTAAATTGAAACCCCCAAGCTAGCAAAATGAATAAAAAACAACACAGTGGATTCACGATTATTGTTATATTTATAAAATATCAGTTTTTATGCCAGTCGTATCATTTTAATTTGTTGTATCTATAACATACACACACACACACACTGTCCGTCAAAATATTGTCCGGTCCATGGCCAAAAAAGGTTGGGGACCACTGATCACATATTAAGATCACCCAGACTATCACATCCGTCCACATGACTAACTATCTATGAATTTCAATAAAAGGATGAGCACCACAGCTTACACTTTTATTAGGGGTTTTCATGACACAGTGTCATACACAGTGTCAGACACATAGTGTCAAAGATACAAACAGGATAAACCCTGACCTCTCCAGCTGACTCCCAACCTTATACCAGAATATGGTACAGTGGTACCCTGCTTATCGACCGGCTCGGACATCAACCTTTTCGCTTAGCAAACAGTTTTTCGACTGAAATTTGCGTCCGCTGAACGACCAAATGCCCGCTTATTGACCTTTTTTTTACCCCGACCCACGTGGAGCATTTTTTTTTTGGTTACTTTTGTAATGTTTTTAATTTATACTTTTTTACTGTATTATTGTCAGAAATCCACTTGCCACACCCCCTTCGGCGGCTCTCAAAACCTCCGCTTTCCCTGAAGCCCCAGCTTCAACAATGCACACCTGGGGCTCAATATTCACTCATTTCCCAGCTCCTATATAAACCCCTCATTCATCCACACTCCTTGTCGGTTATTGTTGGTATGTGAAGGTGTTTGGTGAATGTTTGTCTGTGTTTTCCCTGTCACACATATTCCTATGCATTTCTTCCTTTCCGGACTCCACGCGCTCTCCATGGCTGCACTTTCTTTCCAAAGCGCTCCCCGGATTACCTTTTTCCTCCTGTGCGTTCGCCCGTGGACCTCTCCCCTCCACTGTACCACGGATATCTCTCTCTTTTGTTTGTCGGGATTCTATGGACTGCCGTGTGTGTGTGTGTGTTTTTGTGATAAACTCTTCGTGTTTTCGTTAAACCAAAGCGAACTGTGCTCCGGCTTTGCCTCCGCTCATTGCGCTGCATGAGAATTATTAATTCATTTATTCATTTTCTCCTGCTTAGCCGTAATTCGGGTCGCGGGGGGCAGCAGCCCACGGGAAGGCGGCCCCACGTCACGGACCTTGATATTTCCCTCGTAAGGGACCCCCGGAGCATAGAGGCTACAGCTTGGCGATACCAGGGCTTGAACCCCAGACCTTCCGATCGGCAACCCAGCGCCTTAACCGCTGGAGCCACCACTCCCCTTCATAGAGTGAAGAATTATATACATATACATAAGAATTATATACAGTATTATTTATGTACCTGTATTATGGGTCGTGATTGTACAGGTAGCTAAAACATAACACACATAAGTGGTGAAACTATGGAAAGGGAGACATGCGTTTGAGCCAGTGTGGCAGGGGAGAGAACGTAGCCACAGAAGACGATGGTGCAGAACGTTACAAAGGTGCGGTGCATGACAAAGTCCCTGAACAGGTAACCGTGAGCGAATGACATCGCAAGCACTGCTCAGACCTCTGAACGCGTCAAAGTCGAAGCTATACCCCTCAGCACATGCATCGACATATGCACGCGCGCCTTGATACAAACGCACACCTTGCAGGAGCCACCTATGTTCTCCAGCGGCCATGTTACTGTACACAACATGAAATACTCACAACAACAACATGATTAATACGATATAATCATAAACGAAACATATCAAGGATTTTGTGTTTTCCATCAAAGTGAGGGATGGGGAGTAGAAAAATCAGTAGGCCCCCTTGGTTTAGGTATGTGACTGATCGGTGCTGTAAAATGTTTTCTGACATTACGTGCTGCACATAGCTCACAGGACCTCAGGAATTTGTCCACCATACTGGCCAGGTATGGTGACCACCAATTCCTTAGGATTGTGTCCATGATCTCCCTACGATTAAAGTGATCTACCCCATGTGCTTCATTAATGAGCATTGACAAAAGAGCTATAGATGCCACCCATACCCCATCAATGCTTTTCCATAACCCTGTGTTGGGATCTTGTACTGCACCTTGTTTCTTCCACAGCTCCTTCTCCTCCCCACTTGCTACAGCCTGGTATTCCCCAAGATCCTCCTCTGTCACCTGTCCCCATTCTTCCTCCTGCTTCATTACTTTTTTTTTTACATTCACCCTCCATCATTACTTTTACACAGTCTCTGCCTACAGTCAAGTTTCAAGTTTATTTGTATAGCGCTTTTCACAACAGACATTGTCTCAAAGCAGCTTTACAGAAAACAACAGTGAAGGTGAATAGTGTGCGTTTGTCCCTGATGAGCAAGCCGCGGCGACAGCGGCAAGGAAAAACTCCCCCAGACGATACGAGGAAGAAACCCCGAGAGGAACCAGACCCAAAGGGAAACCCATCCCCATATGGGTGACATCAAAAGTTTGGTCATAAATCTTTCAACAATACAGAACAATTTGTGATCATCATAGATCCAGCATCAGCTTCTCCATGCCAGGGCCTTTAAAGACTCGGCATCTACTTCTCCATGATCATCCATAGGTCCATAATCTTCACGAGGTGGGACGTGACTGGAGCTGGCCAAACCTCAGGATGCCTCGGGATGGGGAGAGAAAGAGAAGCAGTGGAGAGGAATTAGCGTAGCTGCTGTTCATGATATTAACAGCACAAGTTGATAATGTGCATGTGATCAGATGTTCTGGAGCACAAGGTTATGATGTGATGTGTGTGATGTGTGTTATGTGTAGGCTTTGCTAAAAAGATATGTTTTTAATCTACACTTAAACTGGGAGAGTGTATCTGAGCCCCGAACACTGTCAGGAAGACTATTCCAGAGTTTAGGAGCTAAATGTGAAAATGCTCTACCGCCTTTAGTGGACTTTGCTATTCTAGGAACTACTAGAAGCCCAGAGTTTTGAGATCTCAGGGAGCGTGACGGATTGTAGCGTGTTAAGAGACTGGATAGATACATGGGAGCCAAACCATTTAGTGCTTTATAAGTGAGTAGCAGTAGTTTGTAGTCTATTCGAAACTTAATAGGAAGCCAATGTAGGGACGATAAGATTGGGGTTATATGATCGTATTTTCTTGACCTAGTAAGAACTCTTGCTGCGGCATTCTGAACTAACTGAAGCTTGTTTATTAATGATGCAGGACATCCACCTAGTAATGCATTACAGTAGTCTATTCTAGAGGTCATAAAAGCATGGACGAGCTTCTCTGCATCAGATATAGATAACATATTTCTTAGCTTAGAAATATTTCTAAGGTGAAAGAAGGCTGTTTTTGTAACTTGATTGATGTGATTTTTGAAAGATAAGTTGCTGTCTAAAATAACTCCCAGGTCTTTTACCGTTGAACTAGTAGTTACAGAACAACCGTCTAAATGCAGGCTGAGATGCTGGAGCTTCTGTGTACTATTTTTTGGGCCGATGAGCAAAATCTCCATTTTATCAGAATTTAATAGCAGAAAGTTATGGGTCATCCAATCTCTTATTTCTTCAACACACTCAGTTATGCGAGCTAATTGAGCTGTATCGCCTGGTTTGGATGAAATATATAGCTGGGTATCATCAGCATAACAATGGAAGCTAATTCCATGCCTTCTAATAATATTTCCTAATGGAAGCATGTATATTGTAAAAAGCAGGGGTCCCAGAACTGACCCTTGTGGCACGCCATAATTTACTAGCATTATCCTGGATAGCTCTCCATTTAAATCTACGAAATGGTAACGATTGGACAGGTAGGATTTAAACCAGCTTAATGCCTGTCCCTGAATACCGATGTAATTCTGTAAGCGATCGAGGAGAAGATCATGATCTATAGTGTCGAACGCAGCACTAAGATCTAGTAAAACTAATAGGGAGATGTAGCCTTGGTCTGAAGCTAAAAACAGGTCGTTAGTGATTTTAACTAGAGCAGTTTCTGTGCTATGATGGGGCCTAAAACCTGACTGAAACTCTTCAAAGATATTGTTCTCCTGCAAGTGGTTACATAGCTAGGCAGCGACAATCTTTTCTAAAATCTTAGACATAAATGGGAGATTTGAAATTGGTCTGTAATTCGATAGCGTGCTTGGATCCAGATTAGGTTTTTTAATGAGGGGCTTAATAACTGCTAACTTGAGGGATTTAGGGACATGACCTAACGATAGTGAGGAGTTAATAATATTTAAAAGAGGCTCACCAGCTGTATATAACACTTCCTTCAGTAGTTTAGTGGGAATTGGATCTAACTGACATGTTGTTGATTTAGCTTTCATAATAGCATCATACAGCTCTTCCTGTCCTATACATGTAAAACAGTGTAGTTGTGGGGTTGTAAGTACGATTGTGTCGGGAGATGCTGTCAGAGGTTGAACTGCCACAATTGTTTTTCTAATGTTATCTATTTTTTCAGTGAAGAAATTCATAAAGTCTTCACTACTAAACTGTGATGGAACACATTTTTCAGATCCCTGATTTGTTGTTAATTTAGCGACTGTACTGAAAAGGAACCTGGGATTGTTTTTGTTATTTTCTATGAGTTTGCTCAGGTGTTTAGCTCTAGCAGCTTTTAGCGCCTGTCTGTAGCTAAGCATACTGTCTTTATACGCAATTCTAAATACCTCCAATTTAGTTTTCCTCCATTTTCTCTCCAGATTACGTGTTGTTCTCTTTAGGGCATGCGTATGACTATTATACCAAGGTGCAGGTGCTTGTTCTCGAACCTTTTTTAACCGGATGGGGGCAACAGTGTCTAAAGTGCTAGTGAGGATAAGGTCTATGTTGTTCGCCATCTCATCAAGATGATCAGCAGTTATGGGTTTAATGTGAAACTGCGATAAATCAGGCAGGTTATTTATGAATCTGTCCTTAGTGGTTGGAATAATAGTCCTACCAAGTCGATACCGTGGTGAAACACGGTTAATCTGCTCTACCGGTAGTGTGTACAGTAGGAGATAATGGTCTGTGATGTCATCACTCTGGGGTAAAATATCTATATCAGTGACGTCTGCTCCGTGGGATATTATTAAGTCTAGTGTGTGGTTAAAACTGTGGGTTGGTCTGGTGACGTTTTGTTTAACTCCAAAAGAGTTTAGTAAATCGACAAATGATAATCCTAGGGCATCGTTTTCATCATCTACATGAATATTAAAATCTCCTACAAGCAGCACTTTATCAAAGCTGATCAAGAGGTCTGAGAGAAAACAAGCAAACTCATGAAGAAAATCAGCGTAGGGTCCTGGGGGTACACGGTGACCAGAGCGAGTTTTCTGTGCATGTCTGAAAGTGCAATTTTAAGAACGAGCACTTCAAATGATTTAAAGCTGAATCCTAATCTCTGACTAACATTAAGAGAAGCACTATAAATGGTTCCTACACCCCCCCCACGACCAGTCTCACGGGGCTCATGCTTATAAACATATCCTGACGGTGTAGACTCGTTTAGACCCATATAATCACCTGGTTTAATCCAGGTCTCAGTGAGACAGAGTGCATCGAGATTATTCTCTGTGATCATCTCATTTACAATCAGTGCTTTGGGTGCAAGTGATCTAATGTTTAAAAGACCGAACTTTAGAACTTTGTTGTGTTTGTTTATCTGGCATTTTTCAGTTTTAACTGCAATAAGATTATTTCTGGATCTTGTGTATGTAATTCTTGGTTTTACTACCCGAGGAATAGATATGGTTTCTATAAACTGGGCTGTGTGTGAACTTGTAACTATTTGGTCTGTAGTATGCGTGTTCTTATAGTTGAAGATTTCTTGATGTCTTACCAGTCAGATGGTGTGTAGTATCCTAGAGATGTTATCTGATAGCACTGCTGCTCCAACTCTGCTGGGGTGCAGGCCATCAGGGCGGAAGAACCTAGGACGCTCCCAGAAACAGTTCCAGTTATTAACAAAGAGAAGTTTATGTTCTCGACACCATGACTGTAACCATTCATTTAGTGCTAAAAGTCTACTAAACTTCTCAGCCCCTCGCTGGTAAGTGGGAAGAGGTCCTGACACTATAATCCTCGTTGTGGGTGATGTGCTGCGGTACTGCGGTCTCCACCAGGATCCTGAAGTCCCTCTTTAAGATCTCCGTTTGCCGCAGCCTGGTGTCGTTTGATCCGGCATGGAGAACAACCGCTCCGAAGTTCTCGTTCAGGATCGCGGGTACCTGCGCAGCGACATCCAGAACACGAGCACCAGGAAAACAGCGAGTGTGCACCTTACCTTTAGCTCGGGTAGCGCGGACATGCCGGACGATGGAATCTCCGAGAATAACAGTGTCGCGTTCCGTCTCGCGGAGGGGGACGAAGCGGTTCTCGGTCGAGATCTCGAAGGCCGGTGGTGGAGGTGGAGACGTCCTCGATCGGGGCTTGGCTTGTCTCTTCCGCCGCGGCCGCATCCAGGGTCCATGTTGCACCGGTGCCGGAGTTGTAGGTGCGCTGGGCCTGGGCATAGAAGCACGCGGAGTTGATGTGCTGGGAGCGTTAGGTTCAACCCGGGAGTTTACCTGGGATGAGTGCGCGTCCGCCCGGGATGTTTCCAGCGCCGCTTTCCGCTCTCGCAGCCAGTCATGCTTTACATGCAGCTCGCGAATCTGTTTTTCCAATGCCTCCATCTCCAACGCCACCGTTTGCAACTCGAACGAGTCCTCACCTGTGCTCGAATGCAGACAAACAACCGGCATAGTGCTTATCGTCACGAACAGATTTATTATACAGAGATGTGAGTGAGAGAAAATAAATATAAACAACACTAGTTATTGTCGAGTTAACTAACTACAGGCACAAGTCAGGAAGACAAAAACAATTAAGGATTATTAAAAGAGGAAAAACGGATGGATAGATAGCAAAGTTTGTTTGAAAGACGCCGAGAGAGATACAAACACGTAACTCGCGGCAAACAAGTCAAACACAGGAAGCTACGTCACAGGAAGCTGCTTTCTTGGCTGCCTCATCTGCTGCTGCATTACCTCTATTAACCATCTCACCATCAGTCTTGTGGGCTTTAAATTTCACAATGGCTAGTGCTTTTGGAAGCATCATTGCTTTGAGCAAATCTGAAATTGCAGGACCATGCACAATGGAGGATCCATCAGCTCTCTGGAAACCCCTCTGTTCCCAGATAGGTCCAAATGTGTGACACACCCCATATGCATAAGCTGAATCTGTGTAGACTGTACATGTACTCCCTGCCCCTAACCAACATGCTGCTGTTAGGGCTTTTATTTCTGCCAATTGGGCAGAACAAGGCTGTGGCACACTTACGCTAGATAGTACTTGAAATGAATCTTCTTCCTCATTGTACACGATCACAGCATATCCTGCTTTGTTACCATCATTCGTGCGGTAGCATTAACCATCCACGAATAAGACATGCTGGGCATTTTGCAGTGGTTGATTATCTAGGTCATCCCTAGCTTTTAGAAATATCTCTGCTACTGTAATGCACTCATAGGTAGTTCCCTTTGTCTGGTAGTACTACTCGGTCAGCTGGGTTGACTGTAAGACATCTCTCAATTGTTAGTTCTGGTGCGGACAGAATTACATCATAACCTGTCCTACAAGCATTTGTTATTACAAACTTTTGATTTGTCAGTAAGGCATGTAGTGCATGAGAAGTGTACAGGGTCACTGGATAAGCCATTGTGATTGTCGATGCCTTTTGATAAGCAAATGCTGCAGCGGCCAAACCTCTGTAACATGGTGGCATGCCCTTTTCCACATTATCAAGAGCTGTACTGTAGTACGCAATTGGCTTCTTTCACATACTTTGTTGCTGTTGTGCTAGTATGGCTGATGCAAAACCTCGCCTTTCCGATACATATAGATAAAATGGTTTTGTATAGTCAGGACAGGCTAAAGCTGGGGCAGATTTTAAATCGCTTTTTACTGTCTCAAAGGCTTCTTTACCTTCCTCTGTCCAGACCAGACGAGCGCTTTATTTTGTCTGGTCTGCTGCCTTCATCATGTCTCTAAGAGGTTGTGTTTTCAACGCAAAATCACAAATCCACGGTCTGCTAAAACCTGCTAAACCCAGGAATGACAACATCTGTTGCACGGTTTGAGGTTGTGGTGTTTTCTGAATTGCCTTTACATGCGAAGGTGAGATTTTTCCTTTAGTGCCTTCGAGCACTCTTCCCAAATATTCTACCTTTCTTTGGCAGAATTGCAATTTTTCCCTACTGTCCATTGTGAGCTAGGGTTTCTAGGACAATTTAGCAAATCCTGCTATTCTTTAGTTTGACTACAAATTAGCAGGTCATCCACATATTGGAGTAAACTGCTCTGAATGTCTAGTCCTGCCAGATCTCGTGCTAACACTTAGTTAAAAATGTAAGGGCTTTCACAATACCCTTGTGGCAGCCGTGTGTAGGCGTATTGCTTACCCCCGTAGGTGAATGCAAACAAAAACTGAGACTCAGGGTGCAGCTGTACACTAAAAAATGCTGAACATAAATCAATCACAGTGTACCATTTAGTCCCTTCAGGGATGTTAGTTAACGAAGTGTGTGGATCAGGCACTACAGGATTTTCTGCTACCACAACATGGTTTACTGGCCTTAAATCATGGACCAATCTCCATTTGTCTGAGTTAAGTTTTCTGACCGGAAAAATGGGTGTGTTGCAAGGGCTTTTGGTTGTGATTACCACTCCTGCCTCAACTGGTCCCTCAATGTTTGGTCTTATCCCCTCTATAGCTTGTTGTGACAATGGGTATTGTTTCTGATAAAGTAATTGCACATTGGGTTTTAGTTGAATTTGGCGCCAATCCTGAAGACTTTACTAACCCTACATCTGTCTGATGTTTAGTCCATAGTTGTTCTGGAACCTGCGTCAGTACCTGTTCTACTTCCTGTTCAGTTTGTTCTGAATCTTCTGCCCTTTGGGGCCACTGTCCTACTTGTTCTATTTGCGTTTTCACCTGCACCTGCCTGTTAATCAACACAGTGTGAGCTATCACACAATCTTCAGCTGTTAACTTTATTTTGAGATACATTTACATTTGCGCCATTTAGCAGACGCCCTTATCCAGAGCGACGTACAAAAGTGCTTTGAGTCTCTAGTAATGAATAAATCTACACTGATACGCAAGAATACAAACTTAATATAACTATAACCCCCTGAATTCTACAAACTTGGAAAGTGCTAATTTAAGTATTTCAGGAAGAGGTAGGTCTTAAGTCGTCGCTTGAAGATAGTCAGGGACTCTGCTGTACGGACATCTAGGGGAAGTTCATTTCACCACCTCGGTGCCAGAACAGAGAAGAGCCTTAAAGTGTACTTACCTGTCATTCTGAGAGAAGGTGGTACCAGTCGAGCAGTGCTGAGAATCTCAGACAGCGTGGTGCAGTGCGAGATGTGATGAGGTCACTGAGGTAAGATGGTGCTGGTCCATTTTTGGCCTTGTAGGCAAGCATCAGTGTTTTAAATCTGATACGTGCAGCTACTGGAAGCCAGTGAAGGGAGCGCAGCAGTAAAGTGGTGTGGGAGAACTTGGGCAGATTGAACACAAGTCAAGCAGAGTCCCTGACTATCTTCAAGCGACGACTTAAGACCTACCTCTTCCTGAAATACTTAAATTAGCACTTTCCAAGTTTGTACAATTCAAGGGTTATAGTTATATTAAGTTTGTATTCTTGCGTATCAATGTAGATTTATTCATTACTAGAGACTCAAAGCACTTTTGTACGTCGCTCTGGATAAGGGCGTCTGCTAAATGCCGCAAATGTAAATGTAAATGTATCTCAAAAGAAAGTTATTTTGGATCATTTGCAGTGGATGAATAGCGTTCAGGGGAAGACCTGCCAGCAGAGAGTTGCAGTAGTCAAGTCTTGAAATGACAAGAGACTAAACAAGTACCTGGGCAGCCTGTGTGGACAGAAATGGTCGAATCCTTCGGATGTTATAGAGAAGAAATGGACAAGAAATAGCAACATAGAGATATTTCCTATCTGGTGACACATTAATATTTTCTTCCACGGGTATCCACTTGGTTAACTGACTTGCTTCACTGACCATTGGCCCTAGGTCTTTTGATTTAAAACTTCACCCGATCATTAGGGAGACATGTGGAACAGAATTCTTGACTAAATACCACTGAGCGATTTGGTTTGGCAGCTGTACAGTTGCTGCTATCCCTTGGGGACCAATGATAAAGTTTTCTGCTTTGATACTGTACTGGTTTCCTTCTACATGTTCTCCCCACAAAGTCTCATATTCTTCATCTTGTCTCCCTTCATCATACTTTATGGTGCAATGCCATGGTTTTCTGGTTTCCATACAATCAGGACGCATGTTTGTGAATGTTTTGAACCATGTTTTCTAGTGGTCATACAACTTATAGAATTCTAAAGATGTCTCCTTGAGTTCCAGCCAGTAGACTTTATGTTGTCTGGTCTTTATTTTGTTGTGTTTGTTGTTCTGTCTTTCTGTCTTCCACAATCATATATTGTTGAGCTAGACACTCTGGAAGTTCGACCCACACTCCTGTAGGTCCACAGTAGATTTTTGCTCCTTGCTTGCATAATAAATCGCTACCTAATAGATTTGCTGGAGTATCAGGAGAGTACAATGGCGGCGCATGTATAGTGATTCCTTCTACTTTTATGTCTTGTGGCTCTTTAAATTGCAAGGTTTGAGTTTTACCTGAGAAGCCTACTGTCTTTACTGCCTTGCGTGAGAGGGGGAGTTTAGAGCCTTCTTTTCCAATACTTGTGAATGTTGCTCCTGTGTCAATCAAAAAGAGCTGGTTACCCACATCCATTATTATGGTTGGTTTTTGTGCAGGATACAGTGAGGCTGGCACTGTACCAGCTCCCCCTCTGGCTTCTCTGGGCATCTTAACATGTTACCTTGCGGTGGCCCTGGAGGGCCATCCCTAAGGTTCACTTGTTTGGTCTTGCTGATTCTGTCCCATCCACGGTCCTGCCCAGTTTCCGGGATCTTGCCAGACTTGATTTTGTTGGGGGTTGCTTTGCTGTTGTCTTACTGGATATGGCCAGTCCCTTATCATGTGATTGGGATCTTGGCAGTTCCAGCATCTTCCTCCTCTCGGTGGTTGATCATTTCTTAGTCTTAGTTGAAACATTCCTCCTCTGCCTCGTCCTCTTCCTTGTCCCCACCCTCTGTATTGTGGTGGATACTGCTGATTTATTATATAGGCCATCTGCTAAGGCATTGGTGCTGTAAATGTCACAGGTGCCTGTGGTTGGATTGCCATCATTGGTTGTCCCACAGAAATTAGTTGTTGATTCCCTTGATCTTGTGCAGTTTGAGAAACTGGGACCTGCTGTACAGTGGTTGGTACCACCATGACTGCTGCTTGTTTAGCAGAATCTTTTTGTTATTCTTGATTTTCTTGTTTGCTGCGTGTTAGTTCTCCAAGCTGTGCTTTGTGAAACAATATCACTAACTCATCTGCCACCTTTTTGGTTGCTCTCTCCTTTTTCTTATAGAATTCCACAAAGTGTATAACATTTGCCTCGAAAGTTGCCCAGGGCATCAAGTTGCTCTTGTACTTCACTTGGGAGTGCCTTTTTTAACATCATCTTAAACAATGTGATGCTAGCAGTTGTCTCATTCCATGCTGATCCCATCTCTTCTCTCCAGGCTTTCTGTAACTTTAGGATGAATTGAACTACTCCCTCGTTTTCGACAATTTTTAGCTTTTCCACCTTGCTTGAAACTGCTTGAGTTGGGTATGCTGATTGAAGAGCATCCCATATTACATTTCTTCTTAATCCAAATGACCAGAGATCATACTTTAGATTTTTTTCCTATATGGCCTAGTTGTGCTTCTTCCATGATTTCTATCATTTTAGCTTTTCCCAAAGACTGTGTCAAGATTGCCTTGATGTCTCCTATGGCCAGCATTGTTTGCTCTTCGAAGCGTGTTATCCTTTTTTGTGCTCCTTCACAAACGCTAGGCAGTCTGTTTATCAGTCCTGTAAGATTGACCATGGTGTATATATTGGTTCTGGTCCTTTCATTACCACTTGCATTTGCAAATGGATTTGATGCCTGTTTCCTGTTACCTCTTCCTCTACTTCTTCTTCTTCATCCTCTTGATCTTTTCTTTCTGTTTGTGACCTTGTCAGCATGTGTTCTCCTGGGATTTCCTTCATTGCCTTTTCTGTTATTTTCCGTTTTTTCTTTTTACCATCTCTTATGCTGGTTCTCGGCTGTCCCATTAACAATTGGATTTCCAGGTCATTCGAGATGTCTTCTTCTGGGTTCAGGACAACAAACTCTTCTCCATCTCTGCTCTCTTCTCCCAAATTTGAACCATCCTTACTTTCACTTCTTTTTCTGATGTGTAAGAGAGATGTTGCTCTGCTTAGTCTTTTTTGTTCTTTTGGGGTACCTTACATGCCTTTGTGGTTGCTTTTTCAGGCGATGGTTTTGATTCTGGTCATGTTCTGGTGGTTCTTGTTTTTGTCGCTTCTTTTCCCATTCTCCTGGTGGGATGCCTAGATCATACCCCTGTCCATAGTCATGTCCCCAATCACTTCTGAATTTTCTATCATCCTCCTCCTCCTCAGAATTCTCAAAAGGCACTCTGTTTGTTTGTCTTGTTCTTTCCTTTTTCCTCATGTTGTCTGAGGCTGGGAGTTCCAGCTTTCCTTTAATCTGTCCTCCTGTTATGTCTAGTTGTATGTCATGATATTCTTTTCCTTCCTTTATTACTGGGTAGATGCCAACTAACTCAGGTTCATTTCAGAATATGGCGGTGGTCTTTTCTGTTCCTCAAACTCCTCAAATGGTGGGGCTAAAGCCTTTTCTGACCCTTTTTCTTCTTTATCTTCTTTTCCTTTCTCCCCTGTCTTCCTATGCAATCTCAGCCTCTTTCCCTCATGTTCAAACCATTCTATAATATCTAGTTTCTTTTTTGTCTTTTCTCTCTTCTCTTTCTTCATTTCCCCCACATGGTTCTCATTATATCACACATTTTTCGTTATTTAATGTTCCTTCTTCTGGCCATTGCAACTCTCCTGTTGTCCGGTGTTTCCACTTTTTCATGTACTTTCTGATCTCTTTTTCCGCTCCTTTGTCTCCGCTCCGTTTTAGAATTATCACGTGTACCACAGGTGTGATCGTGGATTTTTCTGCACTCATGATGCACCCTTGTCTGCTCACTTCTCTACGGTGCCCTGAATATCTATTTTCGTCTGACCAGTTCAGGTGGGCGTTTATCCATCTCACTGTTACACCAGGTCGTGTTGGATTCTTTCGACTCTTTTCCCCTAATGAGTTAATTTTCATTCATTCATTCATTCATTTTCTCCCGCTTATCCGTAATTCGGGTCGCGGGGGCAGCAGTCTAAGCAGGCCCCCGCCTTCGACTGCTGCCCAATCCTCACAGCACCGTCCCTTACGGTCCCTCCTGTAGGTGGTGAGCCCACGGGAAGGCGGCCCCACGCCACTCCGACGTCACGGACCTTGATATTTCCCTCGTACGGGACCCCCGGAGCATAGAGGGTTAAGGGCCTTGCTCAAGGGCCCAAGAGTGGCAGCCTGGCGATACCGGGGCTCGAACCCCAGACCTTCCGATCGGCAACCCAGCGCCTTAACCACTGGAGCCACCACTCCCCCTTAGTTAATTTTATGGATTAAAATTGAGGTTGCTACAACTTTTTCCCACGACACCTCTCTATGCCACTACAACCGTTGCTGTCAGTCCTGAGCAATAATTTGACTTTTCAGGTACTTCTGTGTTTAATTGTACCTCTGCTTCTTCGTCTTCAGTATTTATCTCTGTTATGAAATCAAACAAGTGTATTACTGCTTTATTAGGTTTAGGGGCTTTCACTAGGGTGTGCAATATTGGGCTTAGCAATCGAGGTTTCCAGATGCTTTTTATTTTCTCATACCAGTCTTCTTCTGGAAATACTTGCTGTAACACACCAATGCCATGGAAATATGTAAAAGCCCACAATTTATCTTGTATTTATTTATTTCTCTGTTTGCCCCCTTTCTATACCCTTACTATCTTTATATGTTCTCTCATCCCAAAAATGTGTTCTAATTCATTTCGTTTCCACCTCTATGTCTATCAAGACCATACACTATTTGTTCTGCAGCCCCTATTCTTCTCCACTACTCAATCGATCTCTGTGTGTGTGAGTGAGTGGGTGACGTCACTGTGTGTGTCGTATGCTCCGTGCGCCTGTGCGCGTGTGCCCCACTTGTGCGCTCCGTGTGTATATGCGCGTGCCCACGCCCCCTCCTTTTGCGCTCCGTGTGTTCGTGCGCGCGCGGCTCTCCTACACTCCTGGTGTGTGTGTGTGTGTGTGTGTGTGTGTGTGTATACCGTGCTACTTATCAATAATACAGATATGCCAATAACTTGACAGAAAAAGCATCAGCGCATGCAAACAACAAAAGCACAAACATACATATCAATAATACAGTGCTACTTATCAATAATACAGATATGCCAATAATACAAGTATAATCACAATCTCTTCGTCTTCCCAATCTGCACAAGCAAAAAACAAGCAACAACAAAAGCACAAACATACATATAACTTGACAGAAAAAGTATCAGTGCAAGCAAACAACAAAAGCACAAATGCTTGACAGAAAAAGCATCAGCATCAGCATCAGCACAAGCAAACAACAGGCAACAACAAAAACACAAACATACATATAACCTCACAGAAAAAGCTTCAGCACACATAGTCACAATCTCCCCTTCAACCTCACAAACAATTTAACAACAAAACACTTACACAACTGCAGTGAACAATTATCTCTTTACCGTACATGTACACATGGCCATCACTTCATCTCAATGTCCTCGGGTCACACCCCGTATTTTTTACGGTGACTCTCCGAGCCTTACACATATACTAACAACTCACGACCATTCAATGTACCCTTCCCACTCCAGGTCACGAATCTGGATCCCCCAGTAAAGACTTATGGTATCTTTACACTTTTAGACCATATGAGAAGTATAACCTTCCTACACCGGGACTCGAACCCGGATCACCACGGCTTTACCCTCAGGTTTTAACGCTTTGGTCTGCCTAGTCTGCCACCTATTTAGACCACATGGGAAGTCTTTCAGGACCAAGGTACAAATAATCAGTCGTAGTTCTACTTGTGTTCAACCCTGCTTCTCTATGCAGTGACTCTCGAACACACAACCTTTATTCACATTTGCTTGTTCTAATCCAACACAATTTATTTATTTATTTTTTCCACCCAGTAATTCTTCACCCGAGGTCAGCAGCCTATTCCCTCCCTGGGGCCGACCCTCCCCTGGGGATACAGGTACTAATCACAGACTTTGAGTATAACAGGTGTCTGCTTACCTTTTTCTCTGAATTTAGTTGCCAGCGTCTGCAGCCCACAGGATGCTCGGTCCCCTGTTCAGGTTTTCAGCCTCTAATCTGACCTTTCTGGGTCCCTTAGTGGTCACCATTAAAATATGTCGGAACTCAGAACCCGTCCATGAGCAGACACATCACGGGTGGATTATTTGTTTCAGTTAATTCCCAATGTAGCACTCTTAACTTAATAAAATTAAATAAAATAGACCTCAAAAGACAATGAAAAATCTTCAGTCTTGGATGAGAAAGAGCAAAAACTTTTACCCCCATAGTAGGTGGTCACTTCATCACATCAAAGATTATCAAGCGCACACACACTTTGCACACACTCCTTTTTATACCTGACACCTACATTCTCTACATGACATCTTTTACTTTTTTCTGTTTTCTTCAACCTAGCAAAGTCCCCTTCCTGTGATTCCATATTTAGGCTTTCCTGTTCCCACCATTACCCTTATTTACAGACTTTTCTCTATATCATTTAAGAAAAGAATGTGTATACAACCTTCACCCCCTCTGGTACAGCCAGGCACCGCTTCCTCCTGCTCTCAGGTTTTTATGTGTGGACAACCATTTTGCGGCCTACTTTATCTTCCCTACATCTACTCGGTGTAAGGGTTCTGCTTTTATCATGCTATTTGCTATCCCATTTTTATTAAATCAAGCTATATCATTTTACTTAAATTGTCTATTAGTATATGTTTAACTACATTATTCTACGTGGTTATGTTAGTGTCTAGGTCATACTTCATTTATATTATCTGAACTGACTGTTGCATAGTGTGTTAAGCTTCACAACTATAGCATTTGTAAGCTTGTTACTTTTGTTGTTACATGCACATATTAATTGAATGTTTTTAGTCATTGTGATCTCTGTTTGTTTCTTTTATTCAGCTCCAACTCACAGACGTCCTGGGACATCTTTTAGGAGCATTCTTCACTGACACCATGGTCAATCTCAACTCTTCTCTGCCCAAGAAACATGCTTAAGTCTGCCTTGTATGTTGTTCTTTCTTGTCTCTCCAACATTAGTTGGATTAAAACACACTCTAGATAAGGTTAATTTGAATATTTTTTTTGACATCACCCACAAAGTCCGAGAGCAGATGATGAGGAAGATAACCAATATCCGGGGTGAGCCTGAGGAGAGGCGCGGTCCACACGAGGCAAACAGAGTAGAAGTTCTCGAAGCACAACGTGCAATAACGGACGCCTGTTGAGGCCGTGAGGGGCCGAGGTCCTTAAGTAGGGCTCGTGGATTAGGTTTAGGTGTGGATAATTAGTATGTCGGAGAGGCGCTCTGTACGAACAGGCCGCCGAGACCAGGCGAAGCCAGGGTAAAGCCCTGACATCACCCCCTCCCCCAGGGGCGGCCCCCGACGGCCAAACCATGCACCTGGGTCTATCCCAGGGTGCTGGACGAAGCGGATGAGCATTGTGGAACTCCTCCAGGAGTGCGGGGTCGTAGCCCTCCCAGTTGACGAGGTACTCCAAACGCCTGCCCCTACGGCGGGAATCCAGGATCGTCCTCACTAAAAAGACCGACTGCTGGCCCTGCACCTCCGGCGAGAGGGGTTTCCCTGGTTTACCTGGGAGACGAGAGACGGGCGAGACACAAGGCTTCAACAGTGACATGTGGAACGTGGAGTGTATGCGGTACCTGGGACTCAGGTACTTCAAGGACAACCACAACCGATCTCCAGGCCGGAATGATGGCGCGTCCAACCGGCATGTGTTTGCATGGCTCCATGTGGTGCGGACAGCCTGTTGTAGCTGGGTGTGGGCTCCCATACCCGAACGCTTTCACGGAACCAGTAATCTATGGAAGGAACATGAGACGGCTCATCTGACCAGGGGAAGAGGGGTGGTTGAAACCCCAACATGCATTGAAAGGGCGTGAGTCCCATCGTGTCCTGGCATAGCGAGTTCTGGGCGTAGTTAGCCCTCGGGAGAAACCAACACCATTCGGTCTGGTCCTGCTGGCAGTAGGTTCGGCGGTAACGTCCTAGTTCCTGTATCTTTTGTTCAGTCTGGCCGTTAGATTACGGGTGATAACCCGAGGAGAGGTTGACCGATACCCCGAGCAGCCGGAAGAATGCTTGCCAGACGTGGGACGTGAACTGGGGCCCGCGGTCGGATACAAAAAGACCGAAGTTCCTGAACACATGATGGAAAAGGGCTTTCGTGGTCTCCAGGGCCGAAGGCAGCCCCTACAGCGGGATGAAATGGCAGGCCTTCGAGAACCAGTCGACCGCCACCAGAACGCATGTGTGTCCCTCCGATCGAGGCAGGTCAGTCACAAAGTCTATCCCGAGGTGCAACGAGGGACAGTGTGGTATGGGGAGAGGTACAAGCTTGCCTACAGAAAGGTGTCATGGTACCTTAGCCATGGCGCAGGCGGCGCACTCTCGCACATACTTCTCCACGTCCTGGTTCATCCTGGGCCACCAGTAACGTGCTTGTGCCAGTCTTAGAGTCCGTTTCCTCCTGGGATGTCCTGACCCCGGCACTTCGTGGATGCTCTTAAGGAGAGTCTGCCTACAAGTGGTGGGAACATAGGTCAGACCCTCCTGTCCCCCAGGTGGGGCAGATTCGCGAACTGTGGTCTGACGAATCTCCTCCTGGAGGTCCCAGACGATAGGGCTGAGAATGAGTTGGGGTGGCAGGATTGGTTCGGGTTCAACCGGTTCCTCTGGGCCGTGCATTCGCCTTCCCATTCTTTGACTCTGGTCAGTAAGTAAGGATATACTGAAAGCGATTAAAGAACAGGGCCACCTGGCTTGTCTGGGGTTCAGCCTTTTGGCATCTCTAAGGTACTGCAAATTATTATGGTCGGTGATGACCGTGAAGGGGTGAGCAGCACCCTCCAACCCGTGCCTCCATTCCTTCAAGGCCAGTTTGATTGCCAGTAACACCCGGTTCCCGATGTTGTAATTTCGCTTGGCCGGGGACAGCTTCCTAGAAAAATAGGCACACGGATAAAGCCAGGGTAGTGTGCCAGATTCCTGGGACAAGGTAGCCCCTACCCCAGTAGAGGATGCGTCCACTTCTACTACGAAAGGGCATCGGGGTTCAGAATGACGAAGAAGTGGTGCAACACAAAACCTCCTACGGAGCTCATGGAAGGCTTCCTCTGCCTCGAGGTTCCACTGCAGGGTCTTGGCCTTCCCCTGGAGGAGTGAGGTGAGTGGTGCTGTGACCAGACTAAACCCCTGGATGAACCTGCGGTAAAACCCCAGGAAGCGTTGGAGTTCCTTTATGGTCGTGGGGACTGGCCAGTCCCGTACCGCCGTGATCTTCCTTTCATCCATCTGTATGCCCTCTGCGTTTATTATGTAACCCAGGAAGTGGATCTCTGGTTGGTGGAACTCGCATTTAGAGAGGTTCAGGAACAACTGGTGTTTTCGTAGTTGGTGGAGGACCTGGCTCACGTGTTTGATGTGTTCAGGAAGGTCTCGGGAGAAGATCAGAATGTCGTCGATGTACACAATGATGGTTCTGTGGAGGAAGGGGTGGAGCACCTCGTTTATGAACCCCTGAAACACCGTCGGTGAGATGGATAGGCCATACGGCATGACTCTGTACCCTGAGATTGGATGTGCTCCGGAGGTCAAGCTTGGTGAAAATCCGACCCTCCGGTAAGTCCTCCAGAGCAGCCGGGACCAGAGGGAGTGGGTATGGGAGAGGAACGTTCTGAGGAATCAGGTTGCAGTAGTCGATACAGGGCCGTAGACTGCCGTCTTTCTTCCCCACAGAAAAGAAGCTGGAAGCGGCCAGTGATGATGATGGGGTGATGAACCCCTGGTGGAGAGCTTGGGGGATGTATTCCTCCATGGCTTTACGTTCAAGTGCGAACAGGGGATACACCCGACTCTTAGGTAGCTAAGCTCCTGGTACCAGCTCGATCGCATAGTCCCACGGCCGATGAGGAGGGAGACGTGTGGCAGCCTGTGCGTTGAATATTCCACAGGGACCTTGACCTGAATGGGATCGGGCGCTTCCTCCACACGTGTAGCTGCTACTGTGGCCGTGTTGAATCGGCGTGTGGGGAAATTAGTGCAGCACCGTTTCTTACATTGTGGGCTTCACTCCAGAATGTCGCACGGGTCCCAGGAGCATCAAGGTGCGTGTTTCGCGAACCAGGGCCTCCCCAAGATGACGTCTTCCGTAGTGTCCTCTAAGACCATGAACCTTATCTCCTCCTGATTGTAAAAGCCACACTCTGAGCATGATGGTGGGAGTGCAGTACTTCACCCAGCCCCGACCCAGTGGCCGTCCTTGTATAGTTTGGATTGCTAATTTCTGGTCACCTCTCTCCCGGAGAAGCTGGAGCCTGTCGAGGCAGCTCTGGGAGATGAAGTTGCCCGCTGAGCCGGAATCAACTAAGACTGAGAGAGTGGGTGTAAAAAGCGTTACGGCCAACTTAGATAGCGATGAGATATAGATAGGAAACTCCACTGTACTTACGGCTGGTCGGGGAGGCCGAGTCGGGCATTTGGAGATGCGGTGGTCTGGATTACTGCAGTATAGGCAGGTCCCTGTTGTTCTACGACAGTTCCTCTCCCTCCTAAAGAGACTATGTGACCCCAACTGCATTGGTTCCGGCTCGGGAGCCAGTGGTGGTGTAGAAGCGGAGGTTTTTTCCAGGTGGCAAGACATTGTGACATCCCAGTGGATCGCTGGATCAATGCCTCTAAACCCAAAGTGTCATCGTGGATAGCCATCACATTTCTGACCTTCGGGTTTAATCCCAGGCAATAGACACTCAAGAGTGCAACCTCATTCCATCCACCTCATTCTTGGCGTAAGCTGAGCAGCTGATTCGGCATTGAGAGTACTTCGGTGGCAATGCTAAAAACGATTTGTGAATTGCGTGTATGAGTTAATCGCTGGACTCACTCCAGAGAGCTTGCGCCTCTATGTATAGTCTCACCTGGAGCAGAAAGCCATGACACTTGGCTGCGTCACCCGAAAACGAAGCCGGAAGGGCCAACTGGCTGCCGGAGGGAGGGTTTGCTTGCTGTGCTAGAGCGAAGGCGGCTCAGAGAGCGGCGGTGGGCTCGCGGACAGTATTTGATGGCGTGCCGGCCTGCGGATCCATTGGAGGTTTTGCAAATGTTCTTTCTTTCTTTTTCCACACGAGGCAAACAGAGTAGAAGTTCTCGAAGCACAACGTGCAATAACGGACGCCCCAGTGAGGGGATGAGGATAATTAGTATGTCGGAGAGGCGCTCCGTACGGGCAGGGCGCCGAGAACAGGCAAAGCAGGTATGTTAATGTACCCCTGTTTTAATGCTGTCTTTTATTTTAAGGCTTGATGTCAAAGTTGATATAAAATTATCTGCTCTTTATTTTCCAGAATATAACATAACATCCAGAATTAACATATATATATACCAGAATATAACATTTACCGGATGATTGGGCAACTACTGTAGGAGTGATGAGGAAGGCAGCTAGAAAAGTACTTGGTGTGACATCTGGAAATAGAAAGCAAGACAAGGAGACGTGGTGGTGGAATGAGGAAGTGCAGGAGAGCATTAGGGGAAAGAGGTTGGCAAAACAGAAGTGGGATTGACAGAGTGATGAGAAAAGTAGGCAGGAGTACAAGGAGATGCGGCAGCAGGTTAAAAGGGATGTGGCGAAAGCCAAGGAAAAGGCATATGAGGAACTGTATAAGAGGTTGGACACTAAGGAAGGAGAAAAGGATTTATACCGATTGGCCAAGCAGAGGGACCGAGCTGGGAAGGATGTACTGCAAGTTAGAGCAATGAAGGATGGAGAGGGAAATGTGTTGACTAGTGAGGAGAGTGTGTTGAGAAGATGGAGGGAGTATTTTGAGCAGCTGATGAATGAGGAAAATCAGAGAGAGAGAAGGTTGGAGGATGTGGAGTTGGTGAAGCAGGATGTAGATAGGATTAGTAAGGAGGAAGTGAGAGCAGCGATTAAGAGGATGAAGAATGGAAAGTCGGTTGGACCAGATGACATACCGGTAGAAGCGTGGAGATGTTTAGGAGAGATGGCAGTGGAGTTTTTAACCAGATTGTTTAACAGGATTCTGGAAGGGGAGAGGATGCCTGAGGAATGGAGAAGGAGTGTGCTGGTACCGATCTTTAAGCATAAGGGAGATGTGCAGACCTGCAGTAACTACAGGGGAATTAAGTTGATCAGTCACACCATGAAGTTATGGGAAAGAGTAGTGGAAGCCAGGCTGAGAGAAGAGGTGACCATCTGTGAGCAACAGTATGGTTTCATGCCGAGGAAGAGCACCACAGATGCCTTATTTGCTTTGAGGATGTTGATGGAGAAGTATAGAGAAGGACAAAAGGAGCTGCATTGTGTATTTGTGGATTTAGAGAAAGCGTACGACAGGGTGCCGAGAGAGGAGTTGTGGTATTGTATGAGGAAGTCAGGTGTGTCAGAGAAGTATGTGAGGGTGGTGCAGGACATGTATGAGGACAGTGTGACGGCAGTAAAGTGTGCAGTAGGTACGACAGACTGGTTCAGGGTGAAGGTTGGATTGCATCAAGGATCGGCCCTGAGCCCTTTCCTGTTTGCAGTGGTGATGGACAGGTTGACGGACGAGGTCAGACAGGAGTCTCCCTGGACTATGATGTTTGCAGATGATATTGTGATTTGTGGTGAGAGTAGAGAGCAGGTTGAGAAGAGCCTGGAGAGGTGGAGATATGCGCTGGAGAGAAGGGGAATGAAAGTCAGTAGGAGTAAGACAGAGTACATGTGTGTGAATGAGAGGGAGGGCAGTGGAGTGATGCGGTTGCAGGGAGAAGAGGTGGAGAAGGTGGAGGAGTTCAGGTACCTGGGGTCAACAGTAACAGCAAAGTAATGGAGAGTGTGTTAGGGAAGTAAAGAAAAGAGTGCAGGCAGGGTGGAGTGGGTGGAGAAGAGTGACAGGAGTGATTTGTGAGAAAAGAAGATTAGAAGAGTATCTGCAAGAATAAAAGGGAAAGTTTATAGGACTGTGGTGAGACCTGCGATGTTGTATGGATTAGAGACAGTGGCATTGAGTAAAAGACAGGAGGTGGAGCTGGAGGTAGCAGAGCTGAAGATGTTGAGGTTTTCATTGGGAGTGACGAGGATAGACAAGATTAGAAATGAGTTTATTAGAGGGACAGCACATGTAGGATGTTTTGGTGACAAGGTGAGGGAGGCGAGATTGAGATGGTTTGGACATGTGCAGAGAAGGGACATGAATTATATTGGTAGAAAAATGCTGAAGATGAAGCCACCAGGTAGGAGGAAAAGAGGAAGGCCAAGGAGAAGGTTCATGGATGTGGTGAGGGAAGACATGCAGGTAGTTGGTGTAAAAGAGGCAGATATAGAGGACAGGGTGGTATGGAGACGGATAATCCGCTGTGGCGACCCCTAATGGGAGCAGCCGAAAGAAGAAGAAGAAGATACCAGAATATAACATTTATTAACATAAGTTATACCTTAAATACTGGTCCCGGTATATTAATGTACCTCTGTTTTAATGCTGTCTTTTCTTTTCATGTTTAATATGAAAATGATCACAAAATTATCTGTTCCTTATTTTCCAAATAAGGGTGCATTTTATCTAATCATGAAATGTACCATACTGTCTTAACCTCTTAGGCTTCCTTGTTGCGTGAGCACAACAAATAGCCCAGTGTTCTCATGTGTTAATGATTAGCAATAGATTAAATAAATAGGGAGAAGAGTAACCATTCTAAAGCTCTAAGTCTCAAGCAGCTATTTCAGATTACTGTTTTTCAAAGGAAAACGTATAACGAATGAATTTGCTAAATTTGTGTAAGCAGTACACAACAACAACAACATGCATAAAAAAAAAAAACGCACTACTTACATTATTATTGTAATAACGAGTCACAAACACATCCACTGCTGCTAATCCCGGTTTATTAGGAAAGATAAGGGTCCAGTGAACAACATGCTGTAAAAGCATTTTTGCACCAACCAAACAATAGTGTTGTAATTTAGATGTTTATTCCTTTGTTTATGTCACAGAACTTCGGCTGGTGTTTGTGTTTATATATTTCCGAATAACTTTCACATAAAAAAACGACAACTTGTTGGTAAAAAAACAAATATGGCTGGTAAAATATAGTGTTACAAAAAGGTTGAGACCACAAAAAAATAAAAAATAAGAAAGTAAAACAGGCAGAATCTTTGGTTGAGTCTCTACTCTCTCTGCAGGTGTCTCATGTTTTTTTATGCCCCGCCTATCATTTCAAAACTTTTATTTCCAGCCAGTAGCATTATGGAAACAAAATGACTGATGGACAATGTAGACAATAAGTGCAGGATTTTAACGATATATGGGAGAATTTTATTCTCCACGCGTGTGAATCTTAGTTGTATTACTCTTTACAAACTCTTACTGGTTGAAGCAGCACGTGCTATGACAAACCAGGAGGTGATGCAGCTCTCAGGTCAAAACAAACAGCTGTTTAAAGCTCGTGCTAACTGGACTTTGTTTAAAAAATAAAAACAAAGAAAATTAACAATCAAAAAAGTTATAAGTAACAACAGAGACATGGAGATCTACATCTGTAAGTTACAATATACCTCCCTTTATAGTTTTATACAATTATATTCGTTTTATTGCCTGTTTGTTTTTTATAGAAGAAATGCTTGAAAAGTAAGTTTGTGTGTGTGTGTGTGTGTGTGTGTGTGTGTGTGTGTGTGTGTGTGTGTGTATTGTTGAGATTAGCTTGTCTGGCTACCTGGCCATCAATATGAATGTTAAATCAACATCAATAGCACCCAAACATGTATAACAAAATCCTTTAATGGTCAGCCATTAATTAATGGGAGGGAGAAAAGGATCAGACATAGTCTCAGGTAAATGTTTGTGGGAATCTCATTTGTTATGAAAATCTTCATTAAATGTGAAATATAAACATGTGGCTTCAACCCATTACTTTTTTGGATTGCTCCAGGACTGATTTCATTTATTTATATATGAAGGAAAAAAATAATATTTAAGGATTTTTTTTACAGTACTTAATCATACTTATAACCTTAAAACTTATAATCTTTTTGAGCAATATCAACAGTGAATAATAAGATAAAGCTCAAAGTAAAGCTCAAAGTGTCTTCTTTTTAAAGATATTTATATTGTGTATGTAGTACACTTTTATCAGGAACTGTTAACATTTAAAGTTAGGTTGGGCATTCCAGCTGTGGGTCCCAAAATCTATGTCGAAGGCTAACAGGTAATACACTATCGGGTTATACTTGCTTTGGAGAACTTATCCATAGATAAAACTTTAAGTTCTCCAAAGCAAGTATAACCACGCCCACAAATGCATGAACAAAGGAAATTAGTGGTGTTCGGGACCTTTAAAATGTCACAAACACCACTAATTGTGGCTTGCTTAAAAAGGCTCAGAAAGGTTCTGAAAAGCTCGGGCGCCGGGAAGCCCGGGGGCCCGGAGGCTCGGACGTGCAGAACAACTTAGGAATCAACTCTCCGAGACGGGACCTCAAACCCTTTTTGAGATCTTCCGGCAAGCTTTACCTTCAAAAACAATGGCTCTGATCTTAAGGAGAACCTGGAAGAACTTCTGACTCCCTCCTAAATGACTCTTCAAAAGATTCCTTTGTCTACCGCATCTGGACTCTTGTGCAACAAGAGTAGACCAGCCAATCTAAATGCGTGTTTAAGCATGAGCCCCTTAATTTTCAGGTGAATTTGAATTCCTTGATGATTCTCGTTTAGGTTGTAGTTAATTTTGAAGATTAAGCTTGCCATACCTTTTCTTTCTTTTTCTCTTTTTCTTTTTTTCCCTTCTCTTCTTCCTTTTTCCTAATTTTAACTTTTTTTTTAAATAAAAGTTTATACTGTCTGTTCGGTGGATGAACAGACCAAATAAGTGTAACATTAATTCCATTACCGTCAATTCGACAACTTTATATTAATATTTAGGAGTAATTATAACTCGTTATAATTACTTATAAATATTTCCCTTTTTGCAAGCTAAATTCGCTACAAAGCATTACATAACCTGGCGCCTTCATATTTATCTGACCTACTTCTTACATATACTCTTCTTGAACCCTTAGATCAATGTCCTCATCCAACTTAGTTCTTCCACACATGCTGTCAGGGAGCCACCACTCCAGTCACGCCTCCCTCCAATGCTCACACTCTCACTTATCCTCACTCAGTTTGGCTGTCCCAGCAGCCTACCTAATCCCCAGTCTCCAAGCCCCACTGAGTACATCGCCCAGTCTCCAAGCCCCACTGGGGGCATCGCCCATCGCCACGCCTCCCTCCAATGCTCACACTCTCACTCAGCCTCTCCCTCCTACAAATCACCTACACCTGTCCTCCTCCTACTAATCACCTACACCTACACATTTACCTGTCCCCTTTATAATGTCCCTATTCCCCTTCACTCACGGTCCGATCTACCATTTACGACCATAGACCACCCGGACTTTCTACCTCTCTTGTTTCTTGTGCTTCCTTGCTTCTGGCTACGATTCTAAGGAAGCACTCAGTTAAGTTTACCATTTGCTCCAGTCACCTCTCTCATGTGTGTATGTTGAAACAATAAAAGACATTCTGTTTTACTCCCAGTATCTGATGCCTGGTCTATCCGTGACACATGGGTTTGGCAACTATGGGATCTAAAGTTTTTAGCTACGCTGCCCCATACCAGTGGAACCTACTTCCTCTTGATATCCGCAACAGCAACTTGTTCTCTTTTTTCAAATCTCGTTTAAAAATACATCTTTTCACTCCTCGATTCAGTTTGGGTTCTCTCCTCTCCGCTTTGACGGAGTGTGTCCCACTCTGGTGAGACCCAAGAAGGCTCTGTCTGGTCCTGGAACAAGAAGTGCTCACTTTCTTAAGTAAGAGGCCATTGAGGTGGTCCCTCCTTTAGTCGGAGAGTCCGGGTTCTACAGCAGGTACTTTGTGGTTCCAAAAAAGAATGGGGAGTTGCATCTGATCCTAGGTCTGTGCTCGTTGAAACGTTTGCTATTGAGGCTCAGGTTTAAGATGCTCACCCTCAAGAAGGTCATGTCTCAGATCAGCTCCGTTGACTGGTTTGTCACGATAAATGACACATACTTCCATATAACCATCCTTCCGGCTCACATGAGGTTCCTGAGGTTTCCTTTCAAGGGCGAAGCTTACCAATATCGGGTCCTCCAGTTCAGCCCTGCGCTCTCAACTCACACTTTCACGAAGTGCAAGAATGCGGATTTGACCCCGCTGAGACTCCAGGGCATCTGCACTGAACTATATTCACGACTGGTTATATTAACTCGATCAGTGCTTCTGGCAGGCCGGCATCGAGATGTTGTTTTCACCTGTATGACGGAGCTGGGATTAAGATTAAACGGCAAGAAGAGTGTGCTTTCTCCAATGGACCCTGCACATTAGACTCCTCCAGTAGTGGTGCATTCCCCCCTATCACGCTGCTCCCGGGAGTTCTGGAAAGGAGTTCACCCGGATGAAGTCCGTCTCTTCCTGGTGACCCCTCAGTGGCTGGGCCAGACCATGGTTCGCAGCCCTCCTCAAGGAACCTCCATGGGAAATTTCGCCCAGAAGGCACCTTGGTTCACCCCAGCCCGGTCTTATGGAGGCTGTGGCTGTGGCCCCTGAGGGGGCACAGTTTTTAGCAGCTGGTCTCGCTACTAAGGTAGTGGACACCATCCTCCAATCCAGAGCTCCCTCTACAAGGGGGTTGTATGTCGCTAAATGGCACCTGTTCTCTGGGTGGTGGGATCATCACCAATTGGATCCAGTTAACTGCCTGGTTGGTTCAGTGCTGGAGTTCCTGCAGGAGCAGTTTGCCTCAGGGTTGTCTCCATCGGCCCTAAAAGGTTACGTCTATGCTACACCATGTGACACATTTCCTGCCTGCCATTTAGAGGCTAAGGCCCGGGATGCGACCCGAGTGCCGGTGTGGGACTTTGCCATCGTGCTGGAGGCTCTGTCAAAAAACCCCTTTAAGCCATTGGCCGAGCTGGCCCTTAGACTTCTTTCTTCTGTTGTTTTCTGGAAAGTGCCTTGTGCTCCTTTTGGTTGCTGTAAGGTGCTCTGTAAATAAAATTTTATTTAATTTGATTACTGGTTGGACATTACGTCTTTCCGTTGGCCGGATTCAGAGCGTGGACAACATGGAAGTGTTCCCAAAGCATTGCAAGAATGTAACCTAGAGAGGTTCTCAGTCAGTAGGCAGGAACATAGACAGGAATATATATATATATATATATATATATATATATATATATATATATATATATATATATATATATATATATATATATATATATACATACACACAGTACAGACCAAAAGTTTGGACACACCTTCTCATTCAAAGAGTTTTCTTTATTTTCATGACTATGAAAATTGTAGAGTCACACTGAAGGCATCAAGGGCTATTTGACCAAGAAGGAGAGTGATGGGGTGCTGCGCCAGATGACCTGGCCTCCACAGTCACCGGACCTGAACCCAATCGAGATGGTTTAGGGGTAAGCTGGACCGCAGAGTGAAGGCAAAACGGCAAACAAGTCCCAAGCATCTCTCGGGGAACTCCTTCAAGACTGTTGGAAGACCATTTAAGGTGACTACCTTTTGAAGCTCATCAAGAGAATGCCAAGAGTGTGCAAAGCAGTAATCAAAGCAAAAGGTGGCTACTTTGAAGAACATAGTATATGACATTTTTCAGTTGTTTCACACTTTTTTGTTATGTATATAATTCCATATATAATTCCACATGTGTTAATTCATAGTTTTGATGCCTTCTGTGTGAATCTACAATTTTCATAGTCATGAAAATAAAGAAAACTCTTTGAATGAGAAGGTGTGTCCAAACGTTTGGTCTGTACTGTATATATATATATATATATATATATATATATATATATATATATATATATATATATATATATATATATATATATATACAGTGAGGAAAATAAGTATTTGAACACCCTGCTATTTTGCAAGTTCTCCCACTTAGAAATCATGGAGGGGTCTGAAATTGTCATCGTAGGTGCATGTCCACTGTGAGAGACATAATCTAAAAAAAAAAAACCTAGAAATCACAATGTATAATTTTTAAACTATTTATTTGTATGATACAGCTGCAAATAAGTATTTGAACACCTGTCTATCAGCTAGAATTCTGACCCTCAAAGACCTGTTAGTCTGCCTTTAAAATGTCCACCTCCACTACATTTATTATCCTACATTAGATGCACCTGTTTGAGGTCGTTAGCTGCATGAAGACACCTGTCCACCCCATACAATCAGTAAGAATCCAACTACTAACATGGCCAAGACCAAAGAGCTGTCCAAAGACACTAGAGACAAAATTGTACACCTCCACAAGGCTGGAAAGGGCTACGCGGAAATTGCCAAGCAGCTTGGTGAAAAAGGTCCACTGTTGGAGCAATCATTAGAAAATGGAAGAAGCTAAACATGACTGTTAATCTCCCTCAGACTGGGGCTCCATGCAAGATCTCACCTCGTGGGGTCTCATTGATCCTAAGGAAGGTGAGAAATCAGCCCAGAACTACACGGGAGGAGCTGGTCAATGACCTGAAAAGAGCTGGGACCACCGTTTCCAAGGTTACTGTTGGTAATACACTAAGACATCATGGTTTGAAATCATGCATGGCACGAAAGGTTCCCCTGCTTAAACCAGCACATGTCCAGGCACGTCTTAAGTTTGCCAATGACCATTTGGATGATCCAGAGGAGTCATGGGAGAAAGTCATGTGGTCAGATGAGACCAAAATAGAACTTTTGGGTCATTATTCCACTAAACGTGTTTGGAGGAAGAAGAATGATGAGTACCATCCCAAGAACACCATCCCTACTGTGAAGCATGGGGGTGGTAGCATCATGCTTTGGGGGTGTTTTTCTGCAGGGCAACTGCACTGTATTAAGGAGAGGATGACGGCCATGTATTGCGAGATTTTGGGGAACAACCTCCTTGCCTCAGTTAGAGCATTGAAGATGGGTCGAGGCTGGGTCTTCCAACATGACAATGACCTGAAGCACACAGCCAGGATAACCAAGGAGTGGCTCTGTAAGAAGCATATCAAGGTTCTGGCGTGGCCTCGCCAGTCTCCAGACCTAAACCCAATAGAGAATCTTTGGAGGGAGCTCAAACTCCGTGTTTCTCAGCGACAGGCCAGAAACCTGACTGATCTAGAGAAGATCTGTGTGGAGGAGTGGGCCAAAATCCCTCCTGCAGTGTGTGCAAACCTGGTGAAAAACTACAGGAAACGTTTGACCTCTGTAATTGCAAACAAAGGCTACTGTACCAAATATTAACATTGACTTTCTCAGGTGTTCAAATACTTATTTGCAGCTGTATCATACAAATAAATATTTAAAAAAATCATATATTGTGATTTCTGGATTTTTTTTTTAGATTATGTCTCTCACAGTGGACATGCACCTACGATGACAATTTCAGACCCCTCCATGATTTCTAAGTGGGAGAACTTGCAAAATAGCAGGGTGTTCAAATACTTATTTTCCTCACTGTATATATATATATATAGAAAAGGTTCCACATCAACAGCCTAAAGATCCATGAAGTCACTGAGCAAATCAAGAACTGAGAATGGATTTGGACTGTAATTAATGTCATTGGTCTACTGCAATGGCTCAGTACCAAAGGTTGCATGAACACTTTTGGTTGCATGGACAGCACACCTCAGCAATGATGGAACTGCAATTAATGGACATTCAGTGGCACTCAGATGAGGATGTTTCCCTTTTCCCTGGTTCCTTTAAAGGTTTCTTTTTATGGCAATGAGTTTTTCCTTGTCATAATCGCCACCTGCTGGCTCATTAGAGATAAACTCTCATTTTAAACAAATAGCTCTTACATCACCTAGAGATGTGTTTGGTGTCACTGTACTGTTGAAAAACAAATTTTGGTCCAATGCTTATAAGGGCAAACCAGATGGGATGTCATGTCATTGTAAAATTATGTGGTAGACATTTTGGATATGTATGCTTTTAATCACCAGCAAAGCACCCCCAGACAATTAAGCAAGTCTCTTCTTCTCCTTGTTCTTTGGAAGTAATGGTTCAAATTGCCGCAATTCAACCATTAAGTTCTGACTCTGGTACATCCATACTTTTAATTAAACAAACTTTTGTAAGAATTTACAGTTATGGCATATGGCCAAAGTGCTAGGTTAGTGCAGATAATAAAATGATAATGCCACATTGATAGGGATATAAGTACACCTGCTCATTTAAACAATCAGACAATCTGTCAATCATCTGGCATCAGGGTAATGCATACATTCATGCAGATACTTCATTGTTATAATGAATAATTAATTAATGGCCACATCAAGATAATTAATGGTCACATAAAATAAGTATAGGTCCTAGATTAAGGATGGTGGAAAAAACATTAAGTGAGTTGCAGTTCTGTGGACAAAATATATATTGCTAAAATAATTTATGGAACACTGTGAAAACATAAGATCTCAAAGGGAAAGAAAATCATGCTGGATACCTATACTGATTTAGACTGGGTAATGTGTTTGGAACAAAAGAATGCCACATCATTTGGTGGAGATGAAAAGTATTAACCTACAGAGGGCTGAATTCAGACACTCCCGAAATCAAAGAAAAGAAATAATGCAACAGGCTAGTTGATTGTGCTAAAATTTCATTGCAGCAACTCAGAATGGTACTCAGTAATTTGTATGGCCCTGACATGCTTGTCAGCATATCTGACAAAATCGGGGCATGCTCTTAATGAGACAAGAGATGGTACCCTAATGTATCTCCTCCTATTTCTTGATTAGGGCATCACTAAGCTCATGGACAGTCCAAAGTGCAACCTTGCGGTTGGTTGGCTCTGATGGACCAAACAATGTTCCAGATGTGTTCTATTGGATTTGGGCCTGCTAAAGGATGTCGGGCCATAGGCCACCCTTATGAAGTCTGTTTCTGATTGTTTGCTCCAACAGTGGACCTTTTTTCACCAAGCTGCTTGGCAATTTCCCCGTAGCCCTTTCCAGCCTTGTGGAGGTGTACAATTTTGTCTCTAGTGTCTTTGGACAGCTCTTTGGTCTTGGCCATGTTAGTAGTTGGATTCTTACTGATTGTATGGGGTGGACAGGTGTCTTTTATGCAGCTAACGACCTCAAACAGGTGCATCTAATTTAGGATAATAAATGGAGGATCAGAATTCTAGCTGATAGACAGGTTTAAAAATCATATATTGTGATTTCTGGATTTTTTTTTTTAGATTATGTCTCTCACAGCGGACAAGCAGCTACAATGACAATTTCAGACCCCCCCCATGACTTCTAAGTGGGAGAACTTGCAAAATAGCAGGGTGTTCAAATACTTATTTTTCCCACTGTATATATATATATATATATATATATATATATATATATATATATATATATATATATATATATATATATATATATATGCAGCAATTTTAGTATATCAGAATCAGAAATAGCTTTATTACCAAGTATGCTTACACACACAAGGAATTTGACCTGGCATCAGTAGCTTCCAGTGCAGGAAAGGTACAGACATAATGTAACAAAAAGGTAAAAGAGACACCTAAAAGTTTCTTTGAACAGATTATTCCAGAAG
Source organism: Silurus aristotelis (assembly GCF_946808225.1). NCBI lineage: Eukaryota > Metazoa > Chordata > Actinopteri > Siluriformes > Siluridae > Silurus > Silurus aristotelis. The sequence continues at coordinate 12,674,973 of NC_139587.1, read as the reverse complement.
TACTTGAACCTGTTCTAAAAACAATACATTATTTCATTAGGACTGGTTATGTATCTAAATCTTTCAAGCTGGCAGTTATATACCCTATAATGTAAAGTTCATCACAGCAGTTATGCTTACACATATTTATGAATAACATTTTCAAAAATTTATCAGTCAGGATTTAGGCCTTATCATAGCACAGAGACAGCACTGGTTAAGTGGAAAATGACCTGCTATTGGCCTCTGATCAAGGTTGTGTCTCCTTGCTTCTCCCTAGTGCTCCTTATAACACCATTGATCATAATATACTCATTGCTAGACTAGAAAATGTTGTTGGTATTAAGGGAACAGCTCTCTCCTGGCTTATGTCTTATTTGACTGATCGTTATCGGTTTGTTGATGTAAATGGAGAGTTCTCTACACTCTGATGTAAAGTTTGGTGTTCCACAAGGACTCTAGTCTCTCATTTAAGGCTCATGTGAATAACATTACCAGGACCTGGTTTGTTGATCTTACATTCCAGAACAGTTTCAGCTTTTTTACAGCCTACCGGTGACGTAGCCTCCTGTGTTTGACTTGTTTGCCGCGAGTTCCGTGTTTGTATTTGTTTGTGTTTTTCTCTTTTAATAATCCTAAATTGTTTTTGTCTTCCTGACTTGTGCCTGTAGTCAGTTAAACTCGACTACCACTATATTCATTGTCTCTCACTTTATCATATTTGTGTACATTAACTCTGTTTGTGATTATGAGCACTATGCCGGCTGTGTGTCTGACTTTGAGCACAGGTGAGGACTCGTTCGATTTGCAAACGGTGGCGTTGGAGATGGAGGCTTTGGAAAAACAGATTCGCGAGCTGCATGTAAAACATGCCCGGCTGCGAGAGCGGAAAGCGGCGCTGGAAACATCCCGGGCGGACGCGCACTCGTCCCAGGTAAATTCCCGAGTTGAACCTAACGCTCCCAGCACCTCAACTCCGCGCGTTTCTCTGCCCAGACCCAGTGCACCTACAACTCCGGCAAAGGTGCAACACGGACACTGGATGCGGCAGCGGCGGAAGAGACAAGCCAAGCCCCGGTCGAAGACGTCTCCCCCGCCACCACTATGGGCCTTCGAGATCTCGACCGAGAACCGCTTCACCCCTCTCTGCGAGACGGAACGCGACACTGTGATTCTCGGAGATTCCATCGTCCGGCATGTCCGCGCTACCGGAGCCAAAGGTAAGGTGCACACTCGCTGTTTTCCTGGTGCTCGTGTTCTCGATGTCGCTGCGCAGGTACCCGCGATCCTGAAGGAGAACTTCAGAGCGGTTGTTCTTCATGCCGGAACGAACGACACCAGGCTGAGGCAAACGGAGATCTTAAAGAGGGACTTCGGGATTCTGGTGGAGACGGTACGCAGCACATCGCCCACAACAAGGATCATAGTGTCAGGACCTCTTCCCACTTACCAGCGAGGGGCTGAGAAGTTTAGTAGACTTTTAGCTCTAAATGAATGGTTACAGTCATAGTGTCGAGAACATAAACTTCTCTTGGTTAATAACTGGAACTGTTTCTGGGAGCGTCCTAGGTTCTTCCGCCCTGATGGCCTGCACCCCAGCAGAGTTGGAGCAGCAGTGCTATCAGATAACATCTCTAGGATACTTCACACCATCTGACTGGTAAGACATCAGGAAATCTTCAACTATAAGAACACGCATACTACAGACCAAATAGTTACAAGTTCACACACAGCCCAGTTTATAGAAACCATATCTATTCCTTGTGTAGTAAAACCAAAAATTAAATACACAAGATTCAGAAATAATCTTATTGCAGTTAAAACTGAAAAATGCCAGATAAGCAAACACCAAAAAGTTCTAAAGTTTGGTCTTTTAAACATTAGATCACTTGCACCCAAAGCACTGATTGTAAATGAGATGTTCACAGATAATAATCTCGATGCACTCTGTCTCACTGAGACTTGGATTAAACCAGGTGATTATATGGGTCTAAACGAGTCGACACCGTCAGGATATGTTTATAAGCATGAGCCCCGTCAGACTGGTCGTGGGGGGGGGGGGGGGTGTAGGAACCATTTATAGTGCCTCTCTTAATGTTAGTCAGAGATTAGGATTCAGCTTTAAATCATTTGAAGTGCTCATTCTTAAAGTTGTACTTTCAGACATGCATAGAAAACTCGCTCTGGTCACCGTGTACAGACCCCCAGGACCCTACGCTGATTTTCTTCAAGAGTTTGCTTGTTTTCTTTCAGACCTCATGATCAATTTTGATAAAGTGCTGCTTGTAGGAGATTTTAATATTCATGTAGATGATGTAAACAATGCTCTAGGATTATCATTTGTTGACTTATTAAACTCTTTTGGGGTTAAACAAAACGTTACCAGACCAACTCACCGTTTTAACCACACACTAGACTTAATAATATCCCATGGAGAAGACGTCACTGATATCGATATTTTACCTCAGAGTGATGACATCACAGACCATTACCTTATACTGTACACACTACCGGTAGAGCAGATTAGCTATGTTGCACCACGTTATCGACCTGGTAGGACTATTGTTCCAACCACTAAGGACAGATTCATAAATAACCTGCCTGTTTTATCTCAATTTCACCCTAAACCCATAACTGATAATAATCTTGATGAAATAACTAACAACATAAACCTTATCCTCACTAGCACATTAGACACCGTTGCCCCCATCCGGTTAAAAAAGGTTAGAGAACAAGCACCTGCACCTTGGTATAATAGTCATACGCATGCCCTCAAGAGAACAACACGTAATCTGGAGAGAAAATGGAGGAAAACTAAATTGGAGGTATTTAGAATTGCATATAAAGACAGTATGCTCAGCTACAGACAGGCGCTAAAAGCTGCTAGAGCTGAACACCTGAGCAAACTAATAGAAAATAAGAAAAACAATCCCAGGTTCCTTTTCAGTACTGTAGCTAAACTAACTACAAATCAGGGCTCTGAAAATTGTGTTCCATCACAGTTTAGTAGTGAGGACTTTATGAATTTCTTCACTGAAAAAATAGATAACATAAGAAAAACAATTGTGGCATTTCAACCTCTGACACCATCTCCTGAGACAGTGTTACCTTCAACTCCACAACTCCACTGTTTTACATGTATAGGACAGGAAGAGCTGTATAATGTTATTGCCAAAGCTGAATCGACAACATGTCAGTAAGATCCAATTCCTACTAAATTACTGAAGGAAGTGTTATATACAACTGGTGAGCCTCTTCTGAATATTATTAACTCTTCACTATCGTTAGGTCACGTCCCTAAATCCCTCAAGTTAGCAGTTATTAAGCCCCTCATTAAAAAACCTAATCTGGATCCAAACACGCTATCGAATTACAGACCAATTTCAAATCTCCCATTTATGTCTAAGATTTTGGAAAAGATTGTCGCTGCCCAGTTATGTTCCTACCTGCAAGAGAACAATATCTTTGAAGAATTTCAGTCAGGTTTTAGGCCCCATTATAGCACAGAAACTGCTCTAGTTAAAATCACTAATGACCTGTTTTTAGCTTCAGACCAGGCTTCAAGGCTCGCTGTTGGTTCTACTAGATCTTAGTGCTGCATTCGACATTATAGACCATGATCTCCTCCTAGATCACTTACAAAATTACATCGGCATTCAGGGACAGGCATTAAGCTGGTTTAAATCCTACCTGACCTATCGTTACCATTTTGTAGATTTAAATGTAGAGCTATCCAGGCTAATGCAAGTAAATTATGGCGTGCCGCAAGGTTCAGTTCTAGGACCCCTGCTCTTCACAATATACATGCTTTCGTTAGTAAATATTATTAGAAGGCATGGAATTAGCTTCCATTGTTATGCTAATGATACCCAGCTATATATCTCATCTAAACCAGGCGATACAGCTCAATTAACTCGGATAACTGAGTGTGTTAACAAAATAAGAGATTGGATGACTCATAACTTTCTACTTTTAAATTCTGATAAGACTGAGATTTTGCTCATCGGCCCAAAAACTAGTATACAGATGCTCCAGCATCTCAACCTGCATTTAGACGGATGTTCTGTAACCACTAGTTCAACGGTAAAAGACCTGGGAATTATTTTAGACAGCAACTTGTCTTTCAAATATCATATCAACCAAGTTACAAAAACAGCCTTCTTTTACCTTAGAAATATTTCTAAGTTAAGAAACATGTTGTCTATATACGATGCAGAGAAGCTCGTCCATGCGTTTATGACCTCCAGAATAGACTACTGTAATGCATTACTAGGTGGATGTCCTGCATAATTAATAAACAAGCTTTAGTTAGTCCAGAATGCAGCAGCCAGAGTTCTCACAAGGTCAAGAAAATATGATCACATAACCCCAATCCTATCGTCCCTACATTGGCTTCCTGTTAAGTTTCGAATAGACTACAAACTATTACTTTTCACTTATAAAGCACTAAATGGTTTGGCTCCTATGTATCTATCCAGTCTTTTAACACGCTACAATCCGCCATGCTCCCTGAGATCTCAAAACTCTGGGCTTCTAGTAGTTCCTAGAATAGCAAAGTCCACTAAAGGTGGTAGAGCATTTTCACATTTAGCTCCTAAACTCTGGAATAGTCTTCCTGACAGTGTTCGGGGCTCAGACAGACTCACCCAGTTTAGGTGCAGATTAAAAACATGTATTTTTAGCAAAGCCTACACATAACACACATCACATATCATAACTTTGTGCTCCAGAACATCTGATCACATGCACATTATCAACTTGTGCTGTTAATATCATGAACAGCAGCTACGCTAATTCCTCTCCACTGCTTCTCTTTCTCTCCCCATCCCGAGACACCCTGAGGTTTGGCCAGCTCCAGTCACCTCCCACCTCGTGATGATTACGGACCTTTGAAGAAGTAGATGCCGAATTTGCAAACATCCCGAACCATCTAGAGACGTACCAGTGTCATTTGGATCCCGCTACATGTGTGGAGTTTGACATTGGACCTCCTGGAGTGTTTAAAGGCTCTGGCATGGAGAAGCTGATGCTGATGCTGGATCTGTGATGATCACAAATGCTGAGCTTATAAAACTAGGAGCTACTAACCATATAGACTGTATAAGACTGCAGAAAGGACATCACTTATAATCTTATACTCCAGTAATCATGTTAGTTCTCACTCTCCAGTGTTCTGTACTGTTGAAAGATTTATGATCAAACTCTTGATGTCACCCAAATGAGGATGGGTTCCCCTTTTGAGTCTGGTTCCTCTCAAGGTTTCTTCCTCATAACATCTAAGGGAGTTTTTCCTTGCCACAGTCGCCACGGCTTGCTCATCAGGGACAAATTCACACCATTCACCTTAACTGTTGATTTGTGTAAAGCTGCTTTGAGACAAGGTCTGTTGTGAAAAGCGCTATACAAATAAACTTGACTTGACTTGACTTGACAGCCTTCCTTCACCTTAAAAATATTGCTAAAACTTGAAATATGATTTTACAGAAAAACTAGTTCATGCTTTTATTACAGCTAGATTAGACTACTGTAACGATTTACTGTCTGGATTTTCTAGTAAGGGAGCAGCAGCAAGAGATCTTAACAGATATAAAAAAAAAATTACCACATTACCTGTTTTAATTAGTCTACACTGGCTCCCCATTAAATCTCGCATTGATTACCAAATACTACTACTGACATTTAAAGCACTGAATCATCTTCTGCCACCGTGTCTAAACTAGATCAAAAGATGCAGGCTATTGTTTGGTACTGTACCTTAAACAATAAAGACTACAGCAGTGGTCAAAGATTTATCTTATAAAACCCCACAGTTATGGAACAGATTTTCTTTAGGAATCAGAGACCATCTCAGTTTTCAAGTCTAGGCTAAAAAGTATTGATATTTGTATGCTGTCATCCCCTTGATCTCACATGTTCACTCAGGTTTGTTGGCAATGGTGTTTCAGACCGTCTCTTATCCCAGAGATCCCTCATATCAGTGATACCGTATGGCTCTCCCTTTTAGTTTTGCTGCCATAGCCAGTCTTGCCGGAGTCCCCAACTGCACAGTGTTTTACTTTTATACAACAATAAGGTTACTTAATAATCCATATGCACAATACTGCTATTTGCACTACCATGCACTCTCACACTTTATGTACATTACTGATCTGTTATATACTCTGTATTCCTATTTAATACTAATGTCTTGTCTTGTCTGTTTTGTCTTGTATAGTCGAAGCTGAATGTATAGTGTTATGTCTGTATTTTTGAGAGTCACTAACAGCTGGAACCAAATTCCTTGTGTGTGTCAACACACTTGGCCAATAAACCTGAGGACAGGTGAGCCCTCCAGAGGGGGGTGCATTCAGCTGAATGTATCATCCACACCAAGCTCCCTAACCTAATATCTACAGCACGCAGTGCCGGACCAGAGCCAGGAAGATTGTAAGGTCTTCAGCCATCCCAACAATGGACTCTTTTATTTGTTACGTTCAGGGAAACGCTCCCTCTAAAAGCAAACACAGAGAGAATGAGGAGGAGCTTCTTCCCGCAGGCCATTCGGAGTTTGAACCAGGAAACACCCAGGATCTAAAACTGGTCCACTCTCTCTCCATCGTCACACTTTCTGTGCAAAATAATTTTTCTTCGCACTACGACACTTTAATCACTTTAATCTCTGGACTGTCACTTTAACTCTGGACTTGCACAGCACAGTGCACTTTATACCACACCATACTTCACATGGTCACTTTAAGGACAATCACATTAACCACCTTACATTTTTACTATTGTAAATGTTTACTGTCATAAGCATCCTGTATGTAAATTTTTTTCTCATATATATCTTCATATATTTTATATTTTTATATAGTTTATACCCTTTGTTTATCTGCCTTTTTTTCTTGTTTTTTTTTTTTCTCCCCATCCCATTCCCTCATGCCGGACCGTCGTATAAAGCATTTCACTGCATGTCGTACTCTGTATGTATGTATGTGTATGTGATAATAAAATTTGACTTGATTTGATTTGATTCTGATATTTCTTTTTCCCCATCCCCCCTATCTCCCCTCCTCTTTCTTTCTTTCTTTCTTTCTTTCTTTCTTTCTTTCTTTCTTTCTTTCTTTCTTTCTCTCTCTCTCTCTCTCTCTCTCTCTCTCTCTCTCTCTCTCTCTCTCTCTCTCTCTCTCTCTCTCACTCTCTGCTGAGTTAAACATGCTCCTGAGTGACCAGTGTTCTTCTCCTTCTCCTCTTCTCTTCTCTTCTCTTCTCTTCTCTTCTCTTCTCTTCTCTTCTCTTCTCTTCTCTTCTCTCCTCTCCTCTCCTCTCCTCTGCCCACTTTGTCCCCATGCCTTGCCTATGGATGAGGTTTTCTTCAGTTGGAAGCCAATCTGTGCAGCTGTGGAAGTTTTTACATCAATGGCCTGGGGATCCATGAATTTACAGAGCAACAAAGGAGCTTTGAGGATGTATTTGGACTGTACTTAATGTCAACAGTGCTACAATGGCTCAGGACTACAGGATTGCATTTAATTGCATTTGATAACCTATCGCTGCACACCTCAACAACAATGAACTGTAATAAATGGACATTCGGTGCCACCCAGATGAGGATGGGTTCCCTCTTAAGTCTGGTTCCTCTCAAGGTTCTTCCTTATGCCATGTCAGGGAGTTTTTCCTTGCCACATTCGCCTTGCCACTTAATACAGCCCTACAACAGGCAACCTCTTGTCACTTATACAATTTTGATTTTCCTAGCTATGGGTAGAAGGGCAGACTTCACAACACCAATCAGGTGGACAACATATCTGATAAGTGAACAACCTTAACCTCGTTGATATTCAGTGGTTCATTTGTTTTTATTAAGAATTGAAGGGTCTCATATTAGCTTAACACATCTCAAAGGTTTAGTAAATGCTAATTACAAATCCAATTCAGAGGCCCATAAACAGATAGCACATATGGGGGGAAAAGTGAGAGAATTGTCTATTTTAAGGTCCTTTGAAGGTTTCTGCTTGACAGGTCTTCTGCTTGCTAGTACTTGGGTCTGGTCTAGTATGGGCTGGATCAAAGCAGTTCAGAGAAATTGGGGCGCATGCTTGAAATATGCAGTGTGACAGTGGCAACTGTGTATCTCACAACATAGATTTTTAGGAGTTGGAACAACCCTAACTACCTGCCATTTTCTAGCACATACTATTGCAGTCTGTACATTTTAACCATTGTAAGAACAATTTTGCCCCTTCTGGTTGAATTCTTCTATCTGATCTGCATTACTTTTTATGCCTCATGTTGTGTTCTTGAATTTTTCCCTTTGATTCTTTCTAAGTCTTCTCTATTTATGTCTTGTTCAATGACATTTACGGATCCTGTTTCAAACTCTTCTGACATTCTATTTAATGTTTTAGTAATAATGTTTTTAACATTATTCTTTTTTCATCCCTTCAACCTTACTGTCTCCTTTCTTGTTAAGCTTATTTTTATGATTATTGACAATATTACCGATGCTTTTAAGGTTACTAATGAGGTAGCTTCTGATTATTTTTCTGTCTGCCTGTCTTCTGACACCCTTTTTTTTATATCTAATACCCTGCTGTTCCTATTTTCCGTTAAATGGATTTTTAGCTCTGTTCCTATTAGCTTTTCTACTACTTGTATCTTCCTGTTCAGCAGTTTCTACTACACAATTTATGCCATCCTGCTAGCTCTCTTCTGACTCTTCGGGGTCTGGTTTGCCTGCCTTGCACATAGAAGCAGTGCTACTTCATGCCTCATTTCATCCAGAACTATGTTCGTTATAATTCTGGTCTCCACTGTACTTCTTTGTTTGAGGGACCTAGAATTTGCTGTGCTTCTCCTTGATTCTGCACCAGACTAGTTCTTTTTGGGACCTCCTCTAATGATGTACCAGATTGGTCATTCGGCAAATCCTGCAGTCACAGGGGACTGTCCTGCTGGTGATCTAGGCTGTTCCTCTGGTAATTGCTCTGTGGGTGGTTCTTCTGCTGATGGTTTCTCACCTGAGTCTGTGCCAGCATGAGCATCTGATGTTGGGATTTGAGGTTGTTATAGCAGTGGTTTTAAATTCACCCACATGCCCCACATTTGGGTTTCATGCTCGTGTGCAGTGGGTGAAGGGATACCTTATACTTTTACTGCTGTAGATGTGGTCAGTATTACCTTAAGCGCCCCTGTCCTTCTTATGTCGTTCCACTTCCTGTTGAATGCTTTGAATGCTTACCCAATTTAATTTGGTCTCTGCGCAGATTTTATCCAAGCTTGTTTTTTGTGTTCCGTTTTTTTCCACCATTTACCCTGACAGTGTTTTATTTGCAAGGCCTTTCGGGGCAACTCTGTACAAAAAGTGTAAAGCATTGTCTAAGCTCAGTTCCAAATTCCAAATTTTCAGCATATAATTGTGCTGTTGGTTGTGCTTCCATCTATCTGCTGAATTTGTCTAGTACCACCAGACTGTACCTTTTCCTTTTTCTTCTTTCCAATACGTCATAAAATCGATGACCAGGTGCCAAAACATTCCTTTCAGCTCTAGAATATACCCTATTGGTGCTGTGAAGTTATTTTTGGTGTTTTTAGGAGTACATGTTTATAGGAGTAAATATGCAACAGTACAGTGTGCTAGTGTGTGTTCAATCATTTAGCCTAAAAATGGTGTCCACCATGCCCTTCTAATTCTTTTTTTGCACATCCCAACCAATCAAGGACCACACCTCATGGTCATTAAAAATGAAAATCATTAGACACTTTAAAAACAGGGCCCTCAGTGGAAAAGATTGGGCACTTCAAAGTGGTTAACAATGACAGGGAGCTACAAAATATCAAGGCTTTACCATTGTCCAGTTCTATTTATATATACAATTTATATACAGTGGTACCTTGACGTACGAGTTTAATTTGTTCCGTGGTTGAGTTCGGAACCGCAATTTGCTCACACATCAAATAAATTTCCCCCATTGAAAATACTTAAAATGGCATTAATCCGTTCCAACCATCAAAATGCCACCCTGTGTAGAGGCGATAAACGGAGGAAGAGTGAAAACTTTTTTTTTGCTAACACTACTGTACACTAGGTATCCCTAAACTTAAAATTTTTAACTTTTTCTTCTTTGCTTATCTAAATTTTCGTCACAATCTTCGCGTTCTGGCTTCGCTTCGCCATCTAGCAGCGGCGTTTCGAGCTTGTACCTTAATTTTTTGCTGGCAGAACAAAGCAAAAAATCAACCGAGTGACCGCTCGTACCTCGGAAAACTTGTACATTAATGCATCGTAGGTCAAGGTACCACTGTACTACTTTATATATTTTAACTAGTTAACTAAGGTGCCAACTAGTGTAGGAAACCTGGAACCACAAAGGTATATAGAGTCCAAATATTCTTCTTTTTCTTTCAGCTTCTCTTATTAGGGGTCACCACATCTGTCTCCATACCCCCCTGTCCTCTACATCTGCCTCTTTTAACCCAACTACCTGCATGTCTTCCCTCACCACATCCATAAACCGCCCCCTGGACTTCCTCTTTTCCTCCTTCCTGGTGGCTCCATCCTCATTATTCTCCTACTGATATACACCAGTAGGAGATGGTTTGCACATGTCCAAACCATCTCAATCTCGCCTCCCTCACCTTGTCTCCAACATGTGCTGTCTCTCTAATAAACTCATTTCTAATCCTGTCTATCCTCGTCACTCCCAACGAAAACCTCAACATCTTCAGCTCTGCTACCTCGAGCTCCACCTCCTGTCTTTTACTCAATGCCACTATCTCTAAACCATACAACATCGCAGGTCTCACCACAATCCTATAAACTTTCCCTTTCACTCTTGCAGACACTATTCTATCACAAATCACTCCTGGCACTCTTCTCCACCCACTCCATCCTGCCTGCACTCTTTCCTTTACTTCTTTAACACAATCTCCATTACTTTGCACTGTTGACCCCAGGAACCTGAACTCATACACATTCTTCACCTCTTTTCCCTGCAACCACACCACTCCACTGACCTTCCTCTCATTCATACATTTACTCTGTCTTACTCCTACTGACTTTCATTCCCCTTCTCTTCAGCATGTACCTCCACCTTGAACCAGTCTGTCATTCCTACTGCACACTTTACTGCTGTCACACTGCCCTCATACATGTCCTGCACCACCCTTACATACTTCTCTGACACACCTGATTTTCTCATACAATACCACAAATCCTCTCTCGGCACCCAGTCATACACTTTCTCTAAATCCACAAACACACAATGCAACTACTGCTGACCTTCTCTATACTTATCCATCAACATTCTCAAAGCAAATAATGCACCTTTGGTGCTCTTTCTCGGCATAAAACCATCCTGTTGCTCACAGATAGTTACCTCTACTCTCAGCCTGGCTTTCACTACTCTTTCCCATAGCTTCATAGTGTGACTTATCAACTTAATTCCCCTGTAGTTAGTGCAGGTCTGCACATCTCTCTTGTTCTTAAAGATTGGTACCAGCACACTCCTCCTCCATTCCTCAAGCATCCTTTCACCTTTCTAAATCCTGTTAAACAATCTTGTTAAAAACTCTACTGCCATCTCTCCTGAACATCTCCATGCTTCTACCATTATGTCATCTGGTCCAACCGACTTTCCACTCTTCATCCTCTTAATCGCTGCTCTAACTTCTTCCTTACTAATCCTATCCACTTCCTGCTTCACCATCTTCACACCATCCAACCTTCTCTCTCTCTCATTTTCCTTGTTTATCAGCTGCTCAAAATACTCCCTCCACCTTCTTAACACACTCTCCTCACTAGTCAACACATTTCCACCTCCATCCTTTATTGCTTTGACTTGCAGCACATCCTTGCCAGCTCGGTCCCTCTGCCTGGCCAATTGGTACAAATCCTTTTCTCCCTCCTTAGTGTCCAACTTCTCATACAGCTCCTCATAAGTATTTTCCTTGGCTTTCGCCACATCCCTCTTTACTTGCTGCCGCATCTCCTTGAACTCCTGCCGACTTTTTTTTATCACTTTTTCACAATTCTGTTTTGCCAACCTTTTTCTCCTTATGCTCTCCTGCACTTCTGCATTTTACCACCATGTCTCTTTGTCTTTCGTTCTATTTCCAGATGTCACACCAAGTACCTTATTAGCTGTCTCCCTTATCACTTCTGCAGTAGTTGCCCAATCATCCAGCACCTCCTCACCACTAGCGAGCCCCTGTCTGACCTCTTCCCTGAATCTACAGTCTTACTCTTTGAGTAACTACACTGTCCGCTGCCAACACCTTACAGTCTCCAATCGTCTGTAGGTTGCATCTCCTACATAGAACATAGTCCACCTGTCTGCACCTTCCTCCACTCTTATACGTCACCCTATGATCCTCGTTCTTCTTAATATAAGTGTTCACCACTGTTATTTCCATCCTTTAAGCAAAAACAAACACCATCTGCCCTTTCACATTCCTCTCCTTAAAGACATACCTACCCGTACCTCCTCATACCCTCGATTGCCTTCACCTACATGCCCATTGAAATATGCCCGGATCACCAATCTTTCATTCCTAGGTTCACCTTCTCCCACTTCATCTAACTCACTCCAGAATTTTTCCTTCTTCTCCTTCTCACAACCCACTTGTGGAGCATAAGCACTGATGACATTTATCATCACTCAAATCACATCAAATTTCAGCTTCATGTTCATCAACCTATCAAAAACTCTCTTCACCTCCACTACACTCTTACTGTACTCTTCCCTCAGAATTACCCCTACACCATTTTTCTTTCCATCCACACTATGAAAGAACAGTTTAAACGCACCTCCAATGTTCCTGGCCTTACTCCATTTTTACTTGGTCGCCTGAACACACAACATGTCTACCTTTCTCCTCTCCATCATATCAGCTAACTATCTCCTATTACCAGTCAAAGTACCAACATTTAAAGTACCAACCCTAACCTCCACTCTCCTCCACTTTTCCCTGCCATCTCTGTAGACGTCTTCCTCCTCTCCTTCTCCTCCTTCAGCCAACAGTAGCCCAATTTTTACCGGTTGGCTAACAATACCTGTGGCAGTCGTTGGTAACCCGGGCCTCGACCGATCCAGTATGAATTTCTCTTTTGTGACCCGCATATTTGATTTGGCACATGTTTTACACTGGATGCCCTTCCTAACGCAACCTTCCCCATTTTTCCCTATTTGGGACAGGCACTAAGAGTGCACTAGCTTGTGCAACCCTAATGGCTGGGTTATTTAGTGTCCAAATATTAATATATTAAAATATTTAGTGTCCAAAAGTTGGTCCAGTCACTCAATTCCATTCATTATTATTTATAGACCCCCAGGCCCCTACTCTGATTTTCTCATAGAATTTGCAGATTTTATTACAAATATAGCTACTTCCAGTGTTGGGCAGTAACGCGTTACCGGTAACGCATTACTTTTGACAGTTACTAATACTGTAACGCGTTACTATTAAAAATAAAGTAACTTTGTTACCGTTACCGTAACCGTATGGTGCGTTACCTGTTTAACTTTTTTAAATGAATGAATTTCGGCTGAAGTGTAGACTACAGCCTAACCTGCTTACAGCAGCGTCGCATTGTAGGATTGTAGAATTACCCTCTGTATACTCGAAGAAGACGCTGTGGACGTGTCTCCGTTTATTCAGGTCTGTGCAACAGTAATGGCGAGTCGAGGCGAGAGCAAGACGAGTTTATCAAAGTGGAAATATGCTCATTATTTTTTTTTAGTTGAGTATAAAGACAAAAACTTTTAAGTCGAATGTAAGCTGTGTCTTTCTGGTTCGAAGGTCGTATCTACTGCGATAAACAGCAATTCCAATCTGCTGAAGCTCCTCCAGGAACTCCATGCTAGAAGATAGAAGCTAGAAGCTAACCCGGTGTTCTGTTCTACATTTTTGATAGTTTTAATACTTCAGCTGTGAAAGGAACATTTTTAAGAGCTCAACACAACAGCAGAAGCCACTTTAGTTTTTTATTCTGAATATATTATTCAGCTTGTTTTGTTGTTTATTTCAGAAATCTTTGTGATATATTCAGTTTGTACTGGTCTGACTTAAATAAAATAGTGTTTAAAAATGTATTTGTGTTTAAGTTAGTTTTGTGTTTGTATAGACCATAACACGTAAAAGGGCATTAATTTTTTGCCCCACCCCTAATCCAAGATGGCAGAAACCATGTTTGTCCTGTATTGTTTGTTTTTTGTTTGGAAAAGGCATCTCTATTAAATATAATTTTTAACAGTGGAAATTCAACATATGGATTTTTAAAGCAACCGAGTGGATTACTGTGTTCCGACGTGGCGTTTTTATTTGCTTTTTTGGTATTTTTGGGCCTTTGGATCTCTGCACTACTGACTCACAGCTTGTATCATTCTTTGGAATTTCAGGAGGGCCTCTGGATCTCTGCACTATTAACTCACAGTTTGTATCATTCTTTGGAATTGCAAGAGGTACATCACCACTACATCTGTGCGTTTTAGCTTCGGATGGGTGAAAGAAACCCCAAAAAGTCCTTAATATTGAGGCACAGTACTGTGTTTCATTGGTGAATATTTTCAAACTGGACACTTATATCTGCTAACAGCTAGCTACCACTAGCTGTAGTTACAGTTCTCAGGGCTTGCTGCCACCAGCTACTGCCTCTACTATCAGGGTGCTGCCTGCCTAAAACTCAGTTATTGGGCATTTGCCTACTTTAGCTGTGGCCTTCACATCCTCACTACCGTCATCTCAGGGGGTCTGCCTATTACGGTCTCAGCTCCCTTCATTCCACCAGTTTATCATCTGCTGTAGCCTTAGTAGCTACAGCCTGAGCTGTTTTTACCATCAGACTGTCACCGGCTACAGCCTCAGCTGCCTCCAATCTGGGCTGTCATCTGTTACAGTCTCAGTCGCATTTTTGTCCTAAAAATGATGTTTTATCTAGTCTTGTTTATCCTTTCGATCCCCCTTACTAGTGGGGTTGTCCATTTGCATTTAGAAAATGAGTCTATTCTTATGCAGTTCCCTTATGTAGTCTCAAGGCCTGAAACAATTTCCAAGGTCCAATTTAAATCACAGGGGCCAAGTCACTCATTTATGTTTGTTTTTAAGGCTGCAAATCTACTCCATCTTCATTGCCTCTACATTTTGAAGGATTGGTTTATTGTCACTGCAGACTCACTTCCTGTTTTTTTTATATCATTAAATTCTAGATCTGGGACTTTCTGCTGCAAATCAAGTCCAGACTTCTTGTTATTATTTTATTATTAATTTCTGGAAATGTTCTGCGTAATCTGGGCCCTGATAGCCTTAAGATATGTGATACACCTGAAGATTTTAAATCAAGGTCTGGCCTGGGTATTATTCATCTCAATGTTCGGAGTTTAATGTCCAAACTAGATATGGTTAATTTATGGGTCAAGTCAACTGACGCTGATGTTGTTTTGTCTGAAACCTGGCTGACTAAATCTGTCCTTGAAAACGATATTGGCATTGATGGTTATAAAGTGTATCGTTCAGATTGCCCAAAAAGAGGGGGAGGTGTTGCTATTTATATCAAATGCAAATTTAATTCTAGTTTGGTGCTCTCAAAATCGGTTTGTAAACAATTTGAGTTTTTGGCATTAAATCTTGAAGTCTTAAAAGACCACCAAATCAGGCTGGTTGTTATAGAACTCCTTCTCCTTCTTCTTCTTCTACTTCTTCTACATTATCAAATTTGTTAAGTCAAGTTATTTGTAATGACACTATTGTTGTTGGTGATCTGAACTGGGACTGGCTAAGGCCGGTATCAAATGCTTTTAAAGAGCAGTGTGACAGTTTAAATTTGACTCAATTAATTAACACTCCTACTCGGCCAAATTCTAAATACCTGGAGAAATCATCACTCATTTATTTAATCCTGACCAATGCCCCTTTTAAGTATTCTGCAATAGGTGTTTTTTCTAATGATGTGAGTAATCACTGTGTGATTGCTGCTGTTAGAGATACTAAGGTGCCCAAGTCTACACCTCGTATTGTTGAAAGGCGAAATATGAAAATGTTTGTTGAACAGGGTTTTTTATATGATTTGTTTTATTTTGACTGGAGTAGAATTGCTTTGTTTGATGATGTGAAATTAGCCCTGACTTTTTTTTCTTGATATTTTGAACAGACATGCACCTATTCGTATATTTAGATTTAAGGGTCGGGACAATCCCTGGTTTTCTTCTGAGATTTCAAAATTGCTCCACGAGAGAAATGTAGCCTGGGCAAAAGCAAGGAGATCGGATACTGATGCTGACTGGCTTGTCTTCAGATGTTTGAGAAACAGATTCACTTCAATTCATTTTTTTAGAAAAGCTAAAGCTGAATTTTATTTATCTGAAACTACAGAGAATCTAAATGACCCAAAACAATTCTGGAAAACTATGAAGTCATTATCTGCAACGACTAAACCAACAGGGTTTCCGGTGTCTCTAGTTAAAAATGGTGTGTCTATATCTGACAAAGTAGAAATGTTAAATTGTTATAATGAGCATTTCATATCATCTGGATCTTTGTTTAATTCTGTTGCTCCTATAGTGTCGGAGCCTGTAAATGACACCTTTATTACTGCTGACAAAACTTTCAGTCTTAGCTCCTTCTCTGTTGCTGATGTTCATAAAGCTCTGAAACAATTGAATCCTCGAAAATCTGCGGGCCCAGATTACTTAGACCCTTTCTTTTTTAAATTAGCTGCAGATATTCTAGCTGAACCTTTGACTCATCTTTTTTAATCTTTCTCTGATCACAAACAAAATTCCCAAGGTATGGAAGTCTGCTTATGTTTTGCCACTTTTGAAAGGAGGTGACCCTACCTTGCTAAATAATTATAGACCTATTTCCAAACTCTCAGCTTTGGCCAAAGTGTTGGAATCTTTGGTTAGTGAACAAGTAAAAGAGTATTTAAATGCTCAGTCAATTTTATCTAAGTATCAATCTGGTTTTAGGAAAAAACACAGCACTACCACTGCTGCTATGAAAGTAATTAATGATATAGTCAAAGCACTTGATGATAAGAAACACTGTGTGTCTATGTTTATTGATTTGTCCAAAGCATTTGACACTGTTGACCCTAGTATATTAGTGCAGAGACTGATCAGTATAGGTATATCTCAGCACTCTGTGGGCTGGTTTATTAACTACCTCGCTAAAAGGACTCAAGCTACGCAAGATGATGGCCTAACGTCAAAATATTTATCAATCTGTAAAGGGGTCCCGCAAGGCTCCATTCTAGGGCCACTTTTATTCACTATTTATATAAACTGTCTAGGGGAAAATGTTCAACATGCATCTTTCCATTTTTATGCAGATGATACGGTCATTTATTGTTTTGCAGCTACCATTAGGAAGGCATATGAATGCTTGCAATCTGCTTTTGATAGAGTGCAAGCACAGCTTTATCATTTAAAGCTTGTGCTTAATGCAGAGAGGACCAAAGTAATGGTATTTTCAAACTCAAGGAAAAAAGAGTTAGACCTGAATATTGTTACTGACCCCAGGGTAAAACAATTGAGGTAGTTTAATCTTATAAATATTTAGTATTTTTAATTGATGAACACCTTTCTTTTGAGCTTCATATACAGAATCTAGTAAAAAAAAGTTGAAATTGAAGCTAGGTTTTTTCTTTAGTAACAAATCTTGTTTTACTTTTTCTGCTAGAAAAAGGCTAGTTGATGCCACATTTCTCTCTATTATTGATTATGGTGATCTGTTGTATATGAATGCCCCATCAAAGTGTCTTCAGATGTTGGATGCTGTGTTTCATGGAGCTTTAAGGTTTATTTCAAATTGCAGACCTCTCTCGCATCATTGTACACTTTACTCCAAAGTGAATTTGCCCTCTCCGTAATCGCGGCTTACTCACCTTTATATTTTTATATATAAGGGTATTATAGGCAGGCTGCCAGGCTACATATCCGAATTTCTTTCTTTTGTACAGAGTACTTATGGTTTACGGTCCCAGAATATTCTCTCATTAAATGTTCCTCAAGCTAGGACAGAGTTGTTCAAAAAGGCTTTTATGTTTTTTGCACCTTCAACTTGGAATGACCTACAGAAATGACTAAAGCTACAGTGTCTAATTTCCTTAAATGATTTTAAACATTATGTTAAATCTATTGAACATGAGTCTATCCACAAATGCAAATGTTTTAATTAATGGCACTTTTATTTAAATTGAAATGCACTTGAGTTGTCTTTTGCGTTTTTGTTTGTTTTGTGATTGTGTGATTTAATTTTGTTCTGCTATTTTGGCCAGGCCTCGCTTGGGGAAGAAACCCCAGCCCGCCTGCCTTAACGACTACCGCCCTGTAGCCTTGACCTCAGTAGTGATGAAGTGCTTCGAGAGACTGGTCAGAGACTTCATCACTGCATCACTACCAGACACACTGGACCCACTACAGTTTGCGTACCGTCAGAACCGCTCTACTGAGGACGCCATTGCTCATCTTCTCCACACCACGATGAGCCACCTGGACCAAAGAAATGGGAATTATGCAAAGATGTTGTTCGTGGACTACAGTTCAGCGTTTAACACCATAATTCCCTCCACACTCACCTCTAAGTTGGAGGTCCTGGGACTCAGCCAGCCGCTGTGTCAATGGATCTCTAACTTCCTGACAGACAGACCACAAGCCGTACGGGTGGGAAAACACACCTCATCCACCCTCACCCTCAGCACTGGCGCCCCCCAGGGTTGTGTTCTGAGCCCCCTGATTTACTCAATGTACACACATGACTGTGTGGCCACATCCAACTCCACCACCATCATCAAGTTTGCTGACGACACTGTTGTGGTGGGTCTGATCTCCAACAACGACGAGGCGGCCTACCTACAGAAGGTTAAAAACCTGGAGAGATGGTGCCAGGAGAACAACCTTCTCCTGAACGTCAGCAAGACTAAGGAGTTAATCGTGGACTTCAGCACAAAGCGGGAGCGGTCATACCAACCTATAAACAACAGCGGGACCCCAGTGGAGAGAGTGGACAGTTTCCGGTACCTTGGTGTTAACATCACACAGGATCTGTCTTGGTCCTGTCACACCAACACCCTGGTGAAGAAGGCCCGGCAGCGTCTGTACCATCTGAGATGCTTAAGGGACTTTAAACTACCCTCTCAGGTGCTTAAGACTTTCTACACTTGCACCATTGAGAGCGTCCTGACGGGTAGCATCACTTCCTGGTTCGGGAACAGCACCATGCAGGACAGACGAGCCCTCCAGAGGGTGGTGCGATCAGCTGAACGTACCATCCACACTGAGCTCCCTAACCTGCAGGACATCTTATAGCACGCGGTGCAGGACCAGAGCCAGGAAGATTATTAAGGACCTCAGCCATCCCAACAATGGACTCTTTTCTCTGTTGCGTTCAGGAAAACGCTTCCGCTCCCTGAAAGCGAACACAGAGAGAATGAGGAGGAGCTTCTTCCCGCAGGCCATCCGGTGTTTAAACCAGGAAACACCCAGAATCTAGAACTGGCCCACTCTCTCCACCATCATCATCACACTTCTTTGTACATATATTCACCTTCGTACCACGTCACTTTAAACATATCTCACCGTTCGCACCACGACACTTTAAACTCTGGACTTGCACAGCACAGTGCGCTTTTTATTTTATTCATACCACATGGACCATATTGCACCATATTGCACATGGACACTTTACGGACCTTTTACACCACACCATACCGCACACGGACACTTTATGGACAACCCACCACAAATTGCCTATTGTTTACATTTTTATTTTGTTTACATTTTTTACTACACAACTGTTTATATGTATATTTGTTTCATGTATATTTGTTTTATACATTATCCTTTTATATATCTTTATACCTTATATTCTTTTATTTTATTTTATTTTAATAGTTTTTCTTATACCTTATACTTATTTATCTGCCTCCTTTTCTTTCCCCCATCCTATTCCCTCATGCCGGACCATCGTATAAAAACATTTCACTACATGTCGTACCCTGTATGTATGTGTATGTGATGAATAAAATTTGATTTGATTTGATTTGAAAAAGAGATTCTATATATCAATGAGACTAACATGGTTAAAAAAAGTTAAAATAAAAAAAAAAAAGGGAACATTAAAGAAGGTTCTTTAAAAAAGTAACTAAGTTACTTTTTGAATGAAGTAACGAGTAACTGTAACTAGTTACTATTTTTTAGTAACTAGCACAACACTGGCTACTTCTTTAGACAAAGCATTAACTGTTGGTGACTTCAATATTCATTTTGATAATCAGGAAGACGCACCAGTTGTGTCCATTCTGGATTCAGTTGGAATTAATCAAAATGTTATAGGACCACCACTCATAGTAGTGGACACACTCTTGATTTGTTATTAACATTTGGATAAAATGTAAAATGTAGTCTCATTTCCACAGTCTGAAGCTATTTCAGACCATTATCTGCCTCAGTCATTGCATTAGTACCTTACCATGTTACGATGTTAAGCGTACATTCACGTCAGCTACAGCAGCGAGATTTATCAGTAATCTTCCAGAAATGACGATATTAATTAGATCTCCGTCTGACCCTGCAGAGCTCAACTGGGCCACTGAATACCTACAATCAATGCTCTGTGACACTCTAGATGATATAGCTCCCCTTAAGACCAAAATGATCAGGGAGAAAAAATAATCACTCAGAAATTAGAACGTAAATTAACAGTATTTCAAATAGCATGGAAGGAGAGCCTCCTAAATTATAGAAAATCTCTTAGTGCTGCTAGATCAGCATATTTCTTCACCGTCATAAAATAATAACAAGCATAATCCTAGATTTTTATTCAGCACTGTAGCAAAATAAACAGGAAATAAAAGCACTGCACTAACACGCACACCATCAATAGGTAGTAATGATTTCATGCACTTTTTAATAATAAAGTTGAAAACATCAGACAAGAAATCCAGACAATTAATATAAATCCAAACTATTTTACAAATAACCCTGTAGACAGCAGTGTAATTATAACAGACAATCAATTACAAAGATCTACTCCTATTCAAGAGAATGATTTAATTTCATTAATTACCTCATCAAAATCATCAACCTGCATTCTCGATCCCTTGCCTACAAGTTTCTTTAAACAGATAATTCCAGAGGTAATTGAACCTGTTTTAAAATTTATAAACTCTTCCATTAGCACTGGTTATGTGCCTAAATCCTTCAAACTAGCAGCCTTCAACCCCCTAAATAGGAAACCTGACCTTGACCCATGTCAACTGTCAAACTACAGGCCAAAATCAAACCTCCCCTTTATATCCAAAATTTTAGAAAAGGTTGTAGCACAGCAGTTATGCTCAGAAGGAATAAAATTTTTGAAATGTATCAGTCAGGATTTAGGCCTCATCATAGCACGGAGACGGCGCTAGTTAAGGTGGTAAATGACCTGTTATTGGCCTCTGATTAGGGTTTTGTCTCTTTACTTGTTTTGCTCAACCTTAGTGCAGCTTTTGACACCATAGATCATACTATACTGTTTGCTAGACTTGAGAATGTTGTTGGAATAAAGGGAACAGCTCCCTACTGGCTTAGGTCTTATTTGACTGATCGCTATCAGTTTGTTGATGTAAATGGTGAGTTCTCCACACACGCAACTAGTACTGGGACTCGCTGTTTCCGGTGACTTCCTGTGTTTGACTAGTTTGCCGCGAGTTCTGTTTTTGTATTTCTCTCGGCGTTTTCAAACAAACTTTACTATTTACCTATCCTTTTTTAACCTTTTTTAATAATCCTAAATTGTTTTTGTCTTCCTGAATTGTGCCTGTAATTAGTTAACTTGACTATCACTAGTGCTGACTATATTCATTGCCTCTTACTCTATCATATCTCTGTATCTTAACTCTGTTCGCGATTATAAGCACTATGCCGGCTGTGTGTCTGCTTTCGAGCACAGGTGAGGACTCGTTCGAGTTGCAAACGGTGGAGTTGGAGATGAAGGCTTTGGAGAAACAGATTCGTGAGCTGCATGCCCAGCTGTGAGAGCGAAAAGCGGTGCTGTCAACATCCCGGGCAGACGTGCACTCGTCCCAGGTAAATTCCCGGGTTGAATCTAACGCTCCCAGCACCTCAACTCCTCGTGTTTCTCTGCCCAGGGCCAGCGCACCTACAAAGCGGCCTGCCCAGGTATCGTTCACTGCAGCACCGGTGCACCACGGACCCTGGATGCTGCAGCAGCGGAAGCCGCGAGCCAAGCCCCGGTCGAGGACGTCTCTCCCGCCACCACCACCGGCCTTCGAGATCTCGACCGAGAACTGCTTCGCCCCTCTCCGCAAGACAGAACGCGATACCGTGATTCTTGGAGATTCCATCGTCCGGTATGTCCGCGCTACCAGAGCCAAAGGTAAGGTGGCTGTTTTCCTGGTGCTCGTGTTCTCGATGTCGCTGCGCAGGTACCCGCGATCCTGAACGAGAACTTCGGAGGGGTTGTTCTACATGCTGGAACGAACGACACCAGGCTGGGGCAAACGGAGATCTTAGAGTGATTTCAGGATCCTGGTGGAGACGGTACGCAGCACATCGCCCACAACGAGGATCATAGTGTCAGGACTCCTTCCCACTTACCAGCGAGGGGCTGAGAAGTTAAGTAGACTTTTAGAACTAAATAAAAGGTTACAGTCATGGTGTCGAGAGCACAAACTTCTCTTTATTAATAACTGGAACTGTTTCTGGGAGCGTCCTAGGTTCTTCCACCCTGATGGCCTGCACCCCAGCAGAGTTGGAGCGCCAGTGCTATCAGATAACCTCTCTCGGATACTTCACACCATCTGACTGGTAAGACATCAGGAAATCTTCAACTATGAGAACACGCATACAACAGACCAAATAGTTACAAGTGAGCACACAGCCCAGCTTATAGAAACCGTATCTATTCCTCGTGTAGTAAAACCAAGAATTAAATACACAAGATCCAGAAATAATCTTATTGCAGTTAAAACTGAAAAATGCCAGATAAGCAAACACAACAAAGTTCTAAAGTTTGGTTTTTTAAACATTAGATCACTTGCACCCAAAGCACTGATTGTTAATAAGATGATCACAGATAATAATCTCAATGCACTCTGTCTCACTGAGACCTGAATTAAACCAGATGATTATATTATATAGTGCCTCTCTTATTGTTAGTCAGAGATTAGGATTCAGCTTTAAATAATTTGTAGTGTTCGTTCTTAAAATTGTACTTACAGACATACATAGAAAACTCACTCTGGTCACCGTGTACAGACCCCCAGGGCCCTACGCTGATCTTCTTCAAGAGTTTGCTTGTTTTCTATCAGACCTCTTGATCAATTTTGATAAAGTGCTGCTTGTAGGAGATTTTAATATTCATGTTGATGATGCAAACGACGCCCTAGGATTATCATTTGTCGACTTATTAAACTGTTTTGGGGTTAAACAAAATGTCACCAGAGCAACTCACTGTTTTAACCACACATTAGAATTAATAATATCCCACAAAGCAGACGTCACTGATATAGATATTTTACCTCAGAGTGATGACATCACAGACCATTATCTCATACTGTACACACTACCGGTAGAGCAGATTAGCCGTGTTTTACCACGTTATCGACTTGGTAGGACTATTGTGCCGACCACTATTGTGCCGACCACAGATTCATAAATAACCTGCCTGATTTATCTCAATTTCTTACTAAACCCACAACTGCTAATAATCTTGATGAAATGGTTAACAGCATAGACCTTATCCTCACTAGCACATTAGACACTGTTGCCCCCATCCGGTTAAAAAAGGTTAGAGAACAAGCACCTGCACCTTGGTATAATAGTCATAAGCATGCCCTCAAGAGAACAGCCCGTAATTTGGAGAGAAAATGGAGGAAAACTAAATTAGAGGTATTTAGAATTGCGTATAAAGACAGTATGCTCAGCTACAAACAGGCGCTAAAAGCTGCTAGAGCTGAACACCTGAGCAAACTCATTGAAAACAACAAAAACAATGGTTCCTTTTCAGTACAGTAGCTAAATTAACTACAAATCAGGTATCTGATTTGTACTGGAGAGGAGAATACGGCCGATAGTAGAACCTCGGATTCAGGAGGAACAATGTGGTTTTCGTCCAGGCCGTGGAACACTGGACCAGCTCTATACCCTCTACAGGGTGCTGGAGGGTTCATGGGAGTTTGCCCAACCAGTCCACATGTGCTTTGTGGATTTGGAAAAGGCATTCGACTGTGTCCCTCGCGGCGGCCTGTGGAGGGTGCTCCGGGAGTATGGGGTCGGGGGCCCTTTACTAAGGGCTGTCCGGTCCCTGTATGACCGAAGCAGGAGCTTGGTTCGCATTGCCGGCAGTAAGTCAGACTTGTTCCCGGTGCATGTTGGACTCCGGCAGGGCTGCCCTTTGTCACCGGTTCTGTTCATAATTTTTATGGACAGAATTTCTAGATTGACAGACGGATCGGTGCAGCTTCTGCAGTAATGCGGTCGATGTACCGGTCTGTCGTGGTGAAGAAGGAGCTGAGCCGCAAGGCGAAACTTTCGATTTACCGGTCAATCTACGTTCCTACTCTCACCTATGGTCATGAGCTCTGGGTCATGACCGAAAGGACAAGATCCCGGATACAGGCGGCCGAAATGTGCTTCCTCCGCAGGGTGGCTGGGCGATCCCTTAGAGATAGGGTGAGAAGCTTAGTCACTCGGGAGGAGCTCGGAGTAGATCCGCTGCTCCTCCACATCGAGAGGGGTCAGCTGAGGTGGCTCGGGCATCTGTTCCGGATGCCTCCTGGACGCCTTCCTGGGAAGGTGTTTCGGGCGCGTCCCACTGGGAGGAGACCCCGGGGAAGACCTAGGACACGCTGGAGAGACTATGTCTCCCGGCTGGCCTGGGAACGCCTTGGTGTCCCCCCGGAAGAGCTGGAAGAAGTGTCTAGGGAGAGGGAAGTCTGGGCATCTTCGCTTAGACTGCTGCCCCCGCGACCCGGCATCGGATAAGCGGGAGAAGATGGATGGATGGATGGATCAGGTATCTGAAAAATGTGTTCCATCACAGTTTAGTAGTGAGGACTTTATGAATTTCTTCATTGAAATAAATAGATAACATTAGAAAAACAATTGTTGCGGTCCAACCTCTGACAGCATCTCCTGACACAATCTCACCTACAACTCCACAACTACACTGTTTTACATGTATAGGACAGGAAGAGCTGTATAATGTTATTACCAAAGCTAAATTAACAACATGTCAGTTAGATCCCATTTCAACTAATTTATTGAAGGAAGTGTTATATACAGCTGGTGAGCCTCTTCTCAATATAATTAACTCCTCACTATCATTAGGTCACGTCCCTAAATCCCTTAAGTTAGCAGTTATTAAGCCCCTCATTAAAAAACCTGATCTGGATCCAAACACGCTATCGAATTACAGACCCATTTCAAATCTCCCATTTATGTCTAAGATTTTGAAAAAAAGATTGTCGCTGCACAGTTATGTTCCCACTTGCAAGAAAACAATATCTATGAAGTGTTTCAGTCAGGTTTTAGGCCCCATCATAGCACAGAAACTGCTCTAGTTAAAATCACTAATGACCTGTTTTTAGCTTTAGACCAAGGCTACATCTCTCTGTTGGTTTTACTAGATCTTAGTGCTGCATTCGACACTATAGACCATGATCTCCTCCTAGATCGCTTACAGAATTACATTGGCATTCAGGGACAGGCATTAAGCTGGTTTAAATCCTACCTGTCTGATCGTTACCATTTCGTAGACTTAAATGGAGAGCTAGTCCAGGCTAATGCTAGTAAATTATGGTGTGCCACAAGGACCCTAGGACCCCTGCTTTTCACAATATACATGCTTCCCTTAGGAAATATTATTAGAAGGCATGGAATTAGCTTCCATTGTTATGCTGAAGATACCCAGCTATATATCTGATCAAAACCAGGCGATACAGCTCAATTACAGCTCTTTAAACGACGACTGAAAACCTACCTCTTCCTGAAATACCTAAATTAGCACTTTCCAAGTTTTTAGAATTCGAGTTATATTTATATTAAGTTTGTAATCTTGCATTCCAGTGTAGATTTATTCATTACTAGAGATTTAAAGCACTTTTGTACGTCGCTCTGGATAAGGGCGTCTGCTAAATGCCCCAAATGTAAAATGCAAATGCAAATTTAAATTAGTTTTTATTTTTAGATACAGCTCATAACTGAGTGTGTTAAAGAAATAAGAGATTGGATGACCAATAACTTTCTACTATTAAATTCTGATAAGATGGAGATTTTGCTCATCGGCCCAAAAACCAGTATACAGAAGCTCCAGCATCTCAACCTGCATTTAGACGGATGTTCTGTAACCACTAGTTCAACGTTAAAAGACCTGGGAGTTATTTTAGACAGCAACTTGTCTTTTAATAATCATATCAACCAAGTTACAAAAACAGCCTTCTTTCACCTTAGAAATATTTCTAAGCTAAGAAACATGTTATCTATATACGATGCAGAGAAGCTCGTCCATGCATTCATGACCTCTAGAATAGACTATTGTAATGCATTACTAGGTGGATGTCCTGCATCATTAATAAACAAGCTTCAGTTAGTTCAGAATGTGGCAGCAAGAGTTCTTACAAGGTCAAGAAAATATGATCATATAACCCCAATCTTATCGTCCCTACATTGGCTTCCTGTTAAGTTTCGAATAGACTACAAACTACTACTTCTAACTTATAAAGCACTAAATGGTTTGGCTCCCATGTATCTCTCCAGTCTTTTAACACGCTACAATCCGTCACGCTCCGTGAGATCTCAAAACTCTGGGCTTCTAGTAGTTCCTAGAATAGCAAAGTCCACTAAAGGTGGTAGATCATTCTCACATTTAGCTCCTAAACTCTGGAATAGTCTTCCTGACAGTGTTCGTGTCTCAGACACACTCTCCCAGTTTAAGTGCAGATTAAAAACATATCTTTTTAGCAAAGCCTACACATAACATGTCTCACATCATAACCTTGTGCTCCAGAACATATGATCACATGCACATTATCAACTTGTGCTGTTAATATCATGAACAGCAGCTATGCTAATTTCTCTCCACTGCTTCTCTTTCTCTCCCCATCCTGAGGCATCCTGAGGTTTGGCCAGCTCCAGTCATGTCCCACCTCATAAAGATTATGGACCTTTAAAGAAGTAGATGCCGAACTCGCAAACATCCCGAACCATCTAGAGACGTACCAGTGCCAATTGGATCCCACTACATGTGTGGAGTTTTGATATTGGACCTCCTGGAGTGTTTAAAGGCTCTGGCATGGAGAAGCTGATGCTGGATCTGTGATGATCACAAATGTTGAGCTCAGTAACTCCTAGTTTTTTAACCATAAAGACTGGAGAAAGAACATTACTTATAATCTTATACTCCAGTACATGTTAGTTCTCACTTTCCAGTGTTCTGTATTGTTGAAAGATTTATTAACAACCTCTTGATATCACCCAAATGAGGATGGGTTCCCATTTTGAGTTTGGTTCCTCTCAAGGTTTCTTCCTCATTACATCTAAGGGAGTTTTTCCTTGCCACAGTTGCCATGGCTTGCTCATCAGGGATAAATGCACACCATTCACCTTCACTGTTGATTTCTGTAAAGCTGCTTTGTTTAACCTTTATTTTTAGAGGCAAGTCATTAAGAACAAGTTCTTATTTACAGTGACGGCCTGACAAGTGGAATAACCACTTAGGGAAAGGGAAATAGGGCTAAAATAAATACAAAACATAAAAAATACATACAGGTTAACAATTACATAAATACATTTTAAAACAAAATTATGTAGAGAAACTGCATATGTCCGTGAACAAATATGATATAATATTTTTAAAAGATGAAATTGGAATTAATTTATCCAGTTTGAGAGTATTTTGCAAAGCATTCCAGTCACGAGCGGCAGCAGATTTAAAAGATGCAAGATCAAATGCAGTGTTGGTTTTAGGAATGCCTAATTGAAAGTGAAGTGAGGACCGTGTGTTATATGTGACAGGCTTTAGCTGCAGCAAGTGACCTAAGTAAGGAGGTGAGTGGCCGAGAAGGGTCTTATAAA
Source organism: Silurus aristotelis (assembly GCF_946808225.1). Lineage (NCBI taxonomy): Eukaryota > Metazoa > Chordata > Actinopteri > Siluriformes > Siluridae > Silurus > Silurus aristotelis. Next base: position 12,646,942 of record NC_139587.1, on the reverse strand, counting down.
TGAAGGTGAACCAGTGAATTTTACGCCGATTGTAAAGGGAGGGCCAGTTAACAGATTAATATAAAGCACAGTGGTGTGTATTGAAAGGAGCATTTGGGGCAAACCTGATAGCAGAATGGTAAAGAGCATCAAGTTTTGATAGGGTGGACTTACAAGCAAACATATATATAGTGTCTCCATAATCTAACATGGGTAGAATGGTCATTTGAATAAGAATAAGTTTGGCAGAAGTGGTGAAGGAAGAGTGGTTTCTGTAAAAGAAACCAAGCTTGGCTTTGACCTTAGATTGCAGCTTTGATATGTGGATAGAGAAAGAAAGTGAAGTCTCCAACCAGATGCCCAAGTACAGTGGAACCCGGTTATGTCGCCGGCCTAGGGGATGCCAAAAAGCGTCGAGATAACCGATGTTAGAGATAAACGAAAACCAATATGGCGGCAATATATTACGTGCTTGAATTTCTTTATTTACATGATGTGCGGTTTTAATTTAGAATGTGCATGCACGTGTTTTTGGAGTTTTTTTTTTTACAAAACAGCATTGCCACGATTTGTTTGATTGGTCATGCGGCTCGAGATAACCTGTAATGCGGATAAGGAGGCAGAAGCCGAAGTAAACGCAAACAAAGTTTATTGAGAATACTCAGGAGATAATCCACCAATACTTGTAGCGAAGCAGTAATATCCAGTGGTGCGCTCCGGGAGCACGGTCCACGAAGTTCTGTGAAAGCAGAGACAGTTCATCTAGAGAATCCACAGATCCGCGCTATGGAAAGCGCAGCGCTAGGCAGCAACGGATAAACGTGCAAACAGCGTGAACATGGAAAACAGGAGGATCGGAGTAATCTGGGGTGCCGTTGAGAGAATGCGGAGTCCGAGAAGAAGGGTACGTAGCGGGATACGTATACACGATTACACAGACCGACATGAACCAACACATACGATCATGCACAAACAATAATGGACCGCAAGTGTGTGGAGGTGAGGGGCTTAAATAGTGTGATCAGCATGACTGCGACAAGCTCCGTGCGGGAAAAAAAAAAACGGGTGCTTCGGGGAATGCTACCGCCGAAGGGGGTGTAGCAGGGGGATTCCTGACATAACCGACGTTAAGTGGCAAATTTGCCCCCCTTGTGCTCGAGATATTAGGGTTCTGCGACATAAAAAAATATACATAACCGATTAAAAAATGCTAAGACAAAGCAAGAATTTGTCGGTTCCACTTCAAAAACGTCGACTTAATAGGGTTGGCGAGTTAACTGAGGTCGAGATAAGTGGGTTAGACTGTAGTTATAAGCAGTGACTTGTTCTAGAATAGTCTCCTTGCAGGTGGTGATGTTAAGGGCAGGAGGAGGCGTAGTACCCCTACGGCAAAACCACATGCTTTTTGTTTTGGAGGTATTGAGAGTGAGTTTGAGTTGTGTAAAAGACTGCTGTAGTTGGTAAAAGCTATGTTGCAGGGTAGCTTGAACAGCATCAGGGGAGGGACCTATGGCATAAAGGATTGTATCATCGGCATATAAGTGAATGAGTGAATTACCAACTGCCTGGGGAATGTTATTAATATAAATTGAGAAAAGTGTGGGACCAAGGATGGATCCTTGGGGGACACCCCTGGTGACCGGGAGAGAATGGGAAAAAAGGTTTTCAAATCTTACACGTTGAACCCGGTGAGAAAGATAATTTGAGAACCAAACCAGGGAGTGATCAGTGACACCAATGCTGCTGAGTCTGCAGATAAGTGTGTTGTAATCCACTGAGTCAAAAGCTTTTGCAAGATCAATGAATATAGCAGCACAGTTTTGTTTGTTATCTAATGCAGATGTAATGTCATTGAGCACTTTAGTGGTAGCTGTAACACAACCATACCCTGATCGGAAGCCAGACTGTGCCCCGGAGATGATACCGTTCACATTAAGATAATTGATTAGTTGTTTATTGACAAGGTTTTCCAGAATTGTAGACACACATGGAAAGATGGAAATTGGCCTGTAATTATTCAGGTCAGCCTAATCACCGCCCCTATACACCGCCCTTTGAGACAATGTCTGTTGTGAAAAGCGCTATAGAAATAAACTTGACTTGACTTGACTCTCTGAGGTAAAGTTTGGTGTTCCGCAAGGATCTGTCTTATGCCCACTGCTTTTCTCTTTATATATGCTGCCTCTGGGTGAAATTATACATACACATGGTATTCGCATCCATTGCTATTCTGATGATACACAGCTGTATATTTCAGCAAAGCCAGGTGAGAGAGATCAGCTTAACAATGTTGAGGAGTGTGTAAAGGACATTAGACAGTGGATGCTTGATAACTTTCTTCTGCTCAAATCAGAATTTTTTTTTTCTTTTACTAGAACCACATGCAGCTAGAAGTAAACTTTCCAACCACGTAGCATCTCTTGATGGTGTTTCTATCTCAGTGTGTACAGCAGTCAAAAACCTTAATTGTGTGAAACTGTGATTATGAACCCCTAGTCTTCCCTTTGAGGCTCACGTGAATAATATTACCAGGATTGTCTTCTTTCACGTTAGAAAGGATGCAGAAAATCTAGTTCATGCTTTTGTTACATCTAGATTAGACTACTGGAATGGTTTACTGTCTGGGTGTTCCAGTAAGTGCATAAATAAGCTTCAGTTAGTTCAGAATGCAGCAGCAAGAGTCCTCACTTGAACTAGAAAATATGACCACATCACCCCTGTTTTAATCAGTCTACACTGGCTCGCAATTAAATCTTGCATTGATTATAAAATAATACTACTGACATAATAATCCATATCCTTCTTTTTCTGTCACCGCTCTCTCTCTCTCTCTCTCTTTCTGTCGAGTTAAACATGCTCCTGAGGATCCACTGTTCCTGCCCCTCTTCCCTCCGTGGACCTTCCCACTAAATCAAGGCCTGCCTCTGGATTGTGTATTCTTCAATTGGAGGCCACTCTATGCAGCTGGGGATGGTTTCTCATCAACGCCTTGGGTGGTTCCATGAAATTCCCGAGTAAGAACTGGAGCTTTGAGGATGGATTTGGACTGTGGTTAATGTCAACAGTCTGCTACACTGATTTAGGATTACAGTTTGCTTCTGATCACTATTACTGTACCCCGCAACATCGTATATCTGTAATAAATGGACATTCGGTGCAACCCAGATAAGGATGGGTTCCCTCTTGAGTCTGGTTCCTCTCAAGGTTTTTTCCGTATGCCATCTCGGGGAGTTTTTCCTTGCTACAATCGCCACTGGCTTGCTCATCAGGGACAAACTTACACTTATAAAGAACATATACATTTTTTTATCACCACATTATCTGTTTAAAGCTGCTTTAAGATAATGTTCATTGTTAAAAGCCCTATACAAATAAAAATGAATTGAATTGAAGGGAAGGCAAAAAATGGAAATCCCCTCGGATGCTGACAAAAGGGCTTGAACAGTAACTACAGTTAGATCTGGGCTACGAGTCATTTCCTGCAACATTTTTGCAAAAAATTATGCATTTACAAAAAAATTTAGAGTAGTGGGAAAGGACTGGTTTTAGTAGTGAGTAGAGACTAAATGGTAATTATGGTTCTCACCATTATATCTGATGGGTTTACCTTTGAATAGTTAATTCTGGTGCAAAGGGAATTCCATCATACTGTCTCTTATGCCCATGAGCAATTACAAACCCTGGACTTGTTAAAAGTACATGCATTGCATGAGTGCTTTACAAAATATTTGGAGGACCCATAGTGATTTTAAAAGCTTTCTGGTAAGCGAAGATGGCTTCCACTAGCCCACAATACAAAGCAGCATTTGTTTCACTACATTGTCAAGAGATGTGCTAAAATATGAAACAGGCTGTTTACCAGGGCCTTGTTGCTGATTTATAAAGACGTTAGCAAATTCCGATTTTTTTATACAATTGGCATAGAAATGAAATGTTTTATTGTTTCAGGTCCAGCCAAAGCTGGCACAAATCACCTTTCAGCCTCTTGAATGCTGCAAACACATCTGGGGTCTAGAGCTGTGCTCTCTCTCCTCTGATCCACTGCCACTGTCTAATATAGCCAACTGTTCCCAAGAAAGAAAGCATTTGTTTTACCATCTGAGGTTTAGGAGCAGTTCGCACAGCTTGTACATGAACAAGAGCTGGAAATATATTTGTCCCATGCAGCAATTTTCTGCAAACAATGTAAGAACTTGCAATAAATGTCCTCTACATTTCTCCTTAGTTGGGCTGCAAATTAAAAAATCATCAACAAACTGGATCAATCTACCTGCAATGTTTACCGAGGTTAAATCTTCTGCTAACAGAAAAATAATAGATGAATAGTTAAAAATAGATGGACTTTCACAGTACCCCTTTGGGAGCCGAGAATTATTGTATTTCTGCCCCTTGCAAGGTAAAGAAAATAGATGTCTCAGATCAAGGTGTAAAGGTATGCTAAAGAAGGTTGAGCATAAATATATCATAGTGTACCATTTTGTATCCTCTGGGATATTTGACGTGAGTGTATGGGTCTGGCACTGTTGAAATTTCTGTCTGTACTATGTTGTTTCCTGCACGTAAGTCATGTACAAGCTTTCACTTTTCTGAGTTAGAATATAGTGAAATATTCCTATTTATAGAATATATAGGAATATAGTGGGCATGGGCTCTTAGTTTGAATCAAGCTTTTATCAAGCTACAGCTTTTAGAAGTCCATAATTCCTTCTCAAACCTGTTGTCAAGGGGTATTTTCTTTGATAAAGCAACCTAACATTACTTCTAACTTGTATCTTCATTTGTCCTGCTGATTTAACTAACCGTATCTTCTTTTTCTTTCGGCTTCTCCCATTAGGGGTTGCCACAGCGGATCATCCGTCTCCATACCACCCTGTCCTCTACATCTGCCTCTTTCACACCAACTACCCGCATGTCTTCCCTCACCACATCCATAAACCTCCTCCTTGGCCTTCCTCTTTTCCTCCTTCCTGGTGGCTCCATCCTCAGCATTCTCCTACCGATATAACTCATATCCCTCCTCTGCACATGTCCAAACCATCTCAATCTCGCCTCCCTCACCTTGTCACCAAAACGTCCAACACAAAACGTCCAACATGCGCTGTCCCTCTAATAAACTAATTCCTAATCTTGTCCATCCTCGTCACTCCCAATGAAAACCTTAACATCTTCAGCTCTGCTACCTCCAGCTCCAAATCCTGCTTTTTACTCAATGCTACTGTCTCTAAACCATACAACATTGCAGGTCTCACCACAGTCCTATAAACTTTCCCCTTTCATTCTTGCAGATACCCTAATATCACAAATCACTCCTGTCACTCTTCTCCACCCACTCCACCCTGCCTGCACTCTTTTCTTTACTTCCCTTACACACTCCCCATTACTTTGCACTGTTGACCCCAGGTACCTGAACTCATACACCTTCTTCACCTCTTCTTCCTCCACTGCCCTCCCTCTCATTCACACACATGTACTCTGTCTTACTCACTCACACTTACACATACTTCTCTGACACACCTGACTTCCTCATTCCTGTTGTACACTTTCTCTAAATCCACAAATACACAACGCAATTCCTTCTGACCTTCTCTATACTTCTCCATCAACATTTTCAAAGCAAATAAGGCATCTGTGGTGCTCTTCCTCGGCATGAAACCATACTGTTGCTCACAGATGGTCACCTCTTCTCACAGCCTGGCTTCCACTACTCTTTCCCATAACTTTATGGTGTGACTGATCAACTTAATTCCCCTGTAGTTACTGCAGGTTACCAGCACACTCCTTTTCTATTTCTCAGGCATCCTCTCACCTTCCAGAATCTTGTTAAACAATCTGGTTAAAAACTCCACTGCCATCTCTCCTAAAAATCTCCGCGCCTTTTTTCACCGGTATGTCATCTGGTCCAACCGACTTTCCACTCTTCATCCTCTTAAACGCTGCTCTCACTTCCTCCTTACTAATCCTATCCACTTCCTGCATCACCAACTCTACATCATTCAACCTTCTCTCTCTCTCATTTTCCTTATTCATCAGCTGCTCAAAATACTCCCTCCACCTTCTCAACACACTCTTCTCACTAGTCAACACATTTCCATCTCCATCCTTTATTGCTTTGACTTGCAACACATCCTTTCCAGCTCGGTCCCTCTGCCTGGCCAATCGGTACAAATCCTTTTCTCCTTCCTTAGTGTTCAACCTCTTATACAGCTCCTCATATGCCTTTTCCTTGGCTTTCCCCACATCCCTCTTCACCTGGAGCCGCATCTCCTTGTACTCCTGCCTACTTTTCTTATCACTCTGTTGATCCCACTTCTGTTTTGTTAACCTCTCTCCTCTTATGCTCTCCTGCACTTCCTCATTCCACAACCACGTCTCTTTGTCTTCCTTTCTATTTCCAGATGTTACACCAAGTACTAGTTTCTAGCTGCCTCCCTCATCACTCCTGCAGTAGTTTCCCAATCATCCAGCACCTCTATACCACCACCAAGCCCCTGTCTGACTTCTTCCTTGAACCTCATACTACACTCTTCCTCCTTCAGTTTCCACCATCTTATTCTTCTTTTAGTCCTTACTTTCCTCCTCTTCTTCTTTGCCTCCAAAACCATCCTACAGACCACCATCCGGTGCTGTCTAGCTACACTGTCCCCTGCCAACACCTTAGTCTCCAATCTCCTTCAGGTTGCATCTTCTACATAGAACATAATCCACCTGCGTGCACCTTCCTCCATTCTTATACGTCACCCTATGATCCTCCTTCTTCTTAAAATAAGTATTCACTACTGCCATTTCCATCCTTTTAGCAAAATCTACCACCTTCTGCCCTTTCACATTCCTCTCCTTTGGGCCATACCTACCCATAACCTCCATCACCTCTGTTCCCTTCACCTACATGTCCATTAAAGTCTGCCCCAATCACCACTCGTTCATTTCTAGGTACACTACTATATCTACCACTTCCTCTAATTCACTCCAGGAACTTTTACTTCTCCTTAATCTCACAGCTGACTTGTGGTGCATAGGCACTGATGACATTATCATCATCCCTTCAACTTCCAGCTTCACGTTCATCACCCTATCAGAAACTCTCTTCACCTCCACTACACTCTTACTGTACTTTTCCTTCAGAATCACCCCTACACCATTTCTCTTTCCATCCACACCATGATAGAACAGTTTAAACCCAGTTTAAACTCCCTGTCCACTTGGTCTCCTGAAAACACAAAATATCACACTCCTCTCCATCATATCAGCTACCTCTCTTCCTTTACCAGTCATAGTGCTAACATTTAAAGTACCAACCCGAACCTCCACTCTCCTACAAAAGTAGCCCAATGTTCCCTGTTGGCTAACAATACCTGTGGCGGTCGTTGTTAACATTACGGCCCTCGACCGATCTGGCATGAAATTCTTAATTGTGACCCGCACATTTGATTTGGCATGTTTTACGCTGGATGCCCTTCTAAACGCAACCCTCTCCATTTATCTGGGCTTGGGACTGGCACTAAGAGTGCACTGGCTTGTGCCTTCCTAATGGCTGGGTTTGATTTAACTAACCGTATAGTGGGGGAAAATAATATTTGATCCCCTGCTGACTTTGTAGAAGAATGTAAAAAATCCAGAAGAAAATATTTTATATAAAATAATTGAATAAGTATTTGATTCCGTAACCAACCAGCAAGAATCCTGACCACCACACACCCAAATTAGTATTGTAATTTTAAGAAAGAACACCTAATATCAAATCTAAATATAAACAAAACTTAGAGTGTCTTTTATGCAAAAATGTGTATAAAAGACACCCATCACAGAATCAACCTCTTCAAACTTCTCCACAAGGCCAAAGAGCTGTCAAAGGAATCAGGGACAAGACTGTAGACCTGCACAAGGCTGAAATGGCCTACAAGATCATCAGCAGGAAGCTGGGTCAAAAAGAGACCACTGTTGGTGCTATACTTCAAGAAATACTTGCTCTGAAGCTCCATGCAAAATCTCATCTCATGGGGTAAGAATGATTCTGAGAAAGGTGAGGGAGCAGCACAGAATTCCACAGGAGGAGCTTGTTAATGATCTTAAGGACGCTGGGACCACAGTCACCAAGAAAAACATTTGTAACATAACGAGGTCTCTTTGCTTAAGAATGCACATGAACAGGCCCATCTGAAGTTCCTAATATCACCTCTGTTAAAATTAATTCAAATTGTTTCTACTTCATCAGTCCATTACACAGTTGTCTATAGTCCTCGTTTTCACTATTTTGGTCATAGTACAGTGTTAAGGGACTCCTTGCTTCTGTGCAATCTCGTCGCATTTCTTGGATCCACATTTCCCATTTCAGGAAAGTCTGATACAATTTAGATAAATCTTGGTTAGTGTAATCCAAAAAGAATACTATGTCATGTTTTGTTTGCCTGTGTAAGTATGGTCCAATCTCTCCATGAGGTCAGACCGAGAGAACTGCCATACAACTCCATGAGGCCAGATTCCAAAAACTGCAATGCGGCAAAACAATAAACTTTCTGGTCTGAGAAGAGGATCTCTTTAATATGAGGAGAAAAAGGCATTTGTTCAGCTGCTCTTTTACCCATCCTTGAGCCCCCCGCTTTCCCTCCTGGTAATAGGCCGGTTCATGGAAAGATGACTTAGAAGTTTCCAGAATTCAAGCTACTACACTTGCACACTGTAGTTATAATTTAGGAATGTATGAGTTTTAACTTTGCATGTTTGGTATCGTTTTAAAGGTTTCAGTGTGATTGAAAATATGATCTCAGTCCCATATCAGTAGAACAGACCAAAAATTAAGGTCTCAAGTTTGGGGAAAATTCTGTCCTACTAATGTAAGAGTTGTCCCAGAGTAGATTTTTATCAGGTGTTGGTTTTTAGGTCACCTCTTTCCCAACAAAGTGTTTGCAAAGTTTTTATTACTTTTAATTAACAAGTGTTTATCCCCTGGTGGTCGAGTGGTTAAGATGCAGCGCTCCCACCGCTGCGACCCGGGTTCGATTCCCGGTCAGGGAACCATCCCCAGCCACTCTTAGTGCCGGTCCCAAGCCCGGATAAATTGGGGAGGGTTGCGTTAGGAAGGGCATCCAGCGTAAAACATGTGCCAAATCAAACGTGCGGAGGATCCGCTGTGGCGACCCCTAACGGGAGAATCCAAAAAGAAAGTTTAATTAACAAGTGTTTATGGTGGTTTAAGGAAATTTGGCAAACACTTAGGAAAGCATTCTGTAGTCAGAACTTCCCACACAGTCCCTGTGTCTCTATTGCCAGGTACAGTAACTCATAACAATTATTTTGTAAACTGCAATGCTAAACTATTTGGTTTCATGCTGGTCATGTTGTGTACATCTGAAACCTTCTGATTTCTGACTTAGCAACTTATAACAAATGGACTAAATTACCTACTCTTTATGCATAAGCAAGCATTGAGCGGGCTACTTAAAGATTATTAGTTTATGGTTATATCCTCTGACTAAGATTCAGACTGGTGAGTTTGTGTCCATGAGCATGTGTAGCGTCTATCACTGATATAGCAAGTTATAAAAAGGGGCTAAATCAATTATTCTTTATGCATGAGCTAGCATTGAGTGGCCTTGTGGGAGAGCTGACAGTTCGGGGAAAGGAAAACCACTCCGGGCAGGACCAGTTCTGAATGAGAGTTTATTTGGTATATTTTCTGAATTATCAGGGCTAAAGACACAATCTCGCAGGCACACACACACACACACACACACACTGGCACGCCCTCTCGCTCCTCTTTTATGCTCCTCCTGATCACTGTAAGAGAGAGAACATTCATTAGTTACAATTCCCCTTAAGTGTGTCATTCCCACACTTCCCTGCTCCCAGCCTTGCCCTCCATTCACAAACTGTGCTTGGCCACGCTCCACCACCCGACTCAGGCCGGGGAGCCATCTGGCCCGCAAACCCCCTCCCTTGGCATGAGAGGAAGTCAGCCACGACCATCTGAGCCCCCGGTCTGTGGACCACCTCGAATTTGAACGGCTGAAGGGCCAGATACCACCAAGTGATTCGCACGTTGGCATCCTTCATGCGATGGAGCCACTGGAGTGTGGCATGGTCCGAACAGAGGGTAAAGGCCCGTCCCAACAAATAGTATCGGAGGGCCACTTGATGGCCAGACACTACTTCTCTATGGTGCTGTATCGACTCTCTCGCACCTACAATTTACGGCTGATGTACAGTGCTCCTACTCCTCCACCACCTGGGACAACACGGCCCCCAACCCCCTGTCCAATGCATCCGTCTGTAATAAGAAGGAGAGAGAAAAGTTAGGAGCATGTAAAAGCGGACCACCGCAGAGTGCAGCTTTAACTCACGAAAAAGCCTGTTGGCATGACTCTGCGCCTAACCGATCAAGCAGCTCATCGATGCGGGGCATTGGAAACTGGATTGGAACATCGGATTGGTCCATTAGGCGGTCTAAAGTTTTATCGCTGCCCAGGTGTCTGGCCATCGGATTATGGTGAGCCGCATAAAATAGGAGTTTCCTGCGGCTCTTTGGGACCAACAACTGGGTCGTTTCCTCTTCGGTTCGAGTATCCTGTGTCACTTGGTATAATTAATCCTTAATAGCGGCAAAGTAGGGATAGGAAAGCACGCTGTTTGTGTTTGCTGGATGTGCTGACCATCGATTACTGTTACCTGGTCGAAGGCCAGTCGGAGGGTCTTGTCTCGTGACTGTGCAAGGGGGAAACCCCCGGGGGGAATCTCCCAGAGGGCGGGGTCTCTCACCCGCGAAGCCGGCGTCAACGGGCCCGTCACCACCTCCCCAGTCAACATAGCGCAAATTCTACACTGCTTTGCCTTGCTGCAGGACCCATCCACACATATTTCCCTTAATAACCGAGGAAAAGTGGGCCAATTCGTTCCCAGAATTAGTGAATGGGTGAGGCGGGGACTAACCACCACCTCCACTCTATGTTTCACACCCCCGAATTGGACAGTAATGGACACCAGTGGGTATTCGTGGATCCCCATGTACACATTTTACCCGGCGTGCACTAATCAAAGCCCCGCATCTCACCAGGCTTTGGTGAATGGCGGTCTGTCCACAGCCCAAATCCACCAATGCCTGGTGTGTACCCCCTTGGATACTCACCGGTATGTGGTACGTTCCTGCTTGATCGGGGGCAGCCTGTGGCGTCTCGGGAATCCGGACAATCACCCCCAACTCCATTACGGGACATTAATCCGAGAAATGCTCCCCGCAGCGCCAACAGCCCGGCCCAGGTTTCTGCTACGCACCTGCGTGGACTAAATCACGTGGGACATGAGACACAGGCCTCTGAGTATTAGCAGTATGCACAGCAGGAGAGAAAACGGGAAGGAAAGGGGGTGGGACTCGTGCCCGAGCCATTGGCTTTGGGGGGATTAGCCCCGTCTCCGTGGCAGGAGAATGGCAGGAGAGCGGGAAGAGACAGGTGAAACAAGAGTGAGAGAGCTGTGAGTAGCCGCAGGGGTTTCGCCTGCCCCTGAATATCCCGCCAAGTGATCTTCCACCAGCTGGACCGCTTAGTCCACCGTTGACAGAAGCTGGTATTGGACCCATTCCACTATCCGCGGTGGAAGTCATGCAACGGACTGCTCCAGTACTACGCGGTCTAGTATCTCGTCGGCGCTCCGGTTCTCGTCCAGTAGCCACTTATTGGCTTGCGTCCTGGAGGGGTTGGCCGACCTCGCGGAGTGTCAAGGCACGGAACCGCTGTAGGTGCAAAATCCAGTAGGACTACGATGTATTTTTGCTGTACAATAGGTGACGGGAAGATAAGGATATGGATTATTAGGTGTCCCTATTGGTGTATGAAAGTTAATGTCACTGTGCAGTTTGGATTTCGGCAAGACTCGCTATGGCAGCATAACTAAAAGGGAGAACCAGAAGGTAACACAGACATGAGGGATCTCTGGGATAAGAGACGACCCACCACACCAACGTCAACAAACCCGAGTGAAGGTGAGGGGACGACAGCATACAAATATACCAGTTCACCAAACACTCTATATCCATGCTCCCTCCAGATCTGCTCCTTTACCTAAGAAAAATCTACTGATAAAAGGCTTGACTAAATAAATAAGTTTTCAACCTCGACTTGAACACTGAGACTGTGTCTGAGTCCCGAACACTTGTTGGAAGGCTGTTCCATAACTGTGGGGCTTTATAACAAAAAGATCTGCCCCCTGCTGTAGTCTTCATTATTTGAGGAACCAACAGATAGCCAGCACCTTTTGATCTAAGTAGGCGTGGAGGATCATACTGGTACAGAAGTTCACTCAGATACTGCGGTGCGAGACCGTTAAGTGCTTTATATGTCAGTAGTAATATTTTATAATCAATGCGAGATTTGATTGGGAGCCAGTGTAGACTGATTAAAACAGAAGTGATGTGGTCATATTTGGTCATAAAAGTAATTCCATCTTATCTGAGTTGAGCAGAAGAAAGTTATCAAGCATCCACTGTCTAATGTCCTTTACGCACTAATCAACATTGCTAAGATGATCTCTCTCATCTGGCTTTGCTGAAATATACAACTGTGTATAATCAGCATAGCAATGGAAGCGAATACCATGTTTATGTAAAATTTCACCCAGAGGCAGCATATATAAAGAGAAAAGCAGTAGGCCTAAGACAGATCCTTGAGGAACACCAAACTTTACCTCAGAGAGTGTGGAGGACTCACCATTTACATCAACAAACTGATAGCGATCAGTCAAATAAGACCTAAGCCAAGAGAGAGCTGTTCCCTTTATTCCAACAACGTTCTTAAGTCTAGCAAGCAGTATAGTGTGATCAGTGGTGTCAAAAGCTGCACTAAGGTCGAGCAAAACAAGTAAAGAGACAAAACCATGATCAGAGGCCAAAAGCGGGTCATTTGCCACCTTAACTAGCGCCGTCTCTGTGCTATGATAAGGCCTAAATTCTGACTGATACATTTTAAAAATGTTATTCATAAGTAGATGTGAGCATAACTGCTGTGCTACAACCTTTTCCAAAATTTTTGATATAAATGGGAGATTTGATATTGGTCTGTAGTTGGACAGCTGACATGGGTCAAGGTCAGGTTTCTTAATTAGGGGTTTGATAACTGCCAGTTTGAAGGATCTAGGTACATAACCAGTGCTAATGGAAGAGTTTATAATTTTTAAAACAGGTTCAATTACCTCTGGAATAATGAATAAGTAATTGAAAAGACAGAATGTTTTGAATAATGTATTACAATTAAAAAAGAAATACAACCAATAAGGTGATCAGCTTTAATTGGATATATTCAAGTTAAATCTTTATTACAAATTGGATTCAGACTAGAGTAAAAAATTGGATTCCAATTGAATCCATTTTGGTAATCCTTTACAGCAGGGAGCAAGCGCGAGCATACACCAGTGGATTCCATCGGTGGGTGGGTTACCCAACACCTTCTGACTAAAGAATTAATAGGTGTTGTTCTATTGGTGTGTTATCTGGAAAAGTTATCCAAAATCCTGTAGGACTACAATGTATTTTTGCTGTACAATAGGTTCAGCAAGCAAGTTTACAGTTGATTTTGGACAGTATAGAAGTGGTTCCCCTTTTGTAGTGTTTCCAAATGTCAGTGTTTGAGGCGCCATAAATTTCATTTTCGAGAAGCCAGTGGTCTTTATTGACTTGTGTGAAAGGGGGAGTTTGCTCCAGTACATCTGATCAAATGCACATTATCAACTTGTGCTGTTAGTATCATAACCAGCAGCTATGCTAATTTCTCTCCACTGCTTCTCTTTCTCTCGCCATCCAGGGGCATCCTGAGGTTTGGCCAGCTCCAATCACGTCCCACCTTATGAAGATTATGGACCTTTAAAGAAATAGATGCCGAACTCGCAAACTTCCCTTACGATCTAGATACGTACCAATTGGATCCCACTTCATGTGTGGAGTTTTGACATTGGACTTCCTGGAGTGTTTAAAGGCTCTGGCATGGAGAAGCTGGTGTTGGATCTGTGATGATCGAAAATGTTGAGCTATTTTATGAGTTGCTCAGTAGCTCCTAGTTTTATAACCACAATGACTGTATAAGACTGTAGAAAGAACATTACTTACACTCCAGTGCTTATGTTAGTTCTCACTTTCCAGTGTTCTGTATTGTTTAAAGACTATGATCACACTCTTGATGTTACCCAAATGAGGATGGGTTCCCCTTTTGAGTCTGGTTCCTCTCAGGGTTGTTTCCTCATGACATCTAAGGGAGTTTGTCTTTGCCACAGTCGCCCCGGCTTGCTCATCAGGGATAAATGCACACCATTCACCTTGACTGTTGATTTCTGTAAAGCTGCTTTGAGACAATGTCTGTTGTGAAAAGCGCTATAGAAATAAACTTGACTTGACTAGTTTCAAGCCCTCCAGGGCCATTCAAGAGAACATAGCACCAGTATCTATCTGGAAAAGGATTGCTCTTTTTCTATTAATAGACACCATAGTTGTTGGCTTCTGTCCCTGGGCAGCGTGGTGACTACTGCGTGTGCTTTCTTCTGTCTCCTCCTTATCTTATCTCAAATCTTGCTTGCTCCTGCCACTGGCCTATTTATAGGGGTCCCCCTTGTTGAACTCTATTCCCAGGTAGGGCAAACTGGCAAAATATTTTTTGGTCTGGACCAAGTTGTAGATGACACCAGATGCTCCATGACTGCTAGATTTGTACATAAATATAGGTAGTTTTAAGGAAGAAATTAGATTTTCGAACACTGTCAGAGTATTCAGCATCACATTGTACTGATGATTGTACTGATGTACTGTAGATATGCCTCATCATCAGATACAATTTCTCTGGCTACATAAATGATATCTTGGAATGCAACAAAAGGGTGTGCAAACTCAGCATTTATTCAATCAATATTAGCACAATTCTCTAAACAAAGTTTTCATCTCCCTCATTTGCCTTGTTAAGTGTTCCAACTTGGCTCTTCTAGTTTCTATTAACTTGTTAAGCTATTCCTCTTGGGCTCTTTTAGAGGTAGCATCTGTTTCCATAGTGATCAGAGTTTAAGTTCAAAGTACGTAAAAATAATAAAATGTATACATGATTTCAATTCTTATTCTACATCCATAAACATCTTATACCTTTTCTTTTAATACCTTAAAGGCATAAGGGAAGACAGTGCCAGTGAGGTCGGCTGCTGTCGCGACTGTTCCGACTACGCTTTGTTTTTTTTGTTTCTTTTATATATTTATTTCCATAGATACTATTCTCTTTATATAAGATGGTCATCTTTACATATGATGAAGTCACTCTTATATCTATTCGTGTACAATCCACTCACCTTTGCCGTTTTTTCAAAACCCGGACCCATGCTGGCTGAGCGAAATAGTAAGAAGAACAAAGGACGCGACCCGTACCGGCGTCCACGAGCCGGCGTCCACGAGCCGGCGTCAGGAACAAGCTGAGGGCACGCGCACACTGCCCTCCCTTAACTAGTATCCTGCTAGCCACTGTCCAGTCACTGGAAACAAGCTCGACAACCTCAGGGCAAGGGTCAAATTCCAGAGGGACATTCAGGACTGCAACCTTCTTATTCATATTCCACCTCAAGCAGACACTGTGATATGTGATTTACACAAGAAAGCAACATTACACCAAACACAGCATCGGGACGCTGCGCTCATTGTGGTGGGAGACTTTAACAGTGCCAACCTCAAGCGTGCACTACCGAACTTGTAACAGCACATCACCTGCCCCACCAGGGGCAAAAGGACACTGGACCACTGTTACACACCATTAAAAAACAGCTACAAGGCACAATCACGTCCACCGTTTGGGAAATTGGACCATGCCGCCATCTTCCTGTATACAAAATGCCTGTATACAAACAAAGGCTGAAACAAGAAACTCCGGTTCAAAGGGGGAGACTGACCAATCGGTGGCCGCTCTGCAGGATGCTTTAGATGATGCAAACTGGGACATGTTCAGGCGCAGCTTTGATGACGTCAACATATTTACGGAAGCAGTTATGGGATTCATCGGAAAACTAGCGGATAAAACAGTGCAGAAAACCACCATTAGAACGTTTCCCAACCAGAAGCCGTGGGTGGATAAAACCATCCACGATGCTCTGAGATCCTGCTCCATTGCCTACAACATGGGGCTCACCACCAGGGACAAGAACGAGTACAAGTCTGTGTCTCACAGTGAACGGTAAAGGAAGCAAAGCAGCGCTACAAGAGGAAACTAGAATCACAGTTCTAACATGGTGGCTCTAGGAGCCTGTGGCAGGGACTAAGAAACATCCCGAACTATAGAACACCATCTTCTAGAATGGGGAATTCTCTGGCAGACGAGCTAAACATCTTTTTCGCTTGCTTCGAGGCTGCAGCTAACCATGCTAGTAGCCCAAACAGCATGCATGTAAACACGTTCACCATCTCAGAGCATAACGTGAGTAGGGCATTCACGAGAGTAAATACCAGGAAGGCAGCAGGACCGGACTGCATCACAGGTCAGGTTCTGAAAGCCTGCGCTGACCAACTAGCACCAATGTTCACTAAGATATTCAACCTCTCACAACAGACTGTTGTCCCCTCATGCTTCAAACAATCCCCCATTGTTCCTGTCCCTAAGAAACCCCAGCCCGCCTGCATCAACGAAAACCTCCCTGTAGCCCTGACCTCAGTATTGATTAAGTGCTTTGAAAGACTGGTCAGAGATTTCATCACTGCATCATTACCAGACACACTGGATCCACTACAGTACCACCAGAACTGCTCTACTGAGGACGCCATTGTTTATCTTCTCCCCACTATGATGAGCCACCTGGACTGCAGAAAAGGGAATTATGCAAAAATGCTGTTTGTGGACTACAGTTCAGCATTCAACACCAAAATTCCCTTCAAGCTCACCTCTAATTTGGAGCTCCTTGGACTCAGCCGTACGGGTGGGCAAACACACCTTATCCACCCTCAGCACAGGAGCTTCCCAGGGTTGTGTTTTGAGCCCCCTGTTGTACTCACTGTACACATATGTGGCCATTTCCAACTCCTTTACCATCATCAAGTTTGCTGATGACACTTGCGGTGGGCCTAATCTCCAACAACGACGAGACAGCCTACCTACAGGAGACTAAAAACATGGAAAGATGGTGCCAGGAGAACAATCTTCTCCTTGAACGTCAGCAAGAATAAGGAGTGTACCTAGGTGTTCACATCACACAGGACCTGTCTTGGTCCTGTCACATCAACACCCTGGTAAAGAAGGCCCGGCAGCGTCTGTACTATCTGAGATGCTTAAGGGACTTTAAACTACCCTCTCAGGTGCTAAAGACTTTCTACACCTGCACCATTAAAAGCGTCCTGACGGGTAGCATCACTTCCTGGTTTAGGAACAGCACCATGCAGGACAGGCGAGCCCCTTCAGAGGGTGGTGCAGTCAGCTGAACATACCATCCACACTGAGCCATCTACAGGACATCTACAGCATGCAGTGCAGGACCAGGGCCAGGAAGATTGTGAAGGACCTCAGCCATCCCAACAATGGACTATTCTTTCTGTTGCGTTCAGGGAAGCACTTCCGTTACTTGTAAGCAAACACAGAGAGAATGAGGAGTAGCTTCTTCCCGCAGGCATTCTGAGTTTAAACCAGGAAACACCCAGGATCTAGTACTGGACCTCAACTTTTTTTTTCACTATGACACTTTAACTCTGGACTGTCACTTTAACTCTGGACTTGCACAGCACAGTGCCACTTTACACCACACCATACTGCACATAGACACTTTAAGGACAATCCCTAAATCACTAAATTTACTGTCAATACCTACCATACGCATCTATGTATACAGTAAAACCCAGTTGGACGAGCATATATCGTTCTTGAAAATTGTTCGTAGGTCCATTTGCTCGTACGTTTAAACTAATTTTCCCCATAGGAATGAATGTAAAAGCGATTTAATCCGTTCCAAAACCTCATTCGATCGCTTATTTCTGCACTTAAAAAGTATTTTTAGCCTATTTTAACAAACAAATACACTGCAAATTACCGTAATGTAAACATAATTTAACACTTACCCATGTGATTGTGGTTGATTGCGAGTGTGAGACGTGCACCACGCTCGTAACCTTCTTGGTTTCCATGGTAATTCTATTTTCCGTATTTTTCGGACTATAAGCCATTCTTTTTTCCCACGTTTTAAACCCCGCGGCTTAAACAATGAAGCGGCTAATATATGGATTTTTCCTGGGTTATTCCTGGTTTCACAAACTTCAAGCCAAAAAACTGAGCGACATAAGATTAGACCAATGAAATTTCCGAACGGAAACGAAAAAAACGCACCTTACCTGTGTTCTGAGCTGCACGGCATCGGGAGAAAAAACTTCTACCAAAAATTTTTACTTTTTCTTCTTGGCTTATCCTAATTTTCGTCACAATCTTCGCTTCGCCATCCAGCAGTGGCGTCTCGAGCTCGTACCTCAATTTTTTGCTCGCGTAACAAAGCAAAAAAATCGACCGAGTGACCACTCGTACCTCGGAAAACTCGTACATTAATGCAGGAAGGAGGAAGCCAGTGAACAATGACTTACTTGGTAGGCTACTGTTTAGATACAAGTCGTTGTAATACGTTGAGTCAGGGTGAAGGGATAGCTCAATAAAACTCCAGTTGCAACAGAAATTATATAAGCACAGAGAGGTTTCCAAAACTCGTGCTTTTTTATTTTTCTTGGCAACAGCGTTATGGGTTAGTCAAAGAAACTTAAAAATAAGCATCAGAAAATAATAAGGAAATAATCCTCAGTCTTACACACACGCAGTAATACCGGAAGAATGCAGTGGCAGGCTATTCCCAAAATACCGCTATGCTCCTAATAGAAGCGCAACATATTGCATTTAGTGTCTTTCGTTAAAGCCTGTGTAAAGTTCATTAGTTTCACTGTAGACACCTGTGGCTTATAGACAGGTGCGACTTATTTATGTTAAAAATAAAAATCTTTGTCAAATTCAGTGGAATAGTCCGGAAATTATGGTACTTTCGTTTTCCCAGCACCATCACGATTTTCTTAGGAGACATTTTTCAAGATTTCTAGTGAAATAAAAATATAAAGCTAAAAAAAATTTTTTTGCTGCACTGAACAACGAGAGTTACATCATCAACTGAATGACTGATGCCACCCTCGGCCGAAAACGGGGAACCGGCAGTGTGGGTTTGCTCGTGCCTTCGGAATTTGCTTGTGAAATAGAGTAAAATTGTGCAAGCAATTTCGCTCATATCTCTGTTTGCTCGTACAACAGGGTTTTACTGTATACATATATTTTAAATAGTTCATATTTTTTATTTATCTATCCTTCCTTCCTTTTTTTGGTTTTATTTTTATCCTTAAATTCATTCCTTTTTACGCTTGAATGCCAGACAGACGTAAAAAGCATTTCACTGCATATCGTACTCTGTATGTATGTGTATGTGACAAATAAAATTTTATTAGATTTAATTTAAACCAGAAATATGAGCAAGCTAAAACAAAAGCAAAAAATAAATGGTCACAATACAATAACAAAAAAATGCAAAAGTGCAAAAAAGAGTTGTCATGCAGAAACAAAGGAACAAATGCTGGTTATCAAAGACATGAAAAAACCAAATTAAATAAATTCAAATAGTACGTTTATTTTTTTATTTTTTTTTATGTATTTGATTGATCACACATACCATTTAATAGTAACACTAAGCACTTGTAAGTGATAACAGCAGGCAACTATGCATAACTGACACTGTTACCTATTAATTTCCGTCTCATTTCCAGACAGGATCGAAGATTAATTTCAACAGGATTTTTTAACAGGATTAAGTTAAATACCTTAAGTCTTCAACTGGAAAACATTGTGGACTTAAATGGTTAGCCTCTGTACTGTAAAAAACATTGTTTGCTTTAAGACCTTGCACCATCCTTATAAATGTTTTTCTGCTGCTCTAGAGGAATTTCTTGTTTAGTTAAAAATGCCATGGAGAATTGCTGAAACCAACACAGTATATAAGGTTTACTACACCACCATGCTATGGAATGAGCCTTAAGCCAAAAGACAATGTATGATAGAAAACTAAAAGAAATCTTACATCCTATAAATGGGTCACGGCTTGAGAGGCTTTTTCTCTGGAGTCTCTGTGTTTCTTGTCAGGGAGACTGTAAAATTGTGTCCTGTTGCCATGCAAATTCACTGTGATTTTCTGTAATTTCTTGTGGCAGAACTTACTGCTTGACTTGACTTGGCTGGGAAATCTGGTGAGGTGGCAGAGTTGGTTCAAGTGAGGTGATTTCGTGGCAAAATGACTCAACAGTTTTTTGATACGAGTCAGAGGCAGGACTTCTCCAAAAAGGATGGTCTTTAGGTATCATGATCTGTGTCTCACCTGGGGACTTTTGGTGCCATACAGTTGACTGTTTTTGAGTTTGTCCTAAAGGATGTGGTTGTAGCTCATTAGAAGCTGAACATTTAAGAGACTTAGAGTAAATCATGTTTTTAGAGGTGTGGTAACCTCATCAGTTTAATACCTATCCAGTAGGTGCCTGTTTCATATAAAGAGAAGGCAGGAAATTTAATGATTGCTAATTTTGATAAAGCAAGGATGGCATGTTCATGTGAAGATAATATTCAATTTTTGCAGTTTAAAAAGGAATGTCCATGTTCATTTGTTAAACTGCAAATTATACAAATGATACAAGGAGCTGTTAAACAGGTCTGTGTTAAGGGGATAATTCATCCTTCTTCTTCTTTTTCTTCTTCTTTCAGCTGCTACCTTTAGGGGCGCCACAGCAGATTATCTGTTTCCATACTACTCTGTGTTCTACATGTGCCACTTTAAAAACCAACTACCTGCATGTCTTCCCTGACCACATCCATAAACCCCCCTCCTTGGTCTTTCTCTTTGACTTCTTCTTGGTCCATCCTCAGCATTCTCCTACCCGAAGTACCCCAATACCCTTCTCTGCACATTTTCAAACCATTCCAATCAGGCTTCTCTCACTTTGTTCACAAAACGTCCTTCATGCGCTGTCCCTCTAATAAACTCATTTCAAATCCTGTCCATCCTCGTCACTCCTAATAAATATCTCAACATCTTCAGCTCTGCTACCTTCAGCTCCACCTCCTGTCTTTTAGTAAATGCCACTGTCTCTAATCCTATAAACTTTCCCTTTCATTCTTACAAATACCCTTACAACACATCACTCCTGCCACTCTTCTCCACCCACTCCACTCTGCCTGCACACTTTTCTTCACTTCTCTAACACACTCTTCAATTATTTTGCACTGTTGACCCCAGGTACCTAAACTCCTTCACCTTCTTCACCTCTTCTCCCTGCAACCGTACCACTCCACTGCCCTACACTCTCATGAGTTGGGACACTGAACAAATTGTGAATAAAAACAGAATGCAATGATGTGGTTTCAATTGTAATATTTTATTCAGAATATAACATAGATGACATATCAAATGTTTAAAATGAGAAAATGTATCATTTTAAAGGAAAAATAAAGTTTGTCTGATCAGAGAACAGTTTTCCACTTTGCCACAGTCCATTTTAAATGAGCCTTGGCCCAAAAAAAACCCACCTGCGCTTCTGGAACATGTTTAGATATAGCTTCTTTTTTGACCTATAGAGTTTTAGCTGGCAACGGCAAATGACACGGTGGATTGTGTTCACCGACAATGTTTTCTGGAAGTATTCCTGAGCCCATGTTGTGATTTCCATTACAGTAGCATTCCTGTATGTGATGCAGTGCCGTCTAAGGGCCTGAAGATCACAGGCATCCAGTATGGTTTTCCGGCCTTGACCCTTACCCACACAGATTGTTCCAGATTCTCCAAATCTTTGGACGATATTGTGAACTGTAGATGATGATAACTTCAAGCTCTTTGCAATTCTTCTCTGTGAAACTCCTTTCTGATATTGCTTCACTATTTTTTACCGCAGCATTGGGGGAATTGGTGATCCTCTGCGCATCTTGACTTCTGAGAGACACTGCCACTCTGAGAGGCTCTTTTTTGTACCCAATCATGTTGCCAATTTACCTAATAAGTTGCAAATTGGTCCTCCAGCTGTTCCTGTACATTTAAATTTTCCGGCCTCTTATTGCTACCTGTCCCAACTTTTTTGGAATGTGTAGCTCTCATGAAATCCAAAATGAGCCAAATGAGCATGACATTTCAAAAATGTCTAACTTTCAATATTTGACGTTATTTATATTATATTGTGAATAAATATAGGTTTATGAGATTTGTAAATTATTGCATTCATTTTTTTATTCACAATTTGTACAGTGTCCCAATTTTTTGGAAATCGGGTTTGTATTTAGGGGATTGTATATACACCCATACATAGTCAGCCTTATGTGTGTATATATACACATACAAAAATCTTGAGGCGTTCCCAGAGGTGTTGATTACTTGCTGGCTGCTTTTTCTTTACTCTCCAGTCCAACATATCCCAAACCAACCCCAAATAGATTCAGATCAGGTGATTGTGGAGGCCAGGTTATCCGATGCAGTTCATCACTCTGCTTCTTAAACAAATAGCTCTTACAAAGCCTAGAGTGTGTTTTGGGTTATTGTCCTGTTGGAAAATAAACTATGGTCCCACTAAAAGCAAACCAGCCACTGCAAAATGCTGTAGCTTTGCTGAAGTGTGCCCTCAATTTTGACTAAATCACCAACAGTCTCAGAAGCTATATTAAGGAATTTTCTAGACCAAGATTAACACTTCCTACGATCTACACTTTATTATGAACACCTACACACTTGCAGATTAATGCAGTTATTTAATCAGCCAATCAGGTGATAGCAGCACAGTGCTTAAAATCATACAGTTACAGGTAAAGAGATTCTGCTGTTCACATTAAACAGACCTGGTTTGAGTATTTCATAAAGTGCTGATGACCTGGGACACACAGCATTGGAAAATCTTCAATTGTTGACAGTGAGATGTGTGCAAGAACATATCCTCTTGCACCTGTCATTATTAAATTAAATGGACAATAGCATAAAGAGGCGGAATTTAGTTCTCATCCTTTTTATAAACTAATTCTTAAGGAATACTGGCCAGAGTTTTAGGTGTTAGAAAGAAAAAAAAAGTGGATGGCTCTTGCAGTAGTAAGACACAGTATTGAATGTGTACAGCACTGCCTGTGGAGGTGGTGGATTGCAGTGAACCAACAGGCCAATCCATATTAGTTTGGACTTTATAAAAAGTCAATACAGTGTCTAAACATTTATGCATACGTAACTGATGCATCACGTTAATAAACTGCTTTAATGGTTAGGCACAGATCTTGGATATAAACAAGTTATTTTAACAGATTCCTTTGACTCTAATATCTGATGAAAACCACTTTTTTATTTGGGTTACATAACTTTGTTACCCTTCCATTTGTGTTTTTTTTTAAAAAATGCCTTTATTCTCAAAATACTGTGGCATTTGGAAAAGCTAGGGTTTTCCTTAGATACTTGAGAAGAAAGGGACTTACAGCTAAAATCAAAGAAGTGTGCAGTTGGTAGGGTGGAAATACAGTATAGAGGCTTCCAGTTGGGCTGTTGGAAGGCACGTTCTTAAATTGTTTCTTTGAGTTGCCAGGAAGCAGAGGTGGGAAATAACGAAGTACAATACTTCGTTACTGTATTTAAGTAGATTTTTCAAGGAGTCAGTACTTTACTCCACTATTTACTCCACTTGGACTCCTTGACTCCACCTAGACCCAGTTAACTGCCTGTTGGTTCAGTTCTGGAGTTTTTACAGGAACAGTTTGCCACAGGGTTAACCCCTTCAACCCTGAAGGTTTACGTGTCCGCCATTGCGGCATATGTCACCCCAGTTGCTGGGTAGGCACCCTCTGGTGACACGTTTCCTCCGCGGCGCCCAGAGGCTGAGGCCCAGGACGAGACCCAGAGTGCCTCTCTAGGACTTGGCAGTTGTGTTTGCGGCTCTATCCGAGCCCCCCTTTGACCCTTGGCCGATGTGGCCCTTAGGTACTTGTCGGTCAAGACCGCCTTTCTCTTGGCGATTTCCTCCCTGAACGGGATCGGGGATCTGCAGGCTCTGTTAGTGGCCCCGTCCCACCTGGAATTTGCCCCTGGCATGGGGCAAATGGCATGTTTCTGTATACGAAACCTGGGTACGTACCTAAGGTACCTACGGCTCCCACACAACCTGTTGTGTTACAGGCATTCTGTCCTCCTTAGTTTCTAGCCCCAGGCCAGGAGATACGTGTCCATGGAGAAAGTCGGAGCAGCTGTTCGTCTGCTATGGCCCTAATAGGAAAGGTTTCCTGGCCAACAAGCAGACGTTTAGCAAATCAAAAATCTAATTAAATCAAATCAAATTTTATTTATCACATACACATACATACAGGGTACGACATGCAGTGAAATGCTTTTTATGACGCTCTGGCATGAGGGAATAGAATGGGAAGAAAAATAAAACAAAGAAAAAGATGGCAGATAAATAAACTATAAAAACTATATATTTCCCTGAACGCAACAAAGAAAAGAGTCCATTGTTGGGATGGCTGAGGTCCTTCATAATCTTCCAGGCTCTGGTCCTACACCGTGAGCTGCAGATGTCCTGCAGGTTAGGGAGCTCGGTGTGGATGGTATGTTCAGCTGAACGCACCACCCTCTGGAGGGCTCACCTGTCCTGCATGGTGCTGTTCCCGAACCAGTAAGTGATGCTACCCGTCAGAACGCTCTCAATGGTGCAGTTGTAGAAAGTCTTTAGCACCTGAGAGGGTAGTTTAAAGTCCCTTAAGCGTCTCAGATGGTACAGACGCTGCCGGGCCTTCTTTACCAGGGTGTTGGTATGACAGGACCAAGAAAGGTCCTGTGTGATGTGAACATCTAGGTACTGGAAACTGTCCACTCTCTCCACTGGGGTCCTGTTGATGTTTAGCGGTTGGTATGACTGCCCCTTCTTCGTGCTAAAGTCTACGATCAACTCCTTAGTCTTGCTGATGTTCAGGAGAAGGTTGTTCTCCTGGCACCATCTCTCCAGGTTTTTAACCTCCTGTAGGTAGACCGTCTCGTCGTTGTTGGAGATCAGGCCACCACAACAGTGTCGTCAGCAAACTTGATGATGGAGGTGGAGTTGGAAGTGGCCAATTAATGATATGTGTACAGTAAGTACAGCAGGGGGCTCAGAACACAACCCTGGGGAGCTCCAGTGCTGAGGGTGAGGGTGAATGAAGTGTGTTTGCCTACCCGTACGGCTTGTGGTCTGTCTTTCAGGAAGTTAGAAATCCATTGGCACGGCGGCAGGCTGAGTCCCAGGACCTCCAACTTAGAGGTGAATGTGGAGTTAATTATGGTGTTAAATGCTGAACTGTAGTCCAGGTGGCTCATCATAGTGTGAAGGAGATGAGCAATGGCGTCCTCAGTAGAACGGTTCTGATGGTACGCAAACTGTAGTGAGTCCAGTGTGTCTGGTAGTGATGCAGTGATGAAGTCTCTGACCAGTCTCTCAAAGCACTTCATCACTACTACAAGGCTACAGGGCAGTAGTCATTAAGGCAGGCGGGCTGGGGTTTCTTAGGGACAGGAACAATGGTGGACTGTTTGAAACATGAGGGGACAACAGACTGTTCCAGTGAGAGGTTGAATATCTCAGTGAACATGGGTGCTAGCTGGTCAGCGCAGGCTTTCAGAGCCTAACCTGTGATGCCATCTGGTCCTGCTGCCATGGTGGGTGGTGGGTAGTGGATGCCATCCTTTCTCACTCCACCTGGAGTATGGCAGCCTCTACGGCCTGGTCCGCTGGAGTGTCACTCCAGAACATTTGCGACGCTGCGGGCTGGTCTACCCCGTTGACCTTTGTTGGGTTTTGTGGCCTGGACCTAAGAGCCACTCTGGGCTCCTCTGTCTTGCGTGCAGGTGCCGAGGCCCTCACACATTTGGCAGGGTCTGGTCAGTGTGGCGTTTCGACGCAGCTCAAAGTTCCCGAAAGGGTAACGCCTCTAGGTTACGTATGTAACCCTAGTTCCCCGAGGGAACGAGACGACGTGTCTCTGTGCCACACTCCCTGCATCCCTGCGGCGCTTACCTTCTCTCTTTGCAGAAGCTAATGTTGCTACCAGCGCACACCCATCTTGTAGCTTCCTGGTTTAAGTGACATCGCCTGCCGATGACGTCACGTCTTGCCTATTGGCTAGATTTCACACGTGGTTCAGAGCGTGGACAACGCAGGGGCGTTCCCAAAGCGTTTCGACGCAGCGTCTCGTTCCCTGGGGGAACTAGGGTTACATACGTAACCTAGAGACGTTCTTTTCCAAACTGTTACCACAAAGCTGGAGGCACTCAAATGTACAAGAAATCTTTAGATGCGCTATAATACAATTTTGCATTCACTTGAACTTAGAAACCCAAACCTGTACCAGCATGGCAATGCCCTG
This sequence comes from Silurus aristotelis, assembly GCF_946808225.1. NCBI lineage: Eukaryota > Metazoa > Chordata > Actinopteri > Siluriformes > Siluridae > Silurus > Silurus aristotelis. Next base: position 12,620,567 of record NC_139587.1, on the reverse strand, counting down.
GTGAACAAAGTGAGCTCCATGAAGATCTGGTTTACATGCTTTGGAGAGGAAGAACTTGAGTGGCCTGCTATAGAGCTCTGATCTCAACCCTACTAAAGTCAGTACCTGCCTTTTGTAACACCCTTGTGGCGGATGAACACAAATATCCATAAGCACACACCAACATTTAGTGTAACATCTTGCCAGAAGAATGGAAGGAATTATAAGAGCAAATTGGGGCTAAATGTGGAATGCAATGCAAAAATTACATACACTACTTAATACATACGTATGGTTTATGGTACATACTTTTGAACTTTTTCAAAACGGGCCATGTAGTTTTGGATTTTGTTTTCCCTCAATAATAAAAACCTCCATTTAAAAACTGTATGTTGTGTTCACTTGTGTTATCTTTTAAAAATATTTAAATTAGCTTGAAACATTAAAGTGTGACAAACAAACAATAAAAAATTATTTTCCACACCACTGTATATAGTAAATCAATCACTTTTAACAACAATGGGAAGTAAAGATTAATCTCAGCTTGCACAAATCATTTTTAGATGGAGAATCAGATAATCACCCTGGGTTCTATCTTTGTGTCCCGAGAACAAAAATATGAAGCTATGGTATGCACACATTCACCAAGGTTAGATAGTACATGGCTTATGGTTCATTACCTATTTATTTCTGTAAAGATTTTTGGAACATTGTCCATTGTTAAAAGGGCTATACAAAAAAAACAATTAATTGAATGGTAGCTTCAGATTCCTTGACTGACATGACTGGAACCTGATGGGACCTTCTGCTGTTGCAGATCTCCCACCTTCGAAGTGGATGTATTCTAAATTCTAAAATTATTTTCTGCCCACCATTGGTGTAAGAAGTGCTTATTCATGTTACTATAGATTTCTTGTCAGAAAGGACAACCATCTGACCATTCTCCTCATCATGCACACATCATATTTTCTATTTGTTTATTGCAACATTGTGTGAACTCTTGAGACTGTTATGAGTGAAAATCTCAGGAGATCAGCAATTTGTGAACATTAATTTAAACCTTAACTGCATGATTTTTTTGCATTGTGCTGCCGCCACATGATAATTCATTAAATAAATGCATACAAGTGTACAAGTGTTCCTATTATTGTGATCAGTGAGGATATACACAAACTTTTCTGGGTAAGCTATTTTTCTTCATAAATAATTTTTTGTTGTAGTAAAACCTCAGTTAATTAGGCTGTTAATTTAGTTAATATTGCCACTGCTGGATTTCCAACTGCACTTGTACCTTCCCCTAATAAGTGTCAGTAAATGGCATGCACACTCAGGACAACCTTTGCTCAAACTGTGCGCCTGTGCGCGCGCGCGCGCGCACACACGCACACACACACACATTTTTTAATATTGGCATTAATGAAGAGTGACAGTGAAATGTTCATGAAATAGTGATTAGGGAAGTGACCATGACAGACATGAATTTCATCCGCCAAACATATAAGAAACAGGTAGATGATAGAAACAAGAACAAGAGATGGACAAAGTGTTTGACAGTAGTGCTAAAGAGGGTTTAAAGTTGTTGTTACAAAGTAATGTTTGTTTTGAATATCTTGACATATCTACACCCCTGTCCTGTCATTAATTGTTTTCCCTCATGTTTCCTTATTGCCTTTCCCGGTAGTGAGTTTGCCCTTGATGTATTTATTTCCCATGTCTTTATAGCATTTTTGTAATGTTGTTTTTTGCACCTGTACTTACCAAGCAGTTTTGTTAATTGTTTATCCTGTTTATTAGTTTTTCATGTTTATACAATGTCTTTTCCATGTTGTCTCCAAGGTTCTAGCGTGGCCTAGCCAGTCTCCAGACCTAAACCCAATAGAGAATCTTTGGAGGGAGCTCAAACTTTGTGTTTCTCAGCGACAGGCCAGAAACCTGATTGATCTAGAGATCTGTGTGGAGGAGTGGGCCAAAATCCCTTCTGCAGTGTGTGCAAACCTGGTGAAAAACTACAGGAAATGTTTGACCTCTGTAATTGCAAACAAAGGCTACTGTACCAAAAATTAACATTGACTTTCTCAGGTGTTCAAATACTTATTTGCAGCTTTATCATACAAATAAATAGTAAAAAAAATCATACATTGTGATTTCTGGATTTTTTTTTTTTTTAGATTATGTCTCTCACAGTGGACATGCACCTACGATGACAATTTCAGACCCCTCCATGATTTCTAAGTGGGAGAACTTGCAAAATAGCAGGGTGTTCAAATACTTATTTTCCTCACTGTATATACATACATACACACACACACACACACACACACACACACACACACACACACACACACACAGTGATGTAAAAAAGTGTTTGTAAATTTATTACACTTTATTGTTTCAGATCATCAAACTAATTTAAATATTTGTACAATATAACACAATGGAACACAACATGCAGTTTTTAAATGAAGGTAAACAACAGAATTCATGGTTCCATTCATCACAGCAAGTCTTCCAGGTCCTGAAGAAGCAAAACAACCCAAGACCATCACACTACCAACATTGTTTTACTGTTGGTCTGAAATGCAATTTTACTTTTATGCCAGATGTAATGGGACACATGTTCTATGTTTTTGCTATTTGTAAATAATGGCTCTCACTGTGGTTTGCTGGAGTCCCAAAGCTTTAGAAATGGCTTTATAAACTTTTCCAGATTGATAGAACTTTCTTTCTCATTTGTTTCTGGATTTCTTTGGATCTTGTCATGATGTCTAGCTTTTGAGGATCTTTTGGTCTACTTCACTTTGTCAGGCAGATCCTTTTAAAGAGATTTCTTGATTGCGAACAGGTGTGGCAGTAATCAGGCCTGGGTGTGCCTAGAGAAATTAAACTCAGGTGTAAAAAAACCACAGTTTTAACAGGGCAATTTTTCACACAGGACCATGTAGTTTAAAATTTAGAATTTAAAAACTGCCTGTTGTGTTTTACATGTGTTATCTTTACTAATATTTAAATTAGTTTGATGATCTGAAAAAAGTGTGACAAACATGCAGAAAAATTAGAAATCAGGAAAACTCTTTCACACCACTGTATACATATATATCTCAGTGGTGGGCCATGCATTTGGAACCTGGGCCTTCAGTGGAGACTTACCAGACTTAATCCAACTCTTAATACCACCATTATCATGTCACAATTATAGAAACCATCAATACTATACAAAAACGTAATATAACAACGCGTGGCATTACAGAGAGGGAGAGGCATTTCACATATGGAGGGTAAATACCATTTTACTAAAGCAAGCTCCAAACCTCTACACTACAACTGCAACTGTGCCACCTACATCATAAAAAAATAAAATATAATCTACTCACCATAGTTACATACTCATAATTTTCACCGCTCCTCAGAGGCTGTAAGCTTTTCTTGAAAATGTATTTTTAAGTATTTCCAAGACCAAATCAATTTCTGTTCCTCAATAGGCATAAAAAATTATACCGCAGATGTATTAATGTGTGCAGTACGCAACAAATGTGTTTTGCCAGTCGAACGTGGCTGTAACAGTTTCTCTCTGACCAACCAGTCAATCTGTGTGATTCTTCCCTGATCATAAAAGACGACACAGGCATTGCTGATCACATCGAAAACCTCTCCTAAACTTAAACTCCTAAAGTCTTGTTTTTTTTGTTCAGGCATGATAAAAATCTAAAAACTATTTCAGTTCAGTTCCTTAGAATATCCAAGTCTAAAAACATACATTTTGGTTAAAGCTTGACTGATGGTTTTTATTTCTCTTCTTCACACTTTGTTACAAATGTATTGCCTCTCATTGCCTCTCTCTTCCCTTGTTTTCTATTTTCGTAGTCTCTTGAATTTGCAGGGGAAAGGGGACAAGATGTTTTTGCTGGTAATGTTTAAATCTGTGCAAGGTCTGGCATTACAAATCAACCCTCCTTTCCCTTCAGGCAACGCCTTATTAATGATTTAATGTGAAAGGTTTAAGAATAATACAATGCAGTCAAATTGGGCTTGTGTGTGTGTGTGTGTGTGTGTGTGTGTGTGTGTGTGTGTGTGTGTGTGTGTGTGTGTGTGTGTGTGTGTGTGTGTGTGTGTGTGTGTGTGAGAGCTTGCAAAGAAAAAAATGTGTGTCCCTAAAGTCAATGCTTTTATACTAGTAGGTTACTGATGTGTATATTTGTGTCACATTCTGTAAAGAGGTCTTCAGCTAAGGGCAAGAAAAGAAAGTTCCCAGAAGCTTCTAAGCACTTCTGAGTAAAACAATCTCCCAAAAGACTTTCACAGGATGATTTTTTTTAAACTAGAACTTAAATCCAGAGTACTTACACAATTATGACCCTTTCCTCCTTCTTTCCCCTTTTTGCTCAAAAACTTGAGTTAATCCCATAAAGAAATATAAGGCCATATATGAACACATACACATATATGCGTGTGTACAAAAATTAGGAAAACATGTTTTTTAAACTTACTATCTAATGTTTCTATACATATTTCTATATACTTTAATATATTGTTTATAACACCATGATACAAATCCATCATTATATATAAGATACTTGATTAAGAGTTATGGAATTAGTTACTATGTGAAACTAGTTAATGTAACATCTGCTCATAGGACTATTCAACATTGATACACTACTAGAGAGTAATTTGAGAACTCCGTCTTGTGCTTAATCTTCATATCTGCTGTTGAAGGTAGGTCTGCCAAATACATAAATGTAAATGAAGGGAAATTTTATTATTATATTCTAGTATTAAATACATAAATAAATAAATAACTTAAAAAGAAGTGTTAATTTTGATGTTAATTTTGTTACAAAGTAAACGAGAGTAACGAGTGCGGCACGGGACAAGATTTGATGATGAATGCAGATGCGGGCGGTAAAATAAAAAAAATTGCAACTTAAAAAATGGAACGTCGGAACATAAATTTAATTTTGCGGGCAAAATAGCATATTTTTGCAGAAGTAATAATAATATTAATAATAAACTTTATTTTGTATAGCGCCTTTAAAAGGAGTTTCTCAAAGCGCTTGACATAAAAGATGAAATTAAAAGAAACACATAATGCAGACACTAAACTAACCATACAAAAAATAAAAACCCAATAAATAAACAAAGAAGTCACATAAAAGCTACCCTAAAAAAGAAGGTTTTAAGATGGGATTTAAAAACACCCAAGGATTCTGCATTCCTGATCTCTGAGGGCAGGGAATTCCACAGTTTGGGAGCCAAAGAACAAAAAGCCCGATCACCCACAGTTTTTAGCCGTGTTTTTTGGGCAGTGAGAAGACCAGCTTCAGAGGAGCGTAGAGCACGTGAAGGTGTGTAGGGGGTTAGCAGCTCACATAGATATTGAGGGGCCAGATTATTCAAGGCCTTATAGGTGAGCATGAGAATTTAAAACTCAATACGAAGTGGATGGGAGCGGCGCAGAACCTTGTGGGAGCGGGACAGAAAAATCTGTCACTATGCAGGTCTCTACAATGAAATGCTCTGCTATTTTTTTAAGTACCCAATCTTTGTGTTTTCTTTTAAAAGTAGAAAAAAACAATGATTATTCATAAAGAGATACACACACATGGACAAACACAAGCATAGTCACAAATTATGCCATAAAGTTCCTTACCATTTTCATGCGCACATGCACGCACGCACGCACGCGCACACACACACACACACACAAATCACAAACTCTATAGTATTTAGAACTGTTCAACTTCTTCTTCTTCTTCTTCTTTCGGCTGCTCCCATTAGGGGTCACCACAGCGGATCATCCGTCTCCATACCACCCTGTCCTCTACATCTGCCTCTTTCACACCAACTACCTGCATGTCTTCCTTCACCACATCCATGAACCTCCTCCTTGGCCTTCCTCTTTTCCTCCTTCCTGGTGGCTCCATCCTCAGCATTCTTCTACCAATATAATTCATGTCCCTCCTTTGCACATGTCCAAACCATCTCAATCTCGCCTCCCTCACCTTGTCACCAAAACATCCTACATGCGCTGTCCCTCTAATAAACTAATTTCTAATCTTGTCCATCCTCGTCACTCCCAACAAAACCTTAACATCTTCAGCTCTGCCACCTCCAGCTCCATCTCCTGTCTTTTACTCAATGCCACTGTCTCTAATCCATACAACATCTCAGGTCTCACCACAGTCCTATAAACTTTCCCTTTCATTCTTGCAGATACCCTACTATCACAAATCACTCCTGTCACTCTTCTCCACCCACTCCACCCTGCCTGCACTCTTTTCTTTACTTCTCTAACACACTCTCCATTACTTTGCTCTGTTGACCCCAGGTACCTGAACTCATCCACCTTTTCCAGCTCTTCTCCCTGCAACCGCATCACTCCACTGCCCTCCCTCTCATTCACACACATGTACTCTGTCTTACTCCTACTGACTCTCATTCCCCTTCTCTCCAACGCATATCTCCACCTCTCCAGGCTCTTCTCAACCTGCTCCCTACTCTCACCACAAATGACAATATCATCCGCAAACATCATAGTCCAGGGAGACTCCTGTCTGACCTCGTCCGTCAACCTGTCCATCACCACTGCAAACAGGAAAGGGCTCAGGGCCGATCCTTGATGCAGTCCAACCTTCACCCTGAACCAGTCTGTCGTACCTACTGCACACTTCACTGCCGTCACACTGTCCTCATACATGTCCTGCACCACCCTCACATACTTCTCTGACACACCTGACTTCCTCATACAATACCACAACTCCTCTCTTGGCACTCTGTCGTACGCTTTCTCTAAATCCACAAATACACAATGCAATTCCTTCTGTCCTTCTCTATACTTCTCCATCAACATCCTCAAAGCAAATAAGGCATCTGTGGTGCTCTTCCTCGGCATGAAACCATACTGTTGCTCACAGATTGTCACCTCTTCTCTCAGCCTGGCTTCCACTACTCTTTCCCATAACTTCATGGTGTGACTGATCAACTTAATTCCCCTGTAGTAACTGCAAGACTGCACATCTCCTTTATGCTTGAAGATCGGTACCAGCACACTTCTTCTCCATTCCTCAGGCATCTTCTCACCTTCCAAAATCCTGTTAAACAACCTGGTCAAAAACTCCACTGCCATCTCTCCTAAACATCTCCACGCTTCTACCGGTATGTCATCTGGTCCAACCGACTTTCCAGTCTTCATCCTCTTAATCGCTGCTCTCACTTCCTCCTTACTAATCCTATCTACATCCTGCTTCACCAACTCCACATCCTCCAACCTTCTTTCTCTCTGATTTTCCTCATTCATCAGCTGCTCAAAATACTCCCTCCATCTTCTCAACACACTCTCCTCACTAGTCAAGACATTTCCCTCTCCATCCTTTACTGCTCTAACTTGCAGTACATCCTTCCCAGCTCGGTCCCTCTGCCTGGCCAATCGGTATAAATCCTTTTCTCCTTCCTTAGTGTCCAACCTCTCATACAGCTCCTCATATGCCTTTTCCTTGGCTTTCGCCACATCCCTCTTTACCTGCTGCGGCATCTCCTTGTACTCCTGCCTACTTTTCTCATCACTCTGTCTATCCCACTTCTGTTTTGCCAACCTCTTTCTCCTTATGCTCTTCTGCACTTCCTCATTCCACCACCACGTCTCCTTGTCTTGCTTTCTATTTCCAGATGTCACACCAAGTACTTTTCTAGCTGCCTCCCTCATCACTCCTGCAGTAGTTGCCCAATCATCCAACACCTCTTCAACACCACCGAGCCTCTGTCTGACCTCTTCCCTGAACCTCACACTTCACTCTTCCTCCTTAAGTTTCCACCATCTTATTCTTCTTTCAGTCCTCACTCTCCTCCTCTTCTTCTTCGCCTCCAAAACCATCCTACAGACCACCATCCGATGCTGTCTAGCTACATTGTCCCCTGCCAACACCTTACAGTCTCCAATCTCCTTCAGGTTGCATCTCCTGCATAGCACATAGTCCACCTGTGTGCACCTTCCTCCACTCTTATACGTCACCCTATGATCCTCCTCCTTCTTAAAATAGGTGTTCACCACTGCCATTTCCATCCTTTTAGAAAAATCTACCACCATTTGCCCTTCCACATTCCTCTCCTTAAAACCATACCTACCCATCACCTCCTCATCACCTCTGTTCCCTTCACCTACATGCCCATTAAAGTCTGCCCCAATCACCAATCGTTCTTTCCTAGGTACACCATCTACCACTTCATCTAATTCACTCCAGAATTTTTCCTTCTCCTCCATCTCACAGCCAACTTGGGGAGCATAGGCACTGATGACATTTATCATCATCCCTTCAACTTCCACCTTCACGATCATCACCCTATCAGAAACTCTCTTCACCTCCACTACACTCTTATTGTACTTTTCCTTCATAATCACCCCTACACCATTTCTCTTTCCATCCACACCATGATAAAACAGTTTAAACCCACCTCCAATGATCCTTGCCTTACTCCCATTCCACTTGGTCTCCTGAACACACAACAGATCTACCTTTCTCCTCTCCATCATATCAGCTACCTCTCTCCCTTTACCCGTCATAGTACCAACATTTAAAGTACCAACCGGAACCTCCACTCTCCTACACTGCTCCTTTCCCTGCCGTCTCCGTAGATGTCTTCCTCCTCTCCTCCTCCTCCTTCGGCCAACAGTAGCCCAATTTCCACCGGTACCCTGTCGGCTAACGATACCTATGGCAGTCGTTGTTAACCCGGGCCTCGACCGATCCGGTATGAAATTCTCATTTGTGATCCGCATATTTGATGTTTTATGCTGGATGCCCTTCCTAACGCAACCCTCCCCATTTACCCGGGCTTGGGACCGGCACTAAGAGTGCACTGGCTTGTGCATCCATAATGGCTGGGTTTTTTAGAACTGTTCAACAAAACAAAAAAATTTCCATAGAGGATCCATCAATGTTTAGTGGAGACCTCTGTGCTCCAACAGAGTTAACAACAATCTCTTTACTTTTGTTAACTTCAGAGACGAGTTGTTGGCTCTACACCAGGCTGTTAGTTGTCGCACCTTATCCGTTTATGCTGAATCGTCTTGCTGATAAGATTCACCACGTTTGTATTATGTACCCTTTTTTTTTCGGCACAGGAATGATGGTCATTGTGTTGAGGCACTTAGGAACATTGGCGCTGCTCAGGGAGATGTTGAAAGTGTCAGTGAAGACATCCGCTAGCTGTTCTGCACATTCCCTCAGCACTCTGTCAGGTATGTAGTCTGGTCCAGCAGAGGTGGGTCCTGCTGGCCAGGTTTTCACCTGTTTTAGAACTGGTTTAGAGAATTTGATGAGTGGTCTGAACGCTGGAATTAGCATAATCGAGATGTGGTCTGAGTAGCCGAGGTGGGGGCAGGGCTCCATACGGTACGTGCCAGGGATGTAGGTAACTAAGCAGGAAAATTTTGTTTTGTAAATTTCTATTAGTTACTAAAAACATCCAGGTTATGAACAGTATCTCACAAAAGTGAGTACACCCCTCATATTTCAGCAACCATTTTAGTATATCTTCTCAAGGTACAATACTATTGAAATGAAAATCTTTTAGAACAGCTTGTATAGCAGTACACATTTCCTGTCCTCTAAAAATAACTAAACATACAGCAATTATTGTCAAAATAGCTGGCAACAAAAGTGAGTACACACTAAGTAAACATGTCAAAACTGTGTCCAAAGTGTCAATATTTTGTGTGAGCACCACTGTTATCTAGCACTACCTTAATCCATGCAATTCACCAGCCATCATGGCGGTGTGTTTGGCGGAGTCGTTATTATGCATGGTTGCATGGTTAAAAGACGTACAGCTGTTATCACTTATAGTGTAATCACATTTGTTGGCAGCTGTTTAAAAAATAATGGCTTTATGTTGTTATTTTCAGACGACAGTAAATCTATACTTCTATACAAGCTGCACATTGACAATTCTGAATATATACATTTTGTAAGATAATGTATGTAACCCTGGTTCCTTGAGTAGAGACCGTGATGCTGCATCAGCAGCTGATGCTATGGAGAACACCTTGGGTGTGACACGTGTTTGAAGTACAATTACCTCTAATTTATTGACCGATGATAAACATGTGGCTTGTACGTGCTATGTCACCAGCACATATAAGGCCATCTTCGCATGGCATTCCCAGGAAGATGTAGCAGGCATTGCAGTATGGCTAGCTATGTTGCATCTCTTTCCCTACTCAGGAAACACTGTTACATATGTAACCCAGACATTTTATAAGTATACTCAATGCCTAATAAGTAGCTGACACTATGGGTAACCATTACCAACCGTGCCAAACAACCAGTGCCTTCTCTACTGAACTGTAAACCCCCAAGTCTGTGGGTGGTAGCAAATACCTCCTCTCCAGGAATTGTGGAATAGGGTCACTCCTCTAGCAATACTACTTAAAACACTGGCTTAGATCAGGGACCAAATCAAATATGCGGATCACAAACCTAAATTTCATACCGGATTGGTCGAGGCCCCCACAGCTATTGTAAGCCTGTATTGGTATTGGACTACTAGTATTGGTAGGGGGTAATGTTTGTCAAAGGAGGAGAAGGAGAGGGAGAAGACATCTACAAAGACAGCAGGGACAGTAGAAGTGTAGGAGAGTGGAGGTCAGGGTGGGCACCTTAAATATTTGCACTATGACTGGTAAAAGGAGAGTTAGTGGATATGATGGAGTGGAGAAAGGTAAACATGTGTGTTCAGGAGACCAAGTGGAAAGAGAGTTAGGCCAGGAACATTGGAGGTGGGTTTAAACTGTTCTATCTTTGGGGTGAAATGAGGATGGAAAGAGAAATGGTACATGGGTAATTCTGAAGGAAGAGTACAGTAAGAGTGTAGTGGAGGTGAAGAGAGTTTCTGATGTGATAAACATGAAGTTGAAAGTTGAAGGGGTGATGATAAATGTCATTAGTGCCTTTGCTCCGCAAGTGGGTAGTGAGATGGAGGAGAAAAACAAATTCTGGAGTGGGTTAGATGAAGTGGTAGAGAGTGTACCTAGAAATGAAAGATTGGTGATTGGAGGGGACATTAATGGCCATGTTGATTAAGTGAAGAGAGGTGTTAAGGAGGTGATGGGTAGGTATGGCCTTAAGGAGAAGAAATGTGGAAGGGCAGATGGTGGTAGATTTTGCTAACAAGATGGAAATGGCAGTGGTGAATAAAACGTTTAAGAATATGGAAAAGCATAGGGTGACATATAAGAGTGAAGGAAGATGCACAAAGGTGGACTACATTTTATGATGGAGATGCAACATGAAAGAGATTTGAGACTGTAAGGTGTTGGCAGGGGATAGTGTAGATAAACAGCATTGGATGGTGGTCTGTAGGATGTCTTTGGAGATGAAGAAGAACAGGAGGCGAGAGAGGATTTAAAAAATAACAAGATGGAAGGAACCTTAAGGATAAATACTGTAGTGTCAGATTCTGGGAAGATTTGGTGGTGGAATGAGAAAAGTAGGCATGAGTACAAGGAGATGCGGAAACAGGTAAAGAAGAATTTGGCAAAAGCAAAGGAAAAGGGAGGATCTGTATGAGGATCTGTATGAAGTTTAACACTAAGGAAGGAGAAAATGATCTGTACCAAATGGCTAGGACCGAGCTGGGAAGGATGTGCTACAATTAAGGGAATTAAAACTTGCAGATGGAAATGTGTTGACTAGTGAGGAGCGTGTACTGATAATGTGAAGGGAGTATTTTAGGCAGATAATGGATAAAGAAAATGAGAAAGAGAGAGAGAGAGAAAGAGAGAGAGAGAGAGAGAGAGAGAGAGAGAGAGAGAGAGAGAGAGAGAGAGAGAGAGAGAGAGAGAGAAGGCTGGATGATTTGAAGTTAGTGAAGCAGGAAGTGCATTGGATTAGTAGGAGGAAGTGAGAGCAGATTGAGTGAGAGCAGATTGTCTGGATTCCACCCCCAGACAAACCGAGAGGCTCAACCAGGATCTGGAAACTGGTCTCCTGGTAAGATAAACTAATATGGATTGAGTATGACACCCTTTGGTGGTCCACGGTTACCTGCCACCAACTTTCTCCAACAAGGAAACCTGGTCTGCCATTTCCTCTGTCTGACGCTTCCGATGGCATAAAAAAATGGTGAGAAAATTTGCACATAATTAAGATCAATTTTACTTTCTTGACATTTTAAACTTTTTCAAAAAGTGGTAAATTAAAGGATTTGACAACACTGTAGACCAGGGGTCACCAACCACATGAGTAGCCTGTGGGTCTTTTCTAAAAATAGCTGTTTCCTACTTTGTTAAATCATTGTTAAAATCTTTAACATGATCAGTGTCTTCACATAGATAAATATCATTAATTATTAATAATAACATGTAATTAAAGGTAAATTGAGCAAATTTGTTATTTCAGATCAAAATTAAAACTGTGTCTATCAAACTGGTAGCCCTTCACATTAATGGTACCCAAGAAGTAGCTCTCAGTTTCAGAGGGTGCCGGTGGTGTGTCTGAAAGGCTTACATAATTTTCAAACTGTTGCAGAATCTTCTTAAGTTTAGAGCCAATGTCTCCACCTTTAGCATTGAAGATATCAAGGAAAAATTGGGTTAATCTGTCCAGTTCTTTAAAGAATTCAATTTGAGGTTTTTGCCACTTATACAACTGAACTCTGCCAGAAGCTTAAAAAAAAAAAAAGAACAAATTGACAAACACTAAAATGTACAAATATGAATTTAACATTAATTTGAAAAGTGGTAAATTTATTTTTTTTTTTTGCTTTTGCTTTTTAATTTGCATTGAAAAGGATTGTGATAAAATAATAGATGACCTTATACAAGCAGACAAGCATATATTATTACCCAGCTCTCTGTGAAGAGCGCCGGCCATATTTCTACTGTATTCTTTACGGCAGGCTCCATCTCTATCGGTTCCTTTCTATGTAAAGCTATCAAGGCAGCATTATTATTTCATGTCTTCCACTATCTCTTTCCTTTAGTACTCATGCTAGTTTCATCTTCACCATCATGGAAATATTTTTTTTTTTTTAAACCTCTTGTGTCATTTGATGTTTCTTTGAGGCTGTTGTCCTCTTCTTTTTCCACTATTTATAGATACCTCCAAACATCCAGATCGGCACAGATTTAAGCAGTAATTACCCATTTTCCACCTAAAACTAACATACCACACATTTCAACACTTTTTCCTTATCCGGGTAAGCTTTGTAACTGCATTTACTCTATTGTTTGAGAGTTTTTCAAGAATCTCATGCTTAAGCTCTCAGGGCACCTGTAGATATGTCTGATCTTGCATGCACTTTAGATTTGCCTGATGTAACCTGTATTAAATGTCAACAGAAAAAGTAAGTATCTCAAAGGTTTCTGGATTTGCAGTTCGTTGTCTATGGATTGAATAAACATCAGAAGGCACAGAGAGAATTTCTGTCTTAGCTGTGCTAGGTGTGGGTGTTGACATAAGGGAGACAATCTTCAATGTGGGCTTATCTGGCAAGTCAGCAGTGTCAGTCAGATTCACAAGAGAATTGTTGGTGTCAGGATCCTCATAGTGAAGTGAGAACTAGTACTGAAGTACCAGCTTTTCAAGTTGTTCCAACAATGAGTCGAGTCTCTGTGGTTTCATAGGAAGTATAATTTTTCTGATTTCATCTCAGCAATCACCCTGAGTATTGTCCTTGTCTCCATATCTGGTCTCTCTACAAAGGATAAAAATTGAATTATGTACCAAGTACCAATTAATAAAAAAAAAATTCTTATTTACTCTCCTTCAAAACACCTTATTTGAAAAGAATTAATAAATAATTGAATGTGACTTGTGCCCAATTTAAGTGTTTAAAACATATGTATGGGTTTGTTGATATATAAATGTCAGTATAACCTATTAATTGTATATAAATCTTGATTTTAATATAGTGTGTATGGGAGTAGCCCTAATAGTAAGACTAAGTACAATTACTGAACTCTACTGAAATTACTGAACTCTACTGAAATGCAGAATTGATTAACTCTTTTCACCGTGGACATTTTAAGTGTATTTTATTCAGCAAACAATATGATGATGAAGTGTAACATAGGTCCTGCCTCTAAGTGTATAGGCTGGCAAAGGAAATACATCAATTCAGATCTGATGGTTTGGTAATTGGCAGTGATTGAATATTACTGCACAGTTCAAAATAACGCAGGTGCTCAATGTATAAGCATGTCAGATTTTTACACAGAAACATAACTTTGCTATTAATGACAAGAATATTAAAAATCTGTCTGAAATCAGGTAGGCCTGAACAATTACCAACAGATAGAACCATATATGGATAATACTTGATTCCATCAATGCTCAAATATGATGCAGAGTGAACAGTGTTATAAACTGCATATCTTTCTCTCAAGAATTCCTGAATATTTGCAGGGAATGTTGAATTCAAAGTAAACATTAGCTTCTCTTTCTGGATAGATGGTTTGAAAAAGGAAGGCTAGTTAACATAGGCATCAAAGACTGATGGATTACTAACAGCCAAAGTCTGTGGAACATTTTTAAAGTTTTTTGTGTCACAAATGACCTGTTTGAAATATTTGTGCTTTCTTTCAAAAGCACATTGTTCACAAATCTCTTAGTGATCGATGCATTCTTATAAGTTGTGGATAGTGCTTAATGTAATGCTGCTTAGGGTGCAATGTAAAATAAGGAAATACTGTTAAAAGTAAATCTCTGTGTTCTGCAATCTTTGAATCAAGAAAAATAATAGAATTCTTGGTGAACTTAAATGTGACTACCATTTCTAAAATATATTTCAAAAGCAAAACATTTTTTTAAGTTTGATCATTTTCAGGGATATTAAGCCAATCATGAGGTTAAGAAGTTTAATAAGGACAAGTTTTCATGGGCATTAACACCAATAGTACCTCGAGAGGCAAATGTAGCTGGGATGATCAAAGACGTATCAACTTTGTCTGAGAATTTGAAAAGAAATTGCCAGATAGCTTGATAAATGGATTCAAGAGAGATTCATTTCCTCAAGATCAAATCATTAATGCACAAGGACATTTCAATGGGGACAACAACTTCCATAAGGTCATGCATTATGTCAGAGGGAAAACTACCAACTGTGTTAAAAATGTTTAAAATTTTCACTTAAAACATAGCCACCTTTCAGACCATATTGTTTTACTAAACTGTCATCCTGTAACAATTCACTTGCCTGTCATGCTCCTGTTTGGTTCTCAGTTTAAATGCTCCTGACGGACATCATTCTCCTAGAATTCACTCCTATATACAAAGCACCCAACAGTGAAACTCTCCTGTAAATCAGCCAAAGAATTAGCACCTAGATTATCAAATGACACAAAAGTACAGTTCCTTTCACACTGTCTCCTAAACGTCCAATGTATACGCCATGCTTTTTCAAGAGTTTCAAATCCTTGAACATGTGGATGAAAGATGTCTGTGTAACCATGCTGTTTTACTGTACTAGCTCTGCATAAAATTGCTAGATGAATGAAGTGATAAACGATATTTAGGAGAAAGATTGGCTAGAACCCAAATAGAGACTGAACATTTTTAGTTTTTCCTAAGGTGCCAGGGGATTGGCAAGCTAAAAATGTCATTTTCTTAATAGTGCCTGCCATCTCTGTAAGTTTTATATTTGTGCAGTCTTCACTGTAGCGTAGAAGCTACAGCTATCCAACAAGCTAAACTCTCTCTGAAAATGATGGCTCAAGTGACTCTTACAACATCTTACATGTAGAGTGAAAACTAAATAAACTGAATATAAAAATCACAATGCTTCTCTTTTTTTGCAAATAATTCAAATGCCTTTTACATTAATAATATTCATGACATCAACTAAAGAAACATATCTATAAAAAATATAAACTTACAACATTGGATTATGCAGGATATAAAAGCATGTGCAAAAAATTGCATGCTTTCTCAAACACCAAAAACCGGCAAACGAAAGTGACATCAGCAAACTCAACATTTCAAAATAAAAGTCTATACAACTTTTCGTCTAAAAAACAACACACTCTCCGCCTGACCTCGGTGAGGTCATTAAATAATTAACCTATGAATTAGATAAACATCGGTTCTCAGACAAAAGTCTAAAGAAAGTCCTTGGATGTCCTTGATCTGTGGTCCTCAGTTCTACCTTCCTCACGTCTTCTCCAGGGAAAGTTTTTGTAACTATAGCAATAGGCCAATCGTTGCGGCCAACTTTACTGTCTTTCAGAAGAATGACATCACCATCTTGCAGATTCTGGTGTGTCTTGTTCCATTTCTTTCGGCATTGCAAAGTAGGCAAATACTCTGCTCCACTGTTTCCAGAACTTATCTGCAAGAGCTTCTCTGCAGCATCTCTGCATTTATTGTACACAAAGCATCATGGGTTAGGTGGGTGTGCTGTTCACTTTGCACTTGTGGTTGGTTGTTGTTTGTTCCGAATTCTTTGCATGCTTCAATAGTTTGTGCCACAATCAAATATAAGTTGCAGGTCCTCTTATTGCAAATAGCCACTATATGGCATTGATGCAGCTTGAATATCTAAGGAGTTAATTACCTCAATGTGAACTGCTCTAGAGTTCATGCAGCAGAACATTATTGGCCATCGATTGGCCGTGGCTTGTACGCCTCTCGTACATCTGGTACTGATGGACCATGGTCCGAAGATATCCAGCCCCACGTATGTGAAGGGGAGACAGGTTTTTAGGCGTCTTGTGACAGATCACACATTATGTAAAGCAGTTGATGAGCCTTTTCCCACCCAAGATCCAGTATCCTGCAGTCCTGACAGCTCCTTCAGTCAAATGACGCCCTTGATGTTTGACCTTTGCATGGTAGTGTCTGACAAGCAGTAGGGAAATGTGATTGTCCTTAGGGAGGATAACCGAGTTCTTTACTTCCATTTCTAAATGAGCATATTTCAATCAACCCTCCAAGGCAGAGGAGATAATTCTGTAATACAGGACTGAGACAACAGAGTTTGCTATTCAATGGGATTGGCTTGCTTGTTGTCAAACTGCAGCACATAGTTCCAGTCTGGGAATGGTTGGTTCAATCTGACGTGTGTTTGAACATCCTTTTCTACAACCTTCAAGTATGCTATGGCACCAATAGCTTTAGTGAATGTGCCAGAGAACACGTAAAGCTCTGTTCATTTTGCCTTGGCTTGGTATATGAAGTTGTCTTAAGCCTTGGAGAGAGTCTCTCCATGCTTCCCATTTAGCGTCGTTTATCTTCAGGCAGAAGTGTGTCCCATTCGGACGATTCAGCTATTAGCTCCTGGAGAAGGGCCCTTCCTTGTATTGTGATTTGGGCTAAAAACACTGATTACTGTTGAGAGGACTCCACAGTGAGTACATTTATTAGCTTCGCTAGACACAAAGTAAGTGAATGTATCACTTGTTATCTCCAACTAAAGGCCAAGGCTGCACCGAATGGGTGCGGTTTCTCCACTAAAGTCTACATTCTTTTTGGCTGCTGCACAATCTTTAAGGCAGAAAGCTTCCAAAACCTCTTGACGGTTTGAGACAAATTTATGAAGCCGAAGGTTTGACTCTGCTAGTGAAATCTGTGTTCTACGTAACAAGTTGATGACTTCCACCTCTGTTGGTAAAGAACAAAGACCATTGTCAACATAAAAGTGTTGTTCTACAAAGTTGACAGTGTCTGCTCCATGCTTTTGTGCACCTTCTCTAATAGCTCTTCTAAGTCCATAGATAGCTACTGCTGGAGATGGGCTGTTTCCAAAAACATGGACCTTCACCCTGAAGTCTACAACTTCTTTTGTCATTTCATCATTGTCCCTTATACCACAGAAATCTGAAAACATTTCTGTGGTTTTCTGGAACTTTGTTGAGATTGGGGCCCGTAAGTAGCACTTGGTTAAGGGAAATGACTGAGTATTGGGCACTTGAATCAAAGACCATTCTGATTTGGTCTGGTTTCAGAGGATGAAACACACAGAATGTTGGCAGGTACCATCCTTCTTAGTTTCCTTCCAACGGCGGTGCTACCTCGGCATGATTGTTCTCAAATATCTTTCTCAATATTATTAACTCCTCACTATCGTTAGGTCATGTCCCTAAATCCCTCAAGTTAGCAGTTATAAAGCCCCTCATTAAAAAACCTAATCTGGATCCAAACACGCTATCAAATTACAGACCAATTTCAAATCTCCCATTTATGTCTAAGATTTTAGAAAAGATTGTCGCTGCCCAGTTATGTAACCACTTGCAGGAGAACAATATCTTTGAAGAGTTTCAGTCAGGTTTTAGGCCCCATCATAGCACAGAAACTGCTCTAGTTAAAATCACTAATGACCTGTTTTTAGCTTCAGACCAAGGCTACATCTCCCTATTAGTTTTACTAGATCTTAGTGCTGCGTTCGACACTATAGATCATGATCTTCTCCTCGATCGCTTACAGAATTACATCGGTATTCAGGGACAGGCATTAAGCTGGTTTAAATCCTACCTGTCCAATCGTTACCATTTCATAGATTTAAATGGAGAGCTATCCAGGATAATGCTAGTAAATTATGGTGTGCCACAAGGGTCAGTTCTAGGACCCCTGCTTTTCACAATATACATGCTTCCGTTAGGAAATATTATTAGAAGGCATGGAATTAGCTTCCATTGTTATGCTGATGATACCCAGCTATATATTTCATCCAAACCAGGCGATACAGCTCAATTAGCTCGCATAACTGAGTGTGTTGAAGAAATAAGAGATTGGATGACCCATAACTTTCTGCTATTAAATTCTGATAAAACGGAGATTTTGCTCATCGGCCCAAAAAATAGTACACAGAAGCTCCAGCATCTCAGCCTGCATTTAGACGGTTGTTCTGTAACTACTAGTTCAACGGTAAAAGACCTGGGAGTTATTTTAGACAGCAACTTATCTTTTAAAAATCACATCAATCAAGTTACAAAAACAGCCTTCTTTCACCTTAGAAATATTTCTAAGCTAAGAAATATCTTATCCATATCTGATGCAGAGAAGCTCGTCCATGCGTTTATGACCTCTAGAATAGACTACTGTAATGCATTACTAGGTGGATGTCCTGCATCATTAATAAACAAGCTTCAGTTAGTTCAGAATGCGGCAGCAAGAGTTCTTACTAGGTCAAGAAAATACAATCATATAACCCCAATCTTATCGTCCCTACATTGGCTTCCTGTTAAGTTTCGAATAGACTACAAACTACTGCTACTCACTTATAAAGCACTAAATGGTTTGGCTCCCATGTACCGTCACGCTCCCTGAGATCTCAAAACTCTGGGCTTCTAGTAGTTCCTAGAATAGCAAAGTCCACTAAAGGCG
Organism: Silurus aristotelis; assembly: GCF_946808225.1. NCBI lineage: Eukaryota > Metazoa > Chordata > Actinopteri > Siluriformes > Siluridae > Silurus > Silurus aristotelis. The sequence goes on along the minus strand of NC_139587.1, from coordinate 12,601,275 downwards.
GTAGAGCATTTTCACATTTAGCTCCTAAACTCTGGAATAGTCTTCCTGACAGTGTATGGGGTTCAGATACACTCTCCCAGTTTAAGTGTAGATTAAAAACATATCTTTTTAGCAAAGCCTACACATAACACACATCACACACATCACATCACAACCTTGTGCTCCAGAATATATGATCACATGCACATTATCAACTTGTGCTGTTAATATCATGAACAGCAGCTACGCTAATTCCTCTCCACTGCTTCTCTTTCTCTCCCCATCCCGAGGCATCCTGAGGTTTGGCCAGCTCCAGTCACGTCCCACCTCGTGAAGATTATGGACCTATGGATGATCATGGAGAAGTAGATGCCGAGTGTTTAAAGGCCCTGGCATGGAGAAGCTGATGCTGGATCTATGATGATCACAAATTGTTCTGTATTGTTGAAAGATTTATGATCAAACTCTTGATGTCACCCATATGAGGATGGGTTTTCCCTTTGAGTCTGGTTCCTCTCAAGGTTTCTTCCTCATATCATCTAAGGGAGTTTTTCCTTGCCACTGTCGCCACGGCTTGCTCATCAGGGACAAACGCACACCATTCACCTTCACTGTTGTTTTCTGTAAAGCTGCTTTGAGACATTGTCTGTTGTGAAAAGCGCTATACAAATAAACTTGACTTGACTTGACTTGACTCATGAAAGCCACATATTGCTGTTGCATCTTTGGCTTCCTCTGCAGACTCCGCTGGAGTGATGCAATTTGTTTGACAGCCTGTTCTCGATTGTTTCGGCAGGCGCTGTACACAAACCAATGGTCAGTGCCTTCAAAACCACAGTCCATTGCTTTGTGTACTTTTCCTAAGCATACTTCTCCAACTAGCACCCAGCCTAGGGCAAAAGGAGAAATGTGAGGGCTGTTGATTTGTTCTCTGACCTTGTGTGCCCTAATTATGTCTCTACCAATTAGCAAGAGGAACTCCATATTGGGATCAACCTCTGGGATGTACTTTGCTACTTTGCTGAGGTGTGAGTGATGCAAGGCTGCATTCAGTGTTGGAATTTTAGAACGATTCATTATATCATCGCACTCAAGTAGTGGTGGTAATGGGATTCTAACCTTCCTATTAAGTGACAAGGTTTTCAGCTCTTTGGCCAGACATTTCTGCTGTGCCAGAGCACATTATCAAATAGTATGGATACGATTCACTCTCAATATTAAACAGTTCAGAGAGACTAGACCTCGCTAATGACCTGTTACTTTGCTCTTCCTGGACAACATAGGCCTTGGTCACTTTTTCTGGTTGTCCTTTAGGATACACCTTCACCAGACAAATCTTCGAACATGACCGACTTACTTGACCCACACCACTAACTTCAGTGCAGTTTGAATTGATGACAGCTTTGTTGTCATTGCTTAATTCTCTCTCCCCGCCATTGTGTAGTAGCATTGAGGAAACCGTGACTTGGGGTACAGAGCCCGGATGCATAGCAGAGTAATGATAGGTGCTATTACACTCTTTACACTTGACTGCTGCTGTAGAGTACTTGGCTAAGTGAGTAGTTAAGCTAAAGCACTTAAAACATATTTCTTGTTCTTAGAGAAATGATTTTCTTTCCTCCAGAGTTTTGGCTCTAAAAGTCAAACATACCTTTAGGGGGTGTGGCTTGCCATGTATAGGAAAAATGTAGTTCCGGTCATTTATGCTTCTACCAATACTATCAAAGGAGGGTTTGTCTGGTCTTACTGGAGGATCAATAGCACTTGAAAAGGCTAAGCTAGGGTCAGCTTAATAGCTTATGAACCTAGTAAAGAATTCAAATGGTGGAAATCATCCTTCATTCTAATCCTTGTAGCTTGAACCGGCAGAGATCCATTTTTCTTGAAGCCCATAAGGTAGTTTATCTACTATAGCAGGGGTGGCCAACCCGCGGCTCGCGAGCCGCATGCGGCTCTTTGGCTGGTTTCATGCGGCTCTTACGTTCATATCGAAGTTTGTGTTTGTTTGTTTTTTAATGTGCGTGTTCGCTTCGCTTGAGTTCAATACGGTATTTTTAAGACTTAAATGAGCTTGCCCCTACTGGGAAACTTTGTGGTATATCAGACCTGGGCAAACTACCGCCCGTGGGCCCTTTGTACGTCCCTGTCCGGCCCGCGTGAGGCCAATCATAAATTACAGGGATGCACCGAAAACTTTCGGCCGAAATACCTAAATCACCGAAACAACACGGCAGAAACACAATTGTAATGACGCAATAAAAAAGCGCAGCCAGCACATGGTTATCTGGATAAGAGCCAACATGTCTGCGGTGTGGGGATAGCGATTTCCAAAACATGCAATGCTGAAATTTCAAGAGGGGGTGTATCTGCAAAGAGTTTCTCCAAGTCGGGTTTAATTTATCACCTGAAATCCAAACATCCCGATTGCCATTCTAAATATGAGAAGAACGCGGCACAGAAAAGTAAAGTCAATCCGAGCATGCGCACTCCGTCTGTAGAGGACGTTTTTGAAAAGGCAGGAAAGTTTTACAGTGATGGTGCCAAGGCAAAAGGCATAACACAAAAAATGATGGATTTCATTGCCTTTTGAATTGAATTTTTATTTCGGTGCATCTCTAAAATATTATCGTTGGTGTGGCCCTCTGACACAATTCAGGTTTCTCATGTGGCCCCTTGTAAAAATTAATTGCCCACCCCTGCAGTATATTCATCTCACGCACATGCGCATTTGACGAAAATACAGATCAGAAGTATTGAACTCAAGCGAAGTGAACACGCACATTAAAAAAACAAAACACAAACAAAGCCTGTGTTTTCTACCCTGACACACGTGAAATCAAAGCATCGATCTGTTCTGACTGACACCCATGTGAAAGAATTGCTTTAAGTGGCAACAACGGAATACGAGCCAGATTTGAAGGGGATTGTTCAAGGCAAGGAATATGAGGAACTGTATAAGAACATATGAGGAACTGTATAAGAGGTTGGACACTAAGGAAGGAGAAAAGGATTTATACCGATTGGCCAAGCAGAGGGACCGAGCTGGGAAGGATGTACTGCAAGTTAGAGCAATAAAGGATGGAGAGGGAAATGTGTTGACTAGTGAGGAGAGTGTGTTGAGAAGATGGAGGGAGTATTTTGGGCAGCTGATGAATGAAGAAAATCAGAGAGAGAGAAGGTTGGAGGATGTGGAGTTGGTGAAGCAGGATGTAGATAGGATTAGTAAGGAGGAAGTGAGAGCAGCGATTAAGAGGATGAAGAATGGAAAGTCGGTTGGATCAGATGACATACCGGTAGAAGCGTGGAGATGTTTAGGAGAGATGGCAGTGGAGTTTTTAACCAGATTGTTTAACAGGATTCTGGAAGGGGAGAGGATGCCTGAGGAATGGAGAAGGAGTGTGCTGGTACCGATCTTTAAGCATAAGGGAGATGTGCAGACCTGCAGTAACTACAGGGGAATTAAGTTGATCAGTCACACCATGAAGTTATGGGAAAGAGTAGTGGAAGCCAGGCTAAGAGAAGAGGTGACCATCTGTGAGCAACAGTATGGTTTCATGCCGAGGAAGAGCACCACAGATGCCTTATTTGCTTTGAGGATGTTGATGGAGAAGTATAGAGAAGGACAGAAGGAGCTGCATTGTGTATTTGTGGATTTAGAGAAAGCGTACGACAGGGTGCCGAGAGAGGAGTTGTGGTATTGTATGAGGAAGTCAGGTGTGTCAGAGAAGTATGTGAGGGTGGTGCAGGACATGTATGAGGACAGTGTGACGGCAGTAAAGTGTGCAGTAGGTACGACAGACTGGTTCAGGGTGAAGGTTGGACTGCATCAAGGATCGGCCCTGAGACCTTTCCTGTTTGCAGAGGTGATGGACAGGTTGACGGACGGGGTCAGACAGGAGTCTCCCTGGACTATGATGTTTGCAGATGATATTGTGATTTGTGGTGAGAGTAGAGAGCAGGTTGAGAAGAGCCTGGAGAGGTGGAGATATGTGCTGGAGAGAAGGGGAATGAAAGTCAGTAGGAGTAAGACAGAGTACATGTGTGTGAATGAGAGGGAGGGCAGTGGAGTGATGCGGTTGCAGGGAGAAGAGGTGGAGAAGGTGGAGGAGTTCAGGTACCTGGGGTCAACAGTGCAAAGTAATGGAGAGTGTGTTAGGGAAGTAAAGAAAAGAGTGCAGGCAGGGTGGAGTGGGTGGAGAAGAGTGACAGGAGTGATTTGTGATAGAAGAGTATCTGCAAGAATGAAAGGGAAAGTTTATAGGACTGTGGTGAGACCTGCGATGTTGTATGGATTAGAGACAGTGGCATTGAGTAAAAGACAGGAGGTGGAGCTGGAGGTAGCAGAGCTGAAGATGTTGAGGTTTTCGTTGGGAGTGACGAGGATGGACAAGATTAGAAATGAGTTTATTAGAGGGACAGCACATGTAGGATGTTTTGGTGACAAGGTGAGGGAGGCGAGATTGAGATGGTTTGGACATGTGCAGAGAAGGGACATGAATTATATTGGTAGAAAAATGCTGAAGATGGAGCCACCAGGTAGGAGGAAAAGAGGAAGGCCAAGGAGGAGGTTCATGGATGTGGTGAGGGAAGACATGCAGGTAGTTGGTGTAAAATAGGCAGATATAGAGGACAGGGTGGTATGGAGACGGATGATCCGCTGTGGCGACCCCTAATGGGAGCAGCCGAAAGAAGAAGAAGAAGAAGTTCAAGGCAAGGAATGTCAAAAGTCCCACTAAGTAACATGCATAGTAAAAGAAAAACGCTATTGTAAATTATTATATTTTTGTTCGTGGACTTTGTTAAACTAAGAGTTTGTGTGTGTGAGACACAATGTTCATTGTTGAAAATGACTGTCCTGTAGTCTTAGAACTGTGGGAGTCAATTTCTGTCATTATGTTGGTGTGTGACATTTACAATAAATCTGGCTGAGCAGAGGTGTGTGTGTGTGTGTGTGTGTGTGTGTGTGTGTGTGTGTGTGTGTGTAAGAGGAAGGGATGGGTGATGTTCATGTGTGCCCATGTGTATGATGTGGCTTTTTGCGGTAACACAGTAAAAAATGTGGCTCTCGGTCTCTGACTGGTTGGCCACCCATGTACTATAGGTTCAATGCCACGATCCGTGGCAAGGTAAGACAAAACTAGGAGATAACCATCCTCCTTAGCACACAGCTACATCAGAAAATCTGCTAGTTCTCGTAGCTTTGTGTGTTATTTTCATGAAATCTTCGGGAAATTGTCAAGATGGCTGAACAGGGCCTTTTTAAAATATATCAGGTGCTGCATAGCACTCCTGGAGATGTTTTCACGTCTTTCTGAGTGCCATGACTGGGTTTATCACATGCACTGACCGTATACATTTAACGTAGTCACTAGATTCATTGCCAAGCCATTTGGTCATCAAGTCCAGCTCTTCAGTAGCTGTGAGGCCTAGCCCTTGAGTAGCATTGTCAAACAATGACTTCCAAGCTTGATAATTTTCAGGTTTATTATCAAATTTATACAGGCTTATACAGGGTTAGGATTTTCTCGCTGGGTATCACTGTTACAAAACTGGCATGGTGATATACTAACTTGAATTGCTACTTGTGCTGGAGAGTTTGTTTTCATGTATACATTGGGTGACATGAGACTGGACATACTTCTTCGTTCCATTTTGTCCCCCTCCGATGAACCTGCCTCATCCAAAACAGCATAATTTTCCATTGTGTCTGCTGCTTCCCACACAGCTGCTTCAGCCTCTGCGACTGCTGCATCTTGGCATATAGCCAGTGTATTCAGCTCAACATAATTTTTTTGCCTTATCTAGCTGATATTCGGCTTCTCTTTTTAGCTTTTATTTTCTGGGAGACTGCTCAATCTTAGCTTTAACCTCTTGTTCTGCAATTGTAGCGCATGCTTTAGCATGGGCTATTGTTAGCGAGCTAGCTGACGATTCTAATGACAGTGAGCTGCTTCTACTCAGCATGGAAGCCTTGTCACTCTGTCTTGTATCCATTGTACCACACCATAGACACCAGCTTTGAATGTTTTTTCACTTTAACACCAATGTACTTGCACATTGCGTATGCGCAGAGACTCATGTGAAACGAAAATGCGTTAAAGGAATTAGAAGATGAGTGGTATAATACGTGGTCCATCCTATGCTTAGAACTAAATTGCCAAAGCTCATTAAATATATCAAGCTCTATGTATATAAATACAAATTCTCAAATAGATTTAGTGAACTTTTTAAAGTGTAGGGTGAGGAGGCCTGGAGTGCAGTCATCCCAAAGGTGTTGGTTAAGGTTGAGATTAATAGCAGGCCATGTAAACCATATCTTCATGAAGCTTGTTTTGTGCACAGGGGCATTCAGAACAATACAGGTATGGGTTTTCTAGTTCAAGTAAAGGGAGAATTTTAAATGGCCACATCCAAAATCTATACCAGCGGTCTCCAACCTTTTTTGTTCCATGGATCGGTTTAATGTCTGACAATATTTTAACAGACTGGCCTTTAAGGTGTGGTGGATAAATACAACAAAATAAAATTATATGGCCGGCATAAAAATGGGATTTTTCCAAAATATAATAAATGTAAATCCACTGTGTTGTTTTTGTTCATTTTGCTAGCTTGTTGGTTGTTTCAATTTAGCGGTAATGTATTATGTGCTACCAGCCGGAGCAGCCCCTTTAAGAAGGTAGCAGATGTAAATATACAGTGAGGAAAATAAGTATTTGAACACCCTGCTATTTTGCAAGTTCTCCCACTTAGAAATCATGGAGGGGTCTGAAATTGTCATCGTAGGTGCATGTCCACTGTGAGAGACATAATCTAAAAAATAAAATCTAGAAATCACAATGTATGATTTTTTAACTATTTATTTGTATGATACAGCTGCAAATAAGTATTTGAACACCTGAGAAAGTCAATGTTAATATTTGGTACAGTAGCCTTTGTTTGCAATTACAGAGGTCAAACGTTTCCTGTAGTTTTTCACCAGGTTTGCACACACTGCAGAAGGGATTTTGGCCCACTCCTCCACACAGATCTTCTCTAGATTAGTCAGGTTTCTGGCCTGTCGCTGAGAAACACGGAGTTTGAGCTCCCTCCAAAGATTCTCTATTGGGTTTAGGTCTGGAGACTGGCTAGGCCACGCCAGAACCTTGATATGCTTCTTACAGAGCCACTCCTTGGTTATCCTGGCTGTGTGCTTCGGGTCATTTTCATGTTGGAAGACCCAGCCTCGACCCATCTTCAATGCTCTAACTGAGGGAAGTTGAGGTTGTTCCCCAAAATCTCGCAATACATGGCCCCGGTCATCCTCTCCTTAATACAGTGCAGTCACCCTGTCTCATGTGCAGAAAAACACCCCCAAAGCATGATGCTACCACCCCCATGCTTCACAGTAGGGATGGTGTTCTTGGGATGGTACTCATCATTCTTCTTCCTCCAAACACGTTTAGTGGAATTATGACCCAAAAGTTCTATTTTGGTCTCATCTGACCACATGACTTTCTCCCATGACTCCTCTGGATCATCCAAATGGTCATTGGCAAACTTAAGACGTGCCTGGACATGTGCTGGTTTAAGCAGGGGAACCTTCCGTGCCATGCATGATTTCAAACCATGACGTCTTAGTGTATTACCAACAGTAACCTTGGAAACGGTGGTCCCAGCTCTTTTCTGGTCATTGACCAGCTCCTCCCGTGTAGTTCTGGGCTGATTTCTCACCTTCCTTAGGATCATTGAGACCCCACGAGGTGAGATCTTGCATGGAGCCCCAGTCCGAGGGCGATTCCCAGTCATGTTTAGCTTCTTCCATTTTCTAATGATTGCTCCAACAGTGGACCTTTTTTTACCAAGCTGCTAGGCAATTTCCCCGTAGCCCTTTCCAGCCTTGTGGAGGTGTACAATTTTGTCGCTAGTGTCTTTGGACAGCTCTTTGGTCTTGGCCATGTTAGTAGTTGGATTCTTACTGATTGTATGGGGTGGACAGGTGTCTTTATGCAGCTAACAACCCCAAACAGGTGCATCTAATTTAGGATAATAAATGTAGTGGAGGTGGTCATTTTGAAGGCAGACTAACAGGTCTTTGAGGGTCAGAATTCTAGCTAATAGACAGGTGTTCAAATACTTATTTGCAGCTGTATCATACAAATAAATAGTTTAAAAATCATATATTGTGATTTCTGGATTTTTTTTTTTTTAGATTATGTCTTTCACAGTGGACATGCACCTACAATGAATTTCAGACCCCTCCATGATTTCTAAGTGGGAGAACTTGCAAAATAGCAGGGTGTTCTAATACGTATTTTCCTCACTGTATAACGTGTGTGTGTGTGTGTGTGTGTGTGTGTGTGTGTGTGTGTGTGCGCGCCCTTCCCCACCCAGAAGTACTGGAACCGAGTTTCACGAGTGAATTGTTTTTATGGTTTGAGGGTCCGTGTGAAGTCAACCAGAGGAGCCAAGCCAATCTGGCTTTGCATCTTCTGGGGTGGTGTGTGTGTACTGTGTACTGGGTCAGGTATAGAGACTGGCTTGCATTATCATTTGAATGCTGCTTTGAAGTCAGCTAGAGAGGTCAGGGATTATCCTGTGTTGTATCTTTGGTTTGGGGGTACAACACTGTGGTATGAAATCTGAAAGACACTAGCCAGACCCTACAGACTTTATACAAAATTTTAAAACTTGACACTTAATATTCGCCTTTTGCCAGCAACATGCTAGTTAGTTAACTGTGATGACTGATGTATGCATGTATTTAAAAAATATGGATATAAGATTTAATAAACTGTAACTTAATACTGACTTAAGTGTTACTTTGTTGTTCTTCAGTGTTTAATAGTGATCTGTAACAGTAATAACCATGGTGTCTCATTAGTGAAACTGCAGTATTTTGCTCTTTTAAAAAACCTACTTGCAACACTTTTTGAAAGTATGGTAATGATGAATATTTGTAGTGTAGTGCAACCTTAAAGTCTTGTATTTTTGCAGGCTATTGTTGTCTAATTCATTCTTTAGACCTTGAGTGGCTTTAGTAAATCATGTCAATATTTACATTAGAGGGAGATTAATATAATATATAATATTAATATAATATATAATATTAATATAATATATATATATATATATATATATATATATATATATATATATATATATATATATATATATATAACCTCTCAAAATGTCCAAAATGCCCAACTGGCTAGAATGGATTAATATATGTAGCATAACATAAAATGTAGTGAATTTCTTTCTGAACCTTAAAAGTGAATATTTTTTCAAGGCAATACATTAATTCTTACAAATGGCTATAATGTCTATAAAAAGTCAGATAAAGATGAAAATAGATTGAGCTATCAAAGCATATTTTTTCATTGTCTTTTTTATTTTTTTTATTTAACACCATTCAATTTATTTTGTCAGCTTTGCTTCTTATGTAACAACAAACCTAAATGCAATGTCACTCATTTTACAATAATTTCTGAAGTATTTAGATTACATTGCATTAATTAAGAATTGACAATGTAATTTAATAAAGTGAAAAAGAAATGTTTTCTTGAAATAGTGTAGATAAATTTGTGCACACGGTATAGCCACAGAAAGAAAGAAAATACACATTAAAATTAAAACCATAAACCAAAAAGGACAAACAGGAAATACTACAGGTTACTTCCAACAGTACAATGTCCCAAATCTTTTCATTTTAGACATCTAGACATGATCATGAAAAAATTTGAACTGGGGGTGACATTAGGGCTTGTGAAATGAGATAGAAAATAACTCAACATACAGCTATTATTGTCAAAATAGCTGTAATGTTTTGCATGGTTAAACAATGTACAGCTGCTATCACTTGGGGTGTACTCACTTTTGTTGCCAGCTATTTTGACAATGTTGAGTTATTTTTAGAAGACAGCATATCTATACTACTGCAAATTAACTATGCTAAAATATATCCAAGTTTTATTTCTATAGTATTAAACTTTGAAAATATTTACTAAAATAAAATGGTTCCTAAAATGTGAGGGGTGTACTGACTTTTGTGAGATACTGTATTTGTAGACAAATACATTAGCCTGGTGCGAGTCTCTGCGGTTTAAGTTTCTTTATGTTTTGAGGGCAAGTAAGTCCATTTAAAAAATACTAATAGTTACAAATAAAAATAACTATTGGAGCTGATATTAATATCCCATAATCAATGAGCAGTGATTTAGGCAAGACTGAAAGATGTCTGAGCAATAAATTGAAAGAAAAGCAAATCAGATCAAGGATTTGTTCAATGACAGCAAATGAGGTGTATGTATACATGTATCTCAGTCCCACCATACACACAAGTATGGAAGCTCTTACTAACAACATTTTATCAAATAAAATGTTGTATATTTTTCTAAAATAACAGAAAACAGATCAAAGAATCAATTAAACAAAACATTAATAGTAAAACAGGAAACATTTAACATTAGTGGAAGCATAAAGGTGAAGACAAACCCTTTAAAATAATATAATATGGAGGTAAAAGTAATACACAAGCTGCACATGTACTGTAAGGCAAAATAGTAAAAGTGTAAGAGTAGCAGTCCTGTGAAGCTGTTTGTCTGTAGTCTTTAATTCTGAGGAACGTAGTCTTCAATTCTTTTGTGTGTGTACATATTATAAGGATCCTGCAATGCTGAAAGGCACACAGAAATCTGTGCTATCCATATTTTGCCTTCACTATGCACCCACTTTTGGGACTTTGGCACTGGGCTATAATGCACACAGGCAGATTTCAATCATCGACCCATAGTATTTGTGTTGTGCCGTGAGCGTGATCTTTCCAAACCAATGCGGCGGTTGTCTGCAAAGAAAGAGAGAAAAAGTAATAAGATGTATATCTAGAATAAACAAGCAAATGCATGAAGAAAATAAATAAAATGGATATAATGTGAACATTAAATTCACTATCTATCTATCTATCTATCTATCTATCTATCTATCTATCTATCTATCTATCTATCTATCTATCTATCTATCTATCTACACACAGTATCTCACAAAAGTTAGTACACCCTTCACATTTCAGCAATCATTGTAGTATAACTTCTCAAGAGATAATACTATAGAAATTAAACTTTGATATATTTTAAAGTAGCCAGTGTGCAGCTTGTATAGCCATAAACATTTATTGTCCTATGAAAATAACAACATACAGCCTTTATTGTCAAAACTGCTCTAATACAAAAAACACAATTTGTGTTTTTTTTTGTGAGAAAAACATGATGAATAGGACATGCGGCTTTGCATGGTTAAACGACATACAGCTGTTATCATTTAGGGTGTACTAATTTTTGTTTATTATTTTGACAATGATGGCTGTATTTTGAGCTATTTTTAGGGGACAGTAAATCTATACTGCTATACAAGATACACATTGACTACTGTAAAATATATATCCAAGTTTCATTTCTTTAGTACCCTTGAGAAGACATACTAAAATGTCTCTCTCTCTCTCTCTCTCTCTCTCTCTCTCTCTCTCTCTCTCTCTTTATATATATGTGTATTTACTACAAGTACACTGCTGTTATCTATTACATTTATTATATTATATATTGCTGTAACTTGATATTTTTATACAAACTTTTTATATTGCATTGACAAAGTAAACACTTGATAAGAGAGAAGAGAAATGGTATTTCGATTCCTCTGTATGTCTGCACATACAGTGAGGTAAATAAGTATTTGAACACCCTGCTATTTTGCAAGTTCTCCCACTTAGAAATCATGGAGGGGTCTGAAATTGTCATCGTAGGTGCATGTCCACTGTGAGAGACATAATCTAAAAAAAAAACATAATCTAAAAAAAAAACATGACAGTCATGTTTAGCTTCTTCCATTTTCTAATGATTGCTCCAACAGTGGACCTTTTTTCACCAAGCTGCTTGTCAATTTCCCCGTAGCCCTTTCCAGCCTTGTGGAGGTGTACAATTTTGTCTCTAGTTTCTTTGGATAGCTCTTTGGTTTTGGCCATGTTAGTAGTTGGATTCTTACTGATTGTATGGGGTGGACAGATGTCTTTATGCAGCTAACGACCTCAAACAGGTGCATCTAATTTAGGATAATAAATGTAGTGGAGGTGGACATTTTAAAGGCAGACTAACAGGTCTTTGAGGGTCAGAATTCTAGCTGATAGACAGGTGTTCAAATACTTATTTGCAGTTGTATCACACAAATAAATAGTTTAAAAATCATATATTGTAATTTCTGGATTTATTTTTTTTTAGATTATGTCTCCCACAGTGGACATGCACCTACGATGACAATTTCAGACCCCTCCATGATTTCTAAGTGGGAGAACTTGCAAAATAGCAGGGTGTTCAAATATTTATTTTCCTCACTGTATGGTGGCATTGACAATAAAAACCTTGAACCTTCTTATGCTGTAAAGAAGAATAATCTTTATAACGAATGCAAGCAATGATGACTAAACTTTTGAAAGTGCAACATTCTAAGCTAAAATCAAGTAGTGCTCTGCTACAAGAAACAAGGAAGCCTAACAAGGACTTAAGTCTGTTTACCTTGCAAACTATGTTTGGGAAGCCAATGTTCCTTTGGGAAAATACAATTTATTTAATACATTTTGAATATATTTGTCTGAAGTTAAGAATTGTAAATGTAAGTATACAGTGTAAAGAGTAATTTATAATAATGTAATAATTAAAATTTCTTATTCTGAAAACTGAAGGAAATTTAAAGCGTAAATTTCAAGAGTAAGCTTAAAGGAATACTATATTAAGGTCTGTATTCAGAAAATTCAGATTCTACACATTCTACAGTTGTTAAGAAACCCACACAGTTGTTATCGACCTGATTACTTACATTTAGTCCCACTGTAGCTTTAAATTTTTTTTTATTCTTTTCAACATTTAAAAAACTCAAATGATGAAGCCCACTGCAAAACTGCTAAATTAAGTCAAGTCAAGTTTATTTTTATAGCGCTTTTTACAATGGACATTGTCTCAAAGCAGCTTTAGAGAATTTAAGAACTAAGGTAAATGATGTGTCTTTATCCCTGATCAGCAGACCTGGGATGGCTGTGGCAAGGAAAAACTCTATTAAATGTTATGAGGAAGAAAGCTTGAGAGGAACCAGACTCAAAAGGTGAACCCATCCTCATTTGGGTGATATCACCTGTTAAAAAAACTTCAAGTAAAAAAAAAAAAAAAAGTTTGAACGTTATAAAAATGCGGTACAGAAAACATCTATGAGAATCTCAAGAATTATGCAAGATTAGACAAGGAAATGTTGTCTGATAGGGCCTCCCAAGATTAAATAAATGATTGAGAACATAGAAAGCACATAGAAACCACCTGTTATGAGGTAAAGACAATTTATGAAGAGTTTCTAAAAAGCTTCTAAACCAAATCTGTGATGCAGAGTTTATACATGCCTATCACTTTTAGGATTCATTAACCAAAAGGTTTAAAGGCTCTGGAGTGACACACAGTGGATATGGAGATAGAATCTTGTCCAGATGTTGGATTAATTCCAGACTCAACAAGTGTTGGAAGAACAAGAAAAGGAAGCAGCAGAACTTCAAAGGCAAGAGGTTGAAAACAGACAATCTTTGGCACAATTTGAGTCTGAGGACATGGCTAGACAACAAGCAAAGCAAGACAAGTGCAGAAAGCTCAAATGTTTGGAAGAAATAAAGTTAAATGCTGCAAAAGCTTAAATAAGAATTTATAACCTCTGTCGTTACAGGATGCAGAAACATATATATATATATATATATATATATATATATATATATATATATATAAATAAATAAATAAATAAATATATATATATATATATATATATATATATATATATATATATATATATATATATATATATATATATAAATAAATATATATATATATATATATAAATAAATAAATATATATATATAAATATATATATATATATATATATATATATATATATATATATATATATATATATATATATATATAAATATATATATATATATATATATATATATATATATATATATATATATATATATATATATATATATATATATATATACAGTTAGTTCAGAATGCAGCAGCAAGAGTCCTTACTAGATCTAGAAAATATGAGCACATCACTCCTATTTTAATCTACACTGGCTCCAAATCTCGCATTAATTATAAAATACTACTACTGACGTATAAAGCACTTAACGGTCTCGCACCGCAGTATCTGAGTGAACTTCTGTACCAGTATAATCCTCCATGCCTACTTAGATCAAAAGGTGCAGGCTATCTGTTGGTTCCTCAAATAATGAAGACTACAGCAGGGGGCAGATCTTTCTCTTATAAAGCCCCACAGTTATGGAACAGCCTTCCAATCAGTGTTCGGGACGCAGACACAGTCTCAGTGTTCAAGTTCAGGTTGAAAATATAACTATTTAGATAATATAAGATAAGATAAGATAAGATAAGATAAGATAAGATAAGATAAGATAAACCTTTATTCGTCCCACTGTAGGGAAATTTCTTTGTTACAGCAGTATGAAGAAAAATAAGTAATAAAAAATAAATGCAAATATATAAAAGAATAGACAAATAAGACATACTATAATATTACAAGTATATACACAACACAATATATAAATACAGATGAGGGAAAGTACGTATTGCAGGTTGTATTGCACACAGGTGGTATTGCACGTATTGCAGGTAATATTGCACGTATTTCAGGTGATATTGCGGGTAATATTGCACGTATTGCAGGTAATATTGCACGTATTTCAGGTGATATTGCACATATTGCAGGTAATATTGCACACAGTAGTATTATTAAATAGTAAAACAGTAAAAACAGTAACTATTACACCATTGAACAGTAATAGCAGTGAGTATTTTGGTTAATGGTTCACTGGGAGCAGCTTTTATTGTACAGTCTAATAGCAGCAGGGAGAAAAGACCTTCTGTATCGCTCCTTCAGACACTTAGGATATAACAGTCTGTCACTGAAGGAGCTGCTCAACGAGGTAACAGTTTCATACAGGGGGTGGGAGGCGTTCTGCAGTAAGGATGATAGTTTTGCTACCATCCTCCTTTCTCCCACCTCCTGTACAGTGTCCAGGGGAATCCCCAGGACTGAGCTGGCCTTCCTGATCAGCTTGTCTAGTCTCTTCCTGTCTGCAGTAGAGATGCTGCTGCCCCAGCAGACCACTCCATAGAATATGGCTGATGCCACAACAGAGTCAAAAAAGGTCTTCAGTAGCTCTCCCTGCACTCCAAAAGACCTTAGTCTCCTCAGCAGAAAGAGTCTGCTCTGCCCTTTCTTGTAGATTGCCTCAGTGTTGTCTGTCCAGTCCATTTTGTTGTTTAGGTGAACACCCAGGTATTTGTAAGAGTCCACTCTCACAATGTCCTTTCCCTGAATGTTTACCAATGGAAGTGATGAAGTGTGTTTGTGCCTACGGAAATCCACCACCAGTTCTTTGGTTATACCCGCGTTTATCTGGAGGCAGCTCCGTTGGCACCAGTCCACAAAGTTCTGTATAAGTCCTCTGTACTCTCTGTCATCATCATTCGTGATCAGCCCGACAATGGCAGAGTCATCAGAGAACTTCTGTAGGTGACAGGTTGCTGAGCTAAACATGAAGTCTGCAGTGTAGATGGTGAAGAGAAACGGGGCAAGAACCGTTCCCTGCGGGGCTCCAGTGTTGCAGACAATCATGTCAGACTCACAGTCACGAGTCCTCACATACTGTGGTCGGTCTGTGAGGTAGTCCAGTATCCAGGCTGACAGATGATGGTCCACTCCCATGTACACCATCTTATCCCTCAGGAGCACAGGTTGGATGGTGTTAAAAGCACTAGAGAAGTCAAAAAAACATTTTGAGCCCCTTCCACACACCGCTGACGTTGTTCTGCTGCAGCTGATCCTCCATCTTCCTCCTGTAGCATGCTTTTCCTTCCCTGATCTTCTTTCTAAGTTCTCTCTGGACAGTTTTCAGCTCTTCCTTGTTTCCTGATTTAAAAACCCTCTTCTTCTCTTTAAGGAGAGTCTTTATATCAGGGTTAATCCACGGTTTGTTGTTGGGAAAACACCGTACAGTCCTGGTTGGTACAGTATTCTCCACACAGAAATTAATGTAGTCCGTAATACAGTCTGTTAAACTGTCAATATCCTCCCCATGTGGACTGCACAATTCCTCCCACATAGTTGTTTCAAAACAGTCTTTCAGAGCCTCATCGGTCTTATCAGACCATGTCGTCACTGTGCGGGAGGTAGCTGGTTGCCTGCATACAAGGGGTTTGTACACAGGTAGGAGATAAACCAGGTTGTGATCCGATCTTCCCAAGGGGGGGAGGGCTGCTGATGTATAAGCCTCCTTTGAGTTTGCATAAAATAAATCCAGTGTTTTATTGTCTCTGGTGTGGCATGAAACATAGTGTGAATGTGGGCAGAGTGAAGGATGGAGGGGCATGATTAAAATCTTTAGAGATAATGAGAAGGGCATTTGGACTCTGTGTTAACAGTCTGTTAACAACAGAATGCAGGACATCGCATGCTGATTCACCGTCAGCAGAGGGGGGAATATACGCAGCTATCGCGATAACATGCGAGAATTCCCTAGGCAGATAGTACGGCCTCATGCTAGCGGCTAACAGCTCAATGTCCTTAAAGCAGATATGCTCTTTAATAGTGATGTGTCCAGTTTTACACCATCTATTATTCACAAACACTGCCAGTCCTCCTCCCTTTCTCTTACCGCTCTCCATCGTTTTGTCCGCGCGCAGTAACTCAAATCCATCCAGAGCCACGGTCGTATCCGGAGTTAGCTTGGTTAGCCATGACTCCGTGAACAGCATGATGCTACGCTCCCGGAATTCACTCTGATGCCGACTAAGAGCCGCTAGCTCGTCCATCTTGTTGGGAAGAGATCTTACATTTCCCATAACGATGGACGGGAGAGTTGGTCTGTAGCGTCTCTTTTTATTCCAACACATAGCTCCAGCACGGTTCCCCCGTCTTCTCCTTCTTAGCTCGCGGGGAATATCCGGTTTTTCTTGTAGTAGCATCGGCGTGTTGCGGAATGCTAACAGCTGATCCCTGGTGTAAACAATAGGACCGTGGCTGTGAACAGAGTTTCCAGATGCGACTGTAAACAAAGTCCAAAAAAGCAGAAAAAGTAGAGCAAACTCGGTGGCTTTGTTTATGTCCATTGTGCGGCTTCCAAGTTTACAGTGTTCTCTTCAACTGGAGGCCACTCTGTGCAGCTTGGGAGCTTTTTCATCAATGCCTTGGGTGGTTCCATGAAACTCCGGAGTAAGAACGGGCGCTTTGAGGATGGATTGGACTGTAGGTAATTCGGGACAACCCAGATGAGGATGGGTTCCCTCTTGAGTCTGGTTCCTCTCAAGGTTTCTTCCTTATGCTATCTCGGAGAGTTTTTCCTTGCCACAGTCGCCACCGGCTTGCTCATCAGGGACAAACTTACTTATAAAGAACATACTCACTTTTAATCACCACATTATCTGTGTAAAGCTGCTTTGAGACAATGTTTATTGTTAAAAGCGCTATACAAATAAAAATGAATTTAATTTAATTGAAATGATCAAGCTAAAGAAAATTTTGATCTGGAATCTCTGCCAGTCACAGCCCATGTCCTTTAAGCCTCGAAACCTACATTTATCTCTCAAAATCTGCCAACCCTGACACAAACACTCAAGTCTCAAGTCACCCAATTATTTTACAAATCTTCCCCAGTTGTTAGTCATAGTCATGATTCACAATCTTTGCAATAGGCATATCAAGCTCTACCAGCTTCAATGCTTGTACCTCCTTTCCAAACAGCCCTGATTTGGTCAGCAAGCTAGCAGAAGTTATTAGTGCCAACTGGCTTTCAACACAAGAACCAGCATTATTTATGAAAGACCCTCTGAAATTCAAGGACTGGCAGCTCTCCTGCATTCCGAAGAGCAAAAAGCTGTATTACCTAAAAAAGTACTGGCACTGCCAGTGATTTTCACATTAGAGTTTATTCCAGCGAATGGGTAGCATATCCATTAGGAAACAAACTGTGGAAACAGCTCTGGAAAGGACTTTTCTGGAACAATTGACAGACAAGATTCAACCTTCCTTAGATTTTAAAGTAGGACTTTTGATTGGCTATAATTGTCAAAAAGCCCAGGATTGCCATCAGTCAAGCTAAAGAGAGAAGAGCACTTAAGGTGCAGAAATTAAATAGAAAATCATTCCTATCTGTACTCAAGGGACTTCGATTTTATCAGATTTACAGTGCAGATTATAACCAAGTTCAGGAAGACATGCTCTTCTAATCCAAGAGAAAGTATGCAAAGTATAAGGCAAAAGGAATATGGGAACTTCCTTAAGTTCCACTTCTTTTCAAGTGAGACAAACATAGTCTCTCAAATAATAAACTCTGTGTAGTACACACACTTACAGTATTTCATTTGAGAAGAGAATGAGGTGTGACAAACAGTACCACAAGGATTACTTCAAGTTCATGAATGACAAAATAGCCCGAAAGGATGCTGAGAATGTCCCATGGTCTGAACTGGATAAGCATGGTATATTCCCCACCACAGAGTCTAAAACCCCAAGAAACCAGAAAAGATCTGTTTACAATCTATTGGGTTTTGTTGCTCCCTTCTTGCGAGTTGGCAAACAAATTCTTTAGAGGCTATGTAAGGAAAAGGTAAGCTGGAACAAAGATCTTCCCAATCATATTCAGCCACAGTGTGATTTATGGTTTGGGGACTTGCCTGCATTGGCACTCCTGAAGATCCCAAGAAGTTACCATCCTTTAAGCTTCAACAAGTTGTTGTACAAGTGCTGTACAAGCTTTAAAATTTTTCAGACACAAGTTTCAGTCTATATGGTGCATGTTCTTATTCATATGCAAACAGGGCAGGTTAGATTATTTTGGGCTTTTTGTCATAAGGAAGGAAAACGCTTTTAAAACAATATGGATTGCTGTGAAGATTCCTTTATGAAACGATGGTCCACAGTAGACCATTGAATGTTGAACATCTTTATGATCATATATTATATTAATGGGCTTCTATTTTATTTATAAATAAATACATTTTACTATTTTTTAAACTGTCAAACCGAATTCCCAACAGTATCTACAAGCATTTCATTAAAACTTTTTGAAACTCGACAGTGCTCAGCCTTGCTGATAAAAAAAACTATATAGGTTCCCCTTTGAGAAAAAACCTAAGAAAGAAAAATAAAATACATCTACCCTTTCATTCTAATGCTTTGTGGACCTACATGTTATTAAATGATGTATGTTATTCTTTATTTATTTATCTGTCTTTCAACGTTGTCTTTTAAAAAGTGAACTGTTAGCTACAAATAGCTACAATCTAAAAACCCAAAGCCATTAGCTGAATTTTGGGAAGACTTTAGTTAGTAAATCATTCATGTCAAAGAAATCTCTAATGCACAACAACCACTGATGGGTCATATACCTTAAAGCTTTTCTTCCATTAACTCTCAACACTGTCAAACCCATTAGTGGAAGAAAAATATCTGGCACCATTATCTTGGAGTAATTTTTTTTCCATAGCAAAAACCTGTTGTTTCCTCCACTGTATGTAGCCACCATTATGGGACAAATGTGAGCCTTTTTTAAATTGCCACATTTCCCTTCCATTCTGCGATTTTATACCTGTGCAAGTGCTCTCCATCTACAGAGTAATCGACCTTTACAGAACAGTGTGGCTGTAGCCATGAGATTTGAATTTGTAACATTACAAATGTGCCATCCCCTTTGCCTACTGCCAAGCAACACCATTTAACAGCTATCAAAAGGGATTTCAGCAAAGCTATTGGCCATTAGAATGCTAGCTAGACAAAGAAGGTAAGAAGACAAAATGATAGAAAATCAAGGGTCATATAAGATACACAATTATTAAATAGAACAGAGAATAATTTCTGGATTTCAGTTCTTATATGTAACAGTGGTATTTGAATAAGTTCTTTTTTTTTAAAAGAGGTAAAGAAAATTCCTTATTATTTAATGAACATCATGTAAATTGGTATGTAAATATTTTATTTGCATATGTATATGTAATGTATAATTACAGCATATGGACAGGAAGCTGAAAGAACTTAAAGAAGCTAAGAACTAAAGGATGAACCTGCCAGTCTCGGGAGGAGAGGAGGTATGAGATTAAAGGTCCTCCATGTGGCATAAGAAAAAACATCTGGCAGACCAGCTGCTCCTCTGCTTAACATGCATGTTACCACAAGTGTTTAAAATCACACACACACACACACACACACACACACACACACACACACACACACACACACACAGACCAGACCAGACCAGACCAGACCAGACCAGACCAGACCAGAGTTTGAAATGGTTGGCCATTCCTTTCTGCTTATATTGCTGTTGTGCCTGTGCAAGTTTTACAATTCATTTGTATATGAAAGCTAATATAATATTTTTGCTGTAAAGATTGCTCGGTAAATGTGAGCTGCTAAAATAATTCTTGGGATGCAAAATAAATGCAAAGACAATTAATTAATGTGATGAAAATTGGCTCTGGAGATTTGGACCAAAAAACAAACAAAGAAAAGAATCAGTGGATGGGATAAAAATCAACTATTCAACTAGATATTATTTATTTTTTATATTGAGTCTGCCTTCGTATTCTGCATGATTTTATGATTTGATTGCATACTTGGCAATATTTTTTTTTTTTTACATAAATTATAAATGTACAATAATATTTGCAATTGTAACCTGTTATAAATTATGAAGAATAACAATTTTATTAATGTAGAATATTATTCATGAAAATTAAGTTAACCAACAGATTTGTTAAAAGGCAAAAATGCTAAAAGTATTTTACAAGCAGTGTTAAACAAGCTAACATGTAGGTGCTTACAACCTTCATGCTATTAGGTACTGGGATTAAATTCATAGAGCCATTGTCAGACCTTACACTGATGTAGTGGGTCCTGGGTTCCTACTGGTGCATATCAATGCCTGGCCATTGATGCTAGTGACCTGATTCCAATTAAGAACCTCTGGAACCATACATCATCTCATCAGAAGCAAGTCTAGACTTTGTCAGAGTAAATAGATGCACATGATGGCAATAAACACTACTGACAATATATATGTTATGATAAAATTCATACAAATTGGATCAGCCTGTAGTAAATGTTTTTTTTTTTTTTTACTTTGACTTTTGGTTTGATGAGCACTGACCATAGTCACATTTTGTTCTCACAAGTACACAATTTACATAAGTAAACATTTTCAACCTGAATATTTTGTTCATTTAGGTCTATTGTGTGATTAAATTGTTACCTTAATTTTTCTGAGCAGTGTATATTGTTATTAGTAAGCTATGCATTTTATTACTGTTTACTGGTTAGCAGAAAGCATCTCAGCATGTGGTGGATGGGCTACATCACACTAACCACACCTTGGTAAGTACTAAAGTAAACAATAAGGTAAAAATAAACAAGAAGCAGAAGTTCTAAAAAGAAACAAAACCTATCAGATATCATGTCTGCTTGAGTTTTGGTTTTTCAGTTTAATTTGTGCGTTCTTAACAAGACATTATCCCAATCAGCTTCCTCTTCATCCTTGATATAAAAATATCAAATATAGTATTACATGAGCCCATATAGAACTTTGTGATTACTCATCCACTTACAAGTTTATATAATTTTCCACTCAAACATATTAAAAACAGAAAAAAAAATACACATTATATTATTGTACAATGGCTATAAAATAAATAGTGTCTAAAAATAATTATTTTCTGCCTAGCATTTTTGGGCTTGTGGATTAAGGTTATGCAACTGAGGTGAAAGGCCTGGCAATTGCAAAAAGAACACTGCATGGAAATAGACAATCTCACCACAGACATATTGTCTAAGATAAAAGAATGAGCTAACTTGCCATGAAGCACACTAAACTTTTTTTTACGAACTTGACACACTCGAGTGAAAGCAGAACAAATAAGCTTAATTTCAGCATCTAACACTAAAGATGTCACAATAAAATGTATTTACAATCAATTGTTTCCTTTCAGGACCTCAAACTGCATCAAAAACGCTTTAGGAACGCCTTGCGTTGTCCACACTCTAAATCACTTGTAAAATCCGTCCAATAGGCAAGTCGTGTCGTCACCAGGAAGCTACAAAATGGCTGAGTGATGGTAGCGAATTATGTTCTGGTAAGCACTTGTGTGTAAATCTGTGCAGCCATGAGCTTTAAATGCAAGCAGAATTCGACAGTGTGTTCCTTCTTGCCCTGCTTCATTCAGAGTGGGGGAGTGGGGCTGATACACACAGCCGATGTATTGTTTGCTTAGCATAGGAGCATGCTTAGTCGGCTCTCGAGAGAGTCAACTTTTAGCATTTTTAGCCCTGCAGCTATGCGCTCCCGGAGAGCACTCTCCCTTGCGATTCAGGTCCCGCTCTTGCTAAGGTGGTCGCGGGGCTCGCAGGCCGACCTAGCAGGAGGCATGGAGATAGATGAGTCCTCTCCAGGCTCTCCTGCAGGGCCAAGTGCCCACTCCCCTGGGAAAGCACCGCTTTGGCGGTTCCTTCTTCCAGCAGGTGTAATGCGGTGCTCCCGATGTCCTCCTCTGAGGAGAGAGATTTTTTAGATGCTATCAAACCAACGGACTCCTCGCAGCCTGTGCTGTTCGAAGGAGATAGCTTGGCCCGATGAAAAGCGAAAGCAGCTCCAAGCAAGCTGAATGAGCGTTTCCTGCGTCCCGCGGCACAGCCTCTGCATGTCTTGGCTCGTCTCAGGAGGCCAGGTTGTTAGCCCTGCCACAGGACGTGCTTTGGGGCACAACCTCCCTCCAGCGGGTGTCTCCCTCCATCCCACCTGAGAGATCGCTGCGGATCGAGGAGACCCGCCGCCTTTTAGGAGGCCTCGAGAGGCTGGTTCCCTTGAGGGATTTTCTGGCAGCTTGGAAAGAGCTGCCAATTGTAACTCAGTGGGTCCTGCATACAATAGAGAGGAACTACTTGATTAAATTCAGGTCCTCTCCTACCTGGTTCTCACCCTGGTGGGACCCAAGCAGGCTCTGGTCCTGGAGCAAGAAGTACGCACCCGCCTGAGGAAAGAAGCCATCTTCGGGTCCTTTTCTTTGGCTTGACGCTCTAGCCCCGCTATGGCATCAGGGCATCTGCATTCTGAACTATATCGACGACTGGTTGGTATTAGCTCGATCAGAGCTTCATTGGAGGTTTTCAGTGGAGGTTTACGTGTCCGCTATCGCAGCTTACTGTACTGGGGTAGTCGCTAGGGAAAAACCCTCTCGTGACACATTTCCTGCGCGGCAGCTGGAGGCTGGGGCCCGGGATACGATCCAGAGTGCCTGTGTGGGATTTGGCAGTCGTGTTGGCGGCTCTATCTGAGCCCCTCTTCGAGCCTTTGGCCGAGGTAGCCCTTAGGTACCTGTCGGTTAAGACCGCCTTCCTTTTGGTGATATCCTCCCTTAAAAGAATCTGGGACCTACTTGCCTTGTCTGTGGCCCAGTTTCTCCTGGAGTTTACCCCTGGCATGGGCAGTGCTTTCCTCTACCCTAGAGCTGGGTATATACCTAAGATCCATACGGCTCCCCCACGACCTGTCATGTTGCATGCATTATGCGCTCCTCCCCTCCTATCTCTAGACCAGGAAAAGCAGAATTGACTGTGTCCAGTGCGAGCACTGGATACGTACCTCCACAGGACGAGTCCTTGGAGGAAGTCGGAGCAGCTGTTTATCTGCTATGGCCCTCATAGGAAAGTTTTTCCGGCAAATAAGCATAACTCTCAGCTGATGGATAGTGGATGCGATTTCCTCTGGTTATGAGTCCTCTGGTCTTCCCACTCCTTTCGGAGTCAAGGCTCATTCGACCTGGAGTATGGCCTTTGATCTTTGTCAGGTTTTACGACCTTGACATCAGAGCCACTCCCGGCTCCTCTGTCCTGCATGCTGGTGATGCCCAGACACACTAGGCAGGGACTGGTCAGCATGGTGTGATGAAATACGTTTATTTTCCTCCTTAGGGAACTAGGGTTACATACGTAACTTAGAGACGTTCTTTTTAAATACATTTCTTCTATTTTTTAAATTCCTGTTTAAAGAGTTTGCCACACACAGCTAAATAGTCAGATTATTATTTGAATATTATTTTTTTAAATAGAGAAATATATTTTTCAGACATACGGTCATCATGAAATTTTATATTCAATTCATATTATTTTTCAAATGACATACAGGTGTCTTGCTTTTTTTTTTCTTTCAAAGATAACGTGCTTTAATTATATGCTATAACTATGATTCATTCAACACCTAAGAAAATAAAAATATTATAAAATATTTAGTTTTATTCAAACTAAATGTTTAGTCAAATTCAGCATTACTCTCTACTAGCATTACATATTTTTGGCCTATCTTAGATTTACTAAGAAATAAAACAATATAAAATAGGTTCACAGTGTTAGAAAGGTATGTAATATGATGTATATTCATAATGACAACATCTGGAGAAGAAGGCAGTGGGATGTGGTGGTAAGCCATTGTGAGGTAAGCAGGGGAAAATTGGTAATCATGACCGGGTGTAAAAAATTGTTTGGTTTTGATCTTTGGGGAAGTTGGGGAACAATGGTGATTGTGGTGATAAAGAGAGAGGGGAGGAGAAGAGTGTCATGCTGAACCTACTGAAGAACATTTTCAGTTTGTTATTTGTTTCTGGCCCATCTTTGCATTCTCTGTATGGCCTCACAAGCTCTGTAGGAATACTAAACCGATTTCCAAAATGTGGTGCAAATTTCTGGAGTGCCAGCAGCTGACTGTACTTACGAATGAAGAGCAGAAGATGTGGAAAGGGAAAGATATTCTAGTATAAATACCTAATACAAGTGATATGATATTGACCCATACCCCTTACATCAAATGTCATGAATGTTCTTTAGAGACTAGTCCTGGTCTATTTTAGACTTCACATCAGCACTTTAATAGATCCCCTGCAGTTTGCCTACCAACCATATTTCTATGTGCTTTAAATACCATCCAATCTCTTCTGCCAAGAAAGAAAATTTAAAGCATGCAGGTGGGCATGTCCATGAATTTCTGGGTCACTGACTACCTGTCAGACAAACCCCAGCATATTTGTGTTCCTGCCTGTCTGAGCAGCTACTAAGCAGCACTGGAGTACCACATGAAATGGGGTACTTTTTACCTTTTACACTGCAGACCTTTAGTACATGTCAGACCTCTGCCACCTTCAGAAATGTTCTAATGACTTTGTGCTGGCCAAATGAATCAGGGATGAACGGGAAGAGGAATACAGGGACCTAATATACTATGTTAAGTGGTGTGGGGAAAAAACATCTGTTTCCTCAGTGTGGCCAAGTCCAGAGAGAAGTTAGTGTAGTACAGGTGGAAGAGCACCACAATTATCATCATAAGTCAGGACATTGAACTGGTTGATACATATAGATCCCTTTGTCAATTTTGACAACAAGCTGGACTGAAAGGTCAACTCAGAAGCTGTATACAGAAAAAAGAATAAGCAGACTACTTTCTGAGAAAGCTCAAATCATTTAATCTTTGCAGTAAGATGTTGGAGAGCTTGTTGTGGTAACCAGCACAGTCTTCTTTTCAGCAGTATTTTGGGGAGGACGCATCAATGTTGGAGATGTAAAAGATCAAGGTTGATCAAGGTGGCTGGCTCTGTCTTAAGCTGGTCTTTCTATCACTGGTCAGTTTTGAGCATTGATAAAATAGTAAGCTCCTTTTTTTTTGTTAATATTTGGTACAGTAGCCTTTGTTTGCAATTACAGAGGTCAAACGTTTCCTGTAGTTTTTCACCAGGTTTGCACACACTGCAGGAGGGATTTCGGGCCCACTCCTCCACACAGATCTTCTCTAGATCAGTCATGTTTCTGGCCTGTCGCTGAGAAACACGGAGTTTGAGCTCCCTCCAAAGATTCTCTATTGGGTTTAGGTCTGGAGACTGGCTAGGCTACGCCAGAACCTTGATATGCTTCTTACAGAGCCACTTCTTGGTTATCCTGGCTGTGTGCTTCGGGTCATTGTCATGTTGGAAGACCCAGCCTCGACCCACCTTCAATGCTTTAACTGAGGGAAGGAGGTTGTCCCCCAAAATCTCGCAATACATGGCCCCGGTCATCCTCTCCTTAATACAGTGCAGTCGCCGTGTCCCATGTGCAGAAAAACACCCCCAAAGCATGATGCTACCACCCCCATGCTTCACAGTAGGGATGGTGTTCTTGGGATGGTACTCATCATTCTTCTTCCTCCAAACACGTTTAGTGGAATTATGACCCAAAAGTTCTATTTTGGTCTCATCTGACCACATGACTTTCTCCCATGACTCCTCTGGATCATCCAAATGGTCATTGGCAAACTTAAGACGTGCCTGGACATGTGCTGGTTTAAGCAGGGAAACCTTCCGTGCCATGCATGATTTCAAACCATGACGTCTTAGTGTATTACCAACAGTAACCTTGGAAATGGTGGTCCCAGCTCTTTTCAGGTCATTGACCAGCTCCTCCCGTGTAGTTCTGGGCTGATTTCTTACCTTTCTTAGGATAATTGAGACCCCACGAGGTGAGATCTTGCATGGAGCCCCAGTCCGAGGGAGATTGACAGTCATGTTTAGCTTCTTCCATTTTCTAATGATTGCTCCAACAGTGGACCTTTTTTCACCAAGCTGCTTGGCAATTTCCCCGTAGCCCTTTCCAGCCTTGTGGAGGTGTACAATTTTGTCTCTTGTGTCTTTGGACAGCTCTTTGGTCTTGGCCTTGTTAGTAGTTGGATTCTTACTGATTGTATGGGGTGGACAAGTGTCTTTATGCAGCTAACGACCTCAAACAGGTGCATCTAATTTAGGATAATAAATGTAGTGGAGGTGGACATTTTAAAGGCAGACTAACAGGTCTTTGAGGGTCAGAATTCTAGCTGATAGACAGGTGTTCAAATACTTATTTGCAGCTGTATCATACAAATAAATAGTTTAAAAATCATATATTGTGATTTCTGGATTTTTTTTTTTTAGATTATGTCTCTCACAGTGGACATGCACCTACGATGACAATTTCAGACCCCTCCATGATTTCTAAGTGGAAGAACTTGCAAAATAGCAGGGTGTTCAAATACTTTTTTTCCTCACTGTATGTTACTACACTGCTTAAAATGGCTGTCACTTTAATTCACCTCAGGTCTGCTAGTGTATCATCAGTTTTTACAATGTTTACAATGAAAACACATCCGGCAATTAACCCTATGGGGTCAACAAATGCACCAGATCATTTTGTGGCATTTTGCCTCATAATAGCGTAACAAACTTTAATTAATTTCTTTGCAGTCTTTTATTATTGTACAGATAAGAGCAATGCATCATTCGAATCTGTAAAGGGTCTACTTTTATATAGACTTAATAATAAACAAAACGCTGTGCTTCTGTAAAATAAAAAAGTACAGGGTGCACTCTCCGCCATCTCTGTCTCTGTCATCTCTTTTCATACTCTGTTATCTCTCTACATATATGTATGTAGAGAAAGCTTGAAATGTCTACTTTAAAATATACCAATTCACAGTAAATACACATTTTCTTTGATTATGTAATCTGTATGAAAGGTAGAAGAGGTACAGTTTCTAAGGTATCTGGGTAACAGTGGCTCACACAAAATATTGACACTTTGGAAACAGTTTTGACATTCACTTAGGGTGTACTAACTTTTGTTGCTAATTATTTAGACAGTAATGGATGGATGCTGAAATGAAAGGGGTTTACTCACTTTTGTGAGATACTACAGTGAGGAAAATAAGTATTTGAACACCCTGCTATTTTGCAAGTTCTCCCACTTAGAAATCATGGAGGGGTCTGAAATTGTCATCGTAGGTGCATGTCCACTGTGAGAGACATGAAATCACAAATGTATGATTTTTTTAACTACAGTGGAACCCGGTTATGTCGATGTCCTAGGGGGTCGGCAAAAAGCATCGAGGTAACCGATGATCGAGATAAACGAAAATCAAAATGGCGGCAGTATATTAACGTGCTTGAAATTTCTTTATGTACATGATGTGCGTTAATAAATGAGAATGTGCATGCACGTGTTTTTGAAGGGTTTTTTACACAACAGCGTTGCCGCGATTTGTTTGATGAAGGCATGCTATAAAAATACATACAGTACATGTTTATCTGTCAGGAATCCACCTGCCGCGCCCCCTTCGACCCCCTTCAGCGTGTCAGGTGCTTTCTCAGCCGATTTCTCTGAAGCTCCCGGCTTCAATCGCGCACATATGGTGCTCGTTTAGCATCATCACCAGCTCCTATTTAAACTTCCACACTCTCACTGTCCATTATTGTTGGTATATGTTGGTTCACGGCGGTCGTTGTTATCGCTCATGTGTATCCCGGTATATGTCTTCCCACCGGCACTCTCTCAACGGCTGCTCTTTTCTTCCCAATGCGCACCGCGGATTCCCCCCCCGATCCTGCCGGTGTTCATTCTATGCTCATTCTATGCAAGCGCGGCTTTCGCCTCCCATTCATCGCATAACATTTAACAACAAAAGGCATATGTGCACTAACTAACAGCAGAGATTCACCAGTATACAATACAACACCTGTAGCAGCTGTAAAGCTTGATTTTTCCGCCACTTCCGCGAGTTCTTCTGCGGCTGCACCGAGATAACCAACGTTAAATAGCAAATTTTTCCCCCCTTGTGCTCGAGATATTAGGGTTCGGCGACATTAAAAAAATTTGACATAACCGATAAACAATGCTTAGAAAAAGCGAGAATTTGGCGGTTCCACTTCAAAAACGTCGACTTAATAGGGTTGTCGAGGTAACCGAGGGCGAGATAACCGGGTTCAACTGTATTTATTTGTATGATACAGCTGCAAATAAGTATTTGAACACCTGAGAAAGTCAATGTTAATATTTGGTACAGTAGCCTTTGTTTGCAATTACAACGTTTCCTGTAGTTTTTCACCAGGTTTGCACACATTGCAGGAGGGATTTTGGCCCACTCCTCCGCACAGATCTTCTCTAAATCAGTCAGGTTTCTGGCCTGTCGCTGAGAAACATGGAGTTTGAGCTCCCTCCAAAGATTCTCTATTGGGTTAGGTCTGGAGCCTGGCTAGGCCACGCCAGAACCTTGATATGCTTCTCACAGAGCCACTCCTTGGTTATCCTGGCTGTGTGCTTCGGGTCATTGATTGTCATGTTGGAAGACCCAGCCTCGACCCATCTTCAATGCTCTAACTGAGGGAAGGAGGTTGTTCCCCAAAATCTTGCAAAACATGGCCTCCACCGGTCATCCTCTCCTTAATACAGTGCAGTCGCCCTGTCCCATGTGCAGAAAAACACCCCCAAAGCATGATGCTACCACCCGCATGCTTCACAGTAGGGATGGTCTTCTTGGGATGGTACTCATCATTCTTCTTCCTCCAAACACGTTTAGTGGAATTATGACCCAAAAGTTCTATTTTGGTCTCATCTGACCACATGACTTTCTCCCATGACTCCTCTGGATCATCCAAATGATCCAGAGGATCATGATGATTTCTCACCTTCCTTAGGATCATTGAGACCCCACGAGGCGAGATCTTGCATGGAGCCCCAGTCCGAGGGAGATTGACAGTCATGTTTAGCTTCTTCCATTTTCTAATGATTGCTCCAACAGTGGACCTTTTTTCACCAAGCTGCTTGGCAATTTCCCCGTAGCCCTTTCCAGCCTTGTGGAGGTGTACAATTTTGTCTCTAGTGTCTTTGGACAGCTCTTTGGTCTTGGCCATGTTAGTAGTTGGATTCTTACTGATTGTATGGGGTGGACAGGTGTCTTTATGCAGCTAACGACCTCAAACAGGTGCATCTAATTTAGGATAATAAATGTAGTGGATGTGGACATTTTAAAGGCAGACTAACAGGTCTTTGAGGGTCAGAATTCTAGCTGATAGACAGGTGTTCAAATACTTATTTGCAGCTGTATCATACAAATAAATAGTTTAAAAATCATATATTGTGATTTCTGGATTTTTATTTTTATTTTTTTAGATTATGTCTCTCACAGTGGACATGCACCTACGATGACAATTTCAGACCCCTCCATGATTTCTAAGTGGGAAAACTTGCAAAATAGCAAGGTGTTCAAATACTTATTTTCCTGTATATATATTCTTAGTGACAAATCCTTTTAAACTGGGTCAGGTTGGATAGAGACCATCAGTGGACAGCCACTTGCAGGTCTCTTCAGAGCTTTTTAATAGGGTTCAAGTCAGGGCTCTGGCTGGGCCACTCTAGAAGATTCACAGAGTTGACATTCACTTGGCTGTGTGCTTAGGGATGTTATAATGTAGCAAGGTAAGCCGTCAACCCAGATTTAGGTCCTTAAGGTATCTCTGTACTTTGCTTCATTTGGCTTTCTCTCAAACCTGACCAGTTACCAAGTCGCTGCTGCATAAAAACACACCCATAGCATGATGCTGTCACCATCATGCTTTACATACAGCAAGGAAAAGAAGTATTTGATACATTAGCATTTTTATCATTAAGGGGATTACTAAGTGGGCAATTGACACAAAATTTCCACCAGATGTAGCCATCAAGCCGAATATAGAATTCATACAAAGAAATCAGAACATTTAAGTATACAAGTTGAGTCATAATAAATAAAGTGAAATGACACAGGGAATAAGTATTGAACACACTTTGTTGGTGATCACAGCTTCTAGACACCTCTTGTATGGAGAGAACAGTCCTCTGCATTGCTCAGGAGTGATTCTGGCCCATTCTTCCAAACAAATGGTCTTTAAATCTTGAAGGTTCCTTGGGCCTCTTTTATGAACTTTGAACTTCAGTTCTCTCCATAGATTTTCTATGGGATTTAGGTCAGGTGATTGACTGGGCCATTCAAGCAACTTGATTTTCTTTCTTTGAAACCACTTCATTGTTTCCCTGGCCTTGTGTTTGGGATCATTGTCTTGCTGAAATGTCCACCCTCTTTTCATTTTCAGCTTTCTGGTAGATGACAGCAGATTTTTATCCAGAATGTCCTGGTACATTGCTCCATTCATCCTGCCTTCAATAATATGAAGTCTGCTAGTACCCCTTGTTGAAAAGCAGCCCCAAACCATGATGCTTCCACCACCAAACTTAACTGTTGGTATGGTGTTCTTGGGGTGGTGGGCAGTGCCATTTCTTCTAAAAACATGGTGTGTAGAATGACTGCCAAAAAGTTACATTTTGCTTTCATCTGACCATACTATAGTCTCCCAATAATCCACAGGCTTCTCCAAATGCTCTTTCACAAAATTTAACTGAGCCTCAACTTGCTTTCTGTTCAGCAATGAAGTCTTGCGTGGTGAGCGTGCATGGATGCAATGGCGGTTCAGTGCATTGCTTATAGGTTTATTTGAAACAACAGTACCTGCTGATGCAAGGTCTTCCTGAAGTTCTGCCTGAGTGGTTCTTGGCTCTTGGCGAACTCTCCTGATTATTCTTTGGACTCCTCGGACAGGGATCTTACGTGGAGCGCCTGATCGTGGCTGGTTTATGGTGAACTAATGCTCTTTCCATTTCCGGAAAATGGCCCCCACAGTGCTCACAGGAACATTTAGCATTCTGGAAATGCGCCTATAACCATTCCCATCAAAATGCTTTTCAACGATAAGATTACGACGATCTTGAGAGAGTTCTTTGCTTCCACCCATCAATTCTTTCCTGTGTGCCTCCTTGGTAATGAGAAGCCTTTATAGGCCATCAATTAGGACTAAAGCAGCTGATATAAATTAGTACTGATAGGGGGCAGGGTTTCTCTCTCAATACTGACAGACTTCAGTTGATCTCCTGGCTTTCTATGCCATTTTGCTCCTTGTTATCGTCATGTGTTCAATACTAGGGTTAGGATTAACCCTAACCCTAACCCTAACCCTATTTCCTGTGTCATTTCACTTTATTTATGATGACTCAACTTAAATGTTCTGATTTCTTTGTATGAATTCAATATTTGGCTTGATGGCTACATCTGGTGGACATTTTGTGTCAATAGCCCACTTAGAAATCCCCTTACTGATAAAAATGCTGATGTGTCAAATACTTATTTTCCCCGCTGTATGGGTTTTGGGCAAGTGATGAGCAATTTCCTTCAGACATAATGTTTAGATTTGAGGTCAAACAGTTCAACCTTGGTTTCATTAAATCAGAGAATCTTGTCCCACACAGTCTGAGAATCCTTCAGGTGACTCCAAACAAGTTTCCATGTGTTTTGCTGGGGAGAGGCTTTCGTCTAGCCACTCTGCCATAAAGCCCAGCCTGATGTAGGGTGATGGTTGTACTTCTGGAAATTAATCCAATCTCCACACAGGATCTCATCAGGTTCTTGCTCACCTCTCTTACTAAAGCCCATCTGCCCTTATTGATCAGTTTGGCTGGGCAACCAGCTCTTGGAAGAGTCCTGGTTGTACCACACTTCTTCCATTCGAGAATAATGGAGGTCACTGTGCTCTTGGGAATCCGCAGAGAAGCAGCAATTTTTTTGTAGCCCTCCCCAGATCTGTGCCTTGCAAGGATTCTGTTCATGAGCTCTGCAGGCAGTTCCATTTACCTCATGGCTTGGTTTTTGTTCTGATCTGTTTTTTCACCTGTGAGGCCCTATATAGAAAGGTGTGTGCCTTTCTAAGTCATGTTCAATTAATAAACTATTCAACAGGTATACTTCAGTCAAGGTGTAGAAACATCTCAGCAATGATCAAAAGAATTGGGTCTGTGGCCAAGCACCTGAGCAAACTCATGGAAAACAACCAAAAAAACAATGCCAGGGGTATAAAAAAGAAACTAGACTAAGCACAGTTTCACTGTGGCTACTCACACCATACTGGAAATATGACTTGTAGTGTGGCTTGATGCAAAAAATTGCTACCACTCCCGTGCTTACAACAGTCTAGTAATTATGGATTTTTTGCCGTTTTATGTACAGCTTCAAGAATTTCTCTATGAGGGAAAAAATCCTGACAATTCCACATATTGATCAAATAAATAAATGAAGGATGGAAGAAATAAAGATATTTGTTAAAGAATGCTGAAATAAGTAGTACAGTTAAGTAGAAAATTTAAATAGAAAGTAGAAAATCCCACACACATGTCTTGGACCTGGTTTTCACTTGCCCTACCCCAGCTACAGACATTACTGCTACTCCACCTTTTCTGATCATCACCTGGTTTCCTTTACAATCACCCTTCCTATCCTACCTAAAAACTAATTAAAACTCTCTCTCTCTTATCCGTCCTAACCTCCACTCTATCTCTTCCACCTCTGTAGCTTCCTTTACCCTTTCATCTCTTCCTGACCCTGACTCCTTTTCCTCTCTACCCTTGGACTCTGCCACTGACGCTTTCCTCTCCTCCTGACCACTAAACCCAAGAAGACATCTTGTTCCTCCTCCTGGCTGTCAGAAGTTTTGTGCAGCAATCGGCGAGAACTCAGATCAGCAGAGAGGAAGTGGAAGCAACCTGCTCTTGGTCCATCAACAACTACAGACCGGTATCACTTCTCTCCTTTCTTTCTAAATCTCTGGAACGCACTGTTTTAACCAACTGTCTGTCTATCAGAACAACCTACATGACCATAACTACAAGACCCTCTTGTCTACCCTCTGGAGCCTTGGTATCTGCAGAGCAGCTCGGGAATGGTTTTCTTCCTATCTGAAAGGTCACTTATACCAGATAACATGGAGGGTGTTCACATCTGCCCCACGCAGACTCTCCACCGGTGTCCCACAAGGCTCAGTACTTGTTTCTCTCCTTTTCTCCCTCTATACCCACTCTCTTGATAAAGGCATACCCTCACATGGGTTTTCTTACCACTGCTATGTTGATGACACTCAACTCATCTTCTCTTTATCTCCCTCAGATAGCACAGCTTCCGCTCATCAACTAAAACTCAACCCTAGCACTGTTGCAACCCTAGAAACCGAACTGTTATATCCTAGGTGATTCATTACCAGGTCAGGATCTTAGAATAACTTTGAATAACTCTCTGCTCTTCCATTTAGCCACTACTCACAACCTTGTGGTAACTAAGAACAATCAGCTGTTCTTCTCCTCACATGCTGCTAAAGTGGCTCATTTAACCACACAGCTCGTTTTGTCCACACAGGCTGTTTAGGTGCTAGTTCAATCTCTTCAGTAATTTTGAGACTGGACTACTGCAACTCTCTGCTGGCAGGTCGACATCTGAACCCTATTCGTCCAGTGCAAATGATCCAAAACACTACTGTACGACTTGTGTTCAACCTGCCCAAGTTCTTCCACACCACTCCACTGCTGCACTCCTTTCACTGGTTTCTGGTAGCTGCATGTATCAAATTCAAAACACTGATGCTTGCCTACAAGGCCAAAAATGGACCAGCACCCTCTTATCTCGGAGACCTCATCGCTCCTTGCACTGCACCATGCTGCCTGAGATCCTCTAGCACTGCTTGAGTGGTACCACTTTCTCTCAGGCTAAAAGGTAAGTATACATCGAGGCTCTTTTCGTTCCGGCACTGAGGTGGTGGAATGAACTTCCCCTAGATGTCCAAACAGTGGAGCCCCTGGCTATCTTCAAGTGACGGGTAAAGACCTACCTCTTCTTAAAACACAAACTAAAACTTTCCAAGTTTGCTTGTTAAAAAACAACAACAGGGTTGTAGGCTGATTTATCTTAAGTTTGTAATCTAGCGTATTAGTGTAGATTTATCAAAGCACTTTTGTATGTCGCTCTGGACAAGGGTGTCTGCTAAATACCGCAAATGTAAATGTAATGACACCCTGATCGAGATCCTGGGAATAATAGAATAACTAGAATCTCTTTTGCCATGTGTTCTGTTATTTTGTGTTCCTGGAGTGTTCTCCTTTAAATAATGGACCATTTTAGAAGTTGGCTTTTGTATCTTATTATAAAATAATATAATCTAGGTAAAACAGACAATTAAAGTCAATGACTGGTTTTGCATTGGTTTAGAACATAAAACAATGTGTCAAGGCCTTAAAAGTTTACTTTTAACTTAATTTAGCCTGATAATTCACATTTTAATGGGTTAGAATTTACCCTTAGGTTACCCTACCCTAAAAACTTACACTAAAGAAGAACTGCTTAACATCGGGCAGTTCACTCCAGACACTTTTTCACCAGTTTTTACAAACCCGGAAAGTTTTTTGGAGATCCTTTTTGGAGGAGCAGCTACTCTCTATGGTACATGGAGGAGACGACGGCGGGAAAGGTGCGCCGGCGCGCTAGTGAAGCTACGGCAGAGGGGATTTAGAACTGCACTCCCGTCGATTCACCTGGCAAACCTCCGCTCACTGCTGAACAAAATGGACGAACTGACTCTTCTTAATGAAACAAACAAAGACTTTGCATGCTCCGCTGCTCACTGTTTTACTGAAACTTGGCTCAGTCACTTAATCCAGGACAGCGGATTACTTCTCTCGGGCTTCCACTTACACCGAGCAGATCGCGTAACGGAGCTATCGGGCAAAACAAAAGGCAGTACAGATGTCACAGTGCTGGATAAATACTGCAGCCCAAACTTGGAATCACTGGTAATAAACTGTAAACCGTTTTACTCACCGCGGGAATTTTCCTCATTCATTCTGACCGGAGTTTACATCCCACCGCAGGCCAACGTGAGTGATGCACTGCAAAACCTGGCAAACCAAATATCTGGCTTGGAGCAAAAACATCCGGATTCTTTTTATTATCCTTGAAGACTTTAACAAAGCAAAACTAACACTTGAACTTCCAAAATACAGGCAACATATTAACTGTCCAACAAGACAAAACACACTGGATCATTGCTACACTATTCTTAAGGACGCATATCGCTCTGTACCCCGGGCAGCTTTAGGAAACTCCGATCACTGCTTGGTTCATCTTATTCCAACATACAGGCAGAAAATAAAATCTGCTAAGCCTGTAGTCAAAACAGTGAAAAGATGGACCTGTGAGGCAAAGCAGGAACTACAAGACTGCTTTGACTGCACTGATTGGAGTGTTTTTGAGGCTGGAACTGACAGCTTGGATGAGCTGACTGACACTGACATCCTACATCAGTTTTTGTGAAGACATGTGTGTGCCAACCAAAACCTTCTGCAAGTTCAGTAACAACAAGCCATGGTTCATAGCCAAACTGAAAAAACTTCGACATGCCAAGGAAGATGCCTACAGAGGAGAGGACAAAGCACTGTACAAGCAGGCCAGGAACCAACTGACGAAAAAAATCAGAATAGCCAAAAGAAGCTACCGGATTTTTCGGACGGACAATAAGCCGCTACTTTTTTCACACGTTTTGAACCCCGCAGCTTAAACAACGAAGCAGCTAATTTATGGATTTTTCCTGGGTTTTTCCCGGTTTCACAAACTTCAAGCCAAAAAACTGAGTGACATAACATTAGACCATTAAAATTTCCGAACGGAAACGAAAAAAACGCACCTCACCTGTGTTCTGAGCTGCACGGCATCGGGAGAAAAAACTTCCACGGAAGGAGGAAGACAGTGAACAATTACTTTCTTGGTAGGCTACTGTTTAGATACAAGCCGTTGTAATGCGTTGAGTCTGGGTCATGGGATAGCTCCAGTTGCAACAGAAATCATACAAGCACAGACAGGTTTCCAAAACTCATGCTTTTTTTTTTTCTTGGCAACAGCGTTACGGGTTAGTCAAAGAAACTTAGAAATGAGCATCAGAAAATAATAAGGACATATTCCTCGGCCTTGCACACATGCAGTAATACCGGAAAAAATGCGCCGGCAGGCTATTCCCAAGATGCCGCTCTGCTCTTAAAGGAGCCATAACATATTTCACCTGTTACTCCGTGTAACAGACACTGTCTTTCGTTAAAGCCTGTGTAAAGTTCATTAGTTTCAATGTAGGAAATTATAGACAGTTGCGGCTTATGTTCAAAATAACAATCTTTGTCAAATTCAGTGGGTGCGGCTTATATATGGGTGCGCTTAATAGTCCAGTAATTACGGTACACTGAAAAGCAGGTTTTCAGCTAATGATCCTGCATCAGTGTGGAAAGGCCTGCAAAATATCAGGAGACCACCCCTTCCCACTGAAGCAAACAAAGACCTGGCTGATGACCTCAACACCTTCTACTGCAGGTTTGAGAACAATATCTTCACACCTCTCATCCAACCCAGCCCAATGTCTGCCCCCATCACACCTCTTACAACTCCTCCCAGCACTCAAGTTGCACTCACGATTTGTGAAGAGGATGTGTATCGGCTCTTTCAGAGACAGAAGACAAGGAAATCTGCCGGCCCAGAAGGTGTCTCCCCCCCCTGTCTCAAAGCATGTGCTGACCAACTGGCTCCCATCTTCACCTATATCTTCAACAGATCACTGGAGCTGTGTGAGGTCCCCTCATGCTTTAAACTCTCCACAATCATCCCGGTCCCCAAGAAACCCTCCATTACTGGACTAAATGACTACAGGCCTGTTACTCTGACATCTGTTGTCATTAATACCTTTAAAAAACTGGTATTGGCCCATCTAAAGAAGGTGACAGAACAGCTGCTGGATCCCCTACAGCATACCAAGCAAACAGATCGGTGGATGACACAGTCAACATGGGGCTAAACTACATTCTGCAACACCTTGACTGCCCAGGAACATATGCCCGGATTCTGTTTGTTGACTTTAGTTCGGCTTTAGTTCGCCTCAGGGATGTGTCCTTTCCCCACTTCTATTCTCCCTTTATACAAATGACTGCACATCAAGTGACCCAACTGTCAAACTCCTGAAATTTGCAGATGACACCACGCTCATCGGACTCATCCACGATGGCGACGAGTCTGGATATGTGCAGGAGGTGGAGCAGCTGGTGCTATGGTGCAGTCAGAACAACCTTGAGCTAAACACACTCAAAACTGTGGAGATGATAGTGGACTTTAGGAAACACCCTTCTACACTACTCCCCCTCACAATATCCAACATCCCTGTGTCATCTGTGGAGAACTACAAGTTTCTGGGCACTACCATTTCCCAAGACCTGAAATGGGAATGCAACATAAACTCGATTCTGAAAAAGGCCCAGCAGAGAATGTACTTTCTACGCCAATTAAGGAAGTACAGTCTGCCACAGAAGCTGTTGATACAGTTCTACACTGCAGTCATTGAATCTGTCCTGTGCTCATCAATCACCATCTGGTTTGAAGCAGCAACAAAATAGGACAGAAAAAGACTGCAGAAAACAGTTAAAACAGCAGAAAAAAATCATTGGTGCTCCCCTGCCCACTCTCCAGGACACAACATCTTCCAGCTCCTCCCTTCTGGCAGGCGCTACAGAACTTTGTTCACTAAAACTGCCAGACACAGGAACAGTTTCTTTCCCCAAGCAACCACCCTCACTAACAACTGACCATAATTATATTCCTTGCTCATATCTATTTAAGTACCACACAGAACTGTCAGTCATCACATTATCTGTATATGTTGCACACACTATGGCTGCCATATATATTGTACAAAGTTCTATAGTAAACTCTCCATCATACCTGGCACACAATACTGTCATTTGCACTACCATGCACTCTCATACTTTATGTACATTACTGATTTGTATCCCTATTTATTACCCACACTGTCTATACTGTCTCATATTGTCTGTATTGTCTTGTATAGTCTGTTTTTGTCTTGTCTTGTCTGTTTTGTCATGTATAGGTTTTATTTATGTCTGTACTTTTGAGAGTCACAAACAGCTAGAACCAAATTCCTTGTGTGTCAACACACTTGGCCAATAAACCTGATTCTGATTCATTATTGTGTAGATCTAGGTAAAGTTTAAAGAAAATATATTTGCAAAATCAAAAAACATGACAAGAATTAGAATGAATTAGAAACCCTATGCTGTCAAAACTGTCTGTCTACATTTTAGTTATTATTAATACCTGTAGTGTTTAATTAGCATTTGTATTGATAAAGGCAATCCCTGACTAATAAAATGGTCATTCAGACTACAG
Source organism: Silurus aristotelis (assembly GCF_946808225.1). NCBI lineage: Eukaryota > Metazoa > Chordata > Actinopteri > Siluriformes > Siluridae > Silurus > Silurus aristotelis. The sequence goes on along the minus strand of NC_139587.1, from coordinate 12,562,280 downwards.
ATAAACGATATTGCCATTCTATGCAAATAATATCACATATGAAATCAGCAGAGCAGAAAAAGGGGCATGCTTTCATTTCCTCTTGTGGGTTGTCTGCTTTGTACATCCTATTATTCATCAGCTTCTGCAGTTGATAACCACTAAATTTGCATCTGAATTAAGAATGCTTATTGCCTGCCCTATATCACACCTATGCAAAAGCTTGACCCAAAAAAGAACTCCAGCACATCTTCTTAGAAATATCAGAGAAGAAACTGGCATATGTTGGTAAAAAAGAAATGTACCAACCCATAACATAAACAATAACAAGAACAACATAGTCACAAAAAAACAACAAGGTTTCATAAACCGAAAGTCTTGCAAAAAATACTGCAGTGGTCTCCAGTTCTCCACAGAGAGGAATTTTTGAGCTCCCTGACAGTTTTGCTAAACAACCACAAAATGTTTGGTTTTGTAAACACTAGTTAATATTTTGCATAATAATGGAAAAAGGGGTCACTGCTAGAAGTAGAACGACAATGAGCGTGACAGAAAATTATCTCTGAAGGAAGGCAAAGGAGCAGAAGTAGCTCGTTGAGCTCATCTCCACCTGAGGAAGATGGCTCCGAAGTTAGCCTGCAATGTATTCTCAACAAACTCCAGGAGTTTAGAAAGGACAATAAGGTACAGCTCTCTGATATTAAGCAAGAATTGAAGAGAACAAATGACAGATTAGAGGAGGCAGAGACGAGGATTGATAAAACAGACACCGCACTTCAAGCAACATCAACGCTAATCAGGCGCCTAATACAATGCCAGACTAATCTAGAAGCTAAGCTAATCGATCAGGAGGGCCATGCACGCAGAGACAATTTAAAGATTTATGGAATACCCGAAGATAAGGAAGGTATGGATATGATTGGCTTTCTGGAGAAACTGTTAAAAAGCGCATTGGACTTGCTCCGTCATAGAGAACTCGGGATTGAGCGAGCACACCGTGCATTAGCACCGAAGCTCAATGATTCACTGACAAGCCCGCAATCCATAATTGTCAAGTTTGGGAGAGGTGCGTCGCAAAGCTTGGCAGAAAAAAAATAAGTGTTTTGCAACAAGACTCACTTTTATGTTGATCATGACTTTCCACCTGAAGTACTGAAGAAACACGGGGAATATGCGGAAGCCAAGAAAGTGTTAAAAGAAAAACAGATAAAGTTTCAGACACCGTACCTGGAAAGGATGCGTGTCTTCTACTAAGACGGCACCCGAATGTACCAGGACGCTACGGAGGCAACGAGGGACATGGTTTTGCAAAGATTTCCAGTGTCCGTTGTAAGATCCCCTACCGATTTGGATCTGGGGGAGATCATGCTTCTATCTACTTGGCAGGCAACGGGGAGACAGTGTGACCGGCGCGGAGATGCGGAATCTCAAACAACGGACGGATGTACATGGTCTAAGAAAACCACTCATTTTCAATAATTATTTTTTTTTTAATTCAGAAAATAAGCCTAAGGTTTATTTATTTAATCCCAAAATAAATTATGATTGATTTACAATGCTTCATGTCATATGTAATGTGCTACATAACTGTATAGTTATTAACACCTTGTAGTTCTACTACCTTAATAATTTAAAGGATTTGTGACTTGTTGATCGGTAAGATGTGCTAGCTAATATGGAAGATTATGAATAGACAGATGCTTAAATGTATTACTTTCAATGTGAATAGGATTTTAAAATGGGCTAAGAGAAGTCAAATGTCAAAAATGAAAAGGGAAAATGCTCAGATGCTACAAAAGTTGCTACAAAATTCTAAAAGAGACAAATCTCACCCCAGTGGAACATAAAAAATTAAACAGGAGGGGATTTTCAAAGATATATTTCTCATCGTATAAGTCTGGATGTAGAAAAGGTATAGCAATCCTAATATCACAAAAAGTCATTCAAACAACTTTCAGAGATCTCGGACAAGGAAGAAAGATATATAATAGTCTCAGGGAAAATAGATGACACAACCATAACAATATGTAATGTCTATGCCCCCCCGGGAGTGATTTTTTGTTATTATAGGAGAATATTCGACTTTATGATAGAAGCTAAAGGAATTGTTATATGTGGTGAAGACTGTAGTATTTAGTATTAACCAAAAAAGTTGATTCATCAAAAAACCCAATAACCGCATCATTACACAGAAACATTTTTTTTTAATGGTGGAATTGGGCATACTAGATCTTTGGAGGGACTTTTATCCATCAGGTCATGATTACACATTTTATTCAAATTCTCATGATGTATACTCAAGGATAGATTTTTTATTTTTATTTTAAAAAGAGATCGTCATAGAATACAGAGTTGTGATATTGGATCTACTGACCTGTCTGATCACGCACCTCTCTCTCTTGTACCGTACATATTCACAATATTCCAAGCAGTACACTGTGGAGGCTAAACACGAGTGTATTAAATAACCCACAATTTTAAACCCAAATGAAGGCAGATAAAAATATTCCTTGAAGAAAAATATAACGTGGAAGTCAACTCTGCTAGAGTATGGGACACATTAAAAGCAGTCATAAGGGGGAGAATCTTGTCCTTCTGTGACCATGAAAAATAATTAAAACAATTAAAATTAATCTCAGCAATAAACTGAAAGATCTGGAAACGCAACATAAAAGGGGACCAAAAAAACACTCAATAAAATAAAGAAAATTAGAAACGAAATAAATATATTATACTCACAGGAGACTGAAAGAAAGATGGTTTTCACAAAACAGAAATATTATGAAGTAGGCTCTAAATCAACAAAACTTCTGGCAAGGAGATTACAAAAGCAACAAGCAGATAACACAATATTTAAAATATGGTATTTAAAAAAATAAAAATCTATACAGTAAATCCCCTTTGGACGAGCATAATTCGTTCGTGAATATTGCTCGTTGGTCCATTTGCTCATATGTTTGAACTAGTTTTCCCCATAAGAATGAATGTAAAAGTGATTTAATCCGTCCCGAAACCATATTCGATCGCTTATTTCTGCACTTAAAAAGTATTTGTAGCCTATTTTAACAAACAAATACACTGCAAATTACCGTACAGTAAACATATTTTAACACTTACCCATGTGGTAGTGGTTGATTGCGAGTGCGAGACTTTTCGACTATTTCCTTCTTGGTTTCAATGGTAATTCTATTTAATTTTGTTTTCCCAGCACCATCACTGATTTTCTTGGGAGACATTTTTCAAGATTTCTAGTGAAAAAATATAACACTAAAAACGTTTTTGCTGCACTGAACAACGAGAGCGACTGAGCGACACGAGATGAACTAAGTGACTTATGCTACCCTCGGCCAAAAGCGGGGGAACCGGCAGGGTGGGTTTGCTTGTGCCTTCGAAATTTGCTTTCAAAATAGGGTAAAATATTGCGAGCAAGGTTGCTCGTATCTTCGTTTGCTTGTACTATTAGTTGTTCATACAATAGGGTTTTACTGTACTATAAACAAGACAAAATACAGAACATTTGTAAAATATATTACAAATTACTGTATACACAACCATGTCAAGAAGACACCCAAGAAATTAGTAAATTCCTTTATTCTCTAAACTTACCAAAGTTATCAGTTGAACAAAATCAAACATTACCAGCTGCAATAGCAAAAACAGAGTTAAACATTGCTGTCTCCAAGCTCAAAAAATTACGGCTTTGCATCAGAATAGGGCTTTTGACTCGGTGAGTTGGCCTTTGTTTTTTTTTATATAAAACTGTTGAAAATTTTATTAGGTGCATTTATACACTATACACTATACAGTAAACCATCAGCCCGAGTATAAATAAATAGTTATCTTTCAGAAACTATAATATTAGAACGAGGATCAAGACAGGGGTGCACAACTTCACCATTACTCTTGGTGATTTATATAGAGCCTCTTGCACAAAGGAATTAGGAAAACTGAAAACAACAAAGGCATTTGCATGAATGGAGAAGACTGCAAAGTAGCATTATATGCTGATGATATTTAGATTTATTTAAGAGAACCCATTAAGTAATTTCCTGCTTTAATGAACCTATCAGAAAAAGTTGGTAGATATGCAGGATATAAGTTAAATATACAGAAAACACAAATATTGGCTTTTATTATATACCCCAAAACATATGAGAGAAATTCTTAACTTGGCATCAGAACTCATTGAAATATTTAGGAATATATTTACCAAAAGAAACCTTAACATTAGCACAGATACATTTTGAACCACTCTTGGCAAAAGTTAAATTCGATATACACAAATGGAACTCTATCTCTTTTCTTGGTCTTAGTCACAGAATTGAATCTGTAAGGATGAATATTCTTCCACAATATATTTACCTATTTAAGGCACTACCTGTTGAGATGAATTCAAAACAATGGTCGGAATTGAATAAAATAATTTCCAGATTTCTTTGGCAGGGAAAAAACCCAGGTTCAAATAAAAGATATTACAGCTCCCAAGGGAAGAAGGAGGTATGGCATTACCCAATTTTAGGGATTACTTTAATGCAGCTCAGAATAAACCTCTAACCTATATGTAATCCAGCATATAATGCTAGGTGGAAAGATATTGAACTCTCAGTAATGCATGACCCCCCAATTCAAGTTATATTAATACATAAACACTTGAGACAATTTATAGATTTGTTGCAAAGCCCATGGATTAAAGCTCAGTTAAAAAACTGGATTACGGTGAGAGAAGAATATAGACTGAGCCCACAAATATTTCAGTGGTGTGCATACGACTCTGAATTCAACAAAATGGACTATAGATTGAAATCTTGGGTCTCAAAAGGAATAACAACCTTTTACTCTATTACAGAAAAGGGAAACCTAAAAGAAGTTTGAAGAAGGATTACGTCCTTAAGAAATCTGACTTTTACAGATACCTTCAAATACGTAATTATTTTGAACAAAACAGATCTTGATGACCCAGGTGCAAAGATATTTGTTGGTGCTTACCAAGATGATCAAATAAGGGGGCCATATCCAAAATTTTTAAAGGCCTTAGAACAAGGAAATCTCATTCTACAGACTATATAAATGAAATATGGGAAAAAGAGGGTAATTTTACTAATATCACATAAGAAATTATGTATGTAAATTCACATTAAAATGCACTAACTCTGACAACATGTTGACAACATGGTGACACCAAATGTTGGAGAAATTGTGGGTTTCAGAAAACTGATCATTGGCATATACTCTGGGAATGTGATAAAACCTTTTTGGACAAAGATTTATAGGTAGATTCATGATATGCATCAAGAGTGAGTTATAGACAGATGTGGCAGAGAGAATCCGTTAATTTTCCAAAATAAAACATCATTCAGAACCAGATAATAAATAAAAAGGAAATAATGTAAGTTATATATTCTCTCTGTGCGGCCCGGTACCAATTGACCCAGGGGTTGGGGACCACTGATGTAAAGGATCACTTTCTCTCTGCATCTTAAGAAAAATGGTTTTATTTAATTCTAAGTGGGTTGAATATGCAAGACAATTTTGCCCAGATTTTATAGAAGTATAGAACAAGTGATCTTTGCTGTTTTTGCAAATTTCTTGCTCATTGCACATTGAAAATTAGTATGCTCTACTTTCTCATGTAATTATTATTATTTTTATTTTATATATTATACATTTTTTTTATTTTTTATTATTGTTTGTTTTCTTGTTTGTTTTTCATTTGTCTTATGTACATTCTAGATAAAAAAAAAATTTTTGCTTAAAAATGTCACTTTACTACTACACTGTTGTTACGGTATTAAAAAATGAAAAATTGAAAGAAAAAAAACGCTGCAGAAACTACAACCTGAAGTGCAAAAAAATTTAGGAAAAATGTTAAATGTAAAAAACGGCAGAATGCAATGATTTGAAAAACAAACAAACCCATATTTTATTTACAAGAGAACATTAGAAAGATATAACATGTTTAAACTGAGGGGAAACATATGGTAATTTGCTCCAAAATGTCTCAAAATCACGCAAAAAAGAAGCAATATGTGAACATGACCAAGAAATGCTGCTGTCTTTTTTGGGCCAAAGCTTATTTGAAAATAGACTAACGCAAAGTGAAAAACTGTCATCAGAAGAAGCGAAATGTTTTATTCTTTTTGGAAACCATGGACACTAAGTCCTCCAAACTAAAGACTTATCTTATCATCAGCAGTCTGTTCAAAAGTTTGCGTCTCTGACTGTATTAGTTGTAAGTTGTATTTATAATGCTGGATGTCATAGCTCAGTTGGTTAAGAAAGTATGATGTTTGTAGGAGTTCAAATCCCACCACCACTAAATTGCCACTGCTGGGCCGTTGAGCAAGTCCTTAACCCCTTAACTTGAGATGAATAAGATAATTTTAAGTCTCTCTGGATAAGGTTGTCTGGCAATGTCAATTAAAACTAGCACTGATTAAAAAATATTGCTACTGACGTATAAAGCACTTAACAGTCATACGCTGCAGTATCTGAGTGAACTTCTGTACCAATATGATCCCCCATGCCTACTTAAATTAAAAGGTGCAGGCTATTTGTTGGTACCTCAAATAATGAAGTTTTTTTCTAATAAAGCACCACAGTTATGGAACAGCCTTCCAATTAGTGTTCGGGACTCAGACACAGTCTCAGTGTTCAAGTCAAGGCTGAAAACATTATTTACTTAGTCAAGTCTTTTATCAGTAAATTTTTCTTCGGTAAATGAGCAGATCTGGAAGGATAATAGATGTAGAGAGTTCGGTGAGCTGGGATATTTGTATGCTGTCATCCAATCACTCTCACACGTTCACATAGGTTTGTTGACGGTGGTGTGCCGGGCCGTCTCTTATCCCAGAGATACCTCATGTCTGTGTTATCTTCTGGCTCTCCCTTTTAGTTATGCTTGAGTCTTGCTGGAGTCCCCAACTGCACACTTTCCTTAACTTTTATACAACAATATTAATCCATATCCTCTCTCTTTCTCTTTTTCTCTCTCTCACTCTCTCTCCCGGTCGTGTTAAACATGCTCCTGAGGTTCCATTGACCATTGTTCCTGCCCCTCTCCTCGGATCTGCCCGCTCCATCCTGGCTTGCCTCTGGATGGTGTTTTCTTCGATTGGAGGCCACTCTGTGCACCTGGGGAAAGTTTCTCATCAGCGGCCTGGGGATCCATGAAATTACAAACTAAGAGCAGGAGCTTTGAGGATTTGGATTTGGACTGTAGGTAATGCCAACAGTCTGCTACACTGATTCAGGACTACAGTTTGCTTCTGATCACCATTACTGCACACCTCAACATTGTTTATCTGTAATAAATAGACATTCGGTACCACCCAGATGAGGATGAATTTTTCCTTGTCACCAGCTTGCTCATCGGGGACAAACTTATACAAAAGAATAATTTTACTCATTATTTATCACCGCATTATCTGTGTAAAGCTGCTTTAAGACCATGTTCATTGTTAAAAGTGCTATAAAAATAAAAATGAATTCAATTGAATTATGTTGGAAGAACAACAAGTAGAAGAGGCTTGCCAAGAAACACAAGGGACAGATATTAGATCAGTGGAAATTTGCCCTTTGGTCCGATGAGTCCAAATTTTAAATGTTTGGTTCTAACCGATATGTCTTTGTCATACGTACAGAGGATGAATAAGCAGTTAACTAAATACATGGTTTACTGTGAAACATGTGCGATGGCATTGGGGTGCTTTGCTGTTGACACTGTTCATGACCTAGTCAAAATAAGGACACATTAATCAGCATGGCTATCACAGCATTTTTGCACCGACATGCCCAACCATCTTGTTTGAACTTGAGACCATCATTTGTTTTCCAACAGGACAATGACCCCAAGCACACCTTTATGCTATGATAGAATAGAATCTAATAAAATATCCTTTATTTGCCACATATACATTACAGCACAGAGAAATATTGTCTTTGCAGATCCCCGCTTGCTCGGAAGCTGGGTCAGAGCGCAGGGTCAGCCATAATACGGTGCCTCTTGAGCCTTGCTATTTGTTCAAAAAGGAGTTGCATCAGATGACCTGTCCTCAACAATCACCCGATCTAAATCCAGTTGGACCAAAGAGTGAAAGAAAAGCAGCCAACAAGCACTCAAAACCTCTGGGAACTCCTCAAGATTGTTGGAAAACCATTTCAAATGACTACCTCATAAAGGCCGACTGAGAGAATGCCAAGAGTGTTCAATGCTGTCATCAAACAAAAGGTGGCTACTTTGAATAATCTACAACAGTGGTCCCCAACCCCCGGGCACCAGTCCGTGGGAAAATTGGTACTGGGCATAGAAAGAATACATAACTTACATTATTTATTATCTGATTTTGAACAATGTTTTATTTTGGAAATTTACCGGATTCTCTCCACCACATCTGTCTATGACTCACGCTTGATGCATGTCAATATGCTTGCCTTGGTCACATGTCTTACCTACATCCACTACTTTCTACTGGATGGTAACACATAATACATTACCGCTAAATTAAAACCCCCCAAGCTAGCAAAATGAACAAAAAAAACCACAGTGGATTTACGATTATTATTATTATATTTAGAAAATATCAGTTTTTATGCCGGTCATATCATTTTATTTTGTCGTATTTATCCGCCACACCTTAAAGGCCCATGAAAATATTGTCTGACATTAAACCGGTCCGTGGAGCAAAAAAGTTTGGGACCCGCAGATTTACAATATAAAGCATTCTGGGTTGTTTAACACTTTTTTTTATTTACTACATAATTCCATATGTGTTCTTTCATAGTTTGGATGTCATTAGTTTTAATGTACAATGTTGAAAATGAAGGAAGGAGAAAGTGTCTTCAAACTTTTGACTCATACTTTCTTTCGGCTTCTCCCATTAGGGGTCGCCACAGCGGATCATCCGTATTCATGATCCGCATGTTCGAATTTGGCACGTTTTTACACTGGATGCCCTTCCTAACGCAACCCTCCCCATTTATCCGGGCTTGGGACTGGCACTGAGAGTGCACTGGCTTGTGCAACCCTAATGGCTGGGGTCGGTTCACTGACCGGGAATCGAACCTGGGATGCCAGGTAAAAACTTTTGACTCATACTTTATGTGCATATACACAGAAACATTTGGATAATTGCAGTGTCCTTGCTCTGTATTGGTTTTAAATACAGAGAAAATGTTTTGGGGCAATTATTTCTCTTACAAAGCATCACAGCTTTCCAATTAGTGTTCTTAAACCAATATAGACAAGGGCATATCTAATAATTTATATTCTCTATAATATATATAGAATAATCTATATTCTATATAATCTACCTCCCTCTCTCCTCCCCCTTTCTTAAGTCAAACATGCTATGTCTGAGTACTGCATAAACAACGTAATAATGCCTGGGGCTGTTCTTTCTTAAAAAGCCTTAGAACTGCATTTGCTAAGTCTCAATCACTAAACAGTTAACAACTGAATTAAACAGATTAAAAAGTGTAAAAAAAAAAATTACTCTAATAGTTATACACATAAGTTGCTTATAAGCACTTTTTGACTATATAATATACAGTTATAGTAATAAGGTATAAGTAATATAGGAATAAGCCATAACCTTAAATGCACCTGCCACCAAAACAGCTTTGACCATCAAGGTATGACCGTCACAAGACTTCAGAAGGTTTACCAAGAGTTATCAGTTTGAACTAGTAATTTTTTTGTAGTGTGGCAGGGTGCATTATTATGCCGAAAGAGGCCAATGCCATTAGGGAATACCATTAGCATGAAGGGGTGTACTTAAAAATTTTCACATGCTAAGCCATTTAGGAGATGCTCTAATTCATTTATTAAGGTTAATGTTATGGCTGACGTGTATATAGTCAAGCTGATTTCCATTTTAATTTCAAATTTTTCCATTGTAAATTCTACAAGTTTTCCAAAGAACCCCAAATCAAAATGAAAGTTTTAATAGCAATGGCAAAATTTCAAAGTAAAATAAACTTGCAAATTGAAAATATAAAATTAACAATAAAGATTATATTAAAATATTAAAGAAAACAACTACTTAAATAACTGTTTACTGCTTATTCATAAGCCCAGAAGACCAGTACCTTTGCAGTGACAACTACAGCCTATCTAAGATGAAATCCTACTCACTACTTTCCTTGATCAAATTAGATCAGATAGATCAGTATATATTCACTCAAATACACTTTGTGCAGATTAAAATAAGCATTTTCTTGCAGTTTTTATCCCTCTATAGTAACAAATGTGGGTCCATGAAGATTACCTAATACTAAATCAAAACCTGCTTAGCCAGGCCTCATGTAAAATACAGGTACATCTAAAAATCATTAAAATGTTGAATAATTTTAGTAATTCAATACAAAAAAAAAGAAAATTGTATATTATATAGATTCATCACAAACAGACAGATATATTTCAAGTGTTTATTTCTTTTAATTTTTAAGATAATGGATTAATTTCATTTTGATGATCATGGATTGTGGTCACTGGCTACATACTACTATATGTATTATTACTGCCAAACAAAGAAAGGGGCATATTTGCCCTTTTGTACTGCATATATAATAAATGTAAGACACATGTCCCCAAGAAAAACAATGTCCTTAATTCATTTCCACTTTTTTCTTGGCATCTCATGTGTGAGTCTTTTTTCAATGCCCAGAGGTGAAGGGTTCAGACTGGACATCAGAGCAATGATGACTGATAACAATATTATTGCTGATGATAGAGGGCATTTTGTTCCAATTTATTATATGAGAGTTTTTTTGAAGGCTAAGTTCTATTCGATCGTTCTAAGTTCGATAGACTCATAGACCAAGATGGCGGCAAGAATCTGCAATTTTGCAATATTTCTGTTGCTTATCTCGGGTCTGTTCGTGCCTTTACATCGTACACCCGACATGAGCTTTTGGATATTGGTTTACGACTTCCCGACAGTTTTATCAACAACCTTTATCTCCTTCCTGAGATCGCCAGAACACCCGAAGCCGCTTACTCATGGTTAAATGTAGACTGTTTTATCTACCGTGGGAGTTCACTTCCACTATTATTACAGCAGCTTACATTCCCCCTGATGCTGATGCCAAGCTTGCTATGAAAGAACTTTATGCTGCCATCAGTAAACAACAGACTGTTCATCAGGAAGCTGCATTTATTGTTGAGGGAGATTTTAATCACTCAAACTTAAAGGCAGTGCTCCCTAAATTTCACCAGCATGTTTCCTGTCACACCAGAGGGAACAAAACCTTAGACCATGTATACACAAACATGGCTGGAGCTTACGTTGCGACCCCCTCCCCTCCTTATGCACGTATGCTGTTTGTTGACTTCAGCTCAGCATTTAATACCATCATTCCATCCAAGTTAGTAGCCAAACTTGTAGATCTGGGCATTAACACCTCCACCTGCAACTGGATTATGGACTTTCTGACCAACAGACCCCAGCAGGTTTGATCTGGATCCATCTTCTCCAACACCATCACACTCAACACTGGTGTACCACAGGGCTGTGTGCTGAGCCCCTTCCTCTACTCCCTCTTCACCTCCGACTGCAGGCCTGTGAATGGATCTAACTCCATCATCAAGTTTGCAGATGACACTACCATGATCGGTCTCATCACCAACAATGATCAGACTGCCTACAGGGAGGAGATCCAGCACCTAGCCACATGGTGCAATAACAATAACCTGCTCCTTAACACTTCCAAGACAAAGGAGCTCATTATGGACTTCAGGAAAGAGACAAGAGGCACACACGACATCACCCACATCAATGGGATGGCTGTATAGCATGTCTCCAGTTTCAAGTTCCTTGGGATCCTCATCTCAGCGGACCTGTCCTGGACTACCAACACCTCCAGCCTGGTCAAGAAGGCTCACCAGCGCCTCTTTTTCCTGAGGACACTTAGGAAAAATCAGCTCTCCTCAGATATCCTAGTGAACTTCTACCGCACAGTCTGGTATGGGAGCTGCTCTGTTGCAGAGCGCAAGGCACTGCAGCGGGTGGTGAAAACCGCCCAGTGCATCAGAGGGACTCCACTTCCAGCCATGGAGGACATCCAGAAGAAATGATGTCTGTGTCAAGCTCGCAGCATTCTTAAGGACTCCTCTCATCCAGCCCATAGACTGTTTTCTTTTCTGCCCTCCGGCAGGCGTTTCAGGTGCCTCTGGACCAGGACCAACCGACTAAAGAACAGCTTTTTTCCTAGAGCTGTCTCTTTACTGAACTCTGCCCCTCGCTAATCCTACTGCCCTTCATACACTGCTATATTTCCCCCCCACACCTCACACTTTGTTATTGCGCTAATGGACTGTCTACACAAAAACTGATACTCACTTGTACACTTGCTCATTTCTCACCTCACACTTTGTTATTGCACTAATGGACTGTTTATACAAAACTATGCTCATTTGCACACTTGCTCTTCTTTGCATTGCTGCTCACCATTACCTAATTACCATTATATATATATATATATATATATATATATATATATATATATATATATATATATATATATATATATATATATATATATATACCTGTTTTCTGTTAACAGTAATAACAATATATTATGTTCACCGTTCATATCCTCCTCCTAAATTTCTGTTTATAGTAATAGCCATCTGTATATTATGTTCATAGTACATATATATTTATCTTTATATTATATTCATAGTACATATATATTCATCTGTATATTATGTTCATAGTACATATATATTCATCTGTATATTATATTCATAGTACATATATATTTATCTGTATATTATGTTCATAGTACATATATATTCGTCTGTATATTATATTTATTATATTTAGACACTCATGCTGATGTCATGTGATGTTATATGATCAGCATGTTGGGGGTAACTGTAGGATAGTGCAATAATTAATGAAATAACAGCACTCTTCAGCAATTCCAAAAAGAACAGAGCACAAAAGTATTTTTTCTCCAAACAAATAAAGGAATGTATGCCTATCCTGCTCATTAATGTACTGTATATCAATGATTATGGCAATAGATGAAGAAATGTAGGACAGACAGGTATTAATTTAGCATGAATGAGAGTTGGCAAACTAGAGTGGATATTTGATAAACATAATATGCTAGCAAAATGTCTTTCTTACCTTTTTAATGTAAAATAAACTGCTACCATACTAGTGTAAAAACAAGCCTTTCCATACATTGAATTTTTTTTATATTAGACAATGAAAACATCATGAGTGAGATGTAGAGGACAGGGGGTATGGAGACGGATGATCTGCTGTGGTGACCCCTAATGGGAGAAGCCGAAAGAAGATGAAGACAAAGGAAACATACATTTCTAAGGCATTTAGTGCTAAAGTACGCATACAACAAAGTATGAACTATAAACTCTAGACTTCAGATGTGAGCAAAAACTATTTTCCCTGCAAATCTAAATCAATGTATAATAAACTTGGGATTTCTGTGTATGGGTAAATGTGGGGGATTTATGAACTTTAATTACACTTCAGCTTGTTGTGCTAGTTTCTCCAGAGACACATGCATACATATGAACAGATTCATACACAAGCATGTGGATGCACATCCATATCCCACCAAAACAAGAAACATCAATAAACATTGCAGTCAGCTTGAAACACCATATAAGATTTGCTCTGCTCTGAGAATATGTCCTACTCATCCAGTGAAGGAAACTGAAGCAGAGATGAGCTTTTCAAAGCAGAAACCAATCAATGGGGAGACTTAGGGGTCATGGCGTGGTTTACCCAGAGAGTCAATCAAGTTAGAACCACCATTGCAGGTTGTTGGTATCTACTTAGCACGAACATACAGTTCATTGTTAGTTCAACAGCAATCCGATAATTTAGAGAGCAATAAATAATGAAAGAATCTTCTGACTCTAACTTGCCACAGCACCTGGCCTTATTTGCATGTTTCCTTAAGTAGTTGAAAAGAAGGTTTGGGGCTCACAATAATCTATTAGATATCCATCATTATTTAACCCATAAATATCATTCTATTGATAGATTAGTGTGCTAAAAGGAACATTAGAGTCTTTTTACATAAACTGGGTTGATTAAGCAATAAGTCTTGTGATAAAAAATGATAATAGATAGCCATAATAGATAGCCATGATAAATCATAGTACTTGGATAATTAAGTATATTTGAAGGCAAATACTCTTGTACTTTTTTTGTACTAAGTAAAATTTTAAAGGGAGTGCTTTCACTGGAGTAATATTTTACCGACTGTATCTCTTTCACTCAAGTATCTGCTTTTTGTACTTTGTCCACCATTGCAGTAAACCCTGCAAACAATTTTTAGGCAAACTTTTCAGGTCTTTATTCACTGTAATTCATGGAATGTGCTTCTTACAAACAATCAGCATGTTAATTTTCTTACAAAGGAGAAAAACATATTCGACCAAGTGTAGAGTAACGTGAATGGGGCGAACAAGGATGCACACCACCACCACAGTCTGCAATATCCCAGTGTTCCTTTACACTAGTTAGTAAAACTCTAAAAGTGTGTTCTGAAAGATCCAATGAAGTGCATCAGGACTGCTTTTACTACATTGATTAAAAGGTGTTGAAGAATGCTGCTATGCATGAGAACTGTATTAGCGTTAACGATTACAAGTAAGCAATAATGAGCTGTATTAGCACCTTCATCAACAATACTGTGCCCACCAAACAGGTGGCTGGTGGGTGCACATGAAAGCCAAAATTTTCAATCTCATTTGCAGTTGTGGCGAAGAGGTTTGAGAAAATAAACCTATGGAAATCAGCCAGCACAGGCAACATCCCCAGACAGGTACTCAAAACCTGCTCATCCATGCTAGCTGGAAATATTGCATAAGTACAAACACCCTCTCACTTAAGTAAAAGTACAGATACTCATGTTTTAAAATATTCTGGGGAAAGTTAAAGTACTGACTATATTTTTTTTACTCAAGATAAAGTAAAGAATTAAGGGCTCTGACATATATTAAGTAAAAAGTAGCCATTACTACTTCCTGTTGTAGTGTCACGCTGGTAACTGGACCTCATGTCATAGTAATATAGTAATACAAAACAAAATTGTAATTTTGTTACCTATTAAAAATATCCAGGCTAAACAACCACGATATAGAACAGAAGCAGAGAAAAGCTGATAATGACCAGGTGATCAGGGATGTGTCTGTTCTTAGTCATGTTTACATCACTGACTCTCTCTGTCTCTTGCACGTTATCTATACTTCTTGATGCCTACTTCCATGCTCATTGTTAGCTTCATAAGCTAGCCTACGTCTGTGGTGCATGATGTCCAGAAAATAAAACACCAGTGGTAGATTGAAAAATCCACACAATTACAGGAAATAGGTTGATGGGCTGAAAACGGCATGCAATGGGAAGAAGAAAATTGACATTTTACCTAATAGATTAAAACTAAAGTAACGAGCCTGGTTTAAAAATGTGCAAAGTAAAAAGTACAGATATTTGTGTAAAATAATTTATTTTTATTTCGGTTGAGGTGTTTATATGGAGCATTTTCATTCGGATTGCACTTTTAAACCGATTACAATGCTACATGTAAACACACCTAGTATATCTGAGGTCATAAGAGTAGTAAGACAGAAACAGTTAGTAGTTAAATAGCTCTTGTCCCATTAGGCTGTCCTCCACTCAAATTAATCACATTAAGCAGACATAGACAAAAGCAGCCGAGTCTCACCTCCCTAGCACTTTCAGACAAGTACAAACCCGATTCCAAAAAAGGTGGGGCACTGTACAAATTGTGAATAAAAAAGGAATGCAATCATTTACAAATCTTTTAAACTTATATTTTATTCACAATAGAATATAGAAAACATATCAAATGTTGAAAGTGAGACATTTTAAAATGTCATGCCAAATATTGGCTCATTTCATGAGAGTTACACATTCCAAAAAAGTTGGGACAGGTAGCAATAAGAGGTCGGAAATGTTAAATGTACATATAAGGAACAGCTGGAGGACCAATTTGCAACTTATTAGATCAATTAGCAACATGACTGGGTATAAAAAAAAGCCTCTCAGAGTGGCAGTGTCTCTCAAGATAGGCAATGGATCCCCAATTCCCCCAATGCTGTGGCGAAAAATACTGAAGCAATATCAGAAAGGATTTTTTCAGAGAATAATTACAAAGAGTTTAAAGTTATCATCATCTACAGTACATAATTTGTTTGTACACGTCAGCTCTGGTTAAAAAAGCACAACAACGCATGTACTACTTGAGAAGTCTCAAGAAATCTCATCTATCCCCGGGGATTTTTAAAAGTTTCTACCGCTGCATCATTGAGAGCATCCTGACCAACTCCATCACTGCATGGTATGGAGGCTCCACTGTGTTTAACCGTAAAGCCCTGCAAAGGGTGGTCAAAACCGCCCAACGCATCACTGGCACCCAACTACCTGCCATTGAACACCTTCACCACAGCAGATGTCTGTGCAGAGCTCACAACATTATCAAGGACTCCTCACATCCCAGTCATAATCTGTTTACCTCCTTCCATCAAGAAAGAGATACAGGAACTTACGCACCAGAACCAGCAGGTTCAGGGACAGCTTTTTCCCATCTACCATCACACTACTGAACTCTACACTACACCGCTAAATCACTACAAAACAAACACAAATCAAAACACTGTATATAACCTCTGTACTTTACATATTATCTGTACTATATATATTATATTTCATAGTATATATTTCTTACTCCTCATTACCTCTGCACTATTTTATCTATATGTATCTTTATATCATTACTGTACATTCTGCCCAACATTTCATTCATTTATGCGTATATAACGTGTGTGTATATATACAGTGAGGAAAATAAGTATTTGAACACCCTGCTATTTTGCAAGTTCTCCCACTTAGAAATCATGGAGGGGTCTGAAATTGTCATCGTAGGTGCATGTCCACTGTGAGAGACATAATCTAAAAAAAAAAATCCAGAAATCACAATATATGATTTTTAAACTATTTATTTGTATGATACAGCTGCAAATAAGTATTTGAACACCTGTCTATTAGCTAGAATTCTGACCCTCAAAGACCTGTTAGTCTGCCTTTAAAATGTCCACCTCCACTACATTTATTATCCTAAATTAGATGCACCTGTTTGAGGTCGTTAGCTGCATAAAGACACCTGTCCACCCCATACAAACAGTAAGAATCCAACTACTAACATGGCCAAAGACCCAAGAGCTGTCCAAAGACACCAGAGACAAAATTGTACACCTCCACGAGGCTGGAAAGGTCTACGGGAAAATTGCCAAGCAGCTTGGTGAAAAAAGGTCCACTGTTGGAGCAATCATTAGAAAATGGAAGAAGCTAAACATGACTGTCAATCACCCGCGGACTGGGGCTCCATGAAAGATCTCACCTCGTGGGGTCTCAATGATCCTAAGGAAGGTGAGAAATCAGCCCAGAACTACACGGGAGGAGCTGGTCAATGACCTGAAAAGAGCTGGGACCACCGTTTACAAGGTTACTGTTGGTAATACACTAAGACATCATGGTTTGAAATCATGCATGGCACGGAAGGTTCCCCTGCTTAAACCAGCACATGTCCAGGCACGTCTTAAGTTTGCCAATGACCATTTGGATGATCCAGAGGAGTCATGGGAGAAAGTCATGTGGTCAGATGAGACCAAAATAGAACTTTTGGGTCATAATTCCACTAAACGTGTTTGGAGGAAGAAGAATGATGAGTACCATCCCAAGAACACCATCCCTACTGTCAAGCATGGGGGTGGTAGCATCATGCTTTGGGGGTGTTTTTCTGCACATGGGACAGGGCGACTGCACTGTATTAAGGAGAGGATGACCGGGGCCATGTATTGCAAGATTTTGGGGAACAACCTCCTTCCCTCAGTTAGAGCATTAAAGATGGGTCGAGGCTGGGTCTTCTAACATGACAATGACCCAAAGCACACAGCCAGGATAACCAAGGAGTGGCTCTGTAAGAAGCATATCAAGGTTCTGGTGTGGCCTAGCCAGTCTCCAGACCTAAACCCAATAGAGAATCTTTGGAGGGAGCTCAAACTCCGTGTTTCTCAGTGACAGGCCAGAAACCTGACTGATCTAAAGAAGATCTGTGTGGAGGAGTGGGCCAAAATCCCCCCTGCAGTGTGTGCAAACCTGGTGAAAAACTACAGGAAACGTTTGACCTCTGTAATTGCAAACAAAGGCTACTGTACCAAATATTAACATTGACTTTCTCAGGTGTTCAAATACTTATTTGCAGCTGTATCATACAAATAAATAGTTTAAAAATCATATATTGTGATTTCTGGATTTTTTTTTTTTAGATTATGTCTCTCACAGTGGACATGCACCTACGATGACAATTTCAGACCCCTCCATGATTTCTAAGTGGGAGAACTTGCAAAATAGCAGGGTGTTTAAATACTTATTTTCCTCACTGTATATATATATATATATATATATATATATATATATATATATATATATATATATATAGTAAACTGTTACTTCAGCTTGCTAACTCCTTAAATGCAATAAACTTGTAATCTGTAACCTTTCACTTCTGCACAATCCTCTTCAATGCCATAGCCTTAGAACCAGTTCTGTAATTCTTAATGATGTCCACACATCTCTGCACTGTAATAACCTTTATATTTATTCACTGTACGCCTTTATATTTATTCACTGTACTCCTGTATGTCCACACATCTCTGCACTGTTATAGCCTTTATATTTATTCACTGTATATGCTTTCATATATACCACTTGCTGTAAATATGCCAAATATTTATCTGCACCTTTGCACGACTGCTACATTTTGCACTTCTGGTAGATGTCAAACTGCATTTCGTTGCTGTGTACCTGTACAATGCAATGACAATAAAGTTCTATCTATCTATCTATCTATCTATCTATCTATCTATCTATCTATCTATCTATCTATCTATCTATCTATCTATCTATCTATCTATCTATCTATCTATCTATCTATCTATCTATCTATCTATCTATATCATCGAAAGATTCAGAGAATCTGGAACAATCTCTGTGCGTAAGGGTCAAGGCCAGAAAACTACTGGATGCCCGTTATCTTCGGGCCCTTAGACGGCACTGCATCACATACAGGAATGCTACTGTAATGGAAATCACAACATGGGCTCAGGAATACTTCCAGAAAACATTGTCAGTGAACACAATCCACCGTGCCATTTGCCATTGCCGGCTAAAACTCTATAGGTCAAAAAAGAAGCCATATCTAAACATGATCCAGAAGCACAGGCATTTTCTCTGGGCCAAGGCTCGTTTAAAATGAACTGTGGCAAAGTGGAAAACTGTTCTGTGTTCAGCCGAATAAAAATTTTAAGTTCTTTTTGGAAAATTGGGACGCCATGTCATCCGGACTAAAGAGGATAAGGACAACCCAACTTGTTATCAGCGCTCAGTTCAGAAGTCTGCATCTCTGAGGGTATGGGGTTGCATGAGTGCGTGTGGCACGGGCAGCTTACACATCTGGAAAGGCACCAGATAATGTTAAAAGGTATATCCAAGTTCTAGAACAACATATGCTCCCATCCAGATGTCGTCTCTTTCAGGGAAGACCTTGCATTTTCCAACATGACAATGCCAGACCACATACTGCATCAATAACAACATCATGGCTGCGTAGAAGATGGATCCGGGTACTGAAATGGCCAGCCTGCAGTCCAGATCTTTCACCCATAGAAAACATTTGTCGCATCATAAAGAGAAAGATGCGACAAAGAAGACCAAAGACAGTTGAGCAACTAGAAGCCTGTATTAGTAGAAATGGGATAACATTCCTATTCCTAAACTTGAGCAACTTGTCTCCTCACAGTGGTGAACATGGCCTTATCCCAACTTTCAGATGTGTTGATGCCATGTAATTTAAAATCAACTTATTTTTCCCTAAAAATTATAAATTTTCTCAGTTTAAACATTTAATATGTCAACTATGTTGTATTCTAAATAACATATTGAAATTTTTAACTTCCACATCATTGCTTTCTGTTTTTATTTACAATTTTTACAGTGTCCTAACTTTTTTGGAATCGGGTTGGTAGACATGCACGCACGCACGCACACACACACACAGCATAGGAGATTCACAGCAATGGCTACCTCAAAAGTGTGACCCTAGACATGCCTGTCTGCCTCCTCTCAGAAAACTTAAAAAGGTCGAAAGACTTTTTCCTTCCAATCAATGTTGGGGTCTCAGACACAGTCTCAGTGTTCAAGTCAAGGCTAAAAATTAATTTATTTAGTCAAGTCTTTTATCAGTAGATTTTTCTTAGGTAAAGGAGCAGATCTGGAGGCATCATAAATATAGAGTGTTTGGTGAACTGGGATATTTGTATGCTGTCGTCACCTCACTCTCACACGTACACTCAGGTTTGTTGACGGCGGTGTGGTGGGTCGTCTCTTATCCCAGAGATCCCTCGTGTTTGTGTTACCTTCTCCCTTTTAGCTATGCTGCCATAGTGAGTCTTGCCGGAGTCCCAACTGCACAGTGAGATTAACTTTCATACAACAATAAGGACACATAATAATCCATATCTTTCTCTTCTCTCTCTCGTTCGAGTTAAACATGCTCCTGAGGTTCCAGTGACCACTGATCCTGCCCCTATTCCCTCCGCAGATCTTCCCACTTCAACCAGGTCTGCCTCTGGATAGTGTTCTCTTCATTTGGAGGCCACTCTGTGCAGCTAGGGACTGTTTCTCATCAACACCGTGTGTCTGCTACATTGACTCAGGACTAGAGTTTGCTTCTGATCACCATTACTGTACCCCGCAACATCGTATATCTGCAATAAATGGACATTCGGTGCAACCCAGATGAAGATGAGTTCCCTTTTGAGTCTGGTTCCTCTCAAGGTTTCTTCCTTATGCCATCTCGGGGAGTTTTTACTTGCCACAGTCGCCACCGGCATGTTAATAAGGGACAAACTTACACTTATAAAGAACATATTCATTTTTTTATCAGCACATTATCTGTGTAAAGCTGCTTTGAGACAATGCTTATTGTTAAAAACGAAATGAAAAATGAATTGAATTGCTGGAAATCAAATAGCATTGTGTTCAACAATGTGCTCAACAAGAATCAGGGAGAAGAGACCACTCCTCATGTTTTAATGATGTTATTTAAAAATTTAACTGATATTTAACCAGTCAACAAGACTATAGCTCACACAACAATTTATAAATATGGGTTTCCAAAAATGATATATATTATTTCTGTCATGCATCACAAATCATACTACCATGTCTAAAATATGATAATTTTGTATATAAAAGACATTCCTAAGCCTGGCTCCTCTTATATGCTTTCTTTCTCCATAAATTACTAACTAAAGTCCACTGTCTACAATAAAATGGCTCATATAATCATGGGATCCTAGAGTGGGAAGAGGGACAAAACACATGTAGAGATCATGTATAAAATAACATGAGGAATAGAGAAAAAAGCACTTAATCTTTGCTGTCATTTATTTTTTCCCACTGACTCTCATTTGATAGTTCATAGATTTTTATGACTGAAAATAGGTAGTTTCATCTTTATTAAATATACAGGACCTACCTTTCCTCTGTCTGAATGAATTACCTGTTAGACTGCATTTCAGACAGTTGGGCTCTTATTCCCTAATGCTGACAAGCATTAAATCACTTTTTTATAAAGGCAAGATGAACCTCTTTTGCTCAGTGTCAAATAGCAGCCCTTTTTAGGGAAATATATTTTATGGATACATTAATGAAGGTAAAAGGCTAAAAGAAAAATGCCAACAACTGCACAAGCCAAAAGATTTCATTAAGAGCTTGCTTAAGTTTTTATGTAAATATATAAGAAATTTGTAAATATATGGAATTTGTATGTTTTCTCAAATGATTTTATTTTGTAATTTGAATTTGTCACAGATATGATTAGGTTTGACATATCAGGCATCTTCATTTCTAATTTATGGATTCGGCTCTGATTAAGAGGTTCTGCTCCTTTGAGAGGTCTACCAAACATCATGAAGGAAAGCCAGGCATCCAGGCTTTATTTATGTATTTTTTTGCAGTGCCAAATCTATATACTCAAGGTTTCTTAGATAGTTTTTCCTTGCCACAGTCGCCACCGGCATGCTCATTAGGAACAAACTTATAAAGAACAATCTTATCCATTCTTTCTTAACACATTATCTGTGTAAAGCTGCTTTGGGACAATGTCCATTGTTAAAAGTGCATTACAAATAATAATGAATTGAAATCTCATAAATATATATACTATTCACAATAAACACTGTGTAGCATAACTTCTTTTGCCTGCGCAAAAGACCTGTTGCTGAAGTTTTGTGAGAGGAATGTTGTCCCATATGTGTCTGATACAGGATTCTAGCTGCTCAACATGTCTCTGTGTTGTATTCTTTCTGTATCTGATTGACTAGTTTCTAGGCCAAACTAAATTTGTTCCTTGTCAAAGTCGCTCAGATCCTTATGTCCATTTTTCTGCTTTCAACACACCAACTGCAAAAAAATTACTTTTTTTACTTACCACTTAAACATATTCATTATTTAAGGAAGAAACTAACAAATCAAGTTTAATTTGTTAAACATGTGGCTCATCTCAGGTCAAAAAATAAGTTTTAGGGTGGAAAGGCCACTGAGGGGTCCAAATAACTTTCATGAGAGAGACATATAGAGTAGTGAAATAATATATTTCAGGAGTTTGAAACCAGTGATATATTCTGGCATACTAAAGCCCATGCATCTTTATGCTTCCCACATGACAGGACATAGAATGAAAAACTGAAGAGAGAGAGAGAGAGAGAGAGAGAGAGAGAGAGAGAGAGAGAGAGAGAGAGAGAGAGAGAGAGAGAGAGAGAGAGAGAAAAAGAGAGAGAGAGAGAGAGAGAGAGAGAGAAAGAGATGAGGGAAAGCAATTGAATGTGAAGAAAGAAAGAGATTGCTAGAGAGAAAGTGAGCGAGCTCATCCAGTTTTTTCTCTGTCTTCATTTTTGCCTTATATGTCAGTCTTATTTAGACATATGTCAGAAAATGAAGATTTAAAGAGTGAATGCAAGTAGGAGGGAGAGTAAGTTGCCCCCCCCAGTGGCATAGCAGGCTCTGTCATAAACAGTGCTGAGGGCATCATAGCAGTAGATTGAGTGGTAGACAAGTTTGACATGACATAGAACTTCACTTATTCATACCCTCTGATTAGACCTGCTTTGCATTTAAAAAAGGGGATTTTTGATTAGAAGAGAGTAATACAAGATAGGAGTACAATGCTATAAATCTAGCAGTGTGGAACATATCAAACAGACTGGAGATCACAGGAGTGAATTATTAATCTGAAGTATTATACTTTAAGGATGGGGGATCAATAAGTAAATAATCTGGAGCATTTTCAGCAGATGCCTGAATCTTTTAATGCATGTTTAGTATTGAAACAGGTACAGTATGTAAACAAGTAAGGAGCTTGTCTTAAAAAATTGTAATGGCAAGATTCATACCAGTACGTGGGGCTCTTTTCCTGCGATCACGAAACGCTGCACCAGACTGGAGGGCCTCCATCAGGCTGTCCATCACACCTGTCTCATCTCCATCTATGGGAAAAAGAGAACACAAATGGGGAAAAAAGAGTTAAACTTTAGTTTTAGCTGAAATACTAATAGAGGCCACACACTGTCTTGCTCTCTTTCCTTTTATGTAGGTATACTTATTCATTCTGCTTAATGCTATTATGCTTATTATTGCTATTAAACCATATAAATCTTTCTATATTAATCTAACCCCAAGCTTAAACAGAATGACTAAAAGGAAACACACATTTTCCATTTAATTATATATCCTATAGTACAGTGAAAGACTGTCATGTCTATCACATAAATCGTACTTTGATCATCCATTGATAAATCTATAAAATATCTATAAAACCTGGTTACAATAAAATTACGTTACAAAATAAAACCCAAAGAGAGGCTTCGCAAAAAAAAAGCCTAATAAAAGTCACACTGGAAGGGCATATGGTGCAAGATAAAAAATAAATAAATAAATCCTTGACCTGGTAACATAGACAAAGACCAGCTATCCAACTACACCCTAGTCCAACAATATGCTGGTTACATCATGGTGTTCTAGAACACGACATTATTTAAAACTAAAAACATTACAGCATTACATAGCATTACAGTGTCATCAGTTCTCGGCAAACATAAATAAGCTGCTTCGTGTTACTTTAGGCATGATAATAAAAACTGTTGTGTTCATATACATAAGAAGTACTATACATATATACTACTAGATACTAGTAGGTGCCATAATTACATTATTATAATTGTATTTTTATAAAATGACATACTCAATTTTGCTGCAATACTTAACTGTGCAAACTTCACTGCACCTTATTTGCATTAGAAGCACATGCAGTACAGTGTAAAATAAAAGTGTTTCTTATTAAGCCAAAAACATCTAATATAGGATCTAAGGATATAAGGATCATATTGAAAGGCAGTTTTAAAAAGAAAAATAAAGTTCTTTAAAAAATAAAAAAGGTCAAGTAGAGCTAATGTAAAAACACTTCTCTTAATATCTCCCATCATTTTAACCAGGACAAACTGTGCATCCACCAAGTTGATTAAAGTCTGGAGTCAATGTCAGGCTACAAAAGTTGCACCATTCTCATTGATTTTTAGTGTCCCCAAAACACATCTCACCAAAAAGTACATATAACACACATTTTTGCTTTCAAGGGAATTAAAACACTTTTAGAGACATTATACCTCAAAGTTTTTGACAGCTTTTTCTTAATTTTCTTCTTCTTGGTGACCCAAGAATCAGAAAGGGCACCTGACATTTAGTCCTACTTTTCTCTTAACTCTAGTCCATTTTGTCTTCTGCTTTAGGCAAGATTAGCCTGGTACACTCAAACTAGAATAAGGCTTTTAAATACAAGGAAGCAAAATTTGTGACCTGAAACTGTTCCATTCACAATGTTCATTTGGACCATGCTGGCAGACCCTTTTTCATGTAAAATTGTTAGAAACAGCCAGAAGAAATTACTACACTCTCTATTGACTACATTCTCTTATTTCATGTTGCATCACATATTTTGTTATTTAAACCACAAAAGAAAAAATTACATAATTTAAAATGTTTGATGCTCTTGTTAACTTCATACAGGCTGTTATTTTAACGTGCTTAAGCAAGGAGGAGTTAATCTGGCGAGGTAAGCATCCAACAAAACATACAGCATGCAGATATGCATAGAATTGACAAAACAAGGTCATAGAGAAAGTCATAAAACTTCTGGTGAGCTCAATATCTTATAATAACAGAATGGCTGACATTTAATGATTATTATATTATATGCAACCACACACTCATCCACACTCTCCTCTCCTCTAAGCTCAGCTCAGGGATGTTATTAGTGCTACTCTGCTACTGTATGCATGACTGAGTACTGCATGTATACCAACTTGATTCAAATCAACAAGATTACAAGTTTACTAGCCAGTCATATCAATGAAATCTTCCAAACAGCCACACAGACAAATCTTTAATTAGTCAGGATAACAGAAGAAACAATGTCCAAAAATAGAATAGCATTAGAAATGTGGAGTAGAAGACCACTATTCAATATGTATTCGGAGATAGATTCCCTTCCTAAAAAGCTATGCCACTCCTTTAATTATGTAGCAGCATCAATTTATAAATTTAATTATGATTTTACACCGTGCCAGCGGTGTGCGAGTGGAGGGCAGAGCCGGATAAAACGAGCTCGAAGAAACACCTGCAGTTGATGAGAGTAATTAGTGCGCTCTGTCTCAGTCTGGCGATGCCAATAAAGAGGTGAGAGACGCCAACGTCAAGGGAGAGAGCCACCAAGCAGGGAGACGAGAGGAGGGTCGCCGAACGGTGACTAAGTGCGAACGGATGCCAGTGGAAGGATGTGTCAACCGGCGAGTGATCTCGGGTGGAAGCAAGAAAAGGCGTGCCGGTCCACAAGGAAAACTCGGGTGGGCGCTAAGAGAGAAATTGTGCCGATCTGCGAAGTGAGACAGGAAGACGGCAAAGAAAGCACGTGCCAATCCGGTAGGGACTGCCGGCGAACGTCGGGAAGGAGAGGCGTCACTGAACCGAGTGTGTGGGTGAGCCCTGCCGTGAGTACTGGAAAGGAAAGCGCCAGGGTGAAAATTAAAGTAAATAAAGTTATCTGTGCTTGGTGAACTTTTGCCGGTAAACTTTTACCAGTGAGTTTGTTACAGTTACCTCCTTAAAATTCTACAAAAACACAAAAGTCACTGGGGAAGTAAACACAGAGTCTCTGCCTGTGCCCATCACCACTGCAAACAGAAAAGGGCTCAGAGCCGATCCTTGATGCAGTCGAACCTCCACCTTGAACCAGACTGTCATTCCTACTGCACACTTCACACTGTCCCCATACATGTCCTGCACCACCCTCACATAATTCTCTGACACACCTGACTTCCTCATACAGTACCACAACTCCTCTCTGGGCACCCTGTCATACGCTTTCTCTAAATCCACAAACAAAATGCAACTCCTTCTGACCTTCTCTATACTTCTACATCAACATTCTCAAAGCAAATAATGCGTCTGTGGTGCTCGGTATGAAACCATACTGTTGTCCACAGATGGTCACCTCTTATCTCAGCACACTCCTTCTCCATTCCTTCCAAAATCTGTTGAACAACCTGGTTAAAAACTTCACTGCCATCTCTCCTAAACATCTCCATGCTCCTACCAGTATGTCATCTGGTCCAACCAACTTTCCACTCTTCATCCTCTAAATTGCTGCTCTCACTTCCTCCTTACTAACACTATCCACTTCCTGTATCCCCATCTCCACACCATCCTTTATTGATAACTTGCAGCACATCCATCCCTGCTTGGTCCCTCTGCCTGGCCAAGCGATACAAATCCTTTTATCCTTCTTCAGTGTCCAACTTTACTTTCAGCTCCTCATATGCCTTTTCCTTGGCTTTTGCCACATCCCTCTTCTCCTGCAGCCACATCTCCTTGTACTCCTGCCTACTTTTTTCATCACTCTGCCGATCCCAATTCCGTTTTGCCAACCTCTTTTTCCTTGTGCTTTACTGCACTTCCTCATTTCACCATCATATCTCTTTGTCTTCCTTTCTATTTCCAGATGTCACACAAAGTACCTTTCTAGCTGTCTCCCTTATCACTTCTGCAGTAGTTGCCCAATCATCCAGCACCTCTTTACCACCACTGAGCCCCTGACCTCTTCCCTGAATCTTATACTACAGTCTTCCTCCTTTAGTTTCTTTACTGTCCCCCGCCAACACCTTACAGTCTCCAATCTCCTTCAGGTTGCATCTCCTACATAGAACATAGTCCGACTCCACTCTTATATGTCACCCTATGATCCTCCTTCTTCTTAAAATAAGTATTCACCACTGTCCTTCCTTAAACATTCACCACTGTCCTCCACCACATTCCTCTCCTTAAAGCCATACCTACCCATCACCTCCGTATCATCTCTGTTCCCTTCACCTACATGCCCATTTTAATCTGCCCCAATCACCAATCGTTCAATCCTAGGTACACCATCTACCACTTCATCTTATTCACTCACAACCCACTTGTGGAGCATAGGCACTGATGACATTTATCATCACCCCTTCAACTTCCAGCTTCACATTCATCATCCTATCAGAAACTCTCTTCACCTCCACTAGATACTTACTAAACTCTTTCTTCAGGATCACCCCTACACTATTTCTCTTTCCATCCACACCATGATAGAACAGTGTAAACCCACCTCCAATGTTCCTGGCCTTACTCCCTTTCCACTTGGTCTCCTGAACACACCACATATCTACCTTTCTCCTCATCATCATATCAGCTACCTCTCTCCCTTTACCAGTCATAGTACCAACATTTAAAGTACCAACGCGAACCTCCACTCTCCACTCAATGGCTGGATTTTTTAAGTAAAAGTCTACTATAATAAATAAACAATATATAATAAACACTCATCAAGCACTTTACAAAAAACATTATAGGCCTCCCTTCAAAAATAAAACAGTCATAATTCTTTGGGTCATTCCCAAGATCTTTTGAAGGTTCCTATAAGAGGTCCATGCTGACAGGATTTCATTAAGATATTCCTAGAGAGTTTCTATCACTTTCCAAAAGGGTTCTATTGGATCGGATTTCTATCTCAAGCTAGATTTATAGGTGTGACATTGAGTGTACTTAACTTGACATTGAGTTGTCATGCCCATGACTCAAGCTTGAGATAGGTAAACTATGTCCATAAAAGAATGCACAAGTTCAGCAACAATACTCAGATAGCCTGTAGCATTCATATGATGACTGATACACCCAAAAAAAAAAACATTATCTACAGCATTACATAACCAGATTGGACTGTTGAAACAAAGCAGTTTTAACCCATGCGGTTGGTCAGCAAAAATCAAAGACTAGATTTGTCCAGTCTTTAACTTTAGTGAGCCTCTACTCACTTGAGCCCCAGTTTTGTATTCTTGGCTGACAGAATTGGAACCCAATGCTCACCATAAGTAGACAGTGTTACTGTATTATATTTGCCAGCTTGAAAGAGTCTGGCCTTCTTTAAAGACATTTTCTGTTCACAGAACTTCTGCTCAGTGGATTTTCTTTATTAAACAATTTTTTATGTATTTATATATACAAATCCTAGAATATCAGCAGTTATAAAAGAATGATGTAAGTATCATCTGTGTCAGTAAGACTAAGCTTTTGTTGAGAATCTGGCAGTAACTTGTAGTTGTATGCTCCAGATAAAAAATGTGCTTTTTTTGTGTTGTAATCCAATTAATTTAAGCATAGAGAGCAACTTATAAAATAGAGGAATATCAACCAAGCAACAGAGGAGGGACATTCATTATATTGGTAGAAGAATGCTGAGGATGGAGCCATGTATGAGGATGGTGTAAAAGAGGCAGATGTAGAGGACAGGGTGGTATGGAGACGGATAATCCGCTGTGGCGACCCCTAATGGGAGCAGCCGAAAGAAGAAGCTCAATAATGAAACGGTTTCATGAATGGGGTGAGAGACGTTCTCCAGCAATGATGATAGTTTTGCTACCATCCTCCTTTCTCCCACCTCCTGTACAGTGTCCAGAGGAATCCCCAGGACTGAGCTGGCCTTCCTGATCAGCTTGTCCAGTCTCTACCTGTCTGCAGTAGAGATGCTGCTGCCCCAGCAGACCACACCATAGAATATGGCTGAGGCCACCATATGACTAAGGCTCTCCCTGCACTCCAAAAGACCTTAGTCTCCTCAGCAGAAAAAGTCTGCTCTGCCCTTACTTATAAATTGCCTCAGTGTTGTCTGACCTTTCCAGTTTGCTGTTTAGATGAACACCCAGGTATTTGCAAGAGTCCACTCTCACAATGTCCTTTCCACTCAATGTTCACTAATGGTAATGATGAAGTGTGTTTGTGCCTACGGAAATCCACCACCAGTTCTTTGGTTTTCCCTGCATTTATATGGAGGCAGCTCCGTTGAAACGAGTCCACAAAGTTCTGTATAAGTCCTCTATACCCCCTGTCATCATCATCCGTGATCAGACCGACGATGTCAAAGTCATCAGAGAACTTCTGCAGGTGACAGGTTGCTGAGCTAAACATGAGGAGATTTTCCCTACATCTTCATAATTTCTCTGGACAGTGTTGTTATTACAATAAGCTTCAAGGCCACCATCATCAGTCCAATGCCTAAGAAGTCTTCTGTGTCCTGTATTAATGACTACCATCCCATCGGTTGCACAATACCAGTTCCCATAACAAAGAAAGTCCAGCAGAGCTTCTACTACCTGAAAAAGCTAAGGAAGGCCCAGCTCCCACCATCCATCCTTACCACATTCTGCAGAGGGACTATCAAGATCAAAAATGGATCAAAATGGATCAAAATACTCTACAAGACACTTGAAGACACCCAAGGACACCTGCTTCTGGGTCTCTCTCCACTCAATCACAGACATTTACATTTACGCACGTTCAAAGCCACACACACCCCTCACACTTACGGTAACAGTTTCTTTCCACAAGCTCCTTAATACAAAGGAGTCGAATAGCCCCCCGGCACACACACACACACACACACACACGTTTTCAGATGACTAAAAACATCGAGAGTTTGAGTAAATTGCTAATTGACATATTGCTGTTAAACAACAAATATTTAAATGTAGAATATGTATTATTATATACACAACTAATTAAAACTAAGACACATCTACAGTCTCAAAACATTAATGCATTGCTTATACTGCTTTCTTATAGCCACTTCCCATTTTGAAAGTTTTACATCCGTTTGCTGTACATCACAGCTATATTCTCTTTTTTCTTACCCATAAATGAATGACCTGTGAACATTGTCCTGGTTTTAATCAACAAGGTGTACTTTTGTCAAATAGGTGTCTACAGCTGCTTGTATTTTTTTTTTAAAAGGTTAATCAAAAGGTTTTTTTTAAAAGGACAATCAAAAGGTTAAACAATAAAAAAACAAACAAAAAAAAACATTTTCACAGTGTTCATTGCTAATATTTAACAAGGGTGCCAATATTAGTGGAGTGCACTGTACATGAAGTGGTTAGTAATTGTTAATTGGATAAGACTGTAAATAAGCACTGCAATTGCTAAGAAAATTGTAAACGAAAGTCTCCATTATTAAACATTTAATAACTAATTATATTCATAATCAAGTCCCTGTTAACACACAATTTTGTTTTGTTCTATTTCCACTTATGGTTTCTTACTCGTCATCTATTTTATTTTAATTATATCTGGATTTCTGTAAAGTTGCTTTCTGACAATGTCTATGGTTAAAAGCCTAATATCAATCAAAATCCACTAATTAAAAAACTTTCTTTTCGGCTTCTCCCGTTAGGGGTCGCCACAGCGGATCCTCCGCACGTTTGATTTGGCACATGTTTTACGCTGGATGCCCTTCCTAACGCAACCCTCCCCAATTTATCCGGGCTTGGGACCGGCACTAAGAGTGGCTGGGGATGGTTCCCTGACCGGGAATCGAACCCGGGTCGCAGCGGTGGGAGCGCTGCATCTTAACCACTAGACCACCAGGGGACCAATCAAAATCCACTAATTAATAAATAATTATACATGAATATCTAAATATTTCATTTAATATTTATTGGATACAATATTATTATTGAGATATATGAAAGTTTACAAATTTTTTTTTACGTTCAGAATAAAGATTATTCTTGAACTGTAATTTATTGGTATTTTATTGCAGAGTACATTTGTCTTGGCCAGATCTACTCATCACACAGTTATATTTGATGAAGTGTCATAGGCTAACATTTCCAGTGAACAGTCATGTAATATTTTCCCTCAGATACCAAGATGCCTCAAAACTGTGTAAACAATGCAGATAACTTCTGGCGAGGTTACATTTGCATCTTAAAAATGCAGTATGATGGCAGTGGTAAAAAAAGGCATACCACCTATATTTAGAAAGAAAAATAAGGGATTATGTCAAGAGTTGGGCCCCTCATTATTGTTGCATTACATGTGCAACTGATTATCTGAATCATTGGCAAACTTCTTACCCTCACATTTGTGGGGCACTGAGCAATGAGCATGGGAAGAGATTCCACCTGGATAATGCAGGCATGGAGAAAAGATACTAAGAGAAATGGTGTCCTTTAATGCTTGCTGAGTTCTGCTGGAATCTTTACAGGGATAATCCTACAGTTTACAGAACTACAGTTCACAAGATACAAGCCAAAAAGCACCGTTTAGATACAGAATAAAGATGAAACCTTTTTGTTTAATCTGATGTTAGAGCTTAAATTCTGTTATCATCTGTTATTCACATTATAATATCGTAAGCATTAAAACTGTATAATTTTGAGGTTGTATCTTAATAGTCTGAGAAGCTACACAGCAATGGGACCAACCCACCCATAATTCTGTAATCACTGTTATTGGTTGCAATAAAAATTGGTATTGGTATTAATAAAAATAGGTTTATTATGATTGGTGTGGCACCAATTAGTATATAACAGAAAATTTTTGCAAAGAAATAGGAGTTTTGCATCTTAAATTGGAGCATAATCTCATACCACCCCCTTCTAATTTTGAATAATTTTGATAACATTCAGGACTTAATGTTCCTTCATTAGTGACCCAATTCTGGTCAAATGTAGCTACTTTCATTTCCAATGTTTTTTACTTGTAGACCAGTGTAATCTAGCTTTCTTCATAATCTGCTTGCCATATTTCACATACTTTTTGTCTAGTTCTGTAGAGCAGTGGTCCTCAACCTTTTTTGAGCCACGGGCCGGTTTATTGTCAGACAATATTTTCACAGACATAACAAATCGTATTTTCTAAATATATTAATAAACGTGAATCCACTGTGTAGGTTTTGTTCATTTTGCTAGCTTGGGGGTTTCAATTTAGTGGTAATGTATTATGTGTTACTGGCCGGAGCAGCCCCTTTAAGAAGGTAGCGGATGTAGGTAATACATGTGACCGAGGCAAGCATCTTGACAGACATCAAGAGTGAGTCATAGACAGATGTGGTAGAGAGAATCCGGTAATTTTCCAAAATAAAACATCACTCAGAATTAGTTGAATAAAATGGAAATAATGTAAGTTATGTATTCTTTCTGTGCGGCCCGTTACAAATTGACCCATGGACGGGTGCCGGTCCGTGGCCCGGGGGGAGGGGACGACTGCTGTAGAGCATACTTGTTTTTTATTTAATGCAGCAGTGCAAATTAAAATGCACATTGCCTTTCAGATCAAATTAAGCTTTTATTAGATTTCAATATGCTGTCACTTCTTTCCAAAGTAAACACATCAGGAGGAAATTTTTTTTTAAAAAGCTCCCTTAAAGTGTGATTACTTCTAGAAAAGCAAATCTTTTGACAGTTTGGTGTGCTGGACCACTTAGACAATTGTAGCTGTTCATCAGTCTAGAAGGGTGTATAAGGCCACCTTTAAACAATCTGAAATCACAATTTGAAATTGATATAGACTGCATACAAATAGAGAGCTTTATATAGATGCCAGTCTTCCCAGTAGTGGGCATTCAAGGACAAAGGGCCTAAAAGGTCAGACATGTTTACTGCTTAGAGTCATAAAAAAAATAAGAGCTTCATTATGTACCCTACAGACCTAGGTAAGCACATTAAATGTTTAAAACCACCGTTCATGAAAATGAAACACAATGTATCATATTATATTTGGGCTTGTTTCACAACCCTATGAGCTGGTTAAACTTCTAGTTATTGAGACAAGCTACTTAACATGGTCTTTTAGTGGGTCTTGAAAGAGGAGAACTATATCATCAGCAAATCAATATTTGAATTTCTAAAGAAGTGAAAAAAAAAAATCAAGTGGTTGTAATGACCAAGACTAAAACTCAATCTTATTGAGATGATGTGGCAGAATCCTAAAAGAGCTGTCAAACATCAGTGAACTCACAAAACTATATAAGAGACTGCTAAATTGCTATTTCTATTTATTGTTGCTGAAGGTGGTTCTAGTGGTAATTTAGTGGTTAAGATTTTTGACTTGCTAGGAAGGTCATGAGTTCAAATCCCAGGACAACCAATCAAGCCAATCTTGCCCCTTGTGTAAGACCTTTAACTGCTTAGTCGTATATAAATTATATAAATGTAAGAATGTCTGCCAAATGCTACAAAAGTATACTGTTTGGGGAAAAATGGAGTGGAGGGCGAAGCCGGACGGAACGAGAGGTAAGAAACACCTGCAACTGATGAGCGTAATCTGTGCGCTGTGTTTCAGTCCGACGACGGCAATAAAGAGGAGCAAAACACAAACCTCCAGGAGAGAGAGCCACCAACAGAGAGATAAGCGGAAGGGTCGCCAAAAGGTGACTAAGCACCGGCAGGCACCGGTGAAAGACATGTTTGCCAGTGAGTGAACTGGGGGTGGACGCTAAAGTATTGCATGCCGATCCGTAAGGGACTGGCGGCAAACGTCAAGATGGAAAGGCGTCCCAAACTGCAAGTGTGTGGATGAGCCCTGGCGTGTGTACTGGAAAGCAAAGCGTCAGAGTGAAAACAAAAGTAAATAAAGAAAGCTCTGCTTTGTGAACTATTGACTGTCTATCTTTCTTCCAGTGGGATTTGTTACAGTGGTGCCGAAACCACGTGTCTGCCATGCCTCTCTAGGGAAGTAATGATGACAGTGCCAGGGACAGGCACTTGCTCTGTCTCTCATTCCCTCTCTCTTTCCCCACCCGCACGCCTACCCGCTCCTTGAAATCTGGGAGCACTCTCCACCACCTTCTGCCTCTCATGCCGCGGGGGGAGTCAGCTCAGGCTGGACGGTTTCCTGACCTTATCCGAGCGTTGGGAGTATGTACCAGCGGTGCGCTAATGGAGGGCGGAGCCAAATGGAACGAGTGGTAAGAAACACCTGCAGCTGATGAGAGTAATCAGTGCACTCTGTTTCAGTCCAGTGACGGCAATAAAGAGGACCGAGACACAAACCTTCAAGTGCAAGAGCCACCAACAGAGAGACAAGCGGAAGGGTGACTAAAGGTGACTAAGCGCGGGTGGGCACCGGTGAAAGACGTGTCGGCCAGTGCCCACCTGCGCTTAGTCACTTTATTCGGCCGGGAAATGAACTCGGGTGGTAGCTAAGGAAAGGCCGCTATGCTCCTAAAGGAAGCGCAACATATTTCACCCATTACACCGTGTAACAGACCCTGTCTTTCGTTAAAGCCTGTGTAAAGTTCATTAGATTCAGTGTAGACAGTGCGGCTTATTTATGTTTAAAATAAAAATCTTTGTCAAATTCAGTGGGTGCGGCTTATATATGGGTGCGCTTTATAGTCCGGAAATTACGGTAAATAAAGAAAGCTCTGGTTGGTGAACTATTGCCTGTCTATCTTTCTTCCAGTGCGGTACCAGTGGGATTTGTTACACATATATTTAAATGGCTTGTATCGACAGGTAAAGTACACTGAATGTATATATCTCAATGAGTAAATGGTGTGAGAATTCTTATATACTGTGTGGCTGTGACGGAATGATTGAGTTTGGGTGTGTGTAATTAGTTAGATGGTGAACAGACACTCTTTCTGGTTGTTAGGTTTTATAATTCTTGGGGACTGTTACATAGATATTTAAAGCAGGTGAAAGTGTTGTTTTTGTGCAATCCTTCACTCTTTACATTGGTATCAGTGTGTTTCTCTATTCTCTCTTCTGATTTGTCACTTATCAGGTTTCCACCATTGGTCAGTCATCATTGATGTTGACAGAAACAACCAGTCACATTTAAGGACCTGGATATAAAGTCCTCCTGGGAGACCCGGAAGAGAGGGGTTTTGTTGTTAACTTTTGTTTCCGCTACTATTTGTGCTGCTGTGTTTCTGTGCTTTGCCCATCACTTGTGCCACAGAGTCTACCTGTGGCAGGTGCTACATCAGACTGGAGGGAAGTAAAAAGAGAAGTACATCTTGTTACCTACTTTACAAAGAGAAGACAGGCAGAGGTAATTTCTGTTAAATGCACTAAGCAAGGAGTGAGTGTGACCCCATGTATTTCTTTTTTTATGTTAGGGAAAGTAGCATTAGGAAGGATGTAATTTTTTTATTTTATTTTGCTGTTTGATCACAAGGGGCATACAATATTAATATTGTACATACATTCTCCTACCACTGTGAAAAATTGTGGTTACACAGTAACAATAACAGGGTTGTTATTAGGTTATACTAATATTTTTATGTTTACATCTCCTTCATAACTTAAGGGATGCAACAGCACCCATGGTTATTGGATGCTACTATCTGCTACATGATTCTACCAAAATACATAAAATTATGCTTTATTTATTTTTTCTATTTTACATTTATTCTACAATGTTCCCTATTGGTGGTAATGCATTTTTGGGCAATACTAAATAGCTCATAAATCTAAAAGAATATTGAATTCCATTTATTAGAAAATTAAAACACATGAGAAATTGTGTAATAATCTTTAATACTTTACAAAGAGACATTCTCAAAACTTATCTCCCAAAATAAGCACTAGTACAGCTATACCAATCAGGAACTAATTTATGGTGAAGATGTGTTCTTAAAAATTACTTGGAAATATCGTGACATGGCCTACCCTACCCAGGGGTCTTAGGGAATGATGACCAGTTTACGGAAGTATATAGTAATTTTTTTATATTTTAATAAATAACAATACATAATTTAACAAAACAGCATTTTACAGTATATATGTATGTTGCAACGAGGCGTGTATGAGCGCAGTTCATGAGTGGCGGCAGAACCAGACATGCTCTGTTTTAGCATCTGGGGGTACCAATAAAAAAAGAGAGATAAGAGCTAAATTGGGCTTTGAAACAACAAGAACAGAGAAAAGAATTATGCTAATCAAGACAACTGAACTATGTCCTCTGTTGGCGAAAGTAAGGCATCTCACAAGGACACACACATCCTGGCAGTGTACCAACGTATCGTAGCACATACAGTATATGATGCTATGTTTGCCTGCTATGCAAAACTTTTACAATTTTGGTTTATCCCAATCATTTGAACCGATTCTCCAGGCAGAGGGACCGAGCTGAGAAGGATGTGCTGCAAGTTAGAGGAATAAAGGATGGAGATGGAAATGTGTTGACTAGTGAGGAGAGTGTGTTGAGAAGATGAAGGGAGTATTTTGAGCAGCTGATGAACGTGGAAAATAAGAGAGAGGAAAGGTTGGATGGTGTGGAGTTGGTAAAGCAGGAAGTGGATAGAATTAGAAGCATGGAGATGTTTAGGAGAGATAGCAGTGAAGTTTTTAACAAGATTGTTTAACAGGATTTTGGAAGGTGAGAGGATGCCTGAGGGTTGGAGAAGGAGTGTGCTGGTACCGATCTTTAGGAACAAGGGGGATGTGCAGACCTGCATGTATGAGACATGTATGAGAACAGTGTAAAAGCAGTAAAGTGTGCAGTAGGAATGACAGACTGGTTCAAGGTGGAGGTTGGACTACATCAGTATCAGAATCAGGTTTATTGGCCAAGTCTGTTAACACACACAAGGAATTTAGTTCCAGCTGTTAGTGACTCTCAAAGTACAGACATAAATAAAAACTATACATTCAGCTTGGACTATTCAAGACAAAACAGACAAGACAAGACAAAAACAGACTACACAAGACAATACAGACCATGTGAAACAGTATAGACAGTGTCAGTATTAAATAAGGATAAAGGTTATATGACAGAACAGTAATGTACATAAAGTGTGAGAGTGCATGGTAGTGCAAATGACAGTATTGTGCGTCAGGTATGATAAAGAGTTTACTATAGAACTATAGAACTGCAATATATAGCAGCCATAGTGTGTGAATATACAGATAGTGTGATGACTGACAGTTCTGTGCAGTACTTATAGATATGAAGCAGGAAATATACTTATGGTAAGTTGTTGATGAGGCTGATTGCTTGGAGAAAGAAACTGTTCCTGTGTCTGGCAGTTTTGGTGAACAAAGTTCTGTAGTGCCTGCCAGAAGGGAGGAGCTGAAAGATGTTGTGTCCAGGGTGCAAAGGGTCAGTAGTGATTTTTTCTGCCCGGTTTCTGGTTCTTGTATGGTACAAGTCCTGGAGAGTGGGCTGGGGAGCACGAATTATTTTTTCTGCTGTTTTAACTGTTTTCTGCAATCTGTTTCTGTCCTGTTTTGTGCTGCTCCAAACCAGCTGGTGATTGATGAGCACAGGACAGATCAGATTCTATGACTGCAGTGTAGAACTGTATCAACAGCTCCTGTGGCAGACCGTACTTCCCTAATTGGCATAGAAAGTATATCCTCTGCGAAGTTCTCCACAGATGACACAGGGCTGTTGGATATTGTGAGGGGGAGTAGTGTTGAAGGGTGTTTCCTAAAGTCCACTATCATCTCCACAGTTTTGAGTGTGTTTAGCTCAAGGTTGTTCTGACTGCACCATAGCACCAGCTGCTTTACCTCCTGCTCATATGCAGACTCGTCGCCATCTTGGATGAGTCAGATGAGCGTGGTGTCATCTGCAAATTTCAGGAGTTTAACAGTTGGGTCACTTAATGTGCAGTCTGTCATATAAAGGGAGAATAGCAGTGGGGAAAGGACACATCCCTGAGGAGCACCAGTGCTGACTATCCGAATACCAGAGGTAACATCTCCCAGTCTCACCTGTTGTTTCCTGACAGTTGGCAGGGGTTATAGTGAAGTTTAGGAATTTGGAGTGGAGAATTCCCGGAATTATTTTATTGAAAGCTGAACTGAAGTCAACAAACAGAATCCGGGCATATGTTCCTGGGCAGTCAAGGTGTTGCAGAATATAGTTCAGCCCCATGTTGACTGCGTCATCCACCGATCTGTTTGCTCGGTATGCAAACTGTAGGGGATCCAGCAGCTGTTCTGTCACCTTCTTTAGAGAGGCCAATACCAGCTTTTCAAAGGTCTTCATGACAACAGATGTCAGAGCGACAGGCCTGTAGTCATTCAGTCCAGTAATGGAGGGTTTCTTGATTGTGGAGAGTTTAAAGCTGGAGGGGTACTCACACAGCTCCAGTGATCTGTTAAAGATATAGGTGAAGATGGGAGACAGTTGGTGAGCACATGCTCTGAGACAGGAGGGGGAGACACCATCTGGGCCGGGAGCTTTCCTTGTCTTCTGTCTCTGAAAGAGCCGATACACATCCTCTTCACAAATCGTGAGCGCAACTTGAGTGCTGGGAGGAGTTGTAAGAGGGGTTCCCATAGATGTGATGGTGGCAGACATTGGTCTGGGTTGGATGAGAGGTGTTCTCAAACCTGCAGTAGAAGGTGTTGAGGTCGTGTTGAGGTCATCAGCCAGGTTTTTGTTTGCTTTAGTGGGGATGGGTGGTCTCCTGTAGTTTGTGATATCTTGCAGGCCTTTCCACACTGATGCACGGTCGTTAGTTAAAAACCTGCTTTTTTAGCTTTTCCGAGTAGCTTCTTTTGGCTATTCTAATCTCTTTTGTCAGTTGGCTCCTGGCCTGCTTGTACAGTGCTTTGTCCTCCCCTCTGTAGGCATCTTCCTTGGCATGTCACATTTTTTTCAGCTTGGCTGTGAACTATGGCTTGTTGTTAATGAATTTGCAGAAGGTTTTGGTTGGCACACACATGTCTTCACTAAAACTGATATAGGATGTCACAGTGTCAGCCAATTCATCCAGGCTGTCAGTTTCAGAGACACTCCAATCAGTGCAGTCAAAGCAGTTTTGTAGTTCCTGCTTTGCCTCACTGGTCCATCTCTTCACTGTTTTGACTACAGGCTTAACAGATTTTAGTTTCTGCCTGTATGTTGGAATAAGATGAACCAAACAGTGATCAGAGTTCCCTAAAGCTGCCCAGGGTGCAGAGCGATATGCGTCCTTAAGAATGGTGTAGCAATGATCCAGTTTTTCTCTCTTGTCGGACAATTATTATGTTGCCTGTATTTTGGAAGTTCAAGTGTTAGTTTTGCTCTGTTACAGTCTCTAAGGATAATAAAAAGAGAACCTGGATGTTTTTGCTTTAAGCCAGATATTTGGTTTGCCAGGTTTTGCAGTGCATCACTCGGCCTGCGGTGGGATGTAAACTGCGGTGTACGGCCCACGGGCCACATCCGGCCCTTTGTACGTCCTTGTCCGGCCCGTGTGAGGCCAATCATAAATTACAGGGATGCACCAAAAATTTGGCCACCAAAAATTTTCGCCCGAAATTCCTAAATCACCGAAACAACACGGCAGAAACACAATTGTAATGACGCAATAAAAGAAGCGCAGCCAGCACACGGTTATCTGGATAAAAGCCAACATGTCTGCGGTGTGGACTTATTTCAATATCTCGGAGAAAGACCCATGAATAGTGATTTGCAAAACATGCAATGCTGAAATTTCAAGAGGGGGTGTACCTGCAAAGAGTTTCTCCATGTCGGTTTTAATTTATAACCTGAAATCCAAACATCCTGATTGCCATTCTAAATATGAGAAGAATGCGATGCAGAAAAGTAAAGTCAATCCGAGCACGCGCACTCCGTCTGTGGTGGACGTTTTTAAAAGGGCAAGAAAGTTTTCCAATGATAGTGCCAAGGCAAAATGCATAACATAAAATATTATGGAATTCATTGCTTTAGATCAGTGGTCGCCAGTGGATCGACGGGATGATCTTTGAAACATTCCTCGTGGATTCCGAAAATAATAATAATTATAATATAATATTATTTATTACACGGCTCTTCTTAATGCTGTAGATTAGAACGTTCCATTCACTTGAAAGGGCTTCCAAATGTTCGGCGGTCAATTATTTCCGTTTAACACACCATTGCTAATAATAACTGACTGCTGTCTGTCTGTCAATACTATGAATGGTAACAAATAAATAACAATAATTTATAATAATAAATAAAAAACTTTTGTAATTGATTCTTTGAATTGCAATGCATTGATTTTAGTGAGGTTAGTACACACTCATAGCCATAGCATAAATGCAATGGTTCTAATAATTGACTTTCTTTTCTTTCGGTGTTTCGGTTTTCGGTTTTGGCCTTGGTTTCGGTGCATCCCTAAAATATTATCGTTGGTGTGGCCCTCTGACACAATTCAGGTTTCTTATGTGGCCCCTTGTAAAAATTAATTGCCCACCCCTGCTGTAAACCAACGTTCGTTAATGTAAAAGCAGGTTCTGCCGCCTTTTGTTTTGCCCGATAGATCCGGTACGCGATCCGCTCGGTGTAAGTGGAAGCCCGAGAGAAGTAATCCGCTGTCCGGGATTGAGTGACTGAGGCCAGTTTTGGAAAAACAGAGAGCAGCGGAGCATGCAAAGTCTTTGTTTGTTCCATTAAGAAGAGTCAGTCGGCAGTGACCGGAGGTTCGCCAGGTGAATCGACGGGAGCGCAGTTCTAAATCCCCTCTGTCGTAGCTTCACTAGTGCCAAGGATCAGCTCTAAGCCCTTTCCTGAGTGTGTTAGAGAAGTGTAGAAAATAGTGCAGGCAGGGTGGAGTAGGTGGAGAAGAGTGGCAGGAGTGATTTGTGCTAGAAGGGTATCTGCGAGAGTAAAAGGGGGAGTTTATAGGACTGTGGTGAGACCTGCGATGTTGTATGGTTTGCAGACAGTGGCAGGAGGTAAAGCTGGAGGTAGCAGAGCTAAAGATGTTGAGGTTTTCGTTGGGAGTGACGAAGATGGACAGGATTAGAAATTTGTTTATTAGAGGCTCAGCGCATGTAGGACGTTTAGGAGACAAGGTGAGGGAGGCGCGATTGAGATGGTTTGGACATGTTCAGAGGAGGGACATGGGGGATATCGGAAGGAGAATGCTGAGGATGGAGCCACCAGGAAGGAGGAAAAGAGGAAGACCAAGGAGGTGGTTTATGAATGTGGTGAGGGAAGACATGCAGGTAGTTGGGTTGAAAGAGGCAGATGTAGAGGACAGGGGGGTATGGAGACGGATGATCCGCTGTGGCGACCCCTAATGGGAGAAGCCGAAAGAAGAAAAATAAGAAGTTCTATCACTATCAGCATCATAAGATCAAGGGTCATTGTAACAAGAGGACTACCTGTATATTGAACCGCAATTATTTATATTTGAAAAACTGGAATGCATGAGTTGTTAACATACTGTAAGGACTGCCAGTAAAAAAACACTTTAAGTGACACATGACAACTATAAATATAGTTAACCACAGTTAGCACCATCAAAAATAATTATAACTTTTTTCAAAAACATGAGGATGCTAAAAGCCACTGTTCTCACTGTGGCATTTGAACCTGGCAAGTTTTAACATAAAGAGGTTGTAATCAGAAGGAACAAAAAGACCTCATGGGCTATCTTTGCCAGATGCAAAAAATAGCTGCACGAAACTGACTAAACACATTAGCTGCACCAAAGGAAAAATCACGACAAGCACCACACAAGAAAGTCTCTCAATCAGTCTATAATGCTTTATAATCAATACTACTCTCCCTTTATTTGATGACTTTTTGGTACTTTTAAAGGTTAAAATATTTCTTGATGTTTAGTCAGCCACCCTATTATAACTACCCTACCCTCAGCTACCCTGTTATTTCTAATCTTTCATTGTACAGCCTGTGCCCACCAGAATTGTGAAAAAGAGTTTTCCTCTGAACTTTCTCATTTACTGAAGGCAGTTCATCATACAGAACCAATATAACAGACAAATATTAATTCTGAACTGCTCCAGATGATGTAGGTGGCACAGTTGCGATGGTATTGTAGAGGTTTGGAGTTGTCTTAACTGGGTTTCTTGTTTTAGTAAAATAGTATTCACCCTCTATATGTGAAATGCTTCTCTCTCTGTAATGCCATGCGTTGTTATATTGCGTTTTTGTATAGTATTGATGGTTTCTATAATTGCGACATGATGGTTGTATCAAGAGGTGGATTAAGTCGGGTAAGTCTCCACTGAAGGCCCAAATTCCAAATGCACGGCCCATCATAGTGATGATGGTGATCATATCACATTTATATATCACAATTATATCATATCACATTTATTCTTCCTCCATTGTTGGTAATACCTTTATATTTTATATATGTATATAAGTTATCTCTTTGCTGGATAAGATTGCAGCATCTAAATGTTAGAGAGTTTTACCAAGAGTGAGAGCAGTGTTGTTTCTGTTAGGTCTGTAGCTTCTATTAAGTCTGGATAACTAGGTAGATTTAGCAATCTCCCAACTCAGTATTAGTGCCTTTGTCCCTGCATAATGATTACATTTGCTGGGTCATGACTCCTCAGCAGCATCGCAAAGCCAAAGCTAATGGGAGCACCACTCCTCTCCACGTTATGTGTATAAGAGGTCTGTTGTCCTCAGTAAAACCAGCACTGAGAAACCTGAAAGTGTTTTAGTTAAAGGAAACTCTTAAGACATATAAAATTAGTTAGGGCTGAAGGGGCATCAATAACACTAGTCAGATGTACACTGTGAGCCAAAGCACCAGACAAAGGTAATAATGGGGATCTTAGATAATAATAATAATTGTAGTGTTTCATGTTAAGCTAATGGCAAATACCTTCATTAGTATGATATTACTAAGAGTAGCATTGAACAGTTAGGTAATTTTTATTAAAGGCAATGTCCATTACAGTTATGTGCTCTGTCCTCATCCCAATCCAATGTAGTAATGTAATTTAAA
Source organism: Silurus aristotelis (assembly GCF_946808225.1). Taxonomy (NCBI): domain Eukaryota; kingdom Metazoa; phylum Chordata; class Actinopteri; order Siluriformes; family Siluridae; genus Silurus; species Silurus aristotelis. The sequence goes on along the minus strand of NC_139587.1, from coordinate 12,519,122 downwards.
AGCAAGATTATGAGTTTTATAAATAGCACAAAGTTTCAGAGCACTCCTAGTTAATTGTAGACTATACAAAACCAAGGTTCAGATAAGCAGGCTTAACCAACTATATACAGTGAGAAAAATAAGTATTTGAACACCCTGCTATTTTGCAAGTTCTCCCACTTAGAAATCATGGAGGGGTCTGAAATTGTCATCGTAGGTGCATGTTCACTGTGAGAGACATAATCTAAAAAAAAAAAATCCAGAAATCACAATATATGATTTTTAAACTATTTATTTGTATGATACAGCTGCAAATAAGTATTTGAACACCTGTCTATCAGCTAGAATTCTGACCCTCAAAGACCTGTTAGTCTGCCTTTAAAATGTCCACCTCCACTACATTTAGTATCCTAAATTAGATGCACCTGTTTTAGGTCGTTAGCTGCATAAAGACACCTGTCCACCCCATACAATCAGTAAGAATCCAACTACTAACATAGCCAAGACCAAAGAGCTGTCCAAAGACACTAGAGACAAAATTGTACACCTCCACAAGGCTAGAAAGGGCTACGGGGAAATCGCCAAGCAGCTTGGTAAAAAAGGTCCACTGTTGGAGCAATCATTAGAAAATGGAAGAAGCTAAACATGACTGTCAATCTCCCTCGGACTGGGGCTCCATGCAAGATCTCACCTCGTGGGGTCTCAATGATCCTAAGGAAGGTGAGAAATCAGCCCAGAACTACACGGGAGGAGCTGGTCAATGACCTGAAAAGAGCTGGGACCACCGTTTACAAGGTTACTTTTGGTAATACACTAAGACGTCATGGTTTGAAATCATGCATGGCACGGAAGGTTCCCCTGCTTAAACCAGCACATGTCCAGGCACGTCTTAAGTTTGCCAATGACCATTTGGATGATCCAGAGGAGTCATGGGAGAAAGTCATGTGGTCAGATGAGACCAAAATAGAACTTTTGGGTCATAATTCCACTAAACGTGTTTGGAGGAAGAAGAATGATGAGTACCATCCTAAGAACACCATCCCTACTGTGAAGCATGGGGGTGTTAGCATCATGCTTTGGGGGTGTTTTTCTGCACATGGGACAGGGCGACTGCACTGTATTAAGGAGAGGATGACCGGGGCCATGTATTGCGAGATTTTGGGGAACAACCTCCTTCCCTCAGTTAGAGCATTGAAGATGGGTCGAGGCTGGGTCTTCCAACATGACAATGACCCGAAGCACACAGCCAGGATAACGAGGAGTGGCTCTGTAAGAAGCATATCAAGGTTCTGGCGTGGCCTAGCCAGTCTCCAGACCTAAACCCAATAGAGAATCTTTGGAGAGAGCTCAAACTCCTTGTTTCTCAGCAACAGGCCAGAAACCTGACTGATTTAGAGAAGATCTGTGTGGAGGAGTGGGCCAAAATTCCTCCTGCAGTGTGTGCAAACCTGGTGAAAAACTACAGGAAACGTTTGACCTCTGTAATTGCAAACAAAGGCTACTGTACCAACTATTAACATTGACTTTCTCAGGTGTTCAAATACTTATTTGCAGCTGTATCATACAAATAAATAGTTAAAAAAATCATACATTGTGATTTCTGTATTTTTTTTTTAAGATTATGTCTCTCACAGTGGACATGCACCTATGATGACAATTTCAGACCCCTCCATGATTTCTAAGTGGGAGAACTTGCAAAATAGCAGGGTGTTCAAATACTTATTTTCCTCACTGTAGATCCATTTAAGTTCCAAAATGTTAAGGCTGTGAATATTCCCTAAAATAAAAAAAGTGTAGACAATTTGTTTAAGTAACCTAACACAGAGTTGGTGTGAAGTCTTGGCTCCTCGGGGAAATTGCACATCTTTGGTCATCCACAACGTCTGACTGGAGTGTGTAGTGTTTCGACCATGTATAAATCCGAATTGGAGGAGTCCCCAAAATGTGCCAGTTAGTGTGCTCAAACAATCATGAACACTAGTGATGGCTCCTGCTCGCCATGTTCTCACCTGCTTCAGAATTTGTCTGAGGCATCTGGTGTGTGGCCTGTATGCTGGGATTAAAATACCAGCAATGAAGTCTGAGTAGCCAAGGTGAGAGAAGGCTCTGCCCAGTATGTGCCACAAATATTTGTGTAAACAAGATCCACTGCATTCGCCCATGTTGCATAGTTCGCATGTTGGTGGCATTTAGGGAGCACTGATTAGATATAATTTACATGTTTGTTCTTTAATTCACTACTAATCCCATACAAATAATTAAGTAGCTCTGTAGCAGTAGCAATAGGGGAATGTAAATTCCAACTAAAAGAGCAGTGTTGAATTCTTGTGGTAAATTAAAAAATTTACAGCAATAAACAACAAGCACAAAGTTAAATTGTTGTACCATTCCTTGTTGATATAAACACACAAGCCACCACTGTGAGCCTTACTATACACTTTTGTCAGCACAAAAGAAAGTGAGCATATCTATAGAATGTCACTGTATGTACAGTCATTGAGCCACATCTAAGTAAAAACAAAGACACAGAAGTCTCTAACCTCTGCCACATATGTGACACATTGTGTGTCTGCTGGAGCTGATGTAGGCCATTTGGTATGATATCTTTATACCTAAAGCTGGCACAAACAGTTTTGCACTCATTAACATTTGATACTGCCAAGAACAGACTTCATGTTAAAACTATAATGCATTTTTGGTTGACATTATTGCACTTTTTTCACCATATAGTACACAGTTACAGAAAAGAATTATTTGGTGCAATTTTATACCGACCCGGCATAAAATTATGGCATTAAAACATTATGACCGGTGTAGTGTATAACACTGATTATCTCTGAATCATGGCACCTGATAGTGGGTGGCATATATTAGGCAGCAAGTGAACATATTGTCCATAAAAATAGTTTAAAATTGGAAAAATAGGCAAGCGCAAGGATTTGAGTGCATTTGACAAGGGTCAAACTGTGATGGCTAGATGACTGGGTCAAGCATCTTTAAAACTACAGCTCTTGTGGGGTGTTCCCAGTCTGCTGTGTTCAGTATCTATCAAAGTGGTTCATTTTTTCACAGTTAGAAAAATTAGTTAGTAGTGTAGACCTATGCCCTACAGTGCTCAGCATTGTGTGAAATAATATTTGAAGCTGTAGCCAGCTAGAGTTGGGCACAAGCAAAACCTTGTCCCTGTACCTTTGTTCATGTCTATCAGTTGCTTTTTCTTCTGCTGCCGTTCCTGCTTTTCCCGCTCAGCTTTTTCCTTTGCTAGCTTGGCCCGCTTAATCTTCTCCTCCATCTCCTTTTTCTTGTAGTTTTCCTTAACAGCCTCCTGGAGAAGGGGAAAGAATAAGTGAGGATGAGTTTTAGTAGTAGAAAAAAATCAAGGAAGAAATAAATAAGCTGTTGTTCCAAGCTATAGGTGACGATTTCTCACAGTACAACACTGCAGGATGTCTCTCTTTGTGCAGCACATGATTGAATGTCAACAGAAATATACTGTAGAGAACACACAATGGCAATACAATATGGAGTTTATTGTAGTATATGCACTAAGAAATCATCCTAGCTGAGAAGACTGCTGACAGAGAGACATACATCAAACACTGCTGTCAGTAACAGAGACAGACATCAAAGAGGCTACAGAAACAGAAAGATTTGTACACTGTACTTTAATTAAGATACAGATTTATGACTGAAACAAGAACAAGTACAACTGTACAATATCTACAGGTAAATTGAGTATGCCCCCCACACACAAAAGTAAAGAAAAGAAGTTTTGATATAATAAATCTTGACAGTAGTATTATAATCCCTGCTATATACTCAGTGATGATATACAGGAATTGAAAGTGTTGCAAGGTTTACAAGGTGATGTGTATGGCTAAAGCAAAGGAAAAGACATATGAGGAGCTGTATGAGAAGTTGGACGAAGAAGAAAAGGATATACTGATTGGCCAGGCAGAGGAACCGAGCTTAGAACGATGTCCTGCAAGTTAGAGCAGTAAAGGATGCAAATGGAAATGTGTTGACTAGTGAGGAGAGTGTGGAGGGAGAATTTTGAGCAACTGATGAATGAGGAAAATGAGAGGGAGAAGGGTGGATGATATCGAAATGATAACAGGAAGTGGATAGGATTAGTAAGGAGGAAGTGAGAGCAGCGATTGAGAGAGTAAAGAGTGGAAAGTTGGTAGGACCAGATGACATACCAGTAGAAGCATGGAGAGGTTTAGGAGAGATGGCAGTGGAGTTTTTAACCAAGATTTTGGAAGGTGAAAGGATGCCTGAGGAGTGAAGTGTGCTGGTACTGATTTTGAAGAATTAGGAAGATGTGCAGACCTGCAGTAACTACATGGGATTTAAATTGATCAGCCACACCATGAAGTTATTGGGAAAGAGTAGCAGCCAGGCTGAGGGATAAGGTGACCACCTGTTTATATAATTATGTTTATTAAAACACACTAAGGCAATATATTTTCTATTTAGTGCCGCAGTATTGTCCGCTGTTAGTCAATTGTTCTATACATTTTTAAACAGCCAATTTACAGCGTTTCTGACTACCACATAAAATGTGTAAATATGTGTAAACTATAAATATGTATGAATGTATGGTAGCTGGTTAGTAATGGTAAGTGATGCATTTTAATATTTTACTTATTATAACTTATTATGGGTAAGAGTGAGTAGCCCAGGTGTCTTTTCTGAAGTCTGTAACATATAGTATATTGTGCTGTGTTTTAGCTTCTACTTCTTCTTCTAGCTTTCTACTCGTATCTGGATCGTTCCTACTGGCTCTGACCTACACAGGTGTTGGAGGATGCAATGTACCAACATTGGTCCAGTGCACCTGTTCAAACCTGAGCTAAGGTTACTGTTTATGCAGAATTTGCTAACATGGGTTTCCTCATTATTATAGAGGTTTCCTCTCAGTTCCTAAAACATGCTGGTATCAAAACTGGCTATGCTAAACTGTACCACATAGGTATGTAAGCCAGTTAAAATAATTTGCCACAAATTTCTTGTTTGTGCCAGCATTTTAAATGTAACATTTTCCATTTTTTCGCCTAAATAATCTTACATTATCTCATCAGCTGCATTCTCTTTTTTATTTTTATTTATTTATTTATTTTTTTTAAGAAAAGAAGCAAGCAGAGGTCATTTTGGGGTAATTCCAAACTTTAAACAAAAGAAAAAGAAATCTCCACACTAAGGTACTTAAAATATCTAATACAGTCAAACCCACTTATCTCGACCTCGGTTAACTCGCCAACCCTATTAAGTCGACGTTTTTGAAGTGGAACCGCCAAATTCTCGCTTTGTCTCAGCATTTTTTTGCCACTTAACGGCTGTTAGGTCAGGAATCCCCTGCCACGCCCCCTTTGGCGGCGGCATTCCCCGAAGCACCCTGCTTCTTCTCCTGTGTGGGCGAGCTCGTCGCAGTCATGCTGATCACACACACCTGACTCTCATTCACTCACTCATCCCATCTCCTATTTATGCCCCTCACCTCCACACACTCGCGGTCCGTTATTGTTTGTGCATGATCGTATGTGTTGGTTTATGTCGGTCTGTGTAATCGTGTATACGTATCCCGCTACGTACCCTTCTTCTCGGACGCCGCATTCTCTGAACGGCACCCCGGATTACCCCGATCCTGCTGTTTTCCATGTTCACGCTGTCTGCACCCCGTTTATCCGTTGCTGCCCAGCACTGCGCTTTCCATAGCGCGTATCCGTAAAATCTCTACACGAACTGTCTCTGCTTTCACAGAACTTCTTGGACCGCGCTCCCGGAGCGCACCACTGGAAATTACTGCTTCGCTACAAATATTGGTGGATTATCTTCTGAGTATTCTCAATAAACTTTGTTTGCGTTTACTTCGGCTTCCGCCTTCTATTCCGCATTACAGGTTATCTCGATCCGCATGACCAATCAAACAAATTGCGGCAACACTGTTGTGTAAAAAAACCTCCAAAAATACGTGCATGCACATTCTCATTTAATAACGCACATCATGTACAAAAATAAATTTCAAGCACGTTAATAAATTGCCTCCATATTGGTTTTCGTTTATCTCGATCATCGGTTATCTCGACGCTTTTTGGCGTCCCCTAGGCTGGTGACATAACCGGGTTCCACTGTACCGCAAACATACAAGTTTCTTCAGTATGTGGAGTGCAGAATGTTTAATCCGTCTTTCTCTGTTGCTAGTAATAAGTTATTTATGTATTTTCTAGATATTCTAGATATTAGATAAGACTAAATGCACAGCCAGCATCTGTTGATCTGAAATGACTGTTAAATATTAGATCTCTTATGTCAAATGTGCTATTTATAAATCAAATTATCCCCTGGTGGTCTAGTGGTTAAGATGCAGCGCTCCCACCGCTGCGACCCGGGTTCGATTCCCGGTCAGGGAACCATCCCCAGCCACTCTTAGTGCCGGTCCCAAGCCCGGATAAATTGGGGAGGGTTGCGTTAGGAAGGGCATCCAGCGTAAAACATGTGCCAAATCAAACGTGCGGAGGATCCGCTGTGGCGACCCCTAACGGGAGAAGCCGAAAAGAAAGTTTTAGTCTTCCTGCATATAGTTATGTCAGATGAGGCGGTATTGCAGTTATTTTCAGAGATGGCAAAAGTACACACATCCTTCACTTAAGTTAAAGAAGTATGAGCTCTGACATGTACTTAAGTAAAAAAGTAGCTATTACTATGCAGTACCTGTTTTAGTGTCATGCGGGTAACTGGACCTCTCACTTATCATATTAATATAATAATGCAAATTAATTATTACACCATGAAGTTATAGGAAAGAGTAGTGGAAGCCAGGCTGAGAGAAGAGGTGACCATCTGTGAGCAACAGTATGGTTTTATGCCGAAGAAGAGCACTACAGACGCATTATTTGAGAATGTTGATGGAGAAGTATAGAGAAGGTCAGAAGGAGTTGCATTGTGTGTTTGTGGATTTAGAAAAAGCATATGACAGGGTGCCAAGAGAGGAGTTGTGGTATTGTATGAGGAAGTCAGGTGTGTCAGAGAAGTATGTAAGGGTGGTGCAGGACATGAGGACAGTGTGACAGTAGTGAAGTGTGCAGAAGGAACGACAGACTGGTTCAAAGTGGAGGTTGGACTGCATCAAGGATTGGCTCTGAGCCCTTTTTTGTTTGCAGTGGTGATGGACTGGTTGATGGAACGAGGTCAGACAGGAGTCCATGGACTTTGATGTTTGCTGATAATATGGTTATTTGTGGTAAGAGTAGGGAGCAGGTTGAGAAGAGCCTGGAGAGGTGGAGGTACGCGCTGGAGAGAAGGGGAATGAAAGTCAGTAGGAGTAAGACATAGTAAATGTGTGTGAATGAGAGGGAGGGCAGTGGAGTGGTGTGGTTGCAGGAAGAAAAGGTGGAGAAGGTGGAGGAGTTCAGGTACCTGGGGTCAACAGTGCAAAGTAATGGAGAGTGCGCGTTAGAGAAGTGAAGAAAGGAGTGCTGGCAGGGTGGAGTGGGTGGAGTAGAGTGGCAGGAGTGATTTGTGATAGAAGGGTATTACAAAAGTGAAAGGGAAAGTTTATAGGACTGGGGTGAGACCTGTGATGTTGTATGGTTTAGAGACAGTGGCATTGAGTAGAAGACAGGAGGTGGAGCTGGAGGTAGCAGAGCTGAAGATGTTGAGGTTTTCGTTGGGAGTGACGAGGATGGACAGGGTTAGAAACTAGTTTATTAGAGGGACAGCGCATGTAAGACGTTTTGAAGACAAAGCGAGAAAGGCGAGATTGAGATGGTTTGGACATGTTCAGAGGAGGGACATGGGGTATATCAGTAGGAGAATGCTGAGGATAGAGCTGCCAGGAAGAAGGAAAAGAGGAAGACCAAGGAGGAGGTTTATGGATGTGGTGAGGGAAGACATGCAGGTAGTTGGGTTGAAAGAGGCAGATGTAGAGGACAGAGGGCAATGGAGACGGATGACCGCTGTGGCGACCCCTAATGGGAGAAGCCGAAAGAAGGAGAAGAATGCAAATTAATTATCTAAGGAATGCATCCAGGCTATAAACAACCACAGAGCAGAGAAAAGATGATGATCAGGAGATCAGGAAAGTCTCTGTTCTCTGTCATGTTTACATTGCTGACTTCCTCTGTCTCAACCATGTTAGCCATACTTATTGTTACCATCTGCCTTGCTCATTGTTAGCTTTGTAGGCCAGCTTACAACTGTGTGTGAGAGCCAGGAAATTATACACCAGTGGTAGGTTGAAATAGCAGCGCAATGACAAGAAATAGGTTGATGTCACCAAACAGATGAAAACTAAAGTAATGAGTCTGGTTTGAACATTTAAGAATAGAAAGTACAGATAATTGTCTAAAAATGTAATGAATGAAAGTAAAATGTCAAAAAAAAAAAATACTGATACCAGAAAAATCTACTTAAGTACAACAACAAAGTATTTATAATTCATTACTCTATCTCTTTGGTTATTTATAATAATCTTAGCATCACACATAAAACTAAACAAATGTAACATTCTAATTTCTTTACACCAGCTTCCAAAAATGTGTCAGTCAGTTCCATTTATTATTATTTATAGAAAACCAGGGCTCTATTCTTTTTTCCTTGCTGAATTTGTGGATTTAATTTCAAGCCTAGCGTCTTTACACAAGGCATTAATTGTTGCTGATTTTAAAATTCATTTTGATAACCAGGATGACCATCTGAGAACAACAATTGCAGATTCAGTAGCATTAAATCAGACTGTCATAGGACCTACTCATAGTGGTAAACACTCACTCGATTTAATACTAACATTTGGATTAAATATCAGAACTATAATCATAGTTCCAAAATCTAGTCAAGTTACTACGAATCATTTTCTTATATCCTTTAAAAATATACCTCAGACACATTATATGTACCTCGCCATTTTACAGTGTAAAACGTTCAATCACGTCAGCTACTGTAATGAGATTTACCAATAACCTCTTGGAGTTACTGACAATGACTGGACTGGATAAGCACTGACAATTAAAAGTAAATCGTGGAAGCATGTTTACGGCCAAAAAAAGCCAGTTCTTTTTTTGGTGAATCCGTCGCCAGTCTCCTCTTTCTTCCACACTGATACCAAAACCTGGGATTTTGAAATAGAGTTATTCAGTCATGCTGCCATGGAGCCAGCTGAGTGAGCTGGTCAAAGCACTTGCAGAGCTCCAGCAGACACAACACCAAGCCCTTCTCCAGCTGCAAGCTGAGTATGATCAATACATCCAAGCACTGCACCAAGCTTAGGAGTAGGACTGAAATGAGTTCCATAGCACCCTGGAGAAGCAGAGTGCTCCAGTTGCTGCCACCTACATTCTGTTCAACATGATAGGGCCGCAGGATGATGCTGAGGCTTTCCTTAAGCCATATGTGCATACAGCCACCGCGAGGGGCTGCCCAGCATTGGACAAAGCACACCACCACCATCTGCCACTCTTCTCCAGTGAAGCCTAGCTCACAGTCCAGAAGTTCCCAACTGACTGCATTTTGAATTACTTCTATCTAAAACAAGCAATCCTCCAGCAGGTTGCCAGGACCCACGAGCAGCACAGATAGCGATTCTGTTGTATAACAATCTGTATAGTCGGCTGACCACTTGCCTTCGTGCAGGTGCTTTGCGATGCCTGCCTGAAGTGGCTGCTGAAGAACGATTGTTAAGCTAACAAAATCATCGACCTGTTGGTACTGGAGCAGTTCATCACCTGACTCCCAACGAGGACAGCAGAAGTCACCCTGTACAAACTGAGATGACACCCTCCGTAACACTTTCGACCAAGTGAGAGTCATCTATGGTCAGTGAATCCAGCCAAACATTGTACTCAAACCTGTATTTCATGATTATTAAAGGTAAGCTTTACCGAGTGACAAAAGACATTTAAACAAAAGAAGAGATTACCCAATTGTAGTTCCAAAAAAGGGCAACACAGGGAACTTTTGTTTCATGCCCAGATGAGAGACATCTGGTTAATCATCTTGAGGAATATATAAAGGACATCAGGCAGTGGATGCTTGTTAACATCCTTCTACTATATTCTGATAAGACAGAACTACATTTAGTAGGACTCAATGTAGCTACAAGTAAGCTTACATATTTCATAGAATGTGTTCCCTTTTAAAGCTGGTTCCTGTCAAGGTTTCATGTCTTATCACATCTCATGGTATTTTTCCTTGCCTGTGTCAGTCTCTGGCTTGCTCATTGAGGAAAAACCTATAGGAGTAAATAAAAATGTAAAAAATTAAATTCATAGTTTATTCTCTTCAGTGAAGTCGCTTTTGGATAATGTCTATTGTTAAAAACACTATACAAATAAAACAATCAAGTATAATTGAGCTGAGAGGAAAGCACAGTCCTTGCCTTTCTGAGTGTGCCACTCCTCACTCATTATGAAGACAGCCAAATTTATGTTCTTTGACTCCCTGATGGCAATGGCATTGTCAATATCCCCAGACAATAGGACGACTGCTTTTTTTGTTTTGCCACTCAGATATTTATTTACATTTTGCACCTGATACTCATATAAACATTTTGCAAAATGTTTTAAAACTGAATTTGTGTACAAAGCTATAGTATTGTAAAAAATAATATGTGCTTTAGTGATTAATGCCATGTAGCACTTTCTAATAGCAGTCATTTCTGAGAGGCCACCACCTTTTTCTGACCCACCTGAACAGAAAGCATTCATATAAGGATGCTGTTTATACACTTGAGCTCAGGATTCATCACCATCATCCCACAATAAGTGATGAATTGGAAAAAAAAACTGTGCCTGCTGTGTCTGTCCACCTACCACTGCAACTGGATCTTTGATTCCTATCAGTTTGATATGTTGCACCTATAGTACAACTACATTGAACACTGCTGTTCACTAAATCTGTCTGCTTAGTCTATTGCTGTTTATCAGGCTTACTCATAATAATTTACAGAATGGTCAAGACAATGCTCTATATCTCAATGTTTTAAAGACTTAAAAAGAAAAAAAGAAAAGAAAATTATTGACTTGAAAATCACTTAAGTGGACCACTAATTACTATACATCATGGCTTCTTAGTGTGCACATGACAAGTGGATAATTCCTGGAATCTCAACACCACCTGCGTAGCCAAGAAGGCCCAGCAGCATAACATTCAAAGTACTTGTAGGGCTGCACTATTGACCCACCCGCCATCTAGCAGATGGTACAGGATTATCTGTGTCACCATCACCAAACCGTGCAATAGTTTCTTCCCCGAAGGAGTCAGATTTCTCACGACTTTGTTTGCAATGCAAAAACATGTTATTGCAAATCAGTAACACATTATGAGTCAATCCCACTACACACTATACTTTAGAATTCTGCATGAAATACTGAACTTTTTATGTATAATACACTTTTTATGCTGCAGACATTGCTGCCCAATGCTCAAAATATTAGTCAAAATATTAGCTCTTATTAGGTATTTATTTAGATATAAGAGCATTCACTTAAATGCAGCAGTCTAATCCTATCCCAGGCAACCTTGCTCATGAAAATTGGAGTCACCTATATGCGGCATGGAGCAATAATTTTACTGTATTATTGTCACTGATATTATTAATACTATCTAGTGTGCTACATGTGGTTTAACACGCAGCTGTGAATTCTCAGTTGATATGTGGCATGCACAGTGAGATTAAGGATGTATCTTAATCCACTTCATAGCAAAATATTATATATCACAGCTTTAAACATTCTTAGGGACAGCCGTTATTGTTGTCACATGTGTAAAGGACAAATACATTAATTCAATTAATCAAATTATTAATCAATAAATAAAGGTAAAGCTTCTATAGTTGTCATAGATAGACCATGCATCAGAAACTGGGAGTAAAACAGATTGTCTTTTATGGTCTAAACATACAATCACATGAAAGCTTGAGTAGAGACTGTAGGAAAATGGTACACGTAACTGAGTACTTCCATAGAAGCGTAGCCAGGAGCATAGAAGCACAGGGAACAAGAGAGTTAGGAAGTCTGGGTGATCTATGGTCGTAACTGGTTGATTGGGCCATGAGTGACGGGGAATAGGGACCTTATAAAGGGGACAGGTAAATGGAGGACAGGTGTAGATGATTGGTAGGAGGAAGAGGCTGAGTGAGTGTGTAAACATTGGAGGGAGGCGTGATTGGTGGTTCCCTGACAATAGTATACATTTTTATCACATTATCAATATTTTCTACTGTAAGTCTGAAATAGAAGTCTGCATTTGGAGCATAGGGAACTGTATTTTTTTTTTTAAACAGTTTCATGCAGGGCTTGCCAATGAAGTTGTAAATGCTGTTAAAAGTAGCTTTTGCTAGTCCAATTAAATTATTACCAGTTGTCCATTTTCTTCACTTTGTAGCATTTCTTTTGTGCAACTCTGGCTGCAGTGAATGCCATGCATTCTCGCTACACAAGATGCCTGCATGTGATGCAGTGGTCTGTTACACTTCTTTTATCTGTAATATTGATGGTCGCTTGAAGATAGTCAGGGACTCTGCTGTCCACCTGGGTTTATTACACAGGTGTAATGTATGATGTTCATTCTTAGCCTCTATTTATAATTACATTATAATGTCATTCTCTTACCTTCAATTTGTTTTATCACTCCAAATATTTCAGGAAATAAGAAAAATACTTTGATGAACATTGCACTTTATCATATGACTGCTAAGTGTGTGTGAGTATCAGACTGTGTGTTTGTGTGTCATTCTTATTATTAATGACACAAAACAATGTACTATAAATATGCTATGAGAGTGTGAGGGTTCACTCGGGAGTCAATCAAAAAATATGAATTTAATAATAGTTTCCCATTGAGGGTGGTCACAGGTTTTTTGCAGCTTAAAGGTAAAATCCCCAGCCAGTCTCTCAATGAGAACTATCAGAAAGTCAATTCCTAGCATTTTCCAAATAAAAAAAGATGCAGACAAAATGAAAAGCTGTTAATACAAGACAGAGTTATACATCGTTTTAAATTTGGGTAAACCTTAATAAAAACAAGTATAAACAAATATTCACCATCATCTACGAACTCACTGCTATACACCCCAGCATAGAACTGGGCTAGCTCTCAACAGAATAACTCTCTTATTTCAAGTACTAAAAGTACTCTCTTGTTATTCATTATAAATGTAATTAGGCTGTCATAAATAAATCAAACTGTTGCATTTTATATATATATATATATATATATATATATATATATATATATATATATATATATATATATATATATATATATATACATACAGTGAGGAAAATAAGTATTTGAACACCCTGCTATTTTGCAAGTTCTCCCACTTTCTCAGGTGTTCAAATACTTATTTGCAGCTGTATCATACAAATAAATAGTTTAAAAATCATATATTGTGATTTCTGGATTTTTTTTTTTTTAGATTATGTCTCTCACAGTGGACATGCACCTACGATGACAATTTCAGACCCCTCCATGATTTCTAAGTGGAAATACTTATTTTCCCTCACTATATATATATATATATATATATATATATATATATATATATATATATATATATATATATAATTGTAAACATTGCTTAAGCATTAATAACTCTGAATTCTACTCGAAGAAAATGTTTCTTCCTGTCTAACGTCATTATAAAGCAATGGCAATTGTCTTAACCAGCTCATGTTACATGAGATAAAGCAGCATAAGAATCCAAATAATTTTGATCCAATGTATTTTCTGTGCAATTAAAATCTCTAACACCACCCGCCAACAAAATAACCAGCAATTGTTATCATCATTATAATTTTGCAACAAATAAATACATAAATAATAAACATTTTTAGCACAATAAGTCTATCAAGTAACTGCATATTGAAATCTTGCCAGCAAAGACAGTCTGTGGCCCAATCGAAAAATTGAAATGTCATATCATTACAGGGTGATTGTATCTTTTTGTAACACTGCCACTGTAACAGTCAGGAAAACAATGTTATATGGGAAACAGATTTTATGCTATAAATAAAATTTTAAATAAAAAAAAAAAAAAACGCACAAAATAATTTCACCTACTTATTCCCGACATCCAGAGAAAGAGAGGGAGAGGGGGGTTCTTACTATAATGTACAGAAATAAAGAGGACTCACCATGAAGCAGGAGCGGAAGTTAGCCAGGTCCCCAAAAAAGTCTTCAATGCTAATGGAGTGTGGGTCATAGGCAAAGTAGCTTCCCAAGCTCTCATAGAGCTTCTGCATGTTCTTGTGCATAGTGGAGAGCTTTTCGTACTGCTCTCGTGAATATTTGGAGAAACCGTAAGGAACGTTTAGTTAATGAAAAATAAAGAGATGTAGGATTCACAGAATACAGACAACTCATTAGTTACACAGATATAAGACTAATGTAATATGCACAACAATTCATACTTAAGATTTATTTTATGATCATACAGAGAGGTCATTTTAGAAAACAGAATATATACAGAGCTTTTCATATGCAAGTCAATGCACCGTTTCAGGAATAGTCCTAGTCATAATTATCATATTAACTGCTGCACCTAAGTTTAATATTTAACAGTGTGCCTTCTATCTTTAGTATTCATTAGATATCACAGGATTTGATGCAGTCCATTCTTTTATTATTATTATATAATGCACAGACACATTACTAAATCAGGATTATGAATGTTTTATTGTGCTTTTTATTTACATTTTTTAGTTTTGCTCAGTCATTGTGCTATTTCATAAAGTAAAAGCTGTCTTCTCTGATCTAAAAAAAAAATTATTTAAAGGGATGATATTATTAACTAATAACTTTTTAATGCCGCCTTCAAATAACATCCCAGTTTTTTTGTGTATTTACAGCCCAAAATATACAATTCACTTTGTCAACCTGTCTGAACAGTTAGATTTTATACTGCTTCTAATGTGAGAGAAGTCCAAGTTCAGAATTGTGTATGTGAGGCAGATTTACAGATTAAACTTCAGATATTTTTACAGATTTAACTTCACTTTTCACCATGGAAAATTTTATGTGTGTAACTCAATTCTGACACTATGTTCAACTGAAAAACATACTATATTTTAACTTTTCTTTGAATTTGATTTAGCTTTCTAACCCAACATGCATTCTATACATAATTAACAGTATAAAAGCTATATTAATCTGAACAAAAAGCTTTGAATTCCCATTAAAGGGATTCAAAAGGGAGCTTTGAATCCCTTTAATGATGGATTTGGACTGTAGTTAATGTCAACAGTCTGCTACACTGACTCAGGACTACATTTTGTTCTGATCACCAACATTGTATTATGCCATCTTGGGGAGTTTTTCCTTGCCACAGTCGCCACCAGCTTGCTCATCAGGGACAAACTTATTAAGAACATCGTATTCATTTTTATCACCACATTATCCGCTTTGAGACAATGTTTATTGTTAAAAGCGCTATACAAATTAAATGAATTGAATTAAATTACTGCCACCTATAAGGACCACCATAAATAACTTTCCCTGTTTATCTTTGTGTATGCAAGATTTAATAAGCTACTACATCTTGTATTTTTGTGCTTTGATGGGAGACCATCTACATCATAGTGTACTTCTGTAATTTACACCCAAAAAAAAAAAAGAGGAAACGCTTTGTTTAAACTGTTTCACAGATCTACAAACTTGCTTTCCTGGTATAACAATATTATTGCTATCAGATCCCACTGGATTAGAGAATTTATTTATGCCACTGAAACCATGCAGTGTGGATTAAAATAACACAGTAAAACATACCATACCTTTATTGTTATTGTATATCTAGGCACCAAAGCATTTCACTTCATTTTCACTTTAGCAGCAATTAAACCACATCTCAATTTTTTTTTCAGTCATTGTTGTCACCATAATTTCTCATTAAATGGAGCATTGGTTCAGACATTTTAAAAGATTAGGGTGCAAGAATTCAGACAAGCTGCACAGGTTGTTGCTCGGATAATTTTCCACTCCTCTATAAGGACATTACATAGCTGCATAGCTGTTCAGGTCTGACAAACAAGTTTATGTTACAAGTATTCCTCTGGAAATGATTCAGTTATATGCAAATGTATACCGAATGCAATCCATTTTACATGCAGAACATAGTTAAAATCGTGTTCCCTTTGGGAACGTATTGTCAGGCCAACCACACCTCTGGGTTATGAAGAGCTATTGTCAAAGAAAGAGAGTGATGGAGTACTGCATCAGATTATCTGGCCTCCACATTCACCCAATCCAAATCCAACTGAGATAGTTAGACCGGACAGTGAAGGAAACACAGCCAGTAGTCAACACCACTGGTAACTAATTCAAGATTGTTCGAAAATCATTCCAGCTGACTACCTCATGAGGTTTACCAAGAGAATGCGAAGAGTATGCAACAATGTCATCAAAGCAATAGGTGGCTACTTTGAATAAAATATTTTACATATTCTGGGTTATTTAACACATTTTGTTGGCTAAATAATTCCATATTTGTAATGTCATAATATTATTGTTATTAGTGTATGTATATATATATATATATATATATATATATATATATATATATATATATATATATATATATTTCTTTATTTTTATTGTTATATATATATATATAACAATAAAAATAAAGAAAAAACACTGAATAAGAAGGTGTCCAAACTTTTGACTGTTACTGTGCGTGTGTGTATGTGAGTGACAAAAATGTCTTCCTTTCTTTCTTTCTTTCTACAATTAAATGAAAAAAAGATGTCTTATTCTTATCTTCTCTCATGTGCCCTAGTAAAATTGACAGCTGGGAGTGAGTGCTTCCTGCAGTTCATCTGTGCAGTGTTACATGCAGTTTTGATCAGAACAGCATTACCCTATGACAGACACAGCTAGAGCTGCCATTTCACCCCTGTACACAGGCTAATAATTAAAGTTAAGACTACAATCCAATCCCTAGTGTGATGTGTTAATCATAATGGCAAAATGGTATATGTGTAATTATATTTTTGCCCTTCTGAATAAAAGATCTTACACACATTCATGACATGAGCTCTTCGCTTTCCTCTCAGTACTCTTCTGTAAGAGAGTAGAAACAAAATGAGAAAATCGACTTAACTCTGGACTGTCACTTTAACCCTTAACTTGTACAGCACAGTGTCACTTTAAGTCACAGTATACTGCACATTGACACTTTAAGGACAAATCACACTGAATTACTTTAATCTGTACTGTCAATATCTGCCATAATCATCCATCCTTTTTTTTTTTTTTTGGCAAATTAAGTACACACACATTTTATATATATATATATATATATATATATATATATATATATATATATATATATATATATATATATATATATATATATATAATAACTCTAGTAAAAGTTAAAGTACTGACTCCACTTTTTTACTTGAGTTAAAGTAATGAGGTTTTGGCTCTGACATGTACTTAAGCAAAAAGTAGCCATTACTACCTGTTTTAGTGTCACACTGGTAACTGGATCTCACGACATATTAATATTAGGGCTGTCAATCGATTAAAATATTTGATCGTAATTAATCGCATGATTGCCATGATTAATCACAACTTAAGTGCAAATTTTTTAATCTTTCTCTAATCAACATGGGGATGGACAAATATTGATGTTTTATGAAAATGTATGTTTATTATTAGTGAAACCATACTCAACATAGAGCATGAAGACAAAATATTCTTGTAGATGTTTTAATGTAATTATGGTGTTTTAAATTATGCATATTATCAGGACACCAAACTCAGCTTTTGCTATGTTTCCACACGAATGGTTAATGAGGTGATACCTGTGACACTGTACCTCTTAACTTTTATATGAATTACAATATTTGTATTTGATGTGAATTGGTTTATTTAAATATAGAAATTTCGAGATTGGGCAACTACTGCAGACAGTTAGGAAGGTACTTGACAAGACATCTGGAAAGAGAAAAAGACAAGAGACATGGTGGTGGAATGTGGAAATGCAGGAAAGCATAAGAGGTTGGTGAAACAGAATTGGGATCAGCA
Source organism: Silurus aristotelis (assembly GCF_946808225.1). NCBI lineage: Eukaryota > Metazoa > Chordata > Actinopteri > Siluriformes > Siluridae > Silurus > Silurus aristotelis. Next base: position 12,501,113 of record NC_139587.1, on the reverse strand, counting down.
GAGATGAAAAAAGTAGGCAGAAGTACAAGGTGATACAGCAACAGGTGAAAAGGGATGTAGCAAAAGCAAAGCAAAAGGCATATGAGGATCTGTATGAGAAGTTGGACACTAAGGAAGGAGAACCGATTGGCCAGGCAGAGGGACCGTGCTGGGAAGGATGTGCTGCAAGTTAGAGCAATAAAGGATGTAGATGGAAATGTGTTGACTAGTGAGGAGAATGTGTTGAATGTGTTGAGAATGTGTCTCCTCTGTCCTCCACTTGTTACCTGTATTAATGGCACCTGTTTGAACTCGTTATCAGTATAAAAGACACCTGTCCACAACCTTAAACAGTTAGACTCCAAACGCCACTATCGCCAAGACCAAAGAGCTTACAAATATAAACAAATACAAAACAAAATTTAAATCTTCAACGTGACACGTTTATTTACGACGTCCTTTCTTTAGCCAGATAAGAAAAAACCTCCAAAATCCACCATGGTGCACGCAATTAACCCTCTGTGCCGGCACGTTTTGTGGAATTCTTCTTCCTCATAACACACTAGGTTTCACTAATAATAAACATTTGCATAAAGCATCCATATTTGTCCATGGCCATGTTGATTAGAAGTATTAAACCTTGAAATGTATTAATTTAGGGTTCATTTCGAACATAATAAATTAATTTTAATTTAATGTTGAGTTAACTACTCATGACAATCATGCCATTAATCACGATAAAATATTTTAATCGTTGACAGCCCTAATATTAATATAAAGTGATTAATATTGAAGTGATTAAGACTGTAAAAAGATAATTACTCAATCTTACACTCCAGTGCTCATGTTAGTTCTCACTCTCCAGTGTTCTGTATTGTTGAAAGATTTATGATCACACTCTTGATGTCATCCAAATAAGGATGGGTTCCCCTTTTGAGTCTGGTTCCTCTCAAGGTTTCTTCCTCATAACATCTGAGGGAGTTTTTCCTTGCCACAGTCGCCATGGCTGCTCATCAGGGATAAATGCACACCATTCACCTTAACTGTTGATTTCTGTAAAGCTGCATTGAGACAATGTCTGTTGTGAAAAGCGCTATAGTAATAAACTTGACTTGACGTCTAGTTACCTGCGTGACAGTAAAACAGCTAGTAGGTATGTTTGTTTTTTACCTAATTACCTGTCAGAGCCCAAACTTCTTTCCTTTAACTTGAGTAAAAAAGTAGTCAGTACTTTTACCAGAGTATTTCAAAACATGAGTATCTGTACTTCTACTTAAGTGAAGGATGTGTGTACTTTTGTCAGCTCTGATAAATACACATTTACAGGTTTTGGAGAAACAACCTTTTTTTAAAGAAATACTTGTTTATTTCAGCAAGATAATGCAAAACCACATTCTGAATATTTCAGCAGCATAGAGCTGTAAAAAAAAGTGTAACTGGCCTACCGTTAGTCTATTTATGTCACTCACTGAAAATATCTGAGGCATTACGAAACCAAAAATACAACAAGTGGCCCTGGATTACGCAACTGAAATATTTAATCAAGCGAGAATATGATACATTTTGTTTTCCAACATAAAGAATTAACCTCATCAGATCCCAAAAGCTTAGGGTTGTAAAAAGAGAGCTGATGCAACACAGCAGTAAACATCCCCTGTTTTCTTTAAAGGTGTTGCTGGAATTAAATTCTAAATCAGCAATATGCTAAAAATAATAATAATAATAATAATAATAATAATAATTAATAATAATAATAATAATAATAATAATAATAATAATAATTTCTCAGTTTTACATTTAATATGTTGTCTTTGTACAATTTACAATGAAATACAAAGTTCAATTACAATTCCCACACAATGTGCCTATCACCTTGCTTTGAGATAAAGATCTCCAAATTCCTCCATCATTTTAATCACTACACTGCAAAAACAGCCCTGTTCACCACAAGAATTTGTTGTTTGCCTTTCGTCAATCCTTTCTCCCTATATGTACATGCTTGGTTAAATATATTTTTATATGTTTTTTATTGGAGATTGGCTATTTTGAATATTGAGAAAGAAATCGATCATGTATCAGAGAATATATACTTTGGATTACAGGTATACACTTTACATATTCATTTGTATATCCCACTGACAATGGAAAAGCTCCAGGCACACTAGCCTATTTCCTATCCTTTGGTCCACACCAGAGTAACAAATCTAGATGATCAACTTTAAGTCTTGATTGAGAGTCGATCCAAGGTCAGGCTTGGTTCAGGAAGCTGCAAATCTCTGTTTCCGAAGTGATCATTCAATGGCAGGGCTTAGTCTGTGCAGGTCTGCATAGCACCAAGAACCCGATTATCAATCTGAAAAAACTCCAGCGTTTCTCTGTGGAGAGAGGATGAGAAACAAATTCTCTGCCTGATGAAACAAAGATTGCACTCTTTAGCCTAAATGCCAAGTGTCATGTCTGGAGGAAACCAGGCACCACTTATCACCTGGCCAATACCATCTCTACAATGAAGCATCATGCTGTGGGGTTGGTAATCAGCAACAGGAACTGGGAGACTAGTCAGGGTCTGCCAAAGCCCAAACTGGGGTGATAGTTCATCTTCCAACAGGCCAATGACCTTAAGCATAGAGCCAAGTTTAAAAGGATCGCTATAGGCAGCTCTGTGAATGTTCTTGAGTGGCCCAGTCAAAGTCCAGACCTGAATCCGATTGAACATCTCTGGAGAGATCTGAAAATGGCTGTGCACCGACGCTCCTCATCCAACCTGATGGAGCTTGAGAGGCTCTCCAAAGAAGAATGAAAAAAATCTGCCTTAAAATAGGCATGCCAAGCTTAAGCATCAAAAAGATTTAAAGCTGTAATTGGTGCCAAAGGTGTAAGTTTTGAGCAAAGGCTGTGAATACTTACTGTATGTAAAAGTGATTTTTGTTTTTGTTTTTTTATTTTTAATAAATGTGCAAACATTTCAAAGAAACTTCTTTTATGTTGACATTATGGAGTATTGTTTGATGGAAAATAATTAATTTAATCCATTTTGTAATAAGACTGTAACATAACAAATTGTGGAACAAAAATGGAAGCACTGTGAATTATTTCCAGATGCACTGTACTTAATCTTGTGAGCCTGAAATACTCTTTTCAATGAATCACAGATTGTTAATCAAGGGCAATAGCTCAAATAGGTAAATAAAAAATATAATCAAATAAAAAGCTTGGTCAATAGGTGCTGTGCAATTTGAAAACAATGCATCAGACATTCAATAGATAAAAAAAAGCTTATAATGTGCATGTTTTATAATATGCAAATATTTTCTATTACTAGATCAAGTGAAGACATGCCTCAAGGGTCAAATAAAATTGTAAACAGTAGTTTGCATTCCATGTTGAGAGATAGAGAACATGCTGGAATAATGATACCATCTACACTGGAGTTGTGGTGAAAAAAAAGAGGAAGTGACTTATTTTTTGGATTTTTAGCAAATGAATTTAAGGATATAAATAATTAATGGATAATTATAATTATATGACAATCAAATGTAAGCCCCATGTTTTTCAGTGAGGCTGTTTTTTATCTGTTGTATATAAGCTATCTAGTCAGATGCACTGATAAACCAGATCATTTAATACACTCTTATGCATATTGACTAAAATAAGTTTCTTGTCATCTTAATAAAGTGTGTATCGTCATACTAAAGATGAAAGAAAAGAAAAATATTTTTTAATTTTTTCAAGAGATGTCCCCATGCCTTGAGGGATGAGGGATACAGAGTGGGGTGTGATGTGATTTTGCTTGGGTTGAGCTCTGGTGTTTTTTGCTTTTATAAACATGCATCAATGCTCTGAATCTGATGCCATTGTAGTCTATTGCAACCCAGCTGAAACAAGTAAAATATTTGCCTTTATTTTTGGAAATATTTGGTTATTAATTCTGACAAGCTATTCTATAGAATAAAGATGCCTAACAGTTGATAAATGTTTATCATCCTATTCCACCCTTTTTGCTCTTATATGTAGCTCCACTCAAAAGATGATTTTATTCAACCCATGTAAACCATATTCACATACTCAGTTTGCTCATTTTGTGTACAGGGGCATAGTCATAATGAAACAGGTTTGGGTCCCCTTCTTTGCTATTGAATAGAAAAGTGAATGCTTGTGCAATCAAACGACATCCTATACAATTGTGTGCCTCCAACTTTATGGTAGTAGTTTGGAAAATACCTACACATGGCTGTAAAAGCCAGGTGTCGCAATATGTTTGTCCATATGGTGTAGAACACATATTCCCTCCAGTTTTTACCAACCTGTCCATTGCCTTACTCCTTTCCCGCTCTGTCCCTGCTTCTTTCCCAAGCCCCATCCACTTTTAAAACATCCAGCAGCATATTCATGTTCAACCATCTATCATGCTGAGTATATAAAGCAGTCCATCCAGCTTTCGATGCTGCTCCATTCTACCCTAATTACTCTTTCATCACAGTAGGTGTTGCTCTTTAAATTCAAACACAGTACATTCCCAGGAGTTGACCAGAGGAAAAAAAAGGAAACGCTGACTGTGACTGTGTGTGTGTGTGTGTGTGTGTGTGTGTGTGTGTGTGTGTGGGGGGGGGGGGGTAGTGACTGTGTGGTAAACCATAGTATACATTTAAAATGTTCTTTGCTTAATAAATGACATGCTCTATTCAATATCAATTATTTGATATAATTAAAAAAAAATTATAAATAAATAATCATTGACCAGTGGAGTTATTGTAGATAACTGCCCTTAGAGTGATAGAAAAAAAGAAAGGAAAATGCTAGTATTAGCTTTGACTGTTTATAGCTTTAACATAAATTATATTTTAATTATTATTTTAGGGTCTTGGTAATTTAATAGATGTTTAAAAAATACATATTTTTTTATTTAATACTAGGGAAGATGTCATTTACATCGTACTATATATTACCTTTATTTAACCAGGTAGAAACTAACTGAGATTAAAAATCTCATTCACAGGAGTGACCTGGCCAAGATGAGCAGCAATACATTCAGTTACAGACTTACACATCACAAACACAGTTAAAACAATTACATTTCACAAGCAAAGTTTAAAAACAGTTACATTTCACAGAGTCGTCTTCCAGTTGCCAAATAGCTACTTTGAACTGGTCCATGGAGAGAAGATTTTGCAACTTCAATTTCGATTGGAGAAAAAGATTTCTTACCCAGTTCAGTTCTAGCAAAAGGAACTTACAGCGTATAGCAGTTTTGAGAGCGTAAAGAGTATTTCGTTACAGATTTCTGTTGCGTTAAACTGCAAAGGTACGAAGGTAACATCCCCAAGATAGCTTTATAAATAATTATGTACCAGTGAAAAATACCACTGAACAGAGAGGGCCAGCCCACGCTTTTATACAAGGTACAATGATGCACAGAAGATTTACAATTTAGTATAAACCTTAGGGCACCATGATAAACAGCATCTAAGGTAGAGAGAATGGAGATTGGAGCAAACTGATATACTACGTCACCATAATCAAGTACAGATAAAAAAAAAAGTAGCAGAAATCAATTTCTTTCGCGCATTAAGTGACAAACAAAACTTGTTCCTAAAATAAAACCCAAGCCTAATTTTAAATTTTTACTACAGTTGAGTAATATGAGAGCCAAATGATAAAGCATCATCGACAATGATGCCAAGGTATTTGCACTCTTTGACTAATTTAATCATTGAACCTTGTAGTGTCTGAAGAGAAATCAAATTACCTTCGAGTTTCTTTGAACCCGAGAACACCATATATTTAGTTTTCTCACTATTCAAAACAAGCTTTAAATTAGAAAGCCGTGACTGAATGACATTAAAAGCTAACTGAAGTTTACACAGAGCTTGCTGCACAGAGTACAGGACAGTGTTGTCTGCATAAAAATGGAGATTAACATCTTGTATTGCATGATCAAGACTGTTAATATAAATAGTGAATAAAAGGGGCCCCAACACACATCCTTGGGGAACACCTTTAGCAGTAACTAATGAACCAGATAAACATCTTTTAATTTGGACACATTGAGTTCTTCTACTTAAATAATTTTTAAACCAAGAAATTACGTAACTTGATAAACCAACACTTTTCAATCTATGCAACAGTATGTCATGGTCCACCGTGTCAAAATCCTTAGATAAATCAATAAAAAGAGAGGCACAGAAATTACCTTTATTAATTGATCCCACTATGTCATTTAAAACTTTCAAAACAGCTGTAGTGGTACTATGATTTTTGCGGAATCCAGATTGATTTATAGACAACACTTTGTATTCAAATAACAAGTAAGCTGTTCACTAACAAAACGTTCTAAAATCTTAGTTAAAACACAAAGCTTTGAAATTGGTCTGTAGTTATCTAACTCCACAGGATCTCCCCCTTTTAAAAGAGGTAATACAAAAGCTGATTTCCATATTTCTGGCACAACACCAGTATTTAGTGAGAGATTAAAAATGTAAGTTAATGGGGAAGTAATAATATCTGCAGCTAATTTCAGATATAAGGGATCCACATGATCAGGGCCTGGTGACTTATTTGTGTCTAGTGATCTGAGTGCTTTATAAACATCGGAGTTCTTGATTTGTTTAAACCTGAACTCCTCCTTTTTTAAATGACTTTCTGCATTCATAAAGTCTGAGTTACAATCCAGACATGTATTATTTTGAGTGTCAAACAAAGCGCCAGATGCAACAAAATGATTGTTAAAACAATTGAGCATCTGCTCTTTATCTGAAATACTAGAGGAATCCATATTTATACATGAAGGAAAACTAGAGCTAATCTTACTTCCTCTTAGCTGTTTTATATTCTCCCAAAATTTCTTCGGATTATTTGAGTTAGCAGTATTTGCAATAAAATAATCAGCCTTAGCTTTTCTAATAGCAGCTGTACATCGATTTCGAAGCTGCCTGAAACAATCTGAGCATGAGTTGGATTGTCTAGCTATTGCCCACGCAACATCATGCTCACGAATAAGAGCAGATAGAGTTTCAGAAAACCAAGGGTTATTTCTACCTTTAACTCTAAATTTTTTAACAGGGGCGTGCTTATTGATAGACGATATTAAACCTTCATAAAAAAAATTCCAAGCAGACTCAACATCGGGAATAAGGAAAATCCTGTCCCAGTCATACAGTGCTATATCAAAAAGAAAACCTTGCTCAGTAAAATGCCGCAAACATCGCCTTGTAATAATACGAGGCTTATACTTCGTTAACTTAGTATCCCTAACTGTAGCAATGACGCAATGGTCACTAACATCATTAGCAAATACTGAGGCTGAAGAGTACTTATGGGGAGTGTTGCTAAAAATTTGATCAATTAATGTGGACTTTTTAGGATCCTTCAAATTTGGTCTGGTAGGAGTCTCTACTAACTGAAAGAGCTTCAAAGTATCACAGATTGTTTTAAAACTATCAGATGCCGGCTGTAACCAGTTCACATTAAAATCACCCATAAGTACTAACTCCTTATAATTCAAAGAGGCCAATGTATGCATCAAGGTGGAAATAGCATCATTACTAGCTGATGGAGGTCTATAACATCCAACTATAGTAAGATGCAAGGTTTTAGAAACAATAAGATTTAAAGCTAAAAATTCTTATTTGTTTACTACTGACTCAGAGTGTAACAGTGAGACTTCAAATCTATCCTTAACATAAACTGCCACCCCCCCTCCCCTCTTTGGTCTATCAGCCCTATAAACAGTATAACCATCTATACCTATGATTTTATCTGAAACCGTCCTATTGAGCCAGGTTTTAGATATTACCAAAACATCAGGGCTTGTATTTATTGCCCAAATACGCACCATATCCAACTTGTGGAGCAGACTTCTCACATTCATATGAATAAAACCCAGGCCTGATCTAGATCTAAAATCCGCCGGAACTTTAAAAGTAGGATCACAATCATTAAATGGACCAGGGTTTGGAGAAACATTTTCAGATATAAGTAACATAAGAATTATAAAACTCCGTCGTCTCACTGTCTGTCTTACACTTCTAGCAGATGAGTTTAGTGTGTAATTGGAGTAATTCACAATGCAATAATCAGTTTGTGCTTAAAAAGGCATAAAATCATCAAACACAAAATTTAACAACAATAACTTTAGTTGGTGATCCCATGCAAAATATACATATGTGTACACACCTATACTTGTCAAGTTTGCCAATTCGAAAACAGCAGGGAATTCATGATGTAAAGTGGAGACTGAATCATACCTGTAGTTGACGTTTCCCAGGTTAATTATTATAAAAAGTGAAACCGCCAGCGCGGTGCAAATAGAATCTACGTTCCGCATTGCTCTAAAATCCACAGGTAATGACCACAAGAGAAATCAAGTCTTTCCTTGTTGATAAAAAAAAATGCACCCCAGATCGCCTTCCCATGAAAACGCTGTCAGACGCCACGATACAGGGGAGAAGATCCACGCCAACGCCAACACCAAACCACGGACCACGGTAAAAAAGCCAACAGAAAAAAGACACTATCAAAAACAGCGAAAGATATCTTCAAATCCAAAGAACCGAGCGAGTTGCGCGGTAATATGGAATAGACACTTTCCTTTAAAAAAGAGGAATTTTATTTAAACCCGGTGGGCCGGCGACTTCCCCTTGTTCATATCGACATCAAAACCCGGAATACCCAGCAGGGACGGCCATCGATCCACGACCGCGACGAAGAAAGTCGTCGGAAGACAAGTACAGCGGTAAACAACTCACCACAACTAGTAGATAAGTTCACTTTAAAATACAAAGTAAAATAGTGCACTTTCCTTCAAAAGAATGAAGGTGTAATCCTTAGAACTCCATATTCGGCATTCATTAATTGCAGAATAGGTGAAATCTTTAAAACTCCGTACCCGGCGCATTGGTGGCAAAATAAAACAGAGCCAATAACTACGAAGTATTTAAAAATATATAAAACCCTCGCAACTTTTCCATAAAACTATTGATCACGGATAATAAAAGAACAAAAACAACTCGAAGTGTAAGAACGACTAATATGAAATATAAGTATAAAAACTAGAACACGTTTTACACACAAAACAAGGATGCTGCCATCTTGAATATGTACACACACACTCGCCAACGCGCTATAAAGAACGATTGAAACGTAACTGCCGCTACAAACAGTTCACTTGTTTTAGCACATTTACTTTAGCAAATAAACTATTTAATGCCAAGCATAAACACAATGTCCTCATCACTACAGGCATCAAATTTCCAGATCTATTTATGTGTATGTTCACACTATCTGAAAATCTTTTTTGAGTTAATTTTTTTTTTTAATTTTTTTTTTTTTTTTTTATTTCTACAGTTGAGTATGCTGGTGTCAATCATCTCAAATATGCCTTAGGTACAACTGTTATATCCCACCAAAATACTTCTGCTGCAGTAGCTATTAATACTTACAATGTACCCGCAACACTGCTGAATGCTCTATGCGCATTGATTATGGCTAAGAAGAATTTCACAGGCATTCATAAATATATACACTCATTCATAATTGAAAATGACAGGATACTGGATATGACAAGAAACATTCAGATTGCACTGATAATATGCACCAGCTAAAGATTTAATATCTCTTGTATAAATATTGTAAGCAAAGTGGAAATAGACGATGGAAAAGGTCATATTGAACGCTCAAGAAACCAATGTAGCACTCATTTGTACAACTAAGGTTTTTAGCAAAAGTAGGTGATATCAAAACAGTGGCACTAATCAAAATAACCTTTTTAACCTGTTTACTTTCATAAGAATTTATTTAATTTCATTCCTATTTAAAAGGAGTTTTATGTCTTCTGTCTGCTTTGAAATAAATCCAGTTAAAAGCCCTATTTTGTCTGAATTCTTCTCTTAAAAGAGGTGTTAGTTTAACAAGTACAAAAATAATTTAAAAAGTCAAAGGTAATTGACATTTTAATTAAAATAAACATATTGTTATATATGATGTGGACATAGTTTATCTTATACCTGGGATGAGTATATTAACAAATTTAAATGGAAAAATCAGAGCTTCTATATCTAGAACTTTTTTATTTCTTCCTTGTCCTCTTCATCTTTCTTAAAGATGAAGAGAGATGGAAAATAAAAGCATTACAGGCAATTGGTAAATAACATAATATTTGTACTGTTTTTCTTCTTATCAGGAGGTCATGAGACAAGGATGCTAATTCAAAGATATGTAGATAAGATTATCTGCATCATTGCCAATATAGCTGTCAGAGAACCACCAGCCATGCCTCCCTCAAACTCTCAAAAATTCTCGCTCAGCCTCTCCCTCCTATTAATCACCTGCACCTGTTTTCCCTTAATCAGGCCCCTTTAAAAGAGCTCTCTCTCCATTCAATTGCCGTCTGATCTACTGTACACTTACCCTAGATCACCCAGACTCCTTAATGCTCTTGTGCATCCCTGTGATCCTGTGTTTCCATGTGATCCTGTGCTTCCCTGTGATCCTGTGCTCCTCGTTACACCCGCTCCAGTTAAGCTTCTTATTCCCTGCACTCTCGGTTCATAGTTTCCTTTGTTTGATTCTTACAAATCAATAAAATTACACTTTTTTTTACTCCCAGTTTCCGCTGTCTGGTGTTTCGTGACAATAGCACAATGTTAACAACAAAAAGAAGATTGGACTAATCATAAAGCAGCTCTTTCATCCATTGTATGCTATTTATAATGGAAGAAGTGTTGTATACAGTAAATCCTTACTGTGATGGACAAAATTTAGAATAAGTTAAATCTAATGGTCTCTCCACTTAAAGTATTTCAACAAAGGTTTGATTAACTTTTTTTACATGGGGCAATTACATTTAGGTTGAAAAATGCTAAATATGCTGACCAGCTAGATAATACTAAAAAGACACCAGGCCCTTGCTAATAATGTTAGTGCTTAAATAAAACATCTTAAATAAAAAAATCTAAACTGTATTGTTTGCCAGATATTCAGACATTCAGATGTGTTACATTTACTACAATTCTTAATTCCAGGTAAAGTGCAATTATTCATCTAAACACATACCATGGGAAAAGTTGAATTTCAGTTTCAAATTACACCTACATTAAAGTAAAAAAAATAACTTAAAAAAAATTAATAAACACTCTTGAATGTTCTAGATTAATAAATGCATAAGTAGACAAAAAGACATCTGACTTAAATCACACAATGATTTCAAATACTCTCTCATTTGAGCTCCCTAGAAGAGTTTTTTTTTTATCTATTAAATAGATCTCTATCACCTATTTTTTGTCCCACAAGTTTCATTTCACTGCCCCCACACACAGTGTGCCTATCACCTTGCTTTGCGATAAAGATCTCCAAATTCCTCCATTATTTTAATCACTACACTGCAAAAACAGCCCTGTTCACCACAATAATTTGTTGTTTGCCTTTTGTCAATCCTTTCTCCTTTTATGTACATGTATATGTTGCTTACATATATTTTTGTTTGTTTTTTATTAGAGATTGGATATTTTGAATATCCAATCTCCAATATCCAATTTGAAATCGACCATTTACCAGAGAATATATACTTATTTTGGATTACAGGTATACACTTTACATATTATATTGTATATCCCACTGACATTGGAAAAGCTCCAGGCAAACTAGCCTATTTCCTATCCTTTGGTTCATACCAGAGTAACAAATCTAGAAGATCAACTTTAAGTCTTCATCATTGAGAGTCGATCCAAGGTCAGGCTTGGTTCAGAAAGCTGCAAAATCTCTGTTTCCCAAGTGATAATTCAATGTGCAGTTCTGCCAAGTGAGGACAAGCAGCTGCATAGCACAGCAAGCATTGAACCTAGGAAAGCTAAGAAAATCACAGATACGCTAAGGTTTGATGACCTCTTATAAATCACACGGTTGTAATAAAAATCTAAATAAACTTAAGGTGGATTAACATCTTGTTTTGTTTTACTTATGCATGCAGAACTTAAAAGATCAAAGAATAAGAGACTGTTATTGCAATGCTGTTAGCTAAATTTTATAATATATGACAAATATAGCTATAAACCTGTAATATAAATAGTCATTTGTGTGAAGGAATAAACAGCCAACAGTATGTGAAGCAGATATGATGACTGTGAGAAAACACAGTAAAAGTAAAAGTGATAAATAAAAACAAAGTAAATTGAATGAAAACAGGTTCAAAATAAAGAGCATGGTTACTACACGTTTATTTCTATGAGTTAAATGCACATTTAAATACAACTTTCTTTACTAATGAGAATGATTAGAAATAGTACAATTCGTTCTCAGGTCCTTCACGGAGGTAGATAATTAGTTGTGCATGAAACCAATGTAAACCAGGAACGCTAACCTCTAAAAACATTCAAAACTCTTAATCCAACCTATTCCATGCACATCATGCAGCTTTTCAGGTGCCTTTATGCTGATCTTAACCCAAACTTGACCTTGACCTTTGTCAGCTGTCCATCTAGTCTAATATCAAACTTCTCCTTTATATCCAAGATTTTAGGTTTTAGCACAGCAGTTACGCTCACACTGTCAGGGTGCGAGTGAAACAGGAGGCGGAAGCCGAAGTACAGCTCGCTTGGGTTTTAATGACGAGAGTAATACACACAAGCACACACACGTGCACGACAGTCATTAGGTTAAGAGAGTCCGAAGTGCGCTTCGGGAGAAGCGTAGCTGATCCTAGATGCACGGGGAGGAGAAGCGCAGTCGATACAGGATTGTGGAGTCCGGACGGAACGGAACACATAGAGTCCTGCATGAATCACTGAACACATACCTTCACAACCAATACATACAATAACGAACAAAGGAGAGATTGTGAGTGAGGAGCTTATGTAGAAGCGGGGTGGAGTGATGATGAGCCCCAGGTGTGCGTGATCAAGCCCGGAGCTCTAGGAGGCATGAAAGCCATCAAAGAGTGCGTGGCAGGTGGATCCCTGACACACACCTACTTAGGAGTAAAATTTTTGGTCAGGATCAGTCAGAAAATAAGCCTCATCAGAGGGTGCTAGTTAAAGTGGGAAATACCTCGCTATGGGCCTTTGGTCAGGGTTGGGTCTCCTTGCTTGTGTTATTTGACCTTAGTGTAGCTTTTGACACCATTTATCATAATATACTCCTTGCTAGACTAGGAAATGTTGTTGGAATAAAGGGAACAGCTCTCTCCTAACTTAGGTCTTATATGTGTCAGTCGGCGGTGCGCACACTTACAACACAGCAGCTATCAACGCTGCGGCGTTGTATATTTTAGCAAAAACAGATTGATGAGTGTGTAAAGGATATAAGACAGTGGATGCTTGATAAGTTAGTTATGCTTAACTCAGATAAGACGGAAGTACTTTTACTAGGACCACATGCAGCTAGAACTTCAAGTTCATTTCTATAGCGCTTTTCAAAATGGACATTGTCTCAAAGCAGCTTAACAGAACGAATTATAAACTTATAAATAATAATAAACATTTCAATATAAGTGAATTATGTGTATTAATCCCTGATTAGCAAGCCTGGGGTGACTGTGGCGTGGAAAAACTCATTTAGATGGTATGAGGAAAAAAAAATTGAGAGGAACCAGACTCAAAAGGGAAACCCATCCTCATTTGGGTGATCTATAGACCTGCTGGCTCAGCGCACACTTGACACCATCATAGGTACTGTGCGAGGCCTTGGCATGCGAGACCTTCTGGTTTGCAATTAGATAATCATCAAAGCAGTCCCTGGAGTGGAGTGTAGCAGAGTGAAAGTAGACATACCCTCTTTGCTTACTTCAAAACAGACATGACAAAAAGACAGAGTTCCTGTATTTGTGTCTATCTTACAGGTGGTGCAGATAATGTCATTGTTCAAGTCTTAACTTACAAATTGCTCCTTTTCATCTATTACACTTTGTTTGATGTTGAAGGTCCAAAACTCCTTGTGTTGGTCACATTTAAAATGTATATTTTTTCAAATACGGCGTAATAAATACATCAACCCCATTTTCTTAAGATTATACACAGGGAGTAAAAGTAAACTTCCGGATTATGTAGCATCTGTGGATGGTCTTTTTTGTCTCAGTGTGTACACCAGTCAAAGACCTTGGTGTGCTTATTGACTCTAGGCTTTCCTTTGAGGCTTACATGAATAATATTACCAGGATCACCTTTGTTCACCTTAGAAATATTGCTAAAATTAGAACTATGATGTCATTACAGAATGCAGAAAAATTAGTTCATGCCTTCGTTACATCTAGATTAGACTACTGTAACGCTTTACTGTCTGGGTGTTCGAGTAAGTGCATAAATAAGCTTCAGTTAGTGTCCTTACTAGACCTAAAAAATATTACCACATCACCCCTGTTTTAATCAGTCTAAACTGTCTTCCTATTAAATCTTGCACTAAACATAAAATACTACTACTGATGTTTAAAGCATTAAACGGTCTCGCGCTGCAGTATCTGAGTAAAATTCTGTGCCATTATGATCACCTATGCCTACTTAGATCAAAAGGTTTAGGCTATTTGTTGGTACCTCAAATAATGAAGACTACAGGGGGCAAAGCCACACAGTTAAAGAAAAGCCTTCCAAATAGTGTTCGGGACTCAGACACAATCTCTGTGTTCAAGTTCTTTTATCAGTAGATCTTTCCTATGTAAAGGAACAGATATGGAGGGATCATGGATATAGAGTGTTCAGTGAACTGGGATATTTGTTTGCTGGCCTCCCCTCACTCTCACACGTTCACTTAGGTTTGTTGATGGTGGTGCGGTGGGGCAGCTCTTATCCCAGAGATCCCTCATGTCTGTGTTTCCTTTTGGCTCTCCCTTTCAATTATGCTGCCATAGCGAGTCTTGCTGGAGTCCCCAAACTCTCTCTCTCTCTCTCTCTCTCTCTCTTTATCTCTGTCGAGTTAAACATGCTCCTGAGGTACCAGAGACCAGTTTTTCTGTCGCTCTTCTTTCCTCAGATCTGCCCGATTCGTCCCGGCCTGTCTCTGGATAGTGTTTTCTTCGATTGGAGGCCACTCTGTGCAGCTGGGGATGGTTTTACATCAACGGCCTGGGGTTCCATAAAATTATGGAGCAACACAGGAGCTTTTGAGGAAGAATTTGCACTGTACTGACTCAGGACTACAGGTTGCAATTGATCATCACCGCACACCTCAATAATGTTTAGCTGTAATAAATTGACATTCTGTGCAATAAAGATGAGGATGGGTTCCCTCTTAAATCTGGTTTCTTTCTTTCTTCTCTGTGCCATCTCAGAGAGTTTCCTTTCCTCAGTCACCCACGGCTCGCTCATTAGGGATAAACTTACACTTATAAAGAACAATGTTATTAATTCTTTATTACTGCATTAGCTGCTTTGAGGCAATGTCCACTGTTAAAAGTGCTATACAAATGAAAATAAATTGAACTGGACTTATATACTCCATCCCAAAAGGCTTAAATGAATACTGTACCATTGCATATAACAGCAATACCTACATTCTTTGAGTAAACCAGTTATTTCCAAGCAAGACACAATTGCATGCAACTTACTTGTTCACATATAATGCACCCTTTAATGTTTTCTCCCACCTTTAAGAAACCACAATTCTGGGTTATGGAGCAGCAGAATGGCATTCTTAAAAGAAAACACAAGCCCACCTAAGACATCCAAAACAATGTGAGAACAAGGCAGAACTTTTGTAATATCTGACACAACTTTACCCAAATAATATCAAATTACGGCTTTAATAATGCCACTGGATTTAGTGGCCTAGTCATAACTAGTCCACTCCTTCTGGAACAGAGCATGTCATATTACAAATGTTGTATTGTTAATCCACAAAGCACTTTGTGAAACACAATTTAAAATGTGTGGTGACCTGCCCACATTGGGCAGACTAATGTGGCACTGTCTAAAGATTGAGAGTATTAAGTAGCATCCTTTTCTACATATACGTTGAATGGGTACAGACTGCATAAACACAATCCTTAAAATGACAGAGAATTAAAGATCTTTGCATATGTAAAAAATTTAAATAAAAAATTAGCTAACAAACAAAATTTAATTCAATCTTATATATTTATAGTTTCTGGGACTGTGCTTCTTGCTCTTGTTTATTGGCCGCCTAAATATTCCTCTGATTTTATTCAGTTGTTTGCTAATTTTCTATCTAATGTTACTATAAAATATGAAAAACTGCTTATCTGTGGGGATTTTAATATTCATGTGTGTTTTCCACATAACTTTTTTGTTGATTTCAATAATTTATTAGACTCATTAAATATCACTCAGTCAGTTAAAGTGGCAACACATATAATGGGACACACCCTGGACCTGGAAATCTCATTAGGCTTCTCACCCACTATCAGGGATGTGGGTAATTCATGTTTCTCAGATCACTACGCAGTTCTGTTCGATGTCCTTTCTCATTCTTCACCTGGCATGTCAACTCTACCTGCTCAATATGGCTGGATTATTTCATCACAAACTTCAGGTGCTTTTTTTAAACGTTTTTATTGACAACTCTGGCTCTCTACTATGGCTCGAATTTATATCTGAATCCAAATGATTTTATTTCATCATTTCATTCTACATTGAATTGCACCTATCAAACTAAAGACAAAGAGATCATCACAGGACCCATGGATAAAGGACAATATTCTTACTCTAAGGAGAGACTGCAGGCAAGCAGAACTTAAATGGAGAAAGGGCAGGCTTTACATCTCTCCTGCTTTATTTATAAAATGACAACAGCAGATCTAAACAAGAAAATGTTGTTTTACACTGAAAACACAATATGAGTTATGACTTCTTTGAGGTTACACAAACTTTTAATTATTTCTTAAAAGTTCCAGAAATATTATTTCCCAAGAGTTAAAATATTTTTTTTTGTGTGTTTGGATTTATTGGTTTACCTCTGACAGCATCATGCTGCTTACCTATTTGAGGCCTACAGCAATAAAATGAGGCAGGTCTGAACAGCCCATCAGCCCATCTGCATGACTGGTGAAGCTAATTACATAAAGTAATGAAGAAACCCCCACTGATTAACATCCAATTGCATTTGGCAGATAATGATAGTACTGCTGTTTTAAAATAAATTTTTAAAGGTGTTCTTTACATCTTGCACTTGTTTCTACAACCACGACCCTGCACAGGCAACACTATTACTGTTTCTCCTATTTTTTGAGCTTGAAGAGTAGACTACAAGATTGGAATTCAAGCTCGTCTATATATGACATTCTATTTAATAAGTTATTTAAACACAACAGATAATTAGTTTCTTTAATCTGCCTAATGAATTAATGAGAGCTACGTGAAGAAAATGCATTCATGGGACAGCATGCCTAAGTGCATATATGGATGAGAAGACTAAGATGCTTTGGGGTCTATAGTGATAGAAAAGCTGCATACTACAATAACATTTTAATGAAGGGGAACAAAAGATTCCCACTCCGTTTAAGCTTGTACTGTAGAGTAAAATGGAAACATTTACTTGAGGTGCAGTCTTATTGTAGTTAAACCACATTTTGTACAGTAACAAATGAAATGATCGGTTTGGTCTAGCTATAGACATTATATAATAAGAGTGAGATGAACACATTAATTTGTATGTAAATTTGAGACATTTCTTAATAATGGCTGCTTAAGCTTTGGTGCCAGTATAACTAGAACACCAGCATTTGAAAAGAACATGTAATTATACAAACACAGTGAAGCAGAAATTGCATTAAACAGACACATTTTTCAAGCTATGAGAGCCAGATATTTCTGGCCTACAGTAAAATATTAAATGATTCAAAGAACTAAAAGTATGGCAACAATTGCATTTTATATATATATATATATATATATATATAAACCCTTCAGGTCTATCAGGAGATGTTCAATATGATTCAAGTCAGGGCTGGTCAACTCTAGGACATTCACAGAGTTGTCCCTAAGCCACTCCTGTGTTATCTTGGTTGTGTGCTTAGAGATGATGTCATTTACTTTCAGCCCAGCCAAACAGTTCAATCTTGGTTTCATCAGACCATCTTGTTCCACACAGTCCAGGAGTCCTTGAGGTGCCTGTTGGCAAACTCTAAGCAAGCTTCCATGCATTTTGCACTAAGGAGAGGTTTCCATCTAGCCACTCTGCCATAAAGACAAGATTGGTGAAATTTTGTTCCACCTTCACACAGGATCTCCGGAGGCCCTTCTCCCTGATTGCTCAGTTTGACAGGTGACCAGCTCTTAAGAGTCTTGGTTGTGCCACCCTTCTTCTATTTGAGAATTATGGAGGCAACTGTGTTCTTGGGATTCAAACTTTTTTTGTGTCTTTCAACAATTCTGTCTCAGAGTTTTCCACGCGGTTCCTTTGACCCCAATGACTTGTTTTTTTTTTCTCTAATATGCAGTCTACAGGGAGGTGTGTGCTTTTACAAATAATGTCCAAACAGTGAACTTTCAGGTGGACTCTATTTGGAATTGGGAGGCAAGTGAGCTAATTTTCAAGTCTAAATACTTGTACATGTGATATTTCTGGGGGTTTTTTCAATAAAGAAAATTACTGAAATTTCTAGAATTCTGTTTTCACTTTTTCATTATGGGGATAGTTGTGAAGGGTGTCTGAATACTTTCCAAATGCGCTGTATGTTATTATAAAGTATATGTTATTATATATATATATGTATATTATATTCAACTGCGATGTTGAATCTTAATTGCTCCATTTTATGTAAACTCTTTTGAGTTTAGCAATACTCAAACCAGCATTTCATACCAACAATCATGCCACAGCCAAAAATCACTGATATCTGTTGGTCCATAAAATTGATGGCTGATGTGAACATTGTCTAAAGCTGCTGGCTTGTATCCACAGGAATTTATGCATTGCACCACTGCCTAAAAGTTGGCTGATTAGATAACTGCATAAAAGGTTTACACTTGTTCTTTATAAAATATTATTAGGTTTAAGTCCATTATAAACTGTAGGTAAACTCATTAATAAATAGTGAATAATATTAAAACCCCAATATTATTATTAAATATTAACATGATTAAAACTCAACGTATATTATGCGTCATAAACTGTTAACAACCATATGGTTAAATATACTATATTAAACACATTTTTAAATAGCAACTTAATCAAATTATTTAAATAAGTGATAACACGGTGAGTGTGCCAGATCAGAATGGTTAAGCACAACAGTTCCTGCTCAACTGTCAGATTTTTCTCGTAAGTTAGCAAATTAACATACCATATTTTTCGGACTATAAGCCGCTAGTTTTTTCCCCGTTTTGAACCCTGCGGCTTAAACAACGAAGTGGCTAATTTATGGATTTTTCCTGTTTTTTTTTATTATTTTTCTATTTTCAGAAAATAATAAGGACATAATCCTCAGTCTCACACGCACACACATGCAGTAATACCGGAAGAATGCAGTGCAGGCTATTCACAAAATGCCGCTCTGCTTTTAAAGGAGCCACAATATATTTCACCTGTTACACCGTGTAACAGACACTCTCTTTCAGTAAAGCCTGTGTAAAGTTCATTAGTTTCAGTGTAGACACCTACGGCTTATAGACAGGTGCGGCTTATTTATGTTAAAAATAAAAATATTTGTAAAATTCATTGGGTGCGGCTTATATAAGTGTGCGTTTTATAGTCCGGAAATTACGGTATGTAACTTTATATTAAATTAATGACTTAGAAAGCATTTCCAAATTAAAAAATGAAATGCTGCAAAACAAGTAATTGAATTTAGTGCATAGTGCTTTTTGTACTGCTTTGCTTTATTAGTTAAACTGAGCCAAAAATATTTATGTTGTTTATTCAACTAAGGAGATATTTTTCAATTATTTTTTAAATATATTGTTTCTGAGCAATGGAATTCTACTGTAGATGCTGTGGCGATTACAACTGACGTAGATATTAGAGGTCACATATATAGATACCAAAAACATTCCCAGTCATTGATTTGTTTTTTCATTCAATTTTTTGGTCTAATTAAGTGAAGAGCAAAATAATTACATCATAAAAATAATAAAATAAAAATAAAATAATAATATTCAAAGTTGCACTAGGTTAGGGCCTTAATGGATCAGATTTGTTTGTTCACACACGACTGATGCTGGATTGATTTGAGATCTGGGGAATTTAGAGGCCAATCAACACCTTAAACTCTTGTCATTTTTGCAGTGTGTCAGGAAAAATTCGCCTGCTGAAAGAGGTCACTGCCATTAAGAATTACTGTTGCCATGAAGAGGTGTACTTCATTGACGTGTACATGACCAATGTTTAGGTCAATGTTACATATCAGAGTAACACCATTATGAATGCCAGGAGCAAAGTTTTCCAGTAGGACTGTTATTACACAAAGCATAACATTGCCTCCAGTTTGCCTTATTCCCATAGTCCATACTGGTTAGACCTATATCCCACTTAACTACACTCTGCATAATAGCAACATAGCTCATTTTAAAGCCTAATTAACCCAAGGGTTAATTTGATTAACAGCCCCTGGCTGCTACTTAGCTTATTGGATCCTATGGATGCACTAAGTGTGTGGGTTTTTTTTTTTTTTTTTTTTTTTATCATTTTGGCTTAATGTGTTTTATTTATAACAGGTGTTGTTATATTATGAATAATTCCTTCAACAACTTAACCTTAATTATGATGCACACCAAGTAATAAGACAATAACCCATAGTAACCTTAAATAATACTCAATTATTCAACTTACTGTATAAATATGTAAATTTTTAAGTATAAACTTCTGATTGGACCTGCAAAAGCAAGAAGCTTGTAGTAATGCAAATCTGCCCTCATGTGCCCCTTTCAGAAAAGCAATCACTTAGGCAACTAATCTAAGTCATTGTCTCCTATATAGCTAAATAGAAGAGACCCCAGACTCTATAACTGGTTTAAAATATGACAAAGTAGAACTGGTGCAAACCGGTAGAATTAATTTTGAATTTTCCTAAAATTTGCACAACCATATCATTCAATCTGCATGCAGGCTGTGTCTCTGTGTATTGTCTTTTCTGCCTATGTGACAGATCGTGTGAGATTCCAAAAGCAAGTTCACTTCTCAGTCTCACTTGGCTTTTAAAATCCTCCAGACATCGGTGTAGTCCAAATACTGCCACAGTATATCTCTTGCTCTCGATTTCCTCTCACTCAAGTTATAATTATCTCAGGGTTGGAGTAATCAATACTAATACTCAGTTCACGGTCAAATTCTAACTTGGATGGGCCCAAGTCTCTACAGGAGTTTCATATTTCTTAGTTTTAGCACATTTCTTTGACTTGGTACAACTTACTATTTAGGGCAAACAGATTAATCTTATGCAATATAACCCATCATGATTCATTTTAAGCTCATAAGTAAAAATTATGAGTTTTAAGTAGAGGCTGATTTTTGGCATTTTTAAATAAATCAGCATCAGCTGAGTGTGCTGCAAATTAGGCCGATTATTAGGCAGACCAAATCGTAAATGTAAGTTTTGTGTCAGAGTACATAACTCTCTCCTAACAGCAGATGGCAGTAGTCTGTATTAAGCATCCAAACAGGGAAACTGGATGCTAGAACTGTGAATTTATAAAGCAAGCAGTGCTTCTACCTGCCGCAATAGCTTTTTTTTAATCATCTCTCCTAAGTTGCAAAAACAAAAGAGCAATAATGAAACAAGCGTGTTCAGTGTTTTGCTTGTGTGCTCATTTGCTAAGCTAAATAGCCAGAGTTCTCTTTCTCACCAACGAGATCCGCTGCTGATTTGACATGCAGAATTACTGAAAAACAGCTAACACCGTCTGACTAGAGACAACGGTGCGGAACAAAATTAAAGTCGACCGACAATCAACCCATAACGGTCGACCTCTAGTTTAAAGTGATTTCATAAATGATAAAACATAGCCTATAAGCTGTAATTTACTGTAAAACCAAAACTAAATAAGTGCTAAGCACACTGTGTTTCGAGTAATACACTAACTGATGTTAACTGTGGCTACATTAGCTCAAAGCACTTTGACATGAGTAAAAATAAAGGCCTATAGTTTTTAAATGCTGCATAGATCAGCTCATTTTGTACACACCATTCCATTACCTTTCTACAAATTGTAAAATCCAACAAAAAAGAGAAAATCAGCTACTAACATGGTCTTCTTAGTAGTTTGATGAAAGATCAAAAGAAATCATGGTAAGGATATAGACATTTTTTCCACAAACTTATCTTGTTTGTCATCTGTCTTTGGGAAGTTCTGGATGTCATTCTCCAGCCTCTTGATCTGATGCTCCATAGTGTCCAAACTGGCTTTGAGGATCTGAGCAGACACTGAAAAAAAGAGAATTTTATAAGATTTTCTAAAATAACATGATTTATATCAGTCTCTCACCAGACGGCTCTTCAACATGTTGTGAAAACCCTTCACAGACATCTATAAAACATCAAGGATATCTCTCACCCCAGTCTTAAACTGTTTACTGTCTATAAACCACTACAGGAGCATCAGCTACTGTACCAGCAAGCAATTGAACAAATTATTTCCCTGAATGTATTGAGCTTTTTATAACTGCTATTCCTCCATCCTCCAGTCTCCACACTGAAGTTTGTACTCAGCTTACTTACACTATTGTTCATATGTTGCACACCTACTTCCCTACAGACAGATTACAAACCCGATTACAAAAAAAGTTGGGACACTGTACAAATTGTGAATAAATAAAGGAATGCAATAATTTACAAATCTCAAACTTATATTTTATTCACAATAGAATATAGATAAAATATCAAATGTTAAAAGTGAGACATTTTAAAATGACATGCCAAATATCGGCTCATTTTGGATTTCATGTTAGCTACACATTCCAAAAAAGTTGGGACAGGTAGCAAAAAGAGACCGGAAAGTTCAATGTACATATAAGGAACAGCTGGAGGACCAATTTGCAACTTATTAGGTCAATTGGCAACATGATTAGGTATAGGGTTAGAGTGGCAGTGTCTCTCAGAAGTCAAGATGGGCAGATGATCACCAATTCCCCCAATGCTGCGGCGAAAAATAGTGAAGCAGAAAGGAGTTTCTCAAAGAAGAACTGCAAAGAATTTGAAGTTATCCTCATCTACAGTACATAATATCTTCCAAAGATTCAAAGAATCTGGAAAAATCTCTCTGCGTACGGGTCAAGGCCGGAAAACCGTGTGGCATGGGCATCTGGAAAGGCACCATCAATGCTGAAAGGTATAAATATATATATATATATATATATATATATATATATATATATATATATATATATATACATATACATATATACACACACACATACACAGAACGGGTGCATGAAAGGTGTATGTGTGTGTGTATATATATGTATATGTATATATATATATATATATAAATATATATACACACATATACATATACATATATATACACACACACATACACCTTTCATGCACCTGTTCTGTGTATTGTAATGTAAATTGTTCTTGTTATTGCCATGTTTGTATATGGTTAATTACTTAAGAAAGAAAGAAAGAAAGAAAGAAAAAAAGAAAGAAAGAAAGAAAGAAAGAAAGAAAGAAAGAAAGAAAGAAAGAAAGAAAGAAAGAAAGAAAGAAAGAAAGAAAGAAAGAAAGAGAAAGAAAAAAGAAGAAGACTGTTGTACTTCCTGTATAGTTTGAATGACAGGTGTCTCGTCCAATGATCGGTAAGTTTCCATTCACAAACTATACCTACTTTTTCCGGTTTGTCTGAATTGTCGTTGTGTTTTCGGATTTGTTAATGTGTTTTGTGCAATGATTCAGACAAACCGGAAAAGGTAGGTATAGTTTGTGAATGATAACGTACAGATCATTGGACAAGACACCTGTCATTCAAGATATACAGGTGTCTTGTCAATAATCTGTAAATTTCCATTCACAAACTATACCTACCTTTTTCAATTTGTCTGAATTGTCATTGTGTTTTCGGATTTGTTAATGTTTTTTCGGATTTGTTATTTTGTTTTCGGATTTGTTAATGTGTTTTGCACTTCTCGGCCACCGTAATGTTGTTTTCTGAATAAAATATTGAAATTTGAAACTTCCACATTATTGCACTTTGTTTTTATTCACAATTTGTACAGTGTCCCAACTTTTTTGGAATTGGGTTTGTATATTTAACCAGTTTGCACAGTACTTCCTTGATTCCCCTATGCATTTTTGTTTACTCGACTGTACTGTCTAAATTATTATAGTATAATCAGTTTTTCCAAATTCATTTACACACCATGTCATTGACAGTGTTTTTTCATGACTTATATTACATTTGCACTGATGAAAGTGTTGATTGCACTGCTGCACATCACTTGCACTTTAATGCCAACCTGCTTTGCTGTCTCTATGCACTTTAAACTTAATGCAACTTGCTGGTTTGTGCTTTTGCTGATTTTTGCTGTTTTTAACTTTTATATAAATCCAAGTCACAAAAGCACAGCAAATTGACACCACCACAAAAAAAGAAAAGAAAATGAATAAAATTTAAAATCATGTCTATGTAGCACTAGCAAATCTACAAAATGATTCATTTTACAAAAACAAAACAACAAAATAATTCCAAAAATAAAGCTCCAATCATGCTGTGTATGAGAATCAGTGGTGGAAGTAACGAATTACATTTACTTTGTTACTTTAATTAAGTAACTAAAAACCATTTTTTTTTCTTTCACTCATTTTTACACAAATATCTGTAATATTTTCTGCCATTGCGCTGCTTTTTTAAACTACCACTGGTGTATGATTTCCTGGCTACCACACTAAAGACCTGCACAGGATTCATTTTTCAGTCCCGCTCCTGCAAATTTTGCGGTGTGAAAATCGGTGTGCTCTAGTAGTCTACCGCTCATGAACCACGCAAGAGTTTGCTCCCACCCTTCGTGAATCATTTAATTGAATTTTTGTTGCCATTGTTGCTTATGTGCATTTGATACATAACATCCAGTATTTATTTATTTATATATATATATATATATATATATATATATATATATATATATATATATATATATATATATATATATATATATACATTTTTTTTTTTTTCTTTTTTTTTCAAGACCATTTTGCTGGAGTCCTACGAATTATTTAATTTTCCTGCACCCCGCTCAAGCACACAACCACACACATTTACCCATCAACTCTTTGTCCCGTGCCGCACTCGTTTGCGTTGGGTCCTGCAGGAGAGCAGCTCTCTATATTACACACCACAGATGTACAGTAGGCTAGTTTATGAAGCTAACAATAAACAAGGGAAAAGGCAACGAGTAGAATGGGGTTAACATAGATGAGATCCAACTGATGTAAACATGACTGAGATCAGAGACATTCCTAATCACCTGCTCATCATTTTTTTTCTCTGCTTGTATTCTATATGGTGGATGTTCAGCCTGGATACATTTATTGGGTAACAACATTTGAAATTTGGTTTATATTAATATATTTTAACATTTTAATGCTGGCTTAATGCAGCACGAATTTCTGTTTGACCGGTTTTATTGAAAATATAAAGAGGCAAAATGAAAACTTTTGAACGAAATACACGTTTATTCACGACGTCTTTACTCAAATTTAAAAAAATAACAATAATAAACTACCGAAAAATAAATTTTAAATAGTAAACATTTCTTTTACTGATACGCCAAGTCTCCTAAATCCACCATGATGCACACATTTAATCCTCTCGGGTTGTCAAACGCACCCGCATGTTTTGTGGCATTTTTTACTCTTAACGCCGAAACGAACTTAAAACCTTTTTTTTTTCGATGGTACAGATAAGAGCAATATATCATTCTAATCTGCAAATGGTCTACTTTTATTTTTATACACTCATAATAACAAATGCTGTGCTTTGGTAAAATAAAAATAACAGACAGCTCTCTGCTGTCTCTGTCATCTCTTTTCTCAGACACATAAATAAAACAACAGTCTCACCCACAAGAGTGTATTCTGATGATTTACGTAATTTAAAACACCTACATTACTTTAAAACGTTTACAAAAATATTTTGTGTTCATGCTCTATGTTGAGTTTGATTCACTAACATACATTTGCATAACGCATCCATATTTGTCCATGCCCATGTTGATTAAAGTATAAACACTTGAAAACTATTTATCTAAGGTACATTTAGAACAGATAAAAATGAGTGATTGAGTTGCAATTAATCGTGAGTTAACTCATAACAATCATGTGATTAATCACGATTAAATATTTTACTCAATTGATAGCCCCAATATTAATATAGTGTGCGGTCCAGTTACCAGCATGACACTAAAACAGGAAGTAGTAATGGCTACTAAGTGCAGACAGAGCTCATACTTCTTTACTTTAACTTAAGTAAAAAAAAAAAGTCAGTACTTTCACTATTACCAGAGTATTTTAAAACATGAGTATCTGTACATCTACTTAAGTGAAGAATGTGTATAATTTTGCCACCTCTGATGAGAATACATATGTGAATTCAGGTGATATAAAGCTACAGGACAAAGATATCTTTGAAGAAGAATGTACTAACGTATTTTCCGGACTATAAGCTGCTACTTTTTCCCCACGCTTTGAACTTAAACAAGGAAGTGGCTAATTTATGGATTTTTCCTGGGTTTTTCCCGGTTTCACAAGCTTCAAGCCAAAAAACTGAGCCCCATAACATTAGACCAATGAAATTGCAGGACGAGTTAAGGTGAACCAATAAAATTCTTTATATCAAATCAGATGTGCTCCCACTGAATCGGGCCGCAGCACATCATAAATACGGATGAGGTTCCTCTGACGTTCGACCTGCCACTCACTCGGACTGTCAACAGGAAATGCGAATCATTCGTCACGAGCATGAAAAAACGCACTTCACCTGTGTTCTGAGCTGCACGGTAGTGATTTTTAAACGCAGGACGATGCCAAAAGATATACTCGCGAGAGAAATTGTTGTGAAAAGAAGGAGGAAGACAGTGAACAATGACTTTCTTTGTAGGCTACTGTTTTGTTAACAAAGTTGTGTAACAGACACTGTCTTTCGTTAAAGCCTGTGTAAAGTTCATTTGTTTCAATGTAGGCAGGTGCGGCGTATTTATGTTCAAAATAAAAATCTTTGTAAAATTCAGTGGGTGCGGCTTATATTTGGGTGCGCTTAATATTCTGGAAATTACAGTATGTTTTTACTTTTTAGGGCCAGTGAAACAGTACAGTAATGACAGTACAACAGATACTCAGAATTCAGAAACCAGGAGGAGAAATAAAAAGCTGGTTATAACGTATATAAAGTAGTTATAAGGTTGTATGAAATAATGTATTTATTACCCATAAGTTTGTTCCTTGTAATTGTTTATCCCTGATGAACAAGCAGGGAAATAGAGGCAAGGAAAAACTCCATGAGATGGTATGGACATGCCGTACGGCCTTTCAATCTCACCAGCCGTGTTCCAAGGCTTCATGAATGAGGTGTTCCGGCCACTCCTACACCGATCCTTCATTGACTACATCGACGACATTCTGGTCTACTCCCGGACACCTCAAGAACATCACGACCACGTGACCCAAGTGCTGGAGCTCCTGCGAAAGCACAATTGTACCTCAACCTCCCTAAGTGCGAGTTCCACCAAACCAAGTTCCAGTTCCTCGGCTATGTGATCAGCGCCGAGGGAATCCAAATGGACCAAAGGAAGGTGCAGGCAGTGCAAAGGAGTTGCAAAGGTTCCTGGGGTTCGCCAACTTCTACTGTCGCTTTATACGAGGTTTCAGCCTGGTCACGGCCCCGCTCACCTCCCTCCTCAGAGGAAAGCTCAATAGACTTTTCTGGATGCCTGAGGCTGAAGAAGCATTCCAGGTGCTCCGGGAACGGTTCTGCGTCGCTCCGCTCCTCAACCACCAGAACCCTGAATGCCCCTTTGTCGTGGAGGTGGACGCGTCTTTCACCGGGGTCGGGGCTGCCCTTTCCCAGTACTCCGGGAGTCCCGCTCAACTACACCCCTGCGCCTACTTCTCAAAGAAGCTGTCCCCAGCCGAACAGAACTACGACATTGGAAACTGGGAGCTTCTCGCCATCAAACTGGCCCTCGAGGAGTGGATTCACTGGCTGGAGGGGGCAAAACACCCATTCGTGGTGATTACGGACCACAAGAACCTGCAATACCTCAGAGAGGCCAAGAGGCTGAACCCTTAAAAGCACGATGGGCCCTGTTCCTTACGCGGTTCAAATACACGCTCACCTACCGACCGGGATCCAAGAATGGCAATGCTGACACCCTGTCCCGTGTCTATGGTCCTGATGAGCCTGTCGAGCCTGAACCCATTACTCCTCCCGAGCTGTTCGTCTGCCCCATCGTGTGGAGCCTTTGAGGAGGAGATCCACTCGGCGGCAAGTCGGGAGCCTGCACCCCCCCGGGTGCCCGGAAGGCAGGACCATTCGTTCCCACAGCCTGCCGTCCTGCCTTGTTGAGCTCCGTCCACGACACTCCCAGATCCGGCCATCCGGGGCGCCAGGGAACCCTTCATATCCTCCAAGCTTGATTCTGGTGGCCCAACATGCACAGGGACGTGGCATGTCGCGTCCAGGGCTGCCTGGTTTTCGCCATGTCCAAAGTCCCACGCCACCTACCTGTGGGCAAGCTGGTCCAACTACCGATCCCCGAGCAGCCCTGGTCCCACCTGGGCATCGACTTTGTCACAGACTTGCCGCGGTCAGAGGGACACACCTGCGTGCTAGAAGTGGTGGATCGGTTTTCCAAGGCCTGCCGCTTCATCCCCCTCCCTGGCCTGCCTACTGTTCTGGAGACCGTCGAAGCCCTCTTCCACCATGTGTTTCATAACTTCGGTCTACCGGAGGAGATAGTGTCGCACCGCAACCGTGACAGTTACACTGTTTGAGACTTTTTTAAGTAAAAGGTAATGCATTAGTACAGTATATCAAGTACGAGTATGCTATGAGAGTAGACTATATAATAAAAAAATATATATATAAAATGGACTCAATGTTTAAGGCCTACAAGCAAAAAGCAACAGTATAAATATCTAGATATTTAAATATCAGGTATTTTGTAGAGCTACAACAACAATGAATCATCCAAAATCCTTTCCTAAACATAAAACACATTATTGATCTAACAAACTTTTCATATTTTCCATTGCAATTTAGATAACAGGTTTAACTTATTCCATTGGCTGTTTCAAAAATATGTTTGCATTACAGTTACACATAAAATAGGCAACAATAGGTAAAAAAGCTGGAATGTTGAAAACTGGAGCTTAGAACAATTAAATTGAAGAGCTACTAAAGAACAGCAGGATAGCCTCTAAATGACCCAATACAAAAGAAAATGCAAACATAACTACATAACAGTCCCAATTTGAATGACTGGATGCAAGTTTTGCAATCTCTACCTGTTAGCCAATTAGTCATTCTACTCTCAACTTTTGTTTAAAAAGGTATCTACACCCATAAAACTTCATTTATTTATTTTTTTCACATTTCTGTGTTATTTTTAGATTTTATGTTTGAGTAGGTGATCAGTGTTTTCTGAAATACTTAAAGCAGCCCATCTAGCACTAACAGTGATAGCCTATTTAGTCACTAGGATCTCTTTTATTTTTTTAATTATTGGAAGGATGTCACTGAGATGTGGATTGGCAAATAATGAAGTGGTGTTATCACCAATACAGCAGTGTTTTGATCCTGAGGGAAACAGTGCTTTTTATTCCCAGCAACAGTTTTTTTTTTCTTCAATCCTTGCTGCAAAAAAAGCAAATGCTTGTTTCAAAGAAAGACAGGCAGACACAGAGTGAGAGAAGTCACAAGCTGACAATTACAATTTACATGCTTAATAGCTGGCACGAGGTATAGACAGGTCTCACTGTTGTTTGTGACTTTGGATGTGACATGAATGTAAATTGGTAAAATAGATTTACATGGTTTAAATGACCTGCACTGAGGCTATTGTTTTCTTACATGTTTCCAAAACTTGGATATTTTTGTTTATCAACTAATATTTACTCTTTATATTTATGGTTATTAATGAGTATTACAAGGACCTGTTAGATGACCCACTTTAAAGCATGTATATTCTTAAGGACTCCATATTTATTGAAAGACTTGTTAACAAATGCCTTTAATCATGACAAAGCTGAGAAAGAATTTCTTGGAAAGTATATGAATAAACAACTTTAACCAACGCACCGTACACACGTGTACATCTTCCCCATTGTGGAACGAATAAAGGTATCTTAATGTATATCACAGCAGCCAATGACCGATATTTGATTGATATGTTTGGCCGATTTTCTTTTCCCCCCTTCATCTTATAAGATCTAATAGTTAATAATTAAGAAAATTGCTTGAATTAAACATTTATTGAACAACACAAGCCTTCCCAATCAGTGAACTTGGTTTTGGTCCCCGAGCCTTCCCTAAACTACAGCTGGTTGAACACATTAAAAATAATACAGTTCCCAAAAACTTTTCAAATAACTTCTAAATGTTATTTTCATTTTCTTTTCAAAGACAGCATCATATTTAACCAAAGAAATATAAGGGTAGATTAAAAACAAATGATAACAACTTAAAAGCCCAGGACACACCAAGCTGACGGTCAGCCATCTAGGAGAAAGTTATTTTCTCTCATGCAAGCAGAACGTACACGTTGTCATGAGGATTAAATCCAGCAGTGTTACAATCCAACTTAAATCTTATATCAAAATTCATTCTAAATATTTAATCAGTGCTGTCTTACTATCACATTTTCCACTACAGGAGCACAGGAGGAGGATGTGGCCTGACTGCATGGAATACAGGATAGCATACCTGCAGCATAGTAGCATACCTTATCATTACATGACTGCCAAACACAGTGTAAATAACTAAATATTTTCCTTAAATTCTGTGCATATATTATCAAATATGTGCATATATTATCAAATATATGCACACACAGTCGTTACTATGTATGTCCTCATTTTCAGTCCTAACTATATGTGTTCATA
This sequence comes from Silurus aristotelis, assembly GCF_946808225.1. NCBI lineage: Eukaryota > Metazoa > Chordata > Actinopteri > Siluriformes > Siluridae > Silurus > Silurus aristotelis. Next base: position 12,470,164 of record NC_139587.1, on the reverse strand, counting down.
ACAAAACCAGCATAAAGAAACATGTGTTCGCCCATAACATTCTCATATTAAAATTGTATCTTAGGCCCCATCATAGCACAGAAACTGCTCTAGTTAAAATCACTAATGACCTGTTTTTAGCTTCAGACCAAGGCTACATCTCCCTATTAGTTTTACTAGATCTTAGTGCTGCGTTCGACACTATAGATCATGATCTTCTCCTCGATCGCTTACAGAATTACATCGGTATTCAGGGACAGGCATTAAGCTGGTTTAAATCCTACCTGTCCAATCGTTACCATTTCGTAGATTTAAATGGAGAGCTATCCAGGATAATGCTAGTAAATGATGGCGTGCCACAAGGGTCAGTTCTAGGACCCCTGCTTTTCACAATATACATGCTTCCATTAGGAAATATTATTAGAAGGCATGGAATTAGCTTCCATTGTTATGCTGATGATACCCAGCTATATATTTCATCCAAACCAGGCGATACAGCTCAATTAGCTCGCATAACTGAGTGTGTTGAAGAAATAAGAGATTGGATGACCCATAACTTTCTGCTATTAAATTCTGATAAAACGGAGATTTTGCTCATCGGCCTAAAAAATAGTACACAGAAGCTCCAGCATCTCAGCCTGCATTTAGACGGTTGTTCTGTAACTACTAGTTCAACGGTAAAAGACCTGGGAGTTATTTTAGACAGCAACTTATCTTTTAAAAATCACATCAATCAAGTTACAAAAACAGCCTTCTTTCACCTTAGAAATATTTCTAAGCTAAGAAATATCTTATCTATATCTGATGCAGAGAAGCTCGTCCATGCGTTTATGACCTTTAGAATAGACTACTGTAATGCATTACTAGGTGGATGTCCTGCATCATTAATAAACAAGCTTCAGTTAGTTCAGAATGCCGCAGCAAGAGTTCTTACTAGGTCAAGAAAATACGATCATATAACCCCAATCTTATCGTCCCTACATTGGCTTCCTATTAAGTTTCGAATAGACTACAAACTACTGCTACTCACTTATAAAGCACTAAATGGTTTGGCTCCCATGTATCTATCCAGTCTTTTAACACGCTACAATCCGTCACGCTCCCTGAGATCTCAAAACTCTGGGCTTCTAGTAGTTCCTAGAATAGCAAAGTCCACTAAAGGCGGTAGAGCATTTTCACATTTAGCTCCTAAACTCTGGAATAGTCTTCCTGACAGTGTTCGGGGTTCAGATACCCTCTCCCAGTTTAAGTGTAGATTAAAAACATATCTTTTTAGCAAAGCCTACACATAACACACATCACATCACAACCTTGTGCTCCAGAATATATGATCACATGCACATTATCAACTTGTGCTGTTAATATCATGAACAGCAGCTACGCTAATTTCTCTCCACTGCTTCTCTTTCTCTCCCCATCCCGAGGCATCCTGAGGTTTGGCCAGCTCCAGTCACGTCCCACCTCGTGAAGATTATAGACCTATGGATGATCATGGAGAAGTAGATGCCGAGTGTTTAAAGGCCCTGGCATGGAGAAGCTGATGCTGGATCTATGATGATCACAAATTGTTCTGTATTGTTGAAAGATTTATGACCAAACTCTTGATGTCACCCAAATGAGGATGGGTTCCCCTTTGAGTCTGGTTCCTCTCAAGGTTTCTTCCTCATATCATCTAAGGGAGTTTTTCCTTGCCACTGTCTTGCTCATCAGGGACAAACGCACACCATTCACCTTCACTGTTGTTTTCTGTAAAGCTGCTTTGAGACAATGTCTGTTGTGAAAAGCGCTATACAAATAAACTTGACTTGACTTAAGTGGAGGATACAACTAATTCATGCTGTGATTTTAGCAAGGTGTTATCACTCTAATTGCTGTAAACATATAAATGCTGAAGTAAAACCTGTGCATGATGGCACTGATGGAGGATTACACCAATGGAAGAATAAAGAGAGAAAGAACCTTCAGGGACCATGATGATTTACTGTCCCATAATGATGACTGGCTAATAAGCCAATTTAGATTCCCTAGAGCTGTGTTCTTGGATCCATGTGCTGAATTGGGTCCAGTACTAGAGAGGACAACACGCCTTTGTTTATGTCATCCTGTAGGTCTGATATATCACAGACATCCCTGAGTGCCACAACGACTACCGTTTTGGATGGTATTATTAATATGGTTAGTTGATACATCAGGTTTCCATCCACTGTGCACAAACAAGAAAAAATTTAAATGCAATTACATGTCCGGTTTCCTAAATCTAATCGGCATAATTGACTGCACTCATATTGCTATAAAGGCTCTATATGAAAAACGAGTTTATGCAACATACAGTGGGGGGAAATAATTATTTGCTAATTTTGTGAGTTTAGCATTTACCATAAAAATTCTAAACTGTTCATTTCTTTGTAGGGGAGTAATTACAAAGAAATTAACAGTTTAGAATTTTTATGGTAAATGATGAATTTGTATTTGATCGAGTTAAATAAGTATTTGATCCCGTACCAACCAGCAAGAATTCCCACAGACCCAAATTAGTCCTGGCCTTTTAAGAAAGTACTGCTAATATTAACTTGTGATGTGTATAAAAGACAGGAAACATTCTGCTTTGGGGCTGTTTCTCTGCTAAGGGTCCACAAAGACTTCACCACATGAACAGGGCCATGCACTGTAGAATCTTGGATGAGAACCTCCTGGCATCAGCCAGAACACTGGGAAAAATGGGTCATGGATGGGTGTTCCAGCATGATAATGACCCAAAAAAAATGGCCAAGGCAACAATCTGATGGTCTTGTATCCCATTCCAGCATTGTGCAGGTCTACAATCTTGTCCCTAATGTCCTTTGACAGCTCTTTGGTCCTGCCCATGGTGGTGGAGAGGTTTGACTGGAAGATGCTGATTCTGTGACGGGTGTCTTTTATTCACGTTATGAGTTGATATTAGGAGTACTTTCTCAGGTGCAGGACTAATTTGGGTCTGTGGGAGTGAGAATTCTTGCTGGTTGGTAGGGGAATAAAATAATTATTTCATTCAATCAAATCAGAATTCATTTATAACCTTTTTTAATATAAATTATTTTTTTAGATTCTGTCACTCTCTGTTAGACTAAACCTACGATTCAAATTCTAGACTATTCATTTCTTTGCACGGGGGTAAACTCACAAAATCAGCAGAGGATCAAATAATTATTTTCCATTATTTACACTGTGGAAGGGAGTAGAAAGATAGTATACCTTCAGATCAAAGCACTTTTTTTTTAGTTTTGCAACTGTCTTTTCTGTCCCACTGACACAGTTGACAGAATCAGAAACACAACTCACTCTGCTTCTTTTTATTAGTGATCCCGCTGCTGTGGGCACCTTAGAATAATGTTCTAAGGGCCTCACCTCCCCTACAACTCTGTGTATCTCAGTGTCTGAGAAGTTAAGTTTCTTCGCTCTTTCCTCACCTGCTGTCATTATTCACCATAATGAAAAAACAATTGCATGCTAAGCTCATTATATGGTTCGGCATTTATGTTGTGATTTGCATTAACACTTTTGTGATTCAAAGTACAGGGCGAGATATAAGGCTGATTCACTTAAGCACACTTGCAGGTGATATGTGATTTATGAAGGAAGGCGTGTGTTTGCACAAGTCTAAATATATTTTTTCCATACACAATTTTTGCCTTTCGAGCGCACGTACACTTTTACTAATAATGCTATGCACAGTTCTATAAATGAGACCCCATGTCATCTGATGCAGCAATAAATCATTCTCCTTCTTAAACAAATAGCTCTTATATAACCTAGATGTTTGTTTGGGGTCATTGTCCTGTTGGAAAAAAATTATGGTACCACCACATTTTGGTTAAGTGTACCCTCAATTTTCACTAAATCACCAACAATGTCACTAGCAAAGAACTACTACACATTACACCTTCTACTCCATGTCTTACAGTGGATACCACACATTCACAAACCATCTGTATATCTAACCAAGACAAAGCCAATCTCAAATTTGGACTCATTAGAACAAGGTAACATTTTTCACTAATCTATTGTCCATTCCTTCAGTTTATTGGCTCAAGCAAGTCTGTTCTGCTTGTTGTTTTTCAGAAGTAATGGTTTCTTTGTCACAATTCAACCATGAAGGCCTGACTCACACAGTCTCCCCTGAACAGTGGATGTTGAAATATGTATGCCACTTGAACTCAGAGAAGCATTTATGTAAATAGGGGGTATTTGAGACTGGTAATTCTAATAAATGTATTCTTCAGATATAGCTCTTAGTCTTCCTTTTCTCTCTTCCTCATGAGAGTCTGTTTCAACCTTGCATTTGATGGTTTTAGAGACTGCACTTGGGGTTATATTTAATATTCTTGAGATTTTTCAGATTTTCTGACATTCATTTTTTTAAGTAATGATAGACTGTCTTTTCTCTTAACTGGGTGTTTCTTTTTTATAATATGGAATTGCACAGTAGTTCTAGTAGCACTAGTAGTAGGGATATTGACTACAAACTCACCCTTTTCTCTCATGAAACTTGATGATATAAAGCACATTAAGAAGGCAATGAATGTCACAAATTAACTTGCGAATAGAAAACCATTACCAGTACCTCATGGATCTGATGAAAGAATGTCATGAGTTTGCCAAGCTGTCTTCAATGCTAAATGTAGCTACAGTACTTTGGACAACCTAAAATATAAAACATTTTGAGTTGTTTTTGAGTTGTTTACCACTTTAACACTTATATAATTTTTGTTTACTACATAATTCCCTGTGTTCTTTCACAATTTGGTTGTCTTTAATGTTAAAATATTAAACCAAAGTAAAACATTATATGTACAATGTTAAAAATAAAAATAAAGAAAGCCACTAAAGGAAAAGTTGTGTCCAAACCTTTGACAAAAAAAAAAAAAAAAAAAAAACTGAAGAAAAAAACAGCACAATTAAAAATGAGCAGTTAAAAAAAAGCCTGAACTTTTTCCTGCCAAGCTTTGGTAAAACTATGCTTCAATTCCAGTTCTTGACTGAAATGAGTAAAACCTGACCTGGTCTGCTGTTTTAGCCTAACCTAACCTGTTTTAGCCTAACCTCAATACATTTGTTTTCTGATATGCTCTCCTGTTCCCATGGATGAGAAGAGCATATAGTTCCGGAGTAAGAACGGGAACTTTAAGGATGGATTGGACTGTAGTTAATGTCAACGGTCTGCTACATTGACTCAGGACTACATTTCGCTTCTGATCATCATCACTGTACCCGCAACATCGTATATCTGCTATAAATGGACATTTGGTGCAACCCAGATGAGGATAGGTTCCCTCTTAAGTCTGGTTCCTCTCAAGGTTTCTTCCTTATGCTATCTCGGGGAGTTTTTCCTTGCCACAGTTGCCACCGGCTTGCTCATCAGGGACAAACTTACTTATAAAGAACATATTCACTTCTAATCACCACATTATCTGTGTAAAGCTGCTTTGAAACAATGTTCATTGTTAAACGCGCTATACAAATAAAAATGAATTGAATTGAATAGTTTTTTGAGTAACTATAGACTTCCTGTGAGCTGGGTGATTCTCCTTTCTTAATTTGTCTCAGCAAGCTGTCTAGACACTATTTTCCTCTAGAAACTCTGCTGTCTGTGAAATTCTTAAAAAATCAGCAGTTTGTGAAATACTCAAACCCGCCCATCATTAATATTTATTATTATATGATTGTTCATTTTTTAGTTATTAAAATATTACTCAGGGATTTATAACAATTCATGGTGGCAATAAGTGACTGCAGACAGATGCACCACAGTTGTTTCCTAAATAATCACAGGCATATAGGGCTATAACTTTAAGAAAGAAATTCAAGAGTGGTTTGTAGTTTCACTCATAATGTGTATGTTTGATCACAGATAAAATTCTCTTGACTATAAGAGGGAAGGTCTTGAACAAATTGGCAGCAATGTGTAAAGATGACATGAGCCAAATCAAGTAAAGGCTGGACAAAATTTGAAGCAAGAGTAGAAATACTGGAGATAGATTTAAGCATGTTTCCATGGTATTGTAACTTCTGACCAGTAGGTAGTGCTAGACATAAACCACCCTGAAATGCCCGACGGCCAACCATCAGCTTTGTATGTCCCGGGCTTTAAGTTATATCATTTATTCTTAATCTAGCCTTCAATATCTAATTGGTTAAATATGATGCTACATTTCGAGAAAGAATAAGAAGAGCATCTGGAGAGAATGCAAGTAACTTCAACCAGCTGTAGTTTAGGCTGCAGGTAGACATGGGTACCATACCAAAAGCTGGTTACAAGTGCACTGATTGGCGAGGCTGGTGTTGTTCAATATATGTTTAATTTGTTTATTGACTGTTTAATGTTTTACGTTTTATTAACTGTTAGATTTTCTGAAATTAAAAAAAGAGGGGGTGGGGGGGGTGATATCTTTATTATATAAGAGTTTTCAGCTGCCCTGATTTCTAAACATTGGCATCTGCTTTGGCCAGAGGATATCATTATTTATGTTAGTGGTAAGAAATGAGGAAGGCAGGCTACTAAAATTGTTAATAACTTACAATGACCAGGCATAACTTTATGGCCACCAATCAGGCATAACATTATGAAAACCTAGAAAAGTGAGACCAATATTGTGTTGGTCGGACTTTTGCTGCCAAAACATTCCTGACCCATCCAGCATTAACACCATTAACTTTTTAGCAATGTGAGATACATTTTTACTAATTTTGCGGTGGTAGCCTTGCCTTTCTTCCTTCTCCACCACCTTATGGTAGGGTTAGCAAATTGGCCACATGCCAGCATACTGTACAGAACAAATATTTTTGCTTTATATCAGTATGCCATAATAACAATTGACAAAGATCTTAAAAGCCTGAAGGAGCATACCTTTTGGAAATGAATATTTGTGTCATTCTCAAAACTGCAGAGAAAAATAAGTTCTTAGAGAATGTTGTATAGATTTAAGACAGCAATTTTAACAAGATTCAACATAATTAGTACTGTAGTGGTACCCCGCTTATCGACCTTAATCCGTTCCTTAAAACCGGTCGAAATGCGAAAAGGTCGAAGAGCGAATGTACACACAATATACAATATACACGCACTAAATTGTTATATTGACCGCTAAATAACATGCGATGGAGATGTTTTGGAGAGATGGCAATAGAGTTTTTAACCAGATTGTATAACAAGGTTCTGGAAGGTGAGAGGATGCCTGAGGAATGGAGGAATCGACTGGTGCCGATCTTTAAGAATAAGGGAGATGTGCAGACCGGCAGTAACTACAGGGGATTTAAGTTGATCAGTCACACCATGAAGTCATGGGAAAGAGTAGTGGAAGACAGGCTGAGAGAAGACATGACCATTTGTGAGCAACAGTATGGTTTCATGCCAAGGAAGAGCACCACAGATGCATTATTTGCTTTGAGAATATTGATAGAGAAGTATAGAGAAGGACATTAGGAATTGCATTGTGGATTTGTGGATTTAGAGAAAGCGTACGACAGAGTGCCAAGAGAGGAGTTGTGTTATTGTATGATGAAGTCAGGTGTGTCAGAGAAGTATGTGAGGGTGGTGCAGGACATGTATGAGGACAGTGTGACAGCAGTGAAGTGTGCAGTAGGAACGACAGACTGATTCAAGGTGAAGGTTAGGTTAGGTCAACTTTATTATCCCCGAGGGCAATTTGTTTTACAGCCAGCAGAATCCATACAATCCCAAACACACAGCAACAAACAGTACAGAGAGAGAGAAAAAAAAAAAAAAAACTAAGTATTTACATTTTTTTTGTTTGTTTGTTTTTTTGGACTGCATCAAGGATCGGCACTGAGCCCTTTCCTGTTTGAAGTGGTGATAGACTGAAAGAAAGTCAGTAGGAGTAAGAAAGAGTACAGGTGCGTAAATGAGAGGGACGGCAGTGGAGTGGTGCAGTTGCAGGGAGAAGAGGTGGAGAAGGTGGAGGAGTTCAGGTACCTGGGGTCAACAGTGCAAAGTAATGGAGAGTGTGTTAGAGAAGTAAAGAAAAGAGTGCAGGCAGGGTGGAGTGGGTGGAGAACAGTGACAGGAATGATTTGTGATAGAAGAGTATCTGCAAGAATGAAAGGAAAAGTTTATAGGACTGTGGTGAGACCTGTGATGTTGTATGGATTAGAGACAGTGACATTGAGTAAAAGACAGGAGGCGGAGCTGGAGGTAGCAGAGATGAAGATGTTAAGGTTTTCGTTGGGAGTGATGAGGATGGACAAGATTAGAAATGAGGTTATTAAAGGGACAGCCCATGTGGGATGTTTTGGTGACAAGGTGAGGGAGGCGAGATTGGGATGGTTTGGACATGTGCATAATAGGGACATGTGTTATATTGGTAGAAGAATGCTGAGGATGGAGCCACCAGAAAGGAGGAAAAGAGGAAGGCCAAGGAGGAGGTTCATGGATGTGGTGAGAGAAGACATGCAGGTAGTTGGTGTGAAAGAGGCAGATGTAGAGGACATAGTGGTATGGAGATGGATGATCCGCTGTGGCGACCTCTAATGGGAGCAGCCGAAAGAAGAAGAAGAAGAACTTAAAAATAATTTAAAACATACAATAAAATTGTGGTTATAACCCAGCCATTAGGGGGGCACAAGCCAGTGCACTCTTAGTGCCGGTCCCAAGCCCGGGTAAATGGGGAGGGTTGCGTTAGGAAGGGCATCCAGCGTAAAACATGTGCCAAATCAAATATGCGGATTACAAATGATAATTTCATACCAGATCGGTCGAGGCCCGGGTTAACAACGACCGCCACAGGTATCGTTAGCCGACAGGATACCGGTGGAAATTGGGCTACTGTTGGCCGAAGGAGGAGAAGGAGAGGAGGAAGACGTCTACAGAGACGGCAGGAAAAGGAGCAGTGTAGGAGAGTAGAGGTTCGGGTTGGTACTTTAAATGTTGGTACTATGACGGGTAAAGGGAGAGAGGTAGCTGATATGATGGAGAGGAGAAAGGTAGATATGCTGTGTGTTCAGGAGACCAAGTGGAAAGGGAGTAAGGCCAGGAACATTGGAGGTGGGTTTAAACTGTTTTATCATGGTGTGGATGGAAAGAGAAATGGTGTAGGGGTGATTCTGAAGGAAGAGTACAGTAAGAGTGTAGTGGAGGTGAAGAGAGTTTCTGATAGGGTGATGATCGTGAAGGTGGAGGTTGAAGGGATGATGATAAATGTCATCAGTGCCTATGCTCCACAAGTTGGCTGTGAGATGGAGGAGAAGACAGCATCGGATGGTGGTCTGTAGGATGGTTTTGGAGGCGAAGAAGAAGAGGAGGAAAGTAAGGATTGAAAGAAGAATAAGATAGTGGAAACTAAAGGAGGAAGAGTGTAGTGTGAGGTTCAGGGAAGAGGTCAGACGGGGGCTTGGTGGTGGTGAAGAGGTGCCGGATGATTGGGCAACTACTGCAGGAGTGATGAGGGAGGCAGCTAGAAAAGTACTTGGTGTGACATCTGGAAATAGAAAGCAAGACAAGGAGATGTGGTGGTGGAATGAGGAAGTGCAGGAGAGCATTAGGGGAAAGGGGTTGGCAAAACAGAAGTGGGATCGACAGAGTGATGAGAAAAGTAGGCAGGAGTACAAGGAGATGCGGCAGCAGGTAAAAAGGGATGTGGCGAAAGCCAAGGAAAAGGCATACGAGGAGCTGTATAAGAGGTTGGACACTAAGGAAGGAGAAAAGGATTTATACCAATTGGCCAGGCAGAGGGACCGAGCTGGGAAGGATGTACTGCAAGTTAGAGCAATAAAGGATGGAGAGGGAAATGTGTTGACTAATGAGGAGAGTGTGTTGAGAAGATGGAGGGAGTATTTTGAGGAGCTGATGAATGAGGAAAATCAGAGAGAGAGAGAAGGTTGGAGGATGTGGAGTTGGTGAAGCAGGATGTAGATAGGATTAGTAAGGAGGAAGTGAGAGCAGCGATTAAGAGGATGAAGAATGGAAAGTCGGTTGGATCAGATGACATACCAGTAGAAGCGTGGAGATGTTTAGGAGAGATGGCAGTGGAGTTTTTAACCAGATTGTTTAACAGGATTCTGGAAGGGGAGGGGATGCCCGAGGAATGGAGAAGGAGTGTGCTGGTACCGATCTTTAAACATAAGGGAGATGTGCAGACCTGCAGTAACTACAGGGGAATTAAGTTGATCAGTCACACCATGAAGTTATGGGAAAGAGTAGTGGAAGCCAGGCTGAGAGAAGAGGTGACCATCTGTGAGCAACAGTATGGTTTCATGCCGAGGAAGAGCACCACAGATGCCTTATTTGCTTTGAGGATGTTGATGGAGAAGTATAGAGAAGGACAGAAGGAGCTGCATTGTGTATTTGTATGAGGAAGTCAGGTGTGTCAGAGAAGTATGTGAGGGTGGTGCAGGACATGTATGAGGACAGTGTGACGGCAGTGAAGTGTGCAGTAGGTACGACAGACTGGTTCAGGGTGAAGGTTGTACTGCATCAAAGATCGGCCCTGAGCCCTTTCCTGTTTGCAGTGGTGATGGACAGGTTGACAGACGAACTGTGGTGAGACCTGCGATGTTGTATGGATTAGAGACAGTGGCATTGAGTAAAAGACAGGAGGTGGAGCTGGAGGTAGCAGAGCTGAAGATGTTGAGGTTTTCGTTGGGAGTGACAAGGATGGACAAGATTAGAAATGAGTTTATTAGAGGGACAGCACATGTAGGATGTTTTGGTGACAAGGTGAGGGAGGCGAGATTGAGATGGTTTGGACATGTGCAGAGAAGGGACATGAATTATATTGGTAGAAAAATGCTAAAGATGGAGCCACCAGGTAGGAGGAAAAGAGGAAGGCCAAGGAGGAGGTTCATGGATGTGGTGAGGGAAGACATGCAGGTAGTTGGTGTGAAAGAGGCAGATGTAGAGGACAGGGTGGTATGGAGACGGATGATCCGCTGTGGCGACCCCTAATGGGAGCAGCCGAAAGAAGAAGAAGAAGAAGAATAAAATTGTGATTACCTTTTTAATATTCAGTTTTTTGGAGTACAAAAATAGTTACATTTATGTGCTCTTTATTGTTACCTTTGTTTTGTAAAACATTTTATATGTTAATGGTGGAGGTATATTTCAGGCTCCTCATCTTATTGTTCACTGTATGTCTAACATTGTCCTTTTAATGTTAATGAACTTGTGCCTATTCTTGTTCTGTTCAGGCTGCCGGAGATGGAGGCAAAGCTCAGAGTAATAATCAGTCATCAAATTAAAAATAGGTTCTGTTTGAAATTAGGGATATTGAGACAACTGTAAACGCAATTGCAAATGCAGATGAGTTCAGACTTGAATATGTGGAATCAGAATTTGAGGATTACTTTATTCTTAATCAAAGTGACCGAATTAAACACAAATGCACCATAAAAGTTGTCGAGCATGCCCGAATACACTGAATGCTGCAAGCCATTGCTAAAAGAGTTCCCTATTCCAAAGTTTGCATATGAAATAAAAATTTACCTTGAAAGAGCCACTGAAGCCTCCAAGAAGAATGGAACACTTGTAAAGGTCAAGTCTTACATTCTTGAATAATTGGCTTAATCAATATTTTGTTACACTGCTTATCCATCAAGTGCACAGATAAGTGATGTTCCTGAGGCACTCTTCAAGAAATACCCTTGTCTCAAGGAACCTGGCTCCTTTGCAGGTTACTATGGATTGCAGCAAACATAAATTATAAGATGGGAAATTTTCGTACCAAACTTGGAAGCTTTTGTGTTTTTGAGTGTGTTTTGTGTTCTAAGATGCATTGTACTGGAACGCAAGAGTGCTGCTGACCAGAAAAAAATGTAAAAAAAAAAAAAAAAAAAAGCCTACAAAAGCCGAGGTAAATTACCTTCCCCCTTACCCAGTAGAAGAAAATGAGAAAAGTTTAGAGGAGAGGGTCCAGTTGCTAAAAGAACTCAAAAAAGGTGACCATGACCTTATAGTTGATAAAACAGAAAACATAAAAAAAAACTTGTACACAGAAGAAATTAAAAGTGTCCAATGTGCATTTTTTAAGCTCAGCAAAGTGGCTAAATGCGAGTGTGCGTTAATGTCCATGTTATGTCCATTAATATTCATAGTACACAATTAGATAGGAAGAAGTAAGGTCATGAGTGGCACCAGGGTGTTTAGGGCTTTCGACAGCTTGAGAAAAGAAGCGGTTGCTTTTTTTTTTATACATGCTTAAAGATTTTACAGTGTGTGTTTTTGAAGAATACAGTCAAAACCACTGAAGTACAACTTGGTTTCCTTTGGATTCTAAATATTTTGCAAGAACAATATACTAAACAATCATTTATAATTTATACCTGAAGATTCCATAAATTAGAATTTTTTTGTTAATAAATCGAATTAAACTAAGATATATATATATATATATATATATATATATATATATATATATATATATATATAATTATTACTAAATATCTTAGTTTAATTCGATTTATTAACAAAAAATTCAAATAAAATGTATTAATATTTATGGAATCTTCAGGTATAAATTATAAATGATTGTTTAGTATATTGTTCTTGCAAAATATTTAGAATATATTTAGAATCGATATTCTGCTCTGGTGGGCAGTTGATAGTTAAAACACGTCTGCTTAATCTATCAACTTTTTTGTCTTTGTCACTTATTAAAGCAATTCATTCACTGCAAACCCAATAGAAGTTACTAACTTAATAATAACATCAATATAAGACACTGAATGACTGTCATTCAAGCTAACAGTTTAGCAGAATGCAATAAATTAGGCGGGCACAAAAAGAATATACATGCAATTAGCCCTATACAACTATATCATTCCTTGTGAATATTACATATATAGCATAAATAATCCACAATACTCTTCCTTAAATATTCTCTTCATATCTTCAAATCTTGTCTTTGAATGACAGAGTGAGCATGTGCCAGCTGTTAATACTGGATATAAACTAAAATATAAACAATATTGCCCTGATATTATGTAAACTAATACATTTTTGGCAGTATTTCAAAAATAACCATCTTTTTTACAGTTCAATTAAATTAAAACAGCAAACAGTTAACCAACATCAGCTTTGCCTATTGTGCATACCACATTATCTCAGAATCTTGTAATATATTTACGTTTTTAAATTCCATGCAAAGTTAAAGCTGTTTTAGAAAAAGGCTTTTGATAATAAGCAAGTGACACTCTGCTAATTAACATTATGCAAATTATAAAAAAATCTAAGTGAGAAATTATTTTAGCTTTAGTTTTTGTTGGAATTAATTAACCGAGTTGCTAAAAAGGATTTTCACTGAAGGACTTAATGTATTCAAGATATGAAACACTTAAATATGCTAATAACATTAATATAACTTCAAATCTAATACACCCTTCAAATATGCAAAGTGTAAAGCAGGTCACTATTGGCCAAGTGGCCTAAAATCTCTTGCATGACTACTACTACTACTACTAATACTACTACTACTAATAATAATAATAATAAATATAGCTGCAAGCAGCGATGGCAGGCCCTCGCACGTTTGTGTATCGCTATACGGTGCCTCCCAGAAAACAATGCACGGTGGGCAAGTGCATCAAGTGGGTAAATATCAGTGGACTGTTTTATGTTGTTACTGACCCATTTGGGGACTGTAGGTGAAAAGAAACCCCACATTTTAGACAAACGGGGGCGCTAGTGAGCCACTTAAAAGACACACCGTTGTCCGACCTTTTTGTCCACACTTAACAGCCGACAAATGTGATGTACGTGTCAAATTTCAATGTAATCTAAGCATGCCAAAAGCCCTAAATATGCCTAAAATAAAAGTAAATTTTGACGCGTTGCCATGGGAACAGCGTTCAACATATCAAAAATCCCTTCGCAATTTATCATCTACAATGTCTCGGCATCATGATGACCACGTTTGGTGTCAATCGCATGAATATCCTAGTAGGAGTATTTAAAAGTTTACCACGTGCAACTGTCAAAAAATCCACCTTTTGTGACTGACACCCATCCTGGCGCCTGTTGGTGGCGCTATGTCCGAGATCCACAATAGGCACATCGATGTGATTGGAATCTTTGGCCGAACATACACACCGCGTGTCATCCCAATAAGAAATTCTTTGCTTTAGATATTAGACACTTCCTGTTCTCTGAATTACCATAATTTAGTCGCCTCGACATGGCAGCACCATTCGAGATATCAAAAACCTCTTCGCAATTTAGCAAGTACAATGTCTCGGCATCATGTTCTCCAGGTTTGATGTTAATCGCATGAATTCCCTAGGAGGAGTATTTAAAAGTTCACCGCATGCACTTATAAAACAAACCAAAATGGCTGACTTCCTGTTGGGCGGAGCTCATATTTTTGAGGGCGAAAGTTGTTTCGGTCGATGAGGTCTATATGCGTACCAACTCTCGTGCATGTGCGAACATAATTGCCGGATCTGTGCTCTAATGTCAGAGCCCCCCCTGCCACGCCTGTATTCCAGCCTTTGTCCGGCCCTAGTGACAAACGACTCTGACGTGTGTGCCAAATTTCAAGAGTTTTCGAGCATGTTAAGGGACCCCAAATGGCCAATGTGTGTAAAAAATTTATAAACAAATAAATAAATAAATAAATAAATAAATAAATTCTAAGGAAAACAATAGGGCTTTGCACTTTTGGTGCAGGCCATTCTGGCCTGCTCTTCGGTGCTCGGGCCCTAATAATAGTAAGAGAAAGAATAAGAAGAAAGAATCCTAAAATAATAATAATAATATAGTTACAAACACCTAGTGCTAAGCCTTCTAGAAATCTTGAAAATAATGATAGGGTTCCTTTTCATGCTTGGAGTACAAATTCATACAAAGAAACAGAATAAGAAATAGACCATAGATCAACATGATTGTTGTCAATGATGTGTGAAATGCCCACAGAAAAATAAATGTCTGAACCCATCAATATTTTTAAAATAATTCAGTGATTAATAAAAAAAAACCTACATCATAATGTTTTTCTTCTTTTATTATCTCTCCCTGTCAATCTACACAAAATACTTTAGAAAAACCAGTGATTTTAATCCCTTTTTCCATTTTGCAGTCTCCACCCATGATAGTTGGTAATTTCATCAAAATAGTCTTTGTGTTACTGTAAATGAATTTCTTAGTTGCACAATTATACTTTACTGTAATTGTACTGTATCCATAGAGTATAGATACAGAATGAATCTTGAGTCTGGTTCCTATCACCTCAGATAATTATGTAACAATTTAAAAGGATGAATGAATATGCATTATTTCATATGTATTCATATTTAATTTAAAACAGGTTTTTCTGGATCTATATATTTCTGTCAAAATTTTTAGTGGCAATGTCTATTGTTAAATTTTTTTATAAATTAATTGAATATTATTAGATTGATGAAGAACAAGGCTCATAAACAAGAACGAGGCTAATAAAGAACATTTATCTGACCTTAACTCTGGTCCATGTACTAAAAAAGGAAGTTAGGATATATATATATATATATATATATATATATATATATATATATATATATATATATATATAACACAGTGAGGAAAATAAGTATTTGAACACACTGCTATTTTGCAAGTTCTCCCACTTAGAAATCATGGAGGGGTCTGAAATTGTCATCGTAGGTGCATGTCCACTGTGAGAGACATAATCTAAAAAAAAATCCAGAAATCAAAATATATAATTTTTTAACTATTTATTTGTATGATACAGCTGCAAATAAGTATTTGAATACCTGAGAAAGTCAATGTTAATATTTGGTACAGTAGCCTTTGTTTACAATTACAGAGTTCAAACGTTTCCTGTAGTTTTTCACCAGGTTTGCACACACTGCAGGAGGGATTTTGGCCCACTCCTCCGCACAGATCTTCTCTAGATCAATCAGGTTTCTGGCCTGTCACTGAGAAACACGGAGTTTGAGCTCCCTCCAAAGATTCTCCATTGGATTTAGGTCTGGAGACTGGCTAGAACACGCCAGAAACTTGATATGCTTCTTACAGAGCCACCCCTTGGTTATCCTGGCTGTGTGCTTCAGGTCATTGTCATGTTGGAAGACCCAGCCTCGACCCATCTTCAATGCTCTAACTGAGGGAAGGAGGTTGTTCCCCAAAATCTCGCAATACATGGCCCCGGTCATCCTCTCCTTAATACAGTGCAGTTGCCCTGCAGAAAAACACCCCCAAAGCATGATGCTACCACCCCCATGCTTCACAATAGGGATGGTGTTCTTGGGATGGTACTCATCATTCTTCTTCCTCCAAACACGTTTAGTGGAATAATGACCCAAAAGTTCTATTTTGGTTTCATCTGACCACATGACTTTCTCCCATGACTCCTCTGGATCATCCAAATGGCCATTGGCAAACTTAAGACGTGCCTGGACATGTGCTGGTTTAAGCAGGGGAACCTACCGTGCCATGCATGATTTCAAACCATGATGTCTCATGTTTCCAAGGTTACCAACAGTAACCTTGGAAACAGTGGTCCCAGCTCTTTTCAGGTCATTGACCAGCTCCTCCCGTGTAGTTCTGGGCTGATTTCTCACCTTCCTTAGGATCATTGAGACCTCACGAGGTGAGATCTTGCATGGAGCCCCAGTCCGAGGGCGATTCCCAGTCATGTTTAGCTTCTTCCATTTTCTAATGATTGCTCCAACAGTGGACCTTTTTTCACCAAGCTGCTTGGCAATTTCCCCGTAGCCCTTTCCAGCCTTGTGGAGGTGTACAATTTTGTCTCTAGTGTCTTTGGACAGCTCTTTGGTCTTCGCCATGTTAGTAGTTGGATTCTTACTGATTGTATGGGGTGGACAGGTGTCTTTATGCAGCTAACGACCTCAAACAGGTGCATCTAATTTAGGATAATAAATGTAGTGGAGGTGGACATTTTAAAGGCAGACTAACAGGTCTTTGAGGGTCAAAATTCTAGCTGATAGACAGGTGTTTAAATACTTATTTGCAGCTGTATCATACAAATAAATAGTTTAAAAATTATACATTGTGATTTCTGGATTTTTTTTTTTAGATTATGTCTCTCACAGTGGACATGCACCTACGATGACAATTTCAGACCCCTCCATGATTTCTAAGTGGGAGAACTTGCAAAATAGCAGGGTGTTCAAATACTTATTTTTCTCACTGTGTACATATATATATATATATATATATATATATATATATATATATATATATATATATATATATATATATATATATATATCCCAACTTCCTTTTTGAATATATATATATATATACACAGTGGTACCTTGACATACGAGTTTAATTCATTCCATAACCTTGCTTGTATATCAAATTGCTCGTATTTCAAAACAAATTTCCCCATTGAAATTAATTGAAATGCCATTAATACGTTCCAGCCCCCAAAAGCCACCCCAGTTGTTTTTGTTACGTGTTTTTGAATTAGAAAAATGTATTTATAAATGACAAATATTGTATAAAAACATAAAAGAGAATGTAAAGAAATAAACTGGTTAAGCATAGTATATATCATTGAAGTACTACGCCCGTACTGCCTCGCCAAGTCCCGCACTCGCACACATTGCTCATGTTTTCCTCGGATTTCACGCTTTAATTCAATAGACATCAAGTCAAGTCAAGAGGCTTTTATTGTCATTTCTACTATTCACAGTGGTACACAGTACACAGTAAAAATGAGACAACGTTCCTCCGGAACCTTGGTGCTACACTAAACAACATAAAGCTACAACATTAAGCTACAACACAACACAAAGCTACGGACCCATGGTTATAAAAAAAAATTTGATAAAGTACTGTAAATGTACAAAAAGCGAGCACAACTTATCAAAGATGCTTCTTATTCAATAAAGTCATTTAAAAAAAGCAAACAAGCCATTTGAGATACGAGCTCAAGACGCCTTAGTCAGTGTTGCTGATTCGTCTCGACAAAGGTTTGAATGTGTGCGCGCACTAACACATGACTGTGACGAATCTCGTGATGAATCAGCAACACTGGCCTTAGTCAGTGTTGCTGATTCATCACGAGATTCGTCACAGTCAAGAACATTTCGATAAGTGCTGGCCTTAGTCAGTGTTGCTGATTCATCACGAGATTCGTCACAGTCATGTGTTAGTGCGCGCACACATTCAAACCTTTGTCGAGACGAATCAGCAACACTGACTAAGGCGTCTTGAGCTCGTATCTTAAATTTTTGCTCGCATATCAAAGCAAAAAAATCGACCGAGTGACCGCTCGTATCTCAAAAAACTCGTACGTTAGGGCACTCGTATGTCATATATATACATACACTCGCAATCAGAAATACTCACCTCACTAGACAATACAGTGACGTTGATGTAAGATAATGAAAATAAATGAAGAAAAAAAACAAATCGGGAAATAACAAACAATATTTATTGATACATATTTGAGTTATTTTGACAATAGAAGTTGACTAAACTTTGAAGTTCAAAGTCTTGTAACACATGAGCATGTGCAGTATTTTTCAACCCCCAGCTTCAGTACATTGTAAATCGCCCTTTAGTTTTTATAACTTCTAACAAGCATTTTCGATAAGTGCTGACAAGCTTCTTACACCTCTCGATTGGAATCTTTGCGCATTCTTTACGTGCAAAAGCCTCTAACTCAGTGATGTTTGACGGCTTCCGTGCTGCAACTGCCTTCTTCAAATCTTACCAAAGATTTTCAATTGGATTTAAATCTGGTGACTGAGAAGGCCACTCCAGGACACTCCAGCATCTTTTCCCCAACCAAGCTTTGGTTGATTTGGAGGTGTGCTTGGGATTATTGTCTTGCTGGAAGATCCAATAATTACCAAGGTTTAATTTGTCAACAGAAGGCATCACGTTCTTCTTCAAAATGACCTGGTATTTCTGGAATCCATGATGCCAGGTACACAATCAAGATTGCCAGTTCCTGCCACAGAAAAACAGCCCCACATCATTATTGACCCACCTCCAATACCAGCACCGTGGGGATGGTATTCTTCTGGTCATAAGCCTGACCTTTTGCACGCCAGACATACTGCTGGTCCATATGACCAAAAAGTTCCAGTTTGGTTTCATCAGTGCATAGAACTGTCTCCCAGAACTCTGTAGTTATATCCAAATTCCTCCTGGCATATTCTAGTTGACTTCTGATGTTCCTTGAGGTCAAGAGTGGAGTGTGTCTAATGGTCCGGCCATAAAGTCCTTGATTCAGTCTTATAGTTGCCACTGAAGCACTTGTACCAGCCTTCATCATGTCTTTCTGTAGCTGTCTTGCAGTCACACGGGGGTTTTTCTTAGCTGTCCGGACTAAGTTGCTAAGGGCCCTTGATGAAATTGTGAGCTTTCTTCCATGGCCAGGCAGGTTTGCAGCTGTTCCTTAGGTTTTAAACTTCCTTATAATACTCCCAATAATGTCTCTTGGAATGTTAAATCTTTTGGAAATCTTCTTATACCCAAGGCCCTTCAGATGTGATGAAATAATCTCCTCTCTCAGCTTTTGTGGAAGCTCCTTTGTCTTTCCCATGATTGCAACTCACCTTGAACACCTTCATGGTCGGGGTTTATATATGCATCACAGCTGAAGCAAATAAAGAATCGTTATAGAGTTCCCAAAGGCTTAATGATGTTTCAGCTTCACTTCAGGCCATATAAACTGTCAGAAAGCTTTAAAAACAACAATATTATATAGGGGTTAAATAATTGTGACATGGCGATCTTAACAAAATATACTGTTACACACAAATACTACATCATACATTTACTGTGTTGATTTCATGTATCACTAAACTCATTAAGAAGCCATCCAATGCAGAATCCTGCACTTTGAAAAGATTTTTATTTATAAATCCTTAAAACTCTTTAGGGGTTGAATATTTCTGATTGCAAGTGTATATACATACACACAGTGGTGTAAAAAAGTGTTTCCCCTTCATGATTTCATATTATTTTGCATGTTTGTCACACTTTAATGTTTCAGATCATCAAACTAATTAAAATATTAGTAAAAGATAACAGTTTTTGAATTGTTTATTATTGATTGTTCGCAATCAAGAAATCTCCTAAATAGGATTCTCAAAAGCTAGACATTAAGCCAAAATTGAAAGAAATTCAGAAACAAATGAGAAAGAAAGTAATTGAGATCAATCAGTCTGGAAAAGGTTATAAAGCCATTTCTAAAGCTTTGGGACTCCAGCGAACCACAGTAAGAGCCATTATTCACAAATGGCAAAAACATGGAAAAGTGAAGAACCTTTCCAGGAGTGGTCGGCCAACAAAAATAACCCCAAGAGCACAATGACAACTCATCCAAGAGGTCACAAAAGACCCCACAACAACATCTAAAGAACTGCAGGCCTCACTTGCCCCAGTTAAGGTCAGTGTTAATGCTGAGCAAAAAGAACATAGAGGCTTGTCTCAGATTTGCCAGAAAACATCTTGATGATCCCCAAGACTTTTGGGAAAATACTCTGTGGACTGACAAGAAAAGTTGAACTTTTTGGAAGGTGTGTGTCCCATTACGTCTGGCGTAAAAATAACACAGCATTTCAGAAATACATCATAATACCAACAGTAAAATATGGTGGTGGTAGTGTGATGGTATGGGGCTGTTTTGCTGCTTCAGGACCTGAAAGACTTGCTGCGATAAATAGAACCATGAATTCTGCTGTTTGCCAAAAAAAAAATAAAAAAACCTGAAAGAGAATGTCCGGCCATCTGTTCGTGACCTCAAGCTGAAGCAAACTTGGGTTCTGCAGCAGGACATACAAAACACACCAGCAAGTCCACCTCTGAATGGCTGAAGAAAAACGTAATAAAGACTTTGGAGTGGCCTAGTCAAAGTCCTGACCTGAAACCTATTGAGATGCTGTGGCATGACCTTAAAAAGGCGGTTTATGCTCAAAAAACCCTCCAACATGTCTGAATTGCAACCATTCTGCTTAGATGAGTGGACCAAAATTCTTCCACAGTGCTTTAACAGACTCATTGCAAGTTATCGCAAACTCTTGATTGCAGTTGTTGCTGCTAAGGGTGGACAAACCAGTTATTAGGTTTAGGGGCAAACACTTTTACACACCGGGCTATGTAGTTTTGGATTTAGTTTTTTTAAATTTAAATTTAAAATTTTATGTACTCGCTGTTATAATACCTATTATTTACTTTTTTTTAATATAATTTACCTATAATTTAATAATTTATTTATTAATAACTCTTACAGCAGTTTGTGCTACAGTAGCTCTTATATAGCTTTAGACCTGGTGGCTATCCTTTGCAACCCAAGCACATCCATGTCACCAGTTCACTATTTGTTTTGGGAGTTCTTTTTGGTAGGTGGTGCAGCTAGACATTGAGAGGATACACCAGGACATGAACACTAATAAGCAGACAGAGATACTGAGCTGACCCTGATAAGAGACAGAATAAAAAATAATGATAAAAAAAACAATAACAAAACAAACAGATGACAGCCCACCACTATTAATGAAAGCTGCATCCACCAAACTGAGGAAGAATTGTGGCCAGTCAACCCCCAGATGCGACTCTCCTGGCTCAATAAAAAATCCGATCAGAAGAAATACTTGCAGTTGATAAAACAAACTCTCCTCTCCTCACTATCCCCGAGGATAATTCTTCTTCTTCTTCTTCTTCTTCTTCTTTCGGCTGCTCCCATTAGGGGTCGCCACAGCGGATCATCCGTCTCCATATCACCCTGTCCTCTACATCTGCCTCTTTCACACCAACTACCTGCATCTCTTATCCCAGAGATCCCTCATGTCTGTGTTGCCTTCTGGTTCTCCCTTTTAGTTATGCTGCTATAGCGAGTCTTGCCGGAGTCCAAACTGCACAGTGACTTTAACTCTCATGCAACAATAGGTACACTTAATAATCCATATCCTTCTCTTCTCTCTCTCTCTCTCTCTCTCTCTCTCTCGGTCGAGTTAAACATGCTCCTGAGGCTCCAGTGACCACTGTTCCTGCCCCTCTCCCCCCCGTGGATCTTCCCACTTCATCCAGGCCTGCCTGGATTGGATGTCAACAGTCTCCTACACTGATGTCAACAGTCTCCTACACTGACTCAGAAATACACTTCGCTTTTGATCATCATCACTGCACCCCGCAACATTGTATACCCGCCACAAATGGACATTCGGTGTAACCCAGATGAGGATGGGTTCCCTCTTGAGTCTGGTTCCTCTCAAGGTTTCTTCCTTATGCCATCTCGGGGAGTTTTTCCTTGCCACAGTCGCCAGTCGCCACCGGCTTGCTCATCAGGGACAAACTTACTCATAAAGAACATATTCATTTTTAATCACCGCATTATCTGTGTAAAGCTGCTTTGAGACAATGTTCATTGTTAAAAGCGCTATACAAATAAAAATGAATTGAATTGAATTGAATGTCTTCCCTCAACACATCCATAAACCTCCTCCTTGGCCTTCCTCTTTTCCTCCTACCTGGTGGCTCCATCCTCAGCATTCTTCTACCAATATAATTCATGTCCCTCCTCTGCACATGTCCAAACCATCTCAATCTCGCCTCCCTCACCTTGTCACCAAAACATCCTACATGCGCAGTCCCTCTAATAAACTGATTTCTAATCTTGTCCATCCTCGTCACTCCCAACGAAAACCTTAACATCTTTAGCTCTGCTACCTCCAGCTCTGCCTCCTGTCTTTTACTCAATGCCACTGTCTCTAATCCATACAACATCGCAGGTCTCACCACAGTCCTATAAACTTTCCCTTTCATTCTTGCAGATACCCTACTATCACAAATCACTCCTGTCACTCTTCTCCACCCACTCCACCCTGCCTGCACTCTTTTCTTTACTTCTCTAACACACTCTCCATTACTTTGCACTGTTGACCCCAGGTACCTGAACTCCTCCACCTTCTCCAGCTCTTCTCCCTGCAACCGCATCACTCCACTGCCCTCCCTCTCATTCACACACATGTACTCTGTCTTACTCCTACTGACTTTCATTCCCCTTCTCTCCAGCGCATATCTCCACCTTTCCAGGCTCTTCTCAACCTGCTCCCTACTCTCACCACAAATCACAATATCATCCGCAAACATCATAGTCCATGGAAACTCCTGTCTGACCTCTTCCATCAACCTGTCCATCACCACTGCAAACAGGAAAGGGCTCAGGGCCGATCCTTGATGCAGTACAACCTTCACCCTAAACCAGTCTGTCGTACCTACTGCACACTTCACTGCCGTCACACTGTCCTCATACATGTCCTGCACCACCCTCACATACTTCTCTGACACACCTGACTTCCTCATACAATACCAATCCCCGAGGATAATTGAAACCAATTAACTTTTATATGCCATTGTCTGTCTTACTATCTTTCTATCCATCCAGCCATCCATCCATCCATTCATCCATCCATCAATCCAAGCCCTGCGAGATGTTAGTCAGCTAACAGAGGTGCAAAATAAAAAGACATGTCATGAAAGAAAGGTCCTGGAAAAGAGTGTCATGAGAGACCAGTCCAAGAAATATATCTATAAGTAATGTTCCAGAAACTATCAAACAAAGATGGTTGGTCACAGTGTGGTCACAGCTATAAGGTAACAACAGCACAAAGACAGCCCCAACCAGAGATTAGACTGGAAGGACATATAGAAGAAAGTGTCACACCAATTCCAAGTTTTAAGGGAGACATCAATAAAGAAAGGGAGGCAAAGCAAATGCAGAACCAAGCATTAATTACTTAAACTAAACAAATACTGGGAAAAACTAAACAAACAACAACTAAGGGCTAGGGTAAAGGCAAATTAGGACTAGAATACTTGAACAGGAAAAAAAACTAAAGGTAAACAAAGCATAAAAAAAGGTCCCTGAGAAACTACCATTTAAACCGTCTAATACTATCTGCTGGGAGGGGCCTTCACCATCAGTTCGTTTCACTCTCCAATAATATAGCTCTCCTGCATGCTAAAGTCCAATGTACAAAGCACTCATTCGTTTTTAGTATGAGGTGGTCGACAGGCTGGGAGGCTCGTGAGACCCGGGTCACTGAAGTGGTGGTGGTAGAGTGCCTATTTCTACATGTAGTAAGGATCTACACCTGAGCAGATTTTCTGTGTTTTAGTGAGCTGTACCAAGGATAACTTAGGAGAGATACAGAGAAAACACTGCATTGAACAGAGCAATGTGGTATGTATGAATAATATAAATGTAGGTGCTCAGATAAATAAAATCACTAAAAAGTAATACAGAAGTGAGAAATAAAAAACTCTGAATTACCCAAAGCCTGTTTACCCAACTTCTTATTTTTAGTCCAGTGTCAGTGTCATTTAAAAAAATGTCTCAGTGTCTAATTTTGTAGGACATGTTTTGTCTGTCTGGCAGAAAGGTCAGAGCAACTTTGAATTCTGTGTTTTTATTGATATCTGCAGCAAACATGAAGAAAGCATTTAAAATGATCCATTATCTGTTTTCTAACAAGCACATGCTGCTCCTTGTAGAATAAGTCAATTATCTTTTATGGCCTAGTGGTGTGGAGGAAGAAAGAAACTCTGTCTGTACTAAGCTTTTGTTCTCTTGGCACTAAGAGAGAATGGAATGGGAGGTGAGAGTAAGGTTCATTGGTTACAAACATGACAGGTTGATAAGGCAGATAACCAGAGTCACAGATAGTACTTCTCTAAAAAACATCTCTCTGGTCACCACAAAATTGCACTCTAATTGCCATGACATCATGCAAATTAATTGGTCCTAATTTGGTGAATAATGATTACACTGCAACTCAATTCTGAATGATGTTTTGATGTCAGAAAATTAATAGCTTTCACACATTCATATCAAACGTAAGTATGGGTTTTATTTCAAGTGCTGTTTTTGTATGTGACAGGTTAATTATGACAGACAGGCCTTTTGAAGCACAAACTTGTGTGCACCTTTCATTTTAAAAAAAATAAAAAACCCTCCCATTTTATAGTTCATAAGTATAATAAACCCTATCTTTCTAAATGCAATCCAGTTCCCTTTCATCATATTACCATTCAACTAATACTCAACTGTGTATTTCATCAGCTGTCTCAAACGTTAATCATCTCACAAAAATATCCTTTTAAATTGTCAAAACCTATGAAGGCATTGTTTTGATTAAAGTTCTTTGCATCTAGATGTAAATAGCAGGAAGTCAAAGCTTTTTTTTATTTTTTTCATTTATTTTTATTTTAATAATTAGATAAATGTGTTTAGTATATAGCCAAAATAACCCAGCCATTAGGGGGGCACAAGCTAGTGCACTCTTAGTGCCGGTCCCAAGCCCGGGTAAATGGGGAGGGTTGCGTTAGGAAGGGCATCCCGCGTAAAACATGTGCCAAATCAAATATGCGGATCACAAATGAGAATTTCATACCGGATCGGTCGAGGCCCGGGTTAACAACGACCGCCACAGGTATCGTTAGCCGACAGGGTACCGGTGGAAATTGGGCTACTGTTGGCCGAAGGAGGAGAAGGAGAGGAGGAAGACGTCTACAGAGACGGCAGGAAAAGGAGCAGTGTAGGAGAGAAGAGGTTCGGGTTGGTACTTTAAATGTTGGTACTTTGACGGGTAAAGGGAAAAAGGTAGCTGATATGATGGAGAGGAGAAAGGTAGATATGCTGTGTGTTCAGGAGACCAAGTGGAAAGGGAGTAAGGCCAGGAACATTGGAGGTGGGTTTAAACTGTTTTATCATGGTGTGGATGGAAAGAGAAATGGTGTAGGGGTGATTCTGAAGGAAGAGTACAGTAAGAGTGTAGTGGAGGTGAAGAGAGTTTCTGATAGGGTGATGATCGTGAAGGTGGAGGTTGAAGGGATGATGATAAATGTCATCAGTGCCTATGCTCCACAAGTTGGCTGTGAGATGGAGGAGAAGGAAAGATTCTGGAGTGAATTAGATGAAGTGGTAGATGGTGTACCTAGGAAAGAACGATTGGTGATTGGGGCAGACTTTAATGGGCATGTAGGTGAAGGGAACAGAGGTGATGAGGAGGTGATGGGTAGGTATGGTTTTAAGGAGAGGAATGTGGAAGGGCAGATGGTGGTAGATTTTGCTAAAAGGATGGAAATGGCAGTGGTGAACACGTATTTTAAGAAGAAGGAGGATCATAGGGTGACGTATAAGAGTGGAGGAAGGTGCACACAGGTGGATTATGTTCTGTGTAGGAGATGCAACCTGAAGGAGATTGGAGACTGTAAGGTGTTGGCGGGGGACAGTGTAGCTAGACAGCATCGGATGGTGGTCTGTAGGATGGTTTTGGAGGCGAAGAAGAAGAGGAGGAAAGTAAGGATTGAAAGAAGAATAAGATGGTGGAAACTGAAGGAGGAAGAGTGTAGTGTGAGGTTCAGGGAAGAGGTCAGACAGGGGCTTGGTGGTGGTGAAGAGGTGCCGGATGATTGGGCAACTACTGCAGGAGTGATGAGGGAGGCAGCTAGAAAAGTACTTGGTGTGACATCTGGAAATAGAAAGCAAGACAAGGAGACGTGGTGGTGGAATGAGGAAGTGCAGGAGAGCATTAGGGGAAAGAGGTTGGCAAAACAGAAGTGGGATCGACAGAGTGATGAGAAAAGTAGGCAGGAGTACAAGGAGATGCGGCAGCAGGTAAAAAGGGATGTGGCGAAAGCCAAGGAAAAGGCATATGAGGAGCTGTATGAGAGGTTGGACACTAAGGAAGGAGAAAAGGATTTATACCAATTGGCCAGGCAGAGGGACCGAGCTGGGAAGGATGTACTGCAAGTTAGAGCAATAAAGGATGGAGAGGGAAATGTGTTGACTAATGAGAAGAGTGTGTTGAGAAGATGAAGGGAGTATTTTGAGCAGCTGATGAATGAGGAAAATCAGAGAGAGAGAAGTTTGGAGGATGTGGAGTTGGTGAAGCAGGATGTAGATAGGATTAGTAAGGAGGAAGTGAGAGCAGCGATTAAGAGGATGAAGAATGGAAAGTCGGTTGGACCAGATGACATACCGGTAGAAGCGTGGAGATGTTTAGGAGAGATGGCAGCGGAGTTTTTAACCAGATTGTTTAACAGGATTCTGGAAGGGGAGAGGATGCCTGAGGAATGGAGAAGGAGTGTGCTGGTACCGATCTTTAAGAATAAGGGAGATGTGCAGACCTGCAGTAACTACAGGGGAATTAAGTTGATCAGTCACACCATGAAGTTATGGGAAAGAGTAGTGGAAGCCAGGCTGAGAGAAGAGGTGACCATCTGTGAGCAACAGTATGGTTTCATGCCGAGGAAGAGCACCACAGATGCCTTATTTGCTTTGAGGATGTTGATGGAGAAGTATAGAGAAGGACAGAAGGAGCTGCATTGTGTATTTGTGGATTTAGAGAAAGCGTACGACAGAGTGCCAAGAGAGGAGTTGTGGTATTGTATGAGGAAGTCAGGTGTGTCAGAGAAGTATGTGAGGGTGGTGCAGGACATGTATGAGGACAGTGTGACGGCAGTGAAGTGTGCAGTAGGTACGACAGACTGGTTCAGGGTGAAGGTTGGACTGCATCAAGGATCGGCCCTGAGCCCTTTCCTGTTTGCAGTGGTTGACGGACGAGGTCAGACAGGAGTCTCCCTGGACTATGATGTTTGCAGACGATATTGTGATTTGTGGTGATTTAGAGAGCAGGTTGAGAAGAGCCTGGAGAGGTGGAGATATGCGCTTGAGAGAAGGGGAATGAAAGTCAGTTGGAGTAAGACAGAGTACATGTGTGTGAATGAGAGGAAGGGCAGTGGAGTGATGCGGTTGCAGGGAGAAGAGGTGGAGAAGGTGGAGGAGTTCAGGTACCTGGGGTCAACAGTGCAAAGTAATGGAGAGTATGTTAGAAAAGTAAAGAAAAGAGTGCAGGCAGGGTGGAGTGGGTGGAGAAGAGTGACAGGAGTGATTTGTGATAGTAGGGTATCTGCAAGAATGAAAGGGAAAGTTTATAGGACTGTGGTGAGACCTGCGATGTTGTATGGATTAGAGACAGTGGCACTGAGTAAAAGACAGGAGGTGGAGCTGGAGGTAGCAGAGCTGAAGATGTTAAGGTTTTCGTTGGGAGTGACGAGGATGGACAAGATTAGAAATGAGTTTATTAGAGGGACAGCACATGTAGGATGTTTTGGTGACAAGGTGAGGGAGGCGAGATTGAGATGGTTTGGACATGTGCAGAGAAGGGACATGAATTATATTGGTAGAAAAATGCTAAAGATGGAGCCACCAGGTAGGAGGAAAAGAGGAAGGCCAAGGAGGAGGTTCATGGATGTGGTGAGGGAAGACATGCAGGTAGTTGGTGTGAAAGAGGCAGATGTAGAGGACAGGGTGGTATGGAGACGGATGATCCGCTGTGGCGACCCCTAATGGGAGCAGCCGAAAGAAGAATCAGAAGTATATAGCCAAAATAAAATATTTAGAAATTACATTTTACAATTACATTACATTTACAAAATTCTGCTTTTATAGAGGTAGTCATGCTGCTCTACTCTCCAGGTGACTGTGGAAGTAGAAAAGGTGTACTACTTGTGGTTCTACATGTTGGTCTATTATTTTTCAAAGAAATGTATACATGTTAAAATCTTTTGTTTTTGTTACCTAAAGCACAGTGGGGGTAATACTTATTTGATCCCCTGCTGATTTTGTACATTTATACCCTTACAAATAAATGAACAATCTAGAATTTTTACAGTAGGTTGATTTTAACAATAAAGATTTTTTTTTTAATCCAGAAAAAAAAATATTATAAATAAATTAATTTGTA
This sequence comes from Silurus aristotelis, assembly GCF_946808225.1. Classification (NCBI taxonomy): domain Eukaryota; kingdom Metazoa; phylum Chordata; class Actinopteri; order Siluriformes; family Siluridae; genus Silurus; species Silurus aristotelis. Next base: position 12,441,469 of record NC_139587.1, on the reverse strand, counting down.
TTTGATCTATTGAAATTTGATCCCCAGAACCAAAGTAGTCCTGCTCTTTAAGAAAGTACTCCTAATATCAACTCATTATGTGTATAAATTAAATCTGTCACAGAATTAACCATCCATTCAAACCTCTCTACTACCATGGGTAAGACCAAAGAGCTGCCACATTATGTCAGAGACAAGATTGTAGGCCTGCGCAAGGCTGGAATGGGCTACAAGACCATCAGCAAGAAGCTTGGTGAGAAAGAAACCACAGTTAGCACGATAATTCGAAAATAGAGGAAATACAAGATAAGTAAATCGCCCTCGTTCTGGAGCTCCATGCAAAATCATGCATGGGGTAAGGATGATTCAAAAAAAGGTGAGGAATCAGCCAGAATTACACAGGAGGAGCTTGTTAATAATCTCAAGGGAGCCTGAACCACAGTCACCAAGAAAACCATTGGTAACAGACCAAGGTCCTTTTGCTCAAGAATGCACATAAACAGGCCTGTCTGAAGTGTGCCAATGAACACCTGAACGAGTCAGAAAAGGCTTAGGAGAATGTGATGTGGTCAGATGAGACCAATATTTAGCTTTTTGGCATCATATCATATCATATCAGCTTTTTGTGTCTGTGGGAGTCAGAACTCTTGCTGTTTGGCAGGGGATCAAATAATTATTTTACTCGATCAAATACAAAGCATGATGCAACCAACCCCATGCTTCACAGCAGGGATGGTGTTCTTGGGATGGTACTCATCATTCTTCTTCCTCCAAACACGTTTAGTGGAATTATGACCCAAAAGTTCTATTTTGGTCTCATCTGACCACATGACTTTCTCCCATGACTCCTCTGGATCATCCAAATGGTCACTGGCAAACTTAAGACGTGCCTGGACATGTACTGGTTTGAGCAGGGGAACCCTCCGTGCCATGCATGATTCAAACCATGATGTCTTAGTGTATTGCCAACAGTAACTTTGGAAACGGTGTTCCCAGCTCTTTTCAGGTCATTGACCAGCTCCTCCTGTGTAGTTCTGGGCTTATTTCTCACCTTCCTTAGGATCATTGAGACCCCACGAGGTGAGATCTTGCATGGAGCCCCAGTCCGAGGGATATTTACAGTCATGTTTAGCTTCTTCCATTTTCTAATGATTGCTCCAACAGTGGACCTTTTTTCACCAAGCTGCTTGGCAATTTCCCCGTAGCCCTTTCCAGCCTTGTGGAGGTGTACAATTTTGTCTCTAGTGTCTTTGGACAGCTCTTTGGTCTTGGCCATGTTAGTAGTTGGATTCTTATTGATTGTATGGGGTGGACAGGTGTCTTTATGCAGCTAACGACCTCAAACAGGTGCATCTAATTTAGGATAATAAATGTAGTGGAGGTGGACATTTTAAAGGCAGACTAACAGGTCTTTGAGGGTCAGAATTCTAGCTGATAGACAGGTGTTCAAATACTTATTTGCAGCTGTATCTTACAAATAAATAGTTTAAAAATCATACATTGTGATTTCTGGATTTTTTTTTTTAGATTATGTCTCTCACAGTGGACATGCACCTACGATGACAATTTCAGACCCCTCCATGATTTCTAAGTGGGAGAACTTGCAAAATAGCAGGGTGTTCAAATACTTATTTTCCTCACTGTATATATATATATATACATACATACACACACACACACACACACACACACACACACACACACACACAGGATACATATAGAAAATCTGACATGTAAATTTACAGTAAATTTAGAATTAACTAATTTCTCATAATATGAATTATTCTCATGAGATTTGTGTCCTCTTAAGATTGTTTCATTTATATAAGCACATTTATTTAAATACATTTTTTTTGCTTGCAGCACAATATAAAACAATTTTGCAGAATGTTTTGATTGCTCACTAAAGCAACTCTCTCTGACTGGTGAGTAAACAAGCATATGGTGAGGTTCTGTAAAAGTACAAAAACAGCCCATGAAAAGAACCCATGTGTTCTTACTCTTGACACTATTAATCGCTTAATATTAAGTTGAACTCTGTCTGCAGTAGGCTCCCTGTCCAACTGTAATCTGTTCAACAATCTTAGTCAGCCAAGAGGACAAGACTAGGAGAGCATATATCTTGAATGGCAAACAACATTATTGCCATTCTTAGACTGATTGCCAGTTCAAAGTCATGCAGCCAGCTTCTTTGTACATGTTTATCTAAAACCGGCACTGCTGCCCTTAAAAATACAAGACAGAGAAGGAAAAAAGGGATTTGAATCTAACACTATATGGACAAAAGTCTTGGGACATATGATCTTTCCGGCCAAATGTTTTTTTTTTTCTGAACTGTTACCACAAAGCTGGAGTCACACAATTTTAAAGGATGTCTTTGGATGCCATATAATAAAATTTTGCATTCACTTGAACTTGGAAACCCAAACCTGTTCCAGCATGGCAATGCCCCTGTGCATGAAGCAAGCTCAATAAATATATGGTTTACATGGTTTTGAGGGAAAGATCTTGAGTGGCCTGCTATAGAGCTCTGATATCAGACCTACTGAACACCTTTGGGATAAAGGTGACTGCACCCTATGCCTCCTCACCCATTGCAAGTTGATGTTTTAGAAGTAACTCACACACTCACTACTTTCTCCTTCGGATAACAACCCAACCTAAACATTTACATTAGGCATTTGGTGAATAAGAATTACAAATTTTGTACAAAACAATCTATTAATAATAATAAAACTATATTATAGCTGTTTGGGTAAATCCATGTCTGTAATGCAATGATTGGCATGTCATTTACAAATGTCAACACATTTTAATAATAATTTATTTAGATTTCTTTTTTTCTTTAATTCACCAAATGTGTAAAATTGGAAGAAAGCCTAAGTCTATTTTACAAAATTAGGTTTTTACATATAAGCAAATTTTCATAAGTTTCGGTGCATTGACCCAAAATGTCTGGAGCATGAACAAAAATAGAGCAGGAAATTTTTTTTTTTTTTTTAGTTTACAACATGCAAACATGAATAGCAAGTAAAAATGGCCAATCTGAATGTGACGTGGGTGTTTTCCTTGATAAATGTTTGCTGAAATCTGTTTGGCTAATGGAAACCATGGATTCATCAAAAAAATGTACTAAAGGTTCAGAGAAACAGTTATAGAAACTTAGCTAAGCCTCTTATGCATCACTAAACCACAAAACTTTGCACATTCCTGAAAAGGCTTTTTAAAGTCACCAAAGGCTTAGGGCTTAAGTTAATTTTTGATTGGAAAATCGATGGAATACATGAAACAAATCTAGCTAAAATAGACATTTCTTTGTTATTTAATTACATTTTAAGTAAAATAATTTACTTAAAATAGATGGAGTCTGGAACACAATTGGCATTCCAGTTCATCAAAAAGGCTGTGTAGACTAGAGTTTTTCTACTTCAACCTTGGCAATCCATGTCTTCCTGGATATCACTTTTTGCACAAAGGCACAAAGTAATATTGTACTTCCAACAAAAGGACTACTAATTTTGTACTTCCAACATTATGGTAAAAGAAAATGGCTAGAATCTGGTATAAATGGGATTATCCCAAAGAGAGTGGTTGAAGTGTTACATATGAAATAGACAATATGAAAGAAAAAAAAAATCTTTCATATTGTCTATTTCATATGTAACCCTTCAACCACTCTCTTTGGGATAATCCCATTTATACCAGATTCTAGTAATGACTTTTAAACAATTATAAGTAGCAATCATGTATTATTATTATATATAATTGTCTATTACAGTGGAATGTCATATCTCACTTAAAATGGAATGTACATCTTACCAAAGAGCATTTTTCTACAAGTTTAATTGTCTACTGGTAGAAATTGAATGACTGTTCTACATTAAATTAGTTCTCTGAGAACATTAAACTGCCTTTGTATTCCATTAGACACAGATAAAATAATGTGGTATTCAATGTATACAACAATATAAATGTGTTATATTATATTTCTCCTTCTTCAATCTAGCAATAATTATTACTTATAGTGGTAGTAGTGGTTACTTTCTTTGACCTCAGTGTTTTTTATTTAATAATATAAAGTGCCTGTCAAATTGTTAGAAGCACCCAGTTGTTTATCATTTTTAAGAAACACATGCATGTTTTTTGTTTATTTGCCTTAAACTAGGTAATTTTACAGCATCAAGAATAACTTTGACTAAATATTTAAATGTACATATGTTACTTTTCCCCCCTGAAACCCATACTGATTCTTAAGATCATTCAAATATATTTTGTAAAAAAAAAAAAGATCTTTGAAAGTGTTTTAGCACATGTCCAAAGCACCATCTGCAGATCTTTATCTGTCTGATCCCACTAAATATATGTTAACCAACATGTAGCTCCTTTCCATGAATTAAATTAAATTAACGTTTTTTCATGTATATGATTTAAATTCCTAAATCAGTTTTTTAAATCAGTCTATATATGGTCTGTTTAGCTGTCAAACTGTGCTGCCCTCAGCATTTTAATGTTTGGCATGTATGTTGGAGAAAGATAAGGATGGTTTTTTCCTTCTTTTTGATAGCAGTAGACAGATTTGAGAGAAATGTAGGGCACATCTCTATGGATTATCTGCAGGGGGAGTTTTTCTTCAGGTGTGATAGTGGAAAATATTCTGGTGAAGTAGAGCACTATTAAATGGATAGAAGGGGAAACAAAAAGGAAAAAGACATAGAAAAAATACAGTTAATAATAGATTATTTTACACAATTGCGATAAAAAAGTGTGACTAAGATGAGAAATTAAAATAATAAAATAAAATAAGATTTTATATATATATATATAAATATAAATATATATATATATATATATATATATATATATATATATATATATATATATATATATATATATATATATATAAATAAATTCAATTAAGAGAAATACATTGTAATTTGCACTATTTCCACAATTTTGTATATTTAGGATATTTACAGTTGAGGCCAAAGGTTTATATATTTAACTACACGTACACAGTTCATGTACCAAACATTCTTTTTGCTTTTCCTACATAAACCAAATTAAACAGTCTCATTATACAGTCTGGAAGATTTGACAAACTTACTAAATGACTTAGAAGTCATAATTAATATCTCAAGCAACTCCACCAAGACCTCAAAAGAAGTAGAACTCTACTTAGTAGAACTAGAATTTTAGCTTCTCCTTAACAGCAATTTGCTATCAACTGAACTACCACAAGCTGTCCAAACAACTAGTTTCAAATATATTCATATGACCACACAGACACTGCATTATTCAGTAAGGAGGCACACATTAACTTAAGGATCAATATTGTGACAAAGACAACAATAAAATAAATGAAAAACGGTGGTGGCTTCAAGGTCCAAAAGGCCCAATATATGTTTACATAGACCATTACAGTTCCTATACCACCAAGAAAGGCTGTAGTAAGGAATCTCGATTCTAAAACATGCATTTAATTTAGCTAGATAGAAGTTTGTAGTTAAAAATAAAATCGAGCTGTTTAATCATGACAATCAGTTAAATGTTTGGGGGAAATATCTCAGCTTTAATTAAAAAAAAATTACCATTCCAAATGTGAAACATGGGGGTAGCCTCATGCTTTGGGGGTGTTTGGCTAGAAAAGTGAGTTGTGAATCAATGGCAGAAAATATATGGCATTAGGTTTATTAGGTTTATGGGGCAATTACTGTTTCACATGCGGCCAGGCAGGTTTGAACAGCTTTGGACAGCTTTTTTCTTTAATGCATGAAATCATCATTTAAAAAAATTGTTTTGTGTTTACTCATGTGTAATATAAATGTGTAATATAAAAATTTGCTTGATGATCTGAAAATCATTCAAGAGTGACAAATGTGAAAAAACAATAAAAAAATCGAGAAGGGATAAATATTTTCTCACAGCACTGTAAAATATGAATTTATGTTTAGTGCCTATAGGTTTATCCCTCATAAATATATCCCTAATGAGAAGCAATTGTGACAAGAGAAAAACTCCCTGAGATGGTATGAGGAAGAAACCTTAAGAGGACCGAGAAAAAAAAGGGAACCCAACCTCATCTGGGTGACAGCAAACGTCCTTTCATTATAGTTTTATTGTTGTTGAGGTTTCATATATATTTAGTATATACTCTACATTCAGATTAGGATGAACCAGCATGTTTTAGGTGATATGAAAAAAATGGATGTGGCAGCAGTTAGGTAACACCTGTAACTGATGAGACTAATCAGTGCACTTTTTCTCCAGTCTGGCGAAGCCAATTAAAAGAAGAAAGACACCAGCCTCAGGGGAAAGAGACACACCAAGCAGAGAAGCGTGAAAGGGTCTCCAAACAGTGAATTAGCGCACTGATTAGACTCATCAGTCAGATTTTTCGGCTGACTCCGCCCTCCACTCTTGACCCGCTGCCACAGTGGAGTTCACATAGGAAGCCCACACAGACAAGGTAACAACAGCTAATTGAAGCTCCACATCAGACATGGGCCACAGACAATAATGGCCCTTAGTGCTACTTTGTTAGTAATAGAATGAATAAACTGTTTTCTTGTGGATGTTTGGGCTTGGAATTGGCCAGCAGTATCATCTGTGATATACTACATGAGATTACATTTTACATAGATAGATATTACATAGATAGAATACAGGATTAACACAAACACAATTTAATTGGGGCGGTCCCCTGGTGGTCTAGTGGTTAAGATGCAGCGCTCTCTCCGCTGCGACCCGGGTTCAATCCCCGGTCAGGGAACCATCCCCAGCCACTCTCAGTGCCGGTCCAAAGCCCGGATAAATTGGGGAGGGTTGCGTTAGCGTAAAACATGTGCCAAATCAAACGTGCGGAGGATCCGCTGTGGCGACCCCTAACGGGAGAAGCCGAAAGAAAGTTAATCTGTAGAACAGTGAGATAAATTAAGTCTACTCATATGTGTCAATGACAATCACACACAGTTCAGAGAACCCAGCTAGAGAGCAGAAAATTGTAGTAGGTGGTACAGAAAATATAAAAAAATACAGGAATGTATTAAGATTTTCACAATGGAACCCAGCCATTAGGATTGCCAAATCAAATATGTGGATCATGAAAGAGAAATTCATACCAGATCGGTCGAGGCCCAGGTTACCAACAACCGTTGTGAGATGGAGAAGAAGGAAAAATTCTGGAGTGAGTTAGATGAAGTGGTAGAAGGGGTAGCTAGTAATAGTAGACTGCTTATTGGGGCAGATTTAAATAGGCATGTAGGTGAAGGGAACAGAGGTGATGAGGAGGTGATGGGTAGGTATGGCCTTAAGAAGAGGAATGTGGAAGAGCAGATGGTGGTAGATTTTGCTAAAAGTATGGAAATAGGTGAAAGGTGCACACAGGTGAAATATGTTCTATGTAGGAGACGCAACCTGAAGGAGATTGGGGACTGTAAAGTGTTGGCAGGGGACAATGTAGCTAGACAGCATCGGATGGTGGTCAGTAGAATGGTTTTGGGGTGAAGAAGAAGAGGAGGAGAGTGAACACGGAAAGAAGAATAAGATGGTTGAAACTGAAGGAGGAACACTGTAGTGTGAGATTCAGAGAAGAGGTCAGACAGAGGCTCAGTGGTGGTAAAGAGGTGCTGGATGATTGGGCAACTACTGCAGAATTGATAAGGGAGACAAAAAAATATACTTCGTGTGACATTTGGAAATAAAAAAGAAGACAAAGAGATGTGGTGGTGAAATGAGGAAGTGCAGGAAAGCATAAAGAGAAAGAGGTTGGCAAAACAGAAATGGGATTGACAGAGTGATGAGAAAACTAGGCAGGAGTACAAAGAGATGTGGCAGCAGGTAAAGAGGGATGTGGCAAAAGAAAAAGAAAAGGCATATGAGAAGCTGTATGAGAAGTTGGAAACTAAGTAAGGAGAAAAGGATTTGTATCGATTGGCCAGACAGAGGGACTGAGCTCGGAAGAATGTGCTGTAAGTTAGAGCAATAAAGGATTGAGATGGAAATGTGTTGACTAGTGAGAAGAGTGTGTTGAGAAGATGGATTTTGAGCAGCTGATTAATGAGGAAATTTGTGGATGAGGATCCTATGTGGATAGGATTAGTAAGGAAGAAATGAGAGCAGCAATTAAGAGGATGAACAGTGGAAAGTCGGTTGGACCAGATGACACAGAGGGGGAGTGGTGGCTCCAGCGGTTAAGGCGCTGGGTTGCCGATCAGAAGGTCTGGGGTTCAAGCCCCGGTATCGCTAAGCTGCCACTCTTGGGCCCTTGAGCAAGGCCCTTAACCCTCTATGCTCCAGGGGTCCCTTACGAGGGAAATATCAAGGTCCGTGACGTCGGAGTGACGTGGGACCGCCTTCCCGTGGGCTCACCACCTGCAGGAGGGACCGTAAGGGACGGTGCTGTGGGGATTGGGCAGCAGTCAAAGGCGGGGGCCTGCTTAGACTGCTGCCCCTGCGACCCGAATTACGGATAAGCGGGAGAAAATGAATGAAAAGGATGAATGAATGCAGACCTGCAGTAACTACAGGGGAATAAAAGTCACACCATGAAGTTATGGGAAAGAGTAGTGGAAGCCAGGCTGAGAGAAGAGCACCACAGACGCATTATTTGCTATGGATGTATATATACAGTATACCAAAAGTTTGTACACACCTTCTCAGTCAAAGAGTTTTCTTTATTTTCATGACTATGAAAATTGTAGAGTCACACTGAAGGCATCAAGGGCTATTTGACCAAGAAGGAGAGTGATGGGGTGCTGTGCCAGATGACCTAGCCTCCACAGTCACCGGACCTGAACCCAATCGAGATGGTTTAGGGGTGAGCTGGACCGCAGAGTGAAGGCAAAAGGGCCAACAAGTGCCAAGCATCTCTCGGGGAACTCCTTCAAGACTGTTGGAAGACCATTTCAGGTGACTACCTCTTGAAGCTCATCAAGAGAATGCCAAGAGTGTGCAAAGCAGTAATCAAAGCAAAAGGTGGCTACTTTGAAGAACCTAGACTATGACATTTTTCAGTTGTTTCACACTTTTTTGTTATGTATATAATTCCATATATAATTCCACGTGTTAATTCATAGTTTTGATGCCTTCAGTATGAATCTACAATTTTCATAGTCATGAAAATAAAGAAAACTCTTTGAATGAGATGGTGTGTCCAAACTTTTGGTCTGTACTGTAGATATGGATGAAGAAGTATAGAGAAGGTTAGAAGGAGTTGCATTGTGTGTTTGTGAATTGAGAGAAAGCGTACGACAGGGTGGTGAGAGATAAGTTGTGGTATTTTATGAGGAAGTCAAGTGTGTCAGAGAAGTATGTGAGGGTGGTGCAGGACCTGTATGAGGACAGTGTGACAGCAGTGAAGTGTGCAGTAGAAATGACTGGTTCAAGGTGGAGGTTGGACTGCATCAAGGATCGGCTCTGAGCCCTTTCCTGTTTGCAGTGGTGATGGACAGGCTAACGGACAAGTTAGACAGAAGTCTCCATGGACTATATTGTTTGTGGAAAATATTGTTATTTGTGGTGAGAGTAGGGAGCAGGTTGAGATGAGACTGGAGAGCCGGAGTCATGCGCTGGAGAGAAGGGGAATGAAAGTCAGTAGGAATAATACAGATTGCATGTGTGTGTGAATGAGATGGAGGGCAGTGGAGTGGGGCAGTTGTGAGGAGAAGAGTTGGAGAAGGTGGAGGAGTTCAGGTACCTGGGGTCAACAGTGCAAAGTAATGGAGAGTGTGTTTGAGAAGTGAAGAAAAGAGTGAAGGCAGGGTGCAGTGGGTGGAGAAGAGTGGCAGGAGTGATTTGTGATAGAAGAGTATCTGCAAGAGTGAAAGGGAAAGTGTACAGGGCTGTGGTGTGACCTGTGATGATGTATGGTTTAGAGACAGTGGCATTGAGCAAAAGACACAAGGTGGAGCTAGAGGTAGCGGAGCTGAAGATGTTGAGGTTTTAATAAATGAGTTTATTAGAGGGACAGTACATGTAGGACATTTTGGAGACAAGGTGAGGGAGGCGAGATTGAGATGGTTTGGACATGTGCAGGGGAGGGACATTGGGTATATCGGTAGGAGAATGCTGAGAATGAAGCCACCAGGAAGAAGGAAAAGAGGAAGGCCAAGGAGGAGGTTTATGGATGTGGTGAGGGAAGACATGCAGGTGGTTGGGTTTTAAGAGGCAGATGTAGAGGACAGGGGGTATGGAGACAGATGATCCACTGTGGCAAGCCGTAATAAGAAAAGCCGAAAAATTATTTTATATAGTAAAAACATTAGTGAGAGAACAACTAACTACAAATCATGTAGCATGTTATGTGTCTGTATAAGTCAAGACACATCCTACACTTGCTGAATTAGACTAAAATCTTAGAAATCTGAATGCCAATTGGAACACTGAAACTCTTCTTAAATACTGATCAATTTTTGTAGACAGAGTACCTTATCCTGTTGAAAAGGCCACTGCTATTGGGAAATACCTCTGTCAGGAAGTAAAAGAAAATGTGATTTGTCAGACCATGCAAATTCCATTTGTCAATTCAGTTTTGATGCCCACATGCCCAGTTTAGATGTTTTGCATTAAACATGGGCTACAGTTAATACAGTTAAACTCTAAGTGGTCTGCAGCTACACAGACACCTTTCCATCAACCCTCCACTACCATGCTTGTCACTTGACATGTAGAGTTTTTGGTGACATGTTTGGTTCTTGTCAATTTTTCCAGGATATTCTTTCAGAGGCACTTTTGCAAACGTAAGCAATGCTGTCAATTATATTTTCGGAAAGGCTTTTTTTTATTCACCATTTTCAGGAAAGCCATACTTTTCCTGTCAGAGCTGTTCTAAATTGAATACAGATTTTATCCTTTTAATATCTTTAATAAAAATGCTCTTAAGCAAAATAAGGTTATATTTATTACTTACCTACACAATTAGCTTCAGCCAGGCCACAGCTATCCAAAAGGGTGAAGGGTAAGAATGTCTCTAAACCAACTATTTTTCCATGCCTTATATCGTCTCCTCTAGCAGACATTCGGTCTACTTGAGCGTCTTGGAAGATATAACATACACCTACCAGGCATAACTTTATGGCCACAGATCAGGCATAACATTATGAACACCTGTCTAATATTGTGTTGGTCCCTCTTTTGCTGCCAAAACAGTCCTGACCCATCGAGCATTAACAGCATTAATTCTTCAGCAATTTGAGCTACAGTTGCTTGTCTGTTGGATCGGACCACATGGGCTAGCCTTTGTTCCCCACGTTCATTAATGAGCCTTGGCCACCCATAACCCTGTCTAAATGGGCTTAACCAGACACTTCATTAAAAGAAATTTAAAAAAAGAATAGTTTACTGAAAAGATAATTAGCAGAATGGCCAAACCAACAATCATTCGCATATCACAGAATACAATTTCAAGTGCCACAAATATGTCTGTGCGCTCTGCATTGAAACTTATCCTTCCACTTTTTAAGACATTCTGTAACCTTATTCTAGATTCTTAAACTGTATTATCAATTTTAATTAAATAAAGGACCCCCCGTGTTTCAATTAGATTCTCTTATTGCACCAGAAATATTATGAAATGCAATTCTTATTAAAGGATATGTGCACTATTCAAAACTTTAACAGCATTAAATGCATAACAAAATTAAAAGTGCTATATGACAATTAAAATGTTATTCATTTAAATTCATTCTTATTCCATTTGTTATGCCAGGCTGTTTCTAATCTGCAGGGTTATACTGTTAAACAAATTAATCAAAATAATTGGCTAAAGAGATCTTCTGCTACTGGCAAATAACTTCCTAAAAAAAAGACATAAAACATTCAACACAAGCCTACACATCCCTGCAACACAAAGAAAACATTGGCCTAACTACAGCATTTTTAATACTAATTGCCATATTTATTAGACATCAATACATACAAAACAATAAGAGATGCATTAAAATGATGGCCAGTGAGCACCAGGTGAAAACAGAAGTGCACTGCAACACTGCAATGAATGGGTATTCATGTTAAAATATATGAATTAAGATATTTACACTAATCAACCAGCATATATCCCTTGGACTTAGCACAAATTGGTACAGTACAATTGTAATTTAAAAGATTTGCATCTTTATGTATAGCTATAAACACCTATGCCAAACTGTGAATTGTAAAAAGAATGTATGCCATTGCGTATATTGCGTAAAGAAGTACCTTACCTTTGCTGGCATTCTCCACATGCTCCAGTTCATCAGGGAACTTTAGGATCTCTGGATACATCTCCTCACTCTTTTCAGCCAAGAAATGCATAAGTGTTGAATTCTGATCTGTTGACTTTGTGTCCCGAAGCTATGAAAAATTTAGATGATTGCAGAAATTTAGTTATTGAAATTATACCAACATGTAGTATAACATACACAGTAGTATGTGAAAATGTGGGCGCTCCTCAGGTTTACAGGTTTCCTCAGTTCGGAATGTAATTAAGAAATTGCAGTTAACAGGAACAATGGAGGTCAAGATAAGGTCTGGAAGACCAAGAAAAATATCAGAGAAAACTGCTCGTAGGATTGCTATAAAAGCAAGTCAGGACCCCCGTTTGATTGCAAAAGACCTCCAGGAAGATTTGGCAAACTCTGAAGTTGTGGTACACCGTTCAAATGTTTAGTAAAACCTGCACAAATATGATCTTCATGGAAGAATCATCAGAAGAAAACCTCACCAAAAAATTCAGTATGTGAATTTTGCAAAAGAACATTTAGACAAGCCGATAAGGTTAAAATAGAACTCTTTGGCCGCAATAAGTTAGGGTATTTTTGAAGAACAAAAAGCACATAAATTCATGAAAAGAATACCAGTCCAACTGTTGAACTGTTTATGGGTAGAGGGAAGAAGGGATTCAATTACATTTCAAAAAATTCTAAAAGTAAACATCACACCATCTGTAAAAAAGCTACAGTTCAAAAAAAGGTTAGCTTTAAAATAGCTTTTAAAAATGGATAATGATCCTAAACACACCTTAAAATCCACGATGGACTACCTCAAGAGGCGCACCTGAAGGTTTTGCCAAGGCCCTCACAGCCTCCTGAACTAAACATAATTGGAAATCTGGAGATAGACTTTTGTAAGGAAGAATGGGTGAAATTCCCTCAAACAAGAACTGAAAGACACTTGGCTGGCTACAAAAACCATTTACTTGCTAAAGGGGGTGCTACTAGGTACTGACTATGCAGGGAGCCCTTTTCTTTTACTGTTATTTTTAAAAAAGGAAAAGATGGAAATAAAATTAAAATAAAAAAAACAATGTTTAAAATATAAAGGAAATATTTCATATGTAATTTTATGCTTTTTGGAGATCATTTCAACTTCCACGTGCTTAACTGTTCAGATTAACAGAATTTTTGCCACTGTGGGTCCTATGTATATAAACTTTAAATACTGGCATATTAAGATTATTTTTGTCACTAAAACAAATTTGTTTTAGTGCAAACATACTTGGCAATAAAGTTCTTTCTGCTTCTGATTTTAAACTAATTACTGCACAACTTCCAATTAAGCAAAAGAAGGAGTTGAAAACAACATGAATCCATTTGTGTGCTATTTGAAATTAATAGCAACTTCAGAAAATCACAAAAGAATCATAATGGATTCACATTTTGCATAAAAAAAGAAGAAATAAAAAATTCGAAATTATGGCACAATCTTGATAAATCTTCTCATTAGTAAACCCAGAAAAAATTGTATAGCATGGTCTCCAACTGGTAGTAATGGGCTTAAAACACATTATTTTACCACTATAGCTATGGCAACAAGTTAAAATACTCTATTTATAGTCATACCAAAAAGAGAAAGATGTCATTCTAAACTGCAACGGGTCTACTCACACACACACACACACACACCCTACACTAATGCGATAAAACTTGAACCATGCTTTATGAATTACACTGACTTTCTACAGACAATGGCACGCTACCCAATTAAGGAAGACAGTGCAGCAGAGCGTGACTCCGATTATGAATGGTTACATTTTGAAAATTAAAGTAATATATTCATATTTACATTAGTTAATATGTCATTATCAGATAAACATGTTAAATTAGTTACACATGGGCTTAAAATAAATTTACTGGAACAGACATTAAAAAGTCACCCAATTAAAAGACAGAGGCTGAACCAGCAAAACACAGCAGAATGTCAGTCAGGGGTCCAGGAATATGACTGCCACTTCAGTAATTTGTTCCATATTAATTTTCTTTTGTGATTATAGCTCAAGCACCATGCAGAGAGAGCTAATTAGCACCACCCACCTCAGTGTGCCCAACCCAGTAATAATAAAACCTTGCCACAATGCTCCTCTCACCCCCAATGTGAACACATGCCTCATAAATACTGCTCTCTCAGACATATACGCCACACATAAATGCTCTCATCTCACTCACACGATTATTAAATGAGGATCAATCATCTGCTTACTCTGAATAATTAATTTTTTTTATTGTAATTTGTTTATTGTTGCACCACAAACTGTCATCATTATATGCTCGCTTGTTTTTATCTGTTACATCTAAAACAAAAAAGACTGTGTCTATTTAATCTAAACTAACATTAGGCCTTATTTATTAGATTAGTAAAGCTTTCTATAAAGATTTTCTCTAATGAAACAAAAATATTCTGCCCCAATTACATAAAAGGCGTGTGCACACTAAGTGCTGAAAATACATAAATACCATAAAAAAAAAGACAAAGTGACACAAACTATGTCAATAAAAATATGTAGCAGTGCATCAGCAAATAAAAAGATAAAAATCTAGAGATAATATACAGAAAAGCTAAATTAGGTGTGAATTAAGTAAGATGAAGAGAAAATGGTGATGTGCGATACATAAAAAAAAACACCATGGCAAAAGGATAAAATTTATAAGCCATCTTTCAATCTCCAAAATAAAATCATGCTGATAATGGGAAAGGGAAAGGATATTTAATTAAGTCATGTACTAATGACTTACCAACGACTATGTGGGTGGAATTTTGATCAGAAGCTATGGGTGAGCCAGATCACATCCTCCTCTCTAAAAAGTATTCATGCAATAATGATCCAATAAAAGGCTCTATGTTAGATATTTTTAAAGAAAATATTGTTTACACAAGATTTTCTTCATAGTCACAGTCTTGCTTTTGTGTGCTTGAATCTAATAGACACCAATCTGAAAGTGCATATCTCCTCTATGAAACTATGACCAAAAAAATAAATATTACTGTCGGGTTATGCCCGTGAAATATAATGTTTCTGGTAATAACAGCGAGATACAAATATTTCACAATGGGAATAAACTGTTTTTGTATTTTAACATTTAAACACTGTTTAGGCATTATATCTGTTAAATTAATTAAGACAGCATTTTATATAAGTTAAACAAATACTAATAATGTATGCTTAAATGTGTTAATGATTAATTAGCACTCAAATAGGAATAAAGCTAAGTGATCTGGACCACATTTACCTAGGAGAAGCAGAGGTGTTTTTCTAACTGTGACTTAATCTGCCTCATTTAGAGCTGACATGAAAATGAGTCCTGTGTCTGGGTATTTGCTGGGCCAAAAAAATAAAATTATAAGTTGATCTGTGCCAGCCCTGGCCTAAATTAACATTTGATGTACAGAATGTATCTGTGCAGAAGGTATCCAGGCAAAAGGTGGTTACACCAAATATTACCAGACTGCTTTACACTCACATTTAAAAATGGAGGTGTGAGCTTTGATTTAGTGTTGTTTTGGAACAGGAGACTTATTCTTGGTGAAAGCAATAATGACCCATCATGACTATCATTCTTTAAAACCATTTAATTTCAGCTAAGTGGAATCAACTTCACCATACAACAAGAGTATGAACTGAGGCATAGCGTACAAGCTTAGTAAGTGAGGCCACAAAGTCAGCCAGAATGCTATCTATCATGGAATGGCCTGCCCAGAATGGCATCAGAAAGCAATATCCAACTAGTGAAAAACATCTTTTGTGCAAGTTTCACAAAAGGTGTGGTAAAGTATTTCATCTAACTATCTGGATGCCAAGAGTATGCAAATCTGTTTTTCATGGTAAGGAAGTTCTTTTTATTATTATTATTAATTAATTAATTAATTTATTTATTTTTCTTTTTGATGAAAACAAAGTTTAACATCTGTACATTTATATATTTGTTTGGTCAAAGTAAATTAATTACCTAGATAGCTGCATATAAACAAAATGAATATGCATTTATTTCTGAAAAAAACTAGTACTAGGTGTTTCCAAACTTTTGACAGGCACAGCACATGCTTTGGTATATGATAAATCTTTCTCCATCACCCATTTCTTTGGTGTTATTTATTTATATGTAGAGTGGGGCAAAAAAGTATTTAGTCAGCCACCAATTGTGCAAGTTTGAACTCAATATTTGAATGTATAAAAGACACGTGTCCACAACCTCAAACTGTCAGACTCCAAACTTCACTATGGCCAAGACCAAAGAGCTGTCAAAGGACACCAGAAACAAAATTGTAGACCTGCACCAGGCTGGGAGGACTGAATCTGCAATAGGTAAGCAGCTTGGTGTGAAGAAATCAACTGTGGGAGCAATTATTTGAAAATGGAAGACATACAAGACCACTGATAATATCCCTCGATCTGGGGCTCCACGCAAGATCTCACCTTGTGGGGTCAAAATGATCACAAGAACGGTGAGCAAAAATCCCAGAACCACACGGGGGGACCTAATGAATGACCTACAGAGAGCTGGGACCAAAGTAAAAAAGGCTACCATCAGTAACACACTACGCCACCAGGGACTCAAACCCTGCAGTGCCAGATGTGTCCCCTGCTTGAGCCAGTACATGTCCGGGCCCGTCTGAAATTTGCTAGAGAGCATTTGGATGATCCAGAAGAGGATTGGGAGAATGTCATATGGTCAGATGAAACCAAAATAGAACTTTTTGGTAAAAAGTCAACTTGGTCATGTTTGGAGGAGAAAGAATGCTGAGTTGCATGGAGGTGGAAACATTATGCTTTAGGGCTGTTTTTCTGCAAAGGGACAGGGACAACTGATCTTTGTAAAGGAAAGAATGAATGGGGCCATGTATCGTGAGATTTTGAGTGAAAACCTCCTTCCATCAGGAAGGGCATTGAAGATGAAACGTCATGACAATGATCCCAAACACACCGCCCGGGCAACGAAGGAGTGGCTTCGTAAGAAGCATTTCAAGGTCCTGTAGTGGCCTAGCCAGTCTCCAGATATCAACCCAATAAAAAATCTTTGGAGGGAGTTAAAAATCCGTGTTGCCCAGCGACAGCCCCAAATCATCACTGCTCTAGAGGAGATCTGCATGGAGAAATGGGCCAAACTACCAGCAACAGTGTGTAAAAACCTTTTGGAGACTTACAGGAAACGTTTGATCTGTCATTGCCAACAAAGGGTATATAAAAAAGTATTGAGATAAACTTTTGTTGACCAAATACTTATTTTCCACCATAATTTGCAAATAAATTATTTAAAAATCAGATAATGTGATTTTCAGGATTTTTTTGTTCTCATTTTATCTCTCATAGTTGAAGTGTACCTATGATGAAAATTACAGGCCTCTCTCATCTTTTTAAGTGGGAGAACTTACACAATTGGTGGCTGACTAAATACTTTTTTGCACCACTGTATACAAATGTCTAAACAGATGCTTACAGTTTCTACAGATATTTTGGAAATTGCATCTGAGGAGGACATTTTCTGGGCATGAGTTACCAGAATTTTCAAAGGCAAAGCACTGGTATGAAGTCCCTTTTACAGCAGCAATTGTGCTAACATTAAATTGCAATAATGACAAATAGAATATTCAAAAAAACGTCAACGTCAAATGTCAATAGACATTTATGGAATTTCCATACAGTTTAAATAGACATTTAAAATCATTAATGTAAACCCACTGGAACTCTGATATAGTAAATTACATAAAAAATTATTGTTACATTATCAGTTGTTTGAAGTAGATGTCCTAAGTTCCTTGGTAACAATGGTAACATTAAATGTGTAGAGCTGGAAACCTGAGATTGGTGTATATAACTTTTTGAGTTAACTACATATACAGTCAGCCATAAGTATCTGGACAGTGGCACAAAACTTGTAATTTTACCTCTGTATTTAACCAATCATTAAGCGTTGGTCACAAGGAAATTGGGGAAAAAAAAGTCCCTACATTTTCACAGGTTCAAAAGTGATCAGACAAATTAACGATTAAGGTTCAGCTGCCTTCAGTTGCTGCTTGTTTGTGGATCTTTTCTGCCTTTAGTAAATCAAAGCATTCTCAAATGGGTTGGGGTCAAATAACAACCATTTAAGAACATCCCACTTATTTGCCTAAACAAACTCTTCTGCTGCTTTTAATAGTATGTATTACTCACAAGTGTTAAAGAAGTGTTAGTTGTTTAGCATTTCATATAATTTGGGCAGAAAGTACTGATCTGTACATTGAACCAGTACTATTGGTATCAGAAATGTCTATGACATAACACAGCCTCCATGTTTGACAGATAATGTAGGTGCTTTTAAACATAAGCCCTTCCTTTCCTTCTACAAACTACAAAAAAGGTAATCTTAGTTTAATCTTTCGAAAGAATCAAGAAAAACCTTCTGTCTTTTCAGCCATGAAACTTCTGTATTTACAGTCATTAATTC
Organism: Silurus aristotelis; assembly: GCF_946808225.1. Lineage (NCBI taxonomy): Eukaryota > Metazoa > Chordata > Actinopteri > Siluriformes > Siluridae > Silurus > Silurus aristotelis. The sequence continues at coordinate 12,422,816 of NC_139587.1, read as the reverse complement.
ATAATTTCTTGAAAAATCTTTTTAGCTTGGTAGATTGCCATTGTAAATTACTCTATATAACAAAACCAAGGACAGGTTAAGCTGAAGCTAACCACACGTATGCACAAAGCCCACCTTCTGTCTCATCACAGCACGTAATGTTACAGATAAATCACTTTTCTCAAGTATCCTGTGGATCTCCAACGGGTACTAAAACTTTCAGGAAGAGACAAAAATTGTTAGGGTTTTCTAATTCTAATATAGTTTATTTACAATTTATCTAAGCAGTTCATTAATCAATATTTGTATAAAATAGTCTCTAATATAGACATCCAGTTTTTCATTTCAAAGAGACAGTGTCCTTGCTTGCATATTCGTGTGTGTGTGTGTGTGTTTGGTGTTATAATGCCAACATAAATAACTTCTTTAGTATTGCTGTAACGGCTTTCTTTTACACTGCACTCTTGCAAATTAGACACACTATGTTTCTATGTTAAGCACAAACATGTACTTAAATGTCTATCTCTCATGAAATATTTTCGTCTATTTTAACTTTCACAGGATGCACATTTTCAAAATGTCATAAGCTGGCAGTGGAAAATTCTTAATATTCACAAGGAAAGTGTAAACTGATTGGTCAGTGAGCCTCTCTGTTCATCTTCTTTTCTACATTTGTAAAATTAGCTTGTGGGCAACAATAAATAAGATGAGAATACGATGGTGCAATCAGAATGAAATAAATCCCTGCCACATTAAATGAGGTGGCAGGCCCAGTGTGGCCCACAGGCCTTTAATTTAACACCTGTGATATAGATAATAGCAAGAAACCAATTACTGTATGAAACCAGGTCAACAGGATCTTTAAAGCTTCTGCAGGATCTCCAGCCAACCAATCAGCTCAACTAATAATACAAAAGAAAGCACTCTGAACCCAGAGCTAGATTTTTATAACCATTTAAAAATGTAATTAAATTATGAGAGTATAAAGAGTAAACAGAAATACTAATATATGACATGGTACCTTGCAGAGGAAGTTGATGTTAAACCCAAACGTCTGAGCATTTCGTGAGCCGGCGTTCATGTAGTTTCCCACAAGCAGTACCAATTCTAGTAGCCTGCTGAACCCCTCACTTTTCTTCACTTCCTCACATGCAAAAGTGACATTCATGATGTCAGGACGAATGTTGTTTACTTGCTCCTCAAATGTCAGCTTGAACAGGATTCCATTCAGACGAGGGCGCAACAGCTTCACTGAGCTCATCTACAAATGAAGATGATTATAAATAAAGACATAAATCAAAGATGTATATGTTCATCATCTTGAATATAATGCCTGTATATCCATTGTCTATGTACATATTGAGCAAATGCTATTATTGAGGAAAAATAAAAACAAATAGTTATAATACTAATTTGCAAAAAAGACATAAAAGCTGCATTATACAGTGGTGTGAAAAACACTTCATGATTTCTTATTTTTTTTGTACACTTTAATGTTTCAAATCATAAAACCAATTTAAATATTAGTAAAAGATAACAAGTGAACACAACATGCAGTTTTCAAAAGAAGGTTTTTATTATTGAGGGAAAACAAAATCCAAAACTACATGGCCCTGTGTGAAAAAGTGTTTGCCCCTAATCCTAATAACTGGTTGGGACACCCTTAGCAGCAACAACTGCAACCAAGCGTTTGCAATAACCAGCAATGAGTCTGTTACAGCATTGTGGAGGAATATTGGTCCACCTATCTAAGCAGAATTGTTGTAATTCAGCCACATTGGAGGGTTTTCGAGCATGAAGCGCATTTTTAAGGTCATGCCACAGCATCTCAATAGGATTCAGGTCAGGACTTTGACTAGGCCACTCCAAAGTCATCATTTTGTTTTTCTTCAGCCATTCAGAGGTGTACATGCTGGTGTGTTTTGGATCAATGTCCTGCTGCAGAACCCAAGTTTGCTTCTGCTTGAGATCACGAACAGATGGCCGGATATTCTCCTTCAGGATTTTTTGGCAAACAGCAGAATTCATGGTTCCATTTATCGCAGCAAGTCTTCCAGGTCCTGAAGCAGCAAAACAGCCCCAGACCATCACACTACCACCACCATATTTTACTGTTGGTATGATGTTCTTTTTCTGAAATGCTGTGTTACTTTTACACCAGACGTAATGGGACACACACCTTCCAAAAAGTTAAACTTTTGTCTTATCAGTCCACAGAGTATTTTTCCAAAAGTCTTGGGGATCATCAGATGTTTTCTAGCAAAACTGAGATAAGCCTTTACGGTTTTTTTTGCTGTGTGCAAGCACGTTTTCACACAGGGGCATGTCGTTTTGGATTTTGTTTTCCCTCAATGATAAAAAACCTTCATTTACAAACTGCATGATGTGTTCACTTGTGTTATCTTTGACTAATATTTAAATTAGTTTGATGATCTGAAACATTAAAGTGTGACAAACATGCAAAAAATAAAAAAAAATAAAAAAATAAATCAGGAAGGGGCAAACAATTTTTCACACCACTGTATGAACAGAAATATTGGTACATTCAACCTTTCTGGCCATATGTGGTTGCTCTTAAAATTATTACCTATTAGTACACATATTTAGACTTTAGGTGTACCAAAGACTTAAGTGCTACATAATAAGTTGCCAGGCACTGTACATTGGATAGAGTTTGCAGACAACAAAGGCATGAAAAGAAGGCCTGGCAAATGCAGTTGACCATATTTATTCATTTTTTACTTTATTTACCTTTTTAGATTACTTATATAAATTGGATTATATAATACAAATGCACTAAAATTATACACAGGAGTCATGTTTGTGGTTAATATGTTAATTAATGAGTGCTTTTAAACCCTCATCTGCACCTATACCTCACTTACTGGTTTTAGGATTAAAACAGAAAACAATTATCATCCAACAATCATATTGCAGCAGCACAATGCATAAAATTGTGCAAAAAAAGAGCAAGTGCTTCAGCTGATGTTCACAGCAAACATCAAAATTGGGAGAAACTGTAACTCTCACTGTATCATAGCTGTTGGTCCAGATTATATCAGAAACAGCTCCTCTGAGAATTAAAACAACTGTGAATAGACTTTATATATGATGCAGAAAATATTTTAAAGAGAAACTCAAATAAGCACTTTTTACAACTGGGGAGATCAGAACAGATTTTTAGAATGCACCACCTTGAGGTGGATGGGCAACAACAGCAGAAAAACACATCAGGTTCCATTTCTGTCATACAAGAACAAGAATCTGGATATAGATCGGACAGCTGAAAACTAGAGAAAGACATGACAGCACGTTTCCATAAAATGTGCTTAACTGGAACTACAAAAGTTTGAAAGCAAATTAAATTTAAATAATAATCATCAAGTATATGCTATTAAGTATTTCAGAAGTCAAGTTTATACACAGATTATTATAATAAATAATGCACGTTGAAAGTCTTCTGTGTCTATCTGTATTTCAGGCATGGATTCATTAACCAAAAGGTTGAAATCCTTTGAATTAAAATTAGCACCCTTTAAGACCATTTGTCTTGCAATCTCAACACTATTCACTATACACAATAACTTTATTCACTCCAGGGCACTGTTATATACATTTTTTTATAGTCATATATTTTCAATTCAAAATAAATAATGCTTTAGAGTCAATACTGGTAATAGTGAGGATCCTAAAAATCTATAATTGAAGACAATACATTAAGGAAATTTGCAAGCAGTTTGTACAGTGTAAAATAAGAACAAATTATTAATGATTACTAAAAATCTTTATGTAATAAACAAAAGAATCAAGCCATGCCTCAAAAACCACTGTTTAGACTAAAACATGATTATATTTTGGCTGTTTAATTATAAATTACTATGTAGTTTTATACATAGTATAAATGGAAGCTGTTTTCTGTCTTCATCTACTCTATCGTCTACTTCTGTCTCTCTTCTATACAAAGAAAGATATACACACAATTCGTTCACTCTTTTCTGGCTACTCTTATATAGAATTACTCATGTGAGCAACAATTTACAGAAAGAGAGTGAACTGAGGTAATTTGGTGTGAGAATGATGTCACTGTCACAAACAGTGAAAAAGAGAGAAAGAGGGGTAAGTGAGATTGGTTGTGCATTGGAGCAAGATTGAAAAATTGGTCAAAAAAAGAACACAGTGCGTCAAAATAGATAAAGAAACCATTGCCCGGAAAAAAATACAGGTTAAAAAAAATATGTATAATAAAATAAACAAAAGGAAAGTGAAGAGTGTTGTCAAGTGTGTCAAGGGATATATCAGTGACAGCTGATTGTGTTTGTACACTGCATCTTATACATACCACGATGCCAAACTGCTCTGACTCACACAGCTCCTCGTACTCACTCTTCAGCTCAGCCAGAGAGCTCAGCTCCTTCTGTTCAGGAAGATACTTGATCAAGTTCTGTAAGCAAAACACATAGCAATCATTAGTCTCCAAAAGGCACATAGCGCTAATTAACCACAGCAAAAAAGAAAACTAATATCTTGTCTCAACCTTCCTTTATCAACCAATTCTATCTCAAAATCATGTTTTAAAAAAAACCTGCTCGATAAGAATTGATCTACAGCAGCTGTTGTGCATCCAACAAATCCTATACATTTTTACTCTTGTCATATGTTGAATTTTTAAATCTCACTGATTCCCCTGTTACTCCTAACATGACCTTGCAATGCAAAAAAGAACCTATTAACTGTGAACACCTCATATAAATTTTAGCCATGTTGACAAAGACAAATCAGTTTTTCCTAGATGACTCATCACCCTTAAAGAGACAGACATTGCAGGAAATTACATCAGGAAGTAAAAGTATTTGTGAATGTAAATTATGGAGGTGAGGACATGATTGAGCGCTGGTTTATGGATGGAGGGCAGAGGAAGTGCGTGGTAAGGATCTACAACTGTAATATGTGTTTTATATTCCTGTCAGTGGTAAGAAGGATATAGTGAAGAGAAATGAGAGCTGCAGAAAGAGAGCTGAACAGAGCTGTGTGTGTGTTTAGGTGTGTGTATGTGCTTAACAAAATAAAAAAAGCAAAATGAAAATTGAGAAATAAAATAAAGCCACATTTGAAGTTGTCACAAGCTTGCATCCTACCTTCTCATTTACGAACAACTGAAAAAAGGGTCATGTGACATTAAAAGTTATTGTCATGTGGATTGTTCATATAGTTGGCCAAATTTGGCAGTTATCCCTATGATAATATATCATAAAATATATGTGATATGAAAATGTTGGCAGTGGACTAAAGCTGCATATTTAAATGTTAATTGTGCATGAAGATTTTTTTTAAGTTTAAGTGAAGAGGCACATGGGACTTTTATTTGTTATCTTTGGGCTTCTGAAGGCTTCTATCTCATTAAGACTGCCTTATTTTGCAGAGCTAGCAATCATGGGAAAGTATGGCTAGGAAAATACTATAAAGGTACTGAATAGTAAAGACATGCTAAAAAGTTATATAAATCGCAATCTAGTATTTATTAGAAATCTAGTATTAATAATCAATGGACATCAACCTGTGTCACATTTAGGGAACGCTTCAGTTTGATGTTAGGTAATTTAAATTGAAACTGTCAATTAATTTAGCCATTAAAGCAGTTAGTTCACAGATATTGTAACTGCAGGCTGTTACAAGAAACATTGAAGAATACTGTGTAAGTTTAATGAAAAATTGATCGAGGTATCAATGAATCAGAATGGATACCGGCAACACAGGGGCAAATGTAGCAATCAACATTACTGCTGTTCCTTGGAATCTGTTTCTTGAGTTGTTTTCTCTCTGCCATCACCCAGAAAAGAGGCAAGCAATTAGCATTTACTACCTTTTTGTCTAGACTCCTTTCAGCAGCATATGGTCAAATGCCTGAATTTGTAGACATTAGTTTGGAGTAAAGTGAGTGTAGCAGTGAAAAGTTTAGTCCACACAATCGTAAATGATCAAACACACACACACACACATACATACATAAATATATATATATACATACATATACATACATACATATACATACATATATATATATATATATATATATATATATATATAAATATATATACATACATATATATATATATATATATATATATATATATATATATATATATATATATATATATATATATATATATATATATACATATACATAATGTATATGTATATATGTGTGTGTATATATATATATATATATATATATATATATATATATATATATATATATATATATATATATATATACACACACATACATATACATTATGTATGTGTATATATATATATATATATATATATATATATATATATATATATATATATATATATATATATGTGTGTGTATATATATTTATATATATATATATATATATATATATATATATATATATATATATATATATATATATATGTGTGTGTGTGTATATATATATATATACACACAGTGAGGAAAATAAGTATTTGAACACCCTGCTATTTTGCAAGTTCTCCCACTTAGAAATCATGGAGAGATCTGAAAATGTCATCGTAGGTGCATGTCCACTGTGAGAGACATAATCTAAAAAAAAAAAAAAAATGTAAAAAAATCCAGATATCACAATATATGATTTTTAAACTATTTATTTGTATGATACAGCTGCAAATAAGTATTTGAACACCTGTCTATCAGCTAGAATTCTGACCCTCAAAGACCTGTTAGTCTGCCTTTAAAATGTCCACCTCCACTACATTTATTATCCTAAATTAGATGCACCTGTTTGAGGTCGTTAGCTGCATAAAGACACCTGTCCACCCCATACAATCAGTAAGAATCCAACTATTAACATGGCCAAGACCAAAGAGCTGTCCAAAGACACTAGAGACAAAATTGTACACCTCCGTAAGGCTGGAAAGGGCTACGGGGAAATTGCCAAGCAGCTTGGTGAAAAAAGGTCCACTGTTGGAGCAATCATTAGAAAATGGAAGAAGCTAAATATGACTGTCAATCTCCCTCGGACTGGGGCTCCATCTCACCTCGTGGGGTCTCAATGATCCTAAGAAAGGTGAGAAATCAGCCCAGAACTACACAGGAGGAGCTTGTCAATGACCTGAAAAGAGCTGGGAACACCGTTTCCAAGGTTACTGTTGGTAATACACTAAGACGTCATGGTTTGAAATCATGCATGGCACGGAAGGTTCCCCTGCTTAAACCAGCACATGTCCTGGCACGTCTTAAGTTTGCCAATGACCATTTGGATGATCCAGAGGAGTCATGGGAGAAAGTCATGTGGTCAGATGAGACCAAAATAGAACTTTTGGGTCATAATTCCACTAAACGTGTTTGGAGGAAGAAGAATGATGAGTACCATCCCAAGAACACCATCCCTACTGTGAAGCATGGGGTTGGTAGCATCATGCTTTAGGGGTGTTTTTCTGCACATGGGACAGGGTAACTGCACTGTATTAAGGAGAGGATGACCGGGGCCATGTATTGCAAGATTTTGGGGAACAACCTCCTTCCCTCAGTTAGAGCATTGAAGATGGGTCGAGGCTGGATCTTCCAACATGACAATGAACCGAAGCACACAGCCAGGATAACCAAGGAGTGGCTCTGTAAGAAGCATTTCAAGGTTCTGGCATGGCCTAGCCAGTCTCCAGACCTAAACCCAATAGAGAATCTTTGGAGGGAGCTCAAACTCCGTGTTTCTCAGCGACAGGCCAGAAACCTGACTGATCTAGAGAAGATCTGTGTGGAGGAGTGGGCCAAAATCCCTCCTGCAGTGTGTGCAAACCTGGTGAAAAACTACAGGAAACGTTTGGCCTCTGTAATTGCAAACAAAGGCTACTGTACCAAATATTAACATTGACTTTCTCAGGTGTTCAAATACTTATTTGCAGCTGTATCATACAAATAAATAGTCTAAAAATCATACAGTGTGATTTCTGGTCTTCTTTTTTTTTTTTTTTTTTTTTTTTTTTTTTTTTTTAGATTATGTTCATTATCTATTTTAGATAATTTCAGAATTATCTAAAATAGATAATTTTAGATTATCTATTTTTAGATTACCCCCCCCCCCCCCCGATTTCTAAGTGGGAGAACTTGCAAAATAGCAGTGTGTTCAAATACTTATTTTTCTCACTGTGTATATATATATATATATATATATATATATATATATATATATATATATATATATATATATATATATATATATATAATTTTTTATTATTATTATTATTATTATTTTTTACCACAACTCCATATAATGAGTAAATGGCAAATTCTAAAAAAATATGAAAGTATTCATCAGAAGGGTCTCTCAAACCAGGAGCTCTCACCAGGTTTCCAGACACAATCTGCATTTTGGGGAGCAGAGCAGTGCTGAGTCAATGGGTCCTGCCAGGGTAATCACTCAGCCAACTGGGTTCTCCCAGCTGGAAAAGGCACCTGCTTGCTGTTATTCATTATTCTTGCCCTGATTACCTGTCAGTCAACAATTGAGGTACAAACAAATAGGACAGAACCATGACAAAGTTAAATCACACCCTTGCTTAAATGGAATGGAAAACAGGGCCACAAAGACATACTTGTGGTTACATTAAAAAGCTGAAAGCCTCTATTAATGGACACCTTACATCCATTAGTTGTTATATACATATTTAAATAGACCAGTTCCATAACAAAAAAACAAAAACAAAATCAGAAATTGTTGAGATCAGACAAATTAAACATTTAAACAAACTAAATTCTGCATTATTACAGATAATATACAGATGATTACAGCTAAACTCTGGAGCGCTCTGGACAGGGGACACAGAAAACACTGCAGAATGAAAAATGGAGGAACGGAGAGAAAACAGCGAGGGGCCAGGAGACGATTCATATGGAAGCCCGTTTCTGCCACTTTAAAGAAAAAGTTTGCCTAATTCAGAGGGGTTTTTTTTTACAAACTTTTTTTGCCAATGGGGCAGCATCACCCCCTCTTTAGTGTCAGAAAGTTTTACACATTCATTTAAAATGAAATGGGCTACAATCAATAGAATCGCATGGTAGCATGTCTCCCATTCCTGGAGAGAACTCTGTCTAACAATCAGCTCTGGAGGAGACCGAACAAGACAGATGAAGCAGGGGACCCTCGTTCATATACCAACAGCTTCAAACCTCAGGCCGACAACATTGTTACCAGTGGATGCACCATAAATGCCGGATGTTTACGAAAAATAAAGTCAAAATTGCAAGGAAAAAAGTCAGAATTAAGAGAAAGGAAGTTAGAATTGCGAGAAAAAACAGAAATGGAATTAGGCAAACTTTTTTCTTTTTTTTTTGAGGAAGAAACGGGCTTTCATAGGATTCAGGCCAAAGAGTCTGAAATTTTTAATGTATATTTGTATTTACATTTTGAAGTAATATGGCAATTAAATGCACTAAATTGGTTTAGTTTTCACAGATACTCTTGTATGCAATTTTAGCAATAAAAATTTTACATTTTTCTAAAAATGAAACAAATTACTTGTTAATTTTAAGAGACCCATCTTGTTTTCTCTTATATATTTAAGTGTTGGTCTTTGATAAAGAAAAATAACTTCTTATCCGATCAGTCTGTTAATCGTTCAAATAATCGGTAGAATACTCGATTACTAAATTAATCGATAGCAACAGCTCCACTTTAATATGAACAACTACATGTTACATGCAATTGTTCACTCAGCCACTTATGTTGCTGCAGCACAGCACATAAAATCATGCATTGCAATAATTTTGACCATGATTGTAAATGGTAGACATAGCTAATTTGAGTATTTCAGAAAATGGTCTCCTTTTGCTTTCACAAAACCTGCTGTTTTTGAGATGCACTAATACAGCCATCTGGCCATCACAATTTGACCCTTATCAAAACGACTCCTATGCATGCTCATTTTCTTTACTGCTTCCAACATATCAATTTTGGGAACTGATGATGCATGTGTGTAAGTTTAATGTCCTAAGAGATACTAACAAGATGTGCTGGGGTACCCAGGCATTAGCAGCAGATGTTATAAAAACATGGGGCAAACATCCTAAACAAACAAACATCCTAAAGATGCTTGATTAAAATGGGACCTAGGAATTTAGAAGTCAAGTCAACTCATGTTTATCAAACTATTCCTCACCAACTTTGTGGCAGGGTGCATTTTTCTGGGAAAGAGGTCACTGCCATTAGGGAATACCATTTGCCAGGTGGTGTATTTACCAGGTAACACGGAGGGGGTCCACATCTGCCATACTATTCACTGGTTTCGCTCAAGTATTTAGTATTTGGTCCTCTCCTTTTCTCCCTCTATACTCACATTCTTGGTTAACTCATATCCTCACATGGGGTTTTCTTACCACTGCTATGCTGATGACACTCCACTCATCATCTCTTTTCCTCCCTCAGATAGCACAGCTTCCGCTCGGATCCCGGCATGCCTGGTGGACATATCTTTGTTGATGAGTGCTCATCAACTAAAACTCAATCTAAAGAAAACCAAACTGCTGGTGATCCCAGGTCAGGATCTCAGAACATCTCTTCATAAATCTCTGATCCTCGGATCTATGATCCGTAATGGGTACCACCTTCTCCCAGGGTAAGTGGTAAGTATACCTCAAGGCTTTTCTCTGTTCCGGCACCAAGGTTGTGGAATGAACGTCCTCTAAATGTCCAAACAGTGGAGTCACTGGCTATCTTCAGCCGACGGAGAAAGAACTACCTTTTCCTGAAAAGCTTAAACTAGATTTTCCAGGTTTGCCTTGTCTTTTATATAAAAGAAATCATCTCAAGGACGTCTGCTAAATGCCATAAATGTTAATGTATTTAGTCTGCAAGGTATGAATGCCATGATTCAAAATATCCCAGATGAGCAATGTCCTAACATTAAAAGAAGAAAGCACTTGCTTATTCATAAGAACAGCTGAAGCTACAAGGATAAACTCCCCACATAGTCATCAGTAAGATGGGGTTCAAGTCAACACATGATAGAGAGATTTAGCAAGAATAGACCATTCATCATGTGTAGGCTGCCAACAAAATACACAGTCATCTTGATCATGATGCTTGGGTGCTGGAGGTGGAAAAGCAAACCACTTTCACTATGTCAAAGTCTTCACAAAAAGCAGTGGAACTTATGGCTATGGTGACACAAGAAGACAAAGACTTTTCAAGACCCCTCACTTGTTTCATCTTAAGCAGAAGTTGGAGTCAGTGATGATGGCATTAGGTAGGCAGCAAAAAAGGTCAAAAAGGTTTTTTTGGCAGGTCTCTTCCCAGTGCAAATAATAAGAGATCAAGATACCTGAGCTAGACAGTGACATAAATTCACTTGATCATACTGAAATGCCTGAGCACCCATGCCATAAGCAGAGCTTCTGAGATGACAATGTAATTCATGTAACCATGGAAATGTAACATGTAACCAGATGCTGTGGACAGACTAGTGTTTTTGTCACACAAACTGAATCAAATGTGAATTCCAAGAAATCCAGTTCACAGTTGCTTTTATCTGTTCTAGTGGCTTTTAATTATAAAGGCTATTTTGGGTTTTGTGAACATTACCATAATTTGTTTAAAATGGTCAGTTGTGTTGTCACGTTTTTCCTTGGTTTGCAAATTCTAAGATTTTAGTTTTTCAGGAATCTTAATAATATAAAATAATATAATTAGAACTTGAAGTTAGTGATTTGTTAAAAAAAAAAAATCGAATATTCTAGCTTGATGAGTCTGATAAACTTGACAAATCCTATTAAATTAATAAAAAAACTTGTGTTCGAGCCATGTACATAAATGCTGTCATGAATATTGTCAATCTAGAAGACACCATGTCCATTAGGATAAGACGTTTATTTCTAGATAGTTAGCAGTAAATATTAATTTACAGTGATCATTCATTTTAAACATAGAAATTCACTATAAAATTATTGTCAGAAATAAACTCACGTCAACATTATCTAGATTTCTAGTCGATCATCAGCTATTAATCACTTATCACTTAATGAAAAACATGTGTCTTTGAGTTAAAGTTTTAGTTTAGTGTTTTAGGGAACATGTGAAATATCAGAAATCAGGCTCAGCCCATGAAAAAAATCTCATTCTGTTTTGTGGTGACATTTTGGCCATACTTTACACACACACACACACACACACACACACACACACACACACACACACACACACACACACACACACACACACACACACATACACACACACACACACGACAAATCAAGCTCAATTTGTTAAAGAGAGCATAAGACATCACTTTTGCACTTGGATAACCCACCACAGGTTAACCCTATTAAAAATTATTGGGATATGCTAAACAACACTTTAAGCAGCAGTTTAAATCTCCTATTATCAACAAAAGATCCTAATAATTACACAATCTTAATTAAATATTTTTGACCCATATAGTTTTTAGGGAGGTCAAGCAATTTAAATATTTAATCATAACTTAATCGCACATTTCTATCTGTTCTAAATGTACCTTATATTAATACTTTTCAAGTTTTTAATACTCTAATCAACATTGGCATGGACAAATATGGATACTTAATGCAAATTATTATTAGTGAAACCGTACTCAACATAAAGCATGAAGACAAAATATTCGTATAAATGTTTTAAAGTAATTATGGTAAAACAGAACTTTTGCTAAACCTGAATGGTTTTAACTGCCAGATGTGCACATCATGGTGGATTTTGGTGCTTGATTTGAGACTTGGCACATCAGTAATACAAAATGTTAGTGATTAAACATTATTTTTCGGTGGAGTTTTTTGTTTTGTATGTTTTATATGAGTAAAGAAAGGACATCATTAATAAATGTTTGTTCCATTTAAGGTTTACATTTATAATTTTCTTTCTTTTTATTTATATTTATTTATTAATATATTTTATAAAAAAAAATTATCAAACAGAAATGCATGCTGCATTAATCGTGCATTAATAAAATTTGTGCTGTTAAAATTAATTTTTATTAACAAGATTTGGCACCCTTACCCAAAGCCATATTAATGCTGGTTCATTAGGACAGACTAAGTAGACCATCACTCTAAAACTCTTATTAACAGTTGTTCTTTTAACAGCCTTATATTTTTCTCTCTCTCTCTCCAAGTTAATATGACGAAAACAACCAACCCCCATTTATACACTGAGGCAAATAAGTATTTGATACACTGAAGCTTTTTCAAGTCTTCCCACTTACAAATAACAGAGAGATCTGTAATTTTCATTGTAGGTACAGCTCAACTGTGAGAGACAGAATCTAAAATCCAGAAAATCACATTGTATGATTTTTAAATAATTAATTTCCATTTTATTGCATGAAATTAGTATTTGATACAATAAAAAAATAAAACTTTACATTTGGTACAGAAATGTTTGTTTACAGTTACAAAGGTAAGACATTTCCTGAAGTTCTTGACCAGGTTTGCACACACTGCAGCAGGGATTTTGGCCCACTCTTCCATACAGGTCAGGTTTTGAGGCTGTCACTGGGCAACACAAAGTCTCAGCTCCCTCCATAGATTTTCTATTGGGTTCAGGTCTGGAGACTGGCTAGGCCACTCCTTAGTTGCCCTGGCTGTGTGTTTGGGGACATTGTCATGCTGGAAGACACAACCCATCTTCAATGCTCTTACTGAGGGAAAGAGGCTGTTGCCCAAAATCTTGCGATACATGGTCCCATCCATCCTCCCCTCAATACGGTGCAGTCGTCCTGTCCCCTTTGCAGAAAAGCACGCCCCCAAAGCATGATGTTTTCACCCCCATGCTTGGAATGGTGTTTTTAGATTTGTACTCATCCTTCTTCTTCCTCCAAACATGGCGAGTGGAGTTTATACCAAAAAGTTATATTTTGGTCTCATCTGAAAAAACACCTTCTCACATGCCTCCTCTGGATCATCCAGATGGTCTTTGGCGAACTTCAGACGGGCCTAGACAGGTGTCTTTTATACATGTAACGAGTTCAAACAGGTGCAATTAATACAGGTAATGAGTGGACAATAGAAAAGCTTCTTAAAGACAAACTAACAGGTCTGTGAGAGACAGAATTCTTGCTGGTTGGTAGGTGATCAAATACTTATTTCATGCAATAAAAGGGAAATTACTTATTGAAAAAATCATACAATGTGCATTTCTGGATTTATTTTTAGAATTTGTCTCTCACAGTTAAGCTGTACCTATGATGAACATTACAGATCTCTCCGTTCTTTGTAAGTGGGAAAAATACTTATTTGACCCACTGTATTTCCTTCACTCTGCTCCACCACAATGCAGCTGAATGAGCTCTTAAAATTTTGTTAATGCAAAATAAACAAATGCAAATTGCAAAATAAACTTCTACGCCTGGTTTGAGGTGCCGAACTACGTAGCAGCAAGGAAGACCCCCCCCCCCCCCCCTTCTTGACCAGGTGCTCTGTCTAACCACTGCTGAAGTGAGGAAAATTGCCTAATTAACCCATGGAAGTCTGCTGGACCAGACAGAATTCCTGGCAGAGTGCTCAGGGAATGTGCAGAATAGCAAGCAGATGTCTTCACTGACATTTTCAGCATCTCAGTGACCACACCGCCAATGTTCCTACATACCTGAAGACTACATTTTTGTCCTGTTGCACTCACACCCATTGTGATGAAGTGCTTCAAAAGGTTAATCATGGGGCACATCAAGACCCAGCTACCACCCTCTGTGTTCTGAATGTAGCTCTATGTCTTGTTTCACTGTGTACTGTAAGCTATATATTGGTTGAAATGACAACAAAAGCTTCTTGACTCGACTTTCTAAAGACCAACAAGATATCTCTGAAAATGTGTAGTGCCAACTGTAAATCTGTAGTGCCTTATAATAAAGCAGAGAGGTAAATGTATTAGAACACCCAAAGATGTCTAATTATGGTGAAATATCCTGATTATATGACACAAACTACAATAAAAAGATAAATTCAGAATGTTGTGGGTAAAACCAAAAAGAATGAGCTTTCCACCATACCCTTACAGAAGTGACCATCTGTGTGCAACTCCTTAATTATACAACTATCCTGGTTACTTCAGATTTAAAAGATTCCATTATTCAATGCTGAATTATTCTTAAAGAGATATTTATGACTTTTTTTTTTAAGTAATGCATTTAAAATAGAATGTAATAAGGAAGGAACTCCTGTTTACAGAATGAGATTCCATGTGAAGTCAACCATTAGAATCCACTTTTCTAAACTGGGCAAGCCATCCCTCAATATATCAATGCTCTTGCTGTCCAGTATTAATGCTGACCCTTAAATATTTGATGTTTATTACTTAAAAACCTTCTAAATATAATTGTGGAAGATTTCAGAGTGAACCAATTTTTGTAGCAATAAAATGGACTACTGGACAAACTACAAAGAGAAATACAAAGTTCCCCAGGCATTCAGTTTAGCTTAAATTTGTGTTTTGATCGGGTGGGAATAACCAATTCTACATAGCTCAAACAAAAAAAAAAAAGAGACAAAATGATTGCTAAGAGAAATAAAGATACTTTTGTTTCAGTTAACTAAATGCAAAGAGAATCAGAATGTTTTATTGACACCGTTAGGGAGATAAAAATTCCACAAAATCATTATTATATACTTAAATATTGGATTCTAAATCTACAACTGCAATGCCATTAATAGAATGATGACATCGGACACTACCGCATCTTTCTTTTCACCGAGACGTGGCTGAGTGACAGAGTTCCGGATGCCGCCATTCAGCTGGATGCTGCATTTCCTGTGTTTCATGCCGACAAAAATGCAGCTCTGTGCGGTAAGACTCGCCTCAGCTGACTGTGTTTACATCAACACGGAATGGTAAGAGTTTATGGTTGTGAGATTTTGACCTTTTAATTTACCCCGGAAATTCACCACCGCTATTGTGCTCTCAGTGCTAATGCTAACTGCAAAATACATACCCTGACAGACTGTTTATTGTCCCCAAAGATTTTAATTATGCAAATCGCAGGACTGTGCGCCCTAAATTTCATTTGAATGTGGACTTTGCAAACATGCTGGATGTTGTTTATATAAACATCCCGGGCCCAAACCAGGTGAAGACCTGCCCCCACCTTAGTTACTCAGACCACATATCTGTTATGCTGATCCCAGCAACAGACCACTCAACAGGCATTCAAGACCAGTTTAAAAGCAGGTTCGCACCTGGCCAGTGCTACTAAACACTAGAGACTCCACCATCAAAGCAGGGAACAAGAAAGCCTTAAGAACAACAAGGGCCAAACTGTACTGTGACATCCGAAAGAAAGAAAGAAGCACGCACATGCCAAGAGAATCAACAGCAACTTCTAAGGCAGTGGAGACACCCAGGCAGAATATGGCATATGGCAGAAGATCCAGGTAATCACGAACTACAAGACAACTTCACCCGCTTGTAACCATGACTCCTTCCTCCCAGATGTGCTGAACGACTTCTACGCCTGGTATGAGGTGCAGAACAACATGGCGGCAAAGGAAGACCACTCCTCCTCCCAATGACCAGGTGCTCTGTCAAATCACGGTTGAAGTGAGGAAGTAAGTTAACCCACGGAAGTCTGCTGGACTAGACAACATTCCTGGCAGAGAGCTCAGGGAATGTGAAGAACAGCTAGCAGATGTCTTCACTGACGTCTTCCAACATCTCCCTAAGCAGTGAAGTCGTTCCTACGTGCTTCAAGACAACAACCATCGTCCCTGTGCCAAAGAAGTCTACAGTATTCTGCCTCAATATCTATCGTCCTGTCACACTCACACCCATCATGATTAAGTGTTTCAAGAGTCATGTCATGAGGCATAAAGACCCAGATACCACCCTCACTGGACCCCATGCAGTTCGCAAATCGTCCAAACCATTCCACAGACAATGCCATCGCTACAACCTTCCATCTGGCCTTTACCCACCTGGACAATAAGGACAAATACATATAAATGCTGTTCATACACTTTAGTTCTGCATTCAACACAATCATCCTTCAGCACCTGACTGAGAAGCTGAGCCTACTAAGCCTGAACTGCAACTGCATCCTGGACTTTCTGACTGGGAGACCAGAAAACAGCATCTCCAGCACCACCACACTGAGCACTGGGGCCCCTCAGGGCCCAATGCTGTTCAATCTTGACTCGTTACTGTGTAGCAATGCACAGCTCAAACAACATCATCAAGTTTACCGATGACACAAACGTGGTGGGTCTCATCAGCAAGAAGGATGAGTAAGCATACAGAGAGCAGGTGCAACAGCTGGTGTAGAGCCAACAACCTGTCTCTGAACGTTGACAAAACTAAAGAGATGGTTGTTAATTTTAGGAGAGCACAGAGCGACCATTCTTTACTGATCATCGATGGAACCTCTATGGAGATTGTCAAGCACAACAAATTCCTTGGTGTTCATCTGGCAGAGAACCTCACCTGGTCACTCAACTCCAGCTCTATCAGCAGGAAAGCCCTGAGGAGGCTAGTGAAACCCATCTCCCTCCCACATCCTTACTACATACTACAGAGGGACCATTGAGAGCATCCTAAGCAGCTGCATCACTGCATGGTTTGGGAACTGCACCATCTTGGATCGCAAAACCCTACAGAGGATAGTGAGTACAGCTGAGAATATCATTGAAGTCTCTCTCCACTCTATCATGGCCATTTACACCACACGCTGCATCCGCAAAGCACAGCATTGTGGACGAACCCACACCCCTTACACACACTCCACTCTCCTACCACCAGAGAAGCAATTCATACACTGCCTTTTGTCTTTCACTGTTTGCAACAGGTTGCACATGATGTACTTTATGTGGTTAGGACAACTTACTATAATCCTCAGCTCTGTGGTCTGTATGTAGATCTATGCTGTATGATGTAGCTCTCTACAAGTATGTAGTTTTATGTAGCACCAGGGTCCTGGAGAAACAATGACTAATTTCACTGTGTACTTCCGTCTGCTATATATGGTTGAAATGATAATAAAAGCTTCTTGACTTCCTCTTGTTATGCTCATAGCCTATAGTTCATAGTCAAATTAAAGAATTCAGTAGAAGAGCAACAACCCTACTTGGTCTAACAATGAGGTGGAACATAATTCGGATTATCCAGACAGGTGAATATTGTTTCAAGTTTGTATCAAGCATTCCAAACTGAATAAAAAATAAATAAAAAATTGCCCAACTCTTTTAGAGCCTGATCTAGATATTGGCATTTGATCTTTAAAAAAAGGCCTTCGCAGAATCAAATGAAATAACATTCTCTCTAGAGCCCAGAGAGTCTAAAATATAGAAAAACTTTCAACAAGTGATGATCATTAGAATATCTTCCCAAAATAAATCCAGTCTGATATGGATGATTTACACAGCAAAGTATGGCCAGCTGGTAGCTAACACTTTAGCTCTCGTCAGTTAAGCAAGCTTAATGGCCTAAAACTAGATGAATCAGGGTTTTTTTATGTGAGTTATGTGAGTGATTGTGGGACAGACCAACTATAACTGAATATGTTATATAGAGTTCAATATAGAATTCAACAGGGCCTTAGACTTTTCCATTTGGAAGGAGCTTGATAGGCTTTAAAATGTAATCTAGAATGAACTATTTATATCTATCTATATTTGGCAGTATGAGAAAGCTTTGGAACATCAATTGTGTCATTTAAGACGTTGGTATCTCCATCAGGTCTATTTCAGTTTGAAGTAATAAGATTTTTAAAAATTTCAAACAAAACAAACTAACATTTCCAAACATTGGGTTTTCAAAAAACACGTTGTCACAACAGCCACACAAACACAAAAGCAACAGGGAGGACTAAGACAAGCAGTAAGTAATAAAAGAAAATTTTAAATTTTCATTTTCATTTAATGTAAACAAAAATTAATCTTCCATCTTGAATCTTAAAAAATTAAATTTCCACAGTGAAAATATTATTATTTTATATTTTGTTTTCTCCTAGTTATTTTTTCTTTAAAAGCGTATAAAATCCTGCATGTATGAAACTAGAAAGCTGCTATAACCCAGTTTTTTTTTTTAATCCAATTAGGACAGGAAAGTCAAACATATTTTTGCTATGATTTCACTAGCAAAAAAAATCACACTGGATGCTTTAAAATAAATGACAGAATGGCAATTGGCTGCACCATATTTAAAGAAAACATCATTCACATTGTAGAAGACAGCAAAGGTAAATATCAAATGAGATTGATATGACTCTTGGCATGTATTCAGCAATTTTTCTAATCCCTGACTGTTGACATGTTGCCTATGAACATGTGTAAAAAGGCCACCAACATATAGGGATAGAGAAGAGATACATAAAGAAGAGGTGGATTTAAATTTTAAAAAATGCTGATTTTTTTTTAAGTAAAATGCACATTTGCATTTACCAAATAAAAGATTCATGCAAAATGGACAGATAGAGTAAGTGTTTAGAGATTCCAAAAGGCTCAGAGATCTTGCCTAAAAGACAAAATGCTATAAAAAAGGAAAGAAATGTTGCCAGACTTTAATATAAGCAAGTGACCTATGCTGGTCAAGTAAGGCAAAACATTGTTTGAAAAAATACCTGTCTGCTGAAGCAAACGTTATTTACATGTATATAAGATACACCATACATACATGTAAATAAATAAACACACTCAGGAATGCATACACACAAGCATACACACACGTGTTAATGCACCCACCTGGATTAGCGCCTCACTCAGCTTCTCCTCATCCACCTCCAGGACAACATCCCGGATCTCATCATAAGGCATTCGGAATGATCCAAGAAAAATAGCTGTTTTAAAGAAAATTTTTCGTTTATCCTGCTGAATTTCAACAACACAATACCGACAGCTAGATCCCTTCACATAAAATGCGTACAGTAGAAACTAGAAAAGTAGCAGTCAAATTAATTTTAATGGATTATGCATACAGTGCATCCGGAAAGTATTCACAGTGCTTCACTTTTTCCACATTTTATGTTACAGCATTATTTCAAAATGAATTAAATTCTTTATTGTTTCTTAAAATTCTACAAACAATACCCCATATTGACGAAGTGAAAGAAGATTGTTTGAAATCTTTGCAAAAAAATACAAAATAAAAATCACATGTACATGAGCATTCACAGCCTTGCACCTGCTAAGGTGCATTCTGTTTCCACTGATCATCCTTGTGATGTTTCTACAACTAGATTGGAATTTACATGTAGCAAATTCAGTTGATTGGACATGATGTGGAAAGGCACACACCTGTCTATACAAGGTCCCACAGTTAACAGTAAATGTTAGAGCACAAAGCAAGCCATGAGATTCAAGGAATTGTCTATAAACCTCCAAAACAGGATTGTATCGAGGCACAGATCTGGGAAAGGTTACAGAAAAAATTCTGCAGCATTGAAGTTCCCAATGAGCACATTGGCCTTCATCATCCGTTAATGGAAGAAGTTTGGAACCACCAGGGCTTTTCCTAGAGTTTCCACCCAGCCAAACAGAGTGATCAGGGGGCGCCTTAATCAGGGAGGTGACCAAGAACCCGATGGTCACTCTGAAAGAGCTCCAGCGTTTCTCTGTGGAGAGAGGAGAACCTTCCAGAACAACCATCTCTACCAATCAGACTTGAACATCTCTGGAAAAATCTGAAAATGGCTGTGCACTGACGCTTCCCATCCAACCTAATGGAGCTTAAAAGGTTGTGCAAAGAAAAATGGGAGAAACTGCCCAAATAGATGTGCTTATAGCATCATACTAAAAAAGACTTAAGTTGTAATTACAGCCAAAGGTGCTTCATTATTAGATATGTTTGAAGAATTTTTAAGAAAATAATGAATGTAATCCATTTTAAAATAAGGCTGCAACATAAAATGTGGAATAAAGTAAAGCGCTGTGAATACTTTCCGGATGCACTGACCAAATTTTTTTTATCTTGCTTTGTTGTTTTATATAGACCTGTGCAAAGGTTTAAGGCAGGTGTAAAAATGCTATTAAGTACTATTTAATTATGTTAGTTAATTATGATTTAAAAAATAAAAGTGTTAGTTTATTTTTTATCAATGAACAAAATAGAAAGTACAGTAATCCCCCACTTTACCATGGTTCGAATCTCGCTTTATCTCGGTTTATCGCTGATTTTCCTGGTATCTCGCAGATAGCACGATAGACCAAAAAAACTTGTATTTTATAGATTTAAATTGTATTTAATGGAGTTTTATGTTGAAATAATGAAATTTATTACTAAAAATATAATTATTAATTATAATCTGGAGTAAAATTTTTATACAATGCAGTACTGTATACATAAAATAGCATTTTTGGGTGTCGTTTATCGCGGGCAGTTTTGGAACGTAACCACTGCAATAAACTGGGGATTACTGTAAATTAACATAAAATAAATCTCTTATTGGCCTGCAAAAGAGACTCAATTCTTCTAGGTACACTCACACACAGTTTTTGAAGGTTGTTCCAAACATCTTGGTAGTCCAATCACAGATCTGTGGATATAGGCTGCCTCCGGCTCTGTGCACTTAAGCAAACAAACATCCTCCTGCTACAGCTAAATATTTCACATTTTGACTCATAATTCCAGAGTACATTTTTCTGCAACCATGTTCTTATGTTTTTGTGCATAATTGAGCCACTTAGCCTTATTTCCATGTCGAAGGGAAGGCCTCAAATCCTCCGTAGGAACCACATTTAGCCAGACACACACACTCCATTATATACATTGCATTCAGAAAGTATCTACTTTTTATGTTGCAGTTTGTTACTACAACGGCACACAATGTTTCTCAATAATCTTCACTCACCCCATAGCCCAGGATAACAAAGTGAAAACAGACCCTTTTACTTTTACTTTAGTAATTAATTGAAGCACCTTTGGCAACATTTACAGCCTCCAGTCTTTATGGGTATGATCCAAAAAGCACAACTGGATTGGGGGATTTCCTTCTATTGTTTTTTGGCAAAGCCATAGATGTTAAAAAAGGTTCAAGTCAGACTGAGATACTGAGCACAAGGAAACAGGTTTTTGTTTAGTATATCTTAGTACTTTGCTTCCATCAACCCTGACCAGTTGCCTGCTGCAAAAAAACACCCCTACAGCATGATGCTGCCACCAACGTGCTTCACTTTTGGGATGGTTTTGAGCAGGTGGTGAGTGGTGCCTGATTTCTTCCAGACATAAGATTTATTGAGGCCAAACAGTTGAATCTTTTTTTTTTCCAGACCAAACTCATGTTCCACAAAGTCTGAGAGTTCTTCAGGACCCTGTCAACAAACTGCAAGCAGGCTTCTATGGGATTTTCACCAAGGAGTCTTTTATCCAGCCACTGTGCCATAAAGCCCAGATCGATGGAGGGCTGCAGTGATGGATCCTCCTGGAGCTTTGTTCCATCACCACACAGAATCTCTGGAGCTCAGTCACAGTGACAATTAGGTTCTTGTTCACCACTCTTACTAAGGCTTACTTCTCCCCCAATCGCTTAGTTTGGCTGGGTGTCTAGCTCTTGACAGAGGCCTAGTTTTGCCACACTTTTTCCATTTGAGAATGATGGAGGCCACTGTGTTCTTGGGAATCTTCAGTGCAGCAGCAATTTTATGTAGCCTATTGCAGATCTGGCCCATGCAACAATCCTATTTCTGATCTCTGCAGGCAGCTTTGACCTCAATGCTTGTTTTTTGCACTGATTATGCAGTGTCAGCTGTAAGACCTTTTATAGAGTGGTGTGTTCTTTTCCAAATCAAGTCCAATAAAACTTTTCCACAGTTGGACCCTAATCAAGGTGTAGACATCTCAGCAATTTTTTTTTCTTTTTTTTTTTTTTATAATTATTTAACAATTATGTTTTATTTATTTATATTAACTGTTATACTTTGCTAGCATATCTTAAAATAACTTTACCGCCACTGTCACATTTCCACTACTTTTTGTGTGTGTGCTTAAGAGGGGAGAGAGAGCGAGAGAGAGCGAGAGAGAGAGAGAGAGAGAGAGAAAGAGAGAGAGAGAGAGAGAGAGAGAGAGAGAAGTCTGCATTTTTGTCACCAAGTAATTTTAGTCAACAACTGCATGTTGCTGAGAAGCTGAGGAACTGACATCATGAGAAAATCTCAGCTTTAACCAAAACTATAAACAGACTACAAAACCTCTCAAATGTATTCTCAAAATTCTGTTTTTGCTCCTTTTCTTTTTGCCCTCACACATACTTTTTCTGACCTTCTTTATCTTTCTGCCATAAAAAAAACAACAAATATCAGAGCAAAGGTTTGACTTACATCCTTTGTGAAAACCAGGCTAAGCGGTTTAACTATGCACAAAAACAATATGCAGAAAAATGTCAAGTGCTCTGGACTGATGAGCCAAAAATTTTAATATTTGCCCATAGCAAGTGGCATTTTGTTTTCCTAAGGGCTGGAGAGTGACAATAATGAGTGTCTGCATGCAACAGTGAAATTTTTTTTTTATTTTTTTGCTAGTTTGGGGCTGTATTTCAGCAAATTGATTTGGAGATTTGATTACAATTTATGGTGTACTCAATGCTGAGAAATACAAGCAGATACTTCTCCACCAAGCAATACCATTAGGGATGCCCCAAATGTATTCTGCAGCAGGAAAAAACCCAAACATTCAGCCAATGTCACTATTAATGTCAATGTCATACAGCCAACTATCTTTAGAGTAAAGAAGAATAAGCAGTTGTGGAAGTGATGGTTTCAACATCATCAAATCTGTCTGGGATTACATAAAGAGACAGAAGAATTTGATGCAGCATACATCCACAGAAGACCTGTAGTGCTCCAAGATTTTTTAAAACAACCTACTTGCCGAGTTCCTATAAAGGAACAGTACACAGTAAAGAACAAGAAAAATGTATGCTTTGCAGGCAAAGGGTGATCAAGGGTGGTAATTTGTGATTTCTTTTTTGTTTATTCACTTTCCATTTGAACTTTACAGCTTTTTTTCACACCTGCCTATAACTTTGCACAGCACTGTAAATAAATACCTTTTGCGCAGAACTGAGTGTGTGTGTGTGTGTGTGTGTGTGTGTGTGTGTGTGTGTGTGTGTGTACACATGTGTTTGTGTGTGCCCTCTGCTTGATGCTTGATTTACCTACTGCAAACTAAAATTATCTGACCACAGCCACACATACTTTAAACTTTATAAGTTATAAGTTATATTACATTGACAAATAATTTTCACAATTTCTTGTCATTTTCAACATAGACCACTTTTTGTGTAGTGATGCAGACAGGAGGTTGATAAAATAATCAAAAGGTTTTTTTAGTTTCACTAGAAAACACTTTTGACCATTAACCTAACCTTCTTTGTAGAAGGAAAGATGTTTTAAAAATTAAGGAAATCACTATTTGTAAGGAGCTAAGCTAAAATCTGAAATGCGTTCAGTGGTGGAACACCACACTGCCCTATACATGTTGCAAGACAATCAAACACACACACTGATTTATACTGTTACATGATTACGTATATTACAGATGAAATCCAAAACTTTAGAAGGAATTATTTTGTAATTAAATGACCTATGTGTTTACTGACAAAAAAGGACATATCCTTCTCAGGGCTGACAGGAGAAAATAGGATTTTGGTTGTGTGATAGCAAAAAGTGTGATGCTATTTTAATGAGGAATATTTAAGAGACAATGCCAATGTTTAGAAGGATAAAACCACCAACTCTTTAAGAAATGCATGTTCAAAAACAGGCATTCATGGACAGCTCATATTCTAATCACTAGTATGGCTAAGTCCTGCTTTCACATATCTTCATTTATTATTTATTTCATATTATTATTATTTAATTTTCTTTTTTTTTTAAACTGAGTGCAACAGCACCACCAATGGTCATAAGAAAAAAGACACCACATGATATGAAGTCATTCAGTATGGCGGCACCAACAAACACACTTTCCAACTCAAAGATGCATTAGGTACAATGTGTCTGTTAAGAGTGGTTAATAAATGAAGTAGAACACTTTTCTAATCTTTTTTATACCTAGAACCTATGTGGGTTTACCTAGACATCAGATCAAGTACAGTTATTAGCAGGAACAGTCATGATATCACTTTTAAGCAAACTCTGAAATTCAGCTGCTTGAAATCCAGGTAATAAACCTATAAACATACAAAATGATTTTGCAAAAAATATATAGGGAAGGTTATGTGTCAAGTCAAGCTTTATTTATAGTGCAAAATCAAAACAACAGATGACCCAAAGTCTTGAGTGCATTTGATGTTGCTATTCATTGTGTAAAAAGCCCGAATTAACTTGAATAGATAAAGATAGCCAGCAATTCATTTAGTGTTTTAAATAGATTTTAGGAAACTGTCCAGAATTTTTTTTTCCAATTTTAATCCATTCACCAGTAATAAATACAGTGAGGAAAATAAGTATTTGAACACCCTGCTATTTTGCAAGTTCTCCCACTTAGAAATCATGGAGGGGTCTAAAATTGTCATCGTAGGTGCATGTCCACTGTGAGAGACATAATCTAAAAAAAAAAAAAAAAATCCAGAAATCACAATGTATGATTTTTTAACTATTTATTTGTATGATACAGCTGCAAATAAGTATTTGAACACCTGAGAAAGTCAATGTTAATATTTGGTACAGTAACCTTTGTTTGCAATTACAGCATTCAAACGTTTCCTGTAGTTTTTCACCAGGTTTGCACACACTGCAGGAGGGATTTTGGCCCACTCCTCCACACAGATCTTCTCTAGATCAGTCAGGTTTCTGGCCTGTCGCTGTCATGTTAGAAGACCCAGCCTCGACCCATCTTCAATGCTCTAACTGAGGGAAGAAGGTTGTTCCCCAAAATCTCACAATACATGGCCCCGGTCATCCTCTCCTTAATACAGTGCAGTCGCCCTGTCCCATGTGCAGAAAAACACCCCTAAAGCATGATGCTACCACCCTCATGCTTCACAGTAGGGATGGTGTTCTTGGGATGATACTCCTCATTCTTCTTCCCCCAAACACGTTTAGTGGAATTATGACCCAAAAGTTCTATTTTGGTCTCATCTGACCACATGACTTTCTCCCATGACTCCTCTGGATCATCCAAATGGTCATTGGCAAACTAAAGACGTGCCAGGACATGTGCTGGTTTAAGCAGGGGAACCTTCCGTGCCATGCATGATTTCAAACCATGATGTCTTAGTGTATTACCAACAGTAACCTTGGAAACGGTGGTCCCAGCTCTTTTCAGGTCATTGACCAGCTCCTCCAGTGTAGTTCTGGGCTGATTTCTCACCTTCCTTAGGATCATTGAGACCCCACCAGGTGAGATCTTGCATGGAGCCCCAGTCCGAGGGAGATTGACAGTCATGTTTAGCTTCTTCCATTTTCTAATGATTGCTCCAACAGTGGACCTTTTTTCACCAAGCTGCTTGGCAATTTTCCTGTAGCCCTTTCTAGCCTTGTGGAGGTGTACAATTTTGTCTCTAGTTTCTTTGGACAGCTCTTTGGTCTTGGCCATGTTAGTAGTTGGATTTTTACTGATTGTATGGGGTGGACAGGTGTCTTTATGCAGCTAACGACCTTAAACAGGTGCATCTAATTTAGGATAATAAATGTATTGGAGGTGGACATTTTAAAGGCAGACTAACAGGTCTTTGAGGGTCAGAATTCTAGCTGATAGACAGGTGTTCAACTACTTATTTGCAGCTGTATCAGACAAATAAATAGTTTAAAAATCATATATTGTGATTTCTGTATTTTTTTTGTTTAGATTATGTCTCTCACAGTGGACATGCACCTACGATGACAATTTCAGACCGCTCCATGATTTCTAAGTGGGATAACCTGCAAAATAGCAGGGTGTTCAAATACTTATTTTCCTCTCTGTATATTACTCAAATCACTGTGTTTATTCTGGATTCAGGGTGTCTTCTATATATACAGTGCCATTTTTCTTCTCTCAACATTGTACATCAATGCTAGACTGGACGCAATAATATGGACAGTTATCAAAACCTAACTGGGTTGGGCTTAGATATCTAAACAACACTGGTACTTTACAGCAGTTGACTACAACAGGGCTGCCACCGGTCCGTGGATCAATACCGCTAAATTGAAACCCCCAAGCTAGCAAAATGAACAAAAAAACAACACAGTGGATTCACGTTTTTATGTCGGTCGTATCATTTTATTTTGTTGTATATATCCACCACACCTTAAAGGCCGGAAAATATTGTCCGACATTATACCGGTCCGTGGCGCAAAAACGTTTGGGGACCACTGCTGTACAGTATATACGTTATCTCACAAATGTGAGTAAACCCCTCACGTTTCAGCAACCATTTTAGTATATTTTCTCAAGGGACAATACTATAGAAATTAAATGGATATATTTTATACTAGTCAATGTGCAGCTTGTATAGCAGTATACATTTACTGTCCTCAGAAAATATTTCAACATACAGGCATTACTGTCAAAATAGCCTTGTGCAGGTCTACAATGGTTTGAATACAGAGGTCTACAGATGTTTGAATAGAAAAGGTTAATTCTGTGGCTGGTGTCTTTTATACAAATAAGTTGATATTAGGACATTCCTAAAGGGACAAGACTATTTTGGGTCTGTAGAAGTCAGAATTCTTGCTAATTTGGTAAGGGATCAAAAACTTAATTTATGGGGTTATTTTTATATTTTGTATCTCTCTGTTAAAATAAATTTCATTTCTTTTGCGTGTGTGTGTGGGGGGGGGGGGGGATAATCAGCAGGAATCAAAATCAGCAAGAGATCAAATAATTATTTCCCCCACTGTATGTTACATCTGAGACAATGACAAGTAATAATGAGAACTTACACAGATTCTGGGCTGTTTTCGCATCCAGGATTCGCAGTTCTTTTGCTTTTTTCTTAAATTGTATCTTCCTGTTATCCACTTCCTCCACTTCCTTTTGCACTAAGAGAAAAAGAAAAGACAGAAAAGAATCATTTAAACTGTCGTAAGCATTTGTGACAAGTAGCCCCTTTATGTATACTGTATAATAGTCATCATTGTATACAAGTGTACTGAATTATTGTAATATGTAATTCTGAATCATTGTCACCAAGGGCACATTTTTTTATATATATTTGACATGTCTATGCAGTCAAAGCACAAGGCTTTGACACAATAGTTAAAGATTTTGGCACACCTGAATCAATTATACATAAACCTTTTAGAATTAGCAACTTGGAGAGATTTTTTTTTTGTAAAAACTGGGTCAGACTTTGTCATTAACACCATGACTTATTAGACCCATCTGGCAAAATCTATGCCACAAAGAATTGCGGTTTATAAAATTTTAAGTAGAAATGTGTAACTAACTGGTTTTGTTTGTCTTTACCTCTACCGTCTTCAATGCCCTTACTGCTATTGTCTGTTTGTACACGCATACGATAGCTTATTTATTATAAGTACTTTCTTGTCATTTGGCTAAATGTGCATCTTATTGCTCCGAAAAAGTATTGGTTGATGTATGTGTATGTCCTGTGAATTAAAAACATCACAAGTATCACAAGTATATGATACATACAGCAAACTATTATTTACCACACTAAACCATTTTAAATTAGAGGGAATCTCTCTACCTCAAAAGTATATTTTACTATGCCATTAACTTACCAGTCTACCCAGTTAGACATCCTAGACAACTGTGTGCAGAAAAACATTGTGGTAACATCTTGATGGCGGTCAGAAAAATGTTTTGGCTAAATAGTATAGATCATTACCTCATCTCCTTTAAAATATGCCTCAGTCATAGTACATTTGCCACATTGCAATTCACTAGGAATAGAAGCACCACACTAACATGCACACCATCAACAGGTAGCAGCAATTTTTTATATTAGGTCCAGATAAAAATCCAGACTATTAATTCAAAACTAGAAAATGTAATAAATAGCCCTATAGATAACAAAACAATTGTATCTGATAAGCAATTACAGTTACCAAATTCTACAAGAAACTGTGACAAGTAAAAACTTGAGATGGCATAAGGAAGGAACCTTAGAGGAACCAGACTATATGACCACATCACCCCTGTCTTTTCCACTCTACACTGGCTCACAATCAAATCTTACAATGACTATAAAATACTACAGCTGACATATAAAGCACTAAATGGTCTAGCACCACAGCAAGATTTTTGTCGACTTTGTTCTGCCACACCCACTTCGTTCAAAAAGGTGCAGAATATTTTATGGTACTTTGAATATTTAAGGGTACAGCATTTCGCAGAGCTTTCTCTTCCAATTAGTATTTAGGACTCAAACACCATCTCAGTGTTTAGGGCTAGGTTGGAAACATTTTTGTTTAGTCAAGCCTTTTGTGAATAGGTGTTTCTTTGGTAAAAGAGCAAATGGTCATAGTGTTTTAGTGCAGTGGGATATATAGATGCTGTCGTCCTCCCAACCTCATGAATTCACTCATGTTTGTAGACCATGGTGTGGTGGGTCTTCTTATATCCCTGATATTGCATGTGTTATATATTCTATCTATCTATGTGTATACTATCTATACTGCACAATGTCAACTATTATATAAGGATACATGCATGTTTTTCTCTGTCTCCATGTTCCCCCCATCAAATTTCAAATGCTTGTTTGATCCTGTCCTCTTCTTCTTTCCAGACATGCCTGATGCATCCTGACACGATACTGAACAGGTTTAAACTTAGATAAGATAGATTTGGACTGCAATTAATATAAACAATATCTTAGGACTACAGTTGCCATGTAGAGTTTTTGCATTCAAGCATCCATCAATGAACAGCTGATAACCTCACGAGGATGGAACAATAATTAATCAATTTTGTGACGCAGATTATGAAAAGATCTCTTCTAAATCTGTTTCCTCTCAAGGTTTGTTTCTCATACCATCTGAGAGAGTTTTTCCTTGCCACTGTCACCACTTTTATCAATGTCCATTGTAAAAGCACTGTACAACTAAAATTTATTTAAACAGAATCTAATCACAGTACACAATGCAAAAAACAATGCTAAATAAATAGCAGTACACCATCCAGTTGTATAACCGTGCTGTCCATTTTAATAGGAACACTGTTCACTGTTAATTTTTGCATTCATTCAATCGGATTGTGAATCGTGTGGCATTCGCACAATGCAGGTACAAATCAGAATCATACTACTGATCTGGGAATCTCTAGAGTGCCTTTAATAAATTCATAAAAATAAAAAAAAACTGGAAGTATGTCTATACATGTCTATATAGCAGGTCTATACAGGGCATTTGATGAGATATAAACAATACAGTTGTAACAGCAACTCATGCTCTGCCACCTCTGTGCCACCAAATAGCACTCTCCTCTAACCAGTAAACAGGCACTTTTAGTTCTTTAGTATATATTACAAAAGTACTTAGAAATGCAATGTGCTATTTGCTAGGAAAGAAATACTGCAGACTAAGACTACACAGATATCCCTATTTTATATATATATATATATATATATATATATATATATATATATATATATATATATATATATATATATATATATATATATATATATATACCCAATATATAGATCTCATTTGTAGAGGCAAATTTTTTTCCTGATTGAACCAGGAACACAAACATCAAACAAGTACAATCAATGTAAAAGTGGGCATAAATCAAATTTAAGCATAACACTTTTAGATAAGCCCTTAATGAGAAGCCAAAGTCAAAGTCTGATGATAGCTAAGCAATTTTTTATTTTGTGACTAGAGATTAGGGTTTTTTTTCCTAAAGCATTTTTATTATAAATTTTAAATAATCTAACTAGGTCTAGAAATCTAGCGAAAATAAAGCAAGAGCCAGGAGAATTGTCACTTCAGTCTTACCAAAATTTCCATCTAATAGCAAGTTATTGGTTGGCATATTATTAAATGGCAGCTCAGGAAGGAGCTAAACTCCCATTCATGCAATTATCATCTCCATTAATAACAGATGGAAAACTGAAATTATGACTAACACATAACACCAGAAGTCCATACTCACAGGACTTATCACACATTCACAGTCAAATCTCCACTGAGACTAGGGGTTTGGGTAAAGCATGAGTTAAAAGGTTTAACCTGCTAACCCTGTATCTGAAATTGTTTCCCTTTCAGGTAAATAAGAAATGTATGGCTGCCTATTAGAGCTAACAGAACACACTTGCCATTTTCCCTTTACCAAAGTCCAGAATGCATTTCAACTGTTATTTGCATTTTATTACTTGACACACATTACTACCACAAACAACAAAAGACAGCCTGGAAATGCTGTGACTTGGTTGTGACATTTTCAAGTCAAAATTCTATTAATCTATTTTTATTAAACTCACTCAAGTTTAGTGCTGCAGTAATGTATAAGGAGTTAAATTGAATGAACTAAGAAAAAGGAAAAAAAGTAAGAGGTTCACACAATTTATCCGTATGATACTCTATGATATGAAAGCACATAAAAACATTGCATGTAAGGGTACGCTGAAAGATAAGGTTGGGGTGCAGGAGAAACACTGTAGATCGTCCTATCAAGCAGCTTGGTGTCATGGTTTTTAGAGAGACAGGTTTATCCGAAGTAATCAAACCCAGGACCATATACAGTGCCTTGCGAAAGTATTCGGCCCCCTTGAACTTTGCGAACTTTTGCCACATTTCAGGCTTCAAACATAAAGATATGAAACTGTAATTTTTTGTGAAGAATCAACAACAAGTGGGACACAATCATGAAGTGGAACGAAATTTATTGGATATTTCAAACTTTATTAACAAATAAAAAACTGAAAAATTGGGCATGCAAAATTATTCAGCCCTTTAACTTTCAGTGCAGCAAACTCTCTCCAGAAGTTTAGTGAGGATCTCTGAATGATCCAATGTTGACCTAAATGACTAATGATGATAAATAGATAAATAAATGCACCTGCACTGTGATAGTCTCAGAGGTCTGTTTAAAGCGCAGAGGGCATCATGAAGAACAAGGAACACACCAGGCAGGTCTGAGATACTGTTGTGGAGAAGTTTAAAGCCGGATTTGGACACAAAAAGATTTCCCAAGCTTTAAACATCCCAAGGAGCACTGTGCAAGCGATAATATTGAAATGGAAGGAGTATCAGACCACTGCAAATCTACCAAGACCTGGCCGTCCCTCTAAACTTTCAGCTCATACAAGGAGAAGACTGATCAGAGATGCAGCCAAGAGGCCCAGGATCACTCTGGATGAACTGCAGAGATCTACAGCTGAGGTGGGAGACTCTGTCCATAGGACAACAATCAGTCGTATACTGCACAAATCTGTACATGGCCCCGGTCATCCTCTCCTTAATACAGTGCAGTCGCCCTGTCCCATGTGCAGAAAAACACCCCAAAGCATGATGCTACCACCCCCATGCTTCACAGTAGGGATGGTGTTCTTGGGATGGTACTCATCATTCTTCTTCCTCCAAACACGTTTAGTGGAATTATGGCCCAAAAGTTATATTTTGGTCTCATCTGACCACATGACTCTTTCCCATGAATCCAAATGGTCATTGGCAAACTTAAGACGTGCCTGGACATGTGCTGGTTTAAGCAGGGGAACCTTCCGTGCCATGCATGATTTCAAACCATGACGTCTTAGTGTATTACCAACAGTAACCTTGGAAACGGTGGTCCCAGCTCTTTTCAGGTCATTGACCGGCTCCTCTCGTGTAATTCTGGGCTGATTTCTCACCTTTCTTAGGATCACTGAGACCCCACGAGGTGAGATCTTGCATGGAGCCCCAGTCCGAGGGAGATTGACAGTCATGTTTAGCTTCTTCCATTTTCTAATGATTGCTCCAACAGTGGACCTTTTTTCACCAAGCTGCTTGGCAAGTTCCCCGTAGCCCTTTCCAGCCTTGTGGAGGTGTACAATTTTGTCTCTAGTGTCTTTGGACAGCTCTTTGGTCTTGGCCATGTTAGTAGTTGGATTCTTACTGATTGTATGGGGTGGACAGGTGTCTTTATGCAGCTAACAACCTCAAACAGGTGCATCTAATTTAGGATAATAAATGTAGTGGAGGTGGACATTTTAAAGGCAGACTAACAGGTCTTTGAGGGTCAGAATTCTAGCTGATAGACAGGTGTTCAATACTTATTTGCAGCTGTATCATACAAATAAATAGTTAAAAAATCATATATTGTAATTTCTGGATTTTTTTTTTTAGATTATGTCTCTCACAGTGGACATGCACCTACGATGACAATTTCAGACCCCTCCATGATTTCTAAGTGGGAGAACTTGTAAAATAGCAGGGTGTTCAAATACTTATTTTCCTCACTGTAGTTGTGAAAGGAAGGAGAAAGACGGTGAACAATGACTTTCTTGGTAGGCTACTGTTTAGATACAAGCCATTGTAACGCGTTGAGTCTGGGTCATGGGATAGCTCACTAACTCCAGTTGCAACAGAAATCATATAAGCACAGACAGATTTCCAAAACTCGTGCTTTTTTATTTTTCTTGGCAACAGCGTTACAGGTTAATCAAAGAAACTTAGAAATGTCACTGTCGTTAAAGCCTGTGTAAAGTTCATTATTTTCGGCTTATAGACAGGTGCGGCTTATTTATGTTTAAAATAAAAATCTTTGTCAAATTCAGTGGGTGTGGCTTATATATAGGTGAAATTACGGTAAATAAAATGTCTTCAAATTAATAATACTATTACATTGATAGTAGTATTATGAATATGTTAATACTTTTTCCAACTCTGATCCAGGATCCATCTAAATCAAAATGTGAAGCGAGTGTACTTTTATACCTCAATTATCAAACACCTTAGAAAGCAACTGGCAGCATAACTGAAAATACTAGGCTATACAACTGATAAATTTTTGTTGCAATTCATTCTGGAAGTGAATGAATATTTTTCTAAATATATAAATCAAGACTGTTGAGTACAATCTCACTATAAAAAAATTAAGCCTTTTTATACTAGGCCCTAAACCCTTAACTGCTCAATTATTTAAATGAGATAACCAGGCTCTGGAGAAGAGCATATGCCAAATGCTATAATTGTACATTTTAATCTAAATAGCAGCTATATTTTACATCCAGTCCTAAAAATATATTTGTTTTGTGTTGTTTTCACACCATTCTGTGAAAAATCACAGACAATCGGCTGTTTCTGAATCTAAGAATTTACTAAAGCTCTTTACCCATATCCAGATGCATTGCACTGATGCATTATGAAAGGCTTATTAACAGTTACAGGAATGATCAATTTCTCAATGGTCCTTAATAAATAAGTCAGGGAATGTACACTACACTAAGTTCATTAGTCATCACAAGCACAATCACAATCAACAGGCCCTTAACCCTCCCCTGCTCAGTTGTAGTCTGCCAAATGCCGTAAATGTAAATCACAAAATGTGTTGTGGGTTGATTGGGTGACCTGGTTAGGTGTCAGACTGTCAGCTTTTTTTTCTCAGTTTGGCTCTAGCTCTCAAAGAACAGGTAGACTTCATTATCATTCCACCAATAATTTCAGAACATTTATTCAGACCTTTTTGACCTTTTCGTCTTAAAAACTTTCTCTGCAGACAATCACCAACTCAAACAGACCCACCCCATCTTTAGAGACCTTCTCCTGGAAACCTTGGCACCTGTCCATTCAGTTATTATTCTGCTCAAGAACCAACCAACAGCACTGCACACCCAAGATATGCACACATATTAAGTGCTGTAGTGGGATTCCATTTTCCAATATTTGCCATTTAATTTTGAAAGTAGGCCACAGAAGGACTTTAATTCACTGCCAATTTCCATCTGATTGAAAGTAAGCAGTGGATAAATTTCAGCCTGCCCTCTAAGCAGGGGGTCGTCGCTATTAAGCCCCCCGACCCCCCAAAGAATAGGAATTGTGTCTGGTCAGTCTGAAGATGTAACTACTTTACTTTATTTGCAATTTTAGCTATATGGACCTTTAATTCATTAATTCAACTATAATGCAAAGCAAAATACTAGGCTTTGAGTGATTCTAAATGGCATATTATTTCAATATTAAAATATATAATTAATATAATAATTCTAATTAAAATATCATGAAGTGTACAGGCTTTACCTGTATGGCTTAACCTGTATGGAAAACACCAAACTCTCTCAATAACTGTACTAAATATTTTCTTAAATATTACTGCACTAATGCCTAAATGAAGTACATAAGTCTACAGATCTTTTCAAATATGACATCTAAACCAAATACACAGTAGGTATTTGTACTTGTATATACAACCGCAATTGCAAAAAAGTTTTTGTAACGTGAAAAAAACAGAATGAATATTTGCAAATATCATAACCATGCACAGACCAAGCATGACATTATAACATTATTCACAGTGAATTGAATAATACTGATGATCTCATCATGGCACCTGCTAGTGGGTGGGATATACAGTGGGTTAAATAATATTTAAACTAAATTAAATATTTGATACACTGCCAATTTTTCAAGTTTTCCCACTTACAAGAACGGAGAGAACTGTAATTTTGATCGTAGGTACACCTCAACTGTAAAAAATCCAGAAAATCACATTGTATGATTTTTTAATAATTAATTTCAAATTTATTGCATGAAATAAGTATTTGATCACCTACCAACCAGCAAGAATTCTGTCTCTCACAGACCTGTTAGTTTGTCTTTAAGAAGCCCTCCTATCCTCCACTCATTGCCTGTATTAATTGCACCTGTTTGAACTCGTTACCTGCTTAAAAGACACCTGTCAACATACTCAATCAATCAGACTCCAACCACTCCACTATGGGTGATGACCAAAGAGCTGTCTAAGGACACTAGGGACAAAATTGTTGACCTGCACAAGGTTGGGATCCGCTACAGGACAATAGGCAAATAGCTTGGTGAGAAGGCAACAACTGTTGGTGCAATTATAAGAAAATGGAATAAATTCAAAATGACAAGATCTTACCTCGTGGAGTTTCAGTGATCCTGAGAAAGGTGAGGGATTAGCCTAGAACTACACTGCAGGGACTGGTCAATGACCTAAAGAGAGCTGGGACCACAGTCTCAACGGTTACCATTAGTAACACACACCATTATTGATTAAAAGCGCAACGTCCCCCTGCTCAACCCAGCACATGTCCAGGCCCGTATGAAATTTGCTTAAAAAAACATCTGGATGATCCAGAGGAGGCATGGGAGAAGGTCATGTGGTCAGATTAGACCAAACTGAATTTTTGGTATAAACTCCACTCACCATGTTTGGAGGAAGAAGAAGAATGAGTACAATCCCAAGAGCACCATACCACCATGAAGCATGGGGGTGGAAGCTTTATGCTTTGGGGGTGCTTTCCTGCAAAGGGGACAGAATGACTGCACCGTATTGAGGGGAGGATGGATGAGGCCATGTATCACTAGATTTTGGGCAACAAACTCCTTCCCTCAGTAAGAGCATTGAAGATGACAATGACCCCAAACACACAGCCAGGGCAACTAAGGAGTGGCTCCTTAAGAATCATTTCAAGGTCCTGGAGTGGCCTAGCCAGTCTCCAGACCTGAACCCAATAGAAAATCTATGGAGGGAGCTGAAACTCCTTGTTGCCCAGTGACAGCCCTAAAAACTGAAAGATCGGGAGAAGACCTGTATGGAAGAGTGGGCCAAAATCCCTGCTGCAGTGTGTGCAAACCTAGTCAAAAACTACAGGAAATGTCTGACCTCTGTAATTGTAGACAAAGGTTTCTGTACCAAATATGAAGTTCTATTTTTCTATTGTATTAAATATTATTTCATGCAATAAAATGGAAATAAATTATTTAAAAATCATACAATGTGATTTTCTGGATTTTTTTATTTTTAATTTTGTCTCTTACAGTTGAAATGTACCTACGATGAAAAATACAGATCTCTCCGTTCTTTGTAAATGGGAAAACTTGAAAAATCGGTAGTGTATAAAATACTTATTTGCCCCACTGTTAGAAGCAGGAAAAATGGACAAGCATTTGAGCGAGTTTGACAAGGGCCAAATTGTGATGGCTAGACGACTGGGTCAGAGCATCTCCAAAACTGCAGCTCTTGTCAGAACTGTTTTGGCAGAAAAAGGGAGACCAAACACAATATTAGACAGGCGGTCATAATTTTATGACTGATTGGTGGCCATAATGTTATGCCTGTTCATGTGAATTTACAATGGAACATCGAAAACATACAACAATTTTAAAAAGAAGGAATGTACCATTTTGAGGAAAAAAATATGTTAATTTCAAATATGATGGCTGTGACATCATATTTGTGGGGTTTTTTTGTCTCAACGGCTTCGAAGTCCAAGAGGCTAAGTGCTGAACCGGCCTGCCTACTGTCCAGACCTTTCACCAAAGCTCCAACTTGTCTCCTCAGTTCCCAGATGTATATGATAAAATAAAGCATGCTACACAGTGGGAAACATTGCCGTGTCCCAATTTTTTTTTAAAGGTGTTGTGGCATAAAATTTAATATTACCTTATTTTTTCCTTAATATTGTACATTTGCTAATTTAAAATATTTTTTTGCATGTTCTATTCTGAATAAAATAAGGGTTTGAGATTTGCAAATCATTGTAACATTTTACATAGCATCTCAACTTTATTAAAATTGGGGTTTTATATGACTGACAAAACCTACAGTTTGATGGTCTCTATCTCACGAGCAAAGTGGTTGTAAAAAGCCCACACGCCATTCTATATAATTATTAAGCCCTTTTGTTTAGTCAGGAAGTGTAATATGTTGTTCAGCCTTAAGCAATATTGTGTGAAATATAATCACAATGGTTAGTTACTAAAATAAAATCAGGCTTTGTTCTACTTAAACTTACCCAGCTAAAAAGAGTAATTACAGGCAGCAGCCTGCTCCTTCAGGTACGGTTGAGGTGGAAGGTGCCTCAGAAGTGCCAGACACACACACCAGTTTAATATAACTATCTAACTCTGAACAGTGCATTTATGTGCCATGATACCAATAACTGAGAAAATATTTTAAGTTATTTTATCGCATAATTTATGAATTGCTTGCTAAAACCTATTTGAGAATTTAATGTACACAATATGACCATAAGATTTTTTTTTCCTTTATTTCTGATCCAGTTAATTGTACTCTCTTCCAGAAACAATCTCACTAAGAAATGTAGCTTTCTGATACCTTTCTGCCTTTCCTTGCATCAAATAGACAAATGGTTTTCAGTTAATCCAGTTCAAGCTATTTAAAATACAGTGGTACCCCGCTTATCGACCGGCTCGGACATCGACCCTTTCATTTAGCGAACAGTTTTTCGACCGAAATTTGCGCCCGCTGAACGACCAAATGCCCGCTTATCGACCTTTTTTTACTTTTATACTTTTTACTGTATTATTGTCAGAAATCCACCTGCCACGCGGCTGTCAAAACCTCTGCTTTCCCTGAAGCCCCCAGCTTTAACAATGCACATCTGGGGCTCATTATTCACTCATCCCCAGCTCCTATATAAACCCCTCATTTATCCGCTAACCGACAACACACGGGAGGAAAAAGGTAATCCGGGGTGCGCTTTGGAAACAAAGCGCAGCCGGATTATCTTTTCCCTCCCGTGCATTCGCCCGTGGACCTCGCCCCTCCAGGGCGTACCATGGATATCTCTCTCTCGTTTGTCGGGATTCTATGGACTGCCATGTGTGTGTGTGTGTGTTTTTGTGTTAAACTCTCCGCGTTTTCGGTAAACCAAAGCGAACTGTGATCCGGCTTTGCCTCCGCTCATTACGCTGCATAACAATTATATACAGTATTATTTATCACCTGTATTATTTAGTATTAATACTGCTAAAAACAGGGCAAAAATTGTTAATAAATGGGTATCGGTGGAGGTCAGGAACGCTTTAATTGGTTTTCCATTATTTCTTATGGGATAATTGCATTCGCTCTTCGACCTTTTCGCATTTCGACCGGTTTTAAGGAACGGATTAAGGTCGATAAGCGGCGTACCACTGTATAAGGCTTATGGTATATGAGCCTCAGGATTGGTCTTTAAAAAAGGCAAGTGGTAGTGAATTAAGAAGTAGTAATCATTACAATGTGTGAAGTATGCTACATAATTTTTTCGTTGTCCACTTGTTGCATTTAAATTGGAAGAGCTAAAACCTTTCCTAACATGGCAAAAATACCTTTGAGAAAAATTTTTTTTACCCTCACTTAAGTTTACAAACAGAATTCAAGTGTGCACAAAGGCTCACCCGATGAGACAAGGAATCAATAAGAAACAAACAAAAGCACTCCAACAGCAAAGCAATAATGAAAAAAAAGAGAGCAGATTAGATATATTCACACATCAATTTAAGTGTAGGATGAACACTTTCTCAGTCAGTGACCTTTAACCCTTTTTGGGCACTGGAGCCCTTCCTCATAAACATTATTGCATTCATTAAAAAAATATAAAAAAAAAATAAACTACAGATTCAGAAACATATCTCTTCAGAAATATATTCAAGTTCTGACACACACAAACACAGTCAAAGGTTTACGTACAACTATATAATCAAATCTGCTTCCTATCGCCACTCTCTGCCTAATTTTATCTTTTATTATGCAATCATCTACTGATGAAAGTCTAAACTACTTTTTTAGCCCTGGGCAACAAGACTACATCTGAAAGCAAAATTCTTCATTCGAAAAACGAGGGAAGAACGCAGACTTGTGCAGGAGCAAAGAGTGGCGTCTGAGAGAGAGAGTCTTGTTGACTATTAGAAACAACTCTAAAATGATCTATTAGAGATTAATCCACTCTGTTCAAACTCATCACATTTGACTCCAGCAGAGAAAAGTTTGGAGGAAAGGTGTAACTGTTCTATGCAAAGTGTGCAATATACTCTTACAGGGGTAAAGTTATCAGTATCAATTTCATCACAAAAAGTGTTATATATACAGTGAGGAAAATAAGTATTTGAACACCCTGCTATTTTGCAAGTTCTCCCACTTAGAAATCATGGAGGGGTCTGAAATTGTATGATTTTTTTAACTATTTATTTGTATGATACAGCTGCAAATAAGTATTTGAACACCTAAAAAGTCAATGTTAATATTTGGTACAGTAGCCTTTGTTTGCAATTACAGAGGTCAAACGTTTCCTGTAGTTTTTCACCAGGTTTGCACACACTGCAGGAGGGATTTTGGCCCACTCCTCCACACAGATCTTCTCTAGATCAGTCAGGTTTCTGGCCTGTCGCTGAGAAACATGGAGTTTGAGCTCCCTCCAAAGATTCTCTATTGGGTTTAGGTCTGGAGACTGGCTAGGCAATGCCAGAACCTTGATATGCTTCTTACAGAGCCACTCCTTGGTTATTCTGGCTGTGTGCTTCGGGTCATTGTCATGTTGGAAGACCCAGCCTTGACCCATCTTCAATGCTCCAACTGAGGGAAGGAGGTTGTTGAACCTCCCATTAAATCACATTCCAATGGTTTCTTACTGGATTCAGACTTGGTGACTAGGAAAGCTTTTGAAGAACACTGGACATAGTCATTTTAATAAAGGATGTTTATCAAGACAACTTTTGAGAGCTGGTACCAAAGGTTTCCAAGGTTACTGTTGGTAATACACTAAGACGTCATGGTTTGAAATCATGCATGGCACGGAAGGTTCCCCTGCTTAAACCAGCACATGTCCAGGCACGTCTTAAGTTTGCCAATGACCATTTGTATGATCCAGAGGAGACATAGGAGAAAGTCATGTGGTCAGATGAGACCAAAATAGAACTTTTGGGTCATAATTCCACTAAACGTTTTTGGAGGAAGAAGAATGATGAGTACCATCCCAAGAACACCATCCCTACTGTGAAGCATGGGGGTGGTAGCATCATGCTTTGGGGGTGTTTTTCTGCACATGGGACAGGGTGACTGCACTGTATTAAGGAGAGGAT
The DNA here is from genome assembly GCF_946808225.1 of Silurus aristotelis. Classification (NCBI taxonomy): domain Eukaryota; kingdom Metazoa; phylum Chordata; class Actinopteri; order Siluriformes; family Siluridae; genus Silurus; species Silurus aristotelis. The sequence goes on along the minus strand of NC_139587.1, from coordinate 12,381,976 downwards.
GAAAGGGGCCATGTATTGCGAGATTTTGGGGAACAACTTCCTTCCCTCAGTTAGAGCATTGAAGATGGGTCGAGGCTGGGTCTTCCAACAATAACCCGAAGCACACAGCCAGGATAACCAAGGAGTGGCTCTGTAAGAAGCATATCAAGGTTCTGGTGTGGACTAACCAGTCTCCAGACCTAAACCCAACAGAGAATCTTTGGAGGGAGCTCAAACTCCGTGTTTCTCAGCTACAGGCCAGAAACCTGACTGATCTAGAGAAGATCTGTGTGGAGGAGTGGGCCAAAATCCCTCCTGCAGTGTGTGCAAACCTGGTGAAAAACTACAAGAAACGTTTGACCTCTGTAATTGCAAACAAAGGCTACTGTACCAAATATTAACATTGACTTTCTCAGGTGTTTAAATACTTATTTGCAGCTGTATCATACAAATAAATTGTTTAAAAATCATACATTGTGATTTCTGAATTTTTATTTTTTTTTTAAGATTATGTCTCTCACAGTGGACATGCACCTACGATGACAATTTCAGACCCCTCCATGATTTCTAAGTGGGAGAACTTGCAAAATAGCAGGGTGTTCAAATAATTATTTTCCTCACTGTATATATGTGTGTGTTTTTAAATGTGAGAGATTTTGTAGTTGGTAGAATTTCTAGTTGGTAGGAAAGTGGTAAATATATGCTATGCCTGAAAAACAGAAGAAGTACAGACAAAAAGTACCTTAAACACCTCTGTTTAACGCTTACAAATCAAAGCCCTCTAAAAGTCACCCCCGCTGAACATGCAATATGTTCATATACTTCATTACTCATTATGTCTTACTGATTTCATCTAAACACTGCTTGACAATGGAAAAAGGACAGACATACCGTAATTTCCGGACTATAATGTGCACCCATATATAAGCCGCGCTCACTGAATTTTACAAATATTTTTATTTTTAACATAAATAAGCCGCACCTGTCTATAAGCCGCACTTATACACTAATGTACTTTACACAGGCTTTAACGAAAGTCACTTTACACACGGTGTAACGGGTGAAATATGTTGCGCTTCCTTTAGGAGCATAGCGGTATTTTGGGAATAGCATGCCACTGCATTTTTGCCGGTATTACTGCATGTGTTCAAGACGAGGAATATGTCCTTATTATTTTCTGATGCTCATTTCTAAGTTTCTTTGATTAACCCGTAACGCTGTTGCCTAGAAAAATAAAAAAGCACGAGTTTTGGAAACCTGTCTGTGCTTATATGATTTCTGTTGCAACTGGAGTTAGCGAGCTCTCCCTTCACCCAGACTCAACGCGTTACAACCGCTTGTATCTAAACAGTAGCCTACCAAGAAAGTCATTGTTCACTGTCTTCCTCCTTCCTTTCACAACTATTTCTCTCTGGAGTTTATCTTTTGGCATCGTCGTGCGTAAAAAAAAACTAAGTTTTTTCTCCCAAAGCCGTGCAGCTCAGAACACAGGTGAGGTGCGTTTTTTTCGTTTCCGTTCGGAAATTTTATTGGTCTAATGTTATGGGGTTCAGTTTTTTGTCTTGAAGTTTGTGAAACCAGGAAAAACCCAGGAAAATTCCATAAATTAGCCGCTTCGTTGTTTAAGCCGAGGGGTTCAAAACGTGGGAAAAAAGTAGCGGCTTATATTCCGAAAAATACGGTACTTTATTGATTCCGTGAGGGAAATTATTGCGATACAGCAGCAGTGAGTTACACAAACACTAGTATGTGTGTATAGGTGGGGGGGTGGTCTGAATGTCATTAAAGTAATTGTGATTTATATAAATTAATACAATATCGCAGATGATGTTACAGTGCATCTGGCAATTCAAAAGAAAGAAAAGAAAGAGAAATTAAAGCAGACCACAGCACTATAAAGGGAACTTGCCACAACAGACTGATAAAAGATTCCCAGCATCCTGCTGCATACATTAAAGGATCGGAGCTTCCTCAGGAAATAATGTCTGCTCAACCCCTTCTTTTACACAGCGTCGGTGTTGGTCCTCCAGTCCAATTGTGAACACCTAAGTGATTGTAGTTGTCTACAACCCCAACCTCCTTACCCATTATGGTAACAGGTTTAATCACAGTGTTACACTTCTATCTGCTTAGTTTTCATGATGTTCAGGAGCAGATGGTTCCTTTGTGAACCACTCTACATAGCTATTCAGAAGTCCTCTATACTGCGACTCCTGTCCATCCCTAATACATCTCAACACTTCAGAGTCATCAGAGATCTATTGCAGATGGCAGGACTCAAGAGTTTTATTGAAAATCTGAGGTGTGCAGAGTGAACAGGAATGGAGAAAGGATAGTCCCCTGAAGTGCTCCTGTGTTATTGACCACAACATTAGGCAGGGAATTCCCCGACTTTACAAACTGGGACTTCTAATAATAAGTCCTAGTCAGCTATTCAGGACACAATGGGCATGCTGACACCCATCCTTAGCAGTTTTTCACTTAGTAGAAATAATTGTATTATATTAAACGCACTGGAGAAATCAAAAACATGATCCCCACAGTACCATTACATCCATCCAAAAAAAGTGAGCATGCTGCAACTGGTGGATGACCGCATCATCCATGCCCACATGAGAAAGGTTTTACCAGTGGTCCTAGTTGGTCTGAAGACGTTAAAGCCAGATGGGATAGCCTTATAAGGTACCGGTACTACACAGGATGTTTTCCATAGCAACAGTATTCTTTCCTGCATCAGACTCAGGTTGAAGATGTATAGCAAAATACCAGACAGCTGAGCAGCACAAGACTTTAGGATCCTGGGGCAAATACCATCAGGGCCTGTAGCCTTGTTTTGTTTGAGCAGGGATGCTCAGGAGTTGCTGATGCTGGTGATGTGGATGTTGATTTAAAAGTGTGAAGACTGGCCTTTTGTCGAACAGCCCAGCTAAGGGTCCTGTGCTGAATCAGTTATAAAGCAAATTCAGCTTGTTGGCTCTGTCCAGGCTGCCCCCTGCTGATGGCCTTTAATGTTGAAGCCAGTGATCTGCTTCATTCGTGTCCGCAACTTTAATGTCGTTTTGCTGAAGTTTACTCTCCAGCTTTTGTTGATACGAGTTCTTGCACTCCCTCAGTCTCACCATCAGTTCCTGCTGTATCCTAATCAGTTTATCCCTGTCACCAGACCCAAAGGCTTTCTTCTTCTTGCATAGCAGTTCTTTCAAGTCGCTGGTGATCCAAGGCTTGTTGTTGAAAATGTTAAAAAATGCAATGTTTTTATTTAAATTTCACAGTATGTCCCAAATTATTTGGCTTTTGGTCATTTTTATATTATTATTAGTAGTACTACAGTATACACTGTTATTCTGTATGTTTAAGATTAATGGCTAGCTAATCATTTGTGATTTGAATGAAGAGGTTGCTTATGATTGAAAAAAAACAAATCACCCAAATCCACGTGGCAAATGTGTCATGGTCTATTATTTTAAAGGTAGAACAGTAAAACAGTTTGGGCATAACTCATCACATCACACTCACAGGAACTAAATACCCCGGAAGAAGCATGATTGTGGCAGAATCATGCTATGGGACTCATTCTCTTCAAATGGTGCTGGGACACTATTCAAGATCAATGGATTCACAAATATATTATATATAGATTCAATACCAATTTAATCTGTGTCCACTGTTAGACTGCTGAAGAAACAAATGTTAAAAAATGAAAAATTATATATAAAAAATGTAGACCTTAAAAAGAATTTGCATGCTAGTCAAAACCATTAAGTTGTAGTCAGTGGCATCAATACCAGTGATTAAAAACCTTATGATCAAAAGAAATAATAAAGAAAACGGTCAGATTCAAAACTAAAGCATTTTCTTCATGCACACTGATCTATCACTCTCTGTCCCTTAGGAGCACGTCTAAGTCCCGTCACCCACAGGATGACCCCAAACTGTCCCTACTGTCCCTATGTCTCTTTCTGACCTAAGCCCCACAGCAGATGGGCAAACAAGACATTGATACAGTCTTGAGGGTAAGATCAGAGATCACGGACACCCAGGTGACAGCATTTATGTCCCCATGCTCAAATCCAACTATCTCTTGCCTTCAAATAAATGTATGAGGTGGTGAATAAATGAGTGACATAGTCTAGACAGATTGAAGAGAGAAAAAAACAAAAGCCATCTTCTCAGACACTGCATGATATTGATTCTGTCTGTAAACATTTATAAAATGTTTGTCACAAATTAGACTCATATAATGTACGTCTAGAACAGTGGCTGCCAAATTTTGGAAAACCTAGTCTTTTAGACTTTTTGAGAAACATATGCATGTTCCTTTTGTTTATAGGCCACAAACTAGGTAATTCATTCATTCATACATTCATTCATTCATTCATTCAAGCATACAGCTCTATTATTTAGTTAAAGGTGAGATGTTTTTTTTTTTTTTTTTTTGGGGGGGGGGGGACTTCTGTTATGATAATCATCATCATTATCATTATTATTATTATTATTATTATTATCATTACTATTATTATTATTACTATTATTATTATTATCATTACTATTAATAGTAATATTATTATTATCATTATTATTATTATTATTATCATTATTATTATTATTATCATTATTATTAATCACTGCTAAATTAATGATGTCTGTCTTGTTCTATAAGGTGTTTCCTGAGCCAATCCAACAACCTTCTCCTCTCAGAATAAATAATAATGCTAATAATTACTATTATTGTTGTTATTATTATCAATCAATTACTGCTAAATGAATGATGTCTGTCTTGTTTTATAAAATGTTTACTGAGGCCATCCAACAACCATCTCCTTGCAGAACGTGCATTATCAGTAAGAATTCATCCTATAGTACTATTATACTATTATATATTTAACTATGCAGCTAAATATGCTTTATATGAGTATAAGGAACAAGAGTTTATATCTACCTTTTTAAATAATATAAAGACAGATTAAGAGAATCAGAAACACACAGTATAGTAATTTGCATGTTGTCTCGGATTCTCAATAAATTGCATCCTAGTTTCCTTGCTGAGTGAAAAAACTGGCACACATCATATACACAGGCATACACATGGGTGCTGCATCCAGACTCTGAATCTAGGTCAAAGCATTAAAATTTCACCACAGTCCTCTGAATAGCATGCCACAGGGCCACAGCATACCAGGCTTGCTCTGGCAGATGCTGGCACATCAAAGTGGGAGTATATGTTGTAGTTCAGCTCAGAATCATAATAACTTCTCTGCCTTTGAATTGTGCTCATGGGAATAAGCTTCGGATTGTTGTGTAACATTAAACAGTACATGGTTTATTGTTTGCTGCACTGTTTGTATTGATACAATGACAACAGTGCAACAGCAACAGATGCAATAATAGTGCAATAATACATAGTGGTCAAGACATCAAAAAATAGACAGCACAATAATGCTACAATTAAGCAGTAGACAGAAGGACCAACAACCGACACTGCAGTAAAACTATGCTTAAGGAATGGACTGAAAAGATGGAAATTCTGCATCACTAAAGAATCAAAGGAACCTCATTCTTTGCTTTTAGCAAATAAAATACATACGTTAGGCAAATAAATAATTTTTTTGAGGACCTTTCATAAAAAGTTCAGGCATACATTAAATTGTTTTTTTCTCTCAATTTCTCCAAATAAGCTTATTGGTTGCAGTTTTCAGGATTGGCTGTTGTAATGCTTGATTGATTACTTAATACTACTACTCAATGTTTTTTGTTTTTTTTTTGTGCAGGAAAGAGAAGCATGTGTGTGTGCAAAATATATGGTAACATTCCTGAATGATGAACAGAATAAAGCTATTTAAAGAGAGACTTGTCAGAATTAACAAATTTGTCATGTTGCAAAGTGCAGGCTAATATGCAGTATGCAACAATGGATAGCTGATGCAAAAAGGTGTTGTGCTGCATAGCTCTTTCCAATAATAATGAAAGTAATACAATGTACAGTATATTTTCCTAAAAAAGGAAAAGACAATCATTCAAAAAATCAGAGATCATTCTGCTGCAGGAGAAACTCAGATGACTGTGAATAATGAGCTGGAAGAGCAGAAAGAATTGTCAGTTGTAGATCCTTGTTTAGAAAGCAAAGCACGATAGAGCTGGTAGGGGAAAACAGTTTAATCCAACACTCATTAGGCTTGTGATGGCAAACAGCTCTGTTAGCCAGTTTATATGGTGTGTGTATAGGAAGGTATAAACGCATGTAAGACTGATGTTAGTAATCCACTAGTAAGATTTTTCAATTGGAAATGATGGTATTATTCATAATTATTTATTTAAATGCTCTTATTTTTCTTTTTTAAAATAGTTATTAACAAATGCACAGATGACCTACCAGTGATGCTAATTAACATATATATGATGGGAAGTAGCCGTTTTTGGGCAGCCTGGAACAATATCCCCTGGCTTAAATATTCAAAAATATACTTTGCATATTGCTTTGCATGCAGATATTTTAGCCTTCCCAAATGCTCAGCCAGCAAAAATCACCAAATGAAAGAAGGTAAAATACAAAGAGCAGGGAATTGCAATACCTGCAAGATCTGAGAAGCACAAACAAGCAATGGCTGCTTGTTTGTAAAATCTGTAAAATACTCACTAATTCCCTAAACATTGAACATACAAAACAGGATAAAAAGAAATAATAATAGTATAAATAAAGCATTAGGCAAAATTCTACTATTTATCGCCTACCTTTCACAAAGAGAATAGAATAAGTATGCAGACATACAGTAGATAATAAACGGAAATCATTTACGTCTGCTTAAATTACATTTTTATGTTTTTCATTTTTAAATCTCTGGAAGATTATTGTCATTTCCAAACACAGAACAATGCATTAAATTAACATTCAAGCCAAAAATATTTTTAAGAATATACAGTAACTGCAAGCAGCCATCTGTGGTGCAATGCACCCTTCAAAAACAATGCCTAAAGTGGCTACTTCATGCCATGATACATGGAACAAACTCAACTCCACCCCAAATCAGTGAACAAACGGTGTAGGTTTTGCATAATATAAAAATAATTGATCATTTAAATGTGACAAGCTAAATGTCTTATTTGGCAACAAAGGAGGAATCTGAAAAAAATTTCTTTTTGTGCAATGTTCAGTCCATCAGACAGACTACTTACATTATTTAGTGATGGAAAAATTATAATAATAATAATAAATACAGCCACAAGAGACAATGTCAAGCAGCCTTGCAGATAGTGTCCCAGGCAAATTATATAAAACAATAAATGGACAAGAGACGTTTAGTGTAAAATGTCAAAAAAAACTGATGGCAGCTATATTTTCAAGTAACTAGTATATTATCACAAGTAGGTGGTACAATTTTAAATCTTAAACTTTACTTTAGCGCATTGTTTGCACATAATCTTTAACTCTAAGTGGCTGTGGCTAGATGGATATTCTGCCTTTTTTATGAGATGTCAATAAAACCAAGAAAAATGTTCATGCCTCTAATGATAAAGTGCAAACAAAAACAACTGCAGCACTTGTTCTTAGTCCAGAATATATTGCTTTTATGCCTGAACCTAATCATGCACTCACACACTTTATCAGGAACAACACTACACCTGTGGCATGATAATTGTGCCAGAAGTGCTTGGGTAAGAGTGAGAATCTCTAGGAATGCTAATGTCCTGAAGCATTCAGACATAACAGTCTCTAGAGTTTACTCAGAAAGGTGCAGTCATTAAAAAAACAACATGTGAGTAGCAGTTCTGTAGACCTTGTTGATGAGAGAAGTCAACAGAAAATGAAAAGACTAGTAAAAAAAAAAAAAACACACAAATCTGCAGCTTTAGTAGGTGCAGGCACACCTAAACTTGACAGAAAAAAAGTAGCCGGGTCTGATAAAAGGACACAAATGGGAGGGTCAAAATCATCATCTCACAAAACAAAAGTTGTCTTAATAAACATGTATTTATTGCAAGCAAGAGACATGCAACCTAATATGAACTTAATGTTAAATGGTAAAAACTTGGATTATCTATTCCTATAGTTTTGCTTGCCTGAACAATGGGTGGACTGCAGTAAATATCAGTTTAATAATGTTGATCTGCAATGGACTATTGACCGTGAATGCTTTATAACTCCTTTCATCACAGAACTATTGCGAAGATACTGCTAAATATGTCATTATACAATTCAGAAAAAAAAATTATTCATGTCTCTAGGTTGTATTATTGCAGTGCATTACTGCCTGATAGTTAAAATAAATGCATAAACAAGCTCCAGTTAGTTCAGAATGCAGCAGTGAGAGTCATAATCTATAATCTAAACTATAATCAGAACACATGACCAAACCACCATGTTGCATTGGCTTCCAATCAAATTCCGCACTGATTATAAAATACTACTGCTGATATATAAAGCTGCACAGTCCACAGTACCTGGGATTTTCAGTCTATTATGACCCACCAAACCCACTTTAAATAATGAAAGCAATAGCAGGGGGCAGTGCTTTCATAGCCCCACAATTATGAAACTGATCAAGACACAGTTTTTGCGTTTAAAGTTGAAAGCATATTTGTTTAGTCAATCCTTTTGTGAATACAGTGAGGAAAATAAGTATTTGAACACCCTGCTATTTTACAAGGTCTACCACTTAGAAATCATGGAGGGGTCTGAAATTGTCATCGTAGGTGCATGTCCACTGTGAGAGACATAAACTAAAAAAAAATCCAGAAATCACAATGTATGATTTTTTAACTATTTATTTGTATGATACAGCTGCAAATAAGTATTTGAACACCTGAGAAAGTCAATGTTAATATTTGGTACAGTAGCCTTTGTTTGCAATTACAGAGGTCAAACGTTTCTTGTAGTTTTTCACCAGGTTTGCACACACTGCAGGAGGGATTTTGGCCCACTCCTCCACACAGATCTTCTCTAGATCAGTCAGGTTTCTGGCCTGTCGCTGAGAAACACGGAGTTTGAGCTCTCTCCAAAGATTCTCTATTGGGTTTAGGTCTGGAGACTGGCTAGGCCACGCCAGAACCTTGATATGCTTCTTACAGAGCCACTCCTTGGTTATCCTGGCTGTGTGCTTCGGGTCATTGTCATGTTGGAAGACCCAGCCTCGACCCATCTTTAATGCTCTAACTGAGGGAAGGAGGTTGTTCCCCAAAATCTCGCAATACATGGCCCCGGTCATCCTCTCCTTAATACAGTGCAGTCGCCCTGTCCCATGTGCAGAAAAACACCCCCAAAGCATGATGCTACCACCCCCATGCTTCACAGTAGGGATGGTGTTCTTGGGATGGTACTCATCATTCTTCTTCCTCCAAACACGTTTAGTGAAATTATGACCCAAAAGTTCTATTTTGGTCTCATCTGACCACATGACTTTCTCCCATGACTCCTCTGGATCATCCAAATGGTCATTGGCAAACTTAAGACGTGCCTGGACATGTGCTGGTTTAAGCAGGGGAACCTTCCGTGCCATGCATGATTTCAAACCATGACGTCTTAGTGTATTACCAACAGTAACCTTGTAAACGGTGGTCCCAGCTCTTTTCAGGTCATTGACCAGCTCCTCCTGTGTAGTTCTGGGCTGATTTCTCACCTTCCTTAGGATCATTGAGACGCCACGAGGTGAGATCTTGCATGGAGCCCCAGTCCGAGGGCGATTGACAGTCATGTTTAGCTTCTTCCATTTTCTAATGATTGCTCCAACAGTGGACCTTTTTTCACCAAGCTGCTTGGCAATTTCCCCGTAGCCCTTTCCAGCCTTGTGAAGGTGTACAATTTTGTCTCTAGTGTCTTTGGACAGCTCTTTGGTCTTGGCCATGTTAGTAGTTGGATTCTTACTGATTGTATGGGGTGGACAGGTGTCTTTATGCAGCTAACGACCTCAAACAGGTGCATCTAATTTAGGATAATAAATGTAGTGGAGGTGGACATTTTAAAGGCAGACTAACAGGTCTTTGAGGGTCAGAATTCTAGCTGATAGACAGGTGTTCAAATACTTATTTGCAGCTGTATCATACAAATAAATAGTTTAAAAATCATATATTGTGATTTCTGGATTTTTTTTTTTAGATTATGTCTCTCACAGTGGACATGCACCTACGATGACAATTTCAGACCCCTCCATGATTTCTAAGTGGAAGAACTTGCAAAATAGCAGGGTGTTCAAATACTTATTTTCCTCACTGTATGTATTTCAATATATTACTTGACAATATGTTGTCAAAAGAGCTATACAAATAAATTACATTTTATTAAAGTTTAGATTCTGACCCATTGTCTAATGTGTATAGCACAAATATCGACCTCGTCATAATTTAATATAGTAAAACATTATATATAACTTTTACAAGGCATAGTACAAGATCCAAAACCACATCACGTTTGTCTTTACACAATCAGTGTAAAATACACTATATTGCCAAAGATTTATGGGCACCCTTCCTTAAAATGTTACCTACGATTTTAGAAGCACACAATTGTACAGGTTTTGTTCAGCTGTGACATTTACAGTTCTGTTCACTGGAACCGATAGATAGATAGATAGATAGATAGATAGATAGATAGATAGATAGATAGATAGATAGATAGATAGATAGATAGATAGATAGATAGACAGACAGACAGACAGACAGACAGACAGACAGACAGACAGACAGACGTTTACATTGGGGGATTATACTATACTAAATGTCTGTGGCTGAAGTACAAATAAACTGGTATAAAGCAAATGTTATCCTTTTCAGATGCATATGTTGCGAACAGTGATTAGTTCGAAGCCATAGTTGTATGATGTATGAGTGCCCTCTGCTGCCCTTAGTTCTAGACAAGAAACGCAACCGAGCACAAATGTGGAGGAAAAATTATTCTGCAGTATAACCAGATATGGACACTGGGGTTATATTGAATACCGTATTTTTCGGACTATAAGCCGCTACTTTTTTCCCACGTTTTGAACCCCACGGCTTAAACAACGAAGCGGCTAATATATGGATTTTTCCTGGGTTTTTCCCGGTTTCACAAACTTCAAGACAAAAAACTGAGCGACATAACATTAGACCAATTGATTTATCACAATCTTCGCTTTCCGGCTTCGCTTCGCCATCTAGCAGCGGCGTCTCGAGCTCGACCGTCAATTTTTTGCTTGCGTAACCATGCAAAGAAATTGACCGAGTGACCGCTCGTACCTCGGAAAACTCGTACATTAATGCACTAGTTCAAGTTACCACTGTGGTTGTGAAAGGAAGGAGGAAGACAGTGACTTACTTGGTCGGCTACTGTTTAGATACAAGCCGTTGTAGCGCGTTGAGTCAGGGTGAAGGGAGAGCTCACTAAAACTCCAATTGCAACACAAATCATATAAGCACAGACAGGTTTTCAAAACTCGTGCTTTTTTATTTTTCTTGGCAACAGCGTTATGGGTTAGTCAAAGAAACGTAGAAATGAGCATCAGAAAATAATAAGGACATAATCCGCAGTCTCACACGTACACACGCAGTAATACCAGAAGAATGCAGTGCAGGCTATTCCCAAAATGGCGCTCTGCTCTTAAAGGAGCCACAACATATTTCACCCGTTACACCGTGTAACAGACACTCTCTTTCGGTAAAGCCTGTGTAAAGTTCATTAGTTTCAGTGTAGACAGTGAAGTGAAGTGAAGACTGCGGCTTATTTATGTTAAAAATAAAAATATTTGTAAAATTCAGTGGGTGCAGCTTCGACAAGGGTGCGCTTTATTATCCCGGAAATTACAGTACATTGTTTACATTTCACTGATGCTAACTAAATTAATCTTACCTCCTGCATTAGTAACATTTTTACTCCCAGTTGAGGCCATAATTTACACCATCCTTGTTAACTATGCATACTATATGATAAGCAGAGTGACAGACTCTCTCTCTCTCTCTCTCTCTCTCTCTCTCTCTCTCTTATTTTTATTATTATTATTATTATTATTATTATTATTATTATTATTATTATTATTGGGGGGGTAAGCATCTTGTTTAGAGGCACTTGGAGTGGCAGTTTGGTGTGGCTAGGATTTGAACTCACAACCCTCAAAAAAGTCCAATGCCTTCGCCACTAAGATACCACCAAAACAAGGCAAAACAGAGCCCAAAGGACATACACGCAAAGCATACACACGAAAAAAATGCCCAGTGAGATGGGCCTTCACAAAACATATTTGATGATATTTGACAACCCACAGATGCTTGATATGATCGAGATCTGAGTAATTTGATAGACAAAAAAACAAACTGTTTACCATGTTTCTCAAAGCACTCCTGAACAATTTCTGTAGCACGGCAAGATGTGTTATCCTGCTAAAAGAGGCCACTGCCAGTAGAGAATACCATTGCCATCAAGGGCTGTAATTGGCCAGCAACAATGAACATGAATGTCAGGACCCAGCACCCTTTGGCTTCGGAGCAGGACATTGCCCAGAAAAACACACTGACTCAGTCAGCAGAGCATCCTTGTGCATTCACTTTATAAAATAAACTAATCAAATTCACCCAGCCATCAACAGTAGATCTCCTATTACTACTGGAGTTTAGACCAGAAAGGCTAGCATTTGCTTCTCATACGCATTAATAAGCCATGTCCTACTTTACTTAACCAGTCATTTAATTTGGAATCATAAAACTGCACAATTAATTACAATTCAAATCAATCCAAATTCAATATACCAAGGTTTTGCCCAGCTGTAGGAAGACTTCCATCCACCAGCTTTTCTTAAATTTAATAGAACAATGGCACCAGAAAGAGTCCCACAGATAGACAGTACACACACACACACACACACACACACACACACACACACACACACACACACACACACTTAGGGCACTGTATCTAACTGAGTAAAAAAATAAATCACGTTGTTACTAAAAAGCAAGCAATAATACAGAACAATACATAATACATAAAAAATGTAATAAACATTTATGTTGCACCGACATAAGTCTGCACTTAAGTTCATCTGTTGATTGTCAGAGCCCTAAAACAGTGTGATCTAACAGAATGCAATAAGATACATATGTACTATCATGTTTCTGTCAGTTCAGTGAGTTTATACAATACAATCATAGTTACAACTTGGAAATGTATGAATTTATGAAATAGAATGCTTATATAATTACCAGAATATTGCTGTTCAACACCCTAATATACTCCCAACACCCCCCTCTCCCACACACACACACACACACACACACACACACACACACACACACACACACACACACACACACACACACACACACACACAAAACCCCAGTTTAATAGTGCAACAGAGGTCACAGAAGTCTGCAAGTGAGCCCTAGTAAAAGGCACTTCCAGCAAAATGTGTGGATTATAATTCTCTAGTTGTTCTTACACAATAATTAGGTTGATTCTCAATTGTAAGCCTGGAGCTACATTAAACAGCCTGTAGTTGTTAAGGGTTAATTAATTGCCAGTTGTGAGGGAGCTATTTATTTGTTAGTTTGTTTGTTTAACTTCTATATTAGCTTATTGATTCTAGACTAACGTTTGCACCCATAAAACTTCACTTCTTTTAAACAAAATGTTTTTTATGTTCTGGAGAAATACCAGCAAATCAACACATACAGTAAACTAAAAACTGCCTGTGTTTTATATGCACTATCATAGCATGTCATGTATTTGATTCTTTTTAAAATAAACCATCTGCCTATTCACCCAGCAGAAAAGATTTTATATCTCCAGATTGCCACCTACACATGGCAGTAGTGATACATATTAAAAAATATAGTCCATATGATGACACAAACTCACACATTTCTAGCAATAGATATCAGAGGCCAGTTACCATGGGGTTACCAATGCTCTATCAGAGGCCAGTTACCATGGGGACAGGCACATGAATAAAAAGCAGGTTCGAGTGAGGCACAAAAGCCCTTTAAGCAATTTGGATCTCTGAGCATGGTAAAGAGTGAGAACTGCTGTTCATGTAGCCAGTCACCAAGTAGCATACAAGGGAATCAATCAGTCCTGCAGGTTAGGAGAAAACTGTGTTCTCATTGGTGCAATTTAGCAGTGTTGCCTTATCACTTAATTTACAGTTATTGGTACCTGTACACCTACATATTTTTTGCAATTATCTATTAAGCCACTACTCTGCAGTGCAATGCAATAAATCATGCAGCTATAGGCTATACAGCTTCAGGTAATGTTTAAACCAACCACTAAAAATGTCCTGTGAAATAGCGTCAATAAGCTGCCTCATCCGTGTGGCACTCTTGTAGGCATACCTGATATATTTAAAAAAACAAATACTAAAAAAACATTACTTTAAAAGCTGCTTCTTTTCCATTTCCAGAGAGAAAATGGAATAAGTCTATCCCGGATTCATTTCAGTAAGGGAATTCAGAGAAATGAATTATAAATGAATAGGAAGTGAATACTCCCAAGTATTCAGACAAGCTTATTGCAAGACAATAAGTAAAAGTACAGAAGGAAAATGAAAGAAAAAAAAAAAAGAAGCATTATATTAATAAGTAAAGTTAGCATGTAGGAAATCTTTTAAAAAGGAAGCATAGAAACCATGCACATCCAATAGCAAGCTTCCCAGTCTTCCAAACAGCAATGGAACCATGCTAATCATTTTGTCTCTATTTTTGCATTCTTTTGACTGCTTTTCTTTCTCCTTCATTGCTTCTATTCGTCTTTTTCCTATTGCCATCGCCCTGCATGAATGCTTTCAGTTCCCCAAACTCAATCTTCTTCTTATAACACTAGTCTCCAATCAATCTGGCTTTTGTGTAGGTGTCTGGGTTGTTCTCCTTACTTTTTTGTTACACTATAGCTTGATGGAGAACGTGGACACATCATTGTTATTTTGCAAGAATCTATGTTGAGCAAAAGAGGAGGAAGGGGGAAAAGATGCCTTCTATTGAACACCCTTAAAATGTGTTGTTGCGCCCTGAACCCCACACAAATCAAACATCACATGGCTGTGGAGTGAAAAACAGAATTCAATTCTATTAGATTTCATCTGCATAACACCTTTAACAATGTCACAAAGAAGACCCAGACAATGGTATGGAAAAGCACCCTAAGGAAACCAGAAGAAGAAACCAGAAGATTGATGAGAAATGTTCTCTTTACACGATCAAAGAAAAAAAAAAAACAGCCCCTAAGCATGATGTCTCCACCCCCATGCTTCACGGTAGGTATGGTGTTCGTTGGATGCAACTCAGCATTCTTTCTCCTCCAAACATGACAAGTTGAGATTTAACCAAGAAGTTCTATTTTGGTTTCATCTGGCCATATGACATTCTCCTCTTCTGGATCATCCAAATGCTCTCTAGAAAACTTCAGATGGGCATATACTGGCTTAAGCAGGGGGACACGTCTGGCACTGCAGGATTTGAGTCCCTGGTGGCGAAGTGTGTTACTGATGGTAGCCCTTGTTACTTTAGTCCCAGCTCCCTGCAGGTCATTCACTAGGTCCCCCCGTGGGTTCTGGGATTTTTGCTCACCGTTCTTGTGATCATTTGGACCCCATGAGATCTTGCGTGGCACCCCAGATCGAGGGGCTTACCTATTGCTAATTCAGTCTTCCCAGCCTGGTGCAGGTCTACAATTTTGTTTTTGGTGTCCTTTGACAGCTCTTTGGTCTAGGCCATAGTGGAGTTTGGAGTCTGATTGTTTGAGGTTGTGGACAGGTGTCTTTTATACTGATAACGAGTTCAAACAGGTTCCATTAATACAGGTAACAAGTGAACAACAGAGGAGCCTCTTAAAGAAGAGGTTATAGGTCTGTGAGAGCCAGAAACCTTGCTTTTTTTAGGTGACCAAATACTTTTTTTCCACCATAATTTGCAAATAAATTCTTTAAAAATCAGACAATGAGATTTACGAGATTTTTGTATCTCATAGTTGAAGTGTACCTTTGATGAAAATTACAGGCCTCTCTCATCTTTTTAAGTGGGAGAACTTGCACAATTGGTGGCTGACTAAATACTTTTTTGCCCCACTGTACACTTAGTAAGCAGTAATCCGAAATGATCTTCCAAAATAATCTTTTGAAATCTATTGAGTACTTAAATGACAATTTTTCCCATCCACTGGGCATTAAAACACACTGACTGGTGCATGTTCTGCTTTACTGTTATGGTGTTTTGTGCTAGCCCAACACCTAATTTTACTTTGTGGTGTGTTTTTACCAGACTACCTGCCATATACATTTTTGCATCAGACTGGCTGACTAAGTCTCATTGACCTGAATGAATACTTTCCTGTAGCATTCCCATACAAAGTCAGGGCCTATGTTTACTCCTCCCTTCCCAGCTGCCTACAACACAAAGCACTTTTTTCAGGAATACTGTGCATACCGGTCTATCAAGTCAACAGATTAAACCACAAGTCCTAATCTACACACTGCTCTCTCTCTCACCCAAATCATAGAAAAAGATAATTATGCGCAAGTGTTGTTTGTGGGTTACAGCTCTGCCAACATGATTGTCCTCACACCTCTGTGAAAAAAACTCCAGACTTTCTGTTCACCCCTAGATGGTAAGCGTATGAAAACGCAAATCTTCCACAGCCCCCTGCTGTACTCTCTATACACCACTGACGGAAAAAAAGAGCAACACATAAGCTAAGAACGTTTGCCAATGACACAATAGTGGTAGGCTTAATCACTAGCAATGACGAGAAGGCCAACAAGAAACCCATGTCTCCTTCACATGGTGTCACAAAACAATCTCTCCCTGATCGTCATCAAGATTAAGAAGATTATCATTAACTATGAGAGGAAACAAGTGAGGAAACACAGTCCTCAGATGATCAATAAGGCCACAGTTTCAAAATAAGTTAGGGTTCATCTCAAAGGTAACCTCTCCTGGACAACCCACACAAAGAGCTTGGTGACCAGAGTGCACAAGTCACTCCATCACATACAACGCCTTTTTTGCCTGACAGATTTCTATTTTTCAAATGCATCATCACAAATAAAATTTGTGTAATTCATTTTAAGCTACTTGGTTTCATGATAACTTTACATGATTGCTTTACACTGATGGATTTACTATTTGATGTCTCAGGGTTTTAGTCAAAACAATAGTTAAAACTATTTTTTATAGTTTTTTGCTCATAAGCAGAACATTGATATATTTTTTCTAGGTACAGAAATGTAGTGAACATTATAAAGGTCTATCTAGGTATAAAGGTTTCTTTTATCAGAAGTTTATCATAAGATTTCTGTTTAATATTTATTTGGAGCTCTACCACTTATTACATACAAGGCAGCATACCAGAGTTTGTTGATATAGAGCACAAATTTTGTAATTGTAATGCCTCATAGCTATAGTCCAAAAAGTTAGGTTCGATGAAATCAAAAAGAAACATGTAGCATGTGTCAAATGCAATGAACATGGGAATCATCAGGACTGCTTACCTCTACAATGCTACAGAAATCCAAATTGATATTTAAAAATAAAGGAATACAAATGAAAATGTAAATTAATTAATTGTGCACATGCCTGAACTAATAATTAAATAAAGCAGCCTTTGAATTAATTATAACACTCTTTGGATAAATGACTACCACCCTCTAAGCTTCTTGACTTGGAGTATATTCCCACTGTTCCAGATACTTCCAGATCTGTAAAATTGAGAGGACATTAGCTATGCATGGCCCTCTGTGGGTCCCAACACAGATATTCTATAGGATACATGGCTGGACCATTCCAAAACATTAATGCTTTTTTTTTTTTTTGCTGAGCCTATTCTCTTGTTAATTTGAATGTGTGCTATGGATCATTGTTATGTTGATTAGTGAAAATCTTCTTCAACTTCATCCTTCTAGCATATATCAGAACTGTGACAAAATAGACAAAATAAGAGCTATTAATTACTTTCCCTATCTTTACTAAAGCACCAGGTCCAATTGAAGGAAAGAAGACCCAGACCAGCACCAACAGAGGTTTCGCTCTGTTTAATTGGTCAGCCATTTGTGTTAGAGCTGGAGCATTTAGGCATGCTAATACCAGTGAGGATGGTGGAGTGGGTTAAAGGCCAGCCATCTTCTCTCTCTCTCTCTCTCTCTCTCCACCTGATGGAGGTGGCAGCATCCTGGTGTGCAAAAAGAATTAAGGGAGATATATATATATATATATATATATATATATATATATATATATATATATATATATATATATATATATATATTCATTCTTTTTGCACACCAGGACGCTGCCACCTCCATCAGGTGGATTACTCAAGGGATTTTTTTTTTTTCCATGAAAAATCCTTTATATCCTTTAATTCAATTCTTCTTTAACATGCAAAAAATGCCTCAGTTAAAGAGAACAGTAAAATATAACACTAACACATTTATATGTTACATTTTAGGGCGTATATTTGCGCTAACATTTATTGAGGATTTCAACAATAAAGAAAACCTTTCAGGATCAGGCAAGAACATGGTAAAAATAGCAGGCATAGAAAAAAATAAACAAATAAACAAAAAAAAAGGGGGGGGGGGGAGATACCAGCTTCGGAGTACAGAACAGGTTTG
The DNA here is from genome assembly GCF_946808225.1 of Silurus aristotelis. Classification (NCBI taxonomy): domain Eukaryota; kingdom Metazoa; phylum Chordata; class Actinopteri; order Siluriformes; family Siluridae; genus Silurus; species Silurus aristotelis. The sequence goes on along the minus strand of NC_139587.1, from coordinate 12,363,437 downwards.
TACAGGGTTGGACAAACAGAAACAGTAGTAATTGAATACATGAAATGCAGCTGAATCTTTTTTCAGTAGCACAAGAAAGAGTAAAAGAGGGAGAAAGATAACCTTTAGTAATGTTTATCAGTATACAGCTCATCATGGGCAGGGTTGGGCAAAAATACATCAAAATGTATTTTAAAATAAAATACCAAATAAATCAACTTTAAGTGCATCAAAATATATTTACCGTAATTTCCGGACTATTAAGCGCACCCAAATATAAGCCGCACCCACTGAATTTTACGATGATTTTTATTTTGAACATAAATACGCCGCACCTGTCTATAAGCCGCAGGTGTCTACACTGAAACTAATGAACTTTACACAGGCTTTAACAAAAGACAGTGTCTGTTACACGGCTTGCATTTAAACAGTAGCCTACCAAGAAAGTCATTGTTCACTGTCTTCCTCCTTTCTTTCACAATAATTTCTCTCGGAAATTTATCTTTTGGCATCGTCGTGCGTTTAAAAATCACCACCGTTGAAGCTTTTCTCCCGATGCCGTGCAGCTCAGAACACAGGTGAAGTGCGTTTTTTCATGCCCGGTTGTTTTCAGCGTGACGAATGATTTTCCTTTTCCTGTAGACAGTCCGAGTGAGCGGCATGTTAAACATCAGAGGAACCTCATCCATATTTATGATGTGGTGCGGCCCAATTCAGTAGGCGCATCTGATTTAATATAAGGAGTTTCAATGGTTCACCTTAAACTGTTCGGCAATTTCATTGGTCTAAGGGAAAAACCCAGGAAAAATCCATATATTAGCCACTTCATTGTTTAAGCCGCAGGGTTCAAAGCGTGGGGAAAAAAGTAGCGGCTTATAGTCCTGAAAATACGGTAACTACAAAATACAGCAGTCACACCATGTATTAAAATAAACTACTGGGGTTTTTTTTGTATTTTAAAAATACTAAAAAATACTTTTAAAAGGGAGCATGAAATCTTTAGGCAAACCTTCCATCAATTGGCTTATTTGATCTGTTCCTTTACTATTACACCGATTTAGTTGATTATGCAAACAATGTTTGATATCAACAGCTTTTCTTAAGGCAAATCACGTAATAAATCTGACATATGCAACCAGTTAACAGATCGAATATTCACATACATATCCCTGTGATCTCCTAGATCAAGGTTAATTTTAAAGTAACAGTTTAATGTTTACCAGTTACAGTTTAACAGTGACTCATAATTGCATCCTAATTTAGTTACTTTTTGTTTGGTAATGAAGGGCTACTTTGCATAAGCAACACTGACTCAATGACAAACAAGTCATTCATAAGAAGAACTGATGGCACCTGTATTTATACCAACTAGTTTCTAACTAATTAATCATTTAAATGTTAATCATAAATATAATCATATATTATGTATCAGGCAGTCATTTATGCAATGGTATGCAAAATCATGATCCTACTAAACACTCCTACTGCTTTGGCAATCAAATATTCTTTGGAACAGTATTCAGCAATCAAATATTCTTCAATATGAATTAATTTTCTGTTCTGATCTCTCCAAGTCTGGACAAACTACTGGGTTGGCATCAATCAGAGGCCGCATTTTTATGGTGTTATGTAGACTTCTTACAAAGTATTTTACAGTATTTTAAAACTAGAAAAATACAAAACAATTGTGTCTTTTGTACTAGCATTAGTTTGATACAAAAAAAGCTATTTTCATCAACCCTATCAAATACAAATGACAAAATACTATTTTATTTTTGAAATACAGATTTGAAATACATGTATCATAAATACTGCCCATCCCTGGTCATGGGGAATACAGCTGCACCAGCTTGACTCTTTAAACCAATTCAGTCAAGATGCAGTCAAGTTGAAGAGAAGAAAGAAAAAATAAATGTTCTACCAGCATATATTTAGCAGTTCAATTTGAACTCGCTATAAAAACAAAAAAGCAATTCTGCCGACAAACGAACCTGTGCATCAGCACTAACTTCTTTGCCAGCTGCTTTGATTTCAAGTGGGTGGTGTAGCTAACCCCCAGCCAGACAATGGTGAAGCGTACTGATGTTTCAAACAGGCTTTATTTTGTGTTCAGCTGTCAGCCTTTCCTTGGGAAACACAAAATCTACCTTTCCTTAATGAAAAACCTTTTCTTAAGCTTGTCAATGAGAGGCCAGAGCTGACTCTCTGACATATGAGTCTTTAGCTGATCTCTTGCCTTCCTTGCGTGGAGCTTCCACTGTTCGTACATGGCAAACAGCCTTTTCTCTTTTCTTTTGGCCTCTTCATATTGATGCGCGAGCATCTTCTCTGTAGGAGGGCGTGTGCGTTCAGAGCGTCTTGGACCTTCAAGAGCATTATCATCCTTATTAAATTTGCCTTGGAGATCAGTTAGACATTGTTGTTTAACTTCATTTGTTTCCTTCAGACATGGTCGCTCTGATTGGTCTACCATTATGTGGGTTTCACCTTGTAAATCTTCATGCTGGTAACCAGCCATCTGCTCCTCCACCTCTCTCTCATTTCCTGACTGTGACATTATCACTTATAAATTTTAACTCTAATGGCGGAAGAAGACCCCCTTAACAGATATGGAAAAGCCCTGAATATGAACTGTATAAACATAAAATATCAGAACATCAATTTAAGCAGCTGACACATATGCATTAACATATAGACACTAGAATTATTGTAAATGTCAGGGTAAATACTACAATGAACAAGTTATCAACAATAATAAATCCAAATGAGGGAAATGTGAACGTTAAATCCTCAATAAACACTGTTAACTAAGTGGATAAATGCAAAATCCAAAAAACAAAAATCTATGTCCTTAATTAGACAAAGGACATGTGAATGCATGCAGGCATGGGCACAAATATAATCACAGTTTATCTTGTTGCTCTTGTTGCTGAGCCGGTGATTATTGAATGTTCAGTCTGAGAAGCCGTTCATCCGTTGCTCGCCGTATCGTCGTACTTTAGTAGATTAATACTCACGACCTTGCATCAATGTTTGTAATTGTGGCTATACTTGACCATTGCACCGAATCTGTGGGACTGCTGTCCGAAATATAGGTCAGGCGCGAGGAAGCAGCTTGATGAGTCCACGCTGATGCCTTGTGACGGTGATGTAGCAGAAGCTGTAACTGGCGCTTTGAAGACCCTCCGTGGCCCGTTGTAGACAACAGCTCAAGCTCTTACTGTAGCTAACCCCCAGCCAGACAATGGTGAAGCATACTGATGTTTCAAAAAGCCTTTATTTTATGTTCAGCCGTCAGCCTTTCCTTAGGAAACACAAAATCTACCTTTCCTTGATGAAAAACCTTTTCTTAGTGAAACACTTCTTCACAGTTAAATAGATTAACCCACATATTAATGCATATACACATCAAACATCAAAAATCAAACATAGTACCTTGTTTCCGTTCCAGCTAGGTGCTTAATTATCCCTTACTTTCCTTAAGAACCTTGTACAATTTCAGAGCATTTAGCGACATGACTTTCCTTTTCCATGGTGTGCGTCACACTAACTAGTGGGGCAGAGTTAAAGGACTATACCGTATGGGGGCGGGGTTAAAGGACTATACCGTATGGGGGCGGAGTTAAAGGATTACTTTATTTACTATTTTCTTAGAGTAAATAAAGTAATCCTTTAACTCCGCCCCTATACGGTATAGTCATTTAACCCCGCCCCCATACGGTATAGTCCTTTAACTCTGCCCCCACTAGTGATGATGAACATGATGAACATTTATTATGAAATTCGAAATCTCACCTCACCCTCTACCGACATAAGAAGAAGAGTTGATACATGTGAGGTGTGACTACAGAAATCATCAACATTGCATACAGCAGAGCTATAAATGAGAAAAGCGGGTTTGATGAGCCGCAGGAAAGACACCGCCTTCACGAACTGCTCCGCCACGACTATGCAAAGTCTGTCTATGGATCCGCAGCTTCTTGGACAAGTCACAGCCAGTCCGATCACTACTCCATAACTTCATCCATGATAGTAAAATGCGCGGACGCAGCAGCTGAACTAGCAGTAAAGAAAGCAAATTATCAGATGCTGCTGGAAGAAGAAAAGCAAAAGGAATCTATAAGAGAGCTAGAGGAACAACAACGCAAGGCTCTAGAGGCACAAAGGCGTAAGTTGGAGCGATTACAGGCAGCGAAAGAGATAAGGGCCGCTCAAGCCAAGTTGAAGATCTACGAAAGGGAGACGGATCACAAGGATGCTATTTATCTCAAGAAGGAAAGGAACATGGAAGCAAAGAATACACCAGTAACTACAGTGCCCCTCTCTTAAGTTGCAAAGCCCCATCATACAGACATTCCTTCTCTCACTCAGCTCTTTCAAGACAACATAGCCTTAAATAGGCTTCCTGTTCCTGAGCCATTTGTCTTCAACGGCGATCCCATACAATTCATTGAATGGAAGGCAGCATTCACTTCACTCATAGACCAAAGGGCAATCATGCCAGCCGAAAAACTATACTACCTAAAAATGTACGTTGGTGGCCCAGCACGGCAGGCTTTAGATGGCAACTTTTAACGAAATGACAATGAAGCATACCGAGACGCATGGGACAAACTAAATCGGCGCTTTGGCCAGCCATTCAGAGAGCGTTTAGAGAGAAGCTCACCAACTGGCCGAGAATTCCATGGAAGGATGCTGAAGGACTGAGACGCTTCTCAGATTTTCTGAATGCTTGTCAAGATGCCATGCCTCATGTCAAGGGTCTCGACATATTAAACGACTGGGAAGAAAATCGGAAGCTCGTTCACAAACTACCAGACTGGGCAGCTTTAAGCTGGAACCGACAAGTCACGCAAAGCCTGAATGAGAATCAAGAATTCCCAAGTTTCAAAAAGATTGCTCGATTCACGTCAGATGAAGCCGAGATTGCTTGTAATCCCATTACGTCCTTTCATGCCCTTCATTTGTCAAATTCTATCACTGAGAAGAGAAACCTCAGAGATGTGAAGAAAACCAAAGCAAGTGTGTTTACCACTCAAATAGTCACTAAAAATGAAAAACACAAGTCAGAACAGGGGAAAGTTAAGGTTTCATGTATCCTTTGTCAAGATAATAGACACCAACTACACGCATGCTACAAGTTCACTGAGATGGTGTTAGTTGAGCGACGCAACTATATAAAGCAGAAAAGACTCTGTTATGGATGCCTGAAACCCGGCCACAGCGTGAGAGACTGCCGTCATCGTCTTTTCTGTGACTACTGTAAAGGAAAGCATCCTACAGCCCTGCATGATGACAACTATAAAAGAAAAAGGACAACATCAGAACCAGAAACAAATCAAAGCACTGCTGCAATGTCACTCAGTGTAGCAGGTGAAGGCTCATCAAACACATCTATGGTGATACCAGTCTGGGTTTGATCTAAAAATGATCCAACCACTGAGAAACTCGTCTATGCACTGTTCGACACTCAAAGCGATACTACGTTCATTGACCAAGAAATGAGTGGTCTTAATGCTGACAAGTATCCAGTGAAACTGAAGTTGACGACTATGAGCGGCAGAGATACGGTGATCACAAGCGAAGGTGTCTCTGGGCTTCGTGTTAGAGGATATAGTTCTGCAGTTCAAGTCGATCTTCCGGTCACCTATACAAAGGACTGCATACCTGTCAACCCCTCTCACATTCCCACTTGTGAGACGGCTAAAAAATGGAGTCATCTGGCAGAAATAGTGGATGAAATACAACCACTGAAGGAGTGTGTAGTAGGTCTTTTGATCGGCTAGAACTGCTCAAGAGCTATGGCACCAAGGAAGGTCCTTTTAGGAGACGACGAGGAACCCTATGCTGTAAGGACTGATTTAGGATGGAGTATTGTAGGGCGCTCACTACAAACCCATCATCTGTGTCACAGAATTACAGTTAAAGTGTTACCTTCGTTAACTCCTACCGACGTCATTAGCGTTCTAGAGTCTGACTTCAAAGATGGCAATGACAACAGCAAAATTGTGTCACAAGACGACATCACATTTCTTAACATACTGGAGAAGGGAATAAGGAAAAATGTGTCCGGACATTATGAAATGCCTCTGCCCTTCAAAACCAGACCCAGCCTGCCTGACAACAAAGGCTCAGCTATTACGCGCCTCCTTCACCTTAAAAGGAAATAACAACGGGATAAAAGTTATAAGGAACATTATGTTGAGTTCATGGAGGAAGTCATAGGGAAGGGAGACGCTGAGCAGGTCAATGACGGTGGGAGTGAAGAGGAGAGATGGTACATTCCCCATCATGGTGTGCATCACGCGAAGAAGCCAGATAAACTTCGTGTAGTGTTTGATTGCTCAGCCAGATACAAAGGAACAAGCTTGAATGATCACCTCCTCTCTGGGCCCAACATGTTGAACAACTTAAGTGGAAATCTAGCTAAGGAGAATCGTGACATCTACCCTCAAGGCTCGAGCTTTGGTATGAGGGACCTTTATGTGGACGATGGGCTCGCAAGTGTCGAAAACACTGAAGATGCTATTCAGCTTGCCAGGGAAGATATGTATGGCAAGAAAAGGTGGAGACATGTTCAATACATTGCAGAACAGTTTTGGAGTCGATGGCGAAAGGAATACCTCGCCAACATAGCTCTTAGACAGCGCTGGCATGCTTTAAGAAGGAATTTACAAGTTGGAGATATTGTAATCCTAAAAGGAGAGGATTTGCAGAGGAATGAGTGGAGATTGGGTAGAGTTTCAAAAGTCACTACTGACAAAGATGGACTTGTACGGAGAGTTAAACTCCAGCTTGGTGACCGTAAGCTTGGCAAGAAAGGGGAGCGTCTTCACGAGTTGTCAGAAGTTGAGCGCCCAATCCAGAAGCTTGTTCTGTTGCTGGAGTCTAATTAAATCTGCTCCTTCCCTCTATAGTGCATAATAGTACATAGACGTCGCTAAGTTTCCAACTTTGGCATAAGTTGTCTTTGTCCTTATACGGTTTTCGGGAAGGTAATTTTCAGTTGAAATCATTCGTGCTTAATGCGGTCTGTGTACATCCCATTATTCACTCATGATTGGTGGGAGTGTAACTAACTCTAAGAAAATAGTAAATAAAGTAATCCTTTAAATCCGCACCCATACGGTATAGTCCTTTAACCACGCCCCCATACGGTTTAGTCCTTTAACTCTGCCCCCACTAGTTAGTGTGACGCACACCATGGAAAAGGAAAGTCATGTCGCTAAATGCTCTGAAATTGTACAAGGTTCTTAAGGAAAGTAAGGGATAATTAAGCACCTAGCTGGAACGGGAACAAGGTACTATGTTTGATTGTTTAATGTGTATATGCATTAATATGTGGGTTAATCTATTTAACTGTGAAGAAGTGTTTTAATGTGTTGTTATCACTGTCACATCTGTGACATCATTGTGTGACATCACAAAAGGGTTTCTTATAAATGGCTATTCATGTTTATGTTTGTAAGAGCTGATTGTATTATTTTGTTATTTATCTGTTCTGTAGCTCTTACGGTGTTTCACTAAGAAAAGGTTTTTCATCAAGGAAAGGTAGATTTTGTGTTTCCTAAGAAAAAGGCTGACGGCTGAACACAAAATAAAGGCTTTTTGAAACATCAGTACGCTTCACCATTGTCTGGCTGGGGGTTAGCTACAGGTGGTAATATTGCATCTGTAAGGTCTTAAGAAAAATTACAAAACTATACTACCACCTTGACAATTGAAGGAGATTGATGTGCAATGTCTATAAATAAATAAAAATACAATAAACTGGTGTATGTTAGACCAGGTATGGTAGTTGACTAATACTGTATATTTCTAATTGCCACTGTGATAATTTAAATATTTAGTTATAGTATACAAAAAAAAAGTGACGCAAATAGTATTAAAAGCAGGCACAATGGACATAAAATATTTTCACACTCCTGTTAAAATTGCAGTTTTTTTGTGACTCAGAATAACTGAGAATAAGTATTAGTGGGAAAAAAAATATTTACCTTAGATTATTTTTTTATACCAGGATAAATAAAAGTAACGTTTTAAATTTATTTAAATGTACAATGATTGTAAAATATTTTAGACTAGACAGGCAAGAATTTTTCCTGAACTCTTTAGATTATATTATGAAAATCTTGTAAATTATGCTATAGACTATAGATATATTGTATCCGCTATCATTATTTTCCTCCATCCTTCATTAATCTAAGTTTAATTATAATTATGTCCTTAAATAGTATAAGATGAGTAAACTATTAACACACATAAGTATTTAGACCCATTACTTAATATTTAGTTGAAGCAACGTTGGCAACAAGCACACCTGGATTGGGGGATTTTCTGGGTCAGGTTGGATGGGGACTGTCGGTGGACAGCCACTTTCAGGTCTCTCCAGAGATATTTAATAGGGTTCAAGTCAGGGCTCTGTCAGGACATTCACAGAGTTCCCCCTAAGCCACTCCTGCGTGATCTTAGCTGTGTGCTTAGGGATGTCATGTAGGAAGATGAACCTTTGGCCCAGACTGAGGTCCTGAGCGCTGTGGAACAGGTTTTTCTTGAGAATTTCCCTGTACTTTGCTTCATTTAGCTTTACGTCAACCCTGAACAGGTGCCCAGTACCTGCTGCAGAGAAACATCCCCACAGCATGATGCTGCCATTATCATGCTTCACTGTTGGGAGGGTTTTTGGGCAGGTAATAAGTGGTGAAGGGCTGCCTCCAGAAACAGGAACGGAGGCAAAACAGTTAAATCTTGGTTTCATACAGCCTGAGAGTCCTTCAGGTGCCCGTTGGCACATTTGAAGAGAGCTTCCATGGGTTTCTATGGAAGACGTTTCCGTCTAGCCACACTGCCATAAAGCCCAGGTCAGTGGAGGGCTGCAGTGATGGTTGCCGCTCTGGAACTTTGTCTCATCTCAACACAGGATCTCTGGAGCTCTGTCAGGGTGCCCATTGAGCTCTCTTACTAAGACCCAATTCCCCCAATTGCTCGGTTTAGCGGGGTGACCAGCTCTTGGAAGAGTCCTGAGTTCCATTTGTAAAATTATGGAGGCCACTGCACTTTTGGGAATCTTCAGAGCAGCAGAAATATTTTGTAGCTTTCTGCAGATCTGTGCCTTGCAACAGTCCTGTCACTGAGTTTTGCAGGCCATTCCTTAGATTTCATGGCTCTGATATGCATTGTCAGCTGTAAGGCCTTTTATAAAAAGGTATGCACCTTTCCAAATTATGTCCAATCAACAAACTTTTTCACAGGTGGACTTCATTAAGATATAGAAACATTTTAACAATGATTAAGAGAACTGGGAGGCACCGGCTAACTTTCAAGTGAAAAGGGTCTGAATACTTATACTTGTTTATACTTACATATTCTACTAGGCACTACTAGTACTACTGTCTGGGACATGTTCAGGGAGGCTCCAATTTCATCAACTTGGAGGAGTATGTTAACAGTGACCAGCTACATCGGCAAGTGTATTGTTGACATGACCATCTACAAGACCATCACCACACGCTCCAACCAGAAGCTGTGGAAGACCGCTAAGGTGCACTGCTAAGGTACACTGCTAAAATCCAAAGACTTAGCCTTCAAAACAGGGGACAAGATGGCCTTAAAGACAGCAAGGGCGAAACTGCCCCGTGCCATTAAAGAGGTGAAACGTGCACATGCCCAGAGAATCCACAGGCACTTCCAGGACAGTGGAGAGACACCCGGTGCTTGTGGCAGGGCATCCAGGCGATCACGAACTACAAGACAACTTTACCTGCTTGTGACTGTGACGCCCCCCTCCCAGATACGCTCAATTCAAGGTGCAGAACAACATGGTGGCGAGAAAGACCACCCCTCCTCCCAGTGACCAGGTGCTCTGTCTAACCACAGCTGAAGTGAGGAAAACTCTATGCAAAGTTAACCCACGGAAGTCTGCTGGACCAGACAACAGTCCTGGCAGAGTGCTCAAGGAATGTGCAAAACAGCTAGCGGATGTCTTTACCAACATCTTCAACATCTCCCTGAGCAGCGCCTTTGTAACTACGTGCCTCAAGACAAGACCATCATCGCCGTGCTAAAAAAGTCTACAGTCTGCCTGCCTCAATGACTATCGGTCCCATCGCACTCACACCCATCGTGATGAATGCTTCCAAAGGCTCATCATGAGGCACATCAAGACCCAGCTTCCACACTCACTGGACCCCATCCAGTTTGCGGATCGTCCAAACCGTTCCATGGACAATGCCATCTCCACAACCCTTCATCTGGCCCTTACCCACCTGGACAATAAGGACTTATATGTACAAATGCTGCATAGACTTCAGCTCAGCATTCAACACTATCATCCCTCATTACCTGATTAAGAAGCTGAGCCTACTGGGCCTGAAAACCTCCCTCTGTAATTGAATCGTGGACTTCCTGACTGAGAGTCAGGAAGTCAGTCCGGATCGGAAACAGCATCTCCAGCACCACCACACTGAGCACCGTGGCCTCTCAGGGCTGTGTGCTCAGTCCACTGCTATTCACTCTGCTGACTTTGTAGCAATGCACAGCTCGAATCACATCATCAGGTTTGCCGTTGACACGACCGTGGTGGGACTCATCAGCAGGAACGATGAGTCAGCGTACAGAGAGGAGGTGCACCAGTTAACAGCCTGGTGTAGAGCCAACAACCTTGAACGTTGACAAAACTAAAAAAATAGTTGTTGACTTCAGGAGAACACAAAGCGACCATTCTCCACTGATCATCGATGGATCCTCCATGGAGATTGTCAAGAGCACCAAATTCCTTGGTGTTCTCTCTCCCTCGCTCCTTTACAACACACACAGCATCCGCAAAGCCAACAGCATTGTGGACACACCCACTCTTCCCCCTCCTGCCATCAGGAAAGTGGTTCCGAAGCATTCGGGCCGCCACATCCAGACTGTGCAACAGTTTCTTTCCTCAAGCCATCAGGCTTCTCAACACAGAACTGAACTGAAACTCACGCACACACACTCAACTGTGTGACTAAACTGTGTTACTGATCTGTACAACCCGGACTTAACACACATTCGTACTTACTTCACACATCCATGTCTCAGCACCACCCATAATCACTTCATTATTACAAACTGTTTTACACGCTGTTTACATGCTGTTCTTGCACATCTTCTTGACTGCTGCTATTGCTGTTTTGCACAAACCCTTTTGTTTACATTTTGTTTAATTACAAGGTACACTTCTGTACTCAGTTCTGTACAAACGGCACTGTATGAGATACAGTAGATTTACTTAACTTAGTGCTATTTTATGTTTTGTGTATTTGTCCTACACTGTCTTGTGTTGTCCTACACTGTCCATAAGGGCACCGTTTGCACAAGGTTGCATATGATGCACTTCATGTGTTATTTAGCTTTATGTTGTTAAATGTAGCACCAGGGTTCTGGACGAACGTTCTCTCATTTCACTGTGTACTGCGTCAGCTATATATGGTTGAAATGACAATAAAAGCTTCTTGACTTGACTTAAGGCACATATTTTTTATACATTTACAGACATTTCTTGTCATTATTGTGTACTGATGGTAGATTAATGAGAACAAAAAAATTAATCTGAACAACTGTAAAATCACGTTGCAAAATAAAACTGAAAAAATTCAAGAGGGTTTGAATACTTTCTGGATGCACTTGTGCTTCACTTGACCTTGCAAATGAGCATGATAGAGACTTGTAAGATTGTAAATCACTCTGGATAAGAGTGTCTGTCAAACACCATTAATGTAAATTTTACTGTCCAATTTTTCTTGGACAAGGAAATGTAATGTAAAAATATAAATATATCTAGATAAACGGAAGTTAAAAATAAAACAGAATGGAATGAAACAGTTGTAACAATCTGTGCCATCCTACACTAGAAAGCACTGCAGAAAGCCAGCCAAACTAGGTATGTGGTGACTCCCACTTTGCATCTACCCATCCTCCATCTACCCCATTCAACTCATTGAGAACAGCATATACAGTACAGGAACATGTTCGGGAAAACTACTTCTCACTAGCACAGAAACACACATATGTTCTGTTGTAATTACACATGAGTCTTCACTAAAACTCTGCTTTAGTGTAAGAGTTAAAATCACACTTTATAAAAAATAAAAAAAAGTTTCTTTCACGTTGGTTAAGATAAAAGCTGTTCTCATCTCATGCAACATCGTAAATAAAGTCTGTGTGCGTGTAATTAGTGGAAAAGAGTAAAAAAACAACTGCCTGTTTACCTCTGGACTTGGATGAGAAAGTAAGTGAGAGTTGGGCAAATAGGTCTGAATTTTCAAATTTTTCCTCTCTGGCTTTGATCCAAAAGCAATTCTCTGTCATCTCCTGAGGCACTATCTGCAAGTACAGAAAAAAATACATTGAAACTTTCATGTAAAAAAAGCAAATTCAGAGTAATTACTTACAAATTGTAACCATCTAACCCACATCCCCTAAAACTTCATTCTTAGTCAATACAGTGTTACACAATTTGGAATCACAATGGGCTGATTACCTTTTGGGATATGGCACATTTCAATATACTCTATATTGCATTTTGTGCAGTTCTCAAATTTACTGAAACACTGTTTACATTTGTCAGTACTGTTTGTTTTTTATAACATGACCAAAATAGTTTTCCTTAAGAAATTTGAAATTGTATATTTAATAAAAAAATTAAAAAATTAAAAGATCATATAAATGACATAGGCTAGCTAAGGCCATTTCTTTTCAAAGGGAATGTCCTTTCTTAAAATATTATACATAGTTTCATACATAGTATTAAACATAGTGGTCAAGTTTTAGGGTTAAGACCCATGACACAACAAGTGTAGTAAAATGCATGTGCGGTTCAATGTAGAAAACAAACACGTAATCCAAGCATACATGTTCATGGTCACTAGCATGAAAGTCTGGTACACAATAAGACAAACAGCGGAGCGAACAATTTAAAAATACGTCTATCAAAAAGAAGGGTTATAAATAGAAGCAAGGGTATACAATAACATCACAAAAACACAAAACAGAAAGAATGGCGTGCAAAAACACAATACTTCGCAAAAGCCTCAAAGCATTAGCATAGCATAAATAGGCTAACAACAGTAAGTGACCTCTTGACCCAGAGGTGTTCAGAATTCGGTTGATGGCTCCTTTTGGTGGAACGGAAGGGGAACCGCAGTGGGAAATGTAACAGTAAAGGATTTCCCAATACTAACATCCTAAACAGGTAATACTGAGTGATAGTTCATTGGCACACTAATTCACAGTACAGTTAACCCCCGATGATTGGGGGTTCAGAAAACGCTGCTCGCAAAATTCACGGGTTCTCATTTGGAACCTAACAAGTTGCGGATTATCTTAAAATTTGCAGGAATCCGCAAGAGGACTGAATGTCCAGGAATGTTTTCACTACCAAGTTTTACGAAAAATTGTATAACACAATATTGTATTAAAGTGGCAATGTCTAGATGAATTCACTAAGGTAACATAGGGGCTGCAGAGGGGCGTCTAAAATTCGCAGATTTTGGTAACTCGTGGGGGGTCTTAAAACGTAACCCCTGGGGACGACTGTATAGCAAAATTAAAAAATACCACACATTCACAACTAGTATAAAGTGTACATGGGTAATTAAAAAGTGGAAGGATTGGTTTAAATGACACCTAACAAGGATTGATTGGATTGATTTAATAACATTTTATACACTATGTGTAAAACATTCAGCAAGCAGCAAAACATGAAAGCAACTAAAAAACAACAGTTTTGAAGCCCATAGTTCTTTAACCATTTGTTGCGGGTAAGTCACTGTGTGCCTGAACTAAAGATATGGGAAGTACATACTGTAGAAACATTCTATTTAAAAGTATGCTTTTAAAAGTTAAAGCTTGTTTTTCTTTACTGTTTATAATTTTCAGTACTTTCAGACAATAACAGTAGTTTCTTTCAAATATTGATTATTACATTTGGTTCTTTTAAGAGAATTTTCTTCTGTTAAACAGAAATGTGGTATAAGAGGTGTTAAGAGTTTCAAGATATTGATTAAAATGTAGGTGTTTTTAGTGTACTTTTACCCCTACCTTTCAATCTCTCCCATTATACATGCAATGATTAGAGACCCCATATTTTTATACATTTAATGATATAAATTATCCATGAAAGGCATTAACTGACATGGACTTAAAATCCAGTTAAAAAATGCAAGATATACTCGTATATGTCAAAAAAGCATCTAACTGTAAAAACACACTTGAATCACAAACACAACATTAGGCTACATAGGGATGTTTTTTTTCAAATATCTAACTCTAAACTTACTGCAAGGAAGTCAGATTTGTTCAGCATGTGTTTTAATGACTGGTAAAAACACATTTTGAAGAAAAAAAAAAGGAGTTAATATTACATTAAGAAAAAAAAAGAGAGACCATGCATGATCTGTTTTTCTCTTATTAGGCTGTTTATTTGTTTGATTATTATTGTTATTTTACAGAAAAGTGGAGCTATTGTTCTTACCCTCTCTTTATATAAATCAATGAACCCCATCACCTGCTTAGACTGCTGCCCCCACGACCCGAATTACGGATAAGCGGGAGAAAATGAATGAATGAACCCCATCATGGTTTTGGTCATGATCATATTTCTTTCTGTTAAAAACTGTGTCCTTAATTACCTTGGACCAGTTGACCCTTTTCATCACTGTGTCAGGTTTATAGGTCTTCTTGGGCTGTAGGCCATAAGGGAGTTTTGGGACAACAGGTACAGGAGGTAGACCTGGGGCTCCAAAAAAAGGTGGTGGAGGAGGTGCAGATGGCAGAACAAAGCCAGGTGGTGGTGGCGGTCCTGGTGGTGGAGGAGGTCCCATACCTGCTGGAAGAGGAGGAGGAGGAGGAGGAGGAGGTGGAGGTGGAAGAAGTGCTCCAGGAGGAGGAGGAGGAGGAGTTGATGGTCTCTGCAGACAAGCAACACCTTCTGGGAGGCCTCCAGATGCACCCTGGATATAAAAAAACAAAACAAAGTCAAATAAGAATTTTCACTGCAAATGTTAAAATGTGGCAACCCATCCTTTTTCAATTCTGTGGGGTCCATAGGTATGGGTGGAACAATGAAATTTGCATACTGTATTACATACATTATGTGATGGTGCAGAAAACCCATAGTAAATGTCTTTTGGAATAATACATTTTTAAACGAATTAATCACAGTATTGATGTATGTGTTGTGACTTCCTGTGAATTTCATTATTCTTTTTTGGAGAAGAACTCAAAAACTCTTATTATAAACATATATCTTGCCAGTTAAAAGCAATATGACAATAAGTCACTAGTCTCATGTGTATGTAATGTGAGTGGTAAAGAATTTGAAAAACATTTAATGATATATGGATGATTCAATCCCAATGTTTCTACAAACAACTTCCTGTAACACTTTCTACAGATGAGCTGAATGAGTCTTATGCTTTTCTTCTCTATTTATACTAAATCTCTTAGCAAAGTCATATCCTCACATGGGTTTTCATACCATTGCTATGCAGATGACACAGCTAATTCAATCCTTTCCCCAACCAGACTCTCTTGATTCTGCTCAAATCTCAGCTCATTTGTTAAGGCAACTCATCAGCTAAAGCTTAATTCCACCAAAACTATATTGCATTTCATCCCAGGTGATTAATTTCCACTTAAAGACATTGCAATCTCTTTGATTTTGACTTAATGACAACTCTCTGATTTTACCATCGGTAACTGTATTGCTACAAACTCCTTCCCTTCCTCAACCACTGGTCCCACCATCTCTCAAGATGGTGCAAGGAAAACATGCTCCCCGACTCTTTTCTGTTGAGGTGGTGAAATAAATGTCCATTTAATGTTCGAATGGCTGAGTCACAAACAGTCTTCAAACTACATCTAAACATCTAAAGACCTACCTCTTCCAGAGGTTCTTAAATTAACACTTCTTGTTTGAAAATGTTTTTAGTTTTTTTTGTTCGTTTTAAACCAGGGTTGCACAAGCCAGTGCACTTTTAGTGCCGGTCCCAAGCCTGGATAAATGGGGAGGGTTGTGTTTGGAAGGGCATCCAGCGTAAAAACATGTCAAATCGAACATGCGGATCACAAATACGGATGATCCGCTGTGGCGACCACTAATGGGAGAAGCTGAAAGAAAATGAGTGGTATAAACCATGTCCTAATAAACCAGCATAAAAAATATATATATATATCGATGGAGACTTCAAAGAACTTTGTAGGTCGTTTGGATAAGGGCATCTGCCAAATGTCATAAATGGTTTATTGGAAAAGTATATTAAAAGAAATGACTTGTAAACCCCAAATTTCCTATTCAGTTTGTGGTACTATGATGATGAATTCCTCATGTCAGATGTTTGATTATTCCCAATTAATTAACATTAATGTGAACTTTCTTTCACATAACACAATATACATGAGAAAAGTGACACAGTTCCAGATTGTTGGTTCCAATTTGCCATGAATCTGATAAACTGTATACTACATGACATCATTGAAAATAAATGTGAATTTTGGGCTACAACACAATGTACAGTAAAATTTTGTTTTCATGCTATGATATTTTGACTGATGGTATTGTTATGGCCACAGTTTAATATCATAAATTTCTTGAGATCACTGTAACAAAACTTGACAGACAAAGTTATTTAAAAGTATTTCCACCCCTGCGGATAACTCCTTTTAAGTTTGATCCAAATCCATTTCACAAACCATAAATTATGGTGATTTGTTAACATTAGAATTGCAATAGAATTGCTGCCCTTTATACACACTTCAGGTTTCATGTGAATTCTGCGAACAGCATTTTCTGGTGTCATGCACAAAGCCTCTGTGAACTGCACATTCACTGATGCAGTACAACTTTTACCTAGGCAATACAGGAAAATAGCGTCATAACTCTATGCAAATGTATTAAGAAATTATTCTGGACAATGGAGGAGTTATTTGATGATAAAAGGTGTAGATAAAAAAAAAAAAATGGGCAATATACCTGAGTTTGGACACAGTTGGCCATAATTGTTCTTCCAAATAAGTACAAATTTGTGCAAAAATTGGGTCAGAATGTTACATGCTCCCTATACTGTTTAAGCATAGAATAATAATAATAATAATAATAATAATAATAATAATAATAATAAATACAGATATAAGTGGCAATTAGTGAGGTCCAGGCACTTCTTGAAAATAACACAAAGTGTCCTGGTATGATGAAAGTATACAGGAGCAAAGCATGGAACAAAGCAAGCAAAGGTGGTACAGAAACAATTGGGTAAAGTGACTATAATACACATCTAGACCAAATGATGCAGAGGGGAGAGAATGGCCATTATTTAATACCATACCAAAAGAAACACAAGAAAAATAGCCTATTCAAGTTGTGGTCCAGCTAATGTGCCAACTTTGTAAATTAAGAAGAATATAAGGTGGGGATGGCATGGTGCTTAATGTTGCATACCCATTTTAGAAAGAAGGATAAAACAAAAGTCAGGACGACAAATCAAGGGCATTTCAAACAAAACTAGATTCTATGTCTGGAAAACAGCTTATCTTGCAAAGGCAATGACATCTTTTTTGATTGTTTAATTCTGCAAGCAGGCAAACTTCTCACTTTTTGGTTGATAGCAGCCCTAAAGCATTTTAAATTAGGTTAAGTAGGAAACAAAACACATTTTCAGCAAGAAGCCTTGTGCCTGTTAGTCTGTAAAGAAATGAGGAGTGATTTAGAGAGGAAATTCAGTCTCCCATTCTGATGATGGAGAAGAACATAATAGCACAACAAAGCAATTCAGTAGGATAAAATCCTACATTTTAAAGAGAAGATTGGAAGTTGATTAAATCAGCCAGTTTCATATATCTGATAATCCATTTTCAATTTTACAGATTTACTCAATATCCCTGAGCAAGTATATTAGCAGTTACTTTACCAGAAAAAATTGCCTAATGTGAACCCTCAACAAAAAAATTTCTATTCATAGACTTTAAGTGCTCTAACCTATTTCAAGGTATTTTAATACACCAGCAGAACTGAGTAAACCAGTAAAATAAATTAATTAATGAATTAATTAACTAATAATAATAATTGGTCACTGACCGTGTTATGATAATTATGGCGTTTTAATGCATGTATCTCAGAACTATTGTATGCTATACTGTAATGTGATTTTAAATACTGATAAAGACAACACTGTGTGTGTGTGTGTGTGTGTGTGTGTGTGTGTGTGTGTGTGTGTGTGTGTGTGCGTGTGTAAGAGAGAGTGAGAGAGAGGTGAGGTGCAATTTTACCTGATTCTTTAAAGAAATTATCTTCCCCTCCAACTCTTTGATTTTCTCCTTTTGTTTCTGCAGCTCAGCTTGAGCCTCCTGTCGTGCACTGAACTCTTCGTCAAACTAAAAAAAACACACACACACACACATTCATTTTCTAAAACATACCCCTATCTTTCATCAATTACTCCTTAATGGGCAAATCTCAAACAATTATGAAGTTGACTATGTACAGATAGGTGACAAAGGAAAAAACAACAAATTACATACACAACAGCACTAGTCTACAAAATTACATTGCCCTAATTGTGGTGAATTGTGGTGAAGATTATGGTGCCCTAATTGGTGGTAAAGATTATGGTGGTGAAGATTATGGTGGTGGAGAGTGATGTACAACACAGTGGTCATAAAAATGCCATAGCTGATCTTCTGGTTTATTAATGTCAGTGTGCTGCTGGCTTAATGCAGTTATTGAAAACAAATTATATGCGACCAAATATGCTGTATTTGAAGAAGTAAGTAAATAAGTGTTATTTACTTTAAGACTTTAAATACTTCAAATACATGTGAGAATTAAAGGGTTTGTCACAAAAAAGTATACATACAACATCTGTAAATAAGTCTCTGTTTGGATACAAATGTAACTAATTGTCATGCATTCCCAGGATAACACAAACAAGCATACAGAATGGATCAACAATATTAATCCTGCAGATCGTCAAAAATATAATTTAGCTGCGCTGACAGCTATTGATTAGCTGCTAATCAGGCCAAAGCTGTTTTCCTGTTGGTGTTAAGAGTACAGCAGCATAACAATGACCCGAGTACACAGTAATGATCAGCTTTACCTTTTTAGAAAATTCAATCGCTTTCTGTTCACTTTCCTCCAATTTGGCCTTATCTACACACTGATCTAAAAGTCACAGAAAAACACACATATATCATTATTATTATTATTATTATTATTATTATTATTATTATTATTATTACATGGCTATTACACTGTGGATTAACATGAAATATATTATTATAATTATAATAATATAATGTATTAATAATAATATAATTATTACATATTATGACATTTTATATTATGTCACCACATAGTCACATCTTCTGTATATAAGGAGAGAAGCAGCATAACACACTTGCAACTTACCAATGAGTTGAGTGAAGTCTATGTCTAGCCTCTCTCTGTAACCAAAGTCAGGGTCCATTCCACTTCGGTGAAGTACAATCTGAGCAACACATTCTTCAATTACCTTGTAGTATTGAGGTCTAAGTGAGATACAAATGTACACATTTATTAAACTTTTAAACATTTTGTAAAGCATTTTAAACATAAAAATTTTATACATCCAAACATTTTAATAATATCCCATATGTCTGAAACAATTCAGTGTGTAGTTAAATCTGTAAAAAGAGGGCATGAACATACAGAAGGATTGACTATGGGATATGACAAATATGAGCCTGCGTGTCTGAGAGTAAATAGGCTTGGGATTATCAGTTGCCACAGAACATACTGTGTGACCTTTTCTGAGTCACAGTGTATAGCAATTTTAATTAAAACTGACATTTAGCAGATACAATGTTATCTTAATGTAATGTACAAAATGCGAATAATTAGAGTCTTGACTATAAGTATTTGGACAGTGGCTGTGTGTGTGTGTGTGTGTGTGTGTGTGTGTGTGTGTGTGTGTGTGTGTGTGTGTGTGTGTGTGTGTGTGTGTGTGTGTGTGTGTCTCTCTCTCTCTCTAGGGATTTTGTCACAGGTTCAAAGAAATTGGACAATTGACTGATTAGCATTTTTATTGTCAGGGGCCTTATTTCAGATCAGCCAGACAAATAAAATTTGCTTTCCATTTACAGTGAGGAAAATAAGTATTTGAACACCCTGCTATTTTGCAAGTTCTCCCACTTAGAAATCATGGAGGGGTCTGAAATTGTCATCGTAGGTGCATGTCCACTGTGAGACATAATCTAAAAAAAAAATATCCAGAAATCATAATGTATGATATTTTAACTATTTATTTGTATGATACAGCTGCAAATAAGTATTTGAACACCTGAGAAAGTCAATGTTAATATTTGGTACAGTAGCCTTTGTTTGCAATTACAGAGGTCAAACGTTTCCTGTAGTTTTTCACCAGGTTTGCACACACTGCAGGAGGGATTTTGGCCCACTCCTCCACGCAGATCTTCTCTAGATCAGTCAGGTTTCTGGCCTGTCGCTGAGAAACACGGAGTTTGAGCTCCCTCCAAAGATTCTCTATTGGGTTTAGGTCTGGAGACTGGCTAGGCCATGCCAGAACCTTGATATGCTTCTTACAGAGCCACTCCTTGGTTATCCTGGCTGTGTGCTTCGGGTCATTGTCATGTTGGAAGACCCAGCCTCGACCCATCTTCAATGCTCTAACTGAGGGAAGAAGGTTGTTCCCCAAAATCTCGCAATACATGGCCCTGGTCATCCTCTCCTTAATACAGTGCAGTCGCCCTGTCCCATGTACAGAAAAACACCCCCAAAGCATGATGCTACCAAACCCATGCTTCACAGTAGGGATAGTGTTCTTGGGATGGTACTCATCATTCTTCTTCCTCCAAACATGTTTAGTGGAATTATGACCCAAAAGTTCTATTTTGGTCTCATCTGACCACATGACTTACTCCCATGACTCCTCTGGATCATCCAAATGGTCATTGGCAAACTTAAGACATGCCTGGACATGTGCTGGTTTAAGCAGGGGAACCTTCCGTGCTATGCATGATTTCAAACCATGACGTCTTAGTGTATTACCAACAGTAACCTTGGAAACGGTGGTCCCAGCTCTTTTCAGGTCATTGACCAGCTCCTCCTGTGTAGTTCTGGGCTGATTTCTCACCTTCCTTAGGATCATTGAGACCCCACGAGGTGAGATCTTGCATGGAGCCCCAGTCCGAGGGAGATTGACAGTCATGTTTAGCTTCTTCCATTTTCTAATGATTGCTCCAATAGTGGACCTTTTTTCACCAAGCTGCTTGGCAATTTCTCCCTTGCACTTTCCAGCCTTGTGGAGGTGTACAATTTTGTCTCTAGTGTCTTTGGACAGCTCTTTGGTCTTGGCCATGTTAGTAGTTGGATTCTTACTGATTGTATGGGGGGACAGGTGTCTTTATGCAGCTAACGACCTCAAACAGGTGCATCTAATTTAGGATAATAAATGTAGTGGAGGTGGACATTTTAAAGGCAGACTAACAGGTCTTTGAGGGTCAGAATTCTAGCTGATAGACAGGTGTTTAAATACTTATTTGCAGCTGTATCATACAAATAAATAGTTTAAAAATCATATATTGTGATTTCTGGATTTTTTTTTTAATATTATGTCTCTCACAGTGGACATGTACCTACGATGACAATTTCAGACCCCTCCATGATATCTAAGTGGGAGAACTTGCAAAATAGCAGGGTGTTCAAATACTTATTTTCCTCACTGTATAACAAGAAAAGTTACAGCCAAAAAATGCTCCCATACATGCGATTTGAATGATGCGGAAGGTTTATCAAATTCTTCTGCTCCTTCGCTAGTCATTGTTGACTGATTAACATCGCTCATTAAAAATGTAAGATTAATCCACAAGTTACCAAAATTATCAATTCATCTGCGATCATCATGAATCAACTACAATCCATTGGCCCCTACTTCAAACTCACCCTGACCGAACAAAAAGTTTTTTTTTTTTTTTATATTTATGTTTTATTAAATTAAACAAGCACAAAAGTATTATGCTGACAGATTAAGATATATCACATACCTACATTTGGCCGATCAATAACCAGAACATACAATCTTAAAAACTTTAGAGATACATTTTTCAGATATATTTATGTTCTTGCTATAATGCTGGACAAGCCTATCTTTGTTAAGGACTGTGTTCAATTATGTATAATGCTATCTACAAATTGTCTCCAGACATTTTTTATCGAGCTAAAGTCTGTGAGGGTGATTGAGACAGACGGGAGGTGTTCTGACACAGAATTGATTTACTTGAACAGACTGAATTTTCTCAGTGGTAAACTGGTGATTCTTGGTGACATTTGATTAAAACTTGGCTATCGCACCGATCCGCCAAAAAGGCTTCACAAATTGTTCCTGTTATCATACAGGAGCAAAAATAGAATCACAGTATTTGTTTTGACAAAGTCAAATATCACTTACTCTGCACTGCAAATGGTATATGGCAATGACATGAAGACTTTTACAAGAGAAATCTGAGAATGTGTGTTTTTATTTAAGGTACATAAATAAAAAAATGTCTAGAAAAATGTGACTTCATCTTAACCTAATTCTTTAAATGTTCAAGAAAGGTAGGCTGATTTATAATCAGTGCTGTGCCTCTGTATGATTACAGTAGCTGACATCGCTCGACTTTGTCTAGGTTTCCAGCAGTTAAACAAGTTATTATCAGTGCTTTTGTATTTATGTTTTTTTTTTTACATCAGTGACTTAAACATAAATGTATGATGCATTAAACAAAGTAAATTCTGTACATAAAGCATGCTGCAGGGTATATAGATAAGTATATCACCAAAAGCCTGAACTGGGCGATGAGTAATTTTAACCCTATTATTATAGTGAAATGTATAATACACCCAGTATACTTCAGAACTGCATTAAATATCTGTCACTCACTGGGAAAGATTTTGTAAATATGACATTTACTGGATCTGTATGTACTTTGTCCTGTTTTAGGCCTAGGAGTTATGTATGAGAAGAATTAAAAGTATAAAAAGAATACTGAAAACCTTGGTCTAAGAAGGTCTAAGAACCCACCAGCTTTTGTGGCACTGCCTGCTAATACACTCATGGCTAATATACATATTATTACTTTTTATACTCATAATGAGGTATCCTACATTTAATGGCTACCATCTATCTAGCATGGACCAGATAACAATGAAAAGTAAAAGGCTGACCTAGAACTGTCAAACGCTACCCATGTAGACAGCATATGCACCCCTCACTACAGCATCACACTCACTTCTTAGCTTTCTTCCCCCCTTCTCTCTGTCTGGCACCTTCAGTCCTGTCTCTTATCCAACTACACTTCAAGCATGTAATCCTCACACAGACACATCCAAATCTTAGTGCTATATATTTCTCACTCTCATCCACCTCATTTTTATCATGTCCTTCAAGACAGGCTAAAAATGAGGAAAAGGCTAAATAAAATCTAAAAAAGGCTTTATTCATATTTACATTTAAAACTCTTTTAAAGATTAAAGATAAATTTAATAACCACAAGAACATGTTCATGCAAGTTAATCGGCACACATTTAAAAAACAGCATTATTTTGGAAAAAAATGCTCACCTGATATAGTAGTCATTTCTTATGAGCAGCAAGTGCTGAAGAATAGATAGTAAATATGACTCAGAGCCTGTATCTTTTACCATATTGGACAGCATGTGGTAAACCTCATCCATATCAGTGCACAGAGTCAAGGAAGTGTCTGTTTGGGGTGCATCAATCACACAGCATAAGAAAAAATATTAAATTATAGCTGTTAATGTGCAGTGAATAACCTAAGATAGAACAAAGTAAAACATTTATGCTAACAAATTCTAAATTGTTGTTACTTTTAAACCCTCTCTATGTATAAAAGCATTGCTAGAAAAGACTATTACTGGACCCTCTTAAGCAAAATTTTTTAAAGTAATTTAAAATTGATTTTTATATGTTTATTTATTTATAGTGAATTCAAAACGTCCCTCCGCACTGGTGGTGTAGATTTGGTAGTGGAGCTTGTTTTTAAAGCTGCTGATAAATACAAGGATTTAGTTTGTGGAAAATTTCAAGCAGCTTTTCCAAAGACAAGAATGCCACATTGTGATACTGTGCAAGATTTAATATATAAATACATCTTTCAGCTTCTCCCATTAGGGGTCGCTGGATGCCCTTCCTAACGCAACCCTCCCCATTTATACGGGCTTGGGACCGGCACTAAGAGTGCACTGGCTTGTGCAACCCTAATGGCTGGGGTTGGTTCCCTCACAAATACATGATCGAGAATAATTATAAATTCAATTAAAGGATATTTTCTCCTAACTTACTCTACTGCAGAGAGACTGCAGAGAGACTTTTGAATGCGCTGTATTTGTATTTTGATGTAATATGGCAATTAAATGCACTAAATGGGTTTAGTTATCAACTATATTCTTATATGCAAGTTCAACAAAAAAAATTTAATATTTCTAAGAAGAAAAACAAATTACTTGTTAATTTTAATAAAGGCAAAAGTACTTCTTATCTTTTTACTCGAAAAATTGATGGAATAATCGTTAGAATAATTAATTACTACAATAATCGATAGCAGCAGCACTGGTTGGGAAGAACCTTCCAAACAATATCTGATTTCCATTGTATAAGGTTTTTTTATGCTTTAATTTCAGAGAACACTAAGACATTAAACTGTAATTTTCAATAAAAACTGGAAAAATGTAGCTGTTCTGAAACTATTAATTAGTAGTGTAATCAGCTAATAAAGTAGAGGTGGTACCTAAAATATACAAGTAGGTTACAAAAGATCTTCTAGAAATGAAAAAATTAAGATACAGAAAATACAGAACAGAGATTTCTTAATATGAGAAAACAAAAAGGGGCCTTTTTAAATAAAAGACCATTAAAAATACAAAGCAGTATCAAATACATTTCTTCAGTGTATTTGGATACCCAGAGATATCGGAATGGTCAGACCTATACCATGTATTTGTCCACTAAAGTGTATTTTTTAATAAAACTAAAGCTAAGATTAAAAACAGATTTAAAAAAAGATTAAATCATTCTCACTGCCTTCCTATAAGCTTTTGCCAATTGTATAGGCTTATATGAAATCAGCAAGAACAATATAATGAACCAAAATCCCCAAGTACCCAAAATATATGATGTAAAGCTAAAATAAAATAATTAATCCAATGAATATTTTAGATTTTTGATGATACCTGATATTTTAGATTAACTCCTAAACAGCATGAACTATCCCTTTCTCTAACCATTAACAAAAATGGATAGGTGTTTTATTTTGTTGAAAAATGTTAAACTGTCTAAAAATGGTTTTAGACAGTTTATTATTGTGATGTCACTTTAGGCATGTGACTTGCACTGGTAAGTACAGTTTTTCCTCACATTTTTCATTTACAAATTCCAATAATTTTCTAGATTTAAATATGCAGACATCCCTAAAGATTTTTAAGACCATATTCAACAGATGAAATTATTTTAAATTTCCACTATAATATGTGTTAGGTAACAAATATCTCATGAATGTCAGAGATAGAATCACTGTACTTTCATGGAAACTGCTGCATCACAACATATTGTAACAACCAATCACAGCTGTGCAGATGCAGTCTAGCACCAATCTTTTGGCAGTGCTAAGTGTCTGCTTATAACTCCACAAAAAAACACCTTTTGGGCACGTCCACACTAATACATTTTCATTTAAAAGATGCATGTTTTTCTCTCGGTTTTGGCCTTCCATCCACACTGAGACAGCATTTTCAGTGAATAAAAACCATAGCTTTTTGAAAATGCCATTTTCACATCGCATTGTGGACTGTGAAAAGAGCCAAAAAGTAAATAAACACCAGGCAGAAATGAAGTAGGTTGAGGTATCTTACGTTTGGCTCATGTCCAGAACAGGGACACAACTGTTTTTAGATGCATCAGTGTGGATAAGCAAGTTCTTGGAAACGATTGGAAACGAAAGTGTGGATGTGGAGCGATTTTAGAAGAAAAAACCCATTTTCAAATTTATCCGAATTAGTGTAGACACTACCTTAGTTTTATTTATTTTTTTAATTCTAAATTCTTCATTTTATATAAAAAAATCAATAAATACAATACGTTGGACGTGCTAGCGTAACTCTCACCCCACTGTGAGATACCTCACTCTCGTTAGTGGTCAACGGAGTAAAGTTGTCTTAATGTGTATTTTTTTCAGTTTCAAACAGCAATTTTAGTGATAAAAGCATGTCTTCCAAGCACCCGAATTTGTCTCCTGTTTGTAGTGAAAATGAAGAGGAAAGCTTTCAGTTTAGAGCAGAAAATAAAAATTATGAATCAACATGAAGCAGGAAAGACTGTCAAAGTCATAGTAGCAACTTCGACTTATGATATATTTTACTTACGATGGAGTCGTCCTAATGTATCTCCATCGTAAGTAGAGGACTACCTGTATAAGCAAATGGTAATAGACTAATTTATTTTTAAATAAATGACCATCTCACTGGTGTGGTCCCTCGGTGATAAGCAACGTTCTCTCAGCCACTAATTAAAATTCAGCAGCTGCCTGGAGTTGACATTCATGAGAAAAGCACCAAATGAAGCAGAATAGTAAAAAGGTGAAAAGGCTGTTGGGCTGAACAAAACAAAAGTATTTTTTTGCTAATGTGTAATTATTTGGGAAAATTCCTATCTATAGAGAACATTTTTTAAATATACATAACCACATGGAAAGTTATCAGAAGGTGTGAAATACTAAAATGTCAATCTCTTCCTGGAGTCTGCACAGGCTCCAATTGAAAAGGAGGCACTGGATTTAAGGAATTAAGCACCTGAAAGAGACCAGCACATCTCACTCACTAGCTGCTGTTCACGGAAAAGAAATTGCTGTGAAAAGGATATTCCATTTCTGTGCGGATGTCATCTAGCCGGTGAGACAGCTCAATAGAATCCTCCTCCTTATTCTCATTGAACACCTTCAGCTGAATGTCCAATTCTTCTGTCTCTTTTAGTTCCTGTCATTACAGAAGCGGTGAAAATGAGTATGTAAAATCATTAAAAAAACAGCAGGGATGTACACATAGAGGTTACCTATATCTCCATCCAAATTGTTGTCAATTGAATCTAAATGATGTATTATTTAAATATACCACAATTACAGTAGATTAAAGTTTCTGATTTTACAAGTGCATTTGACTGCTCATAGCTATGGTGCCCTAGTCCTATTCTATATTTTTGGATTCCATGGTGGGGATGGAACACCTACACCTGCAAATATAAATATAAATAAAAAGTGAAGTATGTATATATGCACTATTATGTACCTTAAAATTCTGCAGCTTTCAATGACACAAATGGCTTTTAGGAAAGCTATCTTATAAAAACATAGAATTGAAGGAAAATTCACAAAAGGGAACAGCACACACACATACAGAAACGCAACCACTTAAATAACTAACTAATATTAAATAAATATAAACAAAACTAAGATTTATTTCGATTGCAATTTAAAGAACAATAGAACAAAAGTAGAAAACCCATAATGACTACGAAACATATGATACAATATAAATGGAAGCATAGAAGAAACGAGCATAAACACAGCTCTGACGATGTATAAAGTTGTGAGTGTCAAGTGTTTAAAAAGATCCAGAGAGTGTAAAAAAAAATGGTAAAATCTTTTGTCAAATTCTTATCAAATACTAAAATAGTATAAAAGGGAATTATACTTTAAAAAAATGACATAAAAAAACTCACTGGCAGGATCTTTTTCAGTCCACAGCGCAGAAACTCATTCCGTAAATGGATTCTGAAGTCCAGATCATCCGGAGAAGTTACCAGGGCATTGATTAGCTGCATACAGGCTGTCTGTGTTTGTAACACACACACATACCCAATACACACATACACAAACAAAAATTTTAATACAGACACAGTCTAATCCGATTATCCGATTACTCGAATAATCGATAGAATAATCTTTATAATACTCAATTACTAAAATAATCGATAGCAGCAGCCCTGGTTGGGAAGAACCTTCCAAACAATATCTAATTTCCATTGTAGAAGTTTTTTCTATGCTTTAATTTCAGAGAACACTAAGACATTAAACTGGAAAAATTTAGCTGTTCTGAAACTTTTAATTATTAATGTAATTAGCTAATAAAGTAGAGGTGGTACCTAAAATATACAAGTAGGTTACAAAAGATCTCCTAGAGATGAAATAATGAAGATAACAACCTTATAAAGTAGATGCTACCAACATGTTTATATAATTATATTTGTGTGATAAGTAAAAAGTAAAAAGAATTCTATGTAAAACAATGAAATATGATATACTGTATGTACTGTATAAGACAGGATGAAGGAGAAGTGTCTCAACAACAAACAGCTAATAGCATGCACATCTATTTAGTACATTTTTAAACCACTCATAGTGAAGATGTAGAAGGGATGAGTTAAGATATACTAAAACAAATATACAGATATACTAAAACCATTGATAGTTTTGAAAAGCTCTAGATTGAACAGGCCTTCGCTGGCTGTAAAGTGACTCCTAGATGAAGCAACATGAGGAATAATGTATAAAGAATAACTGTCATAAAGAATCCTCAGAAACACTTTCAAAGAAAAAAGAAAGTAAAAATAAAGGGGGAAAAATCCCTTTGTATTGGAACTCTTTCTTCATGCTCACTGTCAAGTCTTCCATTATTTTATTTAAAGAGTTTAAGGGCCTAACGTGAATAATCTAAGGTCAAACATTTCCTGCAAGTAGTTGTGAATAAAGTAAGCAGCTCACAATTAGAATTCTGGTTTATAAATATTTTTTTATTTTTTATTTTATGGTAAATTATTTATGAAGTGGAAGTTAACAGTAAAGAACAACAGAACTGGTACAGAACAACATTTGTTTATCCTTTAAAAAAGTTGTTTGCAAAAACAAACTAAAAAATCTTCTCAAAACACAGATTGCCTACATACTCACATATATGGTAAAAAAAAAATACCACACATGTAAATTACCAGGCATTTGCACAGCACAGCTGTAAATTGGTGATGATTACAAAACTGTTCATTAAATTAAATTAAACTATTAAATCTAAGCTAACAGAGCTAAAACTATAAGTAAAGCATATTATTTCTTAGAAGAATTTGGTTAAATAGCATAACAGCAAATGAAAAGGTGCCATTAATATAGCATTAACACAAAATTACTGGGATTAACAAAGTTTTTTATACATTTAAATGTAATTATAATACATAAGCTGAATATAAAATTGCAGAAACTCATAAAAAATATGAACTGAAGTGAAATAAATTGAGATAAAGTTTATCAATATATTTTTCTATTAATTAGCATTTGAAAACGCTGGGGCATAGTCTTTTTCAGACAACCAAAATATACGAAAAGATATACTTAAATCGTTTACACAAGACAATAT
The DNA here is from genome assembly GCF_946808225.1 of Silurus aristotelis. Classification (NCBI taxonomy): domain Eukaryota; kingdom Metazoa; phylum Chordata; class Actinopteri; order Siluriformes; family Siluridae; genus Silurus; species Silurus aristotelis. The sequence continues at coordinate 12,333,980 of NC_139587.1, read as the reverse complement.
GTTATTTCATGCGCATTCTGAAAGTCTGAAAACTTTCATGAAAAGCTAATGATAAACCTATTTTCTTGTGTACATGATTTAAGTATAAATTTATTCATATCTAGTTTAATAAATGCAACCAAATGTCTGAACACCTGCACTGGCAAGAAAAAAACTAAACAGACGAAAATAATTTTTAATCGCATTAAAAACCCCGACCTTGTAGCCCTTCACAGGTTTTTATAGTTCTTAATTTCTTGTAATGTTATGCAGCTGCAAAGTGTTTTTATTCACACAGCAATTAGTAATTTACAGTTAAGAATCTACTTCACTGCAAAAAAAAGACTTGGTCTGTACAGGAATTTTTAAAGTGAAGAGAGGATGCTAAACTCTCCATCATGGCATGTATCTTCTTAAAATGAAAGTGTGATTATTGTGAATATTTTTGTCTTACTGATGAATTTCGGCCTAGTGAGACCAACAAGCTTATATAGGTGGTATGGTCAAGTGTCCACATATTTATGACTGAATGGTGTTTACATGCAAATTAAAGATAATATAATACACTAATCATCAGATTATACTAAGGCACCCATTCCCAAAAAATACAATTTGTATAAGAACAATAATGTAATAACATTCAAAGGTTGTTCATTCAATGTTCGTATCACATAAGCTTAAATTAATTACATAAATTGTTAGCTAAGAAACTTATATAATTGTTGATTTGATGAGGATTTCTGCAAGGATGTTTTAACATTAATGAAAGGAATCCAGGTGTGAAGCATTTTAACTTTAAGAGGGAAAGACAGGTTGGTGAAAGAAGAGCTTTTGTAGCTTAGCCTAAATAGCCTCACGATTAGACTGCCACTGACAGCAACACATTAGTATCCAAAACTTTAAAATGTTAGTAAAATCATTGTGTGTGTGCGCAACAACACTGCATTATAATAACTGCAAAACTAAGAACAAACAACATTATGACAATCCAATATATTACTGAAAAAAAAAATGTTCAATGGAAGAAAAAGAAAATATAGATTTTATTCAAATCAAATATAGTATAGACATTATTTAGTGAGGGCTGTAAGAACGAGTTGTATGGGAATTAGCAGTCATCATGTTGTTACTTTATTTTCTTGCAAAGGACAGAGAACTGACCTGAAGCTGCTGAGCTTCGTGGTTCTCTAAACCCTCTACGATTGAAGTGAATCTCTCTTTGTTATTTCTCTCAGCTGCAATTGTCATGGCTGCCAGGATCTTATCCAGACTAAGAACAATAAAAAAAAAAGGCATTAAAAGACATAGCATTAGCAATTTATATAAATCAATGGGGGGGGGGGGTTGTTTACATTTCCTTCCCTTTTCTCAGTAATAATATTACTATATTTTTCTATTTTAGTTTCTATTGAAACTATCTCATGTTTTCTATATTTATTAGTGGTGTCTGCTACACAGGATGTCACCATATAATTATACTATATCATATAATAACAACAATAATAATAATAATAATAATAATAATAATATGAAGAAGAAGAAGTCTGACTGCATACTGTAAAATACTATGTAATTACAATGGTGCCTGGTGCTAAACTGAGCAATCTTACAAAACAATTACAAAACAGTCCTTTGTTATAACATATTGGATAGAAACGGAACAACACAATAAACTTACATGTTTTCCTCTCCAATAATACAGACTGCAGACAGGATCTTCACAATCTCTGTCATCATATTCGGCTGTTTAGGATCAATAGCCCTGGCCAGTAGGAGTAGGCTTCGCTCATCCCCAAGTATCCTTTGCAGTCCATACTGAAATTGTCAACAGCTCACAAGTTTATATTAATTACACCATTAAAAGAAAAACATTTCAAAAGAAGTTATAAGCAGTGGTTTTGACAGAAATAATATGTACCAAGTAATGTGTACAAGGCACTTGATTTTTATAAGGCAAAAGGAGTGTTACTAGGAGTAAAAATTAAACAGATTTATAACATAACCAAATTCTCCACTTTTAATAAGTAATTACGTTGGTAAAGTCAAAAATTAAGACACCATATGGGACCACTATACAGTATAATTAAATATATTAAAAATATTTCACATTTGGATTAAAATGACAAAATCGAAATAGAAACATCTGAGTGGTATTCTCTCTTTAGGTGCCTACTGTTTTCAGCCAATTAAAATATCACAAATGAAAAATGCATTTGAAATCCTAAGTTTGCTTATTTCTATTTATGAAACTCTTGCACACATATAATCTATACTATAATCTCAAAAGCATACCCAGAATATTAACTCTGAATACATGTAAATATCACATGCCTGCTGCATACTGACTTTTTATTTTTTTACATTGTTTCTTTTAATTTAAATTTTTTATTTTTCAAAAAGTTAAATTAATCCATCCAGTTTTATGCTGTATTCATCCACTTAGCACACCTGATTGTTCATAAAGGCTTTGAGGCACTGGATAAGTTTGTGTTGGTTCTTCTTGTCAATGACCTCTTGTCTGGAAAAAGTGAGATAAACAGTTGAATTATCAATGGTGCTGCAGATAAAATTGCTCAAAATATTGACAAAATAAAAATACATACTGTTTCTTGTCAATAAGTCTCTCCAGCACATCCAAAAGCAGTCCAAGACCCTCATGGCCGAAATTGTTCACCCAGCTAAAAAAAGAAATTGAAACAAGCAAAAAACACTATATAAATATATGCCTGTATGCTTTTACTTAACAGTTGCCCGTTATTGTTACAAGGTTGGACAAATTAACACGTCTGCAAATAAACCTGGACTGAAAATAAGCAGGGATTTGAATTCCTGACATCCTGGAAGAGACTACTTCCTCTCATGATAGGAATGTATCTAATAATTGTATAGATAATGGTGATCAGTCAGAATGTTTGGGTATTATGCGCTGTACTAGACACAGTGTTTAAAAACCATACCATCTTAAGCGTTAAAAAAAAAGAACGACTTCACTAGCAGCAACTAACGGAAAGAGAGCTAAACAAAATTCTCATTGCTCATCACGAAGTAAAGTTCAGAAAAGTCATTGACCGATACCAACAAACAGATACTCATATTTGATCTGAAGAAATAGTATAAATGCAGCCCTGGTAGTGCCCCTTCCTTCTAAATAGTGGGCCTAAACACTTTCAAACAGTGGACAATGTGGTGCCTCTTTTGCCCACTGCATCATTATGAGGTCAAATAAAAAATACTTTTTTACTTGTATTGGGGCAGTGGAACTAAAACCAAAGTCAGAGTTTGCACAGTAGAGAAGTGGGGCAGTTTGTGTGCCTGATGGCCACTAATACATGTTATAAACATGCTTTTTTTTCAGGTCAGAATTAAGCACTCTCGTCATCTTCATAAATTAAGTCCACACAAAAACAGTAATTATTATGTTAAATTACGTCAGATGAAATCAGTAGGTGCAGTGCTTTGGGTAAAAAACAATATAATTTAAAATACTTGGTTTGTTCAGATGTAATTGCACTATGTTACTGAACATCTTTTTTTAGCACTTCAGGAAAAAGATGGCTCCACGAACTGAAATCCTGCAGGCACTCCAAAAACTGCTGCAGCCATTTAGTTCTTTAACTGTATCTCCCGTCGCCGTGCCACAGGACACTCACAAAAATGGTCTCCACGGACAATCCAAGCCCTTCATGTTGCTCATTGCTGGTGGATGATTGCTTGGTGGCAGTTCCTAGTTTAGATGTTCCTGGTTGTTCCTGTTCTTGCTGTCTCTTCTCCGCCTAACCCTGCAAGTCCCAGCTCCATAGAAGCAAGGTGCAGGGGTACAAAAAAGCCCTATAACCTGGTTTTGTCTACATGTTTCCTTCACCCTTTCTGCTTCATCTCTGAAGTGTCCTTTAACTACATCTCTCTACATACAGTGAGGAAAATAAGTATTTGAACACCCTGCTATTTTGCAAGTTCTCCCACTTAGAAATTATGGAGGGGTCTGAAATTGTCATCGTAGGTGCATGTCCACTGTGAGAGACATAATCTTAAAAAAAAAAAAATCCAGAAATCACAATGTATTATTTTTTAAGTATTTATTTGTATGATACAGCTGCAAATAAGTATTTGAACACCTGAGAAAGTCAATGTTAATATTTGGTACAGTAGCCTTTGTTTGCAATTACAGAGGTCAAACGTTTCCTGTAGTTTTTTACCAGGTTTGCACACACTGCAGGAGGGATTTTGGCCCACTCCTCCACACAGATCTTCTCTAGATCAGTCAGGTTTCTGGCCTGTCGCTGAGAAACACGGAGTTTGAGCTCCCTACAAAGATTCTCTATTGGGTTTAGGTCTGGAGACTGGCTAGGCAATGCCAGAACCTTGATATGCTTCTTACAGAGCCACTCCTTGGTTATCCTGGCTGTGTGCTTCAGGTCATTGTCATGTTGAAAGCCCCAGCCTTGACCCATCTTCAATGCTCTAAATGAGGGAAGGAGGTTGTTCCCCAAAATCTCGCAATACATGGCCCTGGTCATCCTCTCCTTAATACAGTGCAGTCGCCCTGTCCCATGTGCAGAAAAACACCCCCAAAGCATGATGCTACCACCCCCATGCTTCACAATAGGGATGGTGTTCTTGGGATGGTACTCATCATTCTTCTTCCTCCAAACACGTTTAGTGGAATTATGACCCAAAAGTTCTATTTTGGTCTCATCTGACCACATGACTCTTTCCCATGACTCCTCTGGATCATCCAAATGGTCATTGGCAAACTTATGACATGCCTGGACATGATGGTTTAAGCAGGGGAACCTTCCGTGCCATGCATGATTTCAAACCATGACGTCTTAGTGTATTACCAACAGTAACCTTGGAAACGGAGGTCCCAGCTCTTTTCAGGTCATTGAACAGCTCCTCCCGTGTAGTTCTGGGCTGATTTCTCACCTTCCTTAGGATCATTAAAACCCCAAGAGGTGAGATCTTGCATGGAGCTCCAGTCCGAGGGAGATTGACAGTCATGTTTAGCTGCTTCCATTTTCTAATGATTGCTCCAATAGTGGACCTTTTTTAACCAAGCTGCTTGGCAATTTCCCCGTAGCCCTTTCCAGCCTTGTGGAGGTGTACAATTTTGTCTCTAGTGTCTTTGGACAGCTCTTTGGTCTTGGCCATGTTAGTAGTTGGATTCCTACTGATTATATGGGGTGGACAGGTGTCTTTATGCAGCTAACGCCCTCAAACAGGTTCATCTAATTTAGGATAATAAATGTAGTGGAGGTGGACATTTTAAAGGCAGACTAACAGGTCTTTGAGGGTCAGAATTCTAGCTGATAGACAGGTGTTCAAATACTTATTTGCAGCTGTATCATACAAATAAATAGTTTAAAAATCATATATTGTGATTTCTGGATTTTTTTTTTTAGATTATGTCTCTCACAGTGGACATGCACCTACGATGACAATTTCAGACCCCTCCATGATTTCTAAGTGGGAGAACTTGCAAAATAGCAGGGTGTTCAAATACTTATTTTCCTCACTGTAGGTAGAACCTTTCATCACTCTAGACTGAGGCAAAACCCGGGCAAGTTATTATGACCAGATTAAAGCCCAGAGCTCAGGTAACATTCCCACAATGTCTGTCTTCCTCTACACCATCACATTTTATACAGGGGAGCAGCAATTTTTTTTTTAAACAATCCCCTACATACAACAGAAATATATTACTGTTGAAAATTAAAAAAGGGCATTCAAACTATTCGAGACTTTGGTTCTCTAAATAGCACATAAGTTACTGACCTGACAGGATTGCTGGTTAGAGACACGCGCAGAGACTCAAGGCAGTTGAACAACCTCTCCTCATTAATGCCAGAGCGCAGCTCATGCACATATTCCTGTGATGACAGCGTGCACTCATGCTTGCTGTTTCTCAGCCCTCCCTGCATTAATAAGACAAAAGATAAAAAAAATACAAATTAAAAAAACATTACAAATTAAGTTTTGACACTCAACACCCACTTAAATACATTAATTGTATCCTTTAATTTCAGCATTCTGCATCAGACTGGTTGACTACAAGTATATCATTAATATTACATATTATTTTTAGAATATTTATCAGTCATTCTAATGTCAAACTGTTTTCATTCCCCAAAAGTATGTAAAACCTTCTAATAGACTATCTATTTAAAAATCCATGAATTACAAGATTGGGATTCAAATCAGTAAATGCAAACCTGAAAAAAGTATTTTTGACGACAAAAGAAATTATTATTCTCTAATATGCCCTGGTGCATCATTCTATTCAAATTATTATATTATATTATTACAAACCTTCTTCCTCCAAACATGAGTTGAATTAGTGAAAACAATTTTGGAATTATAAGACCCACTTACACTGTTCAAACAGAGTTTTGATTCATCTGCTTCCTTTATAAATGTAAAAGTGAAATTTATAGTTCTGGTTTCTCTCTTTTCTCCCTAATCATTTTTCATCATTTGAGTACGGTGGCCGAGAAGTGCAAAAAACATTAACAAATCCGAAAACACTAACAAATCCAAAAACAAAATAACAAATCCAAAAACACAACGACAATTCAAACAAACCTGTCATTCAAGATATACAGAAAGTACAACAATCCTTTAAAAAATGTATAATAATAATAATAATAATAATAATAATAAAAATAAAATTAAATAAAAAAAAGGCTAAAAATAAACAAGAGCTTTGGTTTTTCTATTTTTTTCTATCATATTTTTCTATAAAGGACAAAAGAATAATTGCATTTTTTTAAATCACTTTAAGGGCTTTTGTGAAAGAAAGAAATTTGTTATAAAATGCAAAAAACGTTGGTTTTACTTTCAAGTAGTTCGATTTGTGTATATAAAATTTTCCCATTAGAAGTATATTATTAACAAGAAAGTCGTCTTTGTTATTGTTCATTACAAGTCCAAAGATAATGTTCTTCACACTGAAATTTCTTGGATGGGGAACCTTTGGGTAAAGCCAGTTATGGATATCAGACCATAAAGCGTCTGAAGTACAACAGTCTGCGGCAGAAGAAAGTTGTAATGTATGTGTAAAAGTGTACAAACTAATCTTTATTCCAAGATATACTGCAGCATTTCCAAAATCACCGCATTTGAATGTCCTTCCTCAAAGAAGCTTTGAATTAATTCCATTTTCTCCTTGCTTGCCAATATTTACTTTACTGTCACTGTTAATTTCTTATATTTAAAGGTGCACTTATCGAAATACAAAATAGTTTAAAGTAAACAGAGAACTTTACACATGTACAAGAAACAAAGTTATAAGATTTCATACTTCCTGTATATCTTGAATGACAGGTGTCTCGTCCAATGATCGGTAAGCTTTCCATTCACAAACTATACCTACCTCTTCCAGTTTGTCTGAATTGTTGTGTTTTCAAATTTGTTATTATGTTTTTGCATTTGTCATTTTGTTTTCAGATTTGTTAGTGTTTTCGAATTTGTTAATTTGTTTTCTGATTTGTTAATTTGTTTTGCACTTCTCAGCCACCGTATTTGAGATTCTGGTGCGAAAATTTTCAGTGATACACATTTTCTCAAGAAAGTAGTTGTGCATCCATTTACTTTCTACTTGTTCACTGTCAAAGTAATTGTACCAACATGAATGTTCAATGTCTGCATAAATAGTTAATTAGCTTTTCTATTTTCTAGCTGTCTATGAGTACTTGTTCTGTTGTTTAAAGTGTTGTTCAAAGTCTTTTACAATGACCTTCTTAGAAATTCAATATTATTTAGTAAGCACAAAAACATTTTATATTTCCAAACCTTACTTTTCAGAAAGATGTATGTATGTCAGTAAAGAAAGCAACATACAGTATGCCTGTAATGTTGCATGTATAGATGCAATTTAACAATTTCCCTATGGGATCAAAAAGTATTATCTGAAGTCTGAAAATGCCACTTACTGCAACGAGGACCACCACCACTTATGCAGCGCACACACAAATTTACATCTAGTCCCATGCAAAGAGACACGCCAGTTATAAGTTTTTTTTTTTTTTTTTTTTAACAATTAAAGCTCCAAGGATACATATGATTGCTTTTTGCTCTGTAGTTTTAGCCAATTGGCAAGTGGGTGAGAAGTGCAACACCCAAGCTTTGTGCATAACATTAATTAATGTCTACTTATTTTATTATTGAAAGTAACAACTAGAAAGCAGTACAATGACAAGGTACACCGGCTCTCTTAGGTTTATTGCTGTATTAATATGTATGTAATTAAACCTACTGTACACCAAATAGCCCAATGCTTTATTGTTTCTGGAATTGCTTTGAATAGCTGCACATTTATGCAATTTGTAATACATAACACCACTTCTTAAAATGTTTTGATCATTTCAACTGCACAAATTATATATAAATAAATTATATGATATTTTCTACTAGACTTACTCTTAGAGCTTGGGTATAAAAAGACTTTTACCTGCCATTCAGCTGTGGAAAAATTAATGACAAACTATAAAGTCTGTATGGACACTTCCTGACTGACATAAGGAGTTTCTTGTTGCAGCCAGGTTCCCAAAAGCATGATTAAGTGACATTGACCTGCAGCTAAAAAGTTCAACACCTGCAGCTAAAAAGCCAAACATTGGAACAACATGATATAACAGAGAAAGGTTTTAAAACATGCATTCTTGAGAGATTGTGAGACAAGTCGAACACTTGCAGAAAATTGGAGGGAGCTAAGCGCAGTACAAGGTGTTTTAAGTGCTTGAGGTAAATAGGTGCTAAATGGCTTCGGCTTTGTAGGTAAACGTCAGTGTTTTAAATATGATTCCATATTTAGGAAATTGGAAGCCAATTAGCATGTCAGATTAACAATGTGTGAAGAAAAGGACAGTTGCTTGTCTAGTTAGCCCAAAGTTGCACACAGTGACTGAAAGTGAGATCAGAGATTTGTCCATAGAGATCACAAGATCTTGATGTGGGGATGAAGAATCTGGGATGAACAACAGTTAGGTTTTGCTGGGATAAGGATGAGATAACATTGCCAAGAGGTTGGTGGGTATACAGTTTGGTATACAGTAGATAAGAACAGGTAAGGACCAAGTACTGAATCTTGTGAGGCACCTGTGTAAAGACTGTGGATCAGACTTGGAGCAGATGTGGACTCCCATGTTAACTTATACAACCCAACTTCTAAGGAGAAAGCAAACAACTGACATGCTGTACCATGAATACAAATAATCCATAGGATGGGCAAGAGAGTCAAGTGGCTGGCTATGGCTATACCTGTGAGAAATATAGAGACAGTTGTTTATAAATAGTTGTCATGTTAGGAGTGGAAGTGCAAGTGCATTGGAAAATATATATATTTTATACTCTTTTTTTATAGTGCAAGCATAAAAATATCTAATAAACTCAAAAAGAACAAGGAATAGCATTACCTAAGAAGGAAGCTAAGACTAAGGAAAACCGAAAACCAACATGGAAGACGTGAGTGCTGTAAAAGGTGTGACTTATATACAAGTGCTATTTGCCTGACAATGTGTTTCAGGTGTGAGTGATGACAGCTACATGTGAACAAGACATGATGGTGCAGTTACTGATGAATTGTAGCCCTGACAACAGTCCATTCAAGGATTTTTAAGGTAATTTTTTTTTATTAAAAAAAAGTATTATTATTGGTTTCTTTAGGATCGGAATTACCATTGCTTGTTTAGAAAATTGTTTTTGAAACAAGAGAGAAATCACTGAGTGTGTAGTATATTAATTTCTCATAATAAACTTTCTTTCGGCTTCTCCCGTTAGGGGTCGCCACAGCGGATCCTCCGCACGTTTGATGTGGCACATGTTTTACGCTGGATGCCCTTCCTAACGCAACCCTCCCCAATTTATCCAGGCTTGGGACCGGCACTGAGAGTGGCTGGGGATGGTTCCCTGACCGGGGATCTAAGCCGGGTTGCAGCGGTGAGAGCGCTGTATCTTAACCACTAGACCACCAGGGGACCTTAATTTCTCATAATAAAAGGTGGCAAAATCTTCAGCAGTTGGGAAGGACAGATGATCAGGATCCAGTGACTTAAGCATTGAAGAAAACATGCTATAGAGCTTGAAAGGTGCAAAGGTTTCCAGCTTTTGTTTATAGGAGCAGCATGCAAGTAATTTCAAGTGAGACTATAGAAAGAAAACAGCACAGAATGAAACCAGATCAATTTCAAAGTATGATTTCTTTCACATTCTCTCTGCTGTTCGTAATTCTCCATGGTTTATCATTAACAATGATGACAGCCAAAAGCAACAAATGATAATGTCCTTGGTTTAGAATATATAGAACAGAGGAGTTTAATGGATGAGGAAAGTAAGGAGAGGATATTGGACTTTGAAAGGACCTTATCGCTTCTTCCAAGATAAAAAATTTGAGGACTACACAACTTTATTACTACTAGAAGTACATTATATTAGCAGAATATGGTAAAAAAAAAAATACAAAAATTTAAATAAAAAAACTTCCCGTGGGCTCACCACCTGCAGGAGGGACCGTAAGGGACCGGTGCTGAGAGGATTGGGCAGCAGTCGAGGGCCTTGACAGCCCAATCCCTGGACACGGAGAAGTGTCTGGGGGGAATCTGCTTAGACTGCTGCCCCCGCGACCCAAATTACGGATAAGCGGGAGGAGATGAAAATTTAAAAAAATTAAATAAATAAAAAGAAATAAAAAACACCAGCCTAAATTAATTCATGTATGAAGGGCAAGCAAGTCAAAGAAAGCTTTTTTTTTTTATATCTGCAGATTACTAGATCTCAACCCACACACACTGAAGGGGTTTTCAGAAAGGCAAAAGAGAAAACATCTTCGATGCATTCTGACATCTGGACAGATTGCCTGACTAAAGAAGCCTGCAACCAAAAGAATTTACCACCTTCGATATGTCATTCTAGCTGTAAAAATGTGCAACAATGTCTCAACTCGCCATTGCGAAGCGCACACACACCAAGAGAATCCACGGCCACTTTCAAGGCAGAGGAGACACCAGGCGCATGTGGCAGGGCATTCAAGCAGTTTGAGGTGCAGAACAACATGGCGGCGAGGAAGACCACTCCTCCTCCAAACGACCAGGTGTTCTGTCTATCCCCAGCTAAAGTAAAGAAATCTCTATTCAGAGTTAACCCACAAAAGTCTGCAGGACCAGACAACAGTCCTGGCAGAGTGCTCAGGGAATGTGCAGAACAGCTAGCGGATGTCTTCACGGACACCTTCAACAGCTCCCTGAGCAGCGCAGTTGTTCCTACGTGCCTTAAGACAACAACCATCATCCCTGTGCCAAAAAAGTTTACAGTCTCCTGCCCATCGGGATGAAGTGCTTTGAGAGGCTCATCATAAGGCACATCAAGACCCAGATACCACCCTCACTGGACCCCATGCAGTTCACGAATCGGCCAAACCGGTCCACGGACTACACCTCTCCAAGACTCTCCATCTCGCCCTTACCCACCTGGACAATTAAATGTTTATAGACTTCAGGTCAACAATCAACAGAATCATCCCTCAGCACCTTAGTCTACTAAACCTGAACACCTCTCTCTGCAACTGGATCCTGGACTTCCTGACTGGGAGACCTCAGTCAATCTGGATCGGGAACAGCATCTCCAGCACCACCACACTGCGCACTGGGGCAACCCTTAGGGCTGTGTGCTTAGCCCACTGCTGTTTACTCTGCTGATTTACGACCGTGTAGCAATGCACAGCTCAAATCACATCATCAAGTTGCCGATGACACGACCGTGGGGGGTTTATCAGCAAAAATAATGAGTCAGCATACAGAGAGGAGGTGCAACAGCTAACAGCCTTGTGTAGAGCCAACAACCTGTCTCTGAACGTTGATAAAACGAAAGAGATGGTTGTTGACTTTAGTAGAGCACAGAGTGGCTATTCTCCACTGATCATCGATGGATCCTCAAGAACACCAAATTTATTGGTGTTCATCTGGCGAAGAACTTCATCAGCACTCAACACCAGCTTCATCACCAAGAAGGTCCCGCAGCGTGAGAAGGCTGAGAAAGCCTACCTGCCTTCCACCCTGTTATCTCCCCTCCATCACGAACATTTACACAACACGCTGCATCCACAAAGCGAACGGCATTGTGGACAAACCCACACAAACCTTACACACACGCTTTACTCTCCTAACATTAGGGAAGCGGTTCCGAAGCCTTTAGGTCTCACATCCAAACTATGCAACAGCTTTTTTCCCCTTAAACCATTAGACTCCTCAACACAGAACTGAACTGAAACTCACACTAACTCAACTGTGTGTTACAGAGCTGCTACAAATCTGATCTCAAACACATACTCATTTTACACATCCATGTCTTAAACACCACCCAAATTATATAATTTTATTATTACATAACTGTTTACATGCTGTTTTTTGCACATCCATTTAACTGCTGCTTTTGCTGTTATGCACAACCCTTTGTGTTTACATTTTGTGTTTATTTACAAGCACCCTTGTATACAGTTCTCTGTGTTTTGCACACGGTACTGTATAACATACAGTAGGTTTACTGGCAGTGATATTTTGTGTTTCCTGTATTTTCCCACACTGTCTTTTGTTGTCTATTTGCACTGTCTTGTCCTGCACTTTTAGCACCAGGTTGCACACGATGCACTTTATGTGGCAAGGACAAATTACTTTAGTCCTTAGCTCTGTGTTCTGTTATGTAGCTCTATGTTGTTTTATGTAGCACTAAGTTTCTGGAGGAACATTGTCTCATTTCACTGTGTACTGCATCAACTTGAAATGACAATAAAGTCTTCTTGACTCTTGACTTAACTTGGAATGTAGCACATTCTCTGCCATTAATTAATAAATATACTGTTTGACTGCAATAATCTCTCATTTATGTAAATACAACAAAGACCAAAAAAAACCTAATGCTTTTTATAAAGTTATGTTCTAGAGGTATATTGTTGTTGTTTTTTTACAAAACTTAAAACAGTGGACATTAAGTCTAAGGTTATTATTAAGTAACTAGAATAATGAGACCTCAGCTATAAAGCTGGCTGAGCCTACAGTCATAACCAGAACTTTAAACCATGCCAGGTTGCACACTACACATTTCCATTTCTACGCAAGTGCAATGGCAGGGACAAATAAAACATGCAAAAGAGAAAACTTGAAGCTTGCTGGACACATGTTGCTTGATTATTTGAAAGATTTCTCTACACAGATACCTGGTCTCTTACAGTATGTATTTTTCCTTGCTGTCCACTCTAGCTGTACCAAGACACTAACAATATTTGTTCAATTAAAAGAGACTTTATCAAAAATGTATTTCTTCATTTTGACATATGATTTGAAGAAAGAATTTAAGAATTATTTACCAGATTGGGTTATGGTTCATCTAATAGAAAAGAAAGTTTCCTCCATGTAATAAGCTGCTGTGTGATGAGTTGTGCTGACACATAAAAACGTGTACATGCTTACAAAAGTAGAGCCTCCTGTTTTAACTGATGAGCAATGCAAGCAGTGAACCTGTCTTTCTCCTGCTTGGTGATTATCAAAACAGAAGCCAGCATTAATCTGTGATTTTAATGACACCCATCATATATTTTTTTTATCTGTTTTAAATCATATTAAGATGTTACATCAAGCATCTAGTGTATTTATATTCTGTGTATGTGTCTTTACTCATACATTAGATAGCTTTGGCCCCAAGGAACATGTGGTTAATGTCTTGCTATTATCTTACAGTGTACTGGGAAACCTAATCAAATTGTGCCCTTGGTTCCTATTCATTCTACCCCTGTAACTGGAAATCTTTACAGACTTGTTTGCTGACTGTGTTAGTCTTCTGCCTAGAATTGTCTGAAATCTATGCTTACCAAACATGCACATGTTACTTTTGCTTCTGTTGCGGATGATAACAAAATCACAATCCACACTTTAAAACCCAAAGTTTAAAACTTCCATTTAAGAAGTTTGCATGTATTGTATTTGTCTGTGTGTATAAATGGCATAGAAGCACAGTTTTCTACTACACACACTAGGCAAACATGATGCTTGTGGTGTTTTTATCTCACTATATACAGTAAGGGCTGCTATGAAAGAGACACTTTACCAGCATTTCACAATTTAATTTCATAAAAAATACTATTGCTAGATACACACTGAAACACAAAGGTCTTTATTACATGTCAAAATATAGGTTAGTTTAAATTGAATCATTTGTTTTTGAATTTCTTTGGATCTCGGTATGATGTCTAGCATTTGAGGATCTTTTGGTCTACTTCACTTTGTCAGGCAGGTCCTATTTAAGAGATTTCTTGATTGCGAACAGGTGTGGCAGTAATCAGGCCTGGGTAATTGAACTCAGGTGTAATAAACCACAGTTTTAACAGGGGCCAAAAACTTTTTTACACAGGGCCGTGTAGTATGGGATTTAATTTTCCCTCAACAATAAAACCCTGCAAGTTTGATAATCTGAAACATTAAAGTGTGACATACATGCAAAAAAAAAAAAAAAAAAGAAATCAGGAATCAAGAATTCACATCACTGTAAGAGTACAAACTGTAGAAAGCATATGCAATATTATAAGTGGATTCATGGAAAATTTCCTCCCTGGCCCTAAAATGTTTGTTCTCTAAATCAGTGGTTCCAACACATATGGCCAATTTTAAAGGGGTTATTGTAAATAATTTACGTTTCCTTACATTGTTACCGAATGGAAATATTATAGTTAGTTGACGACTTTTCAAATTTGAGTAAATTTAATTTCCTCTTTGCCCACATTCAAAAATGACTATCATTACTACACATCCAGCCTATCTACTAGTTTACTACTGTAATGACTTACTGTCTGGATGATCTAGCAACTGCATAAGTAAGCTTCAGTTAGTTATTTTCAGTTATTTTAGTTAGAAAATAGGATCACATCACCCCTGGCTTATTCAATCTTATTTAATTCAATCTTGCAGTGATTACAAAACACTACTACTGATATATATATATGCCAATGAAATCTAGCGCCACATTATCTGAGCGAATTTTGGTTTCATTATGATCCACAATGCCTACTTTATTTAAAAGGTGCTGGCTATTTGTTGGTACCTTGGATAATGAAAACTACAATAGGAGGCAGAGCCTTCTCTTACAAAGCCCCATAATTATGGAACAGCCTTTTAATTAGTGTTCAGGACTCACTCTCTGTGCTGGCTAAAGTTTAAGCTTTTATTGTCATTTCAATCATATTCATTTGGTAAGGTACAAAGTAAAGCAAATATGCTCCTGCAGGACCAAGCTACATAAAACAACGAATTAATTCTATGAGATTTTTTTTTTAGTGTTACTATCACATATTGTGCACTTGAAATGGCATTAATGTGAAAAGTATTACAAGAGTACAAAGGAAAAATTATTTCCTTGTGGATTTAATATAGAATTTTAATATACTTATAAAAAGCAGTAGGAAAACAATAAGGTTGAGGCAGCACAAGTTCCCTCTTTTTTAATCAAATTCTAGTGGAGTCTGACTGCAGTAAAAAAAAAATAAAAAAATTTTAATCCTGGATTGTTAAGTCAATCAAACGCAACGTGTATTTGACTTGCTGCTCAAACTTTTCTATAATTGTAAACTGTTTAAGTTTCAAGGCACAAAATAAGCCAAAGAACAAACAAATGAAATCCTGCAGAGCCATAAGCAGAAAAATAAATACATTAACTGCTTTGAACTAATAATTGCTATAATTGTCTACTAATAAACTGATGGTCAGGTGATTGTATAATTTGAAAATACACTTGGTAATAAATTGTTTGCTTTTATGCTGTTATTCTATTTCTGAACATAGGCTAACCTCAGTGTTTAATCATAGAGTCCTTTATTTATGTGCAAATATTTATTTTTATATATATATATATATATATATATATATATATATATATATATATATATATATATATTTATATATATTTTTATTTTTTTGCCCACCGATCATTTACATTTATGGCATTTCACAGGCATAGGCAACAGGCATAACATGACTATGACTAGGGATGACTAGGGATGGGTATCGTTTACATTAAAATCGATACCGTTATCGATATTACTCTATAATATGGTGCAAAAGACATGATGTGGAAAATTAAAAGTTATTTTATTACTGCTGAATTTTAGTACTGCAGTTTACAAATGCCTCTAAGCAAACAGAAAAAGGCACATATTTCAAAATAAAAAGGCCCTTGAATTTTAATGATACCGACAGCTAGATTGGATCGTACTTGCTAATAACCAATTAATCAACCGATAATCTTTAAAATGTATACTGGATAAAAAAAAAAAAACATAAGACTCCATGTAAATTAGTACTTATCTTTATTACACAAGAACAAAAATAAAAAAACTAAAACAGTAGTGCGTATGAAAATGCGCTAAGTGAAATAAATATGAACGTATTAATTATATTAATAAATATAATTATATAATAAATGATAAATATGACACTCTCTGTGCAGCACACAGTCTTACTGTTGGAACGATCAACGCCAATTAATGGTGTCCCCAAAGACTACTAGCAAAAACGAAAGATTTCTTTTATAATGAATGATACCTTCACTTGAGGCAGAGGCAGTAGAGTTGCAGATGGAGCCAGTAGATGACAGAGACATAGTAAATACAGTGCATTGCTGGAGATAGAAGTGTGTTTTGTTTGTAAATGTTTTTATTATATTACTAGCATTAAAAATCAGTCAAAAATCAGTAATTCGCCTCTAAAGGCCGCTCTCGTACTGTAAAATGAATAACTATCAGTCGTTCCTGCACAGAAGCAACTGGGAAAAATTATAGGTATGTATATTTGGCGATAGCTGATTGTTCCAGCAATCAACCATCGGTGCCGATAATCTTTAAAAACGATAAATCGATCGGCCTCTAGAAAGTATTGACTCAGAAAGTATTGACATTAATTAACTAAGCATTAACCGTACCTCTGCATGTATAAGACATTAAGGATAACAATGCTTTTTAAACATTTAAACAATTAGTAAATGATATGTCTATACTGTCATCTTTTTCATCCTCAATATCAATGCATGCATGTGTAAAAATACTGAAATTGAAAATCTTCACTGCTAAACAGAGAAATGGGGACCTATAACGCTTATGCTGTGCTTCTATCAGCCCTTATACCATATAATTAGTTACAAATACCAATAAAAGATGGTAAAATGGAATTACTAATAAACCATTAATTAACAGTTTATATTTCTACATTTTCAATATTTGTCTTCATACATTAAGGTTTTAAAAATATATCACAGGTGTGATGCAAGACCTTGATGATTATTTTTTTTATTAATATTTAATTGTGCATTTGTTATAATTGTTCTATCTAACAGCATGTCTGTATTTGTACGCATGTACCCAATATTAGGAAAAGGAAAATGTGCACTATATAAGACAATAGTGTCCTCTAACACTACTCGGTCAACATGTTTTAATAACAGTCCATTATGCAGTAGCACTTACATAATTGCTGTAAAGTATTTAGCAATTAATACAGTCTGACTCTGGTTCCCTAAATCATAAATTAAGATTCCAGTCAGTTCAAAAACACTGTTGATGACATAATATTGTATTTGTCCAAAAACCCTAATAAATCAAACTCATCATCTCTGACCACAAAATATCACAACAGACTTGCCAGGCTGACTGGTAACAACTTGAAACACCATTTCTACAGAGCCCTTTTACCCCAATATTTAGCCAAATAAAAAACCAATGGAGATAAACTGCAAGTAGACTCCTTAGCTTACGCAAAATTCATAAAAGTTTAAATATCTTCTTCTTCTTCTTCTTTCAGGATCTCCCATTAGTTATGGGTTGCCACAGCGGATCATTCATCTCCATACCCCCCTGTCCTCTACATCTGCCTCTTTCAAACTAACTACCTGCATGTCTTCCCTCACCACACCCATGGAACTCTTCCTTGGCTCCATACTCAGCATTCTCCTACTGATATACCCCATGTCCCTCCTCTGCACATGTCCAAACCATCTCAATCTCACCTCACCTTGTCTCCAAAACATCCTACATACGCTGTCCCTCTAATAAACTTATTTGTAATCCTGTCCATCCTCATCACTCCCAATGAAAACCTCAACATCTTCAGCTCTGCTACCTCCAGCTCCGCCTCCTGTCTTTTACTCAATGCCACTGTCTCTAATCCATACAACATCGCAGGTTTCAGCACAGTCCTATATAAACTTTCCCTTTCATTCTTGCAGATACTATTCTGACACAAATAAAAGTTCAAATGTAAATAAAATACAAATTATATAAATATATACACACACAGTGAGGAAAATAAGTATTTGAACACACTGCTATTTTGCAAGTTCTCCCACTTAGAAATCATGGAGGGGTCTGAAATTGTCATCGTAGGTGCATGTCCACTGTGAGAGACATAATCTAAAAAAAAAAAAAATCCAGAAATCACAATGTATGATTTTTTAACTATTTATTTGTATGATACAGCTGCAAATAAGTATCTGAACACCTGAGAAAGTCAATGTTGATATTTGGTACAGTAGCCTTTGTTTGCAATTACAGCGTTCAAACGTTTCCTGTAGTTTTTCACCAGGTTTGCACACACTGCAGGAGGAATTTTGGCCCACTCCTCCACACAGATCTTCTCTAGATCAGTCAGGTTTCTGGCCTGTAGCTGAGAAACACGGAGTTTGAGCTCTCTCCAAAGATTCTCTATTGGGATTAGGTCTGGAGACTGGCTAGGCCACGCCAGAACCTTGATATGCTTCTTACAGAGCCACTCCTTGGTTATCCTGGCTGTGTGCTTCGGGTCATTGTCATGTTGGAAGACCCAGCCTCGACCCATCTTCAAAGCTCTAACTGAGGGAAGGAGGTTGTTTCCCAAAATCTCGCAATACATGGTCCCGGTCATCCTCTCCTTAATACAGTGCAGTCGCCCTGTCCCATGTGCAGAAAACAACAACGCCATCTTGATTGAAGATGGGTCGAGGCTGGGTCTTCCAACATGACAATGATCCGAAGCACACAGCCAGGATAACCAAGGAGTGGCTCTGTAAGAATACAGAGCCACTCCTTGGTTATCCTGGCTGTGTGCTTCGGATCATTGTCATGTTGGAAGACCCAGCCTCGACCCATCTTCAATGCTCTAACTGAGGGAAGGAGGTTGTTCCCCAAAATCTCGCAATACATGGCCCCGGTCATCCTCTCCTTAATACAGTGCAGTCGCTCTGTCACATGTGCAGAAAAACACCCCCAAAGCATGATGCTGCCACCCCCATGCTTCACAGTAGGGATGGTGTTCTTGGGATGGTATTCATCATTCTTCTTCCTCCAAACACGTTTAGTGGAATTATAACCCAAAAGTTCTATTTTGGTCTCATCTGACCACATGACTTTCTCCCATGACTCCTCTGGATCATCCAAATGGTCATTGGCAAACTTAAGATGTGCCTGGACATGTGCTGGTTTAAGCAGGGGAACCTTCCGTGCCATGCATGATTTCAAACCATGACGTCTTAGTGTATTACCAACAGTAACCTTGGAAACAGTGGTCCCAGCTCTTTTCAGGTCATTGACCAGCCCCTCCCATGTAGTTCTGGGCTGATTTCTCACCTTTCTTAGGATCATTGAGACCCCACGAGGTGAGATCTTGCATGGAGCCCCAGTCCGAGGGAGATTGACAGTCATGTTTAGCTTCTTCCATTTTCTAATGATTGCGCATACAGTGGACCTTTTTTCACCAAACTGCTTGGCAATTTCCCCGTAGCCCTTTCCAGCCTTGTTTAGGTGTACAATTTTGTCTCTTGTGTCTTTGGACAGCTCTTTGGTCTTGGCCTTGTTAGTAGTTGGATTCTTACTGATTGTATGGGGTGGACAGGTGTCTTTATGCAGCTAACGACCTCAAACAGGTGCATCTAATTTAGGATAATAAATGTATTGGAGGTGGACATTTTAAAGGCAGACTAACAGGTCTTTGAGGGTCAGAATTCTAGCTGATAGACAGGTGTTTAAATACTTATTTGCAGCTGTATCATACAAATAAATAGTTTAAAAATCATATATTGTGATTTCTGGATTTTTTTTTTAGATTATGTCTCTCACAGTGGACATGCACCTACGATGACAATTTCAGACCCCTCCATGATTTCTAAGTGGGAGAACTTGCAAAATAGCAGGGTGTTCAAATACTTATTTTCCTCACTATATATATATATATATATATATATATATATATATATATATATATATATATATATATATATATAAATATACACACACACACACACACACACACACATACATGTTAATGCCCTAGAAAATCTAAAGACCTTGTGCAAAATGGACCTATCCGCATTATACATTGGAAACAAATAATTTAATCTCAGCCCACCACATAACTGTATGGTTGTATCGTGTTATGGAATCCAAATGTGTGACAAGTTTAATAATTAAACACAAAAATATCTATAAAGCATCCCACCAGCAGTTGAATTTGGATTCTAACCATGCGCAGTGCTGTGCTGGACTGAGAGAAAATGGTTTGGTATGCGCCATGGCAACAATCTTCCTTCTACTCACACAACAGGCCTATATTAAAGATTTTTCCTGCCATCTGGTGGCCATCGTTATACAACTTAAATAACCACCACTGGAGCAAATCTAACATGGAGTTTTATATTGCAAATGACAGTACATCAGAGGTGGCAAAAGTACACACATCCTTTACTTAAGTAGAAGTACAAATACTCATGTTATAAAATACTCGGGTAAAAGTTGAAGTACTGATGATACTTTTTTACTCAAGTGAAAGTAAAGAAGTTTTGGCTCTGACATGTATTTAAGTTAAAAATAGTTTTTACTTCTACCTGTTTTAGTGTCACGTTGGTAACTGGACCTCAAATCATATTAAATAAAATATTTAATCGCAACTTAATTGCACATTTCTATCTGTTCTAAATGTACCATATATTAATACTTTATTTTTAATACTTTAAGCAACATAGACATAGAGAAATATGGATGCAACATAGAGCATGAAGACAAAAAATTCTTGTAAAGGTTTTAGAGTATTTATGGTGGTTTAAATGACGTAAATCATCAGGACACCAAACGGAACCTTTTCTATGTTTCCACACGGACAGTTAATGAGTTAATCCCGAAGAAACTACACCTCTTCAAGTCAAGTCAAAAACCTTATATCATAATCATACCGATTTATGGTATGGTTTTATGGGATTTATGGAATAAATAGTACTGATTTATGTAATCATATCGATAACAATCAGAGAATATTTTTATTTGATGTAATTGTGGTTTATGTAAAATACATTGCGAGCTTTCTATACATATATTTATTATGTCTGAGAGGCAAATATTCACTGATATTCAGGTTGTTTATTTATGTTTGTGAAGTGAGATGACATGAAAGAGAGCGCCCCCTGTCTGTTTACTTTATTTTACAAAAGCTTTTGTTGTTATTATGAGTGTATACAAATAAACTTAGACATTTTACACATTCAAATGATGTATTGATTTTATCTGTACGATTAATAAAGACAGTAATTTAAGTTCGTTTCGCCATTATGAGGAAAAAACCCACAAAACTCCACCCAGAGGGGTTTATTGTGTAAAACATGGCGGATTTGGTGTTTGATTCCCACCTCTGCAGTACATGAAATAATTGAAGGAATAGACTTTAAAACAGCACAGCCAGAAATAAATTCAAACTAACCATTTTCCAGAAACTTTGTTGCCTGTTTAATAAAAGTATGCGAAAAATATGAAAATACATGATCTGTGACCCACTGTGGGTCAAACCCACATAAAGAATTGACCATTTTTGGAAATAATTATTCTGATATAATAATGGCAGATAATGGAATGTTAAAAAATCTAATGACTTCTTAATGAAATCAAACACAAATGAAACAGGGTACTAAAATATTATTACATTAATACATTCACTTGTTATACCACTGTGAGCAACAATCAGGTAATTAAACTGGTTACAATAATACCAAAGTCATTTACTCTAGATTTCACAATGATTACTTCCACAATTACTGCACAAGAGTGTGTTAATGAATGCACAAGTCTACATAAGTCTAAAGCAATAGTAATTATGCTAAAACTAAAGTTCTGAACTGAGATGTGATGACCACTGCAATAACAGAGCTCCTCAAACTAATTGTTTTTGGTAACTCTGGCTTTAACTTTCTTTGTTTACCAGCATATCAGCCTCAACCATTTGGAAGACATTTAAATAATTAATAAATGAATCAGCCATACACCAGCAATATCGTTTAGGTTCCCCTTGTGCCACAAAAATAGCACTGACCAATCGGGGCTTGAATCTTTGAAATTGTGCTGTAGTATCCGGAACAAAGACATTAGCAGCATATCATTTAAATTGCAAGGATTTGTCTTGTTTGTCCAGCTCATCACATAGATGCTTGACTGGATTTTGAAAGCCAATACCTTGAACTTGTTCCTCAGATAATTCCTTAAAAATTTTTAGGGTATTGCAGGGTGCAGTAACCTGCTGAAAGTAGTCACTGGTGTTAGTGAATACTGTTGCCAGAAAGATGTGCATTTGTTCTGCAGCCCTGCAGAAGGGGGTACATAAATTAAAATCCACTTTAAGGCCAGGACCCAAGGTTGCCCTACAGGACACTGCCCAGAGCATAATGCTGCCTGTGCCTTCTTGCTTTCTTCTCACTTTACGCACTGTTGGCAGTCAACAAGATGCAGAGTGGGCACATTAAAACATTTTTTAACTTTTAACTTCTTTAACTTTTTCAGCAGTTTAAGCTACAGAAGCTCTTCTGTGTAACTGGAAAAAACAGGTAAGCCTTCGTTTCCCACACACGTTAGTAAAACTTGAGCAAACTTGATCTTGTTGCTGGTTTACCAATTGTCCTTCTATAACCCACTTTTAACATAAACAATTTTAGATTCTTATTTAATACTGCATCAAACGTAACTAGGAACAAGACCTCCACAGACAAATGCAAACCATCAATATCCAGTAGCAATGACTTAATACAAAACACGGAGTTTGAGCTCCCTCCAAAGATTCTCTATTGGGTTTAGGTCTGGAGACTGGCTAGGCCACGCCAGGACCTTGATATGCTTCTTACAGAGCCACTCCTTGGTTATCCAGGCTGTGTGCTTCGGGTCATTGTCATGTTGGAAGACCCAGCCTCGACCCATCTTCAATGCTCTAACTGAGGGAAGGAGGTTGTTCCCCAAAATCTCGCAATACATGGCCCCGGTCATCCTCTCCTTAATACAGTGCAGTTGCCCTGTCCCATGTGCAGTAAAACACCCCCAAAGCATGATGCTACCACCCCCATGTTTCACAGTAAGGATGGTGTTCTTGGGATGGTACTCATCATTCTTCTTCCTCCAAACACGTTTAGTGGAATTATGACCCAAAAGTTCTATTTTGGTTTCATCTGACCACATTACTTTCTCCCATGACTCCTCTGGATCTTTCAAATGGTCATTGGCAAACTTTAGACGTGCCTGGACATGTGCTGGTTTAAGCAGGGGAACCTTCCGTGCCATGCATGATTTCAAACCATGACGTCTTAGTGTATTACCAACAGTAACCTTGGAAACGGCAGTCCCAGCTCTTTTCAGGTCATCAGTCATTCTGGGCTGATTTCTCACCTTTCTTAGGAACATTGAGACCCCACGAGGTGAGATCTTGCATGGAGCCCCAGTCCGAGGGAGATTGACAGTCATGTTTAGCTTCTTCCATTTTCTAATGATTGCTCCAACAGTGGACCTTTTTTCACCAAGCTGCTTGGCAATTTCCCTGTAGCCCTTTCCAGCCTTGTGGAGGTGTACAATTTTGTCTCTAGTGTCTTTGGACAGCTCTTTGGTCTTCGCCATGTTAGTAGTTGGATTCTTATTGATTGTATGGGGTGGACAGGTGTCTTTATGCAGCTAATAACCTCAAACAGGTGCATCTAATTTAGGATAATAAATGTAGTGGAGGTGGACATTTTAAAGGCAGACTAACAGGTCTTTGAGGGTCAGAATTCTAGCTGATAGACAGGTGTTCAATACTTATTTGCAGCTGTATCATACAAATAAATAGTTTAAAAATCATATATTGTGATTACTGGATTTTTTTTTTTTAGATTATGTCTCTCACAGTGGACATGCACCTACGATGACAATTTCAGACCCCTCCATGATTTCTAAGTGGGAGAACTTGCAAAATAGCAGGGTGTTCAAATACTTATTTTCCTCACTGTATATATATTAGGGATGCACCGAATATTCGGCCACCGAAAATTTTTCGGCCGAAAGACTTTGATCACCGAAAAAACGCGGCCGAAACAGTTTGTTGTGATGACACAAACAGAAACCGCTACCTGCACGTGCTTGTCTAAAACATGTCTGTGGTGTGGACGTGTTTTAGTATATCTGAGAAAGACCCATGGATAGCGATGTGCAAAACATGTAATGTCGAAATTTCGTCTGTAAAAACTTTCTCCACATCTGGTTTGATTTATCACCTTAAATCCAAACATCCCGATCGCTATGCTGAATATGAGAAAAACGCGGCACAGAAAAGCAAAACCCCTCCGAGCACGCGCACTCCGTCTGTGGCGGACATTTTTTAAATGGCAAGGACGTTTCCCAGTGATACTGTTGTATCTTTAAGCAGTTGCACTTGTTCTGAATGCACTTTGTTTTTATGAAAGAACAGATTTAATTTTACAACCTTTCAGGAAGCCAGAGGGCCTGTACATTATTATTTAATGTACACATGAGTGCATTTAAGTTAAACATTTAAGTTTGAAACAGACTACAGTTTGCAACTGCACATGAGGAAAAAAATTTTAATTTCTGGAGACATGTCCTGTGGTCTGACAAAACAAAAATTTAACTGTTCAGCTATAATGATAAACGGTATATTTGGAGGAAAAGGGGCGAAGCTTTGAAGACTTAAAACACCATCCCAACTGTCAAGTATGGGGGTGGTAGTATAATGTTGTGGGGCTAAGTATTCAGTCCTAAGTATTCAGACCCTTTGCTCAGTATTTAGTAGAAGCCCCCTTTTGATCTAATACAGCCAGGAGTCTTTTTGGGAAAGATGCAACAAGTCTTTCACACCTGGATTTGGGGATCCTCTGCCATTCCTCTTTGCAGATCCTCTACAGTTCTGTCAGGTTGGATGGTAAACGTTGGTGGACAGCCATTTTTAGGTCTCTCCAGAGATGCTCAATTGGGTTTAAGTCAGGGCTCTGGCTGGGCCATTCAAGAACAGTCACGGAGTTGTTGTGAAGCCACTCCGTTATTCTAGCTGTGTGCTTAGGGTCATTGTCTTGTTGGAAGGATATCCCTGTACCCTGTCGCTCAGTCTGAGGTCCAGAGCACTCTGGAAAAGGTTTTCGTCCAGGATATCCCTGTACTTGGCCGCATTCATCTTTCCCTCGATTGCAACCAGTCGTCCTGTCCCTGCAGCTGAAAAACACCCCCACAGCATGATGCTGCCACCACCATGCTTCACTGTTGGGACTGTATTGGACAGGTGATGAGCAGTTGGTTTTCTCCACACATACCGCTTAGAAATAAGGCCAAAAAGTTCTATTTTGGTCTCATCAGACCAGAGAATCTTATTTCTCACCATCTTGGAGTCCTTCAGGTGTTTTTTAGCAAACTCCATGCGGGCTTTCATGTGTCTTACACTGAGGAGAGGCTTCCGTCGGGCCACTCTGCCATAAAGCACCGACTGGTGGAGGGCTGCAGTGATGGTTGCCTTTTTTACAACTTTCTCCCATCTCCTGACTGCATCTCTGGAGCTCAGCCACAGTGATCTTTGGGTTCTTCTTTACCTCTCTCACCAAGGCTCTTCTCCCCTGATAGCTCAGTTTGGCCGGACGGCCAGCTCTAGGAAGGGTTCTGGTCGTCCCAAACGTCTTCCATTTGAGGATTATGGAGGCCACTGTGCTCTTAGGAACCTTAAGTGCAGCAGAAATCTTTTTGTAACCTTGGCCAGATCTGTGCCTTGCCACAATTCTGTCTCTGAGCTCTTCAGGCAGTTCCTTTGACCTCATGATTCTCATTTGCTCTGACATGCATTGTGATCTGGAAGGTCTTATATAGACAGGTGTGTGGCTTTCCTAATCAAGTCCAATCAGTATAATCAAACACAGCTGGACTCAAATGAAGGTGTAGAACCATCTCAAGGATGATCAGAAGAAATGGAAAGCACCTGAGTTAAATATATGAGTGTCACAGCAAAGGGTCTGAATACTTAGGACCATGTGATATTTAAGTTTTTCTTTTTTAATAAATCTGCAACAATGTCAACAATTCTGTGTTTTTCTGTCAGTATGGGGTGCTATGTGTACATTCATGAGGAAGAAGAATAACCTAAAATGATTTTAGCAAATGGCTGCAATATAACAAAGAGTAAAAAAATTTAAGGGGGTCTGAATACTTTCCGTACCCACTGTATACACACCACCATTAACGCTGAAAGTCATATATACCTATTAACCAGTATACAGGTTTTAAAGCAAAATATACGTCCATCAACAAGACATCTTCAGCATCTGCCCTCTGTTACAAGATGCATATATACTGTTGTTAAAATAAGGGATGCTATAGAGTTCTAAACATGGTGCTGTTCCAACTTTTTTGAGATGTGGTACATCCATAAAATTCTAAATGTATTTTTTTACTTGTACATTTAGAATTTTAAACGTGTTTTAAATGTTCTACTGTAAATAGAATATTGGTTTATGAGATTTGAATTTATGAGACTTGATTTGCATTCAGTTTTTATCTACATTTTACAGAGTGTCCCAAATTTTGGGGATTTAGGGTTGTAATTTAAAATCCAATATAATGTAGTAGGCAGTGCAATTAAGAGTAACATGTTTATATAAAAAATATTTATTGACCATACTTTTTATAAAGAGGGTGCAGAGTTGCAATCACTGTGTATTGTATAGTTCCTTTTGATGGACCGGTATCTCATCCAGTGGGCATTCCTACCTTGAACCCAGTGGATAGACCTGAGGTCCACGGACCATGATAAAATTGTTAGTGAAGATGAATAAATGCATTATGATTTGTGATGGGAAAAAAATATAATTAAATGAGCAATGGAACATTAGAGCAGCACTGGTACTATGAGCATAAGGTTGAACAAAGATAAACTATATGGCCAAAAATATGTGAACACCCACACCTAATTATTTAAGGTTTGGCATTTCAACCACACCCCTCACTACCACCTGTATAAACACATAGGTATGCAATCAGCATAAACAAACACTGACAATAGAATGGATTGTACTAAAAATCTCAGTGGCTTTAAATGTGCCACTATCATAGGATGCCACCATAGTCTGTAAAAGGACTTTCCTGCTAAACCTCTCTGATCAACTGTAAGTGTTATTATCAAGAAAAAGAAGCAACTAAGAGCCATAACAGCTAAGCCACAAAGCAGGTGAAAACAACCTCAGAATCTCTGTTGTATCACCACTGCCTACAGAGTTAAAAACTGCATCTGGAAGCAACATTAGCACAATAATATGCATTAGGAGCTTCATGAAATGTGTTCCCATGGCTGAGGAGCTACACACAAGCATAACATTATAATGCACAAGACACACAATGATCTCTGAAGCAGTCTGAACAAGCTCATATAATGTTATAGTCAGATGTCCACATAGTTTCTGGCCATATGTTTATATATAACATATATGACATATACAGTCATAGATTGAATATACACTATAATTAAAAATATTGCCTTAAATAATGATAGGCCATTTAGATGAAAAATAAATTTTATCAATCTAAAATTAATAGGACATGTGAAAAATAAATTCTTATAGCTACATTGTAATGTCATAGTTGTATCAACATTATATGTATACAGTCGTACATATTATAATGTTGATACAACTATGATTTGTCTAAATAGCAGGGGAAAGTACAAGACAGGAAGGATGAATTGAAAGCAAATAAATATTCTGGTACTTACCGCCACTTTGCTCCCAGTTATCTGCATGCAGCGGTCAGCAAAAAGGGGTTAATGTGCAAAGGAAAAAGCAAACACAAAGAGCACATCATGATTAGGCCAGATACAATAATGTAATCATGCACTAGAGTGCGTGACAAAATAAGCCCAACACTTTCTACCTCTCCAAGGTTATGCACAAAAGCAATGTTTTCCAAGAAACAAAAGGACAATGTATCATTTTAACAGCTTTTTTTTATTTATTATTTAAACATTTTAGCCAGTAGTCATTTAAGTGACTACAACATGGATGTTTTTCTTAACCCCTAAGAAATGACAATTCTTAAATTCCTCCAGGTGCAAAAGAAATTGGACAATTAACTGATAATTAGTTGGCTATTGGCTATTTTCATTATTCCTATGGAGGCCAAACACATTAAAGAAAGAAAATAAATAGGGTTTACTTTAAGTTTAAAAAACCTCTGGTAACACTTAAGAAAAACAAATCCAGAGTAAATCCAGATTTAGACAGATATAAATATAAATGTAGATTTAGACAGATAAAACAAAGATAAAGTTGTAACAAAATTTTTAGAAAGGTTTGGAGAAGAAAAAAAGGGCACATCCCAATCATACCAGCCAGGCATCATCTGTAAAACATGGTGGAGGCAGTGTTATAGCATGGGCATGTATGGATGCCAGCGGAACTGGGTTACTGGTACTTTTTTTAATTATGTAGCATGATGAACTTTGCTATATTTTCTGCTCAGATACAGTCAAATGCTGCATGAAGCAGAACATATGATTAATGACCCAAAACATACATTGAAAGCAACCAAAGAGTCACATAAGGCAAATAAATACAATACTGTTAAATGGTTGCCGGCCAACAGGCCTTAAACAAATTAAGAATACTTTTTTATTACTGAAGCCAAAGGCTGAAAAAGCCACATGCAAGCAGCAACCTTAAGGCAGTAAGGGCTTGGCAAGCAAGTCAAGAGAAGAAAGCTTTGATTATAGCCATAGGCTCCAGACTACAAGCAGTCAATTACTGCAAAGGATTGCATTTATGATTTTAAAATAATGCAAATAATTGTTCATTTGTCCAATTTCTTTTAAGCCTTTTTCTTTTCAAATTTAAGAGCTATGCAAAAAAAAATGCTTGTAATTGCTAAATGTTTAATAAAAAAAAAATGTGAGGAGTATGCACACCCCTTTCCAGTTCTTAAACAACCATTTCTGAAATCTTTGCTCATTAAAAACAATGTTACTGTCCTTAAGAAAGGCCATTAACCTGTATCAAGCACAAAAAAAACAGGTAAAATATAGTAGTAGAACTCTATGTTTAATAGCAAAAGTAATGCCATATACTACATTTACATTTATGTGACAAGAACTGACAGGATTGGAAATAAACAGCTGTGTGGCCACAAAAAAAGCCCACTTGTTCAATCAATCAATCAATCAAATTTTATTTATAAAGCGCATTACAACCACCAAAAGGAGCACAAGGCGCTTTCCAGTAAAGCAAAAAATAGACAATAAAAAATAAAAATTTAAATTATTATTAAAAAAAATTAATCAAAAGTAAAAATAATAAAAATAATTACAAATAAAAACACAATGTACATAAAATAGCAGTTGAATCAGGGCTACGTGTTAAAAGCTTGTCTGAATAAATGAGTTTTCAACTGCGATTTAAAAATCGCTTGTTAGTGATGCTAATTGGAAAAGGATTACTGCAATTCACTGGGGAGCGAGGTCTTAAGGTATGACGAGTCTAGATTTCATCATGTTAAGAAGAGAAGCAAGTAAAGCGATGCACCGGTCAGACACAGCATTATACAAGCTACTGTGCTGTGATTTGAGGCTTAACAACATTAAGTGTCAATAAAATAATGGTTAGGTAATACCAAACATGATGCAGTGTTGAGCACCTACCAAAAATGGTCTAATGAAAGAAAACTGGTGACATAGTTGGCATTTAAAGTTCATCTGGGTTTGTTTTACATCTTGTGGATGACTGGTTGCATGGCCTACCCAAAAAACTAGTTAAATTGGCATTGATGTGCATGTTACCAAATGTCACCTACTTAATCACTGTTGGAGAATAGTATTACTCCAGGTATTGACCTGGGAAATGTTCTAGAGAAACAAGTCAGGTCCATGAAAGCACCACCTCGCAAGCTGCAGGACTTTAAGGAGCTACTAACATCTTGGTTCCAGATATAACAGCACACCTTTCTCATCAACGCCCTGGGGTTCCATGAAATTACAGAGTAAGAACAGAAGCTTTGAGGATGGATTTGGACTGTAGTTAATGTTAGCAGTCTGCTACACTGACTCAGGACTACAGTTTGCTTCTGATCACAATCACTGTACCTCGCAACATGGTTTATCTGCAATGAATGGACATTCGGTGCAACCCAGATGAGGATGGGTTCCCTCTTGAGTCTGGTTCCTCTCAAGGTTTCTTCCTTATGCCATCTCGGAGAGTTTTTCCTTGCTACAGTCGCCACCGGCTTGCTCATCAGGGACAAACTTACACTTATAAAGAAAATCTTATTCATTTTTATCACGACATTATCTGTGTAAAGCTGCTTTGAGACAATGTTCATTGTTAAAAGCGCTATACAAATAAAAATGAATTAAATTGCATAGAACCTTCAAAAATAGTGTGGACCACAGACCTTGACAGTCAGAGCTATTTCTGTGGCACAAGGGAGCCTGCACAATATTAGGCAGGTGGGTTTAATCTTACGGCTAATCGGTG
Organism: Silurus aristotelis; assembly: GCF_946808225.1. Taxonomy (NCBI): domain Eukaryota; kingdom Metazoa; phylum Chordata; class Actinopteri; order Siluriformes; family Siluridae; genus Silurus; species Silurus aristotelis. The sequence continues at coordinate 12,303,218 of NC_139587.1, read as the reverse complement.
TACATTGTACAATGGACTGAAAACCACTTTCCACATGTTTCTTGCACTGACTAGACAACTGACCTATTGTGCTGTAAAAAGGAAATAAATCTGTAATGTGGTGCAACCTGAAACAGGGATCATTATTAACTGATGTATGCTTTTACAAATGCATAAGCTATGAAAATGTGAGTTGCACTGTTTACACACTCACCTATGGATCTTATGCATTTTTAGCAACTATATTTTATGTGTGACAGTTTTATGTACAAGTATAGTAACACACTAAAAATCTCTGATGATTGGGGGATGTGGTAACTCAGTGGTCAAGACATTGGACTTCTCATCAGAATGTCATGAGTTTAGCTCCTATTGAGCAAGGCCCTGAAATACAAACCCGATTCCAAAAAAAAAGTTGGGACACTGTACAAATTGTGAATAAAAAAGAAATGCAATCATTTACAAATCTTATAAACTTATATTTTATTCACAATAGAATATAGATAACATATCAATGTTGAAAGTGAGACATTTTTAAATGGCATGCCAAATATTGGCTCATTTTGGATTTCATGATAGCTTCACATTCCAAAAAAGTTGGGACAGGTAGCAATAAGAGGCCGGAAAAAAGTTAAATGTACATATAAGGAACAGCTGGAGGACCAATTTGCAACATGACTGGGTATAAAAAGAGCCTCTCAGAGTGGCAGTGTCTCTCAGAAGTTAAGATGGGCAGAGGATCACCCGTTCCCCCAATGCTGCGGCGAAAAATAGTGGAGCAATATCAGAAAGGAGTTTCTCTGAGAAAAATTGCAAAGAGTTTGAAGTTATCATCATCTACAGTACATAATATCATCCAAAGATTCAGAGAATCTGGAACAATCTGTGTGCATAAGGGTCAAGGCCAGAAAACCATACTGGATGCCAGTGATCTTCGGGCCCTTAGACAGCACTGCATCACATTCTGTAATGAAAATCACAACATGGGCTCAAGAATACTTCCAGAAAACATTGTCGGTGAACACAATCCACCGTGCCATTCACCATTGCTGGCTAAAACTTTATATGTCAAAAAAGAAGCCATATCTAAACATGATCTAGAAACGCAGGCATTTTCTCTGGGCAAAAGCTAATTTAAAATGGACTGTGGCAAAGTGGAAAACTGTGGTCGGACAAATCAAAATTTTAAGTTCTTTCAGGAAAACTGGGATGCCATGTCATCCAGACTAAAGAAGACAAGGACAACCCAAGTTGTTATCAGCGCTCAGTTCAGAAGCCTGCATCTCTGATGGTAAAGGGTTGCATGAGTGCGTGTGGCACGGGCAGCTTACACATCTGGAAAGGCACCATCAATACTGAATGGTATATCCAAGTTCTACAACAACATATGCTCTGATCCAGACGTCGTCTCTTTCACGTTGTCTCATTTTCCAACATGACAATTCCAGACCACATACTGCATCAATTACAACATCATGGCTGCGTATAAGAAGGATCCAGTTACTGAAATGGCCAGCCTGCAGTCCAGATCTTTCACCCATAGAAAACATTTGGTGCATCATAAAGAGGAAGATGCGACAAAGAAGACCTAAGACAGTTGAGCAACTAGAAGCCTGTATTAGACAAGAATAGGACAACATTCCTATTCCTAAACTTGAGCAACTTGTCTTCTCAGTCCCCAGACGTTTGCAGACTGTTATAAAAAGAAGAGAGGATGCCACACAGTGGTAAACATGGCCTTGTCTAAACTTTTTTGAGATGTGTTGATGCCATGAAATTTAATATCAACTTATTTTTCCCTTAAAATGATACATTTCTGAGTTTAAACATTTGTCATCTATTTTTTATTATGAATTAAATATTGAAATTTAAAACTTCCAGATCATTGCATTCTGTTTTTATTCACAATTTGTACAGTGTCCCAACTTTTTTTGGATTCGAGTTTGTATAATCACCGTGGATAAAGGAATATATCAAATGAGATAAAAGTAAATGCAAATTAAGAAGACATTACATTTGGTACAAAGACAAAATAGAGGGTCTTAACAATTCAAACACTATCTGTGTAGTAAAACTGATTAGTTTCCCTTTAAAAACCCTCTAATTTTATACACAAATATGACACAATATAAGTTTGTTGATTGAAGCCAGCCAGATAGGGGGATGAATTACAGCAGCAGTTTAGCAGGTCAAGATGGCAAAAAGACAAATATTCAGCAACCACTGTAGTATATCTTCTCAAGGAACAATACTAGAAAATAAAACTTGTATATTTTGAGTAGTCAAATGTGCAACAAGTACAGGGGTTCCCTGGTGATCTAGTGGTTAGGATTCGGCGCGCTCAACGCTGCGGCCAGCCATTAGGGTTGCACAAGCCAGTGCAATCTTAGTGCCGGTCCCAAGCCCGGATAAATGGGGAGGGTTGCGTTAGGAAGGGCATCCAGCGAAAAAAACGTGCCAAATTGAACATGCGGATCACAAATACGGATGATTCGCTGTGGCGACCCCTAATGGCAGAAGCCGAAAGAAAGCTTTTAATGTGAAACTAGTAAAGCAGTATAGATTTACTGTCCTCTGAAAATAACTCCACATACAGCCATTATTGTCAAAATAGCTGGCAAACAAAAGTGAGTACACCCTAAGTGATAGCAGCTGTACATAGTTTAACCTTGCAAAGTCATCATGTTTTAGTTTTTTTCTACTTGATAAAGTTTGTGTATCTTGTATTTCAGCAGTTAAAATTTTGTGCTTTAAGTACAATTCTCTCATACTGACCACTGGATGTTCAACATGGCACCTCATGGCAAAGATTTAAGAATTATGATTGTTGCTTTCCACAAAGATGGCCTAGATTACAAGAAGATCAGTAACACCCTGAAACTGACAGGGTCATACAAAGGTTTTTCAAGACGGGTTCTTCTAGGAACAGGCCTCACAAGGGTGACTCAAACAAGTTGTGATGTGCGTCAGGTGCAGAAGCTGGCTTCAAAAAATAGATGCATGAGTGCTACCAGCATTGCTTACAGGTTACAGAAGCAGAAGGTCAGACCATACAGCGCACACTGCAAGTCGGTTTGTAAAGCCGTCGTCCCAGAAGGAAGTCACTTTCTGAAGATGACTTACAAGAAAGCCCGCAAACAGTCTGCTGAAGACAACCTGTCTAAGAGCATGAATTACTGGAACCATGTCATGTGGTCTGATGAGACTAAGATAAACTTATTAGGCTCAGCTGGTGTCCTGCATGTGTGGTGAGAAGTACCAAAAAAATTCTCTTTGCTACATTCAATCATAGTGGTGATAGCATCATGGTCTGGGGCTGTATGAGTGCTGCTTGATCTGGGAAACTGCGGTACATTGAGGAAAACATGGATTCCAACATGTACTGCGACATTCTGAAGCAGAACATGATGCCTTCCCTTCAGAAACTGGGCCGAACGGCAGTTTTCCAACATAATAACGACCCCAAAAACAACGCCAAGATGAAAACTGCCTTCCTGAGAAAGCTGAAGATGATGGAGTGGCCGAGAATGTCTCCAGACCTGAAACCTATTGAGCACCTGTGGGGCATCTTCAAGCAGAGGGTGGAGAAGTGCTGTGTGTCTAACATCCAGCTCCTTGATGTAATTGTGGAGGAGTAGATGAGAATCCAAGCAACAACTTGTGAAGCTCTGGTGAACTCGATGCCCAGGAGAATTAAGGCAATGTGATATAATGGTGCTCACACAAAATATTGATATTATATATGTATTAGGGCTGTGCAATATGGACAAAATAATCATATTGCAATTTTCTGAATAAATATTACGATTGCGATTTTATTTGCGATTTTCGCAATTGTTTTTGCTTTTTCAAACTTTTTCAAACATGCTTTTTCTAAATGTATTCAGTGCACAAGAAGTGCATAACAAAACATTTCACAATGAAATAACATAGAATTAATAGTTTAATAAACAAAACTGTAGTAAAATTGTCTTTAAAACAGACAACATAAATTAAGATTAACTAAACTAAATTCCAGTCATAATAAATAAACCTTAAAACTTTTTTTCAGTACACACATTTTACAATAAAAAAACATACTGTACAGTAGTACAAACTGCTTGATAAACAAAACTGTAATAAATTGTCTTCAAAACAGACAACATGAAATAAATTAAGATTAACTAACCTCAACTCCAGTCATAATAAATAAAAACTAACAGAAATCAAAACCAAAAAACAGATTGCTATCTTAAAGGTTTTTTGCAAGAAAAAACAGCATGTCCACGAAATCTGTGGTCATGGCGTAGTATTTCACCTGCTTGAGCTCGTATTCAATGCCCGCCTTACATTTCTCATACATTTCGGGAATAGCAAATCATGTGAAATGAGTGCGAGATAGCAGCTGGTATCTTTTGTCGAGTGTTTGTATTAGTCTTCGGAAGCCGTCTTTACTGAAGATGTGCGCAGGCATCATATCTTTGCATAAATGATAGGTGACCGCGTCGGTAATTTCTTTGTGCCGTTTTGATCCTTTCTCATAAGGCATGGCGCTTGCAAATGCTTGAACAATGAATACTTGTTCAATCTGTTCGGGCTGGCTTTGATGTGTGCTTTTATTTGTTTCGATGGACTTTGTCGACATGGATTGATCATGCAGATTTTTATGGCGCTGTTTTAAGTGTTGGAACAGATTTGTAGTATTGCTCCGTTTTGTTGGAATAATCATTTCACAAGTCTTGCAAATAACCTTGCTCTGTGACACATCCTCTCTCCTGAATGCAAAATATTCCCAAACGACTGACGTTGAATTTCTCTTTGGCACCAGATCATTTTTATTTTGACCTGCATCCATATTTTATGTTCTTTCCTTTTAGGTTTAGAAATCGAATGTGCTTAAATCGCGATTTTTTGCAATTGGGATTAATTGCACAGCCCTAATATATATATATATATATATATATATATATATATATATATATATATATATATATATATATATATATATATATATACAGTGAGGAAAATAAGTATTTGAACACCCTGCTATTTTGCAAGTTCTCCCACTTAGAAATCATGGCGGGGTCTGAAATTGTCATCGTAGGTGCATGTCCACTGTGAGAGACATAATCTAAAAAAAAAAATCCAGAGATCACAATATATGATTTTTAAACTATTTGTTTGTATGATACAGCTGCAAATAAGTATTTGAACACCTGAGAAAGTCAATGTTAATATTTGGTACAGTAGCATTTGTTTGAGGTCAAACGTTTACTGTAGTTTTTCACCAGGTTTGCACACACTGCAGGAGGGATTTTGGCCCACTCCTCCACACAGATCTTCTCTAGATCAGTTAGGTTTCTGGCCTGTAGCTGAGAAACACGGAGTTTGAGCTCCCTCCAAAGATTCTCTATTGGGTTTAGGTCTGGAGACTGGCTAGGCCACGCCAGAACCTTGATATGCTTCTTACAGAGCCACTCCTTGGTTATCCTGGCTGTGTGCTTCGGGTCATTGTCATGTTGGAAGACCCAGCCTCAACCCATCTTCAATGCTCTAACTGAGGGAAGGAGGTTGTTCCCCAAAATCGCACAATACATGGCCTCCACCGGTCATCCTCTCCTTAATACAGTGCAGTCGCCCTGTCCCATGTGCAGAAAAACACCCCCAAAGCATGATGCAACCACCCCCATGCTTCACAGTAGGGATGGTGTTCTTGGGATGGTACTCATCATTCTTCTTCCTCCAAACACGTTTAGTGGAATTATGACCCAAAAGTTCTATTTTGGTCTTATCTGACCACATGACTTTCTCCCATGACTCTCTGGATCATCCAAATGGTCATTGGCAAACTTAAGACATACCTGGACATGTGCTGGTTTAAGCAGGAGAACCTTCCGTGCCATGCATGATTTCAAACCATGACGTCTTCGTGTATTACCAACAGTAACCTTGGAAACGGTGGTCCCAGCTCTTTTTAGGTCATTGACCAGCTCCTCCCGTGTAGTTCTGGGCTGATTTCTCACCTTCCTTAGGATCATTGAGACCCCACCAGGTGAGATCTTGTATGGAGCCCCAGTCCGAGGGAGATTGACAGTCATGTTTAGCTTCTTCCATTTTCTAATGATTGCTCCAACAGTGGACCTTTTTTCACCAAGCTGCTTGGCAATTTCCCCGTAGCCCTTTCTAGCCTTGTGGAGGTATACAATTTTGTCTCTAGTGTCTTTGGACAGCTCTTTGGTCTTGGCCATGTTAGTAGTTGTATTCTTACTGATTGTATGGGGTGGACAGGTGTCTTTATGCAGCTAACGACCTCAAACAGGTGCATCTAATATAGGATAATAAATGTAGTAAAGGTGGACATTTTAAAGGCAGACTAACAGGTCTTAGAAGGTCAGAATTCTAGCTGATAGACAGGTGTTCAAATACTTATTTGCAGCTGTATAATACAAATAAATAGTTTAAAAATCAAATATTGTGATTTCTAGATTTTTTTTTTTTTAGATTATGTCTCTCACAGTGGACATGCACCTACGATGACAATTTCAGACTCCTCCATGATTTCTAAGTGGGAGAACTTGCAAAATAGCAGGGTGTTCAAATACTTATTTTCCTCACTTATTTTCCTCACAAATACTATATTTTCCTCACATATATATATATATATATATATATATATATATATATATATATATATATATATATATATATATATATATATAAAAAACAGTAGACCAATAAAATTGCCGAACGGGTTAAGGTGAACCAAAGAAATTCTTTATATCAAATCGGGTGCGCTCCCACTGAATCGGACCGCACCACATCATAAATATGGATGATGTTCCTCTGAAGTTTGACCTGCCTCTCACTCGCACTGTCAACAGGAAATGTGAATCATTCGTCACGCTAAAAACAACCATGTGTTCTGAGCTGCATGGCATCGGGAGAAAAGCTTTACTGATGGTGATTTTTAAACGCACAACGATGCCAAAAGAAACTTTCGAGAGAAATTGTTGTCAAATGAAGGAGGAAGACAGTGAACAATGTCTTTCTTGGTAGGCTACTGTTTAGATGCAAGCCATGTAACAGACACTGTCTTTCATTAAAGCCTGTGTAAAGTTCATTAGTTTCAATGTAGGCACCTGCGGCTTAAAGACAGGTGCGGTGTATTTATGTTCAAAATAAAAATCTTTGTAAAATTCAGTGGGTGCGGCTTATATTTGGGTGCGCTTAATAGTCCGGAAATTATGGTATATATATATATATATATATATATATATATATATATATATATATATATATATATATATATATATATATATATATGTTTGTGTGTGTGTGTGTGTGTGTGTGAATACCACATGACATATTACACGGTCATTGTTTAGTTGACAAAAATATAGCCAAAACGGAGGAAGCATTTGTGAAGAACTAATTGCACCTTATTCAATAGCTTGCAGAACCACCTTTACCAGCAATAACAAAGTAATCTTGTTCTGTATGGCTTTTACAACATTGCTTCAGTTCATTGAGTTCAGTTTACAGTTCCTGCCACAGCATTTCAATCAGGTTAAGATATGGACATTGACTATATTGCAAAATATTGATTCTGTTGTTTTTCAGCTATTCTTTTGTAGATTTACTAGTGTGATTAGGATCACTGTGCTGTTGCATGCACCCAAGCTTCAGCTATCAGACAGTCTCACAGTCCTCACTGTAGACTGATGAGCTTTAAATTGTTTGAAAATTACCTTATAACCCTTCCCAGATTGATGGACAGCAACAATTGCTTCTCTAAGGTCAGTGTCGATGGCATTGTGTTAATAAAAAAATAATGATCCAGGTCAGCAAACTGTAAAACCTGGTCTTTTATAAAGGTGGTCACACTTGCCTATGATCAATTATTCGAAGGCATAATATTAGCAGCACCTGGCTGCTACTTAGCTTATTACTTCCTATGGAAGCAGTAAGAGTCTATGTAGTTTTGCACACATAGCTTCACCATTTTAGCCTTATTTTTTTCCAAAGATAAATAATGAATTGGTGTGATATGTTGTGTTGCTGTTCATCTAAAGTTGTATTTACCATATTTTAAGACCTGAGTCCCAATATATAGTCTATTTTTTCACACCGTATAGACATATGGTTTTAGCAGAAGAGAAAGTAAGAAAATCAAGAATCAGGTATTTTTTTCAAATCAATTCAATAAAGAAGAATTTGGCCCCTCCAAATTTTGCCACTCAATTTTGCTCTCTAAAGAGTCTAGTTTTTATCACAGATGACAAAAATATAACACACTTACAGATTTAGCTGTGGCAGAGATGTACTGGACAACCATCTCTCGTTTAGTGCTAAGGTCCTTTTCACGCAAGGGGGCTTTTCGGTCTTCGTTCAGGTTCATATCCTCCTGCACATACATTTACACACAGACAAAAACACATAAAATGAAGTGAGGACATTACTTAAATTCAAAAATTAAAATAAGCAAAGAAACTTAAGCAAAGAAAGCCACTGGCTTGCTCATTAGGGATAAACTTATAAAGAACAGACTTATACAAACTAAACTAAACTTTCCATTCCATCTTTATAACCACTTTTTCTTCTGTAAAGCTTCTTTGAAACAATGTTCTTTGTTAAAAGTACTATTCAAATAAAACTTGAAATTAATTTAATTGAAAATTCTGTGGACTGTGGAAAACGGTACAATTTATACCAAGAAACAATCTTTTTGTTAAGTGCATCTCATTCAGTCAGTGCTGCAAAGAAACTATAAATAATCTTTAAGGTCAATTATGAACATTTACCAACAAAGATTTTTCTTTATTTAATATTTTAACAGAAACTTCTTTGTAAAATAACAGTTAACAATTCTGTTATTTGTTCCTGATGTTTGGAACCATTCAATATTTTACTAAATAATGACACTTCAATGTTGCTCTCATTCAATACACAAACAATTACTAAACATTTTTGTATGGTGACGAACTGATAAATGTCTGTATATTGTATTGCAGTTAGGAAGCTGTTATTTAAATGAGCAATGGTATAATAGCTAAGATTTTTGTAGTAGTAGTATTAGTTGACATGGCACAAATGTATATATATATATATATATATATATATATATATATATATATATATATATATATATATATACAGTGAGGAAAATAAGTATTTGAACACCCTGCTATTTTGCAAGTTCTCCCACTTAGAAATCATGGAGGGGTCTGAAATTGTCATCGTAGGTGCATGTCCACTGTGAGAGACATAATCTAAAAAAAAAATCCAGAAATCACAATGTATATTTTTTTAACTATTTATTTGTATGATACAGTTGCAAATAAGTATTTGAACACCTGTCTATCAGCTAAAATTCTGACCCTCAAAGACCTGTTAGTCTGCCTTTAAAATGTCCACCTCCACTACATTTATTATCCTAAATTAGATGCACCTGTTTGAGGTCGTTGGTTGCATAAAGACACCTGTCCACCCCATACAATCAGTAAGAATCCAACTACTAACATGGCCAAGATCAAAGAGCTGTCCAAAGACACTGAAGACAAAATTGTACACCTCCACAAGGCTGGAAAGGGCTACAGGGAAATTGCCAAGCAGCTTGGTAAAAAAAGGTCCACTGTTGGAGCAATCATTAGAAAATGAAAGAAGCTTAACATGACTGTCAATCGCCCTCGGACTGGGGCTCCATGCAAGATCTCACCTCCTGGGGTCTCAATGATCCTAAGGAAGGTGAGAAATCAGCCCAGAACTAAACGGGAGGAGCTGGTCAATGACCCGAAAAGAGCTGGGACCACCGTTTCCAAGGTTACTGTTGGTAATACACTAAGACGTCATGGTTTGAAATCATGCATGGCACGGAAGGTTCCCCTGCTTAAACCAGCACATGCCCAGGCACGTCTTAAGTTTGCCAATGACCATTTGGATGAGCCAGAGTCATGGGAGAAAGTCATGTGGTCAGAGGAGACCAAAAAAGAACTTTTGGGTCATAATTCCACTAAACGTGTTTGGAGGAAGAAGAATGATGAGTACCATCCCAAGAACACTATCCATACTGTGAAGCATGGGGGTGGTTGCATCATGCTTTGGGGGTGTTTTTCTGCACATGGGACAGGGCGACTGCACTGTATTAAGGAGAGGATGACCGGGGCCATGTATTGCAAGATTTTGGGGAACAACCTCCTTCCCTCAGTTAGAGCATTGAAGATGGGTCGAGGCTGGGTATTCCAACATGACAATGACCCGAAGCACACAGCCAGGATAACCAAGGAGTGGCTCTGTAAGAAGCATATCAAGGTTCTGGCGTGGCCTAGCCAGTCTCCAGACCTAAACCCAATAGAGAATCTTTGGAGGGAGCTCAAACTCCGGGTTTCTCAGCGACAGGCCAGAAACCTGACTGATCTAGAGAAGATCTGTGTGGAGGAGTGGGCCAAAATCCCTCCTGCAGTGTGTGCAAACCTGGTGAAAAACTACAGGAAACGTTTGACCTCTGTAATTGCAAACAAAGGCTACTGTACCGAATATTAACATTGACTTTCTCAGGTGTTCAAATACTTATTTGCAGCTGTATCATACAAATAAATAGTTAAAAAATCATACATTGTGATTTCTGGATTTTCTTTTTTAGATTATGTCTCTCACAGTGGACATGCACCTACGATGACAATTTCAGACCCCTCCATGATTTCTAAGTGGGAGAACTTGCAAAATAGCCGGGTGTTCTTTCTAATCAGCCAATCACATGGCAGCAACTCAATGCATTTAGGCATGTAGACATGGTCAAGAGGATCTGCTGCAGTTCAAACCGAGCGTCAGAATGGACAAGAAAGGTAATTTAAGTGACTTTGAACGTAGCATGGTTGTTGGTGCCAGACGAGCTGGTCTGAGTATTTCAGAAACTGCTGATCTACTGGGATTTTCACGTACAACCATCTCTATGGTTTACAGAGAATGGTCCGAAAAAGAGAAAATATCCAGTGTGCGGCAGTTCTGTGGGCGCAAATGCCTTGTTGATGCCAGAGGTAAAATGATAATGGCCAGACTGATTCGAGCTGATAGAAAGGCAACAGTAACTCAAATAACCACTCGTTACAACCGAGGTATGCAGAAGAGCATCTCTGAACGCACGCACAACACGTCGAACCTTGAGGCGGATAGGCTACAGCAGCAGAAGACCACACCGGGTGCCACTCCTGACAGCTAAGAACAGGAAACTGAGGCTACAATTCGCACAGGCTCACCAAAATTAGACAATAGAAGATTGGAAAAAAGTTGCCTGGTCTGATGAGTCTCGATTTCTGCTGCGACATTCGGATGGTAGGGTCAGAATTTGGCGTCAACAACATGAAAGCATGGATCCATCCTGCCTTGTATAAATGGTTCAGGCTGGTGGTCGTGGTGTAATGGTGTGGATATTTTCTTGGCACACTTTGGGCCCATTAGTGCCAATTGAGCATTGTGTCAATGCCACAGCCTACCTGAGTATTGTTGCTGACCATGTCCATCCCTTTATGACCACAGTGTACCCATCTTCTGATGGCTACTTCCAGCAGGATAACGTGCCATGTCATAAAGCGCAAATCATCTCAGACTGGTTTCTTGAACATTACAATGAGTTTACTGTACTCAAATGGCCTCCACAGTCACCAGATCTCAATCCAATAGAGCAACTTTGGGATGTGGTGGAATGGGAGATTCGCATGATGCAGCCGACAAATCTGCAGCAACTGCGTGATCACTGAGGAATGTTTTCAGTAGCTTGTTGAATCTATGCCACGAAGGATTAAGGCAGTTCTGAAGGCAAAAGGGGGTCCAACCCAGTACTAGTAAGGTGTACCTAATAAAGTGGCCGGTGTGTGTGTGTGTGTGTGTGTGTGTGTGTGTGTGTGTGTGTGTGTGTGTGTGTGTGTGTGTGTGTATGTGTGTGTGTATTTATAATTTATTTATATTTATTTAGCACTCACTGTTTTCTACGGAAGCGCATTGCATTCACAAAAAAAAAAAATTCACAGCCAGGATCTCATAATTATGACTTATTATCTCATAATTATAAGATCCTTATCTCATAATTATGACTTAGTATCTCATAATTATGAGATCCTTATCTCATAATTATGACTTAGTATCTCATGATTATGAGATCCTTATCTCATAATTATGACTTAGTATCTCATAATTATGAGATAAGTTGGGGCAGTCTGTGGCAGGGGAGCGTTTTTAGCGCATAACACCGATCTGACGTTACTGCAATTTTTGCTCGGAAGCGCCTCATTGCGCAATGGAGAGGTAGAAGCTATTAAATGGTTTAGCTTGATAACTGTATATGTTAGTGTTAATATGGTTCTCACACTGGTTCTCTAAACACAGTCCTATTATCTGTTTAGTGTCTATAGGATATTTATGATGTGAGTATGTAAGGTATACAGGAAGTCTTTATCTGGGCTCACACATCTCCGGTTATTATGTCTTCTTACCCAATCAGGAACAGTTTTAGCTCAGGTTCAATCCAGTGTGTGTGTATATATACTTGTCTGTTATCTGCATTAAATTAAAGAAAAAAATATATGCAATTCACTGTACCCCGCAACATCGTATATCTGCTATAAATTGACATTCGGTGCAACCCAGATGAGGATGGGTTTCCTCTTGAGTCTGGTTCCTCTCAAGGTTTCATCCTTATGCTATCTCGGGGAGTTTTTCCTTGCCACAGTCGCCACCGGCTTGCTCATCAGGGAACATATTCACTTTTAAATCACCACATTTTCTGTGTAAAGCTGCTTTGAGACAATGTTCATTGTTAAAAGCGCTCTACAAATAAAAATGAATGGAATTGAATTGAATCATACTGTTACCACAAAGGTTATGGTACACAATCGTGTTAATGGCTGGATGGATATAGATGGAAAAAAGTAGATCCCAAAGATTCATTCTATATATACAGTGACAGAATGGAAAAAAAAAAAACTTCACTGTTGTATAGAGTGAAAAAGTAAAGAAAAGGGAAACATTTATAAAAATAAAATTGCAGTGCATTTGGATATGAATAGTGTACAGTGGGAACGTTTTTATAAAACTAATCCTAGGGTCAAATAAGTGCAAGATAATGCCCCAGCACAGTAATGAGCTGTTGAAATGTCGAAAAAAACACTGTTGCTCCAAATCTTGAATTGCTGTTTGACCAGTATGTCAGGAAGAGAATGCTGTTTATTTTCTGTACGTTTTTGGACTTACAGTCCAGTTTGTAGCGATAAACTCCAAGGAATTAGTAGGCATCAACTAATCAATCTTTACCCATGACGGTAAAAGGGCTCTTCCAACAGTAGCATGAAAAAAGTGGTTATAAAGATGGAATGGAAAGTTTTGTTTAGTTTAGTAGTTTCCACAATTTCGTTGCCCTCACTCGGGAGCAAATGTTTTTTCCTCCACCAATGCACGAATCTGTTTACCTAATTCCCTTTCTGTCCTTCGCTGATGTACCCAACCACACAATCTGGCTTTAATTTAAAGTCTTTGATGAACAGAGTGATAAGAGAAGGGAAGAGCATGGTTCCCTGTGGTGCTCCAGGGTTATTCAGCAGGTGCTCGGACAGGCAGTTTCCAAGTGACACAAACCGATTTTTGTTCGATAAGTCAGTGACACAGAACATGTTACTTCCTGCATTCTTCAAATTTTCTTTGAAGAGAAAATAAACAATGATGTAAAATGTAATTCAGAAATCAAAGTGATTCTCATAGTGGTGGTGGTGTAGGGGTGGTACTGTTCACAAAACACACGGTTCGGTTCGTATCACGGTTTTAAGGTCACGGTTTTCAGTTCTATACGGTTCTTGTTATTTTTTCTTTTAATCTTCAACACTCCAGAATCTTATTAGCTAATAAGCTTATAGCTTATTAGCTTTATTAATCACATTATTGGGACCATCTCTGAGTAAAAGCTAGGTGAGATTTTGATACAGCAAGAGAGAAGACATTGATGATGACATGCTTTTCCTTTATTTGGCAAAAAAAAAAAAAGTGTCGGCGAGAGGGAATATTAAACCGCGGTTCGAGTACATTCACCAGCTGACGAAATCCTTCACACTCATTCACGCTGCACAGTTGCATATCTTTTGCTATAAAACATCCCCAACGCTTTAGTTATGGCTATTGCCCTGTCCGACTTCTCACTGAGAGGCTGTTTAAATGCTGCGGACAGTAGAAGTAGTTTTCTAACCGGCTCTCTCCTGTTTGTGCTTTTCGACACATTGACGTGAAGTCTTCTTAAATGAACTGTTATATTAGAATTGTTGCCATTAGCATATTGAATGCATTTTGCACAATGCTTGTCACACAGTCACAGTTCTATCTACTGTTTTATTTCCGTTGTCATCGTAAGTAACATTAAAAATGTTCCCACACACCGGTTTTGAACGACGCGGGCGCATCCGCCAACTCTGGGCAGCCTTCATTATCTCCTTCACTTGCCATTTCTGCAGCACTCCTTACTCAACTTTTACTGTCTATATGTATGTTCGCGCGAAACTGTCTGAGGCGAAACTGAGCACGGGGCTACATTGCGCATTCGTCGAACCGTGCGACGCACACACAAACCAAACCGAGACAAGTGAACCGAACAGTTCGGGTGTTTTTCCATGTACCGTGCCACTCCTATGGTGGTGTAATCCTGACTGGAATAGACATATAAGGAAAAAGTTTTCTCGTTTACTGAGAAACAGATGAGAGCTAGAGAACAACAAACTGTCAAAATTAGTGTTTATATAGGCAGTCATACATTTTTGATTAACCAACTGAATATTGCTTTATTGACTGATAGAAGTGTACTTGTTTCTCTCAACTGGTCTGTTTACCTTTTTTGGAAAAAAAAATTGTTTTTTTTTCCTTCTAAGATTAATTGTTTGTTTATAATTGATAAATCAAAATGTGCTTTTCTTAAGTCGTTTATAGACATATCAAACGATCAATAATCAACAATTGAGAGATGACAACAACTTGAGCACAGAGACATCTTTTGGCATGACCTGCACATTTTTCCAAAGCTCTCACACTTGTTACTGATCTTAATTAATGTTGCAATTGCTTGATTGTAAATAATTTTTCAACAAGTTTTGCATTTACTAAGTTGACAGGAGATAAGCATAAAGCAGGGATTGAAGGAGTCTGACTATACAGCTACAGTCACATTTTCTATTCTGTTAAGTTGCTTTTATAGGTGTGATTTTTTTTCCATACTTTTCAGGCTCCTTCAAACAGGCATTCTTAGGACTATATATTGAAGAATGTTGACACTTACACATCTAGACCAGACCAGAGTTTATCTTTAAACGGAGTTCAAAGAGCTGACTGGCATTAGCAGTCAGATGTGTGTCTTAGGAAATTTGACTTATTTGCTTCTGTATTGCACATTTTACAAAGTGGCTAAAACATCAACATCCAATAAGATACTGTATATGATATGCTTACACCCTAATGTCCCCACTCTGTCTGTCCATTGTTTATATTCCTATCTTATCTTGTTTCTTTTATGTCTGGTCTTACTAGTTCAACATTGTAGCATTCTATATCTGTCAACATGTCTCAGGATTTGTTGCAATGAAATTTCATGCAACAGAAAGTTACTGCTGCTAACCGGTGAACATAGAGAAATATATGAAGTATTGATTTGAATATGTTAAGTATTTAGGTAAACATTTTTGCAATACAAATAGTTTCTGTTATAATTATAGATTGGAAAATTGAACCATTATAACTTCGTACAGCTAATGGCTAACAGCGAGCATATTTTAAACATTAACAGTAAAATATGTGAAGAGTTTCTGTTTTGCCATGTCACACCAGATCATATAATTAAATTTATCAACAGCAAAGGTAAAAGCATTTAAGCAAAAGAGTTCAAGCAGTACAAATGTATTTATATGATAATACTTTATAATGTGTTGAGGTGTAAATATAGACAACAGTAATGAGAAAAAAAAAACAGATCAAGTTAAAACTTACCATCATCTTTTCAAACAAGTCAACAATCTCTTTTTCAGAAAGGTTCAAGGAACGCTCATCAAAAAGCGGCTGTGGTACAGGTAGTTCAGAATGCGTGGAGTTAGGGTCTGTTGGGTGCTGGATAACAGGCTTCTCCTTCTTTATGCCTTGTTTTCGAAAGCTTGTAATCCTGTCACGCTGTGGGAAAAGTTATATCAAACGTTAACAGAAATCGTGCATCAAAAAGATCATGTTTCTCTTAAAGATAATGGATATATACAAAATACAATGAAAAATTACATGCTACTGAAATCTACACACACCTATACATTTAGTAGGAACACTTGATTACCTGTTTAGTTATTCAATTTGACAATGCTACAAGACCACAATACTGAGAAGACAATACAAGTTTTAAATAAGAATGAGCAAAAAATATGTGATCTTGGTTACCATATGTGGTTTGAAACACACTGTTGATGAGACAGGTCAGGACTGTCTGTCACAAACCACCATGGCACAGTCAGTGAAAACACCCATTTTGATGATTCACATGCATATTAACTTGTGGATCAGATAAAAGGATTGCTAAGCAGATAAAAATCTGTTTTTAATAAAATGTCTAATACATTTTTCAATACAATGCCTACTTAATTTGCATTTAATGTATAATTGCATTAAGTGTATGTTTTTATAAAGAACTTAAGATGCAGACATTGGTAGTGTGGGGATCTGAAGATTTTGAACAATTATCAACATTGTTATATTGTGCTGTTATTAGGAATTTGAGTCAGAGCGAAAATAAAAAAAGAAACTTGTCCTTGTCCAAATCCTTATGGACCTGGCTGTACCTGCATCATTACCATAAAACAAAACAATAGCACATTCATCAACCTTGGCTCGGTTATCACAAGACACTGTTTAATTGGCATAGCAGGAGTACAAATAAAGAGATCAATGCGATTAATGTTCCATGACAACATGGTAGAGCAAAGAATGACTATTAGAGTTAGAAAATAAGGATTAGGAGAAAACTATATGTATTAAGATGTCTTCCAGTAGTTTAGTCTAAGTTAATAAGAAAAAAAAATAAAAAATACATGCACTGTTAGCTTGTCATTTGCAACATGGTTTTGAAAATGATCATGGAAATATGGTTAAAATTATAATGAAATAAATGAGTAAACAAAAAAAAATATATATATATAAAATAAAATTCACAGCACACACATGCAAAAATGAAACTGAAACTGGGAGAGCAAAGACAATCTATCTATCCATCTATCCATCCATCCATCCATCCATCCATCCATCCACTGATCCATCCATTCAAATATACATTCCCCTAAAAGTATTGGACTGGCAAAGTCAATTCTTTGGCTTTTGTTATACACTAAATACATAATGATTATGACAATACATGTTGGGATTCCATCTTTAATTGTTGTTATTTACATGGAGATGGCTTCATGCAATGGTACCTGAGCAAACTATTATTGTCTATTATAATCCCGCATGCTTACTTCAGACTATCATGACTATCAAGGTGCATAGTCTTACTGAACTTTGATGATTGGATCCTGTTACCCTCATACTCTCGGAGTAAAACCATTGAGCAGCACACAGCTGACCCAATGTCACCAGAGGGAAATAAATGCCGGTTTGTAGACTACTCAATTAAAAAAAATCAAACCTTAACCTTATTAAACATGCATTTCAACTCCCATAAAGAAGTCTAAGGGGCCTTCTAAATAAACTAATAAAATAATGTAGTAAAAGCATCAGAGATAAATATTGCAACAAGAAACCTTAGTCAGAAGAAATGCTATGAACCATATTGTTTATAACACCTATATGTACCGTAATTTCCGGACTATTAAGCGCACCCAAATATAAGACGCACCCACTGAATTTTACAAAGATTTTTATTTTAAACATAAATACGCCCCACCTGTCTATAAGCCGCAGGTGCCTATATTGAAACTAATGAACTTTACACAGGCTTCAACTAAAGACGAAATTCCTGTTACACGGCTTGCATCTAAACAGTAGCCTGCTAAGAAATTCACTGTTCACTGTCTTCCTCCTTCCTTTCACAACAATTTCTCTTGGGAGTTTATCTTTTGGCATTGTCGTGCATTTAAAAATCACCATTAGTGGAAGCTTTTCTCCCGATGCCGTGCAGCTCAGAACACAGGTGAAGTGCGTTTTTTCATGCCTGGTTGTTTTCAGCATGACGAATGATTCGCATTTCCTGTTGACAGTCCGAGTAAGCGGCATGTCAAACGTCAGAGGAACATCATCTATATTTATGATTTGGTGCGGCCCGATTTAGTGGGAGCGCGATTTAATAAAGAGTTTCATTGGTTCACCTGAACCCATTCACCAATTTCATTGGTCTAATGTTATGGGGCTCAGTTTTTTGGCTTGAAGCTTGTGAAACCGGGAAAACCCGGGAAAAATCCATAAATTACCCGCTTCATTGTTTAAGCCGCGGGGTTCAAAGTGTGGGAAAAAAGTAGCAGCTTATAGTCCGGAAAAAACGGTAAATATGAGGAAACGGGCAATTAAATTCTGATGTCTCATATTTATATTTTGACCAAACCAAATCTTTTTAGCATGTACAGTAATAAACAAAACAGTTGCCCTTGCCATTCCAATACTATTGGAGGAGACCAATATATATTTGATTGTCCAAAGTAGCTACATTTATCTTTGATAACAGCTTGACAAATGCATGCCATTTTCATATCAGATTCAGAAGGTAGTCGCCTGAAATGGTTTTTAGTTTACAGTCAAATTGTTAAATTATGTCAAATGTTAAATTGGGACATTTCCTGCCATCTTAATGTGCTTTAGACCATCAGTTGTCTTGTGCAGAGGAAGGGTGAGTGGAGAGTTAATATCTCAATTAGTGCTACTATAGCTACAGTACAAATTCATCTTATGGCAAGAAACACCCAGTTAAATAAAAAGAAGAGACAATAATTACTGGAAGAAATTAAGTTCAGTCAATCCAAAAAAATCTCAAGAAATTTAAATGCATCTCCAAATGCAGTTGCCAAAACAATCAAATGCTAAGAAATAGGATATACTTGTATGTAATTTCAGCAATAAAAAAAAAATTTCTAAAAAGAAATACAACTGACTTCTACAAAAGATCTGTCTTATTTTCTCATATTTAGTATTGCTCTTTAATAAAAAAAAAAAGGACTTTTTTCACTTACTCGTATAATAGCATAATCATTAGAATTATAATATAATTACTAAAATAATCATTAGAATTATAATATAATTACTAAAATAATCAATAGCCGCAGCCCTAATTTAGTGGAGACTGTAGGAATCACAGTTAATTTGCAGCAAAAAACAATTACTTTAGAAAAAACAACTGGCAGAAGAGGCTTGCTTGGGCCAATAAAAGCAAGGAATGTATATCTGATTAGTGGAAAACTGTTGCTGAGGGGTCCAAATTAGACATTGTGGTTAGAACTATAAATGTCAGATTTCACTGTCAACAGAATTAATGTGAAAACAATGAAAATAAAGAAAGAACTATGATTAAGGTGTGTCCAAACTTTTGACTGGCAGTGTTGGCTACAAATACATAAATACATACATACATTCATATATATACACAAACATACATACACACAAAATAATGACTATTTAAAAAAGCTTTATTACAGAAAGCTTATTAATTCATATATATATGATATATTGCCTACCAATAACTTTGATTAAGTGGCGAAGGATTAATCAGATAATAAATTGGTCTATGTGCTTTGCTCTCTTCAAATTCCCAGTTTCATATATGCATGATATGAAGATGAAAATCAAATAAAATTAAAGTAAACAAAATTACAAAATCAAAGGTGAAACCTTACCATGTCATCAGCCAATGTTTTAATTTGTATGTTCTGTCGAAGGGAAGGGACAACACAGAAATGAGACCAAAGAATTCACGATCACTTCAATGTGCCAAAAGGGAGTGATCCATTTGACAGACACTGTTAAACTTCTGTTTGTGCTGAACATATCTAATTTTGTTAAGAAAAATAAAATACTACTTTTGTAAATTATATCTTTAAACAATAACTATACATTTCTACATTCTACATACACTATGGAAGTGAACTGATACTTGCTGTTTTATAGTTTTCAGTTTATTCAAATTATTCAAAGTCTTGCATGACAGGGGCACACCCAGACATACATCCGGACACAGCGTATATGCAAATTGTATATTCTATTGGTGGCAAAGTAGTGTCATAGATATTATTTCTGTCAATAAGCCAGGATATCCAGTTTCAATAATGAGCTATGTTCTGTGGATATATTTTGCATCCAACGTTTTTTTTTACAGGTAATCCAGGTTAGTACTTTCAAAGATAATTTCCCAAAACCATACTGAAATTTGAACTGTCTGAAATTTTCCTCTGAGATGATGGGCACTCTAATCCTGAGTTCTACATAGTGTTAGTGTGTTTATAAGATTTTTTTTTTTTTTTATCACTCAATTTAAATTTCACACTCTTGTAATACAGTTTTGAATCTTTAGTTCAATGTGTCCTTCTGATCATGTTTATGTTAAAATATTTAATGAAACATAAAACTGACAGTTTGTTTTCCAAATAAGATAAGTACAAAATCTATATAGTAAAAATAAAAAAAATAAAACATTTTTGTGGCATCATTATGGTGTGAGTACTTACATGTGTTGTATCTCTAAATACTTTGTTTATTTTACTATAAACAAGACAAATATAGAACATTAACCCCAATTATATATTATATATACTTATTTTTTACTTAAAACATTTGCACTTCATCTCACTATCTCATCAAACATTTATTTATATCAGCTACTATAACCCAGCTTTGTTGAAAATCATCCAAATCAGTCTTCGACACTGGATCAATAATCATCACATTTAGATCTGGGCACCCCAAGGATCCATGAAGCATACCATTTTGTCACAGTACAAAAATCTCGCCTCATTAAAAGATCAATTCTCAAACCTGTCCTCAACAAAGTTCATTATATTTTTATTCTGTAATTGGTGTGTGGCAGTGGGCATGTGGCCTAGCAGCATTGTGTGAATGGTGGCAAAGCTGAAGGAATCGAGCAATAAGGATTGCACACCTGTAGGTTATTTAAGTAATCAATTTTCTCTGTTGCAGTGAACAAGAATGACGATAAAGGCAAGCGCTGTGTGTGTGTGTGTGTGTGTGTGAGAAAGAGCAAGAGCTGAGTGCGTGTGCATGTGTGTATATTGTTTAGACGTTGAAAAGAGAAAGTAAACATGAAAGTGTCATTGTGTAACAACAAAGATGGATAAAAATCCAATGGTATGTTTTGGTGTTAGGTTAATGGTATACAGTATGTTAACATATCATCCAAAATGTAAACGGTATCTAAGCTTTAAATTAATACAGACTGCAATATAACAGTCTAGAAATCCATATTACTAGCAAAGCACTGGCTGTGAGCAAAATCTAAACTTTCATTTATAGTATATTATAGTATATATTTATTTATAAAATAGTTGCTAAACCTCCCTTAATCACAGCTCCTCATCAGTTCTTGCCTGGAAATTACAAAACAGTGGTCTGCCCTCTGGGCTGTATCTGTATTAATGTTTACCTCCTTCCTGTGTTTAAAATTGTTTCACAACAGCCAGCGCAAAGGACCTTAAATGTGCCTGGCCCTGAAACAGGATGCATGAGCTCACAACTAAGGAAGTGAGAAAGAATGTCGAAATGACATCAGCGCACTCATTTCACCAACACAGAAATGGACAAAGCTGAAAAACCTTTTTAAATCTTTGTTTAAATGAAGGCATGTAAAGCACTGACTTTGGAAACTATTTCCAGCGATGTTAAATAAATGCCTCTTGACAGAAAACTAATATCTCAATAACTACATAATTATCTTCAATTACAAACAAGTTTTTAAAACTGTTTTACATTAGGATTAGATTATGTACAGCAGCTGCCATAAATGTCCCTGTATCTGAGCTGTTACTGCAGGAACCAAAACAAACGATTCCCCAAAATAGGGAAGATTACTCTTTGCAATCCTTAAAAAATTGTGGTGCCAGTATATAGCTGAGGTAAAACTTTTTTACACCTCTTATATTCTTTATTTCATAATTCTATATTAATTTTATGTGGTTAATAAATTAGTTATATTTTTGCTATCATAAGAAATTATAAAAAAAAAAAATTATAATAGAGAAGGAGGCACTGTCTTTAGGAGACACTTTAATTAACCATACCAGATTTTCAGTTTGCCAATATTTTGTTAAAATTTGTTGAGAATGCCTTTAAATAACACATTTTATAAATTCTTGGAGCTGCCTTTCACACGTTTTTTGACCATTCATTATCTTGATTTAGCATTTATAAAATATAATCATTCCTTATAATTCAATTTATTTTTTGAAGTGCACAAGTTCCTTCTCCAACACATTATCTAACAGGTTGATGCCACACCAATGCTCCACTATAAACAATGATTTTCAGAGTAAAAAGATCTCAAATTTTACTCATACACAAATTTATTGGTACCCCTAGAAAAGAAATAAAGCTAACTGGAGTATAGTGATGTTTCACACTGTTTTTGTTCAATTTTAATTAAACATATATTGATAAGTCACAATTATTCTGAGACAATGTCCTTTGGACAGGTAAGAAAAAAAGCCTCTTTTTGAGAGGCTGGGCATTCACAGACAAAATATTGTAAGCTTTTAAAGAAAAGAGTATGAAACCTACTCCGAACCATGAAGGAGGCTAAATTATGATTTGTGGCTGCATTTCTGTGTCTGGCATGGGAAGCCATAAATATGTGAAGGACACAGTAATCTCTGGACTTCCAAGCCATTTTAGAACAAATACTGCCCAAAAGAAATATCCTGTGCTATCTCAGTCACAGATCATGGGTCCTCCACCAGGGGATAATGATCTAAAAGATAGAGCTAACAACTTTGAACTATTCTAAAGTTAGCCTTCTATGAGCCCAATATGAAATCTATAACATGCAGTTGAAACACGCTGTCTAAAAAGGCACAATTCTAACATGAGATAGCTGAAGAAATTTACTCATTATGATATGCGGAAGTCTTACTGAGAGCTGCAGAAATCATTTGTTTGCAGTTATTGCCTCTAAAGGTAATCGATAAACTTTTATTACACATGAAATCAATACCAATGAATGGCAATAATTTTTTTTTGTCCATTTCAAATTATTTCAGAGAACCTGTAGAGATTACTTTTCATAGAGGGGTACCAACAAATTTGTCCATTTCTATATAACAATGGGGGTCTTTCTCCTAGTGTCCTTGCTGCTGATTATCAGTAGCCAATGTCTGTCAGCCAATGTTTGTCAGTTGAAAAAAACGTTGCTGCTAAAAGTTATTACATCAATCACTAGACATTCTAAATAACTTAAGACCCGAATGCTCTTTCTGAATACAAGTAAAAAGAATAACTTATTTTATGAAAGTATAACAATGCATTTAATAATACACTACTGAAGTTATTGAATAGTTGCATTTCTGCACCAACATACCAAGATTCCCTTTATTTACATATATCATATCATATAACTGAAAGAACTATCAACAAATAAATAAATGACAGAGGAAATACATGTAATTATGCCAAAGGTTCAATAATCAGAACTTATTTCCAAAACAATGTCAGCCAAAGATATCTGAAATTAAAGTATCTCACAAAATTAAGTGCACTCCTCACATTTCAACAACTATTTTAGTTTCTTCTCAAAGGGACTTAAACTATAGAAATTAAACTTGAATAATCAATGTGCAACTAGTACAGCAGTATAGATTTACTGTCCTCTGAAAATAACTCAACATACAGCTATTATTGTCAAAATAGCCGACAACAAAAGTGAGTGCACCTAAGTGATAACAGCTGTATGTTGTTTTACCATTCAAAGACACATGTTCTATTCATCATGTTCATGATTTTGTCTGTTTGGCAGGACCATACAAATCTGTGTATCTTATATATCGTATTAGAGCTGGAAAAATGTGGTGCTCTGAGTACAACTGGATGTTCAACACGGCCAACAAGACTCTCCGAGGATTTGATCATTAGAATTGTAGCTCTCCACAAAGGTGGCCCAGGCTATAAGAATAATAGACACATAAACCAATATAGACCAAAATAAACAGACACATAAGTGCTGCCAGCATTGCTTAAGAGGTTGTAGAAGCAAGAGGTCCGCTTGTCATTGATCAGACTATACACCTCACACTGCAAAAAGCCGGTTTGTATGGCCATTGTCCCAGAAGAAAGCCTTTTCTGAGGCTGGCTCACAAGAAAGCCTGCAAACAGTTTGCTGAAGAAAACCTGTCCAAGAGCTCGAATTACTGGAACTATGTCATGTGGTCTGAGACTAAGATAAACTTGTTTGTGTGACAACACCCTGGTGAGAAGTACCAAGAAAATTGTGTCTTGCCTAAAGTCAAGCACGGTGGTGGTATCGTTAGGTCATGTCCCTAAATCCCTCAAGTTAGCAGTTATTAAGCCCCTCATTAAAAAACCTAATCTGGATCCAAGCACGCTATCGAATTACAGACCAATTTCAAATCTCCCATTTATGTCTAAGATTTTAGAAAAGATTGTCGCTGCCCAGTTATGTAACCACTTGCAGGAGAACAATATCTTTGAAGAGTTTCAGTCAGGTTTTAGGCCCCATCATAGCACAGAAACTGCTCTAGTTAAAATCACTAACGACCTGTTGTTAGCTTCAGACCAAGGCTACATCTCCCTATTAGTTTTACTAGATCTTAGTGCTGCGTTCGACACTATAGATCATGATCTTCTCCTCGATCGCTTACAGAATTACATTGGTATTCAGGGACAGGCATTAAGCTGGTTTAAATCCTACCTGTCCAATCGTTACCATTTCGTAGATTTAAATGGAGAGCTATCCAGGATAATGCTAGTAAATTATGGCGTGCCACAAGGGTCAGTTCTAGGACCCCTGCTTTTTACAATATACATGCTTCCATTAGGAAATATTATTAGAAGGCATGGAATTAGCTTCCATTGTTATGCTGATGATACCCAGCTATATATTTCATCCAAACCAGGCGATACAGCTCAATTAGCTCGCATAACTGAGTGTGTTGAAGAAATAAGAGATTGGATGACCCATAACTTTCTGCTATTAAATTCTGATAAAACGGAGATTTTGCTCATCGGCCCAAAAAATAGTACACAGAAGCTCCAGCATCTCAGCCTGAATTTAGACGGTTGTTCTGTAACTACTAGTTCAACGGTAAAAGACCTGGGAGTTATTTTAGACAGCAACTTATCTTTCAAAAATCACATCAATCAAGTTACAAAAACAGCCTTCTTTCACCTTAGAAATATTTCTAAGCTAAGAAATATGTTATCTATATCTGATGCAGAGAAGCTCGTCCATGCGTTTATGACCTCTAGAATAGACTACTGTAATGCATTACTAGGTGGATGTCCTGCATCATTAATAAACAAGCTTCAGTTAGTTCAGAATGCCGCAGCAAGAGTTCTTACTAGGTCAAGAAAATACGATCATATAACCCCAATCTTATCGTCCCTACATTGGCTTCCTATTAAGTTTCGAATAGACTACAAACTACTGCTACTCACTTATAAAGCACTAAATGGTTTGGCTCCCATGTATCTATCCAGTCTTTTAACACGCTACAATCCGTCACGCTCCCTGAGATCTCAAAACTCTGGGCTTCTAGTAGTTCCTAGAATAGCAAAGTCCACTAAAGGCGGTAGAGCATTTTCACATTTAGCTCCTAAACTCTGGAATAGTCTTCCTGACAGTGTTCGGGGTTCAGATACACTCTCCCAGTTTAAGTGTAGATTAAAAACATATATTTTTAGCAAAGCCTACACATAACACACATCACACACATCACATCACAACCTTGTGCTCCAGAATATATGATTACATGCACATTATCAACTTGTGCTGTTAATATCATGAACAGCAGCTACGCTAATTCCTCTCCACTGCTTCTCTTTCTCTCCCCATCCCGAGGCATCCTGAGGTTTGGCCAGCTCCAGTCACGTCCCACCTCGTGAAGATTATGGACCTATGGATGATCATGGAGAAGTAGATGCCGAGTGTTTAAAGGCCCTGGCATGGAGAAGCTGATGCTGGATCTATGATGATCACAAATTGTTCTGTATTGTTGAAAGATTTATGACCAAACTCTTGATGTCACCCATATGAGGATGGGTTCCCCTTTGAGTCTGGTTCCTCTCAAGGTTTCTTCCTCATATCATCTAAGGGAGTTTTTCCTTGCCACTGTCGCCACGGCTTGCTCATCAGGGACAAACGCACACCATTCACCTTCACTGTTGTTTTCTGTAAAGCTGCTTTGAGACAATGTCTGTTGTGAAAAGCGCTATACAAATAAACTTGACTTGACTTGACTTGGTAGCATCATGGTCTGGGGCTGTATGAGTGCTGCTTATACTGGGGAGTTGCGGTTCATTGAGGGAAACATGGTTTCAAACATGTACTGTGACATTCTGAGGCAGAACCCTTCCTTCAGAAACTGGGCCAAATGGCAGTTTTCCAACATAACAACTCCAAACACACTGTCAAGATGGCATCTGCCTTGCTGAAAAAGCTGAAAGTGATTGAGTGGCCAAGTATGTCTCCAGACCTAAACCCTATTGAGTACCTGTAGGCCATCCTCAATCGGAAGGTGAAGAAGCGCCATGTGTCTAACATCCAGCAGCTCTGTGATGCCATTATAGAGAAGTTAAAGAGGATGGTGGTCTAGTGGTTAGGATGCGGCACTCTCACCGCTGCGGCCCGGGTTCGATCCCCGGTCAGGGAACCAACCCCAGCCACTCTTAGTGCCTGTCCCAAGCCCGGATAAATGGGGAGGGTTGCGTTAGGAAGGGCATCCAGCGTAAAAACATGTGCCAAATCAAACATGCGGATGATCCGCTGTGGCGACCCCGTTTTTGTTTAAGAGGATCCCAGCAAAAACCTGTGCAGCTCTGGTGAATTCCATGCCCCTTAGGATTGAGGCAGTGCTAGATAATAGTGCTTACACAAAATGTTGACACTTTGGACACGTTGTTTGACATGTTAACCTAGGTTGTACTCACTTTTGTTGCCAGTAATTTTAACAATAATAGTTGCATGTTGAGTTATTTTCAGAGAACAGTAAATCTGTTCTGCTATTCAAGCTGCGCATTGACTACTCTAAACTCTACAATATATCCAAGTTTCATTTCTATAGTATTGTCTCTTGAGAAGATATACTAAAATTGTTGCTGAAATATGAGGAGTGTACTCAAGTTTTGTAAGATACTGTACATGATTATATAGCAGTTTTTAAAAAAAAAAGAAAAAACATTTTCATGTGAGCATAAGCAATACGTAATAAGAAGCTCCTGAGTGTAAGGGTGATTTTATTGGGGGATACATATTAAATATTCTTGCCTCCCAGTGCTTTCATTGTACACAAAGTAGATATCTTGCTGTTGTAATTTACAATGCTCAAGCTTCAATAATGTGCTAATCTTTTCGTTAAAGATTTTTATCACATAAATAAAAGTTGCATACCCAGTGTGATCTCTGCTATCTGCACTATACTTTGCTATATACTTTGAGGCCTACATGTTTGGTTAACCATCAGAATTTAAGGAAGATTGTATATTGGGAAGAAGAAAAACACTATAATGTTATGCTTATGGTATTTTGTTGGGTAAATTATTTGTCAAGAAAGGCCAAACCACTGACAGAAAAATAAAATGAGTTACAGTGCCTTGCGAAAATATTCGGCCCCCTTGAACTTTGCGACCTTTTGCCACATTTCAGGCTTCAAACATAAAGATATAAAACTGTAATTTTTTGTGAAGAATCAACAACAAGTGGGACACAATCATGAAGTGGAACAAAATTTATTGGATATCTCAAACTTTTAACAAATAAAAAACTGAAAAATTGGGCGTGCAAAATTATTCAGCCCCTTTACTTTCAGTGCAGCAAACTCTCTCCAGAAGTTCAGTGAGGATCTCTGAATGATCCAATGTTGACCTAAATGACTAATGATAAATAGAATCCACCTGTGTGTAATCAAGTCTCCGTATAAATGCACCTGCACTGTGATAGTCTCAGAGGTCCGTTTAAAGCGCAGAGAGCATCATGAAGAACAAGGAACACACCAGGCAGGTCCGAGATACTGTTGAGGAGAAGTTTAAAGCCGGATTTGGATACAAAAAAAGATTTCCCAAGCTTTAAACATCCCAAGGAGCACTGTGCAAGCGATAATATTAAAATAGAAGGAGTATCAGACCACTGCAAATCTACCAAGACCTGGCCGTCCCTCTAAACTTTCAGCTCATACAAGGAGAAGACTGATCAGAGATGCAGCCAAGAGGCCCAGGATCACTCTGGATGAACTGCAGAGATCTACAGCTGAGGTGGGAGTCTCTGTCCATAGGACAACAATCAGTCGTATACTGCACAAATCTGGCCTTTATGGAAGAGTGGCAAGAAGAAAGCCATTTCTTAAAGATATCCATAAAAAGTGTCGTTTAAAATTTGCCACAAACCACCTGGGAGACACACCAAACATGTGGAAGAAGGTGCTCTGGTCAGATGAAACCAAAATCGAACTTTTTGGCAACAATGCAAAACGTTATGTTTGCCGTAAAAGCAACACAGCTCATCACCCTGAACACACCATCCCCACTGTTAAACATGGTGGTGGCAGCATCATGGTTTGGGCCTGCTTTTCTCAGCAGGGACAGGGAAGATGGTTAAAATTGATGGGAAGATGGATGGAGCCAAATACAGGACCATTCTGAAAGAAAACCTGATGGAGTCTGCAAAAGACCTGAGACTGGGACGGAGATTTGTCTTCCAACAAGACAATGATCCAAAACATAAAGCAAAATCTACAATGGAATGGTTCACAAATAAACATATCCAGGTGTTAGAATGGCCAAGTCAAAGTCCACACCTGAATCCAATCGAGAATCTGTGGAAAGAACTGAAAACTGCTGTTCACAAATGCTCTCCATCCAACCTCACTGAGCTCGAGCTGTTTTGCAGGGAGGAATAGGCAAAGATTTCAGTCTCTCGATGTGCAAAACTAATAGAAACATACCCCAAGCGACTTACAGCTGTAATCGCAGCAAAAGGTGGCGCTACAAAGTATTAACTTAAGGGGGCTGAATAATTTTGCACGCCCAGTTTTTTATTTGTTAAAAATGTTTGAGATATCCAATAAATTTCGTTCCACTTCATGATTGTGTCCCACTTGTTGTTGATTCTTCACAAAAAATTACAGTTTTATATCTTTGTGTTTGAAGCCTGAAATGTGGCAAAAGGTCGCAAAGTTCAAGGGGGCCGAATATATTTTTGCAAGGCACTCTCTGAGGAACACCAGATTGCACTACACCAACCTTAGACTTGCAATCACCCATTACAACAAACTGCTTACTGTCAGAAAGGTAGGACTTAAACCACCCCAATGCAGATTAAGAAACCCCAAAGACAGTTTTTAAGCGGTTGATCAAAATTGCGTGATCTATAGTGTCAAAAGCAGCACTGCGATCAAGAAGAATCAATATAGATAGACAGCTGGAAGCAGAAGCCATTAACAAGTCATTAGTGACCTTAACTAACGCCATTTTAGTGCTGTGAAGTTTACGGGAACCAAACTGAAGTGGCTCAAAAAGATCATTAGTAGAGAGATGCGAAAGTAGTTGAGAAGCCACTGTTTGTTCAAAAATTTTGGCGAGGAATAAAAGATTAGAGATGGGACAAAAATTGTTCGGATTATCAAAGTTCATCAAAGTTCATCATAACACTGCCCTCCTTTCCTAT